>NC_138133.1:19464060-20664060 GCF_964188305.1 Podarcis bocagei | reverse complement strand
TGCCAGTCATTTCTTCTGGCAACACCTTCTGCTGGTCTCCCTGGATTCCACCCTACCAGTCCCAGTGAACAGCAGCCTCCACAGATAGTTGCTGAACAATGTTCGAGCCTAAAAAAACGAATTAGGCTTAATGTGAACAGGGTTAGTTTTGATAATTATTGGGAAGAACTGGTCATTGATTGATTCAGTAGGAGATTCTGAAATAATATAACAGGTCAGTTTAGATTGCTCCAAGAACCAAAGTGTTTAAGCATGTATTTGACAGGGAGAACTGAGACGTGTTCTGCCTGCCACAAATGAATTGTTGTTCCTTTAGGGTTACAAATAGTGTGTGTGTGTGTGTGTGTGTGTGTGTGTGTGTGTGTGTGTGAGAGAGAGAGAGAGAGAGAGAGAGAGAGAGAGAGAGAGAGAGAGATGGAGAGCCAAAGAATCATGAAAGACCTAGACCACAAATCTGCCTACCTCACTGTGTTTCAGTGAATTCCTAACCTTGTTCCCAACTTCTCATTATGCATAACAAAGTAACAGCATTAAGAGATGCTCAAGTTTTGAGTGAAGAGCTCTTCTTTTTCCACTGTCAACAAACTCACAGCAGGGTTTCCAAACAGCATTCAAGCAAAGCAGTGAAAAGGGAAGAAATGTTACTTCATTCAATCTCTACTGAGTAGGACAGCATTGCAGATCCTGCTCTGCACCCACCATACTGCAAACCCGCTCCAACTCCAGCGATGTCCACATGCTTGCATAGCTATCTGAACGGATGGATCACACAGATAAGCAGCTGCTTCTACATGGAAACCGACATGCATGCAACTACTCACAAGTAGGTTTTGTGAGGTCAGATGTTTGTGCCAATGTGTGAGAATCACATGATGTGCCCGTCATGCAATTCATACACGCAGGGGACTGCTCTGCTTTGAATAATTTTCTTTAGGAAAACATTTAAATAGTATGTGGTAGGTCTAGCATCAACCATCTCAGCATGGAAGAAGATGGGGACCAAACTAGAATTATTTGACTCCAGCTGTCGTTGCCTCCACCCACTGTTTGGGTCCTCTGCCTTATGCCCGTCCATTCCCAATGGGAACCAGCCACCACTGGTTTAGTTGACACTGGATTTGTTTCCCTTCATCACTTAACTTTTAGACTGACAATATAGTGCACGAAGCCTAGGAGAAAGGATTTCATACATATGGGATCATATTGTCAGGGAAAGAAATGAAAAGCACAGTGGTGGTAGGAGTACAAGAAAGCTGAAGAATAAATTAATGCAATGGTGCAACCTTGAGCACATCAAGGGCCCATGTTTATAACCTGATAGAAGCTGGAGAGCCGGGCCTGATTTGCATAGGCATTTGCATTTCTTCAGTGAGATCAGCTTCTTTAATTACTATTACATTGCTCCAGGGTAGATCTCCATTCCTATTATAGTATGAAAAAAGTGTCATAATGCTTCTTCCTGTTTAAGCAGCAGGCTAAAAAAGGAGAACTCTGGAGTATAATAAAATGGGAGAGCAATTTATGTACTAATGTACAGCAGATTCTATGCAATGTGTCAGTTCAGAAATCTTTTGTTTGAACACAAAAATAAAGTTGGTCTGGCAATTAACAACCCTTTCAGAAAGTTGTGGGACGTTTTCATCCACTGTGGTGCAACACATCATCAGCCCAACACTCAGTTTTGGTAAGAGTAAAGGTAAAGGTACCCCTGCCCATACGGGCCAGTCGTGTCCGACTCTAGGGTTGCGTGCTCATCTCGCTCTAGAGGCCGTGAGCCGGTGCCGTCTGAAGACACTTCTGGGTCACGTGGCCAGCGTGACGAAGCTGCAGCTGGTGAGCCAGCACCAGTGCAGCACACGGAAACGCCGTTTACCTTCCCGCTATAAAGCGGTCCCTATTTATCTACTTGCACTTAAGAGTGCTTTCAAACTGCTAGGTGGGCAGGAACTGGGACCGAATGACGGGAGCTCACCCTGCCACGGGGATTCGAACCGCCGACCATACGATCGGCAAGTCCTAGGCGCTGAGGTTTTACCCACAGCGCCACCTGCGTCCCACACTTGGAAGAGGAAGGTAAAAAGGTAAAGGTACCTCTGCCCATACGGGCCAGTCGTGTCCGACTCTAGGGTTGTGCGCACATCTCACTTAAGAGGCCAGGGGCCAGCGCTGTCCGGAGACACTTCCAGGTTATGTGGCCAGCATGACGAAGCTGCTCTGGCGAGCCGGCACCAGCACAGCACACGGAAACACCGTTTACCTTCCCGCTAGAAAGCGGTCCCTATTTATCTACTTGCACTTAAGAGTGCTTTCGAACTGCTAGGTGGGCAGGAGCTGGGACCGAACGACGGGAGCTCACGCCGCCGCGGGGATTCGAACCGCCGACCATGTGATCGGCAAGCCCTAGGTGCTGAGGTGTTACCCACAGTGCCACCCGCGTCCCTTTGGCAAGAGTAGTCACCACTTAAAGGTAAAGGTACCCCTGACCATTAGGTCCAGTTGCAGAAGAGTCTGGGGTTGCGGCGCTCATCTCATTCTATAGGTCGAGGGAGCCGGCGTTTATCCACAGACAGCTTCTGGGTCATGTGGCCAGCATGACTAAGCCGCTTCTGGTGAACCAGAACAGTGCACGGAAACGCTGTTTACCTTCCCGCCGGAGCTGTACCTATTTATCTACTTGCACTTTGATGTGCTTTTGAACTGCTAGGTAGGCAGGAGCTGGGACTGAACAATGGGAGCTCACCCCATCACAGGGATTCGAACCACCAACCTTCTGATCGGCAAGTCCTAGGCTCTGCCTGCAGATACCATTTTGGCGCATGCACCTTTTACTATGAAATAGAAGGTCACATCTAATAAAATTCGTTTGTAGGCTGGGACTAGGCTGTAAAGGACCCATGTAGCCACTCCTTCTAAAACCAAATAATCACAAATAAGGGTCAATAAAGAGGTGAGCACAAAATAATCTGTAAATACAAAATTGCCAAACCTACTTTGTCTCTGTCTCCACCAAAGAGGAAAGCAGTGGCCAACCTGGTGATAACAGAATAAATGTTGCAAGGAGGGAGCTGCCGCCCAAGATAGGAAAAGAGGTGCTAAGGGAACACCTAGTTATTTTAAATGAATTCAGATCTCTTTGGCCTGATGAGCTGCACCCAAGGGTAATAAAGCAGTTGGTAGATGTAATCTGAGAGTCTCTTCTATAATCTTTGAGAATTATTGGTGAACAGGTAAGCTTTCTGAGAACTGGAGGTGGGCAGATGTTGTCCCCATCTTCTTGTTGTCCCCAGTTCTTTGTACTTCTTCAAACACTGGGGATCTCTGCAAGCTTGCTAATACCTTTCTATGGCATGGGGATTGTGCTGTTTTAGCTACAGAAGAATCCATATTCAGAGCTTGCTATTAGCACCCGGAATGATACTTTCCACTGCACCACTGCACCAAAGAGAGAAAGTATCTTCTTAGAGTACGGCAAAAGAGCACTTCTTTCTTTCTTTTAATGATGATGAGCAATGTCGTCTATCACCCTTACGATGGGGAATCTAAACATGAAGAAATCAAAATGCTCAAAAGGTAAAGTGACAGGCTGTGGCGCATTCTGAAGGATACACTATCTGTCAGAGTGCAATGAACATACTTTGTGTTCAACTGCAGTTGTTATAAGATGCTTAACTGTGTGTGCATTTATGTTCATTGCCAATACAGTTGCCCTTCCAAATCCAGTCCTTGTTATATGTATGGAAGGGTGCTTGGACTTGAAATAAGAGAGCTTGTTTATGCCACAGTTTAGCACAATTGCTAACAAGGCTTACAGGCTTTGGTGGGGGGTTGGAAGAGAATATTGTCCCCTTAAGAAAGGTAGAGACACTTAAAAGGGCAGAGTGTCATTTCCTTCTTTGTTAACTGCCAGATCTGCAAAGTGTTTTGTATGGACAGGCGGAGTCCCCCAAACCCTGGGCGGCCCCCGTGTGGAATAACGACTCAAGACAACATGCTATGGGATTAAAATTGGCCACTACTTTATTATGTTTCAGATGTGGGTAGACCCTGGCTCAGACATTGGGCGTTTATGCCTCCCAGTCCCCCGCTGGGGATCTGGGGAACATCAGGGCTATCCAGTGTGTGAGGGGGATGGGTTGGCTCTGGAGAACATATGTTCAAGCAGAGAGAGACTGCTCCCGTTACGCCGCCGTCACAGGGGAGAGCAATGACAGCATCTAGGAGTACGGCCAAAGCCTCTCCTCAAACAACCCCTTTAATGGGGAACCCTGGTATTGCCACCGCAAAGAGGAGGTGGGTATGGATCACCGCTGCATGCCCCCCCCCCCATTCAGGGAAGATAGACTAAAGGATTTCACCCAAGGCCTGATACCGCCAAAGTTGTGACATTTTGCTAAGGGAAAGGCAAACCTGCCAATGCAGGAAAATTCCTTTCTGGCCCTTCAACAGTGACCTTGATGTAGCAGCGCCCGCGTACCTGTGAAGAAAAGGCTAACCTGCCAAAGAAGTCTTAACTGAGGGTGGGTAGGGTGGGAGAAGCTCTGGAGCCAACAGACGATTCCCATATAAGATCCTCCCCCTATTGTGTGGGCAGGTAGTCCCTCCCTCGACCTGGCCCGATCACCTTGGCAATGCCTCCCCTGGCTGAGGTAGGCGGAGACCTCCAGGTCTCCCACCTGGGGAAGGTGAAGCCAAGCCTGTGCTAATGGTGCCGCATAGGGTCCAGGGGGCTGCATGCAACTACGCAAGGGCGCCCCCCATTTAATGTGGGGAGCGGTCATTTAACCATTGCTCATTGATGAAGTAAACAGACTGTCCTTGCCCCACAATGCCTGCTCTCTCTCCCTCCCACATCGGGTTTAAGGCCTATTCGTTAACACCTTTCAGTTCTCTGATGCTCTGAAGCCCAACTTTCTGAGAAGATTAAGGGAACAGCATTTTTGTGCCAGTGTGAAGCTAAAAATAAGTCTCAATTTTCTGAAACAAACAACTTGAATAAGGTTGGGTAGTTAAAAAGGGAAGGGGGGCTGTTTGCGCTGTGGTGCTTTAAGAAGGAAAAGAATATTGCTTAAAACATAGAAAGCTCCAAAGTTGTTTATTATTCACAGGCTTTAATAACTTTGAAATAAGTCTGCTGCATAACCGTCTATCCGTCAGTCATTTCTCTCATTTCAGTTCCATTTCCACTCAACATCCCTCATCATATCTCACTACCACTTAGCCAGCACATTTCATTATCATCGCATAGGGATGGGCGAGGACTTTGTTTAGTTCATTTTTTAATGCAAATGTCCATTCTTTGCACTTCCTGAAGAATGAAACAAACCCAAACACAGCTCTCCTTTGAAAGCTATGGTTCTCTGAATTTTGTGATGCAGTTTTCTAAACCCAAAGTGTGGACCAAAATGCATATATGAACAAAAATCATGTACAAAATTAAGGGAAATTCCTTGCAAAAAGGCAGACATGAGACAAAGATGCATTAGGAGAAATATAAAAGAAAATGCATGTGAATTTTTATGTGTTTTTGGTTTGTTTGTTTTTAAGTTGAATTCGCAACTTGATGAGGGAATGAGGTGAACTGAATTAAATGCTGGCAGAAAGGGGGTGGGGAGGAAAACAGAAATAAATTAAAACTGAAAGATTCATCCACTCTTCTCTTTCTATTCAGGCTTCCTCCACAGAAAGCTGAATAGATTCCCCGTGCATAGCCCCAACTTCTTGCTTCAAATGCAAAATAAATAAATAAATAATGATATATATATATAGATAAGGCTTCTGACTAGGCTCTGAGTAGCAAAGAGAGTAGCTAAAGGAAGTGCAAGTTGTTTTGCAATTAAACCAGTTGTGCATCAATAATAATAATAATAATAATAATAATAATAATAATAATAATACACATGTGGTATACAAATACGTTAGGATCAGGAGAACACTTTGTACCCATGGAGGACAGTGTTTCCAAAATGAATCCATGCAAAATGCAATCCCAGTGTTACAGCATAATCTGAGCATGGCGTGTTTGTAATGTTTCCCGCAATGAGAGTGGCAATTCTTCACTCCTTGCCCCTGGCACAAAGCCACAGCAGTGTACCAAGCATCAGAGAGGGGAGGATAGAGAGAGCCATCATGTAATTTCTTGCTGCTCCCAGGGCAGCAGAAAGGGTGGGTGGGGACTTGAAGGCAGGTGGTAGGAAGGAGCAAATCTTTTAATTTTGTTTTCTCTCAGTTGCTCATTTTTCCAAGTCTCCACATTTCCACATCAGTCTGTGTCTTTTTTTTTTTTTTTAAGTACTTGTAAAAATTCAGCAGCATTTTGGAGCTGATTTCAGCATACATGCACACATTTTGCATGCTTATTTTTGGCAAAGCCATTTCCCCTAATATATGTATCTTCATGCTCACTTCCCCCTAGTGAATGCACTGCAGTACACTTTATTTGCCTGGAAAACTGCATTGCAAAATATTCTTCTTGAAAATATTCTTTTGAAAAGTGTGAATTAGGTAAATTAAAATAATAATAATAATAATAATAACAACAACAACAACAACAACAACAACAACAACAACAATAAAAAATACCCTGCCTTTTTCCTTCACAAGATTCAAGGTAAACAGGATAAAAATAAAAAGATCTAAAAACATAGTACTTACTGCCTTGAAGGACATCTTTGGGAGAAGATGTTAGCCGCCCTGAGCCCGGCTTCGGCTGGGGAGGGCGGGATATAAGTAAAATTTTTTATTATTATTATTAAGGAGTAAATCCTACACAAATTTGGAGTGGAGTCCCTAAGACAGTTGGATGGCATCTTGTACGTCTCCTTCTGGCAACTCCTGCAGCCAAACTGGGGCCAAACGTCTCACTCTAATTTCCTTTCAACCACATCAGCAAAGCTGGGAGGGGGTCTTGTTGTCTGGGCAGCCCAGGACCTCCACACACACTGCCCAGGCTTGTGCCCCAGGTAGGTCACTTCAGTGCTGCTAATCATAATAATGATGATGATGATGCAAGAAGCTGAAGTTATGAGTTACTGGTCTCTGCAGCCACAGTGAAGGAATGGACCTAGTCCGGGAACAGTGCCAGAATGTGTTCTTGGAGTTGGTGACCTCTTGCTCCAAGATAAGAGTAGGAACAGGAATATCCTTTTATGGTCAGAAGTACAGGAAGGAATACCCTTTTAGGGTTAAGAATACCGGAGCAGGAACATATGTGATGTCAACCTGTGTGTATAGGCTGACGTGGTTGGATTCCTGGGGAAGGAGGGAGAGGGTGCCTGGAGGATATATATACTGCATGAAATTTCTCATTTCTTTGGACTTGCTGTGGACTGACCACGCAAGTGCCTTTCTGCTGTTCCGGAGAGCAGAAATAAAGAACTCTTTCTCTGAACCAACCCTCAGTGTCATTTGACTTCCTTGCTCCTGTCCGGGAGCAACGCAGACCCAATCGGTGAACTCCAATAAGGCTACAACAGCAGGTGCTGTGATTCTCCAGCAGTTTGACTTCACCCTTGGAGGCGCACTCCATTGTCTCTTGGGACAGACAGTTGCAGCAACAACTGCTCCTCAGTGTGCTGTGGAAGTCTTTGTCTCCAAATGGCTCTGTCTCCAAAGTTTTTACACTTGCTGCTCAGCCTTTTAGAGTGTCACGTTGAGTGTCAATATTTCGTTTTGGTCTGCATGGATTGTGTAGCAAGTGAACTTGATGTGCCAATCACACAAATGGTGAAGCATGTCATAGATTGGGTTTTACCAGGGTGCCTCTAAGCAAAGAGTCAGTGTGGTGTAGTGGTTAAGAGCGGTAGTCTTGCAATCTGGTGAACCGGGTTCGCGTCTCCACTCCTCCACATGCAGCTGCTGGGTGACCTTGGGCTAGTCACACTTCTCTGAAGTCTCTCAGCCCCACTCACCTCACAGAGTGTTTGTTGTGGGGGAGGAAGGGAAAGGAGAATGTTAGCCGCTTTGAGACTCCTTAGGGTAGTGATAAAGCGGGATATCAAATCCAAACTCTTCTTCTCTTCTCTTCTTCAAATGGGCACAGCCACCTTGAAATGTGACATACTTCTTTAAAGGAATGTTCTTTCTCCACCTCATGCCCTGATATTTGAAATCCTATTTATTTAAGATAGCCATCAGGAATGGTAATGTTCCCTGCAGCCATCGTTTCGTTCCTTACCTAAATATGTTCACAAAATATTCAGAATTGTTTTGCAAAGGAATATCTGATTTCAGATGATGTGTGACATCGCCAAATAGTAGTGGCCAAGGCAACAGATGGTGGTCTCTCTCTCTCTCTCTCTCTCTCTCTCTCTCTCTCTCTCTCTCTCTCACACACACACACACACACACACACACACACACACACATTTTCACTTTCATTGTTTCCAGTACTAAACCAGACTCAAATTGGCATTGTTTGGGGGCTGTGTGTCTGCGTGTTTGTTAACAAGGGAGCTTAGGATGTTATGAATCCACACCTTCTCCTGACACAACCTGAAATGTCCCACTCCCAAATGCTGGCAGAATACCGCTGGCAAGACACCTATGCCCGCAGAGATTTCCATGGGTGTACTGATTGGCTTCCAATGCAATGTGGGCTATCTGGCCAACGGCCAGCATAAGAACTGCTTCCAGAAGCATAAGAACTGCTTCCAGAAGCCCCTCAGCTGGCTTTTGGCTGACTTAATGATTTCTCTATAAAAAAATTCCTTCCAGTAGCACCTTAAGGACCAACTAAGTTAGTTCTTGGTATGAGCTTTCGTGTGCATGCACACTTCTTCAGATACACAGATTTCTCTGTTACTGTGTGAGAAAATATATTTAAAAATACATGTTTAAATGCATAGTTAAATATAGGTTTTTTTCAGAGTGCAGATTATTTTTTTTAAAAAAATTGCAGAATAAGGAAGAAATGGGATGAATCAGCTTATGGGTAAAGGCATGCAGAAATACAACTGACTGGAAATGTCTTGATTGACACATCCTTAAAAGGTAAAGAAGAAGAAGAAGAAGAAGAGTTTGGATTTGATATCCCGCCTTTCACTCCCTTTAAGGAGTCTCAAAGCGGCTAACAATCTCCTTTCCCTTCCTCCCCCACAACAAACACTCTGTGAGGTGAGTGGGGCTGAGAGACTTCAGAGAAGTGTGACTGGCCCAAGGTCACCCAGCAGCTGCATGTGGAGGAGCGGAGACGCGAACCCGGTTCACCAGATTACGAGACTACCGCTCTTAACCACTACACCACAGGGGCCCTTAAGTCCAGTTGTAGCCTACTCTGGGGTTGCAGCGCTCATCTTTCTTTATTGGTTGAGGGAGCCGGCGTACAGCTTCTGGGTCATGTGGCCAGCATGACTAAGCCACTTCTGGCGAACCAGAGCAGCACACGGAAATGCCGTTTACCTTCCCACCGGAGTCGTACCTATTTATCTACTTGCACTTTGACGTGCTTTCAAACTGCTAGGTGGGCAGGAGCAGGGACCAAGCCACTGGAGCTCACCCCGTTGTGGGGATTCGAACCGCCAACCTTCTGATCAGCAAGTCCTAGGCTCTGTGGTTTAACGCACAGCGCCACCTGCATCCTTACTAGGCAGTAATGAATAGGGCAGTTAGTTTGATCCAACATAGGTGCAATTGCTTTACCTCAGGGGTAGCCAACTTCAGGCTGGCTGAGGCTGATGGGAATTGTAGTCCACAACTGAAGGGTGCTATCTTGCAGCCCTTCTTTGAGCTCAACGCTTCACAAGCAGATAAGAGCACTACTACACCCAGGTGGTACTTTTGGGCTTCTCAAAGGTATCTGGTTGGCAGTGGTGTAGCGTGGGGGGTGCGTGGGGGGGGCGGCCACACCGGGAACAACATCTGGGGGGTGGGGTGGCGCTCGCACTCACAGTGCTAAAATCAGTGCTAAAATCCACAAGTTAGGGGACGCAAATTACTTGCCTTGCCCCGGGTGCTGACAACCCACGCTACGCCACTGCTGGTTGGTCACTGTGAGAATATGATGCTGAATTACATGGACCATTGATCTGTTCCATCAGGCTTTTCTTCTGTTCATAAGATCTTTTATTCAGTGATGAAATCAAGTTTTCAGAAGACTTGTCAAGTCTTGCAGGAAACCTGAGTGCAGTATAGTAAAAAGGCCTTCTGAAAGTTTTGATATTTGTTATTTTTGTTTGGAAACCATGACTAGTTCCACTTTGTGGAGCCTTTTATTCAGGTTAAAAACATCTATGTGAATTCTTCTTCTTTTGGTTGGAGAGAGAGAGGGGGGGAACTCAAATGAACCTTTAATGAATATGATGTGTAGAAATGGTGGCCTGAATTGTAAAGGGGATTAAAGAAAAAAATCAAGGTTCACTTCAGTGGGATGAGACAACCAAAGTCATAATGATCAGGGTCTGCTTAAATGGCTCTGTTGAAGCAGCAGCTGACCTAAGCTCTCCCCTTGAGGCTTGAAAAAGATCAGTTTAACTCAAACATGCACACATGTCATTTTTCATGTCAAGCTTCCCTGTCTTTCATGACTCGAGCTTTGAATTTCCCTTTCTAATAAAGCCACTTGGTTTCACAGTTCTCTCTTCTGCTGATTGACTTTTAGGAATCCAAACTCCCAATTATCGGGAAATAACACATGCCTCCCACATGCACCGTAGGCCAATTAGCATAGCCCTCGTCCCACTGACTTTATGGATCGGCCAGAAGGACAAAGTATTGGTAATCTGGCTAAAAGCTTTCTCCCTTGAGGCTTCTGCCTAATTGGTTCAGGCAGTCGAATTCCCTTCTTGGGAAAGATGTCTGTCATCACAGCATCTCAGCAGCCTTGGTTTGCATTGCTTGTGTGATCTCAAACCAAAACTGTTATCCCTTTTGAAATGCACCACAATTTTGTTTATCTAAATGGCCCAAAGGGATGTCAAAAGACACACAGCTGCTTAAGAGCATGGATAAATTAGGGACCCTTAAAAGGCTAAATTGATGTGACCTTCTCCATGCCTTTTGGTTCAACACATGCATTGTCCATAATTGTATGGAGAGGTGTTTGCATGGCAAAAGCTTTCAAGTGAAAAAGCCATCTCAAAAAATAAAATTAAAAAGGTAGCTTTCAGACATTTTCTTTGATTTGGTACCTGCTGATTACAATCCAACCAAATGGATGTCCGCTGGAATCAATGGGCTTAAATAAAGCACTTAACTCTGCTTTCAATTATAACTAACAGTTTGATTTTTCACATGGGAACTGTGTCACAAGAAAATGAGAAAAAATGGCGTTGAATAGAAATGGTGGAGTGATGTTGATGAAAAAAGCAGCCCACTCTTTTGGAGATGTTTCAAGTATAATCTACACGGAGCAATGGATCCAAACTACAAGAAAGAAGATTCCACCTAAACATTAGGAAGAACTTCCTGACAGTAAGAGCTGTTCGACAGTGGAATTTGCTGCCAAGGAGTGTGGTGGAGTCTCCTTCTTTGGAGGTCTTTAAGCAGAGGCTTGACAACCATATGTCAGGAGTGCTCTGATGGTGTTTCCTGCTTGGCAGGGGGTTGGACTCGATGGCCCTTGTGGTCTCTTCCAACTCTATGATTCTATGATTCTATGATTCTATGATTCTATGATTCTATAATCTAAAGTGAGGGTGAAAATGGGAGGGAATATGTTTGCCCACTTATTGATCTAAGCACCATTTGTGTCCCTCTGTAATGTCTCTGTTTGGCATCAGTGATGTCTTTGTCTACCCAAATCTAATGGCAGATAGAAACAGCTCCCATTTTTCTGAGGGCAATTCAGAATCAATTAATAGAACTGTAAGAATGGGGGTTACAATTCTACGAAAAGAAGAAGCACTACTTCACAGACTAAATGAGGGTTTTTTTCTTCCCGCAAAGCACAGGTGAAGGCCAAGGACATCCAGGGCACAGATGTTAATGTTCTCTGCAGGCCTCAAGTAGATAGTTACAGTGCAATCTCAACCGTGTCTACTAAAAAAAAGCTCTTTTGAACTTAGTGGAGATTGTTACCAGGTAAATGGGCTCAGACTAGTCACTACAAACACACACATACAACGTCCCCCAAACATTTAGGGAAACTCCCCGATTAATTTTGCTAATCTTCTCAAACTGTGTTTGTTTTTATCTCAGCATTCTTCAGGGAATTTGCGTCAGCAGGAATATCCCAACATTGCCTCACAATTTTACTAGGTGAACAAGTTCATGTTCCCCCACCATTCAAAGCATTCACTCCGTTTTACTCAAAAGCCGAGGACCCCATTAAGGTAAGAAGCACAGTGAGCAATCAAGTTTCTAAATTGCGTGGACAGGCGGAGTCCCCAGATCCTGCATGGTCCCCCCGTCATGTGGAATAACGACTCAAGACAACGTGCTATGGGATTAAATTGGCCACAACTTTATTAAATTTCAAATGTGGGTAGACCTTGGCTCAGGCATTGGGCGTTCTCCCTCCCCGCCGGGGACCTAGGGAGCATCAGGGTTATCCAGTGTGTGTGTGTGGGGGGGATGGGCCGGCTCTGGAGAACATATGTTCAAGCAGAGATGGCCGCCCCCGTAACGCCGCCGCCGCAGGAGAGAGCAATGACGACCTTTCGGTGTACGGCCAAAGCCTCCCTTCAGAAAACCCCTTTATCGGGGAACCCTGGTATCGCCGCTGCAAGAGGAAGATGGACAAAAGGATTCCGCCCAAGGCCTGATACCACCAAAGTTGTGACATTTTGCTACGGGAAAGGTGAAACCTGCCAATGCAGGGAAATTCCTTTCCGGCCCTTTAACAGCGACCTTAACGTAGCAGCACCCGCATACCTGTGAAGAAAGGTTAACCTGCAAAACCTGTGAAGAAAAGTTAACCTGCAAAATAAGACATTAACTGAGAGTGGGCAGGGTGGGAGAAGCTCTGGAGCCAAGTGAGGATTCCTAGGTAAGATCCTCCCTCTATTGTGTGGGCAGGTAATCCCTCCCCTACCTGGCCTGGTCTCCTTGGCAACGCTTCCCCCAGGTGGGATTGAACAACTGACTGAGGTAGGCGGAGACCTCCAGGTATCCCACCTGAGGGGAGGCAAAGCCAAGCCTATGCTGTTGGAGCCGCTCCAGATCTAGGGGCTGCACGCGTCCACGCAAAGGGCGCCCCCCGTTTTAAGTGGGGAGCGGTCATTCTAGTTATTTCATGTATTTTGCAGATAAAATGGATTACTTTTCTTTTGTCAATATGTTTCTCTTGTCATGAAAGTATCAACAGTTAGAAGATGCTTCACTCAGATGTTTTACTATTATCTCACTTTGCTGCTTCCTTTCTAGAACCATCATTCACAGATGAGAAGGAAGACAAATGTTGTCCGTGACTGAGTTTGGGGGAAGAATCATAGCTCACTGCTGGGACTTATGCTATGTATCCCAAAGGTCAATCCCTGGTATTTCCATGCAGGACCTAAGAAGAAGTCATCTCTGAAGCCACCGGGTGTGGGGAACTGTTGCAGAACTACAACTCCAAGCATGGCTGGTCAATGGTCATGCCTTCTGAGGCTGATGGGAGTTGTAATCCAGTTTCTCACACCTGATGTAGACAGTAGTACTGAACCACATAGACCCATAATCTAACCGGCATACAGCAGTTTCCTCTTTATCTCTCCTTTCTTCTCAGACTGTGTCTATTGGAACAGCGTAACTATGTTTCCTTTAGTGAGCGGTGCTGTTTGAGTTGTTTACCACACAGTTCAAAACCATTTGCTATTTTGTCTGCCTTCAGTCATCTGCAACACTTTCATTTGCGATAGTCAATATCAGAAATGCACAAGTCTATGTTAAGCTGGACAAGAAGGGCTACATTTTTCATTTCATTGCAATATCTATTTTTTAAGGTTTGGAATGTGTGACATGGTACAGATTTCATAGCAGACAAAGCACTCTCCATTTTATTTTAATTAATTTTGTAGTGACTGTTATAATCTTATCCTTGGAGAAGAGCTTTTATCCCTCTCCACCACCACCACCCCAATTTCAGTCAGATTTCTGTGCTCTTCATAATCACCTTATACCATTCAAAGAAAATGTTCTCTGTTATTTTCCATTTTTTGTAGATACACACAAATGCATGACTCCCCACACACAAACCCTCAGCTCATTCAGCTGGAAACACAGTAGGATGCACGAAGTTTTAAATATGCTCAAACAATACTTGTTATAGTTTTTTTGTTTTTTTTACTATGTCTATTGGTTTGTACTGAATTTCTTTTCTTTTAAAATAAATTACGTGATTTGGGTTTTTGTTTAAAAAGCCCTAACTTTCAATATAGTCAGTGGCTTACATTGAAAAGCACATTTAAAGTACATTTCTCCCCGAAGGAGTCCTGGGAACAACAGTTACCTCTCACAGAGCTACAATTCCCAGTATGCATAACAAATTACAGTTCCAAGGATTCTTAAGGTCTGTGTGTCTTGCTTTAAAAATGTGCTCTGTGTGCAGCCAGTATGTGTTCACTCTGTCAGTAAAAATTAATGCTATTAACATCACTGGGGTGAAGCCAGACCAAGTCATACACAAAGCAAACCGGAAACCCAAAGGCCTTAAGTAACCTACGTACCATTGACTTCAATGGATTTACTCAGAGGATAAATAAGAGAGCAATCAAAACCCAAGATCTGCCAAGATGAATGAATTAGGATCCAGTGGATCACTGGTTCGGTCAAGTGATTCCTGCCACAGCTAGGCAATGCCAGCATAAGTACATGAACTTTATCTTTGAAGAGTTTGTAAGTAAACTGTTTTTTTAACCTTACTCAATGTGTGGTATTTTCCTATGCTAGGAGAACAGAGAAGTTTTGGAACTCACAAGGGGATATTTCAAACGTCTAACAGGCTATATTTCTATGCTTTGCTTTGCTGCATGTTCTGTGATTTTAATTGCTGGCACAGGCACTTAATGGCTGCAGCAGGTGAAGGGAGTGCCACAGGAATGCCACAGGATACAACAACAACAACAACAACAACAACAACAACAACAACAATTTATTATTTGTACCCCACCCATCTAGCTGGGTTTCCCCAGCCACTCTGGGTGGCTTCCAACAAAGATTAAAAATACATTAAAATGTCACACATTAAAAACTTCCCTAAACAGGGCTGCCTTCAGATGTCTTTTAAAGAGAAGATAGCTGCTTATTTCCTTCACATCTGAAGGGAGGGCATTCCACAGGGCGTGTGCCACTACCGAGAAGACCCTCTGCCTGCTTCCCTGTAGCTTTGCTTTTCACAGTGAGGGAACCGCCAGAAGGCCCTCAGCACTGGGCCTCAGTGTCCGGGCAGAACGATGGGGGTGGAGACGCTCCTTCGGGTATACTAGTATTGGGGGAAGGAAGAGGATGGAGTTTCAGGCTAATATCTGAATTTGCTGATGTTGGTAGATCTGTTGTACCTGCATGGTGATTCCCCTGCCCACTCCCTGCAGTAAGGCTTGTTAATTTCTAAACGAGCTTGACTGCCAAATTTCTTCACAGTTTGAGATAGCAATGAGAGAATGTTTGTGTGTGCATGTGTGTGTTCTATGATTACAGATAAATTCCCTTGGTGAAGTTGAGAAAGCATTTTTTATTCCTCCCCCCCCCATTTTTTTTTAGATAACCCCATCTGCAGCTGATGCTTTTTTGCATCTCATTCAGGGCAAAGTGAAGTAAAAAGAACTTATTTAGTTCCACTGGAAATGGAGTGAATTAAGTATCACTGTGTGGCTAAGGTACATAATAATAGAGAGATGCTCCAATAGGATAATGAAATATTCATCACCTCTTTGAAGACAACACTTGGCTGTGTGGGGCAGACATGTGATACACACACACACACACACACACACACACACACACACACACACACTTTACACACTTGTCTATTACTGGCTCTGCATAGCACTGCTGTCATTAGTATTCATTTTCTGATAGAAAAGAATCTGAAAGCTTAATTTTCATGGATTTGCCAGTAAGATGCCTGTAACAATTTAACAGCATACTATTGTAAATTAGTCATGCACACCTTTAGAAATCTTCACTTTTTCTTCTCTCTTTCTCTGAAAGTATCGTCGTATATTTCATTTCATATTTGCAAAAAAGAAAAAGAAGACATATTGCCTACCGATTTTTCAGGCACTTCTGAAATACCCAATTTCAGATCTCCTCATAGAAATGATAGAGGCAAAAAAAAAAAAAAAATGGCTCATCCAAATTCATGGACAATTGCTTTCCTAAGCTTTGCATTACCTGGACATATTGTACACCTTGGAAGGGGCAATCCTATGGCAAGATCCACTAGGATGAGCATTGTGGCTCAGCTGGTGTTTAGTCCCCAATCTTGGCTTAGCCAGAGATATACCAGCAGATCCTGGGCCAGAGGAAAGGGGGCTTTCCAGAGGTGTGGCAGGGCTGGGAACAGAGAGTGGGGACTTAGGCTGGATCTTTAGCCTCTTCACTTCTGTCACATTTCCTGGTAATTGGGCATAGAACTCTTTATTAAATCCTTGTTTTCCTTCAGCCAGGCTCAAGAAGAAGGAGAAGAAGAAGAAGAAGAAGAAGAAGAAGAAGAAGAAGAAGAGGAGGAGTAGTAGTAGTTTGGATTTGATATCCCGCCTTTCACTCCCTTTAAGGAGTCTCAAAGCGGCTAACATTCTCCTTTCCCTTCCTCCCCCACAACAAACACTCTGTGAGGTGAGTCGGGCTGAAAGACTTCAGAGAAGTGTGACTGGCCCAAGGTCACCCAGCAACTGCATGCGGAGGAGCGGAGACACGAACCCGGTTCCCCAGATTATGAGACTACTGCTCTTAACCACTACACCACACTGGCTCTCAAGCAGTGGAGCAGCAGCTGCCTCACACCTGAATGGTGTTTGGAATATCTATCTATCTATCTATCTATCTATCTATCTATCTATCTATCTATCTATCATCTATCTATCTATCTATCTATCTATCTAATCTATCATCTATCTATCATCTAGCTATCATCTATCTATCATCTATCTATCTATCATCTATCTCTATATATCAGGGCCGGATTTAGGTCTGATGAGGCCCTAAGCTCCTGAAGGTAATGGGGCCCTTTATATGTCCAGCTGTCCTTTGTCAACAACAGATTGTCACTGTTTTTTGTGTTGAATATATGTTATATGGTAATTTATGGACCTAATAGGTATTTAAAGCCATTTGGACCTCTTGTCATGCAACCAGTCCATGCAGATTGTAGGCACCCTATATATAGAAATGAGCAAACCAGTGATATTTTAGGGAGCAGGCTAGCAGGCAGGGCCCATTACATACATCATAGGAGCCTACACAACACAAAACACTGTTGCTGTATATAGGTTTTATTTTATTTGTTTTTTTATCTTATATTTTGGAAATGTACATCCAAATTTTTTTCTTTTAAATTTTTTTGGGGGGCCCAAGAGAATGGGGCCCTAAGCTATAGCTTGTTTTGCTTATACATAAATCCAGCACTGTACATATCTATAAAAGGGTAAAGGTACCCCTGACCGTTAGGTCCAGTCGCGGACGACTCTGGGGTTGCGCGCTCATCTCGCTCTATAGGCTGAGGGAGCCGATGTTTGTCCGCAGACAGCTTCCGGGTCATGTGGCCAGCATGACTAAGCCACTCCTGGCAAACCAGAGCAGTGCACGGAAACAATGTTTACCTTCCCGCCGGAGCAGTACCTATTTATCTACCTGCACTTGACATGTTTTTGAACTGCTAGGTGGGCAGGAGCTGGGACCGAGCAACGGGAGCTCACCCCGTCACGGGGATTCGAACTGCCGACCTTCTGATCAGCAAGCCCTAGGCTCTGTGGTTTAGACCACAGCGCCACCCGCATCCCTTGTATATATCTCTATCTCTATATCTATCTCTAATCTATCTATATATGCCGGGTCCCCCTGCTGACCCGGAGAACTATCGGAACATCAGCCTTTTGTCTATCATCGGGAAAATCTATGCAAAATTTTTGCTGTCTAAGCTGTCTCATTGGGCAAACGACTCAAATCTGATTGGCCATGAGCAAGCGGGCTTTAGGAACAATTACTCAACCTCTGACCATATGGTAATTATGTATCATCTTGCCAGAAAATATTCTGCCCCGAGGCGGGGGCGCCTATGTGTCGCTTTCATAGACCTAAAGGCCGCCTTCGACAGTATCCCAAGAAACTGTCTATGGAAGAAACTAGAGAGATGGGGCATAGATAGAAGACTGTTATGGCTTATAACCCAATTACACCACGGGTCGTCGGCTAGAGTGAGACTCACACCTGCGGGAAACCTATCCAACGAGGTCCCAATAAATAGAGGTGTGCGCCAAGGCTGCATTTTGGCCCCACTCCTCTTCAACCTGTTTATTAGCGATATGAAGCTCTTTCTGAATGAGTCTCAAGCCAACATTCATGCCCCCCGCCTAGCCGATTTCCGCTGCCCTTTGCTCCTATACGCCGATGATGCAGCGATCCTTTCCTACTCTAGAGTCGGTTTATGCAGAGCTCTAAAGATTTTTGCGGCTTATTGCAAACTCAACCATCTGACAATTAATCATGGGAAATCTAAAGTCCTGGTCTTTACCAGGTCTCGGAAAACTTACAGCTGGAAGTTAGATGGAGTCCAATTAGAACAGGTTTTCAAATTTAAATACCTGGGAGTCTTTTTTCACTACAACCTAAGCTGGAAGCCACAGATACAGTATTTACTAAACAAAGGGAAAACAATACTTTATGCTCTACTCCAATTTTTTGCGGCTGACGGAGCCTCCCACATCCCCTCTGCATTGAAGGTATACTACGCAAAAGTGGTTTCCACCCTCTGCTATGCTGCCCCGCTCTGGGCCCCTGGGTCCAATTTAACATCGCTGGAGACATTGCAGAATCAGTTTCTCCGTCGCCTCCTGAAACTCCCCATGTGTGTGAGCAACGCAGCCATACGTCTGGAGTTAAGGATTGCAACATTGGAGACTGTCATCTGGAAGCGAGTCTTTGGCTATTGGCTGTCCAGCTGGCATAGGCTTCCCGACCATTACCTTTTTCAGTGCCTCTGGCGGGACGAATTTGTTAATCCGTGGGTAGGAAAAATCCATGCCAAACTTCTGAGCATCGGAATCTCCCCAGCGGACTCCTTAAAGATGAACTTACGCTCAGCTAAAAGCCTCATTGAGCAAAGATTAGCAGACATTGAAAATCAACACAACCTTGCCAGAGGTGGGGGTGTCTGCTCCCCCAGGTATCACGGAATAACCCCACCACTTGACCTTCCATCATACATGTCATCTCTTTCATCAGTACCTCACCGACTTGCATTTATTCGTGCAAGGTTCAATGTCCTTCCATCGAACCTGCTGAGCCACAGATTTTCCAAGGGTTTGGTGTCTCCGCTATGCGTGTGTGATGGGAAAACTGTTGAATCTCTTCCACATATAATGTTCAACTGTCCCCTACATAGCATAGCCAGGACTAAATTCCTGGGCCCTGCTTTACTGCGCTTGGTTAGCAGGCCTGTTGAGTCACACGCCGCACTGCTTTTGCAGGATACAGATCCTTCTGTTACTCTGCAGGTGGCGAGATTCCTGAATGCGGTTATCTCACACGCAAAAACCACCAAAAAACAACAACAACATCAAAATCTAATCGGACAGTTATGATGAGAGTGCATGTCGGATCTCGTCTTCAGTTTTCCTTTTTCTGTGAACCGTCCCTTGGAGCTCTCCGGGCCACATCCTATTATTTGGCTCTGCCCAATGACCCACCCTTGCATCGCAGTGTTCACCTTCTGTTGCCAGATATTTCGGTTTTTAAGCCTTTGTGCTTTTTTATGTTTGTACATATTTTATGGGCTAATAGCCGTAAATAAATGAATGAATGTAAATATCTATATATGCCACCCTGGGTTGCCCCAGCCACTCTAAGCAGCTTCCAACAAATAAGACGCATTATGCACAGTAACATACCAAAAACTTCTGTAGACAGGGCTGCCTTCAGATGTCTTCTAAAAGTCATATGGTTGTTTATTTCTTTGACATCTGACAGATATGGCGTAACTTTATGCCGCCTGAGCTTGCACTGGCTTGATTTTTTAATCATCTATTTAATTTGTCATCTATTAAATTTATATTCTGCCCTTCATTTTAGGATTACAGGGTGGTTTTATGCCACCTTCTTGGGCATGGAAATGCTTCCTAACCCTGTTTCCATTTTTTCACTGTTTTCCTTCCTCCTTTCCTTCTTAGATCACCAAAGAGGGGGAAACAGATTTTCTTATGAAAATTTATACCCATGAATGTAAATTTAGGAAGTGTTATAACAGTTGTTTAAATAATAATAATCTTGCCATGGTGACTGGCGACCTGGGTAGTGACTGCAACTGGATAAGCCCTCATTCTGTTGTTCAGGTGCTCAAGCCTACCCCTTATCTACTGATTTTCAGGTTCATAAGACAAACTATTAACCACTACAGTTAATAGTTATCAGTAATATAGAACCTTTGATATCTTTGTTCCTGCTGCTGCTGCCCACCCCCCAACACCTTTCTTTTTGGGGGTGGGGTGGAGAGTAGGCAGTAAGAATACAATCTCTGCTAGCCTGGGCAATATTGTCATTAGAAAACTAAACTAAAAAGTGTTAGTAGATGGCATTGAAATAAAAAGAGCAAAGCCAACAGACTTGATGAAAAGACTGGGCTCTTTTTGAAGAGCGCTAGTCCCCTGGTGGATCTTCCATAGCCAAATGCACATCTGGTTATGGGATCCTGTCAAAACAGATGATTTGCTAGCTCCAGCATGAAATGAGTCATATCCAGGAAGGGGAATCAGGGGGGTGGGGGAATCTGTAGTGAGAATTTCAACAGCAGTTCACAAGACTCAGTAGGGAGAGTTGTCAGATAAAAATAAATAAAAATAAAATAAAAATATCCAACATCTCCATCAGACTTGAACATTTTTTTTTAGAAACAGCACCTGGCTCAAAACACTATAGAGATGGGAGGAGGCGGGTGGATAGCCAAAAATGGCTGGTTTATCAATCCAGGCTCACAGGAGCACTGGAAACTCCTGAGACCTACTTATCTTCTGAATAAAGAACTGTCCATCACTTGAAATAGTGATGATAAGCGAAGAAATGTCTTACTTCTCCCTGACACTTTGCCAGTGCAAAAAGAGCTGAAGCAAAAGAGCCCTGCACTAGAGGAACGTTCTGAAGACTGGCTGCCACAAAATCCTAGCAGGAGAGTGGCATTTAATTCTTAGGATGATATCGCACAGACATTATATATCTCCAAAGTTGAAAAGTCCCATGCACAGCACACATGGAAAGAAAAGAATGGTGAGGCAGTAGCACCAGCTTCTTCCTAGTCTTCTAATAATTGAGGGATGTTTTCTATTGGAATTATGATTGAAGGCACACTTCATAATGATGTGAGTGTGTGCTTATATTGTGGGGTGTTAGAAAAGAAGAATTGCAGTGTGTTTCATATTTTATATACACCATCCAAATACAGTGCCCTATAAAGCCCATTAAGCCCATTATACCACACGGACTTTGGTGCTCTTATTTTTGTGACAAGGGGGAACATCAGATGAGGAACATTTCTCTCTCCCATCATTGCTGAGTTTCTACTTCTTGACAGCTATTAAAAACATGAGAGCCCTTGCAGGAAAAGAAATAAAGATGGCAGCTCAACTTGACAGTTCTTCTTTCTTTCTACTGCAGGTTTCTCTGCCTGCTGTACTGAGCAATGCTGCAGAACAGAAGAGGGGGAGTGGGATGGAAGGGGTTAACCACATTACAACTAGCCCTGTGGCAGTGGATGAATCCCAACCACTGAAATCCATGTTTTAGGAGAGGCCCAATTCTTCAAAAGGTTCATGGGTGGAGTTATCAGCTGCTGCAGCCCTTAAAAAAAAAAGTAAATGAATAACTTTTTCAATGAGCCACAGGCCAATGTAAATTGCCTCTCAGCAGCTGCTGATTGGCTATCTCCAGAATCTCATCAAGATTGTCTTGTCATAGGGCAGGTGGGGAATGGTGGCCACCATTTTATTTGGTACCTGCTATTTCTTCCCAGAATGCCAAAGGATGATGCAGTTGGTATCAGTTGACAGGTATCGATCGGTCGATCTGGCAGCTGTCATGAGAAACTTCACCATTTCTTTTGACAGAACCTTTTCTCAAAACCAAATTAAGTTGAAAGTAGAAGAAGGCTAGTGCCACTGTTGGCCGCCACCAATGGCTTGTTCGCTCTCCAATGAATGAAACTTTTTTAATATACTTCTCCCCTGGAAATTTTTGAGAATGGCTTCTATTTTCCCACCTTAACTGTCTTCTAATGGGGTTCTGACTTGGGGAGGGTGTTAAGTTGTGGGCAAACATAGCAGACAACACAGCGATTTCTCCAGAGCAGCTCTTTATTTGTAAGCTGGACAGAACTGAACAGCAAACAGCTCAGCCGGCCTGCTTTTATAGGCAGCCGGCTGTCAACAATGTAGCAACAACAAACCAGGGTTTCCCACCTAAAATAACTGACGTGGACCTGAGTGAAAACTACATACACAATACTCCTGGTGGCCAGGGTGAGAACTTCAATACATAACAGAGGGCATTTCCATTTAGCTGCAAGTGTCTCCTTCTCCATTTTATGATTTCAAACCCACAGTGTCAATCTCTGGGCTTCAACCTGAGAAGCCTCTTTCTCCTAACAATTAAAATATTTCTCCCCCCTCACCCCACTCCAATTTCACAGTGCAGCACACAGCGCTGCAAACAAACAAACAAAACATTTCTATCTTTTGCTTCCACCCTACATGAGCGATGAAATATTAATTATTTCCTCACTTCATTAAATAGTCATTTATCTCAAATCGGGATTCTTTATTTAGGTACCTGTTAACAGGTGAATGACTGACACATTTTGATTTCCATGTTCCAGTTGGGCTTGTGTTGGAGCTTGGTGCATTCATTTATGGATCAAAGGCGTGAAGAGGGATGCTCTGAGCAGCAGAACACTTTGAGTTTTCCCACCCACATGGGAAGTGCTTCACACAGCGTGGAACACTTGAAAGTTCTGCTTGGATAGATTCCAATGAGCTCTGCAAGCTGCTCTGTGTATTTTGGGATTTTTAATTTGCGGGAAAGTTGCAGTGATTTTTAAATGCTGAAGCAGATCTCACTGCAACCCTCTAGAGCTGCCAAGTTACATCTTGTCTTGTATGTGAAGAGGCCAAGGAGCCTCTCCACATACAAGACAAGAACACTTTGGAGCATCTAAGGATTGTCACCAATCTGGCGGGGTTTTAAGCCAGACTGTGCAATGATGCTGCCTCCTGATTGCTTCGACTGTCAGGGTCAGAGGATGACTGGGCTTTTATGAGGGTCTCATCAGAGACACAGAGCAACTGATACTGTGGCTCTTTCATTGCCTTCCAACTAACAATGAGCGGAAATCACAACACAGCTTGGTATTCTACTGCTCTGCCATCACTTGTTACTGCTGAGGCGTGGGGCAATGAAGAAGGATGACTAGGGATGGGTGTATCTGTTTATTTAACTTTCTTTCAGTTTCCCAGTCTTGAATTCAGTTTCTGGTAGGCAAGCTTGATGTTATTTTGGTAGACAACAGCTGTGGTACCTGAACAACATCTGCCAGGGTAATGGAGAACAGAGGGGAACGATTGGTGGGCAGTACAGCATCTTAAAAAGTAGAGACATCACCTTGCCAACAAAGGTCTGTATAGTAAAAGCTATGGTTTTCCCAGTAGTGATGTATGGAAGTGAGAGCTGGACCATAAAGAAGGCTGATCGCCGAAGAATGGATGCTTTTAAATTATGGTGCTGGAGGAGACTCTTGAGAGTCCCATGGACTGCAAGAAGATCAAACCTCTCCATTCTGAAGGAAATCAGCCCTGAATGCTCACTGGAAGGACAGATCATGAAGCTGAGGCTCTAATACTTTGGCCACCTCATGAGAAGAGAAGACTCCCTGGAAAAGACCCTGATGTTGGGAAAGATGGAGGGCACAAAGAGAAGGGGACGACAGAGGACGAGATGGTTGGATAATGTTCTCGAAGCTACCAGCATGAGTTTGACCAAACTGCGGGAGGCAGTGGAAGACAGGAGTGCCTGGCGTGCTCTGGTCCATGGGGTCACGAAGAGTCGGACACGACTAAACGACTAAACAACAACAACAAGGATTGCTCAACTTCTTCTCTGCCCACAATCCCCCAAATATCCACAGGGGCCTTTTGTTTATTTATTTAACAGCAAGATTTCAAAAATGGCTACAAGGCAAAAAGAACAAGAAGGTATATTCAAAATTCAGATTGGACTTTTTTCATCTACACTTTGAATGTCAAAATTGGAAATCTTTACAAATTTAGATGATCTATGGACCACCATTTACACTGCCACCTTTGTTGTCATTTGCAGACTTTTTCTGTGGACAGATTGGGGTCTCTGTTTATTCTTGTTTCACTGCAACTTTTTCGTATTTCATCTATGTGCTTGGAAATGAATTGCTTCTTTTGAAGTAATTGTTAGAAGCAGTCAAAGAGATGCTTGTGCAAAGCCCATCCACAAATATTCAGAAAGGATACTTAAGAGTGCTTTCCACAACCTAGGTCTGACTCATCAGCAAAAAACCCCCAAAAAACAAAAAAACAAACCCAGTACGTTAGGAAGCAGTATCAGCTTTTTAATACAATGTGATTCATTCCGAAATTGAAAGTGGTATCCTTCCTCCACTCCATTCCCGTTTTACTAAAATAGGTTTCCTTCCTGCTGTTCCATTCATTTGGCAGAATGCTGGATTTGAAGTTATTTGCCTTTATTACTGCAGCTGCTCCATTTTACCAATATGCGGGTGCATAAAAACAAGTTTATAATATGCTTGCAAAAAGGAATAAAAGCATCTCACAGCTTACAACACCCCCTGTTAAGGCAGAATGATTCGAGGGACTCTGTCTTCAAAATCTCTCTTTGCAGAGAAGTTTAGATTCAAATACTGGGAGGAATAAACTGTCATTGTTTGTAGAGGTCTTTAGAAAACCGCGTGTGGCATGACAGTTCCGTTTCCTGTACATACGCCTTGTTGTTCTATGTACACACTTTGCTTATGTGTCCTTATCTGCCATCCTCCCCCTGCCCCGGGTCTGTTAGCTCAAGAGCAGGGAACCTCAAGACCAGGGGCCAAATACAGCCCTACTGGCTTCTTTTTTGAACATCAGAGCTCTCCCAAGGCCACACCCCTTACTGATCATGCTCCTCAACCTGAGTGTCCTTGTCCATGGTGCTGATAATGCCAGGGTGGAGGATAGAGAGAAGTATGTATGCATGTGTGCTAGAACTAGCAGTGGCGTAACATGGGTTGCCAGCATCCTGGGCAGGTGAGCCACTGAACCCACTAGAGAGTCTCTCTCCACTGGAGTCGTGGGAAACCACTGCACCTCCTGTCTGCCTGTGCAGGGGGGATCTTGGCCAGGTGGGCAAATCCCCCTGACACCTGCTGAGAGGAGCTCCAGGCCAGACTGCACTGGGATCACTCCTTGCCCACCTCCCTCCATCCATGCCAGCTCACTGTGGCAGTGGCGTAGCGTGGGGGGTGCAGGGGGGGCCAGCCACACCGGGCGCAACATCTGGGGGTTAGGGTTAGGGGGCGCAAATCCACGGGTTAGGGAGCACAAATTACTTGCCTTGCCCCGGGTGCTGACAACCCACGCTACGCTACTGCACTGTGGGCCTGAACTTCTCTGCTGCCTTCACCAGGGCAGGGCTGGAATCTCCATGGGAGCCGGTGCCTGCATGGGGGCAACTTGTTGCACCCCTCAGTATTTTGCACCCAGGGTAATGACCTCCCTGCTTCCCCCATGATATACTATTGGGAATTAGCACATTTTACAAAGTTAACATTTACATTTATTGCTCCATTCATTTTTACATCTGCCCCCATCCACCACTTCCTTGAAAGGTTTCTCAGGAGGGAAAGTGAAAATTCAAAACCAGCTTCCTGGAGGTATGGGACACACTTCTGAGAAGGTTTGCATGGGACTGTGCTGCACTGCACACCTCTTATTAGAAAGGGTCTAAGCTTGTGAGTAATTGTCTCTGAGCTACACTTTTAGGAATAACACAGCTTCTCACCTCTCTAATTAATGCCTTAATAAATAGGGCCCAGACAATAAAAACATTAAATTAAATTCTAAAATAAAACACAACACATTCCATTATTGACCAAGGAAGCGATATTCCCTAAATAAATATTATGCTTGTGATTTTTGTATAGTGTTAAATAGAGCTATAATGACTTGCTACCAAAATCTAATTACATGTATGAATTAAACATTTTCACATAATGAAGCACCTCTGCATTTCTCATTCACCGATTCCTGGGTAAATGAATGCATTGATTATTTTTATTCTTTTGAGTGAGGAGTTCTTGTTCACCATTAAGGGGGCTTTCAAAATTCTCCTTCAGTTCTCTGGATTTCTTCCCAGATTGTGAAGTTCTGAAACTGCCATGGGATTGGCTGTGAAGTGGAATGGATGCATTACCAGTTTCCCTACTGCTCTGCTTTTTCTTAAAAACAGGAAAAGTGGGGGGGGGAGAGGTAAATCCAAAGGAGCTCGCTCTCTCTCTCTCTCTCTCTCTCTCTCTCTCTCTCTCTCTCTCTCTCTCTCTCTCTCGGTGATTGTCTGTCTGTCTGTCTGTCTGTCTGTCTGTCTGTCTGTCTCTCTGTGTGGTAGAAGCACAGCTTCTGTTTCTTAGTTTTTAGTTTTATTTTTAGTGAGAGCAGGGTGTCACCACAATGCTTCAGCCCTAGCAGCTCCCTCCACCCCCCAAAAAAGAAAAGATGCAAAGGAACTGGATAAAATTCTTTCAAATAGGTATTCTTCTTTTTTTTAACACAGGTTAAACGAAATACATGAAGTGAGAACCCCATTGTGACTGCTCCTAAACCCCATTCCATCCATTCCTCTTTACTGACAAGAGGCTCAGAGCAGGCAAAAATGAAATGAAATAAATAAAATAAAATAAAATAAAATAAAATCATTCTTAACACATCAAGCTGTTCATTTATGTGTTGGAATTTTTAGTTGTTTAGCCATAAGCTATAACAAAACCAAACTACTGATGGAAATTAAAACCCAAGCACTGTATGCGCACAAGGAGTACATCATATGAGGATTTGTTCAAACCACAGGTCATGACAAGAACAATGATTAGAGATAAGCAGGATACAGGTTGTCAAAATCTATACAGTCAATCATTAAAACAATCTATCACACACACAGAAGAATCCCTTTGGCGTAAACACTCCTTTGCAAAGGCAAAATAAATCCCCCTTTTCAGTTCAATATCTATTAATGTTGGCTAAAAGAAATCCAATGCTGTTGTCTTGATAATAATAATAATATAAAAAACACAAGCAGGGATGGCAAGAAGCTGTTCTAGAGATCTGGGTCTTATTTCTTTGCAAACAGGGAACACAAGTTAGGGAGTGGTAAATCTCCTTATGGATTCACTGCCACAAGATGTGTGATGGTCACAGCTCATTTATTTATTGAAAACATTTATCGCTGATTAAATAATAAATCCAGAGTGGTTCACAAACAATAGAAATACTATCAAAATAAAATGGGTGGGGGGAGGAATACAACAACATTTACAGTAAGTTGGAATAATTACTACAACCTTGGTATTTATAACCAGCAAATGCTTGTGTGAACAGATTAGTCTTTAACAAGTACCCCAAACACACTAAGCTGGGTGCATGCCTTATTTCAGAGGGGAGATGGTTCCAACAATTGGGTGCCACAACATAAAAGGCCACTCCCAGTGGCTGCAATTTGAATTTCAGTAGGCTATAGAACAGGGATGTTGGAGTCCATCATTCCTGATCATTAACCACTGATGGGAGTTGGAGTTCAACAACTTCTGAAACCATTGGTGTCCCATCTTTGTGGTAGAATAACCCAGAGTGGCTTACTTGGGAGCAAGCCCCACTGAACTCAATGGGACTTATTTCTGAGTAGACCACATAGGTTGCACTACTAGGGCTCTTGTTGCATTGCTCTGTGTGCAATTTTTGTTGTTGTTGTTGGCTGTATTTTTAATTTTATTACAAAATGAAAATTCTACAAGTAGATTAAAAATATAAAAGGGGTTGGGTGCCCCTTGTGTGATTCAGACCAGTAGGGCTTTTCTTGGGTCCTTACTGTCCTAAAATCCTCATCCTTCATGTAGACCATCTAACTCCATGTATTGTTACAAGCTGACACGTTAAATAAATGACTCTTGCTATTGTAGGGAAACTCAAAAAGCAACTTGAGGCTTTGCTATGTCATTGAATTGATAATTTTTTTGTTAGAAAAAGAACTACAGAGAAATGCCGTTTTATTTTTTAAAAGCCTCATTATTTTCAAATAGGCAGTCAGACAAACACGCATTGAGAAGAACCGAGTTCATGACTGTCACAAAACATTGGAAGTCGGCATGGTAATGAGCCAATTTCTGTGGAAATGATCTCATTAATGCTAACTTTTTGCTGACTCCCAACTGATTCATGGATGCTTTAAATAAATGAAAAGAAGAGAAGGGGGGAGGGGCAAGGGGATGGATTCTGAAGCGGTAGGAATTTGGCACATTTTCGTCAGGCAACTTTAAGCTAAGCTCCTGTTTAGACCCAAAGAAAATGCACTTCTGAGCAAAAATACCCACACATACGTATACTTAAGAGGGACGTGGGTGGCACTGTGGGTTAAACCACAGAGCCTAAGGCTTGCCGATCAGCAGGTTGGCGGTTTGAATCCCCATGACAGGGTGAGCTCCCATTGCTTGGTCCCAGCTCCTGCCAACCTAGCAGTTTGAAAGCACGTCAAAGTGCAAGTAGATAAATAGGTACCTCCATAGCTGTCAACCTTCAGATTTGAAAATAAGGGATCAGCAGCCTCACCTCTCCCAGGGACAGTCTACAGGATATCTAACAATCCGGGATAGCAGCGGGAAGCAGCGGGAAACTGCTGGAATAAGTTTCCTGCAAAAAAAGGGAAGGTTGACAGCTATGGGTACCGCTCCAGCGGGAAGGTAAACGGCATTTCCGTGCGTTCCTCTGGTTAGCCAGAAGTGGCTTAGTTATGCTAGCCACATGACCCAGAAGCTGTACGCCAGCTCCCTCAGCCAATAAAGCGAGATGAGCGCCGCAACCCCAGAGTCATCCGCGACTGGACCTAATGGTCAGGGGTCCCTTTACCTTTACGCATACTTAACCCCACAAACAAATCCCACAAACACAGCCCATGTTCAGGGCTTCTCTATACTACAGGCAATGGCAACCCACAGTTGGCTGATGTCTATCTGCACCAGTGTCTCCCAAACTCTCCTCATCCCTAGCTAACAGGACCAGTGCTCAGGGATGATGGGAACTGTGGTCTCAAAGCAGTGAGAAAACCAAGTTTTTGGGGAAAGGGTTTACATGGTGGTACCTTGCCCCCTCTTCTCAGGGAACTGTAGTTCTGCAAGGGCAATAGGGGTCTCCTAACAATGCCCAGAACCCTTAACAAATGACAGTCCCCAGCATTCTTTGCAAGAAGCCATAACCAGGCAGAGGGCCTTCTCAGTAGTGGTGCCTGCCCTGTGGAGAACCCTCCCATCTGATGTCAAGAAAATAAACAACTACCTCACTTTTAGAAGACATCTGAAGGCATCCTTGTTTAGGGAAGCTTTTAATGTTTGATTGTTTTATCATGTTTTAATATTCTGTTGGGTGCCACCCAGAGTGGTTGGGGAAACCCAGCCAGATGGGCAGGGTATAAATAATTGTTGTTGTTGTTATTGTTGTTATTATTATTATTATTATTATTAAACGTGGTATGATACTTTTTCAAATGCATAATGCAGATGGGGTCAGATGTGGGACAGCACATCTGCATTGCCATATAATCTGTATTGAATTTTCAGAGGGGAAATTGGTGTTAACAGTAATCCTTACCATTTTAGTTTGCAGATGGTATTGTGCGTCACCGGTTGACAACAAACATGGGGATATGAGAAGGAGAGAGAGAGAGAGAGAAAGAGAGAGAGAGAGAACGAGCAATGCAAGTAAAGTTAATGATGATCTGTGCTTTCTTCTCTTTATTTGCCTAGATTCAGAAAGGAGATGGACATATTTTGTTGTGCCGATCCTGGAGGGAAGAATATGACAGAGGGTGGGTGGATGCTCAGTCTGGCAGCCACAGCATGCAGGAACATGTTCACTCACTCCCCCATCTCCCATTTTCTTCTGGTTAATCATAAATACCACTATCATCCATCCTCATTCTAGTCACACTTTGTACTATTAATATTCTCTGTAAAATATGTTCTGCATGAAGACAGCTATCTAAAAATATAAGCGGCATAAGTCTTCCACATCTTACGGGTTTGATGAATCCAAGATCACTTTTTTATGCTCTTGTTAGCACCAAGGAAAGGATAGCCAATATAAAAGGTCACACCAGGATTCATCTATCCCCCCCCCTTTTTATATAATAACTTTTACTCAATTTTGAAAACTTAAACACATTAGCTTCAGATTCAACATACATTTCTCTTACAAGGTGACTTCCCACCCTTACCTCTGTGGTGTTTTTATTCCCACCCATATTCTGCTGCAATATATGTCAAACTATATCTAATATATATTTCCTCTGTTCCGTTTATTCATTCTCAATCTGCTGCTGATAATTCAAATCCTACCCATGGTTCCATTTGACTATGGTTCTTTCTCAAGTATTCCAAAAAGGATTTGTATTCTTCAAAAAAAATAAAAAATATGTTCAGCACTTTGGTCTCTCACTCTTGCTGTCAGTTTTGTCAATGTCGCTTAATCCATTAGTTTTATATTCCATTCCTCTTTGGTTGGGATGTTTTCTTCCTTCCCAATTCTGGCAGCTGTTCTTGCATACAGAAATAGTTTAATCATATTCTTTGGGACATTTGCCCCAAATATCCCTACAAGAAAAGCCTTGGGTTTGAGGGGGAATTACCAATGTTAACATTTCCTTCATTTCATTATATATCATTTTCCAAAATCCCTTAGCTTTTTCAAATGCACCAGTATTAATCTAGAAGGTATCTCTGTTTTATGCGCATGTGACAACAAATCGATAGAATCCCTTTATCATATCTTGTTTAATTGCCACTTATACAATGTTCCCCGATCAAGGATCCTGAGTTCAATCATTCTGGAAATTGCTGCTAAACCACCTGAATTACATCTAGCTTATCTACTCCAGGACATTGACTCTTATAGAACATTACAGGTTGCTAGATTCCTGATTTCAGTTCTGTCATATAAAAGACTTCATGGAATGCTTCATGACTATTAAAAATTCAGTAAACTCTATGCACCATCTTTATCTTCAAGGCCATAACACGGTACATCTAGAGATTATGCGTTGAAATATTTTAGTTGATATTTTAGATTGTAAAATGCTATTGATTTTATCTATTGATTTTTATCTATTGATTTGTTTTACCTTGTGGGCTTATAGCCGAATAAAGTATTATCTATCTAAGGTATTGCGTGTGTGTGTGAATAATAATATTGGCCTATCTAGTAGGATTATTGTAAAGTATAATGAGATAATATATTGAAAGTGTTTAGAACAATCTAGAGTGCTATGCAAATGTCAATGACATTATTTCAGTAATCCTTACATCAACCCTCTTAGATAAAGGTAAAGGGACCCTTGACCATTAGGTCCAGTCGATGATGACTCTGGGGTTGCGGCGCTCATCTCGCTTTATTGGCTGATGGAGCTGGCATACAGCTTCTTGGTCATGTGGCCAGCATGACTAAGCCGCTTCTGGCGAACCAGAGCAGCGCACAGAAACGCCGTTTACCTTCCCACTGGAGCAATACCTGTTTATCTACTTGCACTTTGTGTTTTCAAACTGCTAGGTTGGCAGGAGCAGGGACTGAGGAACGGGAGCTCACCCCATCATGGGGATTCAAACCACCAACCTTCTGATCAGCAAGCCCTAGGCTCTGTGGTTTACCCCACAGCACCACCCACTCTTAGGTAGGCCATTATGCTTATTCTCATATAAAATATGGGGTGGGGGGCCGCCAGCTAGTTCATTCATGCCTGAGGCAAAAATCTAACAAAGGACAAGTCAGTGGGTAATTTTGGACCTTTAAAGTTAATGGTCTGATGGGAGGAGGGGTCACCTCTTCTTTCCCTCATCACCATTCCCTGTTTCACGACTGCTTCTAAATTCCTTCTTGCTTCTACAAGCAAAAACATTTTGACAACCATGATTAAAAAGAAAAGGGGGAAAAAAAGGAAATTATCTGAGCATTTGCAGTCTTGCATTGAAAGTCGCTTAAATCATAGCACCATCATTACTGCATGAATAAAACAGTTTTCTTCTGCCGCCTTGATGGCAAGCACATTTACTTGGGGGGGGGGGGACACCATTTGGTTGTAGAAAAGCTAATTTTTTGTAGAAAAAGTATTGTAATAGCAATGATAATGAAATGTTAACATGCAACCAGATAGATGCCCAGCTTGTTACTCTGTAACTATAGAAGATGAGGCGGGAGGGGGAAGGGGGTGGCTTTTCTGTTTCTTGGTGCCCCATCATCTCCTCTCTGAGTTCTCCTTTGCTCACTCTCCCTGAGCTGCAGAGCTGTAGGCCTTTGCACCAAAAATGTGAAAATAGCCTAAACGGCTCTGAATTATGGGAAAATGCTTGAAAGAAATCTGTACAGCAGACAAAATTGCATACAAAATTCTGTATATAAGGAGAATCCTTATATTGCTGATGGCTTTAAATGAGGACTCTCACAAGGACTTAAAAAAAGGAAATTCAGCTTTGGAATATAAATAAAGAAGAAGAAATAAATTGAGAGAACATGAAATTGACATGTTCCCCCATCCATAGTTTTGACACATGAAAAAGAATTGGACCGAGGCTTGCAGAACAATTCAGGGAAGGTCAGGAACAAAGGAGGGTTCAGTGAATAAAATTCTGTCACAAGGGGAAAGCGTGTTCTCCTTCATGGAGAGCACGTGTTGCAGTGGGGGGCGCCAGGACACTCCAAAGTTGGGGGCGGGCTAACTGATCGTTGGCCACTGATGCGACTGGGGCTTCCCTTGTTGTTGGGAAGAAGTTAATGTTGCCATTTGTTGATTGACAGCCAGAAATGCTAAAACTCATTGCACAAGGCTAGGGCTTCCTCTTTTCGCCCGTGCATCGGATTGCCCGTCACTCCCTCCCTAGAATTAGGGTTGTTCGCTTTGACCTTGCTATGCCTGTCATGGGGTCGTCTGCTCTTGGGGCAGGGGCCTGGTAGGAATTTTGTCCATCTGGTTGATTGCCTGGGGCCACTTGGTTTTTGCCTACTGCGTAGCAAATCGTCACAACTTGTAAGGTTGCGGTTAGGCATTGGTTTATGGTTTGGTTGGTTGAGGGGCATGGATTGGCTGTGCCTGCCCCTCTAATACTGCTGCTGCAATGGATTCCGTTAAAGGAATCGGGGGCTAACTATTGTTTGTCCACTCTGTCAAGGGGGCTCGGGCCATAGCAATGAGCTCCTGGTTGCATTTGGGGAGGGCTGAGGGCAGGTTCCCTACTCCGTCGCTACCTCCCAAGTGTATTCCCCTTTTCTGACTTTCACATTGTGCGGAATGTCAGTCTGTCCCCCATGGTGGGGGCAGATAGTTGCAACCAATGCCTAAGCAACCACTCACATTTTTGTATTTTGTATTTAATTTTGTCCAGTTGTGGCGAAAATTATGCCAAAAACCTTAAACAAAAAATTCTGTGTGATGTGTGAGTTATTGGGGTGGCCCTGGGGACCTCGACACGCAAACCATGCTTTTATATATTACATACAGCATGCATACCTACCTACCTACATCATTTTATTTTTATGCCACAATTCTATTGTTCAAATCATTCTCAAAGTGACTTAAAACATGAAAACAACTGGACTTGAGAAGGAGTTGATTTTCTTTATGAGTGTAAGTGACCTCATGGATGAGCTAATAGCAAGTTCAGGGTCAGCCAAGCCAGCTGTCATGATAATGACCCAGTGCCTTGACTATATTTGTGATTAATGTATGTTCAGCAGTAGTGTGTCTCTTGGTCTATACTAGGGTCTGTTAGTTGTCCAGTTTTAGTTCTTGAATTGCTGAACTTGTTTAGAGCCATGGAAGAAGAACCAATTTTGTTAGAGGTGATAAAAGATGTATAGTAGATACGTGTGCGTGTGCATGCATGCATGCTTCAATTTGTGACTGTAGCATAACATAGTACAGGAGAAAAAGTTCATTTTCAAGAGCTAAAAGTACAAGCTAGTCTATTCTTTCTGAACCACTATTATACTGTGTTTTGTTTTTTTAAAATATCCCGTACCCTTTTCCAAATTTAGCCTTTCCCTGCTATTTTTGAACTGTAATTTTATTTCAAAAGAGTTGGAAATAATCAGATAACTTGTGGGAAGTAATGAGACAGGTAAGCATGCAAATGAAGAATTAAAAGAATGGCTTTCCAGAATCCACAGGGGTAAATTTACTTTTCAGAACAGTAGGTAATAAAAAAAATAAACCTCTGTGTTTTAATCTAAAGCTAATCTCCCCATGAGCACTGTAATATGAGAGTAGAAACTTATATTGAAATGCTCAATTAAATAATTTGGTTACCTCTCTGAAAGCTCACCCAGTGATCCTGACTAGACAAAGGAAGTTCCTGTTTTTGCCTTACTTCTAGATAATTAAAAATTAGCCTTTTTAATTTTGAGTGGTAGCTGTTAATATGTTGCCCCAGACTGGAAAGATAACGCACAATTTTGCAAACGCACTGCTGTTTCAATTCGGGGGAAATAGCAGGGTGTCACCCAAGACATCTTGAATGTGATCTTCTTAAACCATATTTGGTTCTCTGTTCAAACACCCCCCTCCCTAACATATAAGCAGAGAAATCTTCACAAACTCTTTATTTTGTATTTCTCTCCCATTTCAAAATGTGACTCGAATACCAGACATTATTGGTGTTTTCTGTTAAAGAGCATTTTTCTAATTAAGAGGGAACATGGGGGAGGGCCCTTCCAAGTATATCATCACAAAATGAAGATGGCCAAGTCCCTATATAATTTAGTACTGTGAAAGAGTTATTCAGGGGTGAAACTAGACCCATAGTTGAATTTGACTGGACTTAACTGTTCAGAGGTCCTTTACCTTTACCTTTCCCAAATCAAAATGGAAGGCATGCCTCACTCTTTAACAGGGCCACATCCACATCATACATGTGAAGCGCTATTATAGAGCTTTAACAGTCATGGCTTCCTTCAAAGCATCTCTTGAGCTTCAGTTTGTTAAGGGAGCTAATAGTTTTTAAGAGACCCCTATTCCCTTTGCAGAGCTACAATTCCCAGAGTTCTCTGGGAAGATGAATTGGTTGTTTAACCACTCTGGGAACTGTAGATCTGCGAGGGGAATAGGAGTCTCCTTTCAGCTCTCAGCAACCTGGGCATTCCACAGGGAAGGCTCCACTACCGAGAAGGCCCTCTGCCTAGTTCCCTGTAACTTGGCTTCCCGCAGTGAGGGAACCACCAGAAGGCCCTCGGTGCTGGACCTCAGTGTCCGGGTAGAATGATGGGGGTGGAGACACTCCTTCAGAGGAGGTATAATACTGCTTTAAACTTTAAAGTGGTATAATACTGCTTTAAACTTTAGGTGTGGATGTGGGAGGGAACATGGCTCAGTGGCAAGAGCACATTATTTCCTTACAGGGTGTCCCTGCCATCTCCACTCAAAAGGATTAGCTAGAAAATAATTGCAAAGGTCTCTGCCAGGAGAATCACCACCAGAGTACATTGCCTTATTCTAAATGAACAAATATGCTGGCCTTATATCATAAGGCAGTTTCTTGTCTGACTGTTGGTGGGAAAGAAGCAAGAGTTACTGAACTCATGCAGAGATGCAGTCAACAGCCTCATCTGCAGATGGGTAATTCTGCTGCCTCTCCACAGTGGAATTAAATGAATGATGCAATCACATTTGAGTGGGAGATATAGGAGAATTACTCATGTCTGATTGGCACTCCATCTACATCATGCAGAGATGCAAGGGATGGGTAGGAGTGTTTGGAGCTTACATGCAGAGATGCAGAGGATAGCTCTTAGTTGGGTGTTTGGAGCCTACATTAACTTTAATAAGAGGTATCATCAAGGTACAAATACCTGTGGCTCCACTCAGCAGAATGAGCACGATGGCTCCCCAACACAGCAGGGCTCGTTCATCAAATTTTGAAATGAGTGAAACAAACCACACTGTCATCTAAAATTAAGTCCAGGGTCTAACATTACATACCCGAAGCATTGCTTTTTCAATTCAATATACAGTAGTACCTCAGGTTAAGAACTTAATTCGTTCTGGAGGTCCGTTCTTAACCTGAAACTGTTCTTAACCTGAAGCAGCACTTTAGCTAATGGGGCCTCCAGCTGCCGCCATGTCACTGCTGCACGATTTCTGTTCTCATCCTGAAGCAAAGTTCATAACCCGAGGTACTATTTCTGGGTTAGCAGAGTCTGTAACCTGAAGCGTCTGTAACCCGAGGTACCACTGTAGTAGAAGATCTTGTAGCATTTGTCCAGCATTCAGTCTGGGGATGATATACAATCTGATGAAAAACATGTGCTGAACATTTGTAACATCTCTGAAAGCTTGCAGTGAGCTAAACATGGAAAGTCTGGATTTTGCTTAAGTGTCATAATTAATTATCCAACAAAGAAGGGATTATTCTTCCTCTTTCCAAATTGACCCTAAACTTTGGCTACAGTATGGGACTCCATTCTTGAAAACGTACCTTGCCTTATTAATAATATTTTATTTTCCTTGGGAAGGAGAGGACTTTTATTATTTTTGCTTTGATTCATTGTGCCTGTATTGGCTCATCCATTCAAGACCCCAGGAGACTGATAAGTAAGGTGTTAGCATTTCTTTCAGGTATAACACAAGGGAATTCCCTCTGTATTTCACATTACTGTGATTACTGTCATCTTTTGTTATGTACATAAGAAAGTGGGAAACAAAGGCATTTGCATTCATACTTGGATCCAAAGGCATCCAAATATGATGGAGGTGAGTTGAATGCAAAATATTGTTGAAGGAAACACTTCTTCCTTGGGTTGGCAAGGAGAGCTTGATAAAAGCAAGGAATACAATTCTTGAAGGCAAAACTCCTCTTCATGGCTTCCCAGGAAAATGGGAACGGCAACTTCTGAAGTACCACAAGTTTCCCATTGTTGGCTTAGATACACATAAGCTGTGCAGGAGACCCCCTATTCTCCTCAGTGAGCTACAATTCTCAGAGTGGCTTAACAATCAATCCCTCTTCCCAGGAAACTCTCAGCGTTACAGTTCCCAGAATTCTTTGCAGGAAGCCATGACTGTTTGAAGAGGTATGATACTGCTTTCAACATGTAGTGCAGATGGGGACTTAGGAGAACAATTCATATTTTGGCATGCAGGAATGCACAAACTCTTGGCACTTTTGAACATTGTGGTCAGCTTTGGCGGTACCAGCCACTGGTTTGGGCATATCTTCTCCCTGCTTCTCCCGCAGAAACTGATTGGCGCTGTCCAATTTGATACTTTTACGTTTGGCAGGAGAGGGAAAGATTTTCACGTAAAGCAGAGGCCCTGTATTTACTTCAGAACTGAGCCCAGCTCCAACATGATTGAAGTGGCAAGGCTAGCCAGTGCAAATATATTGCTCCGTTCAGGGGGGTTATATATCTTGATAGCCTCAGTATATCTTCACCAGCAGCACTCGCAATGAGAAAGAATGCTTTGTAAAAATGTCTCTTATGAAATGAACAGCCAAAAGCCTTGACTTTATTTTGTGGCCTGTTGACCTAGGCCATCAATTGTGGTATATCCAGCAGTGATTTGTGACCACACAAGACACTGCAACCACCACTACCACCACCATATGGGGAAAGAAATGACTATGACTCCAGGGTATGGCAGCATGTGTATGAAAGCAGAGGTGGGTTTAGGGAATCACATCCAGTTCAGTCGCAGTGGGCATGGAGCCTTGGGAACGCCACAGGGGGATCTGGAACTATTATGTAGAATGGAAGGTGAGAGGCAGGGTGGGGGGCACCAAATATTGGCATCACACAGGGTGCCACTGAAATCTGAGACCTCAAGGTTGGCCACTGATGCAATGTGCACAGGCAAGGAGATTGTGTTCTTGTAAAACGAATATTTTAATTTTCTTCCTTTTGTTTAAGTAGCACCTGTTGCTAAGAACAACTTTCATGAACTTAAAATGATCACCATTGTTTGTGGAGGCTGGCCTGGACATCTTCTGGTAGCTACCAGATTGGCTTGGTTATAGCCATGCTTTGGAAAAATATTTGCAATTGTCAACTGGCTCAGAACATTGGAGCCCAGTTGTTAATGAGTACCATTCACAAAGAGCATATGGCACCAATTTTGAAGGAGCTCTATTGATTTTTCTTTAGTCTGTGGGCCCAAGGCAAAGTGTTTCTCTTTCCTGGTTCAGGTCCAGGATATTAAAGAAAATTCAAATCAAAATGTGGTGTCTAAGGAAGTTTGAGGAAAAGCCAAAAGGGTTTGTTAAAACTCAACCCATTTTAGGGTAGGAATCTGATTCAGCACATGCATAAACTGCCGCCACAAATTTTAGATGCATCTTACATAAAAATTGAAATTATTCTGGCTATTTCGTGATAGATGATATTTCTGAGAAATTTCAAGACAAGGCAATATATTTTCAGTAAGTTTAGCAATAATTCTCTGGAGCACAGATGGAGAATATGTAGCACTTTCAGATGTTGTTGGATGACACCTCCCATAATTCCTGACCATTGGCTATGCTGGCTGGGGCTGATGGGAGTTGGAGAACAACAAGCTCTAGAGGGCCACAGGTACCTCATTCCTGTTCTAAAGGGTTTCATTCACCCCTATCTTGAATGGTTTGAAGGGGGAGGGAGAGATTCCCACATGGATGCATCAAAAGACCTACTTTGGGGCAGCTTCCTTGTTTTACTGTGAATGCAGTACTTTCTCCTAGACTATGAGATTTATAGGACGACCTGCACTAAGTAGCTTTGTGCTGATCCACTGTAAAAAGAATAATAGATCAAAGGCCAAAGTGGCTGTCAAATAGCAATTTCCCTCCTTAGTGTATTATTATATTTTTCTCTCAACCAAAAAAAGAGAGAGAGAAGTGGAAGCGTGTGCATTTATTCCTCTGCCTGGGAAAAAAAAGGGTCAAGCTGACATCTTTTAGATTTGATAGCAAATAAATAAATAAACAAACATCTCTTCCCAGAATATCACAATTTTGCCAGTGGCAATTCTTTTTCTTCCCCTCCCTCTTTAATCCCTGAAATAGCAGCTGTAATACCAATGTTGACATAACGGTTATATTTCTAGAAAGAAAGAAAAAGTGTGTTTTCCTCTTAAACCCTTTCTAGAAAGCAGCAAAGAAAAGCTAGGTGTTTGATTCAACCTTGGAAAAATCTACATTGAATGGATGTCAATTATTTTCCAAGTGGAGGAGGGAGAGGCGAGGCTTGGGTACAAGAGTGGCCAAGATAAAAAGCACTTCTCTGTAGTTCCGCAAGACCACCGTTGGTTTAATCAGTAACATATGAACTGCAGCACCCTCTGAAATGCATCATAAATTAACAACAGTTCCACTGGTAACATTAGTGTTTATCTATCCTATATAATTTTGGAGTGTCTTTGCTTTCTATGAGTCAATTGTTGTGGCTCCACTTTGGATGTTGCTGGAGTAAATACTTACATTAGGTACAAATTTGTTTCTGGGCCCAAATCAAGGTGCTTGGACTAGTGCTTAAAGTACTAAATGACTTAGGCCCCAAATACCCAAAAGACCATCTCTTTTCTTACAGACCCTCCTGAGTGTTAAGACTGTGGGATAATATGTCTCATATAACCAACATGCTTAAATCTAATTAACACATGAAGGGGTTAAGACCATAGAGCAATCTCCCCTAATATACTGCATGCTTATTTTTTACTGACATATGCATTCTTTTGCCTTAATATATGGATTTTTGTGTACATAATTTGCCTGGGAGAAGTGTATTGCAAAATTCAGAGAAATGTGAATTTTGAAAGATGGCTGTGTTTAGGTTCACATATTGTTTCTGAAAGTGCAAATTGAATGTGAATTGAATCAAATTTCTTCTCCATCCGTGACTTCATTAGATCTAAGCACTCCTGAAGTTTGTGTTGCAGGCTGAGCAGGGATATAGTCAACTTCTTCACTGAGTCACTCTCTCTATTCATGTGTATGTGTTAAAGCTTTCAAGTTATCTAATTTTGACAGATTAGCTGAATAATGTCTCTAAAAGATCCCCTTTACTGTCTCCAGACTGTAGAAGTCTTCAAGCATGTCATTATGGAAGCAAAATGACAGCAATTTCTTGACAACTAATTACATTTGTTCCTGCCAACTCACAACAACAAACATAACCGCTGCGTTCCAAAAACATAATTTCTAAACTATCATAGTGCTGTGCTGTTTTTATGAGACCTGTTACTGTACTTTTTAGTGATTCAATTTTCTTTTGTCTTAAAGCTCTGCTGCTGCTACAAAGTGACAGGGTTTAAATTCCTTCTCCCCGGGGGCTGCTTCATTCACAGAGCTTATAAATATCAATACAATGGAGGACAATCCCTTGGTAGGTTTACACCAGATCAACACTGTCATCTCCTCTGAACATTGGTTGGAAGAGTGCCTATCAGTTTGGAAGGGAGAGAGGCAGAAATGGCTCACCATGTGAAGTGTGGCCACCATGCTAGCTTCCCTGCAGGTCGATTGTTATTGCTTATTGGGGGAGAAGAGAGTGAGGGATAAGGAAGTGGGGAGCCTGGTGCGGTGCTAACACACCAGCAGGCAAGCCAGATTGACTCTGCTGATGCATTTGCACAACACTGATATACCTGCCACCTTTCCACCTCCTCCAGATAACCAACAGTGACCTACAAACTGGGAAGCTAGAGTAGTAGCTCCCCTCCCCCCCCATATATTTACATGGCAAAACAAACCAATACATCAGAGAACCACAAAGTCTAAAGGATCTGAAAGTTGACTTTTCAGATAATTTAAATAATTATTATTATTATTATTATTATTATTATTATTATTATTATTATTATTATTATTATTAATATCCCGCCCTCCCCAGCCGAAGCCGGGCTCAGGGTGGCTAACAACAATAAAATAGTGCAACATTCTAAAAACATTTCATTTTAAAAATTAATTAAAATCAAATTGATGGCAACCATTAAGCTTAAGTTGTGTGAAAAGAAAAAGAAATCAATATTTCACATTTAAACTTCTGCTCAATTTTATTTATTTATTTAGCTTACTAGATTGCATAAAATGGGCGATCATGAATCCCATTATTAAAAGCACTCTGGGGAAACCAGTGGAGTTTACATCTGGGTAGACATTTTAAAATAACTCAAACTTTTGTCTGTCCCTTCCTTGAAATTTTCTGAACTGCATGAGAGAAGAAACAAGATGGAGGTGGGGGAGGAGATTCCTAAGCATGGGAAGAACCAACTACTGGCTCTTTCTTTTTTTTCTGACTGAAAAATGGCACAGCTCTCAGAAAGTCATGTCCTTTGCCTCTTCAATAAGTGATGTAGTGGGGGGAAAAGCTCCAAGAGGAAATCAAGTTGTCAGGATATTGGCAATTAGAAGAACAAAAAAGAGTATCATCTTACACATCTTACACTTATATGGAAGAGAGATCTATGGACGTCTTTGGGATGTAGGAATCTGTGCCATACCATTGGTTCATCTAGCCCAGCATTGTCTATCCTGAGGTTGTGTGCACAGTATACATTCAAAACCACATTCTGTCCCTCTGAGAATTCTGGGCACTGTGGTTTACCAAGGGTTGCTGGGAATTGTGACTCTGTGAGGGGTGGTTAAACCACAGTGCCCAGAATTCACTGAGAGAAAGAATATGCTTTGAAGGTGCTTTGAGTATGTACACAATCTGACTAGCAGTAGCCCTCTAATATTTCAGACAGGAGCTTCTCCCAGCTGGTAGATAATGAGGAGAGATCCTTAGACCTTCTGCAATGCCAAGGTGTTCTTTTCCATTCTTTTTTCCATTTTCTTTAAGCACATGAAATTAGGCCAATTCACACGATCTGTTTCTCAGATATCAGTCTCTGGAGCAGGAGTGGGTGGCGTTTTCTAGTTTGAGGGCCAGGTCTCTTCTGCATCAACTTCCAATGAAACAATGTCTAAATGACAATTGGCACTAGTGTACAATTAAAATTAGGGACGCGGGTGGCAATGTGGGTTAAACTACAGAGCCTAGGACTTGCTGATCAGAAGGTTGGCGGTTTGAATCCCCGCAACGGGGTGAGCTCCCGTTGCTCGGTCCCTGCTCCTGCCAACCTAGCAGTTCAAAAGCACGTCAAAGTGCAAGTAGATAAATAGGTACCGCTCCAGCGGGAAGGTAAACGGCATTTCCGTGCACTGCTTTGGTTCACCAGAAGCAGCTTAGTCATGCTGGCCACATGACGCGGAAACTTAATGCCGGCTCCCTCGGCCAATAAAGCAAGATGAGCACCACAACCCCTGAGTTGGTCACGACTGAACCTAATGGTCAGGGGTCCCTTTACCTTCACCTTTACAATTAAAATACAGGCAAATTTGGTAAGTCCACTTTTAAATGCAATCTGAATCAAGTTTCTTCCCCATCCCTACCTGGTAGTAAGCACAACTAAACTCTCACAGACAGCATGACTCCAAAAAATTGTGTTTTGGGGCACTGAGCAAGTTCACAGTCCTCCAAAAAGTGCTTCCTCCAGGGTGAGATTGCATCTCACCAAATGGCTGTCGTGCTCTTGCATGTAAAAGTGGGGTGTCTCGGTTTCCCCAGGATAGTTGAGGGATATGTGACTGTGATGAAGCATTATAAAAACTGCTGAAATGAATAACTAAACAAGCCTCCTTTGCAGTTGGGATAAGGCAGGATTCCAGATTGTGGAGAATCTTCTAAGTATGTTCAACTGCAGGGGTTTTGAAGGAAGGTTTTGCTTGTGCTTCTCTGTCCCTTCCCCATCTTAAGCCCTAGCATGTTCAGACAGATAGCTGAAAAGAAGTTATCTACGTAAAATAGACAATTGGAACTGTTTATTTCTTTTTTAGGAGTGGGGCAGAGCGGATAGGATTTAAAGGCAATTGGCAGTGCTTGTTTTAAGTTTCCAAAATGCAAATATATTTGCCAAAATACACTTTTGAGTCCCAGCTGTTTTGTCTGTTGCTAGATTTTAGTGCTGCTCACGTCCAAGATTAGGTGACTGCTTCTTGGAACCTGCTCGGGGGGGGGGGGGTACAAAAAAAAAAAAACTTTGCTTGTGATTTATTCATAATGAAACAAGTCTATTAAAGTGCCAGAGACTGAGAAATGGCTGTTCCTTGTTAGCTCATCAAACTGTTTTTATTTACACCACATTGTGTTACACTTTAAAAGGGAGATTAATTGGGAGGGATTATTTATAGTCAATGTCTTCAGATGGCCTAATTGTGATTTAACTTGCTTGTTTAAAGTGCTTTTTGGGATGGGTAGGTAGAAGGCTGATTAATTAGAAGTGCATCTGTCTTGGTGTTAGCATGAGTGGTTCATTTAGAAATAGGTTCCAGTACGCTTATTTATTTTTGGTATGCTCATGATTGGCAGGGAGATAGAAAAAATCAGTTACATCAATAGCAAAAATCAAATTTGACTTTTTTTTAAAAAAAATGTTAAATTTAGTTCATTAGCAGATTTTTCTTTCAGCTGTCTGTTGAAATACTGTCTTAAAAAATTATCAACATAATAAAGGGAAAATGATATTTTAGCTATAGGCTCAAAGGATGTTAGTTTTAACAACGAACAGATTCTGACTTAGGCATGGAAAAGTCTATCAGTTTCAATTCTTCATTTCTCTCTCTTTTCCCCTGTCTTATATTCAGTTTTTCACATTTTGCAGCAATCTGCAATTTCTCCTCCTAAAAAATAAATTCCTAAGGAACGTTTCTCAGCATTTTAGTGCAGAATTGTCCTAATAAACACATTTTATATGCCGTTTTGATTAATGTTCACATGTTTGCAAGCGCTCTCTTTCCATGTTATTTTCACTAATGTTTTTTGTTTTTATGTGCACTTTCCACTCCTTCCAATAATCTGCCACATTGAGAATGCAGGTTGAATGAACCTTTGTATAATTTGCCACACAATGTAATGCTTCAGAAGAAGAAGAGGAGGAGGAGAGGAGGAAGAAAAAGAAGAAGAAGCTACTTTTTGTTCCTGAGCCTAAGATAAAAATCAAGTGATGTTCGTGCCTTTGTCAATCAGACCAATGAACCACCCTGGTCCAAACCCGTGATTCTCACACCTGTGGGATATATCCAACACTCAGCATAAATCATAGAATATAACAGAACCACAGAGTTGGAAGAGAACCCAAGGATCACATAAGCTATTAAGCAAGGACTCTTGCACCAACAGCCACAAAAAGCTTCAACAGCACAATGAACAGTAAACTACATCGCCACAGTCCACCAAAAGCCTATATTTTATTATACAATATAATACATACTACAGTATGGAAAAGAAAAGAGCACAGTGTATGGAAGCTCCTATAGCCCCATAACACTCTGTTTTCAAGTGCAGCTTCTCTGATTACCCCTGATTTTAAGTAGCCTTAGGCTTGAAAGGTGTAGATATATAAACTCTGAGCCTGAATAGCCTCATGTTCTAAACACTTACTTATAGTTCTAGAGTGCTTGGCCCCTTTGGGAGGAAAGATGAGGTAAAAATTGAATAAATAATAATAATTTTAGAAGCCCTTTATATATGTTTCATACAATCCCATGTCATTTTTTTTTTTTTTTTTTTACTATTTTGGAAGACACTTGAGGTATGAAGCTACACCATGAAACTGGCTTTGTCTATTTTTTTTTCCAGTGGGGGAGGGGGTTGGGAGTGGATTAAAGGGAAGTGTGAGATTCATTCTTACTTACTTTTGTCGTAAGGAAGCTGTGAGCAAGGAAATCTAAAAATTTCAGTTGGTATTTAAAGTGTATCCCTCAGCTTCAAAATATGGGAGTGTTGTCAGATGTGTCTCCCACTCTTATTGTAGATAAGGGATTTACAGCTATGGGCAGTTTTACAGAATTGACTGCAGAGTTAATGAGGGAAGCGCTGGCATGATCTTGGCCTCTATTTCATTAGAAGTTGCTGTCTAAAGCAATAAGTGGCCTTCCACTTTGCAACCTCCTGAAATAAGGGTTATATTATATCATCGTGTCGATCATGCTGTTTAGGCAACCAAGTGGGACACTAATCTTCCTAAGAGGAGAAAAAGCAGGTGATAGTTTCATCCTGTTCATTATTTCTGGCTAGTTATTTCTGATTGTTTTGCTCAGGACTGGCCCAAGGCATTTTGCTGCCTGAGGTAAAGCAGCAAATCTTTTTCACCACACACACACACACACACACACACACACACACACACACACACACAGTCAAGTTGCTTTGCACTGAAAGCTCATCAAATTATTTTGGCACCCAAGAGATTCTCATAAGTGTCTCTCTTCAGACATAAAAGCTTAATAAACGAGAGAGCTAGGAATGTGATGCTTTTTCATGACATCCAAAGTTGGCTTCCCAACATCCTCACTCTCCCTAATGATAGGACCAGACCCAGTTGTGCCTTCCTCCGGTATGCAGGGTAATAGTGGTGTATATTGGGTAGTGTGATACCCAGGGCCAGCCTAAGACCTTTTGGCACTTGAGGCAAACCACTAAATGGCATGTGCCTCCCCACAAGGGAAGAAGAGGGGCATGGAGATGTACAACAGAAACAACATGGGGAACATTGGACACAAAGGGTGGGAGGAGACCAGCAGTGCCTCCTGTTCACCAAGAGGCCACTGTGGGAGGCAGCATTGGGGGAGGGTGCTGTCAAGGAGGTGGCAGATCCAGCTTTACATAGGATGGGAAGAAGGAGAAGGAGAAGGAGAAGGAGAAGTGGTGTTAGGATTCTTTTCCCGTGTTGTAGTCATGGGATTGGTTTTATCACATGACGGTGTATGTTTTCATTCCACATTGTGGGAAGTGACAGACACCGGATGTTTTTATTACTGTGTTTCCGTGATGTAGGACATTTGTCCTTTGTTCTCTCTTTGCTGTATGATGCTGAAGAGGAAGGAGCTGAGTTACAATGTTCCAAGGGTATATATGTAAATAAACGTAGTTTAGCCAAGAAGCTACGCTACTGAGTCTGTACGCTGAATGCCTATACTCTGGTGATCCTGAAGTGTGCTGATGTTTCTGAGGTATCAGTCACTGTGATGTTTGGGCTGGAGAAAGATTTTGAATCTCCAGAGAGCCAGTGTGGTGTAGTGGTTAAGAGCGGTAGTCTCGTAATCTGGGGAACCGGGTTCGCGTCTCCGCTCCTCCACATGCAGCTATTGGGTGACCTTGGGCCAGTCACACTTCTTTGAAGTCTCTCAGCCCCACTCACCTGACAGAGTGTTTGTTGTGGGGGAGGAAGGGAAAGGAGAATGTTAGCCGCTTTGAGACTCCTGAAGGAGAGTGAAAGGCGAGATATCAAATCCAAACTCTTCTTCTTCTTCTTCAGAAAGACCAACCAGGAGGGAGAGGGTCTCGTACTCATGTGTAGGACCTCCTAAGAAGAAGAAGAGGAGGAGGAGGAGGGAGGAGGAGGAGCCTGCTGGATCAAGTCAACAGCTCATCTCATCCAGCGTCCTGTTTTTACAGTGACCAACCAGATGCCTGTGGGAAACTGACAAATAGGACATGAGAATGAGAGCACTCTCCCCTCCTGTGGCTTCCAGCAACTGGAAATCAGAAGCATTATTGTTTCTGCCATTGAACAATGCTCTTATATAATAGCTCTATTCTCAATAGTAACAACTGGTGACATTAACTAGAACTGCACTTATTTTACATCTACCAGATTCCCTCTATTACAGCAGGCGTGCTCTTTTTAACAATGATGCCTTCTTGCAATGGTGTCTTTTAACAATGATGATATTATTAAAAGTCAGGATACTTGCTCTTTTTGTCCATGTATTCACATTCCATAACAAGTCGGGGGATGAGATGGCCTGCACTGCACATACTTAGAGGCAATTCACAGCTGGGACTCATATTACATTCTCCAGGCCTCAACTAAGCAGAGAAACAAATGCATGACCATGTAGTCTCCACATGCTAAAAAGAACTCATTTACTTCTTTTTGTGCTTAATATTATTGTACAAATTCCAGATCTGGGATGTAAAAAGTTGATGAAATCAGGCAACACATAAATAGATACTTATGGACCAGTCTTCCCTGCAAAAGGTAAAAGACAGATGCCCACACCCAAACCAGGAAGCATGCTTGAAGAGTTATATCAAACAGAAAGCAGAAAGGTTGAAATTTTAGAATTAAATTATAGAGTCAATTACCAGAGTTGACATTGCTAAAAAGAAGTCAAATATAAAATTATTGATCACTTGAGTTAAATATATAACATTTCCAAATTCAGCCTCTTTATTGGTAGCCAATATAATGAGATACAGAAAGAGAGAGAAATATTATTTTATTTTATTTTTTAGTGCTATTGGGATTTAATGATACAAACCTTTTGTCCATTTATACACCTTGTTGAGCAATTTATTGTTGTTGCGATCCTAAATGCACACAGGTAAGGCTGCAGTCCTAACCCCAGTTATCCAGGACTAAGCTCCATTCAATATGACATATATCTGAATAGACATGGTTAGGATTGTACTGTTAGTCTCATGAACATTCACACTGTGTCTGTTGACTGTAATGGGCTTTTTGTTCCATTAATATCTGTTAAATTAGATAAAAGTTGTTGCCACTGTTTCCAAGTGATTTGACAGCAAATCTTGCACCAGATCCTAAATGCTTCATAGGATTAGATTAAGGGCTCTCATTTTATGACTACTTGTTCTAAGGCACGACCCTTTTCTTTCTTTAGAAATTCCCATTGTCATGAGCTGATTTTACATTTACTCATTCCTTTTGAGGCTAGTTTAAGCCACCAGTTATTATAACACTGTAGCAATTATAATCAGGCAATAGTTGGATATCTTTCATCTTTATTAGCTTTCCTTGAGACCCATCCGATTAATTTCACACCTGCTTCAGAAAGGATAGGCTAGACAACTCTATGATAGCACATTCTCCTTGTAATTTTCAAAGGGCATCTGCCTTTGAAAATCCAGAAATTCTGTCTCCTGCCAGTCTTGTTTAATTTACAGAGCTGTCAGCCAGTGTCCAATACTTCATTGTCGCCATTAAAAATTATCCAGCCAATGGTTCCCAGTGCACATACTATTTTTTGTTACTACCCTATCAAACTTTTGAACATATTGCCCTGAATATACGAGGATCCAGCCCTGGATCCTCAAATTTCCCATGAAACATTTCAAGAATTCCCAGAGGAATGTGGCAGCCGTGTGAACAATAGCCTCAAAGTGGTGGTTCTGTACACAGTGCTCTGAATCCCAGAAGGATGGTTGCTCATAAAATTTATGCTTACAGCACTGCAATTGCAACAAAAGTATATACTCACATGGGTGTACTTGTTGTTGTTTAGTCGTTTAGTCGTGTCCAACTCTTCGTGACCCCATGGACCAGAGCATGCCAGGCACTTCTGTCTTCCACTGCCTCCCGCAGTCTGGTCAAACTCATGCTGGTAGCTTCGAGAACACCATCCAACCATCTCGTCCTCTGTCGTCCCCTTCTCCTTGTCCCCTCCATCTTTACCAACATCAGGGTCTTTTCCAGGGAGTCTTCTCTTCTCATGAGGTGGCCAAAGTATTAGAGCCTCAGCTTCATGATCTGTCCTTCCAGTGATCATTCGGGGCTGATTTCCTTAAGAATGGATAGGTTTGATCTTCTTGCCGTCCATGGGACTCCCAAGAGACTCCTCCAGCACCATAATTCAAAAGCATCAATTCTTTGACGATCAGCCTTCTTTATGGTCCAGCTCTCACTTCCAGACATCACTACTGGGAAAACTATAGCTTTTACTATACGGACCTTTGTTGGCAAGGTGATGTCTCTACTTTTTAAGAGGCTGTCTAGGTTTGTCATTGCTTTTCTCCCAAGAAGCAGGCGTCTTTTAATTTCGTGGCTGCTGTCACCATCTGCAGTGATCATGGAGCCCAATAAAGTAAAATCTCTCACTGCCTCCATTTCTTCCCCTTCTATTTGCCAGGAGGTGACGGGACCAGTGGCCATGATCTTTGTGGGGGGGGGGGGTTGTGTGTTTTTTTGATGTTGAGCTTCAGACCATATTTTGCGCTCTCCTCTTTCACGGGTGTACTAGTTCATGCAAAAAGATGTCTCCATGTGAGTCCAGAAACTCTGCAAACTCTGCATATGGTTGGGGCTCTGATGATTATCTATACAGGGGGAAATGGTCCATTGTTACATCATAGAATGGACAGGTGGGTGGCCCCACCTGTCAAACGGGACCAAATGAGGGTAGGGAGATTATCTAGCAAGCTGGTCAGATCCTGATCCCCAGCCCTGCTTTATAAGGTACATCATATGTGACCAAAGTCTCATGTTGTATTTTGGCACGGGAAATGCTTCCATGCACTGAATTTGTCACATCATTTCCATATGGCTACTAATTTAAATGCCTGCCTACCAAATCTAATCATATGTCAGATAGCACATATTATGCCAATAATTGTTTACCAGACTTATGAAGGTACACACACACGGTTGTCACTCCTGCTTCCTCCATTTGCCAATCCTTATCCCCACATGGCATCTTCAGCTTTCAACCCCATTCTTTCACAGCTCCTTCAACCCTCATGCCTTCCATTTCCCTCACAGCTCACCCAACCCCTTCCCCTCAAAGATTGTCCCAAACCTACTCCATCTTCCCTCCCAGCATGTCCAAGCCACTCCCAGATCACTGTGAATCCACATGCTCCCTTCCCAGATTGCTCCAAATTGTAGAGTTGGATGGTGCCACAAGGGTCATCTAGTCCACACCACAGCAATTCAGGAATATTTTGCCCAATGTGAGGTTCAAACCCACAACCATGAAATTAAGAGCCTCTCACTCTACCAACTGAGCTATCCAGCACATATTCCCCTCCTTTTCAAAAATGCCTACAGATTGAGTCTCCAGCAAAGCAATCTTGTGCCAATATGCTTGCAGTTGCCCACTTTATCTCCATGCCGTTTTCCCAATGGTTATGTGTGACAGAACTCAGAAGAACAGCTTCATCTGCTGAGCTTCAACTTGTCAGCAGCAAAGCACAAACTGCCTGCCAGTGAAAAGTGCAGTGGCAGAAAGACACTTTTTGAAAATGTTTTTTAAAGTGCCTACCTTGAAAGTTCATTGTACTGTGATAGGGAAGGAGTAAACTTGGGATGGGGGACTCTTTCTTTTGAAGAATAAAGATCAGAAACTTTGCTATGTCTGGAAAAAGCCATAAGCTGTGGGTGAGTGGAAGACAACCATTGTAAAATGATTGAGACTCTGAACTAAGACTCCTGCTCGCATTAAACTGAACATAAATTTAATTTTACTCCTTTTTGAAGTGAATGCAATAATGCATCAAAATAAATATGATTGCTTGTGAGCCTCCTACACAGTGTAGCATTGCTACAAGATACACCTCCCTCCCCAAAGGGTTTGACCTAATTCAGTCCCCATCAGGATTCATTTATAATCCCTGGACTTCTAGTATCTTCATAACGAGACTTACTTTACAGTGTATACAGTTTGCACTATCCAACCCAATCCCAATCTGTATCTATAAAACTCTGTATCCTCTCTTAAGTAAGGCACTAGTAAGCATCACGTCAGAAAGCCTCCAGTTATTACTACTTAGGATTTTGAAATATACTCAGAGTCACAAAGTGATTTCATGCTCTTTATTCAGCTCATAGTGGTGAGGAGGAATGAATGAAATTCCCCTCACAGTATCTGCTTTATATACATTATTTACACAATGGGCTGCACATGATTGGCTAATTCCGGAATTCTACTGTAAGCCAATCAGGTTGTGGATTCACTTCTATCTGGAGCAGGATTGGGTGGTTCCTGCCAACCAATCATACTGCTGCATTGTTCTAGGACCAATCAGACTGCTGCATTCTGAATCCTATTGTTCTAGGACTAATCAGACTGCTGCAATTTGGATCCTATTGTTCTAGGACCAATCAGACTGCTGCAGTTTGGATCCTATTCAACTCAGTACATAACAGATTTCCTGTTTTGCTGAGCTAGTGATTGAATTTTATACCTTAGCAGAAAAATGCAGGCTGCTTGCTTGTTTTGGTTAAAACAGGGTCCTGCTGACAGAATATTGCAATATTACACCCTAGTGTGTATGAGGTTTGCCAAACGTCAGGAAAATTCCTGACATGTCCTGGTTTGGGGGTGTAAAAATGGCAACAGGGGGGAAATTGGCAGAATCTGCAAAATGTTGGGAAAACTTGGATGTATGGCAATGCGATTGAAAAAGCAGCAGAAACAGCTCAAAAAGCTTAAAAATCACTATTTTGGGGTCAGGTTTTCCCCCAAAAGCTCAACAATTTAGGGTTTCCTCCCCCCACAAAAAAACCCTTATCAATTTTGGTAGGCTTCCTTAAAAAAACACCTCAACAATGTTGGGGTATTCCTTTAAAAATCTCAACTACTTTGTGGGTGTCAGCAGGAATTTTAGTTTTTGAAATATGGCAACATTAATGTGAATGTCTGGTGCTCTCAGACAATTGTTCCAAGGAAGCAATGACTTCAGACACACACTTGCTCTCCACTTGTTTGTAGAAAAGTGAAAACTATAGTCTGAACTAAGCTACTCTTTTGTCTTTCTTTTTTACTGAAGAAATGCAAGTTTCGTAGCATCATGGCACTGAAGTGTGAAAACACCATAATTGGGTCTCCAGGCCCAAGGAAACATTTAAAAGTGATGCTGAAGTGACAGGATCAGCTTTTCTATCCTCTTGTCCATACAAAATACTGGTTAGGATATGAAGGTGGAATCTATTGTTTCCAGTACTAGTGACAAATGATTTCACATAATGCCAGCAAATAGTTTTGAAGCTCCCAATGTTCTAGCATTATAGAAGGTGAGAGGGTGCAGACCATGTAAGTCTATCTGGAATCTGTATGGTAGACTACAGGGAGTCCCATGTAAACTGCTCAAGTCTTTAAAATCATAGAATGATACAGCTGTAGAGCTGGAAGGAATCATGAGGGACCTCTAGACCATCCCCTGCAATGCAGGAATCTTCAGCCCAATGTGGGGCTTCAACCCACAACCCTGAGATCATGGACCTGTGCTATCCTAGGTCCATTGTATGAACTAGCAAGTATGAAATGAATTGATGAATGAATGAAGCTAATGCTCTTGGTGAGTTTCCTTGTGAGGACACAAATATCCATAGGATCAAATATTGGCTAATCTGTTCCCACCAATTAAAAAACATCCATAGCAGGAGATCTAGCTTTTGTAATGGAAAATACACTGGGATTGCAAGGGTATTATTATACTGTGAGACATTTTGGTTAGGCTAATTTGTATGAAACATATCTGCTGGTGCAGAAAGTCTTAAAACTGAGTTGTGAGCCAGAGGCTTTGAGGCTAAACATATTACTTGCCAGTCATTTCCATTGATTACAATAACACTTACTTCCTAATAAATGTCCTCACATCTTAGATATAATATAGAATACAATTTCCTAAATGCAGTCATTACAGTGTGGCCATTTTGGTTGTTTGATCCATTCTAACAGTGCTTTGTCGGTTGGTTTTGTACAAAATCTGACCCTTGCCAATATAAAAATATATGATATATGATATTTGATATAAGAATAGATGAGAAGCTCTCTAACATGACCATTCTATGATCAAAGATTGAGTCAAAACACCTCTATTAAGAAATAAACACCTTTCCATTTCTCTTCAAAATATAAGAAGAGGAAGAGGGAATAATATTAATTGGCTGACGTTCATATTGCAAAGATAGGCTGAGCAAAACTTAGGTAATTTTTTATTATTATTTTAAAAATCCTTTTGGCACAGGTCCAGAATTGCATTCCCATCAGTTCTTCTGTAGTGACTTTTTCCCCATAACATTTCTTTTTCTTTCCTGAAACCAACGCTGTCAGATATCAAAAAGTAATTGTGCAATTCAAATGTCACCCTGTCAAACTACATAATGTGATGGCACCTGTTACACTCTGATTGCTTCACTCCGCAGTGCCTTTTTGGCATTCGCAGGGTCCCTAATGGCCACTCTTGCGAATAGAGACCCCCAGTTCCTTTCCTTACCAATGACATGTAACCAGTTGGTAGGTCTCGCTGATCCTCCATAACTCTGACAAGGCGACAGGTGTAACAATCTCTCAGCGACCATCCTAGCCTTTTTCGCAAAAACCCATTAACTAGCGCAGAAGGCTTTTCTTTTCTTAAACATATCAGGCTTCCAAAATTCACCAGGTTTGATTAGCAAAAAAAACCCCAGGAAAAAAACCAGTGTGTGTCCTTGTGTACACACACACACACACACACACACACACACCGTTTTAATGAAAGAAAACCACCACAACTAAGAACTGCTACTGAGACAGACTGATACACTATCAGGGAAAATTTCATACATATAATATGTGAATAGGCTGATCTTCGGCTATTGGCAATGCCACAGCAAAATTAGCTAGAATGAAGGCAATAGATGAGGCAAACTGTGTTTGTCTCATCAATTCCAAGCACAATTCAAAGTGTTGCTGCTGATCTTTAAAGCCCTAAATGGCCTCAGCCCTGCATACCTGAAGGAGCATCTCCACCCCTGTCGTTCAGCCCGGACACTGAGGTCCAGCTCCAAGGGCCTTCTGGTGGCTCTCTCGTTGCATTAGGTGAGGTTACAGGGAACCAGGCAGAGGGCCTTCTCTGTAATGTCTCCCACCCTGTCAGACACCCTCCCATCAGATCTCCCAGTAACTATGCAACCTTTAGAACAGGCATGGCCAAACTTGGCTCTCCAGATGTTTTGGGACTACAATTCCCACCATCCCTGACCACTGGTCCTGTTAGCTAGGGATGATGGGAGTGGTAGTCCCAAAACATCTGGAGGGCGAAGTTTGGCCATGCTTGCTTTAGAAGGTATCTGAAGGCAGTCCTGTATATGGATGTTTGTAATGTTTTATGTTTTATTATGTTTTTGTATATGCTGGAAGCCACCCAGGGTGGCTGGGGTGAGCCGGTTAGACAGGTAGGATACAAATAATAAAATTATTATTTGTTGTTGTTGATGATGATGATGATGATGATGATTTCCAGGCACAGTCCATTCTTTAAATCTCCATGTCAGTGTGTTCTCTCTCTGTGTGTCTGTTAGCAATATTAATAGTAATAAGCCATGAAGATATAATGTCTTGGATTAGCACGTTTATCAGTATTTGGAGAACACAATCCCAGCAAAATTTACATAACATTTTTAGATGTTTTAATTGTTTCCTCTGAATGTTTACCCAGGGCTTTTTGGAGCAGCTGTAGGATATAAATTAATTAGTTAAATTAGTTAAATTATTTTACTGAATGCAAAATAAAAAAATGCAAAATAGCTAACACATACCTGAATTCAGTTTGCCATAGGCCGTTTTTTCAGGGTTTCGTCTTCAAAAGAGCACTGAGCCTGCTTCCTTTCAAACTACCAGTAGATGTTGTTTGGCTATTGATATCAGAAGCAGAAATTCATCTGAGCAAACGTAACAAATCAGATTACAGACCCATGAGTTTCTCATATACTTACAGAAAAGCAGCTTATAAGAAGAGAGGAAAAGTGGAATTAAGCAATGCCTAATTTCTGTATATATATCAACATAATTGCATGCCTGTGATAAATAATAGAATCTGCTTGAAATCTTTGCTTCCAGAAGGGGGGGAAATGCATGGTAGATTACATAAAGGGAGGATGTAGTGATAGTAGGAAAAAGCATTAGCACTGAAAACAGAGGGTGGTATTTCTGTGGGCTATAAGCCCTGTTTAAGAAGTGTGTTCTAAAATGTCTGTTTTTAGTACTGACACTTTGAACTTTGATACCTTATTGCTGAAGGAGTTTATTAAGTAATTACATTCACATGGATTTTTCTTTAGGCACAGAGGAGAGCTTCCCCACACACCTGTGAGATTAGAAAACAGCAAAGCATTTGCTAGTTTGGCTTGGATAGTCAATTTCTTCCTTTTTTTATAGCATTGGTTAAAATAATTGTTCAAGCAGTAAGACACTCCAGGTGCTCTGTGATTTAAGGCAGCAGAAAACATCCAAAAGTGTTGTCTGAAGATTTCAAAATAGTATTGTTTTGTTTTTAAAATCAACTAAATGGGGGAAATGGTAATTTAAACCCTTTCTTTTTAAAAGCATCTCATTCTTTCCTTACATCATCACGCATACAGATGGAACATGAGAATAGACTGAGCAAACACTCAACCTGATATGCATAACTTCTAGCTGGTGGCAAAAGCAACAGCCTGAAATTTCTTCCTCTCCTCTCTGTACCATCTAGTATTGCAAAACAGAATGCAAGCAGGACTGTGCCCAAACCCATCGACCCAACTCTAGGGGACCACCACCAATTCAGTGAGGGAAAAACTAATGTTTAATTTGGGTTGTGTGCTGTGTTTTTTACGCATCCAACAGGACTGAATGCTCTGCTCAGCAGCTGTTGAATGGAATATTAAATCCTATGGGGTGCTCAATATGACTTCCTCGTGACACTGTAGTTGATGACACAGGTCAATGACAACACATGACAGCAATAGACAACAGTAGATATTGACAGTAGTTAGATGGAAGACAGTAGTTAGGGGACGCGGGTGGCGCTGTGGTTTAAACCACTGTGCCACTTGGACTTGCCGATTGGAAGGTTGGCAGTTTGAGGCCCCGCGACAGGGTGTGCTCCCGTTGTTTGGTCCCAGCTCCTGCCAACCTAACAGTTCGAAAGCGTGTCAAAGTGCAAGTAGATAAATAGGTACTGCTCCGGCAGAAAGGTAAACAGCATTTCTGTGCACTGCTCTGGTTTCGCCAGAAGCGGCTTAGTCATGCTGGCCACATGACCTGGAAAAACTGTCTGCGGAAGTGGACAAACGGCAGCTCCCTCGGCCTGTAAAGCGAGATGAGCACCGCAACCCCAGAGTCGTTCACGACTGGACGTAACTTTCAGGGGTCCCTTTACCCTTTACCTTTAGATGGAAGACAGAGCATCAAAGATAAATGATCGGTGTAGTGGTTTAGTGGAGGGGCATGGAGGCTGTGGCTCCAGGCCCAAATTTCTGAGGAGGCACAACCAGTTGACCCCATGACAGGATTCCTCATCGAGGCGAGAGCCACAGGGAGGCAAGCTGCACCCAGGACAGAAACCAACGCACACCCTGCCCCTAGCCTGAGAGGAAGAGAGGGGAAGGGCACGGCTGCTGCTGCCCACCAACGAGGGAGAGAGGAAGAGGAAGATGAGAAAGCACTGCCAGAGCCACCTGCATTGCCCAGAGGGTAACAGGAGAGTGAGGAGACACAGTGGCACCCTAGGCTTCGTGTTTCTCTGTCTTTGTTCCCAGGTTGGGGTTAGTTTACAAGGAGAGTCTCCCTTGATTAGATGCTGGCCAGAGAAGGGACTGACCACTACCCAGTCCACTGGGGCGGGGCACAATATTTGCCCCGCCCTGGGCACCGACAACCCACGCTATGCCCCTGGACCAGTGTGCATCACAAGTGTAATTGGGGGAACTCCCTCTGCAGTGGAATTCAGTGGGAATGAAGCTGAATGTTGGAAGTCTCAGGACAGATAAAAGAAAGTACTTCCCCAGGCAGCACTTGGTTTAATTCACTCCCACAGGAGGCAGTGATGGCCATCAGCCCAGGCTTTAAAAGATAAGACAAATTAATGGAGCGGAAGTCTATCCGTGACTACTAGCCATGATGCTTTGCCTCCACATTGCTTAAAATAATGCTTCTAGTTGCTGGAAGCCACAGGAGGCTTCTTGTGCTCAAATCCTGTTTTTGGGTTTCCCACAGGCATCTGGTTAGCCACCGTGGGAACAGGATGCTAGACAATTTGGGGAATTCTTGCTTCAGTGAATGCCACAGATAGGGAAAATGACCTGACTCCCATTAAGGCTTAAGGGCACACTAACGCTTAAGGGGCATTGAGTCTTGCCCATTTTGCTGGACAGCAATTCAATTATATCTGCTCATTTGAAAGGCTTACCTTGGAATTTGGAAATAAATTCTGTGCGGGAGCCCAAAAGTCAATTTAGAAAGGGTGAGAAAAGTATTGTCCTTTGCTCCCCCCCCCCAATTATTTAATCCTTCTACCTGTCTGGTATGGATTTGAAAATGTCAAACATATAGTTATTATACTTACTTACTGGCATCCCTATTCAGCCTTTCTAGAGAAATTATAAAATATGTATGGAATGATAATGCCAAAGTCAAAAGCAGATTCCTAGCTAGGCAGGGAAACAGAATGCTGCTGACTAAAAGAATGACTGACAAAGAAATTTGGACCTTTGTACATATAGCTATCATGCTTCTTGACAGTAAATATTAAAGCTTCACATCTTCAGGTTCCCTGTTCTGCATGTCAACAGAGATTTCATTGATGGTTATGCAATGACTCCCATTCCTATCCATTCCTGCATTCCAACCAGTCTGATGCCAACAATTATCCAACCTTATCATTTTGCTGAGCTCCAGCCAGGAGATACTTTTGTCGAGTTGTTATTTGTAACCATGCGGGAATAATGTGTTAGGTGTAGTTAAATGAATTATACCCAAACCACTAGAGTAGATAGGTGGGCTTATCTGATCTCTTGCATTTCATCTGAACTTCGTTCTAACGTTCAAAGTAAATGCAGTCAAAAATTGGCACATCAAACCAAGTGGCCCTATACTGGAACTGTACACTGATCAAAAAGAATATACACATGTAAAGAAATAATTCATGCATGCAGCAGATGGGAGGGTCAACCAGTATCTGGGCTGCACCACTTCCCAGCTCACTGAACTCTTCATGAAAGGGAGGATTCTAAGCTAGCTTTCCCTCCCTGATGTGCCAGTTTTCTCTATGTAAGGATTTTTTAATGGAGAAATTTCCTGCCATGTGAGTCTCCAGTTGAAATCTGAAAAGATAACAATACATGAACATCCAAGAGGTGGGGCCGGTGGTGTACATGATGAGTGCCGGATTTACGTATAAGCTAAACAAGCTATAGTTTAGGGCCCCACACTCTTCAGGGCCCCAAAAAATCTGGATGTACATTTCTGAAATATATGATTAAAAACAAATAAAATAAAACGTACAAATAGTGAGAGCTTAATAATTATTTCACTATTAATATACTTCTTCTTAATTGTATTTCAGTTCAACAATTACTTTGATAAAATACATATTTTGTTATGTGCAAATGGCTTTAGATACTTATTAGGTCCATAAATTACCATATAGCATATAAGGGAAAGGGAAAGGGACCCCTGACCATTAGGTCCAGTTGTGACCGACTCTGGGGTTGCGGCACTTTTCTTGCTTTATTGGCCGAGGGAGCCGGCGTACAGCTTCCGAGTCACGTGGCCAGCATGACTAAGCCGCTTCTGGCGAACCAGAGCAGCGCATGGAAACACCGTTTACCTTCCTGCCAGAGCGGTACCTATTTATATACTTGCACTTTGACTTGCTATCGAACTGCTAGGTTGGCAGGAGCAGGGATTGAACAACGGGAGCTCACCCCGTCGCAGGGTTTTGAACCTCCAACCTTCTGATCGGCAAGCCCTAGGTTCTGTGGTTTATACCACAGCGCCACCCGTGTCCCATATATAGTATATATTCAATACACACACACACACACAAAAATCAGCAGCAGTTTGTTGTTGACAAAGGACAGCTGGACATATAAAGGGCCCCATTACCCTCAGTAATGGAGGTGCTGGAGGAGACTCTTGAGAGTCCCATGGACTGCAACAAGATCAAACCTATCCATTCTGAAGGAAATCAGCCCTGAATGCTCACTGAAGGACAGATCCTGAAGCTGAGACTCCAATACTTTGGCCACCTCATGAGAAGAGAAGACTCCCTGGAAAAGACCCTGATGCTGGGAAAGATGGAGGGCACAAGGAGAAAGGGGCGACAGAGGACAAGATGGTTGGACAGTAGTCTCGAAGCTACGAACATGAGTTTGACCAAACTGCGGGAGGCAGTGGAAGACAGGAGTGCCTGGCATGCTCTGGTCCATGGGGTCACGAAGAGTTGGACACGACTAAACAACTAAACAACAACACCTTCAGTAGCTTAGGGCCTCATCAAACCTAAATCCAGCTCTGTACATGATACTGGTCCAGGTGTGGGCCCATTTCCAGTCATCACATAGCTGACACATGGAAGAGCTTGCAGTATTGTCTGAAACAGTTTGTGTTCATAAAAGAATGGGACAAAGAGGACCTTTTTATTTTCTACCATTTTCTTTTCCTTTAATAATAATACTAATCATTGATTTTTTTAAAAAAAACCTGAATGCCATATTATTAAGACCAGAAGTTGCTAACAGAAAGGAGGGGGGAGCTTAGGTGAACAAAGTATTTTTTTCTGAGACATTAGAGACAAATGCATCATCATTATTTTTTCAAATTTTGCATGGCGATTAAAAAGAAAAAAGCAAACCCTGTGGGGAATTGTAGGAAGATACAGAAAAATATTTAAATCACATTCCTTAAAAATAAAAAGAGGCATTATAGCCTTTGTAAGAAAAGCTCTGAAGATGGTTCGGAAACTTCATCTGGTGCATGAATTCGGTGGCCAGGTTTTTCACTGCGGCAAGACTGGTCCTAGCCCGACTTCACTGCCAATTAGTTTCTGAGCCCAATTCAAAGTCCTGGTTTTGACCTATAAAGCCTTAAATGGCTCAGGACCACAATACTTCAAGGACTGCCTCTCCCCATATAAATCGACCCGGACTCTGCAATCATCATCCGAGGCCCTTCTTTTGTGTCCTTTTGAGAGGTCTAGAAGGTGGAAACACAAAAATATGCCTTCTTTTTTGCAGTGATTCCAAATTTGTGGAATTAGCTCCCCAAGGAGGCTCGCCTGGCACTTCCATTGCATATCTTTAAGCACCAGGAAAATATGTTTATCTTCATCCAGGCCTTGGGCTGATTAACTTCTGTGGCCTTTTAAATGGGAGGGAGGTTATTGTTCTGTTTTTGTTCTATTATGTATTTTGTTTTCTCATTTTGTATTTTTATGTTGTGAACCTCCCTGTGGTCTTCTGATGAAGGGCACTATGCTGATTTAATTTTATTATTATTATTATTATTATTATTATTATTATTATTATTATTATTATTATTATTATATTCCATGGGCACATGGGCACCATGCTTTTGCCCTATGATCCACTCAGAAATAGCTAACTGACCTCTCCATTTTCTCCATTTAATCCACCGTAATTTAGCTCCCATTGAAATGAACAGGTCTAAAGCTAGCTATGACTAACTTTCCACATTGACTAACTTTGTCTGGAACCAAACACGAAAAATTATGATCAGATCATTATACTGATTGCCCCTCTTTTTGGTCTGTATTTTTCTGTTTTTCTCACACAATGACTGGTGGTTCTAATTCTTCCCATTTTAATAAGGTCTGGAAAATCTTGGTCATTAACGGAGAAATTAATTATAACTTGATCTAACAATTTTGGCAATAAGCCAGAGCACAGTCCTCCCAATTCAATAGCTCACCACTCTCCCCCCTCCCCACCACAGTCCTTCAGCAGCATTCATTCCAAATGACAGTTTTCGTATCTGAACCAATTTAAATTAATATTGGATGCGTGGTTATTATAGCATGCTGTATCAACTACTTTATGGAATTAATTGCAAATATGTGTTACATATAATGCACTGCCATCATCACTAATTTTGCAATTCTTTGAAAAAGCAATCACATTTGTCTGGCTGAGGAAACAAACAAAAACCAAAAAAACTAACACTGTTTATTACCCACATTTTGGTTAGCAGAACCAAGTTGAGGAATTGGCACTGAACACTTAAGTCACAGGATTCAATATATACATATATCCAATTATTTAATTCTTAGAATGCTTTGCCAAACAGATCAGGTGGTGCTGAGAGGGAAGGGGGTCTTTGAGGGCCATTGGGGAAAGAGAGGCAGCATGGGAAAATCCATGGTGCTGATTGGCATTTTCCTAAGGTGGTTTGGGAATGCAGGTGGCACTGTGGCTTAAACCACAGAGCCTTGGACTTGCCAATCAGAAGGTCGGCGGTTCAAATCCCTGTGATGGGGTGAGCTCCCGTTGCTCAGTCCCTGCTCCTGCCAACCTAGCAGTTCGAAAGCATGAAGTACAAGTAGATAAATAGGTACCACTCCAGTGGGAAGGTAAACGGCATTTCCATGCACTGCTTTGGTTCGCCAGAAGCGGCTTAGTCATGCTGGCCACATGACCCGGAAGCTGTATGCTGGCTCCCTCAGCCAATAAAGCAAGATGAGTGCCGCAAGCCCAGAGTCGGCCACGACTGGACCTAATGGTCAGGGGTCCCTTTACCTTTGAGGAGGGGAGGCAGGGCCAGATCCCTATTTAAGGGACAATCTGCCTTCTCCCCAGCCTCTCCTTTTGCAACAGCATCCTTCCTCCCTCACCGTCTCCCATTGTGTTTAGGGGTCATCACAAGAGGGCCATCTATTTTTTCTTTTTTAATAAATTCACATTTTGGATCACAGATTGGTCTTTTCCCTAAAGGTAAAGGACCCATGACAGTTAAGTCCAGTCACGAACAACTCTGGTGTTGCGGCACTCATCTTCCTTTACTGGCCGAGGGGGGCAGTGCTTGTCCACAGACAGTTTTTCCGGGTCATGTGGCCAGCATGACTAAGCTGCTTCTGGCGAAACCAGAGCAGTGCATGGAAGCACCGTTTACCTTCCCGCTTGATCGGTACCTATTTATCTACTTGCACTTCGAGGTGCTTTCAAACTGCTAGGTTGGCAGGAGCAGAGACCGAGCAACAGGAGCTCACCCCATTGTGGGGATTCGAACTGCCGACCTTCTGATTGGTAACTCCTAGGCTCTGTGGTTTAGACCGCAGCGCCACCCGCATCCCTTGACCAGGTACATAGGCACCTGCTAATCAATAAAATTATGCATGCAACCAGCATCCTATATTATGACAGTAGGGTGTTGAGCTTGCTCCAATCATCATCATTTGCTCCCACAGGCAATTGCATGGAGACCATAAAAAACATTAGAACTGGGCCTCAGCCTGAGAAAAGGTGATGTTATAATGCTTAGAATTCTTTTCCATGCTAATCAAAGACACATAACTCATCTGGTGTTACGACATTGGGCTTCAAGGTTACAAGTAATAAGTTTAAGGAAGGCCTGAGCTGCAGAAACTCTTGTTTTAGAATTTAAGCTCTGGGACAATGTTTGATTAAAAAATTAATCAAATGAATTTAATATTCACTCCACGAGAGTGACTGTTGATTTGCACCAATCGAAACAGAACTGAAATATCGTCCCAGTGGTTGTGTTTTCACTGGAGAAGAGAGATAAATTTTGTCTTGTGTCTGTGACAGATCGCTTATTGCATGTGCTTGGAGGTTACCCCTCATTTAATGAACTCCTACACTGTTCCTTCAATAGATTAAGACATTGCTCTCTTTAGTGCAATCATTTATTCTCGATTTAAATTAAATATAAAGCAGGGGGTTCCTATTTGGCTTTTACCTGCAGTTAATCAGATCGCAAAACGAAAACAACCCTACACCTTAAAACAATATATAATTGCCATGAAGAGAATCAAATAGCACATGCTCCTGCAAACTAATCTGGAATTTTAATTGTGTTTGCAGTCAAAATTACAGTTTTGATTATGCAGACATAGAAAACGAGAAACAACGTATGTGCAATGCCCCATTTCCAATACAGAACACAAAGCTCCAGGGATGCAACCTCACAAAAGTTAGTTGTGACCAAACCCCATCAAGAATCAAGATTGAGTCATATTCTGCTGTTATTAATGATACTTTGTCACGATGATCTTTTGCTATCTTGTTCCCAGGAGCTATATTACGTCAGGGCAAATTCGAGCAAACAGCCAAGGTGACAAGAAATGTAATAGCATAAGTATGGAGTGGTTATGACGGCATTCAGAAAAAGGGTTTATTGTATTAGTTTCACTGATTTATAATGGTAGTGCTTCTGTCCCAGTTTCTGACATTGCTCTCATAGTACAGTGCCCATTGCATTATGGAACTGTGGCTTTTTAACTGATACTCCAGCAGGTCATGCTAGATTTCATTCATACCAGTGGGTGTGGCATGACACAACAGCACCAAACATAACTGGACATGCTGCTTTCTGCACGTTCTGCTTATGTTCCCCATGATTCACCGTTGAAAATGGCAGGAAAGGATTCTATGCTGGTATAGCACCACAAATTGTGTCTCTTGAATCCCACAATTTTCTGGGTTAATGGGGTTGCAAATGGATTCTTTCGGGAAGTAATTGACAAGGAAATGAGCACTAAAACTTCCACGATAGTCTACTAGATTTCCAACAATAGCTTTTACGTTGTGTGAAAGATCAAATAAAATGAGGTCTGAATGCAGCCTAGCAGAGGGGAAATAAGACTTCAAACTGTTATATGCCAGGTTGCCAGGTCATGCGACCAAGCGGAATGGGTTTTGGATCCAGCCTAAGTCCCCTCACCCCCGGGTCTCCCACTGCCATATTCCTGGAACTCCTCTTTTTTGGGGGGGATCTTACTGTCAGTTTGCAAGCCCCCTCCACAGAGGCTGGCCCCTCTCACTGTCCTCGGAGCTTGCATACCGGTAACCTCCTCTGGCTGACATCCAGACAGACCAGGGAGATTTTGATAGGCGACATTTTCCCAAGCGTGGGTAAAATGCACCCCCCCCCCTGCTCCTGCTTCTTCCCTAGCAGGGAAAAGGAGACAGACAGAAACGTCTATTTACATTCTTTTATTTCTATCTACAGCACTAGAGAAAAACACATCCTTTCAGTTCAGTTCTTCTAGCAAGTCTGACAAACTTCCTGTACAAACGCAAATGGAAGGTTTCAAATTACACTCTTCACAGAGACTTTTCCAGCCTGTGAACTTCCTGGGAAATTCTTCTTTCCCACAGATAGGCACATCATGTGATGTCAACAATCTGGCTGTCTGCAGCTGTGATGTTTCCATATACTGACATCTACACCAGCCTTGGTTCAGCCAGCATTGGCCTGCAGGTTAGCTCAGTTGGTAGAGCATAAGACTCATCATCTCAAGGTCATGAGTTCGAGCACCACATTGGGCAAAAACATTCCAGTATTGCAGAGGGTTGGACTAGATGACCCTCATGTTCCCTTCCAATTATACAATTCTATGATTCTATTAACTGAGCCACAGATGAGTTGGATACAAATGCTGTAAATAAAAAAAAATCATACCAACAGACCTAAATTAGGAAGGAATCCTGTGCACCAGAAGCTGACATAAAGTGAGACTGGGTCAGTTAAGCTAGTGTAAGATTACACTAGATGCAAACCTCATTCAGCTGTTGCTGCACTGCCTAATTCTGGCAGAGGGAAACGAAGGCTTTAAAATAGAGTTCTATGTAAAATGGGCTCAAGACATTGGGTACAACATTATGTTTGAAGACTGGGAAAGGTTATGGACCACTGGTATGAAATTCACGGCATGTAGTGCCTTGAAAGAAAATATTATGAAAATGATATACAGGTGGTACATGACCCCAGTCAAGCTTGCTAAAATATACCATTTGTCTGATAATAAATGTTGGAAATGTAAGGAGGCTGAAGGGACATTTTTTCACCTCTGGTGGACCTGTCCAAAGGTAAAGGCCTTCTGGGAAATGATTTATAATGAGTTAAAAAAGGTATTTAAGTATACCTTTCCCAAGAAACCAGAGGCCTTCCTTTTGGGCATTGTCGGCCAGAAAGTGCTAAAGAAGGATAGAACTTTTTTTATGTATGCAACAACAGCAGCAAGAATACTTATCGCAAAGCACTGGAAGACACAAGATTTGCCCACACTGGAAGAGTGGCATATGCAATTGATGGACTATATGGAATTGGACGAAATGACTGGCAGAATCCGTGATTTGGGAGAAGAAACAACGGAAGAGGACTGGAAAAAATTCAAGGAATATTTACAAAAATATTATAAGTTATATGAATGTCAATAATTTGCATGTATTGAAAAATTAAGCTCCAGCAATAAGATTTGGTATATTGGAAATTAAGATATGATTAAGAAAGGACTAAAGTTTAAAATAATATTGTATTTAGTTTAGGGCAAAAGTCAATTGATAATAAGCATTTTGAACCCAAAAGAGAATTATTTGAAAGTACTAATAATACAAGAAACAAGCTATTAATTTGCTGATATTTTATTGTTAAGAAAGCAGGGTGAGGGAGACGTGGGGAAGTCCAGTCGGTTATGGAAAAATGTAATGGAAAGTTGGATTTCTTTTGTTTTTCTTTTCTTCTTTTTTCTTTTGTTACTTGACTTTATATCTGGAAAAAAGCAATAAAAATATATTATAAAAAAATAAAATAAAATAGAGTTCTATGCAAGGATTCCGGCTAAGACCATAACCATAAACTGTTCCTATTTGAGCATCCCATAATTACAAAAGCCTTCTGAATGAATTCCGGGATGTCCTGTCTTGGCTCCTGCAAGAGTGCAACCCCAAAAGATGCACATTTTGTGGGAGGCCGTACACTTGCATGAGTTATCTGGCTCCCACAAGAATGCAGCCCCAGAGATGCTCTCACATGAGTTGCTTCTGCAGGATGTTGGATGGTAAGGATCTTGGAAAATTCACCAGCGTTCTAGTGTGAATTTCTTCTAATAAGCGTGTTCTCCTTCATAGAGAGCATGTGTTGCGGTGGGGTCTGACAGACCACCCCTCTGTTGCTGGGTGGGTTAGTATGGATGGCCATCCGCAGTGATTGGGTGGTTGGGTTACTGGGCAAATTTTGGTGTTGCCATTTCGGGGGACAGACCAAAGGTTATAAAATCAAGTCACGCATCACTGACTGGGCTCTTTTGCTGCATGCATCACCTGCCCACCCTCCCTAATCTAGGGCTATTGCGTTGACCTTGCTATGCCTGTCATGGGGTCGTCTGCTTTTGGGGCAGGGGCCTGGTAGGAATTTTGTCCATTTGGCTGATTGGCTGGTGCCATTTGGTTTTTGCCTACTGTGTAGCAAATCGTCACAACTTGTAAGGTTGTGGTTAGGCATTGGTTAAAGAATTGGTTGGTGGAGGGGTAAGTGCCTGCCCCTCCAATGCTGCTGCGGAAAGGGAATTCCGTTAAAGGAATCCAAGGGCTTGCCATTTTTTCATCCGTACCCCTGAATGGGGCTTAGGGCTGTGCAAGCCCCCGGGAGAATGCGGGGGGGGGGATGAGGGTCTGGTGCCCGGCTCCATGCTCTCCCCAATATTGTTTTCCCTCACTGGCTTTTGCTGGAATCCAGAAGTCAGTTCTGTCCCTGGGCGTGGGGACAGTCATAAGCAATGCCTAAGCAACCACTCACATTTATGTATTTTAATAAAGTTGTGGCCAAAATTATGCCAAAAACCTTCAATAAAAATTAGGTGTGAATTGTGAATTATTTAGGGGTGGCTTGGGGGACCTCGACACACAATATGTATTTTTATATACATATCAGACTATTGCACTTTTGCAAAACAATTTCCCAAATATAAGGCATTTTTGTATGTTGTTTTCACCAATATATGCATTTATGTGCACAGTTTACCTGATATATTTGTATTTTCATACACATTGCTTGGCTGGAGAACCGTGTTGCAAAATTAAGAGAAGTGCAAATTTTGAAGGATTGCTGTGTTTCGGTCCGCATATTGTTTCGGAAAGTGTGAATTAAGTAGGTTCATTTTTAAATGCACACTGAATTGAATTTTTCACCAACCCATAATTGCAGCTTGAGGGTGTTGGGAACGGTGTTCAAGAAAATCATCTGTATATTGAGAGTTGGCAGTGGAACTGAAGTGAATTTTGATGAGATTAGTAGCATTTCCCAGGGTAGCTTTGCACATTCCTTTTTTATTTTATATTCTTTACTGAATAATAAAAAGTACAGATTTGCAAGTGTACAGAGTAAGGTAAGACACAAAAAAGAAGAAGAAACAAGAAATAGTACCCATGTAGAAAACCAAACAGAACAGAAAAAATGTATTGTGTACATTAAATTTGTCCATGGCAGGTCTACGTTTATACACAACTAGTTCATGTGTAGCGATTTTGTACATACCTTCAATCCAATCATTAAAGGAAGCTGTATTTCTATTTTTCCAGTTCATCAATACTTGTCTTTTTGCTGTAGTAAGGGTGTGTAATGTCCATTCATATTGTCCCTTTGTTCAGTTCCATGTCTTGGGTATATAATTTAAAAGGATATTTTCCTCTGCAAATTTAAGATTGTTCTGTACAGTCATGTAGCACATTCCTAATATACTCAACGACACTGGCACATGGAAATCCTCACTAGTGGATACACCTGATGTGAGAGAGCTTAGTAAAGGACTGATTGAAAGTGAGCCTTTTGGCAGATGTTACAAATTCAGGGTCTCTTCTTCTCATGGATATGATTTGCTAAAATCCCTTGCAGGCCAAAAACTGCCAAGCACTGAATATTCACAGTGCAAATGCAACGAGTATAGAACAATCAGCATAATGTTAATGAACAATTGGAATGCCAGATGTGTTGCATTTTAAACAATGAAGTGTACCAGAAGATGCTTGCTACGGGAACATAGCATAAATTCAGATAATAGGGCTATAAAACAGAGTAGAGATACGAAGGTTTTCTTTGCTGAGATTATTCATGCTCCAGTGATAAATAAATAAATGCAATCTTACATAAATTGCATTAAATCGTTAACGTTTTTACACACATAATTAATTACAGGTGCAAACTTTAGAACTGAGCTGTCTAATTACCTGAGTCTCTGTGCAAATCAGATAATTGGATAATTAGGCTCCTCTTTCCTACCATTTACAACCATAATTGTTATTAATTGTTATTTTATATTTATTAAGCATCAGAGCGATATTGCTCTTGAAGCCACGTCTCAAGATCCAGTCAAAAGTAGTTTCAAATGCATTTTCTGCAAAGGACTATTTATATATATGCATGGAGTGATGGCAAGGATTACAATAATGCAATTCAGTTCATGATCAAGGGATCTATCCAATGGTGGCTCTGTGCTAGCTGAAAGGTGAGGTACCTGATTTTTGCTCACCCACCCTCATTCTCTGCTGTCCAAAGAAGGTTGAAATAGGTGGGGGCATGTACCAAAAAATCAGATGTCACAAGGGAAGCAGCGGGGGAATCAATTCAATTTGCATTTAAAGGTGAACCTATCAAATCTGCATTTCCCAAAACAGTATGCAAACCGAAGCACAGCCATTCTTTGAAATTCACATTTGGCATTGCAGTTCTGCAGCCAGGTAATGGGAACAGAAATGCACATACTAGGATAAAGATGCATATATTAGTGAAAAGGTAAATATTAGGGGGGAAATGATTTGTAAAAATGTGCGTATTAGGCAAAGCTGCACACCAACTTCTGCATTTGCTCACTTGCAGAAGTTTGTGTGCAGTTTTGCTCACTTTCACCTCCTGGGCTGAATCTAGACACATCAAAAAGGCGATTCAGTTAAGCGTGTTGTAAACTTCATATGGGGATATTCTGTTGGCGAAAGACAGGACTCCACAGCGCCATCTGGCGTCACAGTGTTATAACGCATATAAAGCGCTTTATCTTTATGAATGTAGCTAAATCCCTGTTGTGCTGATCTCATCCCCTCCCCAGTTCCTTTAATTAGCTGCTTCATTATAAACATCAGCATGTAAGTTCCTTGCAGGCACTTGCGTGTTGAGTTCCGCAGTGCCACCCCCCAAAAATTCACACAGCACACGTTAATTTTTGTTTAAGGTTTTTGGCATAATTTTGGCCACAACTTTATTCAAATACAGAAAATGTGAGTGGTTGCTTAGGCATTGGTTATGACTATCTGTCCTTGCCCCCGAGGACAGAGCTGAAACTTCCGGGCACCACCGGAAGCCAGCATGGGAAACAAGTATTGGGGAGAAATGAGGCTGGGAATTCAGTCCAACACCTCTCACCCTCATGTTCCGGTGGGGCTTGCACGGCCCAAGCCCGGCACCACGGACAAGGACGAAAGAATGGCAAGCCCCTGGATTCCTTTAACGGAATTCCCATTCGCATCATTTGGAGGGATAGGCACCTTACCCCTCCAAGCACCAATTTAACCAATGCCTAACCACCATGGAGCCCACAGCTCACCGCCAAACCACTCACAGCCCCAGCCAAGACCTCAGCTTGGCCACCACCGCACCTAACCAAGCCTCATTACCCGAAGCAGAAAGGTGCACGCCATCATCTCGAAAGAAGGATGGCCTCTGAGAGGAAATCTCAGGATGAAAAATCACATCTCCGCCCAGCTCCAAGATCTTTTTTGACATTGCGGAGTTGATGCGTTTTCTGGCTCTCTCAGTGGCGGCTGGGCAACGACTGCCCCTCCAAGCACGCCTTTGTAGCAGCCTTGACCAAAATATTTTCGCTGTTGGCACCATTGCCCGCAGAGCCTCCAAGTCCGACAAAATTGCAGCACGCAGGGAAAAACAGTCCGTAGAAACCAGGTCATTCTCACCCAGCTGCACCACAATGGCCGATGGGGGTCCTTCCCTTAGCAACTGCCTCCGGATCCGAGGCAGGAGCTCCGGCCAGCGCATTCCCCGTCTGGACAGCCAAGACAACTGAATATGTGGAGGAAGGCCAAGACCTGGACCCTTTTCCGACTGTGACTGTCGTGCTGCTACACCAGCCCAGTGGATGATGCTGTGCCCCACCATCCAGATGCGGACAGCTGCTAAACCTGAGATAAAACAAGCAAAATTTGTAAGACACCAATAATGTTAACGAACATAACCTTTGAATGCATTCGATTTCCAACGACCTGTATTTTATTTCCACTGCCTTATTAACATGCTTTCCGGCCTTCTCGGTGGTAGTTTGTCTAGGCATAGGTTCCCAACTAGCTGCACCTGACCTCAGCAGGGCAGCACTGACGACTGGGCCCCACCATATCGTCAGTACCAGCAAACATTGTGGGGGAGCAATGAATCCCAAAACAATCACATCCCGCCAGGTGTCGTTCCCCATAGGGGACAGATGCACCCCATCTGCCCTAAAGAGGGCAACAGCCTTGAAGAAAATTAGGAGGGTGCAATATTACAGAACCACCTAAAGCAAGGACCTATTTTATTTTATTTGTTATTTTATTTACTTTATTCTATTATCCACTGCCTTATTAACATGATTCCTGGCCTGCTCGGTGGTAGTTTGTCTAGGCATTGGTTCCAGACTAGCTGCACCTGACCTCAGCAGGGCAGCACTGACGACTGGGCCCCACCATATCGTCAGTTCCAGTAAACAGCATGGGGGAGCAATGAACCAGGATCAGACTCAAGCTCACCCCAAATGCTCCCAAGGACTCTGGCATGGCCCTACCCCTCGAAAGGGGTCGACAAAAGCATGGCGAATCCTTGAATTCCCTTAATGGAACATCTTTGCGCATTGGAGGGGACAGGTGCTCCAACCCCCCCTCCATACCACCTTGAACCAATGCCTTAAATTATTTTGAGTCCAGGGAGAGCTGCCACCAACTCAATCCAAGCCCTCTTGCATGCAGGAATGCAAACTTATGCTGGAGGAAGACAGCAAACATTCTCGCCCAGCCGTACCACCAGCACTGCAGGAGGACCTGCACAGGTCACACTCGACCGCACCAAAGGAAGGATCTCCTCCCAAAGTATTCCCCATCTGGAGATCCAGTATATGTTCACATGGGCAGGAAGACTGAAATGGCGCCCCAGTCCAAACTTGTCAACATGCTTGCCAGCCTAGTGTGCAATGCTGTGGCCCAAATGTGCACAGCTGCTCCTATGAAAAAAGAAAAGAAAAGAGAGAAGGAAAAAAAAAAGAAGGGGGGGGAGGAAAAGGAAATAACAGACAAGCATCAGCACAGACATCATTGTGACACTTCCTGATATAACCCTTGTCAGTGTCAGACTTCCAATGACCCGTATTCACAATCCTGTCTACTGACAGGCCCCCAGTGTGCAGCCTTTGCAGCAGCACCTAATCGTAAGGAATGAGGCGTGTTCAGCGGTAAGCAAGCCGCAGGCCGTAATAACTGGTGCATGACGTAAGCTAACGGGAACCCATTTTCATGCACTAGGAGCGGGCCAGCCCCCAGGGAATAAAAAGCCAAATATTCTCTTCTATAACCGGGCAAGGGCCCTCCTCACCTGTGGCGGGAAGCCTGATTGTGGCACTCCTGCCCACTAAGTCTGTTTTAGCGTTCCCAACTCCGATGACAAGCTCCAAAGGGTAAGGAAAAGTCCTGAAGCAATAAGCCTCTGGACTCTCAGCCCCGTGCTGGCTCCAACAACCATTTTCCCAACCCTCAGTGCGAAAATGCAATGGACTACTGAAAGGAGTCTCGCCTTGATCTTAACCAGCAAACAAGTTTTAACTTGTTGCAGAAACTGCATAGGTAAAAATTGACCGACTTCCTGCCCACTGTCCTATGAGGTTGGAGCCTATTCCAACCTTCCAAGGGCCTGCTCACTACAAACCTTATACAAGGGTCTCTGAAAAATAAATCTTCAGTGTAACAGACATTGCAGCGGACTGAATTCTGATAGTTATAACCACATGCCCAATCTGCAGCAGGTGGACCAAATACTGCCGAATCTGCTCAGAGGATGGGGGCCAATTCTTCTGAATGGCGGAGAACTGCCAGCTTAAGGCTAAGAAATCCATCCAGGCCTTCCCCTAATAGGTAAAAGCAGAAGGGGAAATGGAAGCTGCCACTCTCTGTAATTACTAATTGTTGTCAAAATACCACAGGTGGTCTGGAAAAAATCTGGCAATAGCTGAGTCTGGAGCCCAGGATCTGAAGCGCTTCATCTGAAAATCGGATAGAGTGTCAGCGACATCATTAGAGGATCCCGTAATTTGGAGAGTAGAAAACACAATATTAAACCTTAAGTGGCGCAGCTCGAAAGCATGAGCGGAGGGGCGGAGACTGTGCTAGAGCGTGAGGACTGTTTTGCCAAGACGCTCACCACTACCTGGTTATCAGACCAAAAGCAGATTCGATGGTCACTGAACTCCTCGGGCCACATGTGAACTGCTACTACAATGGGGAAAACTCAAGAAAAGTTATGTCACATGATTGCCTCACCACACCAGGCTTGAGGCCATAGCTTTGCACACCAGCAGCCCTTGAAATAAAAACCAAAGGGCAAAGATCCAGCAGCACCAGCCTGAACCTGAAAATCCCTGTGCAGGTTCAAGGTATCCTGCCATGGCGAACTACTATTGCATACATTCAGGTCAGGAATTGCTACCATCACCTGATATCTGCCTTCACCACGCTTGGTAGGCGTACACAAAGGTAAGGGGACCTCAGGCCGCAGGCAGCCTGGCCTAGTGGGAAGATTAATTAAGTGACCCAGCAAGATCGGATCTGATGAAGCATCACTTGCTACAGAGGAAGTATTACAAAATAACTTCCTTCAAGGCAGACAGCTTCTCCATATGCAAGTGGCATGTTTTAGCAACGATATCCAACTGGATCCCTAAATAAAATGGAATATGGGCAAAAGATATTGAGCTATTGCTTGCCAACTTCCCGCCCCCGCTTGGGCAGGGGGCATCTTGTGCTGCCATCATGATATGTGAATTTACAGGGCCGATGCTGGCCAGAACCCCTGAAGGAGTCCCAACCAATCTGCCGCCGAGCCAGCTTCCTTTTCAGACACACACTCTGTGCAATGCAAAAACACACTCCGTGCAGTGCACACACTCTCCATGCAATGCAACTACATACTCCGTGCAATGCAAAAAACACGCTCTGTGCAGTGCAACTACACACTCTGTGCAATGCACACACAAACCCTCCGTGCAATGCAACTACACACTCTGTGCAATGCACACACAAACCCTCCGTGCAATGCAACTACACACTCCGTTCAATGCAAAACACACTCCCTGCAATGCACACACCCTTCATGCAATGCAACTACACTCCATGCAATGCAACTACACACTCCATGCCCTGCACACACCCTCCGTTCAATGCAACTACATACTCCATGCAATGCACACACACTCCGTGCAATGCAAAAAACACACTCTGTGCAATGCAACTACACCCTCCATGCAATGTACACACACTCTGTGAAATGCAACTACACACTCCGTGCAATGCAACAACACACTCCGTGCAATGCAACAACACACTCCGTGCAATGCAACTACACACCCTCCGTGCAATGCAACTGCAAATCTCCTTGCAATGCAATGCAATTGCAGCCCGTGCAGCGCCGTGCTCTGCAACGCACAGAGCAAACTGCAATGCGGGCACGCAAAGGTGCTTTCTCCCAGTTGCATATTGCAAATGTGGCACCCGTTACATCCCTCGCAGTGAGGTAACCACCAAAAGGACCTAAGTGTCCAGGTAGAGCAATGGGGGAGCATGCAGCTGTCCCATACAGGGACCAATCCTGCAACCTAGGCATTACCGGCACTATGCGCTGACCCAGTGAAACCAATGCTTCATGGACCACATGGGGACACTATTCAGGCCGGAAACGCTTCCAGGCCATCAAATTCTAGGGCAAAGCCCTAGGATCACCTTCTAGGCCAGGCATAAATGTTTCCAGTGAAATAGCAGAGTTGAGGTAGCCCACAGCTTGTCCGGGTACCCCTGCTTGCCCTTTTAGAGGGAAGCACCCCTTCAAGAAACCCAAAGTTATTCTATCACAAATGGGCCGAACTACCCAGCAACAGAATAGCTCAAAAGGAGCAGTTTGTTTTGTTTTGTTATAACAATGGCTAAGAGGGGTATATGAACCCTGTCTCCCAGGTCCTAGTCCTGCACTTAGCCACTAAGCCACAATGGCAGTCGCCACTATCAGAGCAAAACAAACTTAAAGAAAATAAACTTGTTCAGAAACAGCATAGTTCAAGAGCATATACAGAGTGCTCATAGTCCTTGGAGGGACAGGGAGCCTCTGGGGCCCTCTGTCTGCCTCAGATATACATTAGCAGCAACTGGGCCTGGAAGCAGATAGAGAGAATGAATCACGTGTCAGAGACTTAACAATTAACTGCTACCTGTAGCAGACTCAGGCTTGGAAGTTATGTGCAGGCCGAATAGGCCTCCCTGCTTCAGCTCTTGAGAATCTTAGTCTCATAGCAATGTTAAAAGAACTCAAATTAGTGCTCCCACCCAAGGCTAGCTTAAAATTTGGCCAACAGCGCTGCACACACTCAAAATAAAGCCAATCTCCGGGGATACTATAAACGAAAGTGATACCAGTTAATCTGGGAACAGCCCTGATTAGCCCCACAATTTCAACAAGAGAAATGGGGGAAACCTTTTTGCAAAAGAAAGCCCCTAATGGGGGCTCTCTCCCTATTGGGAAAGGCAAGCCACAGATACAGGGAGAATCTTCCCACAGGGCAGGTTAAGGTGTGGGGTGGGAAATCGAACAGGAAAAGGGGGGAATTAAAATATTTAAGGGACTGGAAAGGATTAAAGGGAAAGGGGAAATAAAGAAATAAAGAAATGTAACCAGACAATGAGAAGATTGTCCAAGTGCTCCATGTGATCCGATGCAAAACGGCCAAGAGGGCGTCCCCTAGTCTAACTTCTCAATTTATAGACTCTGACCCCTCCTCCAAATTAGCAACATACAAAAATCCCCAGCAACCCAATTAACCCTTTACCGGCTTGGGTTCCCCAAATTTGCCTAGTCATGATGGTGGCCTGCTCCCAACCGCAACACGTGCTCTCTGCTAGTGAGAACACGCTTTATGGCACTGCAAAGCTGCCATTACCAATGACTGCTACTGAGAGAGAAAAATCAAAATGGCGCCAATAGGAATAAGAAAGAGTGATTTGCAAACAATTGTTCTGTGTCATGACTGCAAAGCTGCTGGAGTTAAATGGGGTATTTTTATATTTGTATTTGGATTATATTGTAGTTATTATTAGGTGCAACTTTGCACCATAGCTGTCAACTTACAGATTTGAAAATAAGGGACCAGCAGCCTCAAAAATAAGGGATCAGTAGCCAAAATAAGGGTTTTTTCGAACACAGGTATATTCAACTTCTGAGCCCCTCCAAGCCAAAGGCAGAAAGCCCAGCCAGCAGCCAAACGAAGCCTCAAGTGGTGGTTCCCACAGCGCAGCAACCCGGCAAAGGGGATGCAGCAAGGAAAACCACCGTCACCTCTCTGCTGGGAAGCGCTGAGCAAAGGCGAGTCCCCAGGCAATGCAGCCGATTTGATCGGCACAAAGCATGCAAGCTCCACCCCCAGTCATTCTTAGACTCCTTATTGGGTGAGCAACGCAGCCAAGCAACAGGGTGGGAGGGAGATGAGCTGCTTCCTTTGAAACCTGGGAAATTTAAGGGACATCATCAATAAGGGACAGCAGCAGGACACGGCGCTGGAATAAGGGACTTTCCCGCCAAATAAGGGATGGTTGACAGCTATGCTCTGCACTCACTTGTTTTCTTTCTAAGTCACTCCTTTAACAAATATTTGATTGTGCTTCAAGCACTACCACACATTTAACACCCACTTATTGACTGCCCTGCAATCTGCATTTCTTTGTTGGATGATTGTATCTCAGAGAAAATGATCGACCCACACATCTGATGAAATGTTCTCCATCCCACAAAACCTTATGCCTCAGCAGTTGACTGCCTCTCTCAAACCTAGACCCTGAGATCAGCATCTGAGGCCAGAGGGTGGCAACACAAGAATGGGTCTTTTCTGCAGCGGCTCCCCATTTGCGGCATCATCTTCCCAAAGAGGATCGGCTGGCGCCTTCATTATGAACTTTTAGGCACCAATTGAAAACATTTCTCTTCAACCAGGCCTTTGACTGATACACTTTTAAATGTGTTGCGTGTTGAGTCCCACAGTGCCACCCCCAAAAAATTCACACTTCACACTTCAATTTTTGTTTAAGGTTTTTGGCATAATTTTTTGGCCACAACTTTATTCAAATACAAAAAATGTGAGTGGTTGCTTAGGCATTGGTTTGACTATCTGTCCTTGCCCCCCAAGGACAGAGCTGGCACTTCCGGACACCAGCGGAAGCCAGCGTGGGAAACAAGTATTGGGTGAGAAATGAAGCTGGGAATCAGACCAACACTTCTCACCCTCATGTTCCGGTGGGGCTTGCACGGCCCAAGTCCGACTCCGGGGACAAGGACGAAAGAATGGCAAGCCCCTGGATTCCTTTAATGGAATTCCCTTTCCACATCTTTTCTTTTTTTTTTTTTCTGCATTAAATTTTTATTCGTATTTAATAAAGAACAAAAAAAGAAAAAATATATATAAACAAACAAGTTTACATAACAAACAAATTAACCATTATATAAGTTGTTGTTCCCATTTCCCATTTTATACACACAAAAGTTAAACATACCAAATCATAAAGATAGAAAATGTTTTGTACTCTGTCAGGTCTTTGACTTCCCTCCACCCTTTTGGTAGGTTTCTAATAAATTCCATGGTTGCGTATTTATTTTTAATCTTAAAATTGTCGCTGATAGAGTTTTTCTCTCCCCGCCAGATCATCTTATAAATCCATTCCAATATAGTTCCAAAATTTACTCCAATTTTTCTTGAGTTTCTGTTCATCTTGGTCACGTAACCTGCCTGTTAGTCTATCCAGCTCGGCGTAATTTACCATTTTAATCTGCCAATCACTTATGCCAGGTATAGCCTCCGACTTCCAATTTTGTGCCAGCAGTATTCTTGCAGCTGTGGTGGCGTAGAGGAACATTATTTTGTCCTCGCTTTTTATTTCTTTGCCCATTATACCCAACAAAAAGGCCTCAGGTCTCTTGGGAAAGGTATATTTTAATATTTTTTTAAACTCATTATAGATTAATTCCCAAAAGGCCTTCACCTTGCTGCATGACCACCACATATGATAAAGGTCTCCCCCCACTTCGCCACATTTCCAACATGTCTTATTCTTTAATCTATACATTTTGGCCAACTTCGCCGGTGTGAGATACCATCTATATATCATCTTCCAGACATTTTCTCTCAATACTGTACAAGCCGTAAACTTAATATTACTATTCCACAGTTCCCGCCACCTCTCGTAATCTATATTATAGCCAAAGTCAATTGCCCATTTAATCGTTGCTTCTTTCACCTCCTCATCTTTTGTGTACCATTCCAACAGCATATCGTATATTTTAGATAGTATTTTGTTCTTTCCTTCTACTATCTCTATGTTAAATCTTGATTTTTTGTCATCAAAACCTGTTTTCCTCTTATCCTCTTTTAGCAGATCATTCACCTCATGATATTGTAGCCAACTAGTAAATAAATGTTTTATCTCTTCATAAGGTTTAAGTTTGAGCCCTTGTTCTGTTTTTCTTACCAAATCTTCGTATGTGGCGTTTTCCCCTTCCATATTAATCTTCTTAATTGTTGATACCTCTATTGGTGAGATCCACCATGGTGTCTTTCTTTCAAGGAGGTTTTTATTTCTCTCCCAAACCTGGTATAACGGTCCCCTAAAGATATGGTTTAGGAAGCCCCTATGGACCTTCACCTTCCCATACCAGAGGTATGCATGCCACCCGTACCGGTTATTGAAACCTTCCAGGTCCAGCAAATCTCTGTTCTCCAATTTTATCCAATCCTTTACCCACAGTAGACATGCTGCTTCATAGTAAATACTCAGATCTGGTAGTGAAAAACCCCCTCTTTCCTTTTTGTCAATCAATATTTTCATTTTTATCCGTGGTCTTTTTCCCTGCCAGATGTATCTCGCCAGGGCTTTCTGCCATTCTTTGCATTGTTTTAGACCTTTAAGTACTGGTATAGTTTGAAATAAGAACAGCATTCTGGGCAAGATGTTCATTTTGACCACAGCTATCCTCCCCAAAAAGGAGAGTTTCATCCTCCCCCAAATTTCCATATCTTTCTTTATATTCCTCCAGGTGACCTCATAATTATCCTTATATAAATTTAAGTTTTTGGCCGTAATCCACACTCCAAGATATTTCACTTTTTTAACTGCCATAATTTCCACCTTTCGTTCTAGTTCTGTCGTCTCTTCCTTATTTAAATTTTTAACCAGCATTTTAGTTTTAGTCTTATTTACTTTGAGTCCTGCCACACCCCCGAATTCCTCTATTTTTTGTAAGGCTTCTTTAACACTCTCCTTTGGATCTTCTAGGGTCAATACGATGTCATCCGCAAATGCTTTAATTTTAAATTCCCTTTTTCCCACCTTGATTCCTTTCACTTCTGTTGCCTCCCTCAGTCTCTCATTGAGTATTTCCAATACTATTATAAATAATAAAGGGGATAGGGGGCAACCTTGTCTAGTTCCTTTGTAAATGTTCAGATATTCCGTAGTGGTGTTATTTATTACCAATTTTGCTTTCTGCTCCTTATATATTGTTTCTATTCCTCTTCTAAAATTTTCCCCTATTCCCATCATTTCTAGACTTTTCCTTAGGAAATCCCACGAGATATTGTCAAATGCCTTTTCGGCATCTATGAAAACCAGAGCGGCCTGTCTGTCTATTTTCATATCCAAGTATTCAATGATATCTATCAGGTTTCTTACATTATCCCGTAGTTGTCTCCCTGGAAGGAAGCCTGTTTGATCTTTATGTATTTTATTAATCAAAACCTTTTTTAATCTTTCCGCCATTATGTCTGCGAATAATTTATAATCATTATTTAATAATGAAATTGGCCTGTAATGAAAGTGGCCCTTTCCACATCATTTGGAGGGATAGGCACTTACCCCTCCAAGAACCAATTTAACCAATGCCTAACCGCCAACCTTACAAGTTGTGACGGTTTGCTACGCAGTAGGCAAAAACCAAATGGCAACAGCCAATCAGCCAAATGGCAAAATTCCTACCAGGCCCCCGCTCAAAGGCGGACGACCCCATGACAGGCATAGCAAGGTCAAGTGAACCAAGGAACCACCCTATAAAAGGGAGGGGGCGGGTGATCCGGTGCAAAACTGCCAAGAGGATATCCCAACGTCTGGCTCCTATATTTATAGCCTCTGACCCCCTCCTCCGAATTGGCAACACTCAAAAATCCCCAGCAACCCAATTAACCCTTTACAGGTTTGGGTTCCACCAAATTTGCCTAGTCATGACACAGTGGCCTGTTCCCCCAACCGCAACACGTGCTCTCTGTTAGGGAGAACACGCTTTGTTGGAGGCAGTGGGGGCAGGAGGGACTATTTTTGTTCTTGCTTTTATTATGTGTTTTGTTTTTTTATCTTGTATTATTGTGTTGTGAACCACCCTGGGGTCTATGGATGTAGGGCGGTATACGACATACATTCATTCATAAATTATATATATATCTCACAATGAGATGTCCTAGGTCATTTTAGTGTTGTAGCAACAACTACATGGCATGCAGCCCTCTGCAGTTTGTCTCAATTGGTAGTGTCTGCACTGTCTGTGAAGTCTACAACTTTTATATTTACCAATACGCTCTTCTTGTGGCCTGCATGAATTGCCGTGTCCACCTACTGAAGAAATATTTGTTGGGAAATTTTCAAGAGCCAATTTGACTCTAGGAAACATATTGGGACCTCTTGTTTTCAACTGTGAACACTGTTGTGACTGAGAGTCCTGTGACTGCTCTCCCCCATCACGATCAAATTTGCTGTTCATTTACACATAACTTGGTGTTCTTCTTTCTACAAAGTTATATGTTTCACCTATGATTTCATTACCTTGTACCTCCAAGCTTCATTTGATTTCCTTGCCGCCTTGTTTGTCTGCGCTTCTCTTTCTGGTCTGAATGTGATAAGGAAGTTTACGTTTTCTAAAGTCTTCTTGGTACCTGCCTTTTGAGGGGGGGGGGGATACTCAATGTAATTGGTAATTTTGTGATTGAAAGTCCATTATCTGAATTTCACCTCTACCACAAATGCTGCCAATTATACCAGGCAAGTCAGTGTTCATGGAAGTACATGTTACACGGCAGCTTCCAAAAAACCATATCTATGTGAGGAGTTCTTCCCTTCATTAAAATGTCAGCATTGCTGTGTCCCATTAATGGAGAAGACCTGCAGATTACTGAAACAACACATTCTTTCCATGCAAACAGTCCCATATTCAGTCCAAGTAGGGCAGAAAAATACTCTTCCTCTCTGGGTGATCTCAGCCCATCACTTTTGAATAACTGGTGGTTTTTCACATTTTAATACTGTGTCAATGATCTGCATTGTGTTTTCTATTCTGTTTCTGCGCACAGCTTCTATGTTCTCTAAATGTATGGTTGTCTATACATTTTGAAATAAATAACATTTAAAATTGCCATTTCAAAAATTATCTAGATTTTGGTGGATGCGGCGTTTGGGCGAGATTGTTGAACTCATGCCCATGCATCTGGTTGGCAACTGTGAGAACAGAATGTTGGATAAGTCTTTGGACTGATCCAAGAGGTTCTTATGATGTTCATTATGTTTCCAGATTTAATTCCTTAAATATATGCTGGTGGCTAGGTTGCTTGCTCGGTTGAATACATTGAGTCCAAATCAATTGAGTTTCAAGTCATGATGATGATTGATTCAAAGCTTGTGCTTTTGTCATCACCATCGTTGGTTAATTTATATATTGCTTATATGACAAAATCATCATCATCACTTTTAATCTGTGTACCATCTTTCTATCTTACAATACCCAAGGCAGTTTACAAGCTGAAGAAACAAAGAATATACAATGGTACCTCTGGTTAAGAACTTAATTCGTTCTGGAGGTCCAGTCTTAACCTGCAACTGTTCATAACCTGAGGTACCACTTTAGCTAATGGGGCGTCCCCCTGCCGCTGCACAGCCGCTGTGCGATTTCTGTTCTCATCCTGAAGCAAAGTTCTTAACCCGAGGTACTATTTCTGGGTTAGTGCACAGAATCTACACTGGCCACATGGTCAATATCAATTTATTTAATGTATTGATTTATTATAATTTATCACCTTCCCTTCACCCTAGCGTCCCAAGAGGGCTGTTTGCAACGTGTGAATTGCCCCTAAATGTCTGGATATTGTATAGTTATTGTTTTCAGTAATGGATGTCATGAAAAGACACACAGTTGCTGAAGGCAAAAAATAATTATGGGGCTGACTTCTAATACAGCAAGTGCTAGATTAAGTTTCTGAAAACGCCACTGATACTATATAAAATCTGGCATGTATCAGAAAGCAGTTCCTTCTAAATGTACTATGCTCCTCTATGGAAAGTAATTTTAACCACCCTAAAGAAGGGGTAATCAAACAGTGCCTACTGAAAACTTTCTTCGTATGAATTTTATATTAATTTTTAATTAATGTCATATATTACTTGGGCTTTTATGCAATTACATGATAAATTATTCAATTTTGATGTTCGGTTTTAGACAGATGTTAAATCAAAGACGTGAATGATTAAACACATTTTAATAGATTTCCCACCATGGCTTTATTCGCTATATACAAATGAATTCTGGTCTTCGTGTAAGTGTGGAGTTGAGGGCTGTATTTCTTTAAAAAAGGGGACCTTTATCTGGCTCCCGACTTTGATTTCATTGTAAAGCAGCCATGATGTGGTTCACATGCCTTAAACAAAAGCTCCTTTGCAAAGAGAGTACGGCTAATTATGCAGATTAACTTCCAAAAATAAAGCTTTGAAAGTCAAAAAATGCCAAGTCACGGAACATTTCCTAAACTAGCCTGGCACCCTTGCTCTTCCAGCTAATGGTAGCTGCGAGTATTTCTAGTCTGCTTGTGCTCACTGAAGCCAGGTGAGAACATAGGATTAGATGAGGACAAAGACAGCATGGCAAACATTCCTTTCCATTCAATCCAGAATGTGAACTGTAACAATATTGTATAGAGACACCTTGTAAGTGCCAGAGTTCACCTTCAGCAAGCAATAGCGACATTTTATTGGATCAAGCAGAAGTCATCACAGTTTCATCAGGAGTCAAAACTGCACATACAGAAATAAAGCCCATTTAAAAATAATTCTCTACACGGAGCTCCAAAATGAGGAGCAGCAATTTCTGTCAAAGTACAAGAGTTGCCACCCTCGTTTCCTGTACAGTGGAAGTGTTTTTTAAAATATTTTTATTTATTTGAACAAAAACATATGCCTCAATAACACACAAGGGAAAAAAGTGAACAGAATAAAACTAAAATTAAACATACCCAAAATACAAATTTGGGTTGTTTCATTCACAGTCCCTAGGAAAAAAACACCATTATTATTACTGATGTTGGGGGATAGTAACATTTTTTAGAATATTCATTTTATTTATAAATATTACTCTATTGTCCATGTATGGCAGAGGTTGAGGTGAATTTGTGAATTGTTTCTCAGGTGGCACTTGTGAGGAATTTGTTACCGATTGCTAGGTTGGCTTCAAGTAAGACCTCTCTCATTCACGATCTGGTTATGGATGAGGAGGCCAAACTGGTCAGTATCACTGAGACCAGTGCCGGATTTACGTATAAGCTAAACAAGCTATAGCTTAGGGCCCCACTCTCTTGAGGCCCCCCCCCCCAAAAAAAAAATAAAGGAAAAAAACCTGGATGCACATTTCCAAAATATAAGATAAAAAAACAAATAAAATAAAACCTACATACATCAACAGTGTTTGTGTTGTGTAGGCTCCTATGATGTAAGTAATGGGCCCTGACTGCTAGCCTGCTCCCTAAAATATCACTGGTTTGCTCATTCTATATCAATTACTTTGATAAAATACATATTTTGTTATGTGAAAATGGCTTTAGATACCTATTATGTCCATAAATTACCATATAGCATATATTGGAACACCAAAAACAGTGGCAATTTGTTGTTGACAAAGGACAGCTGGACATATAAAGGACCCATTACCGTCAGGAGCTTAGGGCCTCTTCAACCCTAAATCCGGGACTGACTGAGACCTGGGTGGGTGAGCAGGAGGAGTTGGCCTCACTCAGCCGTGCCCACCTGGGTACTCAGTACATCATCAAGACAGACTGGAGGGTCATGTAGGGGGATTTGCTGTAGTCTATACTGATTTCCGAAGAATGGATGCTTTTGAATTCTGGTGCTGGAGGAGACTCTTGAGAGTCCCATGGACTGCAAGAAGATCAAACCTATCCATTCTGAAGGAAATAAGCCCTGAGTGCTCACTGGAAGCTGAGGCTCCGATACTTTGGCCACCTCATGGGAAGAGAAGACTTCCTGGAAAAGACCCTGATGTTGGGAAAGATTGAGGGCACAAGGAGAAGGGGACGACAGAGGACGAGATGGTTGAACAGTGTTCTCGAAGCTACCAGCATGAGTCTGACCAAACTGCGGGAGGCAGTGGAAGACAGGAGTGCCTGGCACGCTCTGGTCCATGGGGTCATGGAAGAGTTGGACATGACTGAACGACTAAACAACAACAACAACATACTGATTTCATCACTCTCTCCAGCCTCTCTCTCCAGTTGGGTGAGGATCTAGAGCCATGGTTCCTAACAGGGGGGCAATTTGATTTTTAAGGAGGACAATGTAAGAATGCATTATTAACAGTGAATGGCCTTTTAGACTTCCTCCACATGAATAGGAGTTCACTTTTTGAATAATAAGAATTATATGTCATGGTGGTGGGCATCAGGATTTTAGAGATGCTTATGTGGGGCATGGCCAAAAAAAGGTTGGGAACCACTGATCTAGAATTTGTGTTCCTGGCACTGGGCAATCGGGACAGATTAGGGCTTCTGCTGGTTTACCCACCCACCTCGCTGCCCAGCAGTCTCCCTGGCTGAGCTGACAGAGCTGGTCTCGGAGGCAGTGTTGAGGACTCTGAGACTGTAGGTTCTGAGGGACCCTGTCATTTCATTCACTGGACTGCATTTGAATGTAATGGTTTTCATTTCATATTATTGCCAGCTGATGAAGATTTATCATTGAAACAGTTCATTATCCTGTTCTGTCTGCTGCTGTGCTCAGAGCACCCTATTGCAGTTTGGAGCACCCATCACCTCACGTTTGTAGTGTTGTGCCCATAGCACCACCGTGTTCCAACTCACTTCCAACTATATTTTGGATAGGATATTGACTGTGGAAAGGCATTCTGCCTTTATTTCAGTGATCCTTGACAGTGACTTACAGTACCAATCCTACCATTCCTGGTTATGGAACATTTATCTGATTCTTATTAGTTTGTGACTCCATGCACATATGATATATCTTTTGTTTATGAATTTTTATAAAGGATAGTGTCCGTATATTATTAGCCGACATGTTGCTTGTTGTTGTTCAGAGTGTTCTGTTTTGCAACACAGGGGATTTTCTTTGTTGTAGAATAAAAAGTGGATCAGGGTGTCAAGATGATTATATACTGGACTGATTAAATAAATAAAGTTCTTTCATATGCTGGGTTTTGTATGTGTGCGTGCAACTTGACTTACCTTATTGTTCACAAGCACATCGATCATAATAATAATTTGCTGTTATCAGCCACCTCCTTTTGTGGCACCCAAGACAAAAGAGGGGTGGGGTGGGGAAATTAAGATACTTCATCTTCATGCAACTCTGAACCAATCTAAGAAAGGATGAGCAGTTAGGCTTGAATATTTATCTCAAATTGGCTGGCAGATACTCAGCGTGGCTGAAATAAGAAGCCATTCTAGATAAATGCACTTTCATTGGGGTAACAGTTATTTTCTATAATTGAGCTTGTTTGTTTTGATAGGCTCGTAATTTGCTTCCGTACATTTTGCCCATAGTGCGTTTCAAGTGGTCAAAGTGCTTCATGTATATTACGGTGATTTTACGTCTTTATCTCTTTCTCCAAAGAGCTTAGAGAAGAATACATAATCCCTACTCCATTCTTATTTTCACAAAGGCCCTTTGAAGTGGGTTTTATGGCTTGCCATCTCTAATTAGACAAGTTAATGGAGGGCATGGCTATCAATGCCAACTAGCGACAATGGCAGACTTCTACTGCCTCTAAAAAATAGTTGTTTGAAATTGCAGGAGGACAGAGGGATGTTGTGCTCATGTCCTGCTTGTGTGCTTCACACAGGAGTCTGTTTGGCACAGTGAGAACAGGGTGCTGCCTGAATCAGCAGGCTCTTCCTATATTTCAGGAATAGGAAAACTCGGCCCTCCAGATGTTTTAGGACTACAATTCCCATCATCCTTGACCACTGGTCCTGTTAGGATCATGGGAGTTGTAGGCCAAAAACATCTGGAGGGCCGAGTTTGCCTATGCCTACTATATTTGATGGAGAGAAGTGTAACTGGACCAGGATCACCCAGTGACTGCTCCATGATTGCAGTCATGGGATTGTTGTCTATCACATGACAGTATATGTTTTGACTCTACAGAGCGGGAAGTGACGGAGACAGGATGTTTGTGTTACTGTGTTGCGTGAAGTGGGACTATTGTCCTTGGTTTTTTCTCTTTGCTGTCTGATGCTAGAGAGAGAGGGAGCCACGTTGCAGTGCTCTGTGTGTGTTTATATGTAAGTAAAGTAGATTAGCCAAAATGCTGAGTTGCTGAGGTCTGTTACGCAAGCTGCGCAAACTCTGCAGATCCCTAAGTGTGCTGATGTCTGTTGGCATCGGTCACTGTGATGTTCAGGCAGAAGAAAGCTTTTGAAGCTCCCGGACAATCGACCAGGAAGGAGAGAACATGCCAGTCGGGCATGTGTCTCTGCCAGGGTCCTACTTGAGTGTAGGCTGAGCTCCTCACACCTTGCTCTTTCGAGTCCTAGCAGGGACACCATCTTTGCAGGGACGTGCTCCCCCAATTTTCAATGAAGGGGCTGCCCCCCAAAAAAGTTCTGTGTGGCTATGCATTGATGCTATAGAACATGCTCATGTTGCACACATGCCGCGGGGCATCAGGACAACACATCAGCATGCCCTGCAGTGTGCACGAGTGATGTCAGCATGCATGGTGTCAGGGACTGGACTGAACAGGAGGAATGGGAAATGAGCCCTTGGTCTGATCACCACCTCTCAGAAGTGGAGGGTGTGTGGGAAGTTTTGCCGCTCCCCTCCCCCCCGTGTCTCCAGCAGTTTCAGGAGGAGAGGGAGACAGGGATGACGTGCAGCTGAATGAGGAAATGCCTAGTTACAAGATAGTGGAGAAGGAGGGTGAAGTTAGAGAGCAGACAGCAGAGATCTCCCTGGAGAGTATAGGAGACCCTCCTAGTCTAAAGGCGCGCTGGTCCCTTCCCATTCAAGAATAGAGAATGCGGAGGCATTTGACTCCTGTGACTTCCCGTAGCTTTCCAGGATGTTGTGAGAGACGGAAGAGGAGGGACTCAGAGTAGCCAACGTCTGCTCTGTGTGGAGACATGGATCTTTTGTCTTGCAGCTAGATGACTGACTAAAAAGCCATAAAATGCAAATTGTTTGTTCTCCTTGCCTCTGAGGCTACCGGGGGAGGAGAGGATACTCCACGCTTGACAAATGGCGTGATGTTGTCCTTTGTCTCCCTCAGGAAGGCATCATACCTGAGTCTGAGCTTGGTAGTCATACCCCAGTACCACACACTCTTGACTCAGCTATACAGCTGCAAATAAAACATTTTAAGCGTGTTTTAAGCACAATATACAATGTGACACTAGATGGAAAATTCAATGTATTTTGAAAGATGCTTTTAAAAAAAGCATTTTCAGAATGGTTTTTGTATTTGTGTAGATCCCACCTCTGGCTCTAAGGTCATTAATTACCCTTCAAGTGTATAGTTAGGTTAGACAGTATTTTTATCTGAACATATGAAATGGGCTGGGCTTGCAAACAGAAGGACATGAATAAAAATACCTGGAATCCTACACTGAATAAAATAATACACGGGATGATGAACTTGCACAACTAAAATCCCGCATTAAAATAGCCCAAGGATTTCCATAATTGTTCTTCCCACTTTTTTGGTGGGGGGGGGGGGTGGAACTCACATTAGTGCTGTCAGGAATTGAACCACCCAGTTGAAAGAATGATGGAAATCCTAGTAAAGGTTACAGAAAGACTGAACATGACAGTGACGGATTTAGAGAATTAATCAACAGGAAACTGTCCAGTGCTTCATTCCTGAAGAAAAGGCAAGATATAAGCCTGCTGTCTTTATTATCAAGCTTCAAGAATCTTGTACAGTGGCTGAAACTTTTGTTTACTTTTTTATTTTGAAATCCAATCCACCGTTTCATGTTACTGCAAAATCTTGGCAGCAAGGCTGGCCAGTGTTTAAAGCCTTCAGATCTCTGCCTGGGAATGAGTGGCAATTCAGGAGATATTTCTAAAATGATGTTTGATTAGTAATTCCCATTTTTAAAGGGAAATGTTAATGAACCAAAGGAGAAGGGAAATCGTACATTTCCTTTAATTGCATTTGGATTTATAAAAAAATAAAGCACTTGGAGAGTTCATCCTGATGTGGATCTCAGAAGCTAAGGGAGAAGATCTGTCTCCCTGAATTTCAAAGAGATATTCTCACAGCAATATTCTAAATCAAAACTGATGTATTCTGATTCATGAGCTGCTAGTACAATGGCTAGCGCCAAAAAGAAAATGTTTTTGAGCGCAAACCACATGGAAAAAGAAGCTTCCATCTATGTTCTAAATAAATGAGCACATTTACTGAAGCTGCAATCCTAAATATAATTATCTGGGAATAAGTCCCACTGAACTTAACGGGGCCTACTTATGTATATAGGATTGCAGTGCTAGAAGGTGCCAATGGGACAGTGGCTAAGAATGATGGGAGCTGGGATGAAGCGATGATGGGAGTCTGATGGCAGCTGGCTGTGTGTGTGACATCTAGTCTACATCAGTAGAATAAAGGTACCCCTGCCCGTACGGGCCAGTCTTGCCAGACTCTAGGGTTGTGCGCCCATCTCACTCAAGAGGCCGGGGGCCAGCACTGTCCGAAGACACTTCCGGGTCACGTGGCCAGCGTGACATCGCTGCTCTGGCAAACCAGAGCCGCACACGGAAACGGCGTTTACCTTCCTGCTTGTAAGCGGTCCCTATTTATCTACTTGCACCCGGGGGTGCTTTCGAACTGCTAGGTTGGCAGGCGCTGGGACCGAATGACAGGAGCGCACCCCGCCGCAGGGATTCGAACCGCCGACCTTTCGATCGGCAAGCCCTAGGCGCTGAGGCTTTTACCCACAGCGCCACCTGCGTCCCACACATCAGTAGAATAGAATGTCCCTATTTTCATCTGAGGAATGTTGGAGAGTATGCTATGGACTACAAAAGGTAAATCTAGAATGTGAAATAAACCACAGAAACTAAATCTGAAATAATCAACTATTTGACTTTTAGAAGACATCTGAAGGGAGCCCTGTTCAGGAAAGTTTTTAATGTTTGATGTCATACTATGTTTTAATTTGTTGGAAGCCACCCAGAGTCAGTGGCGTAGTGTGGGGGGTGCAGGGGGGGCCAGCCGCACCGGGCACAACATCTGGGGGTTAGAGGGCGCAAATCCATGGGTTAGGGGGCGCAAATTACTTACCTTGCCCCGGTTGCTGACAACCCACGCTACGCCACTGCCCAGAGTGGCTGGGGAAGCCCAGCTAAATGGGTGGGGTATAAATAATAATAACTTCTTCTTCTTATTGTTGTTGTTGTTGTTGTTGTTGTTGATCTAGAGCTAGTTTGAATCTTGTGCTATTCAATAAACTTATTCTCTGTGAAGAGGGATTTGATTATTAAACCAAACTGGGATCTGTAACTCTGGGTGTGTTTTAGGGGGTCTCCTAACAACCATCAGAACTCTTAAAAAACCTGCAGCTCCCAGAATTCTTTGGGGGCAGCTATGACTGTTTAAAGTGGTATTGTAGTGCTTCTTAGTGGCCGCTTCCAGACTTTAGATCTCCCTCCCTAGAGAAGCTAGACTGGCTCCTTCCGCCAGTAAATGAATACATTCTTGTTCCAGCAAGCTTTTGGCAATTGACTTCTTTTAAATAAAGGGCTGGTGCCATGCTGATATTATTGTAGTTGTTGGTATGTTTTAAACAGATTTCATGTATCAATGTTTAATTGTATTTTAATGATTGATTTTTCTGTTTTTAGTGGTTCTTGTTTTTAGCTGCCTCGGGTCCTGTCGAAGAAGAAGAAGAAGAAGAATGGTTTGAATGCGATCATAGTTTAGCTGACTATACAGAACATAGCATTTTCCCCAACAAAAAATATGGTGTTCTATCTACATGTAATATACTCTTTAAGTACATGGTATAAATGAATAGGCTGTCAAATTCCATAATTCTGTCTTCAAAACAATAAATAACACAGCACTTATATTAATTTTAAAAAGAGAGCTGAGCTGAGACCTTTTATAAACAGTCTCACCTCATAACTTTGTTTAGAATCACACTTTTTTTTACTACAATTGACTATGAATGGTGTTTTATAACTGCACATTTTAAAGTGAATGTTAATGTGCTTGAGTTCTGGAACAAAATAGTTATTTCTCCCCCCCCCCCCTTACAAATCTATTTTTTTAAAAAAAAAATCTGCATGACAATGCACCTAAATATAAAAATTAAGCTCTTTGCAGAATTTGGATTAAAAAAATTTAATAACCATAGGCTGAATTCTAGCTTTATGAGGCACTAAAAGATAGCAATAGCTTTATGGACAGCGTTGTCTTCAAAATATTTATTTATTTTGGCTTTTATAACCTGCTCTTTTTCCTAGAACTGTCTCAGGGTGCAAACAACATAAAAACCTTTAAAATCAACAATATATTTACAAAACCCCAGTACAGTGGTACCTTGGGTTAAGTACTTAATTCATTCTGGAGGTCTGTTCTTAACCTGAAACTGTTCTTAACCTGAAGCACCACTAAAGGGGCCTCCTGCTGCTGCCGCCATGCAGCCGGAGCACAATTTCTGTTCTCATCCTGAAGCAAAGTTCTTAACCCGAGGTACTATTTCTGGGTTAGCGGAGTCTGTAACCTGAAGCGTATGTAACCTAAAGCGTATGTAACCCGAGGTACCACTGTATATTTACAAAACCCACAATGTGTTTGTGTGTGTGTGTGTGTGTGTGTGTGTGTGTGTGTGTGTGTGTGTGTGTAAATATATAAAATATCTAGTGTCTTCAACCAATGCACTGGAATACCCTGGGATGCCTTGAATGATGGCCAGGGGTGCCGTGGGTGGGGGAAGCTGTGGGCAGTACCAACCTCCCTCCCTCCTTCCTTCCTTCCCTCCCTCCTCTTAATAGATAGATGAGATCATGTAAATTAGTTTAATATAAGCAGCCATGTGTGGAGGAGGTGAGGGCTGCATCACCTGTGAGGCGTGCCTGGTAGGAAATAGCATTCCTGAGCCCCACCTCCACCTCGAAGGAGGCTGAGCTGCCAGCAGATAGGGGAAGCCACACAAATAACATAATTGCTCAAGGGAGCCATGGACTCAAAAGGTTGAATACCTCTGCAATAATCCATTCCTCCACCTGTAATATTTAAATTGGTAGGCCAACACTTGAGTAAAAAAAAAATCATCGAGGAAAATATGATAGGGAGCAAACATATAGCAAGATATGCCCGGATGAGCAGGTTAGAATTGGGTGGCTCAACAAAGGATGTCCCTGGTGTAGCTAGAATTTGCTGTCTTAACTCCCTCATCTTCATCTTAGCCTAATACAGGCATCCCCAACCTGCGGCCTTCCAGATGTTTTGGCCTAAAACTCCCATCATCCCTAGCTAACAGGACCAGTGGCCAGGGATGATGGGAATTGTAGTCCAAAACATCTGGAGGGCCGAAGGTTGGGGATGCCTGGCCTATACCACAAAACCAGCTAATGTCAGTGCTGCATTGAGGTGTTGCTGCCAAGAAAGTGCTATTGCAAGTTTTGTCAGCTCAACAATTGTTTTCTTATAGAATAGCTGAAAAGAATTTTCCTTGCAGAACTTAAATCATGGACAGGACAGTATCAGGAGTGGTGCTGCTTATAAGGCAGCAATGGCAGAAGCATCTTATACTAGCTGGGAATTGTGAATTGCCTTCAAGGGCAGCACCACAAAGCACATTACAGTAGTCTAATCCCTAGATGACTAGGGCACGGTTTGCTCTGGTCAGACTACAGTACTACTGCCTAATATGAAATCTGAAACAAATTTTGGGGTTCCTCTTGAGGTAAAACATATTCTGTGGAATATCTGCCAATAAGATGCGGACTTTCTGAGAACATCAGTTTTCAGGAAAAGTTCCAGAAGCATTTTGTTTTTATAAGTTGGAGTTTGATAAATAGGAATAAGTCCACATACCTCATCAAACGTAGGGGTGGATCATGATATGGCAGCGGTGTGTTTAAGGTGGTAGTGAATAGATCAGATTGTCTCATAAATAATGCAGAGGGGAAATTAATTCAGCTCCCTTCTGCATCAAAACAACTCTACAGAAATTGCTCTAAGATTAAAAACTATCAGGAAGAGATGGTTGGTGTTTTTTTTTGCCACAGTAGCACATGACTTATACAACCACCAATTAGTTTATCTGTACATGTACACAGAGATTTATTGTCAGGATTGTACAGCCATGGTGGTGTTGGTTATATTTTTTTTTGGGGGGGGGCCTCAGTTTTTACCTCAGATGTTCATCTCTTCTCTCTAACCATCACAGTTTCTTATCTCCATTGTTAACCCTCTCATGTACACCTTCCCAATGACTGTAGCATTCTTAACCCATGTCGCATTAAAAGTTTTAGACTACATATGTAATTGTGCAGGCCTGTTGCAGGCCCCTATGAACTTCTCCAACAAATAGGGCTTCCCCCCACTCCCTTCACTTTATTGATTTCCATCCAAACACTAGTTATCCTTCTTGCTTTTTGTAGCCTATTAGCTACACCCTATTTTGTTGGCATCCATCTGTTACCAGAGACGATGGAATGCCATCTCTGGGGTGAAGTCAAACTGCTGTGTTAGCAGTACCAAAATGACTTCCCCGGGGCACAAGCCTGGGCACTGTGTTTATGGAAGTCTGGGTTACCCAAATGACCAGACCTCGCTGATGTGGTCCAAAGGAAAGCAGACCAATTCATTTGGCACCACCTTGGCTGCAGGACTTGCTGGAAGAAGGTATACAAAACACCACCCAACCCTCTTAAGGACACCACTCCAGATTTTTGTAGGGTTTACTCCTTAGACTTTTCTTTTCCCAAAGATATCTCACAAGCCAATAGAGGTTTAGGATCAGAGTTTTCCTTCTCCTAGATGGGCTATCTTCCCATGTTGACGAGCCCCATCTGCCCCTCACTTCTCACTATAGCACATGCATAAGTTGCTTTCTTTACTGTTGGACCCATTGCTGATCATCTGCTTAATCTGCTGGAGCCTGTCTTTGCATGTAAGAGAAGTCCCTAACTCAACAAGGGTTTGAGACCCATCAGCTACCCTCAGTTTATACCCTATACAGCGGATGATATAGCATAGTTGTGTATTCTACCCTTCATTATCTTGGTCCACAACCATTATGAAAAGGTATGAAATAACTGTTACATAATATACACTTGAAATACATACAAGTCCAAAATCTTTTGTTCAATCCATATTAATAGTTAAGGAGCAAGGAAGTGGATATATTTCAGAATCATTGATTCAGCCATTTGCCTGTACCATGATTCATGCATGCAATTTCAAAAATGATTCTGTGCTAAAATCCAGTTTGGCTTATAGATGCTAAATGCTGCCTCTTTGTAAAAATGTACTTCTATGGGTTAGATACACATGATAACCATTTGTGCCACGCTTCTTTAAAAATATTCTCCTGTTATTGATCAAGCTCAAACAAAATGGTCTTTTCAAGAGACTGCTCCTCACAGATATTTAAGTTAAAATAGTCACGGGACATAAAGGTTGCTCTTCATGTAACACAGCAAGGCCACCTGGTAGATTTTGAAACATGGAGTTGCAGCTACTACTTAAAGTGGTTCTCATTTAATTAAATGTGAAACTCCTGGGGCCTCTTACCCAATTTCACAGCTGCATCACAGCACCTTTCTGTGAACTGCTGTGCAACTGAATACCAAAGAGCTCTGAAGGTTTCTTGCGGGAAAGTCGTAAACTGAACCAAATCAACAATTCCTAAATCACATGCTGAACCTTACAGGCACATTTAAATCTGGTGTTTAAGTACTTTGATATTTATAATAGAATTGTCCTCAGATTCATCCCTTTTAATTTTTCACTCCTGAAAATACTGATCTGGTATTGGTGAGAATTGTTTGTTAAATAAGAGTCTGCTGTGATTAGCTTGGCCTCTGCTCAGATTTTGCCAGATTGGAAGTGAGTCTGCTGGTCTCTCTCTTCTCTCTGTCAGTCACTGAGGCAGCAAAATCTAGCTTTCTCCTTATTCCATCCTGACTAGCTAAATGATTGCTCATTCACCCTAAAGAACTTGTCAATATTCTGGAGAAAATTAGTCAGACATAAGTTTGCTTAGATGACTGTGACAGAAAAGTTTCCCCTAGGAATTTTGTGTCTGCATGTTTTAATCAAGAAGTTTTCAACATTTCCTATAATAAAGAATTTCATCAAAAAGAAAGAAAGAAAAGAAAATATTGGGAGCCATCTCTTTTGAGCCCCTGACCTTTCTTTTTTGTTCTAATGTCTACGGGATATGGTTGTTGTTGTTTAGTCGTTTACTCGTGTCTGACTCTTCGTGACCCCATGGACCAGAGCACGCCAGGCACTCCTGTCTTCCACTGCCTCCTGCAGTTTGGTCAAACTCATGCTGGTAGCTTCAAGAACACTATCCAACCATCTCATCCTCTGTCATCCCCTTCTCCTTGTGCCCTCCATCTTTCCCAACATCAGGGTCTTTTCTAGGGAGTCTTCTCTTCTCATGAGGTGGCCAAAGTATTGGAGCCTCAGCTTCAGGATCTGTCCTTCCAGTGAGCACTCAGGGCTGATTTCCTTCAGAATGGAGAGGTTTGATCTTCTTGCAGTCCATGGGACTCTCAAGAGTCTCCTTCAGCACCATACATAAAAGCAATTCATGTTTACTGTACAAAGGCAGTAGCCAATGAATTAATTCTGCTAGCACAAGGATTTCTGGCTGCACAACAGAATGGCTGTTCCCTCTTTTCTCTCTTTGTCCCCCCACACATCCCCTTAAAATTGTTCTTGGGGTTCCCCCAAGCCTCTGGAGCAAATATGGGGAGGGCACAGTGGCACACAGGAAATGTCTAGGATGAGTGTGTTCTGTTGTGAAAGTATAAATTCCTGCACTAGCTTCATCAGATCCAGTTTCCCTAAAAAACACACACAGAAAAAAACCAAACCATTTCCCCTAAAAATAATAACGTGTGACAGTTATCCTCATTTACCTCAATAATAGTTTCTATTCACATGAACTAACCCAGACGCTGTGTTTGTCACCTGAGGCTTTTCTCTTGTGTTGAGATTGTGTTGGGATTTGTGTTGGAAAATGGAAGCACTCTGATCAAGAGAAATGAGCTAAAGCATAAATAATAATTCTGCTAGAAATGAAAGCTGATTGGCACTGGCTTCTCACAGGAGACAAAGGAAGAGTCCACATTGGGGGGTTAAGTCAAACCATTGAAGAGTTATAGTGCCACTTCCGGGTTGGCGCGATCTGGAAATGGCGGATTCCCTCCGAGCTGCGGAGGGAATCGGCTCAACCGAGGATGGGTCTTGCCGCGCCGGCGATGCGGGGACCCTTAGAAACCGCAGGCGCTGAAGCCTGCGGACTAGAAGACTCGGTGGGTGCCTTAAGCGCCCCCCGACCCACGAAGAGCCTTTTTAAAGGCTGCGGAGAGGGTACGGAGGGTGGCGTGGCGCTGAGAGTCGATCGCTACCTCGGTTGAGCGGAGCCGCGAGCCATGACTGGAGAGCGCTGACTTCCTTCCTTGAAATTCGGACTGAAAAAGAATAACCCGTGAGTAAGATGAAATTGGACTTTAAGAATATTTTCCTGTGAATTCGAGACGACCGGGGGGTGTGCTAAAAGGAAGTCCGCACCCCCCCTCTTGCAGACGATTTAAAGCAATGATAGAAGAACTAAGCTGGAGAGCCTACCCTTTGTGGGGTGAGTAAAAAAGACTTTAACTTCCAAGATTTGGCAAAAAGAAATTTTGTGCTGGAGTGAAAGAGTGGAACTTTAGAAGCCTTTTTTCTGTTATATGCAACCCCCCCTCCCTGGCCCGGGAGTGTCCTGCATTGGAGCTTGTGGAAGAGGAATGCGGAGTTTGACAGCTGTCAAAGCTGTCAAACGGACAGTTTAAAGTTGAAAAATTTGTCATCTAAGATCCCTCTGGATTAAAACCAGTTAAAATTGAACTAAAATTGTTGGAAACAAAGTAACAACAACAAGTTAGAGGATTATTGGAGAAAGATTATTAAATAACCAGATTCCCTCTAGGGGGAACTCTGTGACATTACAATGGCTGTGGATGGAAAGTTACTAGTGGAAATCGAAAGAATGTTTCATTTGGTGGGAATCTTACAAGAGCAGAGTCTGGCTATGAATAAACAACTCATGACCTTGACTTCTGGAACAAGCAGCTCTGCTGAATGTATTGAGGACCTGAATGAGAAAGAATCTGCAGCTGAATCGGAAATGATAACTCAAGAAGTGGAGGAGACTAAACAAGGAGAACTGAAAGCAAAGATGGAAAGTACCAACCAGAAGCTTACACCAGTGGAATATAAGCAAGGAGACTTTTGGATTAGATTGACTACAAATCTGCGAAAGACGCAAAAGACGAAGGAGAAGGCCCCGGAAGTAAATGGAATACAGGAACTCAAAATAAAGAATAAATATGATTGGGGCCTTCACCCTGACTCTGAAGATGCATGGCCTGAGGAACTTTTGCAGCAGTTGTTTTTAAATGTCCTTGTGGAAAGAGAACCTGGTTTGATGGGGACAGAACTCCTTCGAGATTCGACGACCAATATAAAGGACTACCAACAAGACCGGCGGAGAGGGACTGAAAGAGACTTGAAAGCCTCGGACGTGAGGAATCCAGGCTAAGAACTGTTATTTTGGACATGTACTGGGGAAGGGACAAAAACCGGGGATGGGAGGGGGGAAGAATAGAATGTTAAAAACACTCAGGACTTTTGGGTTTAGTTAATTTGACTGTTACCTAAGACAAAATGGGAAATCGATGGAAGGGAATTTGAGTCCAACTTAGAAAATTTTTTTTCTTTAATAAAAGAGGTAATATTAATATGGATAAGAGGAGAAATACCAACTTGCTGACATAATTATGGGAATTGGGATGCATGAGGGGGGGTGGGGGGAAGTTAAGGAACAAGGTTAAGAAAGTGGGATTTTCTGAAATTATACATGTTTTTGTCTTTTGTCTTTTCAGTGTGTGTTATGTATTCATAAAAGTTGAAAAACCAATAAAAATTATTTTTTAAAAAAAGAGTTATAGTGCCTGCTGTGGCTCCTCCCAGCAGTTATTCCTCCTCTGGTCACTGCTATGGATACCTGACTGTCTGCCTCCAGGCACTGTGGTCATCTGCAAGGGATTCCCACACAGTAGGTTTAATGTCACTAGCCTTCATGTCTTGTTTGCAGACATCTCTGTAACACAGAGTTGGTCTGCCAACAGGCCTAATGCGTGAAGCCATGTGTGAAGCCAGCTCCCTCAGGAGCACATCCTTGGTTATCCTGCCATCTTCCATTCTATGTACATGACCAAGCCAGGGTAGACATCACTGAGATATAACTGCAGACAAACTGGGAATGTGGGCTTGGGAGAGCAAAATCTTCCTGACATATGAGTATATGAAAGGCATTGAAGCATCACACCTGGTGGGTGTAAGTTTCACATAATTCACTTCCATAAAGCTGTGTGCTCAACATGCAAGTCTGGTAGACTTTCTTTTTGATATTGATCATACGCATCACATTCTCTTATACCATTTTGGAGAGGCAAGCCATTGCTGTAGCTGTCTTCTCAATACACTTGTCCAGCTCAGCACTGATGGAAAGATTGCTGATTAAAATCCAGCCCAGGTAGACAAAATTGTCTACCACCTCGTGTGTGGTCACCAATGCCAATGTGTGGACTGCTGGTGACATCTGGTGACATCCTAACCCAGGATGTTGGTCTTTGTCATACTGATGGTATGACCGATCTCCATGCAGGCTTGGGCAAAATCATAGAATCATAGAATCATAGAATCATAGAGTTGGAAGAGACCACAAGGGCCATCGAGTCCAACCCCCTGCCAAGCAGGAAACACCATCAGAGCACTCCTGACATATGATTGATGAGTTTCTGTTGAGCTTCCTCAGAGTCAAGGCTGCGTCATCTGCAAACAACATCTCTCAGATAAGAACCTGCCACACTCTTGTCTTGATGTGGAGATGTGCCTGGTTGAACAGACCGCTGTTGGTCCTTGAATAGAAATACACACCTTCTTCAGTCAAGCTGAAGACATGCACACCACTCTTGATAGGGAAGGTGTCTGAAGATGAATGGTCATATTGGATGGCGTTGTGCATGTTCTCATGGAAGGACACAATTATAGTTTGGTGTTTATGTGGGCATCCTATCTTGTTGAGAACTGTGAAGTCTTTTTTTGGCCAAGAAGGTCAAATGCCTTCACCAGATCTATGAAGGCAATGTATATGTGTGGTCTCTGCTCTTGACATTTCTCCTGCAGCTGGCACAGTGAGAAAATCATGTTGACTCTTGACCTCCAAGCTTTCAAGCTGGATCGTGACTCAGGATAGACCCTGTCAGCGAGTAAATGTAATCTGTTGGTAAGTACAGGGGCAAAGGCTTTCTCCACAGTATTAAACAAGGAGAGTCCATGGAAGTCATTACAATCATGGTGGGCACTTTTGTTCCCATATAATCCTTTTATTATCATTGTATTAATATGAATGTTTGGGTTTTTAGGTTGTATCTAGATTATGTAGATAAATTTATGTCACATGCTGTAAACCAGCATGCGGCCTTCTGATGAATGACGGTATATAAATTTAATTAAAAAATAGGACTATAATTATTATTTATCTAAAAACAAGAATTCTTGCTAAATGCAGGCTCTCAGTTGATGGCAGCATGTTCCTGAACCCTAAAGACCACAACCCACCTTCGGTGCTTTATATAAAGACTTTACTAGCACACGGATCAATGTGTAAGAGCATAATGATTACAGCTGCCACACAACTCATCTTGAAATGTGAAACCTGGACTGCATTTTGCTTGGTGCCCTGGACATTAGGAATTCAGTGTTTCAGGAGATCACAGACACATTGATAGATTGCACCTGGTATGGCATTAAAATAAGAGCATTTTAAAGGCACCTTTGAAAGAAACTGTTATCAAACTAATGATGGGCAGCTCGTTCACTTCCCATCTATGATGTCATGTTGATGAAATACTCACACTTTTTCTTTCTTTCTTTTTTTACAAGGAGATTGTGGCACATGATGATTAACTAATGGAAACAGCATTTGGCTTAGTACCCATTTGGAAACATTCCCAGAATCTGAGTCCTTCCTCCACCACGAAAAAAGAAAGAAAGAATAGCTGAGGGATATTTTCCTTCAAAGCAACATTGTTAAAGAGCAGCAAGATTTTCTATGGAAGAAATGTCCTGATGCTTGCTTCTTACTTTTCAGCTATATGAAAAAGCTTTTAGTGTTTTGTTTTGTTTAATTTACTTGCATTGTGTTTGTGCGTGCGTCTCTGTATGTTTTAAGTTTTAAAAAAGTGAACTAGAACAAGACAGGCAACTAGGGGACAATTTAATGACCACTTAAACTGAACTGGATGTTGGTTTTGTGTGCCCTATGGAGTGGAGGGATTAAGGCGCAATTAGAATAGGATTTACAAATCTTTAAGCACAGCATTGCAAAGCTTTGAATAGTGTGAAGCAGGGGCTTGAAGAGTTTGTGATTGCTCCCTCAGTGAGAGCATCCCATCCCCAGGCCACTGGAATTGTGATTCAAATATAAAACTAGACTATATAGTCTCAAAAAGCTGAAATGGCCTGGAATTATCCATTTAGAGCAGTGTTTCCCAAACTTGGGTCTCCAGCTGTTTTTGAACTATAATTCCCATCCTCCCTGACCACTGGCCTTGCTAGCTATGGATTGTAGTAGTCCAAAAACAGCTGGAGACCCAAGTTTGGGAAACACAGATTTATAGCTTCAGTAGAGGCATTACCAGCATTTACAGCACAGTCCTAACCATGTATACTCAGACGTAAGTCCTGTTGAATTCAATGGGGCTTAATTCCAGGGAAGTGAGTTTAGGACTGTAGCCTTAGTCCATTGTCCCATGGATGTTTGAAGAGCCCTTCAAGCTAAACCCTTCAAATATTGAGTGTATGAGAGATGAAGTGAGGAGTGTGTGACAGGCTTGTTGGCAGGCCTCTCCAATAAAACTATTGTCACATAAAGGAATGAAACTTTCTTCTCAATAATCCCACAGACTGAACACAAGCATGACTTTTAAACAGTTTTCTTTTAGCATAGAGAGAGCCCCATGGGGTCACAGAACTCTGTCTGCAGCAACTAGCAATGAAATCTCTATGAACACACAAGTCTCTACATATTAACGAATGACAGATGTCCATCAAAATATGATGCCATAAGACAAACCATAATTTCAGATCATGGTTAAGGAGGAAAGACTTTAACCAAGATCCCAGATTTGGATGATATTCTGTGTCACACTGAACAACAAAACACACAGAGAGAGTACATCCACAGTAAGCTATGGTTTGGCTTGGTTTAGCATTCCATGCAGATGTGGCCAATGTCTTTGTGTAACTCTGAATAGACCATAGCCTCTAATCTCAGAGAAGTTGAGGGAAATGGTGCTTTTGCACCCACTCCACCTCTCAATTTGCTTTTGCAATAAAGCAATCAAAGCTTCTGAGATTTGGGAGTGGAGAAGTGGGGATTTCAGAAAGTTATTACATTATCAACCCTAAAGCAGCTTTCAGGCTGGGAAGGGAAAACACTTCCAAGGGAGGGAGAGTCAATGTTTTGAAAGCGGCCACAAGTTATGTTGCTGGCTCTTTCCCCAACATTTTATTTTCTTTTTAATTAAATTTGTATACCTCCCTCCATCGCAACATAAAATGATAATATAAAAAACACAAAACGCATAATAAAAATAAGAACAAAAACAACTAAGTATGCCCCCTCGCACAACACATTTAAAAGGGCATCAGATGTTAATCAGATAACATCTGGTTGAAGAGGAACATTTTTGCCTGGCGCCTAAAGGTGTGTAATGAAGGTGCCAGCCTAACCTTGGGGGGGAACATTCAACAAATGGGAAGCCACTGCAGAAAAGGCCTGTCCTTGTGTTGCCACCCATCCATGTGCTAGAAGGGATGGAGGAAGACATTCAATTCCGTTCACACTGAAAGGCAAGCCAAATCAAATTCACACTTCTCAAAACAATGCCTGAACCAGAATCCAGACCCAGAAGAATCTTTATTTGCATCAGCCACTAGCTATAGCAATGCCTGAAGCAAAACACAGTTATCCATTGAAATTTGCACTTTAACAATTTTTGAAATGCAGTTCTGCAACCAAGTAATAATGTGCATTGCAGATGCATAGGTCAGGGTAAAGTGTACATGAAAATATGTGTGTGTTCGTTTAAAAAAATACAAAAATACATCATATTACCAGAAAGCGTATATTAGGTAAAATTGGATACATTTTTAATTTACCAAATGTGTTCTGTTTCTATGCTAGGGGAAGTGGGGAACTTTGGAAACAACTTAAATGGGGATACATTAAAGGTCTAACAGCCTATATTTCCAAACTACGGTACTTTGTTGCATGTTTTGTGATTTTAAATCTCTGCTGTGGTTCTCTCACCAAAGAGTACTTACCCCAAACCTGGATGTTGGCACCCAAGGAATTCTGCTTTTATACTTATCCCAGCATGGCCTCATTTAAAATGGGTTGGCATGCGGACGAGCAGATACACCTGGGGTCGCTACTGCCTGAGGTAAGAAGAGAAAGTCACAGGAGACCATGGTCATCGAGACGTGAGATGGTTCTGAAAGGCCTTATTGCTTTCTCTGGACATGACTCCGACAGCTTCTAATTGTATCTTCAGAAAACTGCTTCCAGTGGATTCTGTGCACTTCTGACCCATGTAATGGCTCTTGGTCTTGGGGAAAACAGAGGAAGGGCTTGAAACAACTGTATTCTCCAAGACAAACTTGTGCTTCAGTTTCTAGGCCTTGATCTTGTGTTCTTTTATACATATGCGTGGCCAAAACAGCCAGGATTTCATGGTACAGTGGTACCTCGGGTTACATATGCTTCAGGTTACATACGCTTCAGTTTACACACTTCGCTAACCCAGAAATAGTGCTTCAGGTTAAGAATTTTGCTTCAGGATAAGAACAGAAATCAGGCTTTGGCGGCATGGTGGCAGCAGGAGGCCCCATTAGCTAAAGTGGTGCTTCAGGTTAAGAACAGACCTCCGGAACGAATTAAGTACTTAAACTGAGGTACCACTGTAATTGTTTTAATGTAGCTTTCATTGAAGGCAGGCCAAGTCCTCAATGTACATCTACTGTAATGGGGCAGAATGAATATCTATCTGTTGTTCAATCAAAGCAGTTAAAAAGGAGACTCAGATCACTCACCATAACATTATTTGAATTAATAGCCCATATATTTAGAAACCTACCTGGCTGAAGATCCCCCCCCCCCAACCTGGAATTTCTGCATTGATTATAATGAGCAAAAATTCTTATTGGTTGCACACATGGAAGACATTTTAATGCCAACAGAGTTAGAAAGACTGCTTCTTTTATGGGCAAACTTTATTTGGAAGTAAGTTCCCCTAAAATCAATAAAGCATGAAGGTGTTTAGAACTGAAGTGTTAATTTTATACTCTTTGCCTTTCCTCACAATGCTTGGAACAGATGCTACTGCTGCCTATTTCATTATTTCACCTGGAAATAATGGGGTTAGATCTTTTGTTAATGTTTCTTATTTGCACATCTGAACTACAGGCTGATGTGAAAGCTGTCCCCTCTCTCCAGGAAGCCTAGGGAAATGGAGTTCTCTGTGTGAAATGAGCATCTCTAACAGGGAATTTTCAGGAGCTTCACCAATCACCAATTGCTATAATTCTTTTGAGGTATGGCATGGCACTTAAACCAGTGTGAAACATGCAGTACAGATGGATGTAGGTTCTGAATTGCATTAAACTCAGAGCTATTATTTAGTACCAGTAACAGATGAACAGTGGATAGTCTTGATATTCACACAGATTTCGGATGGATGGCTGACTGGCTGGTTTGACAGATAGTAATACTGGATTAGAATAACAAACTTTATTAGAGATCTGCCAGTCAAACTGACAGCACAAGACTCCAACACAGATCTGTTCTGTAGAGGAAGGTTTCCAAGACAACACAGCCACAGACAAGACATAGAGTTTTAGCAAAGCAATACGAAAGGAAATGGAATAGTACCGCCTAGTGGTCAGTGGTGTTGCATGTATAATCATTAAACCAGGGGCAACCCGGTCAGATGTGTGGGGTACAAATAATAAGAGTATTATTGTTGTAAATGCATCCTTAGGTATTATGATACAGGGGCAGGCAGGACATATCAAACCCAAAAGCGCAAAACATGCATCTTCAAAATCTCTTTTGCCTAGAAATTTAAAATACTGATTTGTCATTATTTTGCCCCCCACTCCATATGCTTCACCACTACTGGTTCCTTTTTAACTGGTGAGGCCAAGGGCTGAGCCTGAGATCATCACAAAAGAAAGCATGTTCTTTGCTGCAGGGATATGATTTGCCGCTTCTAATAGCATGTCTTCCATCCTGCTTTTAAAATTGTTGATTTAACATTGCTGTCTTATTGTACACCTGCACACCAGGTGTTCTGTAACTGGAAGGTAGTGAAAAGGGTGTCATATTCATAGGAAAAATGTACACTCATGTATGTGATGTTTTGGGTTACAGTATACAGAAGGGATTGGAATCTTCAGGCACAGCGGCGTATGTGGCCCTCTAAACATATCTGGCCCTTGAGACTTTGCTCAGGCTACATTCCCTCCCCAGGTACATAGCCTCTCCCCAGGCCACATTCCTCACCAGACCCACTTTGCTTTCTTCTTCGAGTGCTTTTGCCAGGCTGGAATGTGTCCTTGGAATTCTGATATGCTTCTTGCTTGTCTGGATGGTGATTAGACTGGGGGATATACAAAGCTGGCATTCATGTTTGTTGCTATGCCCACTTGTCCTACCACCAACATCTGGACCCAAGAAGAAAACCCACAAGGAAATACCACCCTCAGAATGAAAAATGTCTCCCATCCCTGGTATACAGAAACATTTTTGGGAGTTGGTAGGTGCCTGAATGAGAAAACAAAATGGCAGCCTCCCTCTCCCTGCCAGTTGCTTTTCATCAATGGTCTCCCTGAATAAGCCACTTGAAGTCACCCACATCACCCTTTTCGGTGGCAGATACATTCGCACACAATTTTCAAAGATTGATTAAAAACATCACATAGGATTTCACTTATCTCTGTAAAAGCCTTCACAGATTTATGAACAAAGACTGGTGTGATTTCAAGGTACAGTAGGTCGATCTAGGACTAACACAAATCTTGTTTGCCTTATGAACCAAGTACATTAGATATAAAATCACTGATGGCAAATAAATAACATGGAATGCATTGATGACATTTTTATGGGGTCACTTTTCTGGTCCACAACCATAATAGCTATTGTATGTCATTTCTCTATTTTAAAAAGGCATTTAAGTTAATATTTACAGACCTGTTACTGCCTTACTTATATATCACCTTATGCATTTATGCATGAGGTGAATATTTAGTGAACCTAATTCTTATGGTGATATAATACATGAACAGAATCGGAATACGTCCTTCATAGGTTTTTTTTTAAATAAATGTATAAAGTTTCCTAGAAAACACAATTAATTTCTATCCTAGGCTTGGAAAGGACAAGCAAAACTTCACATTAGATATTTTCCCAGGGAAATTAACGGCTGTCAGTATAGCTCAGAGCACAGTTTCAGGTGAAGTAGAATCCAAAGTGAATTATGGATTTTATCCTCAGATGGACTATTTTAGGGATTGTGGAAAAGTGTAAGGCAAGCGAGGTGGGGAACCTTATCCAAATACTCCCATAAGTAATGAGAATCACATTACTTAGTATAACGTGTCGACTTAGCAAGATAAATGCAAATACAATGAGAATCATTGTAACTACCGTAAGTGTAACTAATTGTAACTACATTGTGTTCATTGTAACTAATGAACGCGTCTCACTTGGAGCTAAGAAAAACCTGTTTTTGCTTCTGGGGAGTGTGAAAACTCTGGAGTTGCCAAATGCCAGGCAGGCCTCAAAACTGATGGGCTGTGTTTGAGTCAGTGGGACAGAGGTTGTGTGCCTTGCTTAATTATTCTCCCAGGCTAGAAGCTGCTCAGTTAAGGAAGAGAAAACAATCAGGGTTTCTAATATAATTACAGACTATGGTCCCATTGGAAGAATATGGTGCATGAAAAGAAAGGTTCCCCCATCAGATCTCAGTGAAACCCATCATTCATTCATTATATTTATTACATTTATATACTACTTTTGAAAGCACGTCAACGTGCAAGTAGATAAATAGGTACCTCTCTGGTGGGAAGGTAAGCGGCGTTTCCGTGCGCTGCTCTGGTTTGCCAGAAGTGGCTTAGTCATGCTGGCCACATGACCTGGAAAAACTGTCACAATCTGTCCTGATTGTGAATCGGATAGACATTCTGTCTGAGGTATGTATGGATATGCATCTACTTCCACCTCTACTTAGTGATCCTGTAGAACTGCCAGTTCTTTACTGGCTCCTGCTTCTCTGTCTTTAATGGCAGCTTGATCTGCAAAGATTAGGAAGTGATGGTGCTTGGCCTATTTGTGAAAGACTTCTGCTAATTTATGCAGATCAAGCCGCTTTTAAAGGCACAGACGCAAAGTAGATGCATTTTGACATGTGAGTAGAGGGCCTTCTCGGTGGTGGCGCTCACCCTGTGGAACACTCTCCCATCAGATGTCCAGAAAATAAACAACTATCTGACTTTCAGAAGACATCTGAAGGCAGCCGTGTTTAGGGAAGTTTTTAATGTTTGATGTTTTATTCTGTTTAATATTCTGTTGGGAGCCACCCAGAGTGGCTGGGGAAACCCAGCCAGATGGGCGGGGTATAAATAATAAATTATTATCATTATTATTATATGAGTAGTTGATAACCCTACGTGCCTCTCACGTTCAGAATTTTGGTACCAGATTCATTATCATCCTGGAAGGCTGCCTTTTCTTCACTCTAATTTCAATTTCCGATTTCAGCGTCCCCAGAATGTATGTAAACTGTATAATGATTGCTTAAAACAATTCTACTAAGCTAGGCAAGAAATTTGGGGCAAGCACTGGTACTCTGGTATACAACAAGGGGACACTTACTATCCTTGTTAAGAGACCTTCAGCTGAGCAGCAAAGACATGCAGCAAGTATTATTTCATAACACTGTCATTAGAAGAACACATTAGGGACCTGTTTAAAAGTAATTTGTCGTACCCAAAAATCAATAATTCAGAGCTTAGCAGGCGAAATCACTGGGAGGCAAGCACACAGAGCCAGGTGAACATAATGAAATAACTCTGTCTAGAGTTAATTAAAATAATAATACAATCTAAGAGTGCTAAATCAAGAATTTTGAACACATCAGCAGAACCAATTTATCTTCCTTTTCCATTTGGAATTCCCATTACAACAGACAGTACAATTCTATTACGCTCCCGTCTCCTTGTTGTAGATCATCTGATTATAATTAAGCATTAAACATCCCCCAAAGTGGGGAAATGCATTATGAGCTTCCCCCAACACATCACTTTTGTTATTGCCAGCTCCAGTAACTAAAACGGAATTTAAATAAATAAATGCAATGAAATTTCATAGGTAAACTGAGCAGTTTCAATGTGCATCACGTAGTAATTGTAACTCTCCATGTACCGTTGAAATTATCAATATGGCATATATAGTTTGGAAGTGAGCTGCAGCCCAAGGGGAGTAAAAGAAGAATATAAATAAAGATCATGAGTTTAGCCAGCACACCCTAACCGAAAGAAAGTTCCCAGGATTCTATTTTTAATATGTAGACATGGAAAGACATTCCATTCCATTCCATCAGATGACAATCAGATGACCATCAGATGACAATCCATCAGCTGAAGAAGGCCATGGTAGTTCAATAAGGGTGCAATCTTAACACTAGATCTGCTGGGCTGGGATGAGTGAGCTAGGATGTGGCAGGTGTCTGGCTCAGCCAGCAGGTTCTCAGCTCAACTTGGGTGCACTGAATCCTCAACCTTGACTCAGCTGGAGATACACCTGTGTGACTCCTCCATCTTGGCTCAGATGGAGCTAAACCAGCTGACCTGGCAACGTTGCAGAACTCACATTGGGAAAAGGATGGTGTAAGCCAAACTCAGACTTACTTTCTCTTTGCCAGATTCAGCCTGCAATAGTCCCAACTCAGGAGACTGTGGTTAAGTTAAACTCTAGTTGTGTGGAGGGAAGCCAGAATTATTGCTTCTGATTTGTTTTCACAAGCTAGAATTTAAAAAGCGTTGAGATAACAGAGAACTGTGGTTTGTTTAAGACTGGAAAAGAAACCTTCCATTTTCATTCTCTGCCCAAACAGAAGGATTGGAAAGGGGAAAGGCAATGAGCTGAGGCTCAAATAAAATTGTTCATGCAGGGAGAAACCATGGTTTCCCACTACATCTGAACCAGGTCTATGTGTACTTTTGAAGTCAGCAGGATCTTTGCTTCAAATACTTATTAGAATACTTCAGGTTGGAAAAGTTAAAAAGACTGGTTGTTCAACTAATATATATTGTTGATAATATTTTTTTATCAGCTCTGAATTTCATGGCATAACTGTTGAATATTTCCACTATAGGAATGTGCTGAAACTTTATCTGAAGTGAGAAAAATGAAGTTATTAAACTTCACATTTCATGCCTAAAGGTTTAATAATTTAATATCCTAATTAACCTGTTTCCTTACTTGATGCAAAATGTTAACTTCAATAATTAAACTGTGCTGATCAGAGAGTTCATATCTTTTTGTAAATATAAAAATGGATGTGCCTTTTCAATTCACTTTATTCATGTTCGGTAATTTCAGCTACATTCCACCACATTTTCTCCTCTGCTTTATCGTTTCACCCGAAGACCACAATACTGAACAAAGTTATTCTAAGAATTAACAGCCCCATCATATGCATTTTTGTTGAGAATATCTCTTCTAATGATGTCAGTGGTGCATACTCTTGAATAAGACTGCAGCCCTATGAAAACTTACTTAGAAGGATGCTTCTGAACAAAGTTAGACCTACTTCTGAGAAAGCATGCATAGAACACAGCAACATGTAGGACACCCTGAACTGAAGGCCCAATCCCCATTCCACCCCATCACTAGGACTAATAAAAACTTGCTGTAGCATTCAAGCACTGGTTCCCACCTTTATCAATTCCCCAGCCTCATGGTGCTGCCTGAAGCCCATTGCTTCACCTAGAGGCACAGGAAGGCTGCCCCCCAAATCTCATGAAAATTGTGGAAATTCATTGCAGGTAAGCATTTCTATAACTGTTGGTGCACAGCCAGGTGTTTTGTAGGGAGTAAAAAAAAAAATTATTGTTCAAGTTGCAGGAAGAAAGGGGGACTGAAGAGGAGTGCAAGGAGTCCCTTTTAATAAATAAATAAATAAATAAATAAATAAATAAATAAATAAATAAACAAACTGCTTTGTGCATCTATGTCTAATCCTGCTCCTTTCTAACGTTTCTTTATTGGTGTGTGTTTTTCTCTTTGTAAATCTGTCAAAGAATAAAATAAAATTGGGATTAAGGGATTTTCTTGACCTTCTTCTGATAGGAAATGCGCTGCAAGGGGCAGTGGGGAAAATGAGAAATGTCCCTATTTTCATCTGAGGAGTGTTGGAGGGATACAGTTCTTTCTTTGGTCAGCTTCAGAAGCTTCTTGCAGAACTCTTCCTCATTGCTCACCACCCTTTGATGGCGTCACTGCCAATCTTTAGTTGAAGCTAGTAATTTAGCTCTTTCCCTTTTTTGCATATCATGCTTCCAGCCTCTTCTTAGCTTCTTGCCACTTGCCAGTCCTCCACCTCATAGGAGCCAACTTGTAGGGGCTGAGGGGTCTTCACCCCAATAAAATAAGTTTACCAGATGTTCCCATTTCCCAGGGACAGTCGCCAGGTTTACATGTCAGTCCGCTGACAAAATCCACTGAATTCAACTGAAGTTGAAAAGTGTCCCTGGATTCATTGGGGGGGGGGGAAATCTGGTAACCTTACAATAAAATATTTGAGACGGTTGCCCTCCCAAAGCTGCCATTCACATAGTGTGCGTGCACCACATCAAGTGATCAGTTATGTGGGGCAGACCTTACCTGCCCCCCACAAATATTTTATTCGACACCCCTGCTTCACCTGTTTCAGCTCCAGATTTCATATTTCTGCCATCAGTCTTCTCTTTCAGCTGCTGTTTCTTAGACCATAATCTCAGCCATAGAATTATCCCCCTTTTCAGTTCATTTTTCCCATCCAAGAATTTGACCAAGAATTTATATGCAGCAGGTAGACATTGATAACCCTCCAACTGAGTAAAAAAAGAGCCCAGCTTTTCCCAGACCAGTCTTACGTAACTGCCAAATGCTAGCTATCAATGGGTACTTAATACAGTGGAACCTCGGTTTTCGAACGTAATCCATTCCGGATGACCGTTCGACTTTCGAAATGTTTAAAAACCGAAGTGTGCATTTCCAGAAGCATTTACATCCAGAAAACTCAATACAGAAGCCACGAAAACCGAAGTACCACTGTAATTCAAATTTAGCCCATCACATACACAGCAAACCTTTATTCTTTGTATGTAAAACAAACCCTATCCCAGTAAACAAACTTTAAAAGTTGGTTACTCCACACCATCTTTGAGAGTTCCTCAGAAACCACTCTCAGTTGTGTATGTTTGCCTGATTTAAAATGTTCCATGGTAGGTAAACAAAGTGTTCATTTTCCACCCAAGTTATTGTGCTACTCACTGCAAATGCTGATATTGCCTTCCTGCATTTCAATGAATTCCATTGGAAAGTTGGGCTTAGATGCTCCTTCAAGCAGCGCTATCAATGTCTTCTAGGATTCATTGCTATTTAAGAGCCCACTTTCAACAAGTGCTTTAAGAAAATGGATCCATTAATTCCAAAACAGTTTTATTTAAGACACTGGAGAAAATTCTGCAATAATTCCTAGATGGAAATGTGTAACAGGTGTTAATTTATTCAAACAGCAATTGCATGTAAAAAACAAAAACAAAAACCAAAAAACCACACACATTACATTTATTTTTGTTTAGTAATATGCCTGCTCTTTCAGGATTCACTTTTGCAGGCAGGGTGCGAAAACTGATGAAGACAGGAATTGTGAATCTGAATAGTGCAGCAAGTATTGCGGCAGTATTTGCATTCCACTTCAGGCTGAAAAATGTTACCCTAGAACAGCCAGTCAGCAGTGTGTTGTGATTTCGTGTGGAGGATAAACATGGCAATGGATACTTGCAATGATGACTATATTACCTCCATTGCAGGGCCAGATTTAGGTTTGATGAGGCCCTAAGCTACATACACTGTTGCTGTATGTAGGTTTTATTTTATTTGTTTTTTTATCTTATATTTTGGAAATGCACATCCAGGCTTTTTTCCTTCAAATTTTTTTGGGGGCCCCCAAGAGAGTGGGACCCTAAGCTATAGCTTGTTTAGCATATATGTGAATCTGGCACTGCCCATTGTAAGAGGTTGTATGTACCTCTCTGGGGGAAAAAATCTTGGTGGTACATCTTTTATAAATCTCTGGGCCAACAAGCATGGTGAGAGCCTGTTATTTTCAGCCTTCTCCACCACATCTTCCTTCCCAGATTGATTTATTTTTTGTAGAAGGTAAATTTAAGCACCAGACAAGAAAAATAAGCCACAGAAGGGGGAATAGCTTTCCATCCTGCAAAATACCCCCATAGCATCTCTCTCACACCTGATTTAATGGAACTTTCAGAGGTAGGGATCATATTCACTCCAGGAGGCAAGATCCAGATGTTCCTCACCCACACCAGGGCTGTCCACTTGCCACTCATCTGAAGTCAGGTGGCCGTTTTCCATTGCAGCACAGCTTGTAACTACCTATTAAAGTGGATCTTTGATCAGCTGATTGGCAGTGGCTTCAAGCCCAACTGAGGTCAGCTGCACTCTGGCATTTGCCATTGGAAATTCATCAGGTTTTCGGCAGAGATGGGCTTACATGTGGTGCCAGATTTTAAAAGTACTTAGTACAAGCCCCACTCTCCAAGGAACAACCAGGAGGGCATTTCAAAGCTTCTGGTTGTCCCTTTGTAGCCATGCCTTTATTCACCTCACACCTGACATATAAGACACCAGGAGTAGGGTAGGTTGGTGTAACAGCCCTTAGGGCCAAATGAAGACCTAATTAGGCAATGGACTGGATATTTCTCACTGCTGTCCTAGAAGTGTGCTTAGGATTCCAGTCTTAAGTGTATATACCATTTAAGATCAAGAAAATGTTCAGTTTAAGTGTTGGGGTGGCCAAACTTTATTGGCCTGATTTCTTTGGCCAACTGTCCAGTGATGGGTGTGATCAAAAGTGGATGTGGCCACTCCACTCACCCATTCATCCACTCATCCATCCATTCATCCCCCCCCCCACACACACATAGGACACACAACCCCAGCTGATAAAATGACTGATTTGCAAACTGGGGAAGGGGCAATTTGCAACCCAATCTAGCCAATTAAAGTTCTCTGCCCACCCCAGCTCCTTGTCTACCTTTTTCTTTGCTTATTTGTTCTTCCCAGCATTGCCAAAAGTTTGTGGTGTCCTGGGAGGTCAGAATAAACAGCTTGGGAATCTGGATCATGTTTCCATGCTGAGAGCTAGCCACCCCTAGTAAAAGATAGCATAGTACAAAGAACACCATGGAAATATTAAGCTATGGCTCCAGCCATATGAACAATGAAGACACTGCACTGTTCCCTACATGTAGTGGCTGCTTATGACTTATGCTCTATGTGGTCTCTCTGCCTTGGTCCTTCAGCCTCAGTCCTCTTCACCTGCAGCTTGTGAAAGCCCTGAAGCAAAAAAGTGCATCCTAAAGATTCAAATGACTTCTCCTTTCATCACACACATTCTTATTCCCAAGGTTGATTTTCTTCTTAATATAACTAAGAATATACTCTTCATTTTCCATAGGAAGTGAAGCAGGCGGTGTGTATGTGGCGTACATAGCATAGCTGTTCTCAGCAAATTATTTCTCTCCCTGATAAAGGCAGAAAGAGTTGCACCCATCTACCAGACTACCTCACATTTAAGTTTGCCATCATCACAGTTGACATACAGTTTTCCCTCCAGCCCTTCTCCCATTGGCTTTAAACGTTTCTTCTTCAGGTTAGACCTGAAAAACTAGCAGCACAGGTGGTAAATCTTCAAGCAAATATTGATTGCCGCACCTGTTCATTGAAAGTTTCTTTTGGGAATGAAGTTTTTCTTCCTGTTACCTCAGACTTTGTTTTATTTTGTAGGACTAATGTCTCAGGTTTTACCACATGAGCTGCTTTATTGACAATGTGAACACATTTCACAGAGTCAGCTTTCCGGCTATAGCAACCTTCCACTCTTGAGACTCAACATCCCAGAACTATCCTACTTCCTGCTACGGCACTTTCAAGTGTTCAAAGTGCTTTGTATGGATTATTTAGTTGTCATCCTTACAGAAGCCTGTAAGGTTTGTTTGTATTATCATCCCCCACTCCCCATATTTCAGATCAGAGAATGAAGATGAGGGTGGCTTGTGTAAGGCCACCTACTGGGTTTGTGGCACAGGCAAGTATTGAAATGGAGGCTTCCTGGTCATAGCCATCATCATTTCCCTTTTTTAAAGGGAAATTCCCTTATTCCAAATAGGATTCCCTGCAAGAAAAGGGAAAAGTTGACAGCTATGTTCCTGGTTCCTCTTGCAGTCTTTTTAGCTGTTCCTGAGACTTGGTTGTTTTGTAGATGCTTAAACATAGGGGAAATCAACCTGCAGAGTGTGCAAGGGCTAGCAACAACTGATATTGTTAGAGGTACCGTATTTTTCGCCCTATAGGACGCACTTTGTCCCCTCCAAAAATGAAGGGAAAATGTGTGTGCGTCCTATGGGGCGAATGCAGGCTTTCGCTGAAGCCTGGAGAGCGAGAGGGGTCGGTGCGCACCGACCCCTCTCGCTCTCCAGGCTTCAGGAGAGCCCCAGCGCCAGCCCCACAAGGTCGGGGGACAGAGGGAGGCGGAACGCCGCCATCCCGCTGTCTCCTGAAGTGGTTTGGAGGCTGACGGCGGGGAGACCCTGCCGCCAGCCCTGCAAGCTCCGTGGACAGTGGGGAGGCGCAGCGCGTCTCCCCACTGTCCCCGGACCTAATCTCAAGGCGGGCGGCGGGGAGAAGAGCGCTTCTCCCTGCTGCCTGCCCCGCAAGCTCCGGGGACAGCTGGGAGGCACAGCACGTCTTCCCGCTGTCCCCGGACCTGATCTCAAGGCGGGCGGCGGGGAGAAGAGGGCTTCTCCCCGCTTCCTGCCCCGCAAGCTCCGGGGACAGCGGGGAGGCGCAGCACGTCTCCCCGCTGTCCCCGGACCTGATCTGAAGGCGGGCTGTGGGGAGAAGAGCGCTTCTCCCTGCTGCCGGCCCCACAAGTGCCTGGGGGGGGGAATAAACATTTTTTCCTTTATTTCCCCCCAAAAAACCTGATGCGTCCTATGGGCCGGTGCGTCCTATGGGGCGAAAAATACGGTAGATGGCCAATCAAAGGTTGCGGTGGTGGTGGTGTGAGAAGGATGTGAAGCAAGACATCATGAGAGCAAACAGGACCTAGATAGGACCACACTCAATACCCCTCATTGAGAAGATGCCAGGATTAGTAGCAAATCCATGTTTACAGCAACATCTAGGTCCGCCCTATAAGTATGTATGGGGGAAAATGCGAAAACTGTGTTTGTGGATATCTCACTGTATCCTTTATATGAAACTTGGTACTAGTTTCCTTTTTTAATAAGAAAGAAAGAAAAATAAACACATTTATTCAAAAGTTACAATACAGCATTGTCCACTGCCATAATATCACAGAATGATCATTCCATACCTCAGTCCCACATCACTGTCATGTTGACTCACTGAATACCTTCAATAGAACCCAACTACTGATCTGGTTTACTAGACATTTTCAATCAATATATCCCCTCCACAGACACATCTGTGATGATGCTGACATTAAAACATCCCATTCTTCTTCAATAAAAGGGAAAAAAAGGAGACCAAATCGTGCCAAAGGTATCTTTTTTGAGATTCCTTTGATTAGCCGCCGATGGGATGTGAGGCTTTCTGATAGAGCAATGCTCCAAGTGTTATTAATCCAAGTCTCTATCAGTACTTGTTTATTTACTTGGGTTTCTTTCTACTACTGCTTGATACATTTTCTTTTTAATTCAGTTTGCCCATGGCTTATATAAATATTCCTTGAAGGGGCTTTCACTTAGTTGGCATCAAAGGGTTATGGGATTTGCTTGTCAATGTTTTCATTTCCTGGGGGGTCTCTCCCTCCCCAACCTTTCTCTATAAGTATATATATATTGGGGAGGGAGAGACCCCCCAGGAAATGAAAACATTGACAAGCAAATCCCATAACCCTTTGATGCCAACTAAGTGAAAGCCCCTTCAAGGAATATTTATATAAGCCATGGGCAAACTGAATTACCTTCATACTATATGTTCTGAGGTCCTTCCCCTCCATTTTTTCAACGTCCCTACATGGGCAAATCTCATTACTCATTTCGTTTATTCCTATTTTCCCCCATTTTCTTTAGAAACTCATTTTGCTGACAATTACCTCGAACCTCTAAGGCAAAACAAGCTATAACATGTCGAACATGTTAAGCAGGTCTGTTAGGCCTAGAATAGAGGTGCTGTGGCTGGGGGGAAATAGTTCATTTGAGCAGATTTACTCATTTCCTGCAATTTACTTTTCAAGTGCTGCTTTTATATATTTGGGAGAACTTTTTAATAACAACTTCTGAACTATGGGGGGAAAAGTAATTCTTCTCTTTACAAAGGATTTTTAATTCTCTTGTTTTCCTGTACTTGGACAAGTGTGATATGTGATGATTGTTGGCTTTTTCTCTCTGTGTGTGGACCAATATCTATAATCCCCATATTTTATCCACATGCATCACTGGTGTTGAGGACAGGGTGCTGACCTGAAGGGGCCCAAAACTGAGAAGATCCATAATTGAGAAGATCCATTTGGAGGTGCAAAATCTGGCCTCTCACAGGACGCCATGTTACAAAAGATTGCCAAAGTCCATTCCTTTCCATATGTGAGAAAGAAGTAAATGATAGCAAATAGTCCTGAAGTTCAGAGGTGAGTTCTCTTTCTTATGTGGCTGAAATGACATTGTCCACCCACATGAGGCAGGTTTCAGCAGGCTTTGAGGAACCACAAGGGTTTCAGAAGTACAGACTATCCAAATTTGATCACTGTGCCATGCAAGAGAGGGCCTCCTGCAGATGCCATCTTTTCAGGAGGCCCATTCTTTAAAATTTAGAAACTGGGCCTTCAGTGTGGTGGCACCTAATTTTGGGAATTATCTCCCATTACAAATCAGACAGGCACTGTATCTATTGTAACTTTATGACAGCTTGACTGGGCCAGATGGGCGGGGTTATAAATAATACAATTATTATTATTATTAACTTGTGCTGGCTTGCTTTACACTAGCTTCTTGTGTGTAGGATTGTTCCCCTGGAGGAAACAAATTATTCCCAACTAAATTATAACAAAGCGTGTTCTCCCTAACAGAGAGCACGTGTTGCGGTTGGGGGAACAAGCCACCCTGCAGTGACTAGGCAAATTTGGTAGGGAACCCAAGCCTTTAAGTGGTTAAATTTGGGTTGCTGGGGAGTTTTGATTGTTGCCAATTTGGAGGAGGGGTCAGAGTCTTTAAATACAGGGGCCAGACGTTGGACGTCCTCTTGGCCGTTTTGCACCGGATCACCCGCCCTCCCTCCCTTTTATAGGGTGGTTTTTTCTTGATCGCTTGACCTTGCTATGCCTGTCATGGGGTCGTCTGCCTTGGAGCGGGGGCCTGGTAGGAATTTTGCCATTTGGCTGATTGGCTGGTGCCATTTGGTTTTTGCCTACTGCGTAGCAAATCGTCACAACTTGTAAGGTTGGCGGTTAGGCATTGGTTAAATTGGTTCTTGGAGGGGTAAGTGCCTATCCCTCCAAATGATGCGGAAAGGGAATTCCGTTAAAGGAATCCAGGGGCTTGCCATTCTTTTCGTCCTTGTCCCCGGAGTCGGACTTGGGCCGTGCAAGCCCCACCGGAACATGAGGGTGAGAGGTGAGGGTCTGATTCCCAGCTTCATTCTCTCACCCAATACTTGTTTCCCACGCTGGCTTCCGCTGGTGTCCGGAAGAGCCAGCTTGAGGGCAAGGACAGATAGTCATAACCAATGCCTAAGCAACCACTCACATTTTTTGTATTTTGAATAAAGTTGTGGCCAAAATTATGCCAAAAACCTTAAACAAAAAATTGATGTGTGAAGTGTGAATTTTTTTGGGGGTGGCATTGTGGGACTCAACACGCAACCCACTTTCCAGCAATAGATATCTTAATAAGGCATCTGCTGTATCCTCTAAAATGATAACAGCTTTGAGGGTAGACACTGCGGGTAAAGCTGTAAATACCTTATACAAGTCAGAGTATTTCTTTTTCCTTCAGGCACTATTTACATCAGCATACAGTCAACCCTTGAAGGAACTCAAAAGATTAGGCAATGAACTCAGCACACATATATGGCAGAGCGACCAGTACCTAGTTGCTTCACTTAATACATTTACACAGACTGTCATGTGTGAAATTATTGCCCCCATACAGCTTAGGCTTCAATCTCATACAATGTTTGGGATGTTATTGAACTTCTTTCAGTGAAGAGTTGTATGTTGCGATGCAACATTCTCCTTGTCATTTTTCTTTTCCCTCTCAAATACTCCCCCTGTCTCATATCAAAAGCTTCTTTTTAATTTCTGCCCTTCTAGTTTTGGTTCCATGTTAAAAAGAAAAGTATGGTGTAGCATTATCAGACCAATGTCTTCTGTGCCTCAGATTTATTTGTTTGGATGCTTTCCCTAATGCCCATCACCAGGGATGGCCCATCCCATTTCACTGCATGAGGCAAAATGGGAAGGTGCCAACCCAGTCACACTCCATTGCTGCCCCTCTGCCAAAGCCTTGTTTACTGAGATGGCATGATGGTTCGTGGTGAGATCTTGTGATCTTGCCTGAAGCTACCGGTGCTTCTCCTCACTTCTCTGATGGTGGTGGCAACTGTCTAAGTTCACCCCATGAGCAGGCATGTCCTGCCCATCACAACAGGCTCCTTGTCTCCCCATTTATCTATCTGGCTCATACCACTGGTTATTTCATTGAACAAAAGGCAAGAGCCAGCATGGTGTAGTGGTTAAAAGCGGTGGACTCGTAATCTGGTGAACAGGGTTTGCTTCCCCGCTCCTCCACATGCAGCTGCTGGGTGACCTTGGGCTAGTCACACTTCTCTGAAGTCTCTCAGCCTCACTCACTTCACAGAGTGTTTTTTTGTGGGGGAGGAAGGGAAAGGAGATTGTTAGCCACTTTGAGACTCTTTAAGGGGAGTGAAAGATGGGATATCAAGTCCAAACTCCTCCTCCTCCTCCTCCTCCTCCTTTCCATATCCGGTCATATCCCGGTATGTCGGGACCGGGGTAGAGGTCAGGAAGCAGGAAGCAGCAATCCAGGAGTCAGGAAGCCAAGGGTCCAAGAGTCAGGATACCAGGAGTCACGAAGCCAAAGCACAGCTAGGTGGATAGCATGTTGCTGTGGCAAAGAGCCAGAAGGAAATGCTGGTCTTATATACTCCCCAAGCCCTTGCCACCAGGTGCTACAAGTCTTCTGTCAAGCCTCACCTGTGCGGCCGCGCTTTGCCCTTCCAGGCCAAACTCAGGGAGGCCCCAGTCCTGCGAGGCCCTACTAGTCACAGGGCCCAGCTCCTGTACGCACTCCTGACATCAATGCCATGAGTGGGAGATTTGTAGCTGGAATATGGGAGTCACATACACGCCTCCTGCTAAAAGTAATGTACTGATATATCCAAGGGGCAGCCTGGAGGTTGTGAAATGATGTCAATCCCTGCCCATACATTTAGCTTCACACTTAAATCAGCCCTTCAGCTGTTACACATGCAGTGAGAGCTTACAGTGTGGTGCTTGTCCAGACCATAGATATCTAGTGCGTAAGCAAGCTCACACTGCAAGCACAAGTGAGCTGATCCAGTTTAAATGAGATGCCAGTTATGTGGAACACTGCATGCATACTCTGTCTTCATGTGTTGCAGCACATTTAAATCGCAAGCAATGCTGTTGTGATGATAGCTGAGTACAAGAGAACCCTCATAACTGGCTTTTATATATGTTGTCGGACAGATAAATGTCTACATTATTTAAGCACTTCAAAGAAGCATTTGCTAATTCACTAGGCTGAATGATTTTTTATGGTGGAGTTTACAAGCCAACATCCAACAAAATGTTTTCCCAAAGGAAAAACAGAAAATCCTAATGAAACATTCAAAGCTTTTCTTTCTTGTGTCTACATGCTAGAATTTGTGTTGGGGCTTCATCCTATTATCAAAGCCTGTTCAAGCCTGTAGTATAAAGAGAGCTCTGCCTTTCCTCTCTCATTTCCTTTCTTTTTGAAACAGATCTATGTCGGAGCATGACAGGCTTCTTTTCAAAGATATACATTTTCTTGGGAAATTGATGCAAAGTGGATCACAAAATATATGCTTGAAATTTTAGACGGGGGGGGGGGAGTAAATACTCCAACGTGCTGCTTTTGTCCAATTGATAGTTCAGAAACCTGTCCCCCCCCCCATTATGATGCTGAAAGCTCACATCAAAACATGGCTTAATAGAATAGCTCTCTTAATTGTGCAGGAGATGAGCTTCAATGGTTTGACACATCACAAATTCCCATAAAGCACGAAAATCCATTCATTTGTCTACAGAGGCTACCAATCTGTCAGAATAACCCTTTTGACATAAAGTAGACCAGGATGATGTGGTGGCTATTATCAGGACCATAAAGGCCAACTAGGAAAGAAAGAAAGAAAGAATTTAACAATGTTGAGATCTAATTTTCATATACCTCATACTAACTACAGTAATGTTACCAACACAGGAGAAATAGGCAAACATTATTGGAAGTAAAAAGTATTGTGTCTATACACCAGCTGTGGGGAACCTCTAGCCTTATGAACTAATTAGGCTAGCCAAGCCTTCTCATTTGCCCTCCTCCATGACCACCCTAACCTGCCTTACAGGTGACATGAGGTGTGCAGCAGATAAAGACATGGTTACATGTGCAAAGCACTGTGTGAAGCACCATGCAAGGTGCTCTGCAAACCTTGACAACCCGTTGATCATCAGGACATGCATAACTCTGTGCATGGTGCTTTGCAACCCCAACAATCAGCAGATCATAGGGACTCTTGTTGCGCTGTACCCTGCCCTTTGCAAGTCTTGACGATCAGCTGACTGCCAGGGCATGCAAAGTGCAACACCTTTAACCACATGGCTTGTTTCAAACCATGCATGCAAAAGTAGACCATCATTGAAGTATCAGGTGATTGATGGGCAGCCTCACCCACATGCCAGACTTGGCTCAAAGACAATGGAAGAGAGAAAGGTAATGGCCTCATGTGTCTTCAGAGAGTACTCTGGAACAAGGCAATGAAGTGGCCAAATAGGTCTATCACAAATACTCTCTACAGGAACCATTGAAGAACCTGGAACATTTCCAATATCGTCTTAGAATGCAGAGGTATTTCTTAGCAATGGAGAAATGCAGAAAGGGTTCCCTGAAAGCAGATCAGAAAGCCACTGATCTGTGCTCTCAGTTGACACTATGCCACATCTGTGGTAGAGAAATTTATACTATAAAAGATCCTCTTTCCTCATCTTCACATCCTTTTTTTATATTTTTAAGTATGCCCTGGTGCATTTGTGTCAAGTATTTTCAGCCAGATCCACACCTCTGACATATGCACTTTGGCAAATCAGAATGTGATTGTGTTAAACGGCTTTAAGTTCTCATACTTTATGACTCCAAAGAAACTTTTAACGGATTTGGGCATAATAATAAGCTTTGCACATATGTTACTTCTTGAATGAATAACTGGGGGAGGAATTGTTTTTCAAGATCTTGGGGAGCTGCCACCTTTACTTTACTTGAATCACTGGATCAAGGCATTCTTTGAAATGTTGCGTTCTGTGAAATTGACGGCTAATGTTTTAGCTAATGCAGATCTGAACCATGCAATAATAATAAAGTCTAATGAATAATGACTTAGCAGCAATATTGCCAGGAATTCAAGAACAAAAGTGTCACATTTAAGCATTTCATTTGTGCAAAAATAAAATACTCTGATGTAGAAAGCCCCATTTCCTTATTATCAATGTTGTGTAAAGAAACAGCTATCTGAAACAAATTTTTATCTTGGAGATCAAAATATTAACTTAGCATATATCTTTTATCAAAACAACTGTGCCCTGTGTTTTGAAATGCACAATTTATATGAATAAGAAAGGAGTCTCTCCTTCCATCCCCTTTACCACAGTCACTAATTTTCTATTTAAATTTCTATGCTAAGCAGAATACAGGTGTAGCTTAAACTACTAAATAATGCAGAAGCAAATAATGGCTCTTTAAAAAGCAAAATTAAAAATGGACCACACATTAAAAAACCCCACATATCAGCACTGTTGGAATTAGCAGTTAAGTGAGAATACATGTTCTCATTGTACTTAAAATTAGATTTCTGGGCCTGAAAAAACACAGAAATAAGTTAAGTACTTATTAAGGGTACTTATTATATTTTATGTAGATATTTGAACAAAAGCAGTTTCCATGAGTATGATGTAGAGAAGAATTAAGGGAGGGAGGAAGAAATTGTTTGGTTTGGTTTTGCATGAATGGAAAACAGAGAAGAAACATGATACGTGTCCCCCCCGCCCCATTCCATGTTATTGGATAGATATGGGGCAACCTACAACTTGTCAGCATTTCCATGTTTCTCCATAAGATGTAGTTTGGCTTTCACTATTTCAAGGAAATGTCATTCTTTCTTTCCCCACCAAATAAAATGAACTCGCACATTTCATTACTTTGTCCTAAAAAGTCAGCATCCGTACCTGCTCATTACTGTTACTTGTTATCAGCGAAGAAATATTATACCTTCTACTCACATCACAAGGCAATCAGCTCCCCAGGGGAACTTTCAAACTCAGCAAAACTTACAGTAAATAAGCAATTGTGATAAAGGTAATAAGGATTTGCTTCATCTTTCCTTCCCAACAGAATTTCAGATTAATGTTGCACTTATCTCTAAATCTGCAGGTGAAGATTTATTTATCGGCGAAGAAAGACTGTCGCGAACAAACTAATGTGGATGAACCACAACTATTAATCTTCTTAATGTGAGATGAAACCCTCAAATCTTTGCACAGGGCAACTTTTTGTTGTATTCAGTAAAAGGTCTACTTTGGATAGAGCAAAGTCAAAGTGCTGCAAAATGTTTGATCCATTTCTTCACAATATTTATTTGAAAAGGTCTCTATCTGGACAGTGTTCGGAACATACCATATTTTTCCATGTACAGGACAATGTTTCTTGCTTTTAGAAAAATAGGTGAAAATTGGGGGTCGTCTTATACACTGAAAAATAAAGTAAGTGTTTCTCCCTCTACCTCGCAGCCGAGAGAGGGCAGGTGAGCGACTGGTGGCAGTGACTCCCTGCCCCTAAGAAAAGCTAAACAACTCAAGGCTGCCCCCCCAAACCTCAGCTGCTCAAGGGTGATCCCCTCAAAAAAAAAGAAATATTGATTTCTTAATTTTGGGTTTAAAAAATAGGGGTCATCTTATACATGGGGGCATCTTTTACACGGAAAAATTCAGTAAATATATATGTGATTAGACATATACATACACCTCTCTATAAAATAATTAGAATGTAATCATGCAGCCCCCATTGGAGGATTTGTAGTGCCTCATCACTACATGGATTTGCATGAATTCAGGGTGAAGTGTGGGAGGAAAAGTGAAGGCGGGTTGCTCAACACCAGTGGTTCCAACATGGGAGCAAGAAAAGAGGAATATTTATCAGAGAAACATGGTGATTTAAAGCAACAAGAGAAGTTGGAGGCAACTGAGAATAAAATGGGTTTGGAAAGATGAACAGCAAGCATGGGGGGGGGGGAGAGATGAAGCTCTATGAAGTTAATGTGAGGGAATGGCAGGAGAGTTGACGAATCGAGTGAGCAAGATTGCAGCCTTTAATTTGAATGTACAGTGGTACCTTGGTTCTCAAACGCCTTGGTTCTCAAAGACCAAAAACCTGGAAGCAAGTGTTCCGGTTTCCAAACGTTTTTTGGATGCTGAACGTCTGATGCGGCTGTCAGCTATTGTTTCCAGGGCACCTACACCAATCAGAAGCAGTGCCTTGGTTTTTGAAAATTTTGGAAGTCAAACAGACTTCAGGAACGGATTAAGTTTGGCGCTTTTGTTTTTGCTATTTATTTTGTGTTTTTGTTTTTGAGGCTTTTTCGGTTAATTTGTTTTTGTGACTGTATGGAACCCAGTTCAGCTACTGATTGATTGATTGATTGATTGTGTGACTGCGGAAATGGATAGAATCCCCCCATTCAAACAATAGCTATCATCAGTGCAGGTAAAAAAAACACATTAATTATAATTTTTATCATCTACAATACTGTCTTATTTATTTTATGGTACAATACATTGATTACAGCTTTCATTTTATGGATCAATGGTCTCGTTAGATAGTAAAATTCATGTTAAATTGCTGTTTTAAGGGTTGTTTTTAGAAGTCTGGAACGGATAATCCATTTTGCATTACTTTCTATGGGAAAGCGTGCCTTGGTTTTGGAATGCTTTGGTTTTGGAATGGACTTCAGGAACAGAACAGATTAAGTTTGAAAACCAAGGTACCACTGTAGTTGCCATTTGTGGAAGATATTATTATTATTATTATTATTATTATTATTATTATTATTATTATCAACAACAACAACAACAACAACAACAAAATAGAAAACCTGTTGTTGTTATTGCAGTTTCTTAATCATTTGGGAAAAATAGCCAAAGATTATAAGATGACCTTAGATGGCAATGTCATTACACTCAAGCATGTGATCTTTGATGAGCTAGAACCATACAGTGAGTAAGAAACATGTTGCAAATATCTATTAATGCAAATACCCATTAATGCAGGTGAAAAGGGTTTCACTGGTGTTCGAGAGGAAGGAAATTAGTATCCCCCTCTCCAATTTTTTTTTATTTTTTTTTTTTTTTTTGCTGTTTTCTTGCCAAAAATGTTAAGAAATGGCAATTTGGCACACCCCTAGATATTTACTTGCCTAATTATAAAATTATGAGGTAAATCAGATATTATGGCTATTGGGGGGAAATAACACTTTCAGTTTAGCTGGATGAAACTGCACACATTATTTTTAATGGACTAAGCTTAATTTAAATTCAATCATATTCTGAAACAAGATTTGTGGAGGAGTGAAATGAAAAAAAGGCTCATTGACAGAAGAGGTGATTTTATTTATCTGTTTGACGACCTTAACTCAGTTAGAGCTGTTCTATAGTCTCAGATTAATTAATGTTACGAGAGAATTTAGAAAGATGTCAATTGCGGTTTGTAAAGGCCAATTATCAAGCGTTATTATGAATGGCCAGTATCACAATTTGCCTTTTGCAATTTGCATGGTTTCTTGGGAATCAGTAAAACCAAATGCTGAGTTGTAGATCTTACTCCTCAGACTCTAAGAGTACACCCGTCTTCAAAATGATGAGCAATCCAATATTGAGCAATTCAATAATCCAGGTCAATGCAATGCCAACAAGGGATAAAGTCTGTTTTAAAAATGAGTGAAATGAGGGTAAGTATGAGTGAGGGAGCATTTCAGAAGTTATCACCACATGACAGACATGTCCGGAGTTTTGGGCTGGGCTGCCATCAGTATGCTGATGACACCCAACTCTATCTGTTGATGGATGGCCATCCTGACTCGGCCCCAGACACACTGATCAGATGTTTGGAAGCTGTGGCTGGATGGTTACATGGGAGTCGGTTGAAGTTAAATCCTTCGAAGACAGAGGTCCTCTGGCTGGGACGGGACGATATGGGATTGAGGGGGCAACTCCCATCTCTTGCAGGGGTGCAATTAGTGCCAGCACCGTCCGTTAAGAGTTTGGGTGTAATCTTCAATACCTCACTCTCCATGGAGGCGCAGATTACAGCTATAACAAAGGCGAAATTTTTTCCATCTCCGCCAAGCTAAGCCGTTGGCTCCTTACTCTCTCACCCTGACCTAGCCACTGTGATCCACGCGACGGTCACCTCCAGACTGGATTATTGTAACTCGCTCTATGTGGGGCTGCCCTTGAGATTGACCCAGAAACTCCAGCGGGTGCAGAATGCCACGACGAGACTCCTTACGGGGTCTTCGCTGCGAGATCACATTCATCTGGTGCTATACCAGCTGCACTGGCTCCCGGTGGAGTACAGGATCAGGTTTAAGGTGCTGGTTTAAACCTTTAAAGCCCTATACAGCTTAGGACCCTCATACCTACGGGACCGCCTCTCCTGGTATGTCCCACAGAGGAACTTACAGTCTTCAAATAAAAACATCCTGAAGGTCCCAGGCCACAGAGAGGTTAGGCTGGCCTCAACCTGAGCCAGGGCTTTTTTGGCTACAGCTCCAATCTGGTGGAACGCTCTGTCACAAGAGACTAGGGCCCTGCGGGATTTGACATCTTTCCACAGGGCCTGCAAGACAGAGCTGTTCCACCAGGCCTTTGGTCAGGGCGCAGCCTGACTCCCTCCTTTGGCAATCTTTACAGAACTTAAACTTAATGGTTGCCATCAATTGGATTTTAATTAATTTTTATAATGAAATGTTTTTAGAATGTTGCACTATTTTATTGTTGTTAGCCACACTGAGCCCAGCTTCGGCTGGGGAGGGCAGGATATAAATAAAATTTATTATTATTTATACACACACACACACACACAATTTCAGAGAATATGGTAAACATCCAACCCAGAATCTCCAAGTGTCCCTATTTTCCAGGGACAGTCTCGGATTTACAGAAGCCATCCTGGTTTCTGATTTGATTCCAGTGTCCCATTTTTTCTTAGGACGTCCCTATTTTCATTGGAGAAATGTAGGCTGGTATGGTAGGATGTCCCTATTTTCATTAGAGAAATGTCAGAGGGTATGGATTTATATGACCCCCGGGCCAAGGGGATAAGTAAAAATACAATATTTAGAAGACATCTGAATGCAGCGTATATAGGGGAGGGTGCTTTTTTTAGGTTTAATGTTTTATTGTGCTTTTATATATGTTGGAAGCTGGGACAACCCAGTCAGATGGGCGGGGTATAAATAGTAACATCACCATCATCATCATTGCTGTCCCTATTTTCATGGAGAAATGTTGAATGGTATACCAACATTAGAAATCATATGTATTACTATTTAGGGTGATCATCATCAATGCTTACAGCTTACAGCCAAGGTGAGCAGAAACGAGCTGTTGAAATTCTCAACTATGTTTAGGCAGCAAAATTGGGAAGGAGTATTTCGCTGAACATTCTCAGGGTAAGGGAGACAAAATTCTCCCTTTTTAAATTTTAATTTTTTATTTTTTTTTTGTATGTGGGGAGGATAGGTCATGCTAATTTTGCATGAGGCTGATACTAGTTTCAACACCTACCTGTAGCTTTGCTCTGAGGAATGTCCTTCCTCAGTATGAGGCCTTGTGGGCTAAGTCACCCAGAGTGTGTTCCTGTGCTGCTGCCCACCTCTTTGTGGAGCACAGCTTTAAAAGTATAGTTCAAAATTTCCTTAAAACTTTAAAGTTCAAAGAGAATTTTAAACTGCATAAATACATATTATTTCTCTTTGAGTGAGGTGCCCAGTGCCATTAGTATGCTGGTGACACGACACCCACTCTATATTTCAATTGCTAAACATTGAGGCACTCCTGTCTTTGTTCTGAATCAGTGTCAGAAAGCTATGGTCGGGTAGATGAGTGTTTACTAGGTGGTTCCAGACAAGTCAGAGGTGACTCTAGTAGGGTTTAGGATGAAGTGTTTAGGATTCCAGGGTAAGAAACTGAGATACCACCCATTTTGGAAGAAGCAGCAGAATTTGGCTTCCTCTGTATCAAACAGGACCAGCATTCTGCTAGTGGGGGGGGGGGGACCACACATTCAATTCTCTTTAGATTATATCTCTAGCTAGGTTAGGTGTTTTGTTTTTTGTTTTTTAAGACAGGTGGAAATAATAGTCATAGGTGCTAGAAATACCATTATACATCAAAGTTGCTTTTGTACCCATACTCATACAAAGCATGTGTACAATGCATGATTTTGAGTTAAAGTCTGTTCCTTTATTAAAACCAAGGAGCTTGGGACATAAGAACTATGGCATGCATGACCCAGAAAAGCTGTCTGAGGACAAACGCTGGCTCCCTCGGCCTGAAAGTGAGATGAGCGCCTCAAACCCATAGTTGCCTTTGACTGGACTTAACCATCCAGGGGTCCTTTACCTTTTTTACCTGTTAAGCTTGGTCTTCTCCCAGGCTGCATAATATTGTGATGGGGAAAACCAATGATACCCCCCCAAAAAAAACCCTTTAGATCAGTAATATGGAATAGGCAAAAAAGGATGAACTCAATCATGAATCAGTTTTGTTCACTAGGTGTAGCGCAAGGGTTGATTCCCAAGGAAAGCAGTTGTTATATTAAACATTATTGTTACAGATAGACTTATCATAACTTAATGTACTAGAACAGAAACATCAGTGGATAAGAAATGTGTAGGCTGTGCTAATCTTATCAAAGCTCTGACACAATGTGTTAAATTAAGATTGCCAAATTAAGGGGGGGGGGAACGTTTACAGGGCTTTGGGGGGCGGTGACACAGATGTGATATCAAAGCATTATGCTATCTTCTTTCTGAACATATACAAAAATAAAGTTTCTATTTGTTTTGATGGCAAGTTGTAACAGTAATTAAAATCAGGTTGGGTTGGTGGTTTGCAAAAGAGATACTTGAATGTGTAAGCCCGCTCTGGCTGAACTGCAGTTGTCTCAATTCAAGATGGAGTCAGGACCCCTCCAGATGCTTGAAGAGACATGTTGTTTTCTCCAAATGCCATGCAAAGTGTCATCTCTTGTTGATAAATCAGTTGGGGCATCAAAAAAAAAAAAAAGAGGGAAAAGCAAAGAAAGGGGAAGTATATTTCTAGGTGGGTGAGTTGTGTCCCACATGTTAAACTTGTGGAAAAGCAATATAGGTTAAGGACAGGAGTCTAGTAATGGGAGAAAAGCTCCTTGTTTAGGATGGGCAGTTCCCAATGTCCTCTTCTTGCGGTAAAGGTAAAGGGACCCCTGACCATTAGGTCCAGTCGTGGCCGACTCTGGGGTTGCGGCGCTCATCTCGCTTTATTGGCCGAGGGAGCTGGCATACAACTTCTTAATCATGTGGCCAGCATGACTAAGCTGCTTCTGGCAAAACCAGAGCAGCGGACGGAAACGCCATTTACCTTCCCGCCGGAGCGGTACCTATTTATCTACTTGCACTTTGACGCTCTTTCGAACTGCTAGGTTGGCAGGAGCAGGGGCCAAGCAACGGGCGCTCACCCCGTCGTGGGGATTCGAACTGCCGACCTTCTGATCGGCAAGCCCTAGGCTCTGTGGTTTAACCCACCCGCATCCCTTCTTCTTGAGCTACCCATGTGACAATCATGGGCCTTGCAGAGTGTTTTGTCTGCTGCCTGGTAGGCTGCTGTGGGAGACACAAGCGGTTTCTGGACCAGGGTGAGAGCCTGTTGGTGGAACCTATGCCCCTCGCTGATAGATAGGAGGGAAGTGTGGACACCCAAGGTGAAAGATGGGATGGCTTGGAGGGATACATTCAGACTCCAGACTTGAGCTTCTCAATACTTGGGCTAGATCAGGGGTAGTCAACCTTTTTATACCTACCGCCCACTAATGCATCTTTCTTGATGGTAAAATTTCCTTACCACCCACCACTGCTCGATGAAAGGAGGATTCTGCTTGTGCCGTAGAACCCCCTACCGCCCACCTAGAATCCTGAAATGCCCACTAGTGGGTGGTAGGGACCAGGTTGACAACCCCTGGGCTAGGTAAAAGCACCATATTGGACTTGTGAAAAGGGTCGGTCATTGATTCTTTAGCTAGGAGAGGGAGTTGACAGAGAAAGCTCTTAACTGAGGCAAGGGTGGGCAAATGTTCCCAGTCCTTTTGACACTAAAACAAAAGGTTGAAAGCATTTTACAGTTAATAGCTTAGTGTTCAGCAACACAGGGCTAAGGAGCAGGGCCACACCAAGTCATCCTCCCCCTATATCACATACTTCTTACCTTGGGCTAGTCACACTTCTTTGAAGTCTCTCAGCCCCACTCACCTCTCAGAGTGTTTGTTGTGGGGGAGGAAGGGAAAGGAGATTGTTAGCCACTTTGAGACTCCTTCGGGTAGTGATAAAGGAGTCCAACTCCCTGCACTTACTTTGTTGAGGTGAGGAACTGTTTATGCTCCAATAGGGCTCTGCTAGTTGCCCTGGGGGGGGGGATATTTGACATGACGCAAATGAATGATAAAATCCATTAGCTGTTTTCACTATCTGCCATGGGCTTTTCTCGTAAATCCCCTTTCTCACTTGAAACCTGCTGGCTAGCACTCTGCTCAGATCAATAGCTTACATTTAATAAAGATTATAAAAGTAATGTGCAACAGAGTCTACAATCTCCGAGGAGATTAATGTGTTAACAAATATGGATTTGTAAATTAGGGATTATTATATGGTGCTTGAGCATTCATAAGAGGATGATTACATATGATTTCTTAATTATAATACAGTAGGTTTTCACTGTATTGTGACCTCGGAGCACAAACATATTTGTCTGTTGTACAACTTTTTTTTACAGGGGAGTCCAGGGTGCATCAGGCTAACTAATGCAGACTGGGTTTGTTTTTATTTCTTCTAGCAGTGCATTAATTTGTTTAACTAACTTATCTGATCTTTACTGCTTAGTACTAGTGTTAAACATTTGGCTTCCTATTTCTGTGAGATATACATGTAACAAGGCCACCCCCACCCCAAGTGGAACTAAATGTAATGGTGATCACAAAGCTGATCCCACAATGGCAGTCAGCTGTCAAGTTCCTTCTTCTCTTCTTGCAGTGTTTAGTTACATGTGGCTTGCCCTCAGGTTATGCAAGTCAGCATATGATTGGTTGCCAGTAGTAGGAGGGTGGGAAGCATATGTTGTGGTTGCAGCCCATCAAGTGCTTCCTTAACCACTCATTATGAGAATAGGAAGGATAACCTGATATAGTGGTACTTTGGGTTACAGACGCTGCAGGTTACAGACTAGGCTAACCCAGAAATAGTACCTCGGGTTAAGAACTGTGCTTCAGGATGAGAACAGAAATTGTGCTCCAGTTCTTAACCCGAGGTACTACTGTAATACTGAACAACAGTTTAAGCAGCAACCGTATGATCGCCGCCAGATCTCTTTCCAGCCCCTTGCCATTTAAGCTCATGGAATCTCACTATATTCAAGGATTTCAACTGAAATAAAATTAAAAGCATAGTGCAAGCTACGGGAGTCCTGATCGTGGTAGAAATTGATTTTAGCAGCTACATGTATGTCACAGAGAGGGTACCACATTGTTGTCCCTACATGGAATCAAGAGGCAACACACTTGCTGGATTTACTAGGGTCACATTACTGAAACCACTGCTGTGATGAAATGTGTCCTTTGAGTTCCGAAAAACTTTGTTTTCTTGAAAAAGAGGCTTCCGTTTTTCTGCTTCCTTCTCGGGACACTTTAGAATTATGTTGGGTGTGGAATCTTACCTAGTTATTGAAAGGTTCTCTCTCTCTCTCTCTCTCTCTCTCTCTCTCTCTCTCTCTGTGTGTGTGTGTGTGTGTGTGTGTTTCTTTCAATAAAACATTTCTCCAGCACTCTAGTTCAGTTCATATTGGATTTCATGAAGACCACGTACCTGGAGTATCTCTAGTTTAGCACGATTGCTTCTGACAAAAGCTGGCTCTTCATTCTCATTTCTTATGCACTTAGTCATAATTCTTTTTGATGTACTATAGAATATACTACACTTCCTCTATCAACACCCACTCACCCCATCGCTAGTGGTTAAGGGAGTGTATTGTTCCTTAGTCTTGTAAATAGGGAATTTTACGATTGGTTTGGTGCTAATCACCATCTCCAGATAGAAAGGGTTCTTCCATCCACTGAAGGCATTTAATCCAGTGGAGGAATTCCACTGGCAAGGGGAGAGGTATTTTTTCCGTTTCCACTCCCTCCCTGCATTCCCCAGTTCTACTTCCCACACTGCTCCAAAGGTTCCCCTGAACTCTCCAAAATAATCTGTGAGGTGGCTCTTGGGACGTGGGGTGGGGAATATCCCTTCAGTTGGGAAGAAGGAGAGTTTTTTAAAAAAAATCAAAAAAATCAAACCCAATTTGCACTTATTTAACCAATTTGCAAACTGAAACACAACAATCCTTTGAAGTTCACACTTCTCTGAATTTTTCAATAATTTTTGTTTTTTAAAAAACAAATTTCTGCATAAATGTGTAGAACTGAATTTAAGAATTGGGGAAGAGACGGGAAACATAGATAACCCAAACTGACAGATTCATTCATCCCTATCCCTGGATAGAACTCTGTCCCATTGATGATTCTGCCCTTGGGAGTGGTCTGGATCCAATCTGATGCAACATAATTGTTGTGTTTCTTTTAAGGTATTCTTCTTATTATTATTATTTATACCCCACCCACCTACCCATCTGGCTGGGTTTCCCCAGCCACTCTGGGCGGCTTCCAACAAAATATTAAAATACAATAGTCTGTCAAACATTAAAAGCTTCCCTAAACAGGGCTGCCTTCAGATGTTTTCTAAAGGTCTCGTAGTTGTCTGGTAGCATCATGCTAATACCTGCAACCTGAAATTCTGAGAAAAGGTTCATTTAACTATTAAGTAAAATAATTATTTAATAATTATCTTAATTAAGGGACACAGATTACTTAAAAAAGGGACGTTGGTGACATTGTGGGTTAAACCACAGAGCCTAGGGCTTGCCAATCAGAAGGTCGGCAGTTCGAATCCCCACGACGGGGTGAACTCCCGTTGTTCGGTCCCTGCTCCTGCCAACCTAGCAGTTCAAAAGCACATCAAAGTGCAAGTAGATAAATAGGTACCGCTCCGGCGGGAAGGTAAATGGCATTTCTGTGCGCTGCTCTGGTTCACCAGAAGTGGCTTAGTCATGCTGGCCACATGACCTGGAAGCCACATGCCGGCTCCCTCGGCCAATAAAGCGAGATGAGTGCCGCAACCCCAGAGTCAGCTATGACTGGACCTAATGGTCAGGGGTCCTTTTACCTTTAAGATAATTACTTTCAACGTTTATCTTTGGCAGAAGAGGATGAGCAAATGTCTAGGCTGAATTATCCTGAGTTCTTATAGTAGAGCATGCTAATCTTTTAATAAACACACCCACAAACAGACACAATCCAGCCAATGGGTAAGCACAGTCCAATTGATTTTTCAGTGGGAGTGTTAATCACCTTCATTAATCATTCCTATTGAAATCAGTGTGACTTAAAAATTGCTTAACTTTGTGCCCACTATAATCTAATTAAGCCTCCTCACTTTCATAATGAGAATATTGCTGCTAACCTTTTATTCGTTATCTTAAGAAGTATTGAAATTATTACTCTACTCTACTGATATTACGAGGCTGTCTTGAGACCATGTCCAGTTTATTTCATTGCCAAAACAACCCATTTAGCACTATTTCCCCCTTCTCTTCCTAGAAAATTTCCTCCTACTCTTGTTTCAGCAAGACTTCTGGAAATATTAAGTGAACAGCATGTTTGTGCCTTTACCCAAATTTCCATGCCCAATAAGCATGGGACGCCTTTGCCTGGCAGCGCTGTGGTCCCATTAGATTGCAGCAAAGGGTCTTGCCCAGTGTCTTCTTTGTGTGTGGGGTTCATGGGGAAAAGCCGTCCCATGAGCCCTTGCAAGGGAGAGGGGAAATTATATATAAGGCAGCTTCCCCTGGAGCTCACAGCCATTTTGCTTTGAGGGCTTCCTGCCCACCTTCCCTTGGGTTAGAGACTTCACTGAGCAATTTTGGGTCAACTGTTAGCAGGCTGGAAATGATTCCCCCCCCCCTCTCAACCTGATTGGCACTTGGTGTGTGTGTTGGGGGGGGGTAGCCTTCCCTTTAGTGAAGTTATGGCCTTCCTTTGTTAGGCGAAGAACATCATTTCTGAGGGCAGAAATGGCATCGGGCAGTATCAACACAGTATAGCCCCCCCCCATAAAAGTCCTGAGGGGAGCAATGGCCATGGCAAACCCAAGCTCAGTGTTGGGGTATCTGCTTGGTTGGAATCCGCACCCTGGCCCCCCAGGGAGACTTTGCTTCCTTGACTGGCACCACGGCAAGGTTCAACACTGGCCAACTCCCATGGAACAGATTTGGGGTGCTCCAAACCTGCCAGATCAAATCCATCCACATAAGGCTTACGAAATGACGAACTGATCCTGGGACCCAATTCCATGCCAACCCTTCCCCTGCCTGCTGCTGTCAATAAAGATTTGGTCTGATTTTATCCCATCACCATTGTACAGTCTGGTTATTTTGCTGCTCTCTTGGGTCATATAATGGACCTGCTGGGGCAGTAAAAGGCTACAGTTTAAAGAAGAAGAAGAAAGAGGTCACTATGGCTTTACAGCAAGTACTATATTCATTGTGAAACCTGAGTTTCATGCATTAAATCCATGATCATCTCTATTAGAAAATCAATAAACACTTAATGTTGATGGACCACGTGCAATGATGTTCCCTGACTAACTCTGAGTGCTGCTTGGATCTTCTTGTTCAGTCTAATAACATCTTCAGGGTGTATAGATTGAGATTAAAACATATCTGGTTTTTTTTCTGTACAGAAAGTATCTATTTCTAAAATATTCTTCATTGTAGGTAGGCAAAAGCTATTCTGTTTTCATTGTACTTAATTCAATTTAATTCAGGGAAGACCTGTTGAGATTAATTAAATTTCAGTGAATCTATTCTGAGCATGTTAGTTGGATACATACAACGCAATTGAATTTGCTTCAAATCTAATGAAGGTAATGTCAAAGAAGACATGTAATTTGTCTTGTCTGTTACTTTTGTTCATTTACTGAAAAAAAGGTGTGTGTACTCCAATGTAAATAAAAGGAAATGGTAATTATGTGAGTCCACATAATATGTTGTAAGGTATACTTAACAGCACATACTAAAGCCATAACTACAGTATATTTAAGAGACCTCTGATAAGACACTAAAAGGACAAAAGACATTTGAGCATTTCCTTAATGTCATTGGAATCTTGACAACTATGTGTGCTCAGTTTTGCTAAATTTGTGTGATAAATCTTTTAATAATCTATTTGAATTGGTGAACTGTTGGCAAAAGAGCAGACAGGTTTTTCTGAGCTCTTCATTTGGTTCTGAAAGGCCTTTTTTCTTTCTTTTAGAAAACAAACTCACTCCATGTGATTGTAATGGGGCTACATTGTGTTTTGTGTTACAGCTAAAACAGTATTTAAAATTATGCAGCATAAGCCTATGCCCTGGGTATCCAGCTTCATGCTCCTCAGTTGTTGTGAACTAGAGCTCCCATCAGCCCCAGCCAACATGACCAACAGTCAGGGATGATGGGAGTTGCAGTACAAAATTTCTGGAAGGTACCAGCTTGGCTACCCATGGCCCACCTGGTGTTGCTGCCATAGTTAAATATAGCAGACCCTCCAAATGTCCCTATTTTTCAGGGACATCCCTGATTTAGAGAAGCCGTCTTGGTTTCTGGTTTGATCCCAGAATGTCCCACTTTTCCTTAGGATGTCCCTATTTTCATTGGAGAAATGTTGGAGACTATGGATGTATCCGACCCCAGAGCTGTCTGAAGGCAATCCTATATAGGGAAGTTTTTAAAAGTGTTTAATGCTTTATTATGTGTTTATATATGTTGGAAGCTGCCCAGAATGTCACCCAGTAAGATGTGTGGGGTATGAATATTAAAGTTATCATTATGGAATGGGACATCCATATTTCATCAGAGAAATGTTGGGGAGCATGATATAGTTCATGTAAATGGTGAAGGACTGATCTAATGTAAATACACATTAAACAAACAGGGAAGAGGGCCAGCTTTCGAAGCTCTGTTGAGCACTTGCAAACCAGACTAGCTGATAAGAGAACAAGTTCTCACAGCAGATAGGAGCCATCCATTTGATTTATGGGTTTTCTATAATTTAGGAGGCTAATAACTCCTGTGCCAGATTCATATGGAATTCTAAGACAAACACGACCCCAGAAATTACAGCTCTACCATTTGATAAATGCCATATTAAAAAATAATAAACCCTGCATTCAAAAGCAGAATAGAAGGATGCACATCATATTTAAATGTGAGTTATGATGGGAATCATCCTTCAATACCTGGGTTTGGCTGTTGAAATAAGGTGCAGCTAATGTCCTTGGGGCTCAGCTTCTTACTTTGTACCTTGCATGTGTTATATTGATCTGTGTTCTTTTATTTTTATTTTTTTTATAATATCATGGAAATGTAGAAAGACCAGTGGTGCCAGTGCTTGAGAATGACAGGCAGAGTGCCAAGATGATGAGCAAAGATCTGCTGTAGAAGTACTCCTGGTTTTCCTGACTATGTAAATGTGATTTCTTGATTGAACATAATGTGATCCTGAAATCAGCAGCCTTTGAAAGTACCTTGCATCTCTTTGACCGTGTCTAACAACCTCCCCACCCCCAACCAGCCCAATGGCAGTATTTTTGGCAATATTGCTGTTTGCTGCACATTCAAAGCCACCAGGGAGACCTTGACTAAGGCAGGGTGTCTCTGATCTGTTTAGTTGTTTTCAACAGCAGTTCTATGCAACATAGATCGAAATGATTAAGAGTAAATAGAAGTAGTCATAAAGGTACAAATGATGCATCTTACTTTCACATACATTATAATTTAGATAGGAGAGAAAGGCTTACATAAAATTTAAAAGCAGAAATACAACAGCTGTCGGGAGGAATGTGTATAAGCAGGGAATAATAAACTTGGCACCCCCACCAAGCAAAATGATTGCACCAACAACGAAGAGGGCAGTCAAGTTGTGATTATGCACAATTTTCGGGAGAAGTGAATCCTAACAGAATGAGCTTTGCTGGATTTATTGATCTTTGCTCACTCTTAAAGTAGCTTTATGCCATGGTAATTTTACCACTTTCCCCCATTTCATTGTGAAGCAAAGTATTTATGCAGGCATTGCAACATATACTGCTGGGGGCAATATCACCACCTGGGTGACATTCTTTTTAGTTTATACTCTCCTACTCAGACTTCTTGAGGTCCACCTTTTTTTTGGGGGGGAGGGACTTTCAGGAAAATCTTGGTGTTTCAGAATGTAGAAGTATTATTAATTAATTAATTAATTAATTATACCCTGCCCATCTGGCTGGGTTTCCCCAGCCACTCTGGGCGGCTTCCAACAAAATATGAAAATACAGTAGTCCATCAAACATTAAAAGCTTCCCTAAACAGGGCTGCCTTCAGTTGCCTCAACCTATGTGCACATAATTATTCAGTTATTCAGTGAACCCAGTGTCTAGTCTATTCCAGCTGTGTCAGGAGGACAATGACAGGTGGGTCATCCAATCAAAATGCGAAACATAGGTGTAGGCTGGTGACATGGAAGTTGAATTCCTAAGAGACGGGGACCTTAGCACTTGCCATTCTTGAGAATTGGGGGAAAAGCTGTGTGAACTCAGGGAATGACCACATTTGGTTCCTGTGAGACTTGCTTCACAATCAAAGAACAAAAATTCTCAAGTGTATACAAAGTGTAGTGCATGTCGGCTTCATTCTTTTTCCCTTCATGTAGGTGATGTTTTATATTCTTAAAAGAGACAGTGGGCTAGACCTCTGGTTTTCATTACAGGATACCATTACATTTAAATTCTCATTAGAAAATAAAATCTTTCTTGAAACAAAGTAATCCTACCACATTGTAGAGATTATTATTTTTTTCCTTTTTTTAAAAAAAACATCAACACTTTTTACAGAATTGCACCAAACTCGGCAATTTTATTGCTCTCGATTTTATTGGTGGGGGAAAAGCAAAAGCACTCTGCCAATTCCTTGATGGAGTTTTTCTTCTTTAAAAGAAAATGACAACACATTTTTAATTGCTGTTTAATCTTCTACAAGTAAGATTGCACACTGTTATGAAAACTCATATGAATATATATATGAACACCAGAAAAGAAAAGAAAAGAAAAGAAAAGAAAAGAAAAGGAGAAAAGAAAAGACCCAACTGCAAGTGTCATTTATTTATTCAATTTTTAAATGACTGTTTTCCCAGCATGTGTTCAAAGGGCTTACAGCAGACAGGGACAAACAGAAATGTGAATAGGAAAATATAAACAAACCCAAGGGGGGGGAAAATCAAAGTAAATTAGTATAAAATTTTGTGTGCATATATGTCTGTACCCATTGACAACAGGTTTCTGAGATGAAATCCCAAAAAACTTGGTGCAAAAGGAAGGTTTTGCAACTCATGTGGTGCTCTAGCCTCTAGGCCACAGTTATAAAGGCTACATTTCCAGTAGCAGATTGTTTATATTGCAATGATAGAGAGCGCAAGTGGTGTGTGTTCACATCATTTTTCCAAGTGCTTGAATTGCCACAAAACCTTTTTTGTTTGTTTGTTGAGAGAGACTGCAAGGAAAAATGTGGTACCAGCAAATACAGAAGATGGCACTTGCTGAGAATCTAAACGAACGCATGGTGTGAAGGAAGTGAACACAAACAAAGAAAAATAAAAAGCTCACAAAAATCCTGTGGACACTGAGGTGAGTCTAGGGAATTTCACTTGTCACTAGCCCCAGTTGACTCTACAGTTCTGCCAAGACCTCTTTCATTTAAACGGTGAGACTCCATTCCTATTACTGTTTGGTGGCTGCGTCTCGAGATGGAGCAACACAGAGTCACCATTTTAGGAACACCTCAGCTATGAAGCTGGAGGGCAGAGACGTAAAATGTAGAATGAGATGATGCATTTGTCCTGTCTCCTTGATGCGTTCCTCAAAACTTGCGATATAAACTCTGTCATTTATTGTGGAAGAAGTAGGAAGGTTGCCTGACCAGAATTTGTCATAAAAGAAATGAATGTTAGTATCTTTTCTTTTCTTTTCTTTTTTAAAGCCAGCTAAGGATCATGGAATGTCACGCTGGTAAGAATAACGGGATACAGACTTGTAAAACACATTCAGTTTGTCGAATCTGCCACCATATTTTTCAGTGATTCCTACCCCCTGGTTACCCATCTCAAAGCATAATGCATGTGTGTGTGATACAAGATGGTTGCTTGCACTTTTTCACAGGAGTCGTACTTGAGGTAGTGATTCTTCTGCTTAGAAAATGTAACGTCTGCGTAACACTTTCTACACCCTTGTGCAAATTAATTGAAACAAATAATGTAGTTTATTGTACAAAACTCACATATACATGTACAAAACTCACATATATGTACATTAGTAATGGATATGACCTCCGCTATTTTTAAGCAGCATTTGAACACGGTTTGGCATGGAGTCTAATAGTTTTGAACACTCACTGTTGATGTTTGGATCCCTGTACCACACTTGAATCAGCACCAGAATGAGCTTGTCCATAGTTGTACAGTCTACAGCACGGGGCGACTTTTGCATATAGCCCACAAATTCTCAATGGGATTTACATCCGGGGAATTCCCTGGCCAATCAATTACCTGTATTTGCTGCTCTGTCATGAATTTCTTCACCATTTTTGATGTGTGGCAGGGGTCTAGGTCCTGCTGCAATATCCCAGTACCGTCAGGATACCTCTTTTCCAGCTCCGGAATAACTCTCTTTCGTAGAACCTCAATATATTGTGGCGAGCACATTATTCCTTCTATTGGCTGCAGGCTTCCAACACCAGAATGATCAACTGACTTTTCATGTTTGTTTTGAGTACAGGATTACGAGTAAGATAGAAAACATGCTTTGCTTCAGTTAATTTGCACAAGGGTGTAGCTAGGTCACAACCCACAGATAATATCTATCTCTTTCTGTTTTGTAGCAGCTGCCTTCTAATTTGGGCACTGTTCCTCTGCCAGTTCAATCCCTCAACCAATCCAGTGGGAGAACCTCCAGATCTCTCTTTCTGGTCGCTGGGACTCTCCCAAGACCACATCCCCTCTCCCTAGGCCACCCCTTCACTGGTCCTGATTCATAGTCCAAGTGGTTTTTGTCTGGATTGAACTCTGATAATGACTCTTGCTTGTGTGGATGGAAGATAGAGAGGTGTGTGTCTCTGTGTTTGGAAACTTTCATGGAAAGGTTTTTTAAAAGTGCATTCATTCCTCCACCCACATTTTCCTCTGTCCCACCCCCACTGGCATATGGTCCTCTCAAGGTTCCCTTGGGCAACAGAACAAGTTCCAATAAATGTTGGAAGTGTAAAAAGAAGGAAGGCACGTTTTACCACATGTGGTGGAATTACAAAATACCGTATTTTTCGCCCTATAGGACGCACTTTTCCCCCTCCAAAAATGAAGGGGAAATGTGTGTGCGTCCTATGGGGCGAATGCAGGCTTTCCCGGGCTTCTTGCAGCTCCGCGCCACCCTCCGGATACCAGCGCAAAGCTGCGCGGAGCTCCGGAGGGTGGCGCGGAGCTGCCTGCGCTCCAGGGCTTCTTGCAGCTCCGCGCCACCCTCCCGATCCCGGCGCGAAGCTGCGCGGAGCTCCGGAGGGTGGCGGGGAGCTGCCTGTGCTCCAGGGCTTCTTGCAGCTCCGCGCCACCCTCCCGATCCCGGCGCGAAGCTGCGCGGAGCTCCGGAGGGTGGCGGGGAGCTGCCTGCGCTCCAGGGCTTCTTGCAGCTCCGCGCCACCCTCCCGATCCCGGCGCGAAGCTGCGCGGGGCTCCGGAGGCCGGCGCGGAGCTGCCTGCGCTCCAGGGCTTCTTGCAGCTCCGCGCCACCCTCCCGATCCCGGCGCGGAGCTGCGCGGGGCTCCAGAGGGTGGCGCGGAGCTGCAAGAAGCCCTGGAGCACAGGCACCTCCGCGCCACCCTCCCGATCCCGGCGCGAAGCTGCGCGGGGCTCCGGAGGGTGGCGCGGAGCTGCCTGTGCTCCAGGGCTTCTTACAGCTCCGCGCCACCCTCCCGATCCTGGCGCGAAGCTGCGCGGAGCTCCGGAGGGTGGCGCGGAGCTGCCTGCGCTCCAGGGCTTCCTGCAGCTCCGTGCCACCCCCCGGATCCCGGCGCGAGGTCCTGCGGGGTCGCAAGGCTTGCAGGCAGCAGCCTGCAGCCCATAAGCTCGGGGGATAGCAGGGAGGCGCAGCGCCGCCACCCCGCTATTCCCTGACCTGATCTGAAGGCTGGGGGGAGCAAGCTTGCTTCTCCCCCCCCGCCAGCCCCACAAGCTCGGGGGATAGCGGGGAGGCGGAGCGCCGTCACCCCGCTATTCCCGGACCTGATCTGGAGGCTGGGGGGGGGGGAGAAGCAAGCTTGCTTCTCCCCATCGCCAGCCCCATAAGCTGGGGGACAGCGGGGCAAGCCGCTGCCCCACGGAGGCTAGAGATGCTGTCCCTGAAGGCAGAAGAGGGAGATGGAGCGCTCTGTCTCTCTCTTCTAGCTTGGGGATGGCTGCGCAAACCTGGGGGGGGGGAATAAATTTTTTTTCCTTGATTTCCCCCCCAAAAAACTTGGTGCGTCCTATGGGCCGGTGCGTCCTATAGGGCGAAAAATACGGTAATCAAAAGCTATTGGGAAATGATTTATAATGAAATGAAAAGAATGTTTAAGACAACTTTTGTTAAAAGACCAGAAGCTTTTTTGTTAGGTATTATAGGTCATGACTTGCCAAAAGAGTGGAATAAACTATTTATGCATGCTACAGTGGTGGTTAGGATATTACTAGCCCAAAGATGGAAAGACAACAAGATACCAATGAAAGATAAATGGCAAGAAAAACTGATGGAATGCACTGAAATGGCGAAGCTAACTGGAAAATTAAGAGACAAGGACAATAGAGACTTTAAAAAGGACTGGGAACCATTTATGTGGTATTTACAGAAATATTGTAAAGAAGTGGACTCACTAGCAGGATTTGAGTAAACACTTACAATTAAGGAAACAAGCATAAAAGTGAAGATGTAATAACGGGGAAATAACAAAGTGTAAGATATAATTTGGGGGGGAATAGTACAAAAATAATAAAATTTTAATATTTAATAATATTTAATATTTAACTAAAAGATTACAAATTTAAGGTAGAATAAGATAGGCAGGAGAAGCAAATATTTAAAGAAGCAGAAGAGGAAGTTGGGGGAAGCCTTGTGAGGGGAGATGGGGGAAATTGAGATTCATATATTCTTTTTGTGATGATGATGATTGTGTTGAATAGAGAATTGTAAAATTTGATAAAAACTATTTTTTTTTTTAATAGGGACGCGGGTGGCGCTGTGGGTTAAAGCCTCAGCGCCTAGGGCTTGCCGATCGAAAGGTCGGCGGTTCGAATCCCCGCGGCGGGGTGCGCTCCCGCTGCTCGGTCCCAGCGCCTGCCAACCTAGCAGTTCGAAAGCACCCCCGGGGGCAAGTAGATAAATAGGTACCGCTTACCAGCGGGAAGGTAAACGGCGTTCCGTGTGCTGCGCTGGCTCGCCAGATGCAGCTTTGTCACGCTGGCCACGTGACCCGGAAGTGTCTCCGGACAGCGCTGGCCCCCGGCCAATAGATGTGAGATAGGCGCACAAACCCCAGAGTCTGTCAAGACTGGCCCGTTCGGGCAGGGGTACCTTTACCTTTACCTTTATTTTTTAAAAAAACCAAAAACAAACAAAAACCAAAGGTTCCCTTGGTCTGAAAAGGATTCACCATCTGTGGCCTATCCTGCGCGTCCCACCAGCTAGAGAAAGCTAAACTTTTGTTGAATGGGTTGAATGGAGCCAAGTGTGGAGTGGGTCAGGAGAAAGCATGAATACATCACTGCTGTTGAACTGTGAATGAGATAGACACAATATGGAGAAAGCGATCTGACAAACTTTGGGTGTGGTAGTGGTGCGTCGGGAGATGAAGTGGTGGTGGCACCTTCCGGGCTGCAGCTGTAATGCACTGAATGGGTTAGGGACAAAGATAGGGCAGGTGAGGCATCAGTGAAATCAGGGGAACTCTGGGTTAGTGGTGCACACATCTGCAGAATTGCCAGCCCAGATCTCATCTGACCTTCTCATTGCTACCTTGATCCATCCGCCATCATCTGGGAGGCAGCCTGCCAAGTATGGCGACCCAACACTTTTTTGTTACCCTCAGTTTTCGCCAATTGGCTGCATTCAGTTCAGTAGGGCTAAAGTTGTGTAAGCATGCCAAAACCAAGGGTTTTCAAACTGCTCTGGAAGGCCCTGGGTTTCTCCAGCAGCCCCTTAATGAGAGGTTTTGAAATGGCAGACAAGCCTTTCCAAAATACATCTTGCCTAACTTTACCACTAACAACTTTCTTCTGCAATGCACAGATGCAGAATATATATTTTACTTTATCAAGTGCCTTTATTACATGCCCAAAGTTGCAGGTCAGCTTGCATCATGATAAAGCAGAAAAAAGGGAACAGATAAACGGTGAACCACTAAAACAACAGCAAATCCAATTTTGGGTAAGACCAAGGGGCAAGTTAGACATGTCAGGTTTTCAGCTTGATTGGAGAGTTGGGGGTGAAAGGGGAACAGGGAAGGATGAGGGAAATTTGGGTGGAGAGCAATTCAAATTGGTTTAGAGTTTTAACTGGGGCTCACTAGTAAATGCTTTCTCCCATCATGTTCACTTTAGCATTTTATGCTGGCAGTGACAGCGCAATTCTCAATGACCACCACCTGGGTCTACCTCTGCCCCTGAAATGTACCTGCAATGTCAGAAATGAGGCTAGGTTTCCCACATTGCTGTTATTGTGTTGTTGTTGTTGTTTTAAAACCATTTCTCACCATTCTTCTGTCATGGAACCCATTAAGGTACACATGTGGTTTCCAGGCCATCACACATTCAGTGACTGACCATACTTAGACCTGTTTGGCTTCAGCAAGGTAATGGCCTCATGTGTCTTCAGAGAGTACTCTGGAACAAGGCAATGAAGTGGCCAAATAGGTCTGTCACAAATACTCTCTACAGGAACCCTTGATGCACCTAGAACATTTCCAATGTTGTCTTAGAATGTAGAGGTATTTCTTAGCAATGGAGAAATGCAGAAAGGGTTCCCTGAAAGCAGACCAGAAAGCCACTGATCTGTGCTCTCAGTTGACACTATGCCACATCTGTGGTAGAGAAATTTATATTATAAAAGATCTTCTTTCCTCATCTTTACATCCTTTTTAAATATATTTTTAAGTATGCCCTGATGCATTTGCGTCAAGAGTTTCAGGAGCTATGAATAAACAGGCTCCGAGCAGATCATGCATACACTTTTCCTGATTAAAAAGGCTATAACTCCACTAGACATCCCAGGGTTCTGCAGGAGTCTAACTCCTGCTAACTGAACCTTCAATGTCTAGTAGGCATCTTCGCAAATGAATCTAGAAATGCTGTTCACAGTAATTTGCCTCCAGTGCCATTCATTCTAATTGAATTGTAAATGAAGCAGTCACAGTGTAAACAGACTGGAGCTGTTTTCACCGCTGGAAGGCATTAAGAGGAAAGGAGGAGAGGAATGAGTCTGTGTGGGGGAGCGCCCTTTAAACACACACCTTTTTGGATTCCAGATGACTTTGAACTAAAGGGTTTATTTTCTTTTACTTCACAGCTTGCATCCCAGTATTCCACGACTTATCTGGAGGCAGCAGGAAACAAAATGAGGAATCGTGCAAGAGTAACACAAGGCATCTTGAAGTGAATGAAGGGGCTGAGGAAGCGATTACAAATGTTTATCCATCCTTGGTAATAATAATAATAATAATAATAATAATAATAATAATAATAATGCAAATAAATTACTCGGCTTCCCCCAGCCTCCAGCCCACACTGTGGAGCAGCCAGCAACCAACTAAAGGACAGGGACTGATTGTACAAAGACCAAAGCATCCTTCTACCTATCAGCCAGTTCTTGAATTATGTAAGAAAAGATACAGTGGGTGACTTAATGCAGAGGTGGGTTTAAGGGAGGGTGACCCATTCGGTCACACTGGGTGCGGTATCTCAGGGCGCCACAGGGGACAGCACAGCTATGTGTGAGGGTTTGATTAGCTGCTTGTGCGTGAAAACGTGCTCCCTCAGAGTTTGTGCGCCCCCACAAACCTCCGTGTGTGACGGAGCTCCTCAGACATGTCTGCTCTAGTCACTAGTAGAGTCCGACAGTGGCTGTCTGCGGAAGCGTTTCCAACAAAGAAGTTCCTTAACGGAAACGCGTCTCCTGGACTCACGGCGTGACAGTTTCCTGCGAGGTATGGGTCTCCCTATGGGAGACTCCGATACCTCCCCACTGTCCTCGCTGGAAGCCTCCCTGAGCCCTCCCTCCTGCTCGCATTCCCTCAGAGACCCACTCCTCCCCCTGCTGGTCCCTGCTTCAGCAGTTGAGTCTCTTTCATCCTGCCTGAGTCCCTCCACCACCTGATGCTCTGATGGCAGTTCCCTGACATCCACCTCCCCTCCAGGGCCCCCCTCACCCCCTCCCAATTCCTCCCCCCTGGGAGGTGAAGGGCTAAAACCCCGAAACGAATCTTCCTCATCTTCTGACGTCTCGAACAATTCTCTCCATCGATCGTCGTCCTGGCCAGCTGAATCCTCCTCCTCTTCAGAATCTGGGAACCCCTCCAACTCCTCTTCCTCGTCGGTGGTGGCAAAGTATTCCCTTCGGAACCTCGCTACAGGCTGAGGTTTACGTGGGAACCTCTGATGAAAAGTCTCTATTAAAACCTCGTCATTGACATCCTCTGCCCTAACCCAGGTGTTTTCCGACTCCGGTTCCCCCTCCCACATTACCAAATACTCTACTTGATCTCCCTTCCACCTGGAATCGAGGATCTCCGCTACATGGTAGCTGTGTTCCTTCTCCTCCATTGCTGGTCCCCTAGTGACCCTCCCCTCACTGTCTCCTCTATACGGTGACAGCAACGACCTGTGAAAAACTGGGTGCAGCTTCATGTGGTTCGGTAACCGGAGCCTGAAAGCCACTGGATTGACCTGCTGTATGACTTCAAACGGACCCAGCCTTTTGGGTCTTAATTTCTTACAACCTCCTTTGAATGGCAACCCTTGGGTTGACAGCCACACCTGGTCCCCCACCCTGATGCTTTCACCTTCCCTTCTGTTTTTGTCTGCTTGCCTCTTATATTCCTCCTTAGCCCTGTTTAAGTTGAGTTGGAGCTGGCGATGGATCGCTTCCATTTCTTCCACGAACTGTTCTGCAGCTGGAACGCTCCAGTTCTCCCCCTCCCCCCCTGGGAAGGCTCTGGGATGGCACCCGTGATTAGCCAAAAAGGGGCTCATCCCCGTGGACACGTTCTCTGCATTGTTGTAGGCAAATTCTGCCAACGCCAGCTTCTCCACCCAATCATTCTCTCTGTCATTAACATAACACCTCAAATATTGTTGGAGAACCCCATTTGCTCTTTCCGCCTGCCCGTTGGTTTCAGGATGACGGGCCGTCGAGAAATTAACCTCTACATGCAGTAAGCTCATGAGCTTCCTCCAGAACCTGGAAGTAAATTGTTTCCCTCGGTCTGAAACCACCCTCAAGGGGGCGCCATGCAACCTAAACACATTCTCTACAAACAATTTGGCGGTTTCTTCTGCTGTAACCGCATGTGAGCAGGCTATGAAGTGGGCCATTTTAGTTAACAGGTCTACTACAACCATGATGGCTGTTTTCCCTCTAGACCTTGGCAGATCAGTCATGAAATCTATTGCCACTGCTTCCCACGGTCTCTCAGGTGTGGGCAGTGGTTCTAATAAACCAGCCGGCGCCTGCCTCTCCCCCTTGGCTCTTTGGCATTGTTCACACCCTCTCACATACTCCCGCACATCTTCCCTGACCTTGGGCCACCAAAATTCCCTGGTAACCAGCCACATGGTTTTGTGTTGCCCAAAGTGCCCTGCTGTGGGGCTATCGTGCAGCTGCTTGAGTACTTTCTCCCTCAATTCCCCTTCAGGTATATATAACGCTCCCTTATAATACAATGCCCCATTTCTCTCCTCAAAACCACCGGGTTTGTCTTCCTCCCCTCTGAGATCCCTGAGTTTCCCCTGGGCGTATGCATCCTGCACCGTACCCTCTACCAATTCCCTTTGCCCCACCAAAGTCGCCCCACACACCCAGCGGTCCTCTGGAATGATATGGGTTTCTTCGGGTGCTCCCTCCCCCTCCAAATATTCAGGCTTGCGTGAGAGAGCGTCCGCCCTAACATTCTCTGGGCCTGGCACATAACAAATCTCAAAGTTAAATTTGGAGAACTCTTGGGCCCATCTCAACTGCCTTTGGTTGAGCACTCGCGCCGTTCTCCAGTACTCTAGATTTTTATGGTCCGTGCACACTTGCACTTTATGTTGTGCACCAACTAGCAGATGCCTCCATCTCCGGAACGCCTCATGAATAGCAAGCAGTTCTCGGTCGTACACCGTGTAGTTCCTCTCGGATTTGTTCAGCTTCCGCGAGAAGAAGGCACACGGACGCCACTCCGACTCCTCCTTCCCCGGCTGCAGAAGAAGCACCGCCCCTATGGCTCTGTCAGATGCGTCTGTTTCAACCCTTAGCTTCTTTCGTAAATCCACATGCAGAAGTTGTTCTTCAGAGGCGAAGGCCCTTTTCAGTTCCTCAAACGCTCGCCCCGCCTCCGCCGTCCATACAAACTTCTTCTTACTGCTGAGACAGTCAGTGATGGGCGCCGTCAGATGGGCGAAGTTGCGGATGAACTTACGATAAAAGTTTCCAAACCCTAGGAACCTCTGCACATCCTTCTTGGTTTTGGGTGTTTTCCATTCCAGCACTGCCTGTACCTTGCCGGGATCCATGGCCAATCCCTTGTCTGACAGGCGGTACCCCAGGAATTCCACCTCCTTGGTATGGAACCGACACTTCTCCAGTTTGACCCACAGCCTGTTGGCTTGCAGTCTGCTCAACACTTCTCTGACGTCTCTCACATGTTGCTCCTCATTCTCAGAATACACCAACACATCATCTAGAAAGGCAACGCAATTCTTGTAGAGCAAAGGGCCCAGCACGTGGTTCATAAAAGATTGAAAACACGCGGAGCCTGCTTGTAATCCAAATGGCATAACGAGGTATTCAAACGCCCCCAAAGGGGTAAACATGGTGGTTTTCCATTCATCCCCTTTCCTTATGCGTATCAGGTTGTACGCCCCCCTTAGATCCAGCTTTGTGAAAATCTTTCCCTTCCTCACCATGGTCAAAATATCATCAATTCTGGGCATAGGGAACGCCACCGGTTCAGTCACTGCATTCAGCCGCCTAAAATCACATACAAGTCTCGGCTTGTCCGCATTTTTTTTGTCCACAAAGAACACTGGGCTCCCCCCTGCTCCTTTGGACTCTCTGATGAAGCCTCTCTTCAGGTTCTTGTCAATGAACCCTCGCAACTCCTGCATTTCCCTGTCTGACATGGCATACAACTTGCCCACGGGAAGCTGTGCTCCAGGGAGTAAATTGATCTGACAATCAAAGGGTCTATGAGGTGGTAGTTGGTCAGCTTCCTTCTCGCTGAACACGTCGCTGAGATCTGCATACTGTGGTGGTACCTTCACCTTCCCCATTACTTCAGTCCCTGCTAGGGTGGCTTGGGCCCCTACTGAACCCTTCTCCCCTTTGCAGTGTTCTAGGCAATGTGCTGAACCAAAGGACACCACTCTTTGATGCCAGCCAACCAGCGGATCATGTAGAGCTAGCCAGCTCATTCCCAAAATAATGGGAGCGCCTCCCAGGGTGGCCACATTAAACGCTATCAGTTCTGTGTGCCTTGCCACCCTCATTATCATTGGGACAGTCTGCAAGCGGACTCCTCCTCCCAACAACTCCCTGCCATCAATCGTGGTCACCTGCAGGGGGTTGCTTAAAGGGATGGTCTGTATCTGGTGTTCAGCAGCAAACTCCTTGCTCATAAAATTGCAGGAGCTGCCTGAGTCCAATAGCGCCTTTATTTTTAGGGGGTGCCCATTCTGCAGCTCTAGCGACACTTCAATCACTAGAGCAGGTCGAGGAGCTTCTGGCACGGGCACTTTCACTGCTCTTTGGCCTGGCTGCAGTGCCCCAATTGTGGCAACCAGGCGTTGGCTTTTACCTGCTCCGCTCCCCCTTCTTCTCCCCCCTCAACAGCTCCCACCATCCCTTGCCATTCCTTCCTCTGGGGGCAGACTCTGGCAAAGTGGCCTGGCTGTTGGCAGAGATAGCATTTCCGGGGGCCCCTTCCCTCCTTCTTAGCTCCCTCGCTGGTTTTTGAAAATGCGCGCGCGCGCGCTGTTCCGATTTCCATCGGCTCTGCCGGCGGGAAAGCTGGCTCAGGAATGTCTGGAATGCGGAACTCCTTCCAACGTTCCCCTCTCCCTTCCCGCCTCTCCAAGGCTCTTGCCTCCTGCCGCGCTCCTATGGTCAGCGCAGATTTGGTCAGCTGATCCATAGACTCCGCCCTGGGGCTCCGTGCCAGCTCGTCTTTCACCCCCGAAGAAAGACCTTCTTCAAATAGCATTTGAACGGGTGCCGCCGATAAATCCCAACTCAGTCTGTGAATCAGCATGGTAAACTCAGTCCAATATTCACGGACAGATCGACTCCCCTGCTTACAAGCCATTAGCTGTCTGCGCACCACCCCTTCCTCAATATCGCTGGAAAACATGATATCCATTGCACGAAAGAACTTCATTGTGTCCTTTAGTATGTCATTGTGCGTTGCCATTAGGGGTCGCACCCAGTCTCTAGCCCCTTTCTCAAGATGCCCAATTACAAAAGCAACTCGCGATTCCTCATCAGGGAACTCATCGAACTGCACATTAAGGGCATATTGCATCTCTGTCCTAAAAGCATGGTAGTCCTTGGGGTCCCCCCCAAATTTCTGCACCAATCCTGGTACCTTTCTGGGGAATTGAGTGGCTCTCCCCTTCTTGTCTGCATCCTGAGCCCTTCTCTCCTCCAGCCTCGCCGTCTGCAGGGCCAGTTGAACCTCCAACGCTCGGTATCTATCTTCCAAGCTTGGACCAGCTCCAGCCCCTGCTCCTCCGGTTCCGGTTGGTTCGCTCATGATGCCTTCTCTTGCACAGGCAGCGTACAAAGACTGTCGGACTGCTGTGAGGGTTTGATTAGCTGCTTGTGCGTGAAAACGTGCTCCCTCAGAGTTTGTGCGCCCCCACAAACCTCCGTGTGTGACGGAGCTCCTCAGACATGTCTGCTCTAGTCACTAGTAGAGTCCGACAGTGGCTGTCTGCGGAAGCGTTTCCAACAAAGAAGTTCCTTAACGGAAACGCGTCTCCTGGACTCACGGCGTGACAGTTTCCTGCGAGGTATGGGTCTCCCTATGGGAGACTCCGATACCTCCCCACTGTCCTCGCTGGAAGCCTCCCTGAGCCCTCCCTCCTGCTCGCATTCCCTCAGAGACCCACTCCTCCCCCTGCTGGTCCCTGCTTCAGCAGTTGAGTCTCTTTCATCCTGCCTGAGTCCCTCCACCACCTGATGCTCTGATGGCAGTTCCCTGACACTATGCTTAGAATAGAGCTTGAAAGGCGGGGAAAGCTGAATTTTGGCACTGCACAGCATGCTGCTGAAATATGACACCCCGAGATCTGTCACAGTTTAATGCAATTCATAATCCCCTCCTCCAATTTTGACTAAGTTTTGATGCCCCCATAGCACCAGGAATATACTGGCTATGGAAAGGGATTGCAATAAAGTGACAGGGAACTGCATTTGCTTTGGAATTTGTGTTACTGTGACCATGTTAGGCAGTGTTTCACAACGACAACCTGAGTTAGAAAGAGCAGGAATTTGTCTCTTTGCTGCTGCTTTCAGGGGTGGGAATACTCACATGTCCAGTGCAGGCTATAATAAAATTTGAGGTTTATCTATTTTGATGAGAAACTTCTGTACTTAGAGTAATTTAAAACACCATTTATTTATTTGGATTCATATGCTGGTTAATAATAATAATAATAATAATAATAATAATAATAATAATAATAATAATAGCAGCAGCAGCAAAAATTCTCAAATTTACATAGAATAGTATAAAGCAAGTGTTCCTAAACTGTGGTCCACAAACCACTCAAAGTCCACAAGCTTCATTCAGAAGTTCCATGGTGTGTCCATAGCATGTCCACATCAAATATTTGATTTTTAGCTGTATTTTATGACCCCTTTTCTTTCTCATATTGTACTTTGTCATATTCCAATCTGAATTCTATGGAGAGCAAATAGTAATATGCTAAAGTAAAATATCAGAAATAAAAGAAGCAATGATACCACAGTACACTGAAATATCACACAGCATTCAGAACAGCACGTTACAATGGCAACAACGGACAGAAAAATCAACAGTTTTCTAGTGGATTGGGGAAACATTTGGGAGCCACTGGTGTAAAATATTCATACGAAAACAGCAATAAAATCATCATATTTTAAAAACAAGTAAACACAATAAAATTATCACTGCATACACAAAATGAACAGTTTTAAAAACAAATATGCATGATAAAAAATTGTGTGTTGCTGAAACAAAGCAGTTTTTTTATCAGGTGTCAAAAACAGTACACAGAAGGTGGCAACCTAATATTAATAGCATACTCTATTTCATTATGCCCTCTAATTTTCTCTTCCAACTGACTCTCCAAATTTCGTGGCTACAGAGCATGTTCAGTCCTCATTGGATGATTTTTTTTTAAAGCCCCCCCCCATGTTTGATTTTTTAAATGGTTTTTTTGGTAAACATTTCTATTTGACCAAGCATAGAGGTACCTTCCTCTTGTTCCTTTATGTCCTGGTTTTACCTGCAAAGTGACTGACATACTGCCACCAAGCTCAACGTTAGTAGGAGTGATAAATAATTTCTTACCTCTTCTCGTAGCTGCAAACCCGTGTTTGATCTGAGAAGAGCTGCAGCTCAAATTTAGTGGTTTGAAAAATGTCATTTTTATTTACTCCATGTCAGGGACTGCAAATGAAGGGAGGATTTCAATTCCCTGCCACACTGTGATATATGCTCGATCTGAGGGCATTCTGCTTGGTGGGTCACAAGTTATGCAGACCTGCTTCAAGAGCAAACTACAAGTGACTGGGCATGTCCTCTTTTGGGGAGCCAACATGCCCATCTGGGCGAATTTTTACATTTTAAAGGAAATGTCTGGGTTTGGGGCACAGGCTTGGGCTCGGGCAGCTCAGGCCCGGGCTCAGGCTGCCCTTCACGCCACAGCTGCTGCCAACCTGAGTCGGGGAAAGAGGCACGTAGGTGCAGTGGTGGCAGCCCCACACAACTCTTTCCCTGACTCGGGCTGGCAGTGGCTCAGGCTGTCCTCTTTTCTGCTCTTCAAGATATGGCAACCCTACAAGTAACCTTACCCACCCCTAAATGAAGGGCCCCCTTGGCAATAAACTGGTAGTTCAAATGGGAATTGTGGGCTTTGTCAGGGACTGGACTGAACAGGAGGAATGGGAAGAGTCCCCTCGGTCTGCTCAGCCCCTCTTGGAAGAGGAGGGGGAATGGGAAGGTTCCACCTCCAGCAGACTCTAGAGGAGAAGGAGACAGTGTTGAGTTATGGCTGAATGACAAAATGCCTAGTTAGGAGTGTGGATGTGATACATAAGTAGCACTCAAGTACAACATTCCTTGTTTTCCTAAAGTGAACATGCAAAAGGGATATTTGTTCCAGCCAGTCGAAAACTTCCTGTTTCCTCCTGGCCTGGAGAATCCTTCCTCTTGCATGTGACTAGAGGTGGGCGTGACCTTACCTGTGCAGGTAACAAAAGCACAAGGCAGACAGCCATCTTTCTCCTTTTGGACTTTGTTGTTGGACCAGCAGCTTTTTAGCTAGAGATGCCCTGTTGGCTTTCAGCCAACAGAGGACAAAGAGACTAAGTCCATATGGGATAGACTCACATGTACAGTGGTACCTCGGGTTAAGAACTTAATTCGTTCCGGAGGTCTGTTCTTAACCTGAAACTGTTCTTAACCTGAAGCACCACTTTAGCTAATGGGGCCTCCTGCTGCCGCTGCGCTGCTGCTGCTGCACGATTTCTGTTCTCATCCTGAAGCAGAGTTCTAAACCGGGGGTACTATTTCTGGGTTAGTGGAATCTGTAACCTGAAGTGTCTGTAACCTGAAGCATCTGTAACCTGAGGTACCACTGTATATATATTTGTAACAAAGTCTGCCTTCAGGGATCCATCTGTGAACTGATGCTGCTGTGAGTAAACTACTTTTATATATCTTAAATAAGATTGTGCCGTGTTTATTCTTTTAAGAAGGATTAATTAGGGATCTTACCAGGAATCTGTATTGAGAAGCTTAAACAAAGCTTGCAACCAGCCACCTGCTGTGCATTTAAAGGGGAATGTTAAAACTCTGGTAAATTATACGACTTGCTAGCGCAAGTTAGGAAGGATGTTAAGAAACAACATATCCTCTCCTGCCTCTCTGAACATTCCCACAATGAGATAATGGGGGAAGAAGAGGAGGGGAGTGAGAGATCAGCCAGCAGAGACCTCCCTGGAGAGTCTGGAAGATCCCCCCTCTCCAAAATCATGTCGATCCATCCACATTCAAGAACAGAGGATGCAGAGGAGTGTGACTCCTGGGACCTCCTGTAGGTACTCAGGATGTTGTTGGGGATGGAAGAGGCAGGATTCAGAGTAGGCAACATCTCCTGTGCAGGGAGACATGGATCTTTTGTCTTGAAACCAGATGACTGAATAAAAAGCCATAAAATATGAACTGCTTGTTCTTCTTGCCTCTGAGGCTACCGGGGGAAGAGAGGATACTCCACACCTGACCAGCTTCATGCTTTGGTCCTATTTGGATCTCTTCCCTTCCCAATTTTCCTTGAATAAAATGGGCATTTTTTACAATGGAAATTGTAGTAATGTACATGGTGGATCCAAATAAAAATTGATGTATGGCAAGTAGTAAAAGGCCCACTAACCCACATGCCAGAGTACGGATCTTGCTCGGGGTCCCTGCCATGACAACGTATAGGGAGCAAGCCCTGAGCATCAGAAGTTTGCAGTCAAAATCATATATACTTTGACCCTCTGTTAAATGGGTTTGCAAACAAAGGTCTTATTCTGTCTAAGGCAGCCTGAAAACGGCATTCTGTGTGTTCCAAATATTCTCGAAGGAATGAAATTCTGCCACAGTTTGGAAGTGTAAAAAGAAAATTATCAAAAGTTACAAGAAGTTTTGTAAGGAGAACTATATGAAATATTACAGAAAATATATATATGAGAATGGACTTTAAGTTATGGATTATTAAAAGTAATAGTTAAAATAATGAAATGCAAGATTAAGAGATGAAGGTCAAAAATCACTAGATGTGGCTGATGGAAGTCATAGGCTTATAGCCAAAATGTTGTATAAGATGAGAGGAGAAGTTATGTTCTGTTTGGAAAAGATATGTAAAAACTAATATTTTTTATTTATTTTTTAAAAAAGAAAATTATCAAAAGATTCTGTTCTAGTAAAATTTGGCCTCCTTAATATTGAACAGAATTATGTTGTCTTTCAGACCTGTGGATGAAGGTTGCAGGCTAGAGAGAGAAGTCAAAGTAGTAGGGGGAGCCTACCATTATCTTGATGATATTAAACAATGGTAAAACTAACTCTGCAGCTGTGTCTAAGTTCCCTGCGATCCTTGCGTAGGTGGGTGAAGTTAATAAAATATTATCTGGAGTTGGGCGGTTGGCGGGAGAGACCAAATATTTTTGACAGCTCAGGGGAAGATTGAAAAGGAATATGGATCCAGAAATACTTTCCCTAGAAATTTCACCCAGCTCTAATCTGCTTTGATTTGCAAGCAGAGGCAGCGACCGAACAAATCAGGCACCCTGGATCAGGCTTGCTGAGTTCATGCCGTTGCACATCCAGGGCCTAGCCATCCTGCTAAATATAGTCATTACCTTGCTAAAAATAATTATCAGTGTTCAAGATCCCAACCTATCTCACTTAATAATACTGGGTGTAATGTTATTAATTTCAGGTATAATGTACCATATAATGAGTACTCTGTAAATGGAATACTTTGGATGTATTCTTCTTCCAAAGGCTATGCATTTCCCATTAGTATTAACCTCTGCTTTGCATGCAATGAGGTAAGCCAGACCCTTTTCACCAATTTCATAGCATAGGGTGTCTTATCATCGCTACTTGTAAAATGAAACAAAGCAGCAAACCCACATGCTTTCTTTCTTTCTTTCTTTCTTTCTTTCTTTCTTTCTTTCTTTCTTTCTTTCTTTCTTTCTTTCTTTCTTTCTTTCTTTCCCCCTTGGGAGAAAAATGATTGCATTTGCCAAAGCCAGTGAGCCTTGGTACTTGGAAGTCCCTTGTTGAAGTGTGAGAGAATCTTTTGAGCTCTTCCCTAAATCCCATCCTAAGCTCTGCACAGACACAGAACTAGAAAATCTACTCTGAAGGACTTTCGGGACAACTATGCCCCTGCTCTTCATTCCCCCCTATTTCTAATTGATTTTCATTAAATACAGACATTAAAATTAACTCTTAAAGGCTCTAAGCACATCAGAAATACGGAAGATTGCCTTCTTTAGCATGAGGATGTTGCAGATATAGTCAACATTGCCCAAGTCTCCACACTGGGAAGGTCACTTTGTTGCCATGCTAATGCAGCGGTTTGAATTAACCCCTGGAGGCACACTCCATTGTCCCTCAAGACAAGACAGATGCTAACAGTCTACATGTAGGGCGAGCAACACAGTAGTGAAGTGAATTGAATCCCAGCTCTTAAGAGGACTGTTCCATACATCCTGGAGAAGTAAGCTGATCAAATTTGCAGATGACACCAAACTGGGAGGGGTGGCTAACACCCCAGAGGACAGGATCACACTTCAAAACGACCTTGACAGATTAGAGAACTGGGCAAAAACAAACAAGATGAATTTTAACAGGGAGAAATGTAAAGTATTGCACTTGGGCAAAAAAAATGAGAGGCACAAATACAAGATGGGGGACACCTGGCTTGAGAGCAGTACATGTGAAAAGGATCTAGGAGTCTTGGTTGACCACAAACTTGACATGAGCCAACAGTGTGACGCGGCAGCTAAAAAAGCCAATGCAATTCTGGGCTGCATCAATAGGAGTATAGCATCTAGATCAAGGGAAGTAATAGTGCCACTGTATTCTGCGCTGGTCAGACCTCACCTGGAGTACTGTGTCCAGTTCTGGGCACCACAATTCAAGAAGGACACTGACAAACTGGAACGTGTCCAGAGGAGGGCAACCAAAATGGTCAAAGGCCTGGAAACGATGCCTTATGAGGAACAGCTAAGGGAGCTTGGCATGTTTAGCCTGGAGAAGAGGAGGTTAAGGGATGATATGAAAACCATGTTCAAATATATAAAAGGATGTCACATAGAGGAGGGAGAAAGGTTGTTTTCTGCTGCTCCAGAGAAGCAGACACGGAGCAATGGATCCAAACTACAAGAAAGAAGATTCCACCTAAACATTAGGAAGAATGTTTCTTCCTGACAGTAAGAGCTGTTCGACAGTGGAATTTGCTGCCAAGGAGTGTGGTGGAGTCTCCTACTTTGGAGGTCTTTAAGCAGAGGCTTGACAACCATATGTCAGGAGTGCTCTGATGGTGTTTCCTGCTTGGCAGGGGGTTGGACTCGATGGCCCTTGTGGTCTCTTCCAACTCTATGATTCTATGATTCTAAGCTTACACTCCTATTTTTTCAATCTTATTTATTTAGAAAATTTATTAACTGGTTGCTCAAAAAATAATAATTTCCACATGGTTTACAAATTCAATTATATGTAAAACATGACTAAAACACAGTAGCCAATGAAAAATCATGGATAGCACTCAATGCTAGTCCTACTCAGAATACACCTATCATGATGGTGGACCCAAATGTCACTTGGATGTCACATCACCCATTTTTTATCATAGGTTTGCCCACCTCTCAATAGATTGTTGTCAAACTCAGCACAAAGGTTCCTGGTGTGGGGACAGTGGTCTTTGTCAGTATTTGGACACTGGACACTGAGTGCCACTTTGAATCTAGTTTGTGGATCAAAATGTGACTTTGGTATTATTGTACCCATCTCCCCCCATAATGGGTCCAAACTATGCCAATTTAGACACCATTGAAGATCTCACCTCCCCTTTGGGTGGGTCTCCACCAAATTTGGTGGGATGGTTCCAGCCTGAGCCAATTTAGATGCCTTTAGAGATACCAAGCATTCCTGATATCATTGGTACAAGCATTCCCAAGATGGAAGCAGCGGTCTTCATCTACCTTTAGATGCCAGACACCTTTTTGGAATCAAGCCAAATTAACCCTAAATAAACATTAACTGCACCCCTCCAAATAATTGATTTGGGGCCAAGTCAAGTGTTCCCTAGGTCAGGTTGGAGGCCTTAGTTAGTGTGTGGTGCACAGCCCACAAACTTATGAATTACTCTATCCATTTATATAATAATAATAATCACAATTTTGTGTGTTTGTCTTCAAATTCCCAGGCACTCCTAACTTGTAATTTATATAGTGTTATCCATGTGCATAACACTTTGCAAAGAACAAGAGGTCAGGTTCTTGCAAATGACCCATCTCGTCTAGCAGTCTGTCTCACAGTGGCCAACCAGATGTTGATGGGAAGCCTGCAGCTAGGACCTGAGAGCAAGATCACGCTCCTCTCCTGCTGTTTCAGGCAATTGTCATTCCGAAGCATAACAGTGGAACATGGTGATTAATTAACTTGGTTAATTTGTTGAGATGGTAACATTTCCACCTTCACCACCACCAGTTTATATATCCAACTTTTTCTCCAACAAACGTAAGGTAGCCTATGTGGACTTTCCTCACTCTTACCTCAACAAACCTGTGAAGAAGGTTAGGGGGACTGTTAGCGCAACTGGGGCAGCAGCCCAGTAAAATAATGGCCAAGTGGGAATTTGAATATGGGTCTCCAAATTGCTAGTCTACCATTCAGTTCATATAGTGTCAGCTTACGATATCTCCAGTTTGATTCTCCATTAACTAATCTCTGAACTCAAAAGGTGGTTTTGGGCAAACAACCTAAATCCTCAGTTTTCCCTGAAACCTGGTGGGATAAGTCCCACGATTGGAATGTAATAATGGGGGGATACAATCTATTTCAGAGAAACAGACCAGACAAGAAAGGAGGAGGAGTGGCGTTATATGTCAGGGATGTGTATACCTGTGAAGAGATCCAAGATTTAGAACCTCAAAGCCAATGTGAGAGCATTTGGGTCAAAATTAAGGGAGAGAAGAATAACAGAGACCTCATTGTGGGAGTTTACTATAGATCCCCAAGCCAAACGGAGGACATAGATGATGCCTTCCTGGAACAGATGGCCAAGCATGCAAAAGGAAGGGAGATAGTAGTAATGGGGGACTTCAATTACCCGGATATTTGTTGGACGTCAAACTCAGCCAAGAGCATAAGGTCAAACAGATTCCTCACTGGCCTTGCAGACAACTTCATTGTCCAGAAAGTGGGAGAAGCAACAAGAGGAACAGCCATTTTAGATCTGGTCCTAACCAATGTTGATGACCTGGTTAGTGGGGTAGAAGTGGAAGGATCATTAGGCGCGAGTGATCATGCTCTTCTGAAGTTTACTATACAGCGGAAAGGAGCAGCCAAGCATACTAGGACTCAATTTCTTGACTTTAAGAAAGCCGACTTCATAAAAATTAGGGAAGTGCTGGGTGAGATCCCATGGACAGCAATACTAAAAGGAAAGGGAGTTCATGATGGCTGGGAGTTTGTTAAGAGGGAGATAGTAAAAGCACAACGTCAGGCAATACCAATGAGACGGAAACATGGAAGGTGCCTAAAGAAGCCAGGGTGGCTATCTAAAGAACTTTTAACTGAATTAAGATTAAAAAAGGATGTGTACAAAAAATGGAAAAGGGGGGAAACCACCAAAGAGGAATTCAAACAAATAGCCAGCACGTGTAGACACAAAGTCAGAAAAGCTAAAGCACAGAATGAACTCAGGCTTGTTAGAGAGGTTAAAAGCAACAAAAAAGGCTTTTATGGGTATGTTCGTAGCAAAAGGAAGAACAAAGAAACAGTGGGGTCACTCAGAGGAGAAGATGGTGAAATGCAAACAGGGGACACAGAAAGGGCTGAACTCCTCAATGCCTTCTTTGCCTCAGTCTTCTCCGATAAAGAAAACAATGCCCGACCTGAAGAATTTGGAGCAAATGATTCAGCAAAGGAAACACAGCCCAGAATAACTAAGGAGACAGTACAAGAATATTTGGCTAGTTTAGATGTATTCAAGTCTCCAGGGCCAGATGAACTGCATCCAAGAGTATTAAAAGAACTGGCAGATGTGATCTCAGAACCACTGGCAGTCATCTTCGAGAAATCCTGGAGAACAGGCGAAGTCCCGGCAGACTGGAGGAGGGCAAATGTTGTCCCTATTTTCAAAAAGGGGAAAAGAGAGGACCCAAATAATTACCGCCCAGTCAGTCTGACATCAATAGCAGGGAAGATTCTGGAGCAGATCATTAAGCAAACAGTCTGTGAGCACCTAGAAAGGAATGCTGTGATCACCAATAGTCAGCATGGATTTCTGAAAAATAAGTCATGTCAGACTAACCTGATCTCATTTTTTGACAGAATTACAAGCCTGGTAGACGAAGGGAACTCAGTGGATATAGCCTACCTTGATTTCAGTAAGGCATTTGACAAGGTGCCCCATGATATTCTTGTAAAGAAGCTGGTAAAATGCGGTCTTGACTCTGCTACCACTCAGTGGATTTGTAACTGGCTGACTGACCGAACCCAAAGGGTGCTCATCAATGGTTCCTCTTCATCCTGGAGAAGAGTGACTAGTGGGGTGCCACAGGGTTCTGTCTTGGGCCCGGTCTTATTTAACATCTTTATCAACGACTTGGATGATGGACTCAAGGGCATCCTGATCAAATTTGCAGATGACACCAAACTGGGAGGGGTGGCTAACACCCCAGAGGACAGGATCACACTTCAAAACGACCTTGACAGATTAGAGAACTGGGCAAAAACAAACAAAATGAATTTTAACAGGGAGAAATGTAAAGTATTGCACTCGGGCAAAAAAAATGAGAGGCACAAATACAGGATGGGTGACACCTGGCTTGAGAGCAGTACATGTGAAAAGGATCTAGGAGTCTTGGTTGACCACAAACTTGACATGAGCCAACAGTGTGACGCGGCAGCTAAAAAAGCCAATGCAATTCTGGGCTGCATCAATAGGAGTATAGCATCTAGATCAAGGGAAGTAATAGTGCCACTGTATTCTGCTCTGCTCAGACCTCACCTGGAGTACTGTGTCCAGTTCTGGGTACCACAGTTCAAGAAGGACACTGACAAACTGGAACGTGTCCAGAGGAGGGCAACCAAAATGGTCAAAGGCTTGGAAACGATGCCTTATGAGGAACGGCTAAGGGAGCTGGGCATGTTTAGCCTGGAGAAGAGGAGGTTAAGGGGTGATATGATAGCCATGTTCAAATATATAAAAGGATGTCACATAGAGGAGGGAGAAAGGTTGTTTTCTGCTGCTCCAGAGAAGCGGACACGGAGCAATGGATCCAAACTACAAGAAAGAAGATTCCACCTAAACATTAGGAAGAACTTCCTGACAGTGAGAGCTGTTTGACAGTGGAATTTGCTGCCAAGGAGTGTGGTGGAGTCTCCTACTTTGGAGGTCTTTAAGCAGAGGCTTGACAACCATATGTCAGGAGTGCTCTGATGGTGTTTCCTGCTTGGCAGGGGGTTGGACTCGATGGCCCTTGTGGTCTCTTCCAACTCTATGATTCTATGATTCCCTTCTGCAGTATTTTATTTATTGAAAACTTTCTCTCTTTTCCTTTAGTGCCTTACATGGGCTCTCAAGTAGGGTGTCCAGACTCAAAAAAAGGACAGGCCTCCTATGCTTGCTTAATGTCCCTGTTTTGTGCACAACGATTGAAGGTGGTATGCTCTGTCTGCTTCCAATGTCCCTATTTTCCTGGGACATCCCTGATTTAGAGAAGTTGTCCCTGTTTCTGATTTGACCCTGGAATGTCCTGCTTTTCCTTAGGACGTCCCTATTTTCACTGGAGGAATGTTGGAGGGTATGGAGTTATCTGACCCCTGAGCCATCTGAAGGCAATCCTGTATAGGGAAGTTGTTGTTTTTTATATTTAATGTTTTTATATATGTTGGAAGTCACCCAGAGTGGCTGCGGCAACCCAGTAATATGTGTGGGGTAGAAATATTAAAATTATCATTATGGAATGGGACGTATGGGATATCCTTATTTTCATTGGAGAAATGTTGGAGGGTATGTGCTTCTGCATCGACTACCCCACCCCAAAGACAGTCTACATAGATACAGCAAGATATTAGCAAACAACTGTTTGAAACAGTTCCAAACAGAACAAGAGTGAAAAACCATATAGCTACTAAAATAAAGTTAAGCATATGAAACAGCAGAAGGCATTGTGTGTGCAGGTCAGTCAAAGGAGAATATATTTTAAATGCTATTGGCATTAAATTTTAATTGTTGCAAGCTGCTTTAGAGGCTAAAATAAGAAAAGCAAAGGAACAAATAAATAAATAACAATTTTAATCATCAGACATCTAAAGCCCATTGTCAGGGACTGGGCAGAGGAGGAATGGTAGAGACCGTCTCCCCAGCCTGACCCTTCCAAAGACGAAGGCAGTTCAGAATTACAACAGGGGTTGGAGGGAGATCACAGCTCAGAGGCAGATGAGGGGAAAAGCTGGGAAATAATGGGAGAGGAGGAAGAAGAAGCACCAGAGGGACGACAGTGCCCTTAGAAAGCATTCCAGACCAGTCAGAATGCGGCGAGCATTGAAAGTAGGAGAGTAAAGAGCTCAGAGACAGAGGGCACTTCTCAGCACCTGTTGTGATGATGCATGAGGAAGTGGGAGAGATGGAGGGGGTGGAGACTCACTCAGGACAATGCCATTATCGCAAGAGGCTGCATTTTCAAGCCTCTCTCTGTGAATATTGAATAAAAAGCAGTTGGTAAGAACTTTTCCTTCTCTCATCAATTCCTGGCAACCTGCCATGGGGGCTGAATCCTCTGCCGCCTGACGCCATCTTATTATGGCAGCAATTCTTCACTTCCAACTAGAGCAGTGAGGAAAGGAATATTGCTGTAACCTCGGAGGTTGCTGTAAGTATGATTTAGACAGTGTGAAGCAATCATATTTAACACCTTTGCATTAGCTTCAGTGTTACCACAATTTGTTGTTTTATCCACATCATGAACTATTCCACCTGCTGAATGGGAAAGCTTCCTCACACATCATGAATCCAACCTGGAATAAGAGCAAAGTGTTCCAATGTGCGGATCAGATGAAAATTGTCATAAAGAATCAGCCTTGAAAAAATCCAAGTGAATGTTTTGTCCATGCTGTGATAATTCTCCTGGTAGTGAACATCCAACATAAAAAAAAAAAAAAATCCTGATTGTTCCTGGAACAAATATTGAAAACTTGTTGACAAAGGAACCTAAAAGATGGTTTGATGTGAGATATATTTAGTCAAAACCCAAATAGGTGTGCATGATAAGTGTTAAGAAACAAAGATGCACTGAAAATGTAACCTTGTGTGCTTTGTACTCCCTATATTTAGAAGACTGCATGCTAAATAAAAAAGACAAATGCAAAGTGCCTTTTAGGGCTTGAGCAAAGAAATTATTCAAATGTATAGTTAATATTATACTACTACTGAGATATAAATACCTTGTTTCCTTGAATGCCCTGTGGAAGTAAACCTCATGATGGGAACAAAAGGAGAAAAATAGACACTGCTATATAAGCCCAAGGAAACACACCATAAATAAAGTTACAGTTGTTTCTACTAACTATGTGCACAATGCTTTACAGAGCAGGTAAGATTCCCTTCCAGAGGAGTTTGAAATTTAAATTTCTACAGTGGACAAAGATGAGAGAAAGAGTAACAAGGGAGGAAACTGGGAGAGCTACTGTCACTCAGAGCAGACAGTAATCCTTTCCATGGTGCAATTGTCTAACTCACTATAATGCAGTTTTCATACCGTCAATGAGTTGTGCCAGAGCTTCACAACAGAGGTGAATAACTAACACAGTGGCGTAGCGTGGGGGGTGCATGGGGGGGGGGCCGGCCGCACCGGGCGCAACATCTGGGGGTTAGGGTTAGGGAGCGCAAATCCACGGGTTAGGGGGCACAAATTACTTGCCTTGCCCCGGGTGCTGACAACCCACGCTACGCCACTGAACTAACATAATTTTCAGGATTCCCCTTCATGTTCAATATAATGCTCAGGGCTGACCTCAGACATTTTTGCAGCAGTAGCAATAAATTTAAAAAAATGCTGTGCTCTTCAATGAGCACTGCAATACGTAAAAAGCCCAACAAACAAACAAACGCTCCAAGTGTCCTAGATACCACTTGGCTAGAGCGTGGTGCTGATAATGCCAAGGATGCAGGTTCGATCTCCATATGGGACAGCTGCATATTCCTTCACTGCAGGAGGTTGGACCAGATGATCCTCAGGGTTCTTTCCAAGTCTACAAGTCTATGATTCTGTATTACAACAGGGATGTCTCCTGAAGACCTTTTAAAATTTAAATGGAAGCTCACCATGGGAGGATACATGCAGAAATAGCAAGAGAAAGAGCTGCTTAACCCTTTCCTTGTGTGCCACCAATCCACTCATTGCACCCTTTCATCAAGAAAAGAAAAGGTGTAGGAACCCCATGTCTTTCCCTTCATGGGTGAAAAAGCATTGGGGAGGGGGGTGATTTTGAAATGAGACACTGGAGGAAGTGAAAAGGATTAAACAGAGCATGCCCTGCCATCACAGTCTCCAAGGCTGTTTCTCCATTATTGTTATTTTTAAAAACAACAACAACAACAACACTATAAGGAAACATGTCTCCCATCCAAGTTGACCCAAGGAGACAAAAACTGGAAGCAGGGGAAAAAAAATCATTTGGACTGTAATCTGGAGCCAAAGCAACTGCTTCATATTATATCACAATAAGATCAGCCCTGGAAATTAAGATGTGTTACTGCTATAGATTTCTGCTTCCTATAGCAAGTCCGTTATGTGGCTCCATGATATGAGTGCTCCTGCTAAAGCTACCCTATAGTTGCCAGCACTTACCTCGGTTTTTATTTCCTTGGAATGAAGGACACTGGAGACTGGGGGACAGTGGCCAATGTAGCAGGGGACCAACCAGATGACACTTCACCGAGGGGTCCCTAGAAACTGGAGCTGGCCCTAGTTATTCCAATTGCTTCCATGTAATTAAGATATGTCTGTGTTCCCTCCACATTGAAAACTGGATGTGCATTTCTTGCAAGTGAGAGAATTGAAGTCTATACATCTTTTCCTACATGGAGCGGATACCCATGCATCTAAAAAGTCATGCATGAAACAACCTTGAGCTGCAATATAGAAAGGATAATAATAATAATAATAATAATAATAATAATAATAATAATAATAATAATTTATACCACACCCATCTGGCTGAGTTTCCCCAGCCACTCTGGGCGGCTCCCAATCGAGTGTTAAAAACAATATAGCATTCAATATTAAAAACTTCTCTAAACAGGGCTGCCTTCAGATGTCTTTTAAAAAGAGGATAGCTGCTTATTTCCTTGACATCTGATGGGAGGGCATTCCACAGGGTGGGCACCACTACCAAGAAGACCCTCTGTCTGGTTCCCTGTAACCTAACTTCTTGCAATGAGGGAACCACCAGAAGGCCCTCGGCGCTGGATCTCAGTGTCCGGGCTGAACGATGGGGGTGGAGACGCTTCTTCAGATATACAGGTGTTGGACACCTCAGTTTTTTCAAACATTTCTCTCTACCCTTAATATTAATATTTTTGTGGGACTAGCACTGAAAAAAATCCCTCTGTTTCTCCCAGTCCTAACCCTTCCCCTTGCCTCAGAGAGTATTCTCTCTTTAGCAGCAAAATTATTGATGTGAAAATCAAACATTTGGCTCAACCTTAGGAGGCAATAGTATTGAAGACAGTTGGATGCACTTCTAATTATACCATTTAAGTTGCAATCTTATCCATGTCTACTCAGAAGTAAGTCTTACTGAATTCAGTGGTGCTTACTCTTGGGTTTAGTCTGGGTTTAGTCTGGCAGCCTCCATTCAAATCAGTGGGGCTTACTTCTTATTAAACATCCATAGGATTATGCCTAATGACTGGAATGTAAATTTCACGCGCGCACACACACAACACCCATTAGTTTAGCAGAAAAATTAAAAATGTGGCTAGCTGCTCCACTTCCATCATCCATTTGACCGTCATTAAGCTAAAATAGTGAAACCATCTTGTCTAAAAGGAGAAAATAAAGAAAAGAGATCAAGAAATTATCAAGAGTTCCTGGATTTTTTTCTATCCCTTAAGCAATATTATCGTGAATATTCAAAGAAGAACAGGAAAGACTCTGATGAGAGACTTTTGAGTCCCATATCCATATCCCCTATCCCTTTCAAATCTCTTAATACCAATCTAATTTATTAGCAAATGCATGGGGCTGCGTTTATGTTAATTTTCTTATATAAAAAAATGATATGTAAAGCAAAAGCCTTCTAATACATATTTGAATAATTGCTTATTTTTTTCTCCCAAGAGTTTATCCAATTTTGACTACTAAGTGAATATACAATTAGCAACTTTATCAAAAGATAGAATAAATACATATCAGGGAGTTTGCTAGATAAATCACTCTGGATACAGCAGGATTTCAGTTCTTTCTTTCACATGATCCAAGGTCTTGACAAGGATAAAGTGTGGTCAGCTGGGAACCAAAAATTTGGAAGAGGTCAGGATGGGTGGCACTGCTTCATATATAAAGCTCCCCTGCTCTGAGCTGCTAGTTAGAGCAGACATTTGCCACAGTCAGTTAAAAAGAGAGAATGCTTTCAAAAGTGGAGCTTTATCCAGTGGTAAATCTACATAAAATTTATGTTTATGTTGCTGACAAGAATAGTGGAGTGGGGAAACAAAGGAGCTCCATTTGAATTTTGCAGAACCTTCAAGGATATAGAAGATAACTGCTGTTTTGGGGCTTGCTTACCTAATGTTTCCCCGGAATTGCTTCACTCTTTATAACCACTTGCAACACGCTTTGGTTCCACAAAACCAAACACAACCAAAGTGCTCCGCTATTTTTTGTCATCTTGAAAAATTAAGTGAGTTGTCACAATTCTGATCAACCCCAATTCATTGATGGTGACCTGTATTTCCTTTGGTGACCCACAAGTTGTCAGGCCTTATCTATAGCCACTATAGACTAAGGGAGTTGGAGAGTATCTAGTCGTTGTCTTTGTTGTATGGGCAAGTAAATATGTAAACAGTATGCATTTAATCTGCTTTTTAAATGAGGCATGGTCCACTGGAAATGTGTAAGCCACATAGAAATGAATGGAGGCTGTACCATAGTGAATTGGGTAACAAAGACTATCCATATATATATATATATATATATATATATATATATATATATATATATATATATTTGCTTTCGTAGATTTTCACGGGTATAGGAATGCAGGTTTTGGTGTCTTCGGGTGTCTTCCCGTGTAAGAGTTGGGGTGTCTAGGCGACGTTTCGACGAGGTCTCACTCGTCATCTTCAGGCTGGTGCTTTCGGCTTCTTGTTACTAGAACAGAGCAGGATCTCAGTGTTTGAGTTCCTATAAATACTGTTGAGGGGGTGTGGTGTATAGCCTCCAACGTTCTGGGCAGAGAGGAAGTTCCCAGGTTAGTGTGCCTTTTCTTCTTTTGTTCATTAATTACTTGAGGGATATCTTGAGTGATTTCTTGAGTGATATTCTGAGTACCACTTAGGAGGGTCATTAGGTGTGGATTAGTTGCTAAAGCTTTCGTGTCTTGACCTCTTGAGCTTGTGAAGAGTTTTTCTGAGAAGATGGCTGTACTGCACTTAGTTGTGCTCTGGCTTGGCTTCGTGTATAGGGGCGAGCTGTGGTTTTGTGCCCTGTGCCAGCCAGATCTGTGTAGGGATTGCAGGGGGGTGCAGCATCCGGAGGTGCCACTATGGTTTGGCTACTGGATGGTGTCTGTAATTTATCTGTGGAGAGGGTCTGGGTTTGGGTCTGGTGTGGTTGATTGGAGATGGCGTTCTGTGTGCCTCTGGTTCTGGTGTCGGTTTTTGTGGGGAGGGCTAATTTCCAGATGTCTGGCAGGCGGGACGTGTCGTCACGCTTGTTCATGTTGTGAGGGTGTTTCTCTATCTCGATGGCTTCCATGATTATTCTCTTGTGGTGATGTTCCATGTTAAAGAGCAATTTGGAATCTGCAAAATTAATTTCGTGTCCTGTTTCTTTCATGTGTTGGTAAAGAGAGGAAGTTTTTTCTTCTTTTTTGACGGCATTCTTGTGTTCTGCGATACGTGCATTTATTCGTCTGTTTGTTTGTCCAATGTACGTGGCTGGGCAGACTTTGCAGGGTATTTCATAGACCCCTTGGTTTTCTAACTGGATTTTATCTTTTGGGTTTCTGAGGATATTGGCTATTTTTTGGTTGGTGCAAAAGGCTGTTTTGATATTGTGTTTATGGAGGATTTTGCTAATTTTATCTGTAGTGCCCTTGATATAAGGAAGGAGGGCCATGCCATTGTTTTCTTCTGTGTCTTGGTTTTTGGGGGGTGTTTCTTTTTGGATTAGCTTCGTAACCCTGTTTTGCTGGTATCCGTTGGCGATTAACACATTTGAGAGATTCTGAGTTACAGAATCTCTCAAATGTGTTAATCGCCAACGGATACCAGCAAAACAGGGTTACGAAGCTAATCCAAAAAGAAACACCCCCCAAAAACCAAGACACAGAAGAAAACAATGGCATGGCCCTCCTTCCTTATATCAAGGGCACTACAGATAAAATTAGCAAAATCCTCCATAAACACAATATCAAAACAGCCTTTTGCACCAACCAAAAAATAGCCAATATCCTCAGAAACCCAAAAGATAAAATCCAGTTAGAAAACCAAGGGGTCTATGAAATACCCTGCAAAGTCTGCCCAGCCACGTACATTGGACAAACAAACAGACGAATAAATGCACGTATCGCAGAACACAAGAATGCCGTCAAAAAAGAAGAAAAAACTTCCTCTCTTTACCAACACATGAAAGAAACAGGACACGAAATTAATTTTGCAGATTCCAAATTGCTCTTTAACATGGAACATCACCACAAGAGAATAATCATGGAAGCCATCGAGATAGAGAAACACCCTCACAACATGAACAAGCGTGATGACACGTCCCGCCTGCCAGACATCTGGAAATTAGCCCTCCCCACAAAAACCGACACCAGAACCAGAGGCACACAGAACGCCATCTCCAATCAACCACACCAGACCCAAACCCAGACCCTCTCCACAGATAAATTACAGACACCATCCAGTAGCCAAACCATAGTGGCACCTCCGGATGCTGCACCCCCCTGCAATCCCTACACAGATCTGGCTGGCACAGGGCACAAAACCACAGCTCGCCCCTATACACGAAGCCAAGCCAGAGCACAACTAAGTGCAGTACAGCCATCTTCTCAGAAAAACTCTTCACAAGCTCAAGAGGTCAAGACACGAAAGCTTTAGCAACTAATCCACACCTAATGACCCTCCTAAGTGGTACTCAGAATATCACTCAAGAAATCACTCAAGATATCCCTCAAGTAATTAATGAACAAAAGAAGAAAAGGCACACTAACCTGGGAACTTCCTCTCTGCCCAGAACGTTGGAGGCTATACACCACACCCCCTCAACAGTATTTATAGGAACTCAAACACTGAGATCCTGCTCTGTTCTAGTAACAAGAAGCCGAAAGCACCAGCCTGAAGATGACGAGTGAGACCTCGTCGAAACGTCGCCTAGACACCCCAACTCTTACACGGGAAGACACCCGAAGACACCAAAACCTGCATATATATATATATATATATATATATATATATATATATATATATGGATAATCTTTGTTACCCAATTCACTATGGTACAGCCTCCATATATATATAGTCAGAGACATGGCCAGCAGAGAGGAATCTGCAGAGGGGGAGGAAGAGGCAGAGGAAAGCAGGCATTTGGTTCATTCACACCACGGAAGTGAGATAAGCCCTTCTCGCTCTGGATTGCTGCCTGTAAGTTTTCGCAGCAGCCCAGAGACAAAGGAGTAGAATGCAGGTGGTAGTAGGGGGTCGGATTCAACTCCAGAGGAGGAGGAATTGGCTGCACCTGAGTCTCCCAGAAGTAGGAGGCGGAGCAAGCAATTAGAACAAAGGAAGACTAGAAGGAAGCAGGGGCAGGCTTGGCGGGTGTGTATCTGGCCTTGGAAGAGGCCAGAAGCCAGTTGAGTCAACTGACTCTGACAGTGAGGTATGAGTTGTGGGAAGCTCGGATTCTTGAAAGCCTGTTGTCGATAAATAAACCTCAACTAGTCGAACTGCCAGCGTGTTGTGTCTTGTGTGGGAGAAGTGCTAAACCTGACAGTGTGTGTGTGTGTGTGTGTGTGTGTGTGTGTGTGTGTGTGTGTGTGTATAAAATCCACATTGCCAACATATTTTCTAGGGCACTATCCAACGGAAAGTTTCTCTGTAGTATCCCTGTTGAAAAGAGCAAGAACTATACAATAGTGTAGGGTTGCCATATTTCAAAAAGTGAAGATCCATATTTCAAAAAGTCAAAAATTTTATTGTTGTTGCCAAAGTTGTTCAGGACACTGCTTCTGACTGCAGTATTCCAGCTATGTCCAGGATATTCTGGACATATGACAACCCTACAATAGTGGTCTTACACAGCTCCCATTCATTTCAATGATCTTCTCAGCTGTCAAAGTTAAGCCGCACCCAGACCTCAGATCTGAGCTCTTCTCAGGGGACGAGCAGGAACTCCCACCCTACCCTCCAAGTAGATTTCCACACTCCTAGTGATCCCCAAGAGCTGTAGGATCTGGACCTCCTTTCACTAGGAGTAGAGGAAACCCCCACCACCACTTGCCTGGTTTCCAGAATGGCTCTCAGATCCCCATCCTGAGTCTTTGCCAAGGTCACAGAGCAGAGGAGATGGTAAACCAGGCAGGAGATTTAGGGCTGCTACTGAAGTACCTGGCTAGCTGCTCATGAGGCACCTGCATGGATCATGGCCTGACTGAGAGCTAGGAAGAAATGAAGCTTCCGTCCACCATAGAAGATCTCAGTCTGAGCTGCTTCACTGTTGGCACTGCAGCTCTCTTCCAGGCTCCAGCCTTCCTGACCTGAGGAAACAGACACCAGTAGAAAATTCCCCTTTGGCAAAATGAGAGCACATTGTTAATCATATTTAGGCATCTGAGGTTTCTAGCAAGCTGAAAAATGTGGGAGGAATGCTTTTGAATATTTGATAACCTCAGAAAGAAGACTCGGTTCAAGGCTGATTCATCAAGTGAAAAGAGATTATGTGAATCTAGTTTATTTTTGAGACACTTAATTTACCATTTTCTTCTCTTCAACAACACTTTGCCATGGCCTAGCAGAGGAAGGCCAATAAAAGGACAATTGTGGGCTCCAGGATAATATCATTGCTGGGAAAATGGCTATACTAAATACAAGTGCCTCCTCCTTCCTGGGGCAGAGAGAGACAGATGAGGCAGATTCACAGAACCCTTCTACCCTCACACACACTCATCAGAGACGTGGAGGGTTGTCTTGGTTGTCAGATTTTTCTCCAGAGCTGTCCGACCCATTTGGTGGGGTGAAACAACTGCCTCAGGCAGCAGAATTGCAGGAGATAGCACCCCACCCACCCCACTGCTTCCACTGCCACTGGAACATCCCCTCTCTCTGAGTTTTGGCAAAAAGGTACATGGCACTGCTGCTTGTCTTCCCTGTCCCTGGGACAAAGTAGATGAGTAGCGAGGCTTGCAGAACAACCCTCTCTCTTGCTGAGTTACGGTATGAGAGAGGCATTCAGGCATGCAGCATTATCACTTGTCTTCCCTGCCCCTGCGGAGGATGTTCTACAAGGCCTTGGAGGCCCTCTTCTGGAGTGGGCACGCAAATAATGGCATCAGATTATGATCACAGGGTATGGGTTAGTTCATATGCAAAGAGGCAGTCATCAAAACCAGCACTTTAAATTGGGCCTGGAATCTAATTGGCAGCCAGTGCATTTAGGCCAGGATTGGTGCTATAGGCTTAAACTGTCTTGCCCCGGTGAGCAACCTGGCCACTGATTCTGCACCAGCTGAAGTCTGTGAACCATCTTCAGAGGCAGTTCCCCATATAACACGTTGCAGTAATCTAACCCAGTGTTTCCCAAACGTTTTTGGGCAACGGCACACCTGTTTACTGAAAAAAAATCTCGCGGCACACCACCATTAAAGCCCCGCCCCGTGACGTCAGCGCGCAGCGTCATGCCGGGAGGGACGCACAAAAGTGAAAGTTTTTCCCCTCCCCCTTGCCGGGGAACCTCCAAGCTTTGGGCAGGCAGGCAGGCAGAGCTGGGAAGGGGGTTTCCAGGGGACACGGCAGCTCCTCGAAAGGCTTCTCTCAGCTGCGCTCAATCCTCCTCGGAGAGGATTTCCCCTCCGGTCCCATGCCTTCGTTTGGGGCATCGCTCCGGCTGCTCCCTCTCCCGCCGCGCAGGAGCGATGCCTCTCTCTGGCTCTCCCTCCGCGCAGGCTGAGGGAGGGAGGGAGGTGCGCGTGTGACCCGTCTCTGCTGGGAGACCAAACCCAGCGAGGCAGAGTCGCGCGGAGGCGCCCAGGCAGCGCTGCCGGCTGCGAGGAGGAGCGCCAGGCAGCAGCAGGAGGCGCGGCCTCTCCTCGCCGCCGCCGCCCCGCCTCTCACCGCCCGACTCGCCCGCCTCCCTCCAGGCATCTCGCGGCACACCAGCCGATGTCTCACGGCACACTCGTGTGCCGCGGAACACCGGTTGGGAAACACTGATCTAACCTAGAGGTTAGCAGAGCATAAACAACAGAAATTAGGCTATCCCTGTCCTGTTAGGGGTGTAGCTGGGTACCAGCCAAAGCTGATTGAATTGTAGGCTGTTTGTACTATGGCGAGAATCTACTAGTCCAGATTTTCTTAATAAAGAGCAATTTATATTTTTAAGAAAACTTAAAACTTCATAGCAGAAACCACCCATCCCTAAAAAGCCTTAAGCTGCTACTCTGGTAGAAGTCAACTTGAGTGTGAAAAAAAAATGCTATAAGGGAGGGTAATCAGTTTTGCCTGAAAGCTGGTGGTCTAATGAGGCAAATTTTCCATCGATTTCATCCACATTTGTTTCTTTTGCATGATACTAAGATGTGCTTACGCAAAACCTCCTCAGGCTCTCTTTTTCATGGGTGCAAAGGATACAATTCACATGACAAATTCCTGAGTGCAAACAGATGTTCATAACTCCAAGTGAGAAGGGGGAAAAACACTGCTTCCCTAATTTGCATCTTCAATTACTACCATTGAATACATAATGGGAAATTGTGTGCACAAATGGCTTTCCTACGCGCCCCCCCCCACCTTTTTGCTTCAAATATGCATTAACAAAAGGAGAAAAATCTGGAACCGGAATATGAGATAACCATCATTTGCACCCAAAAGTGTACAACACAGCAGGAAAAGAATCCATGGTGTACACTTCCCTTTGTAAGTGTGCATTAGCCAATTAAAATATATGCACCATAATACAGTGTGTTGTATGGAGGAGTTACTGTATGCAGTGGAAATGCACATCCGGGTTCAGATACCTTCTCTGTTCACTTGGTAACTGTGGGCCAGTCACTGTCTTTCTATTGAATCTATTTTATTGGATTATTCTGAGGAAATAATAAAAAATGGGGTGGGAACACATGTCAGCAGGCTCTGGGTGGGAAGGACAACTGTGTCAAATAAATGTGTTCATTGCTTCTTCACTATGATGCATCTCTTAGCTAGAGTGCTAAAATGACTGTTGGGTATGTACATGAAGCAGTAACATCTGGAACACTCGTGGAGCTGTTTTGATCAATTTGCTACACACTTTGCTGATAAAATTGCTCTCATCTGCACTTGACGGTGGTGGTGTGACAAAGTCAGAGATGGACAGGAGCAGTATAGCACTGTTAGGACAGATACCTTTCAGCTTGTATTGCCTCATCTGTAATGGGCGCTTGGAGTAGTGAGGACTACGATCTGCTAGCTTGACCCTTCATGGCTTTTGGGACTGGCGAGATCAGGGTTGGGTGACAAGACCCTGAAGGCAGTTAAAAGCCAACAACAATATCACCACTAAAAAAAAATCCAAATTATTTGGATGTGGACCATCTATCTTCAATTAGCCTTTCTTGAGCGTGTGATAGAAAAGGTAGTTGCCTCTCAACTCCAGGTAGTTTTTGGGTGACATTGATTAGTTGGATCCATCCCAGTTATGGGATGAAAACAACCTTGCTCACCCTGGTGGGTGACTTACACTGGAGGATGGATGGGGAACTGCTACCTTGTGAGTCTTTCTGGTTATCTCTGAGCTTTCAGCATCATCAGTGATTTCATCCTTCTGGATTGACTGCCAGGATTGGTTCTAGTCCTTCAATGGTTGCACACAGAAGGTAGTTCTGGTAGACTTTTGCTTTCTGCATGGTGATCGGCTTCAGGGAGTCCACAGGAGTTAATTTAGCCCCAGACCTTTTTGAAATATATACACGAAACTGCTGGGCTGCAGTATCATCTGTGTGCTGATGACACTCAGTTCTACTTTTCCTTTCCATCCTCAGGTCAAAATCCTCAAGTGGTGCCTAGAAGAAGTTCTTAAATCAGGTATAGGTAAACTCTGGCCCTCCAGGTGTTTGGGGACTACAATTCCCATCATCCCTGACCACTGGTCCTGTTAGCTAGGGATGATGGGAATTGTAGTCCCAAACATCTGGAGGGCTGGAGTTTGCCTATGCCTGTCTGAAATGGATGCAGGCAAAAAGAAAAAAGTGAGGTTGAATCTAAGCAAGATGGAGATGCTGTGGGCAGGATCATTTACTATTGGGATTGGATGTAGTAGAATACAATTTGGAAGTGCTCCTGGGTTCAACACTGACTTGGGAAGCACAGTTGGCATTAGTGACCAAGAGTGTTTTTTAACAGCTTAGACTTGTATTCCAGCTGTGGCCATATCAAAAGAGGGCTGGCCTTGCTACACTGATCCATGTTCTGGTCACATCCTGACTATTTACTGCAATGCACTCTATATAGAGTTGCCTTTAAATGCAGTTTGGAAACCTCAGCTGGTCTAGAATGTGGTTGCCAGAATCCTAATGAGGGTGAGACAGTGAGCATCTTAAATACCTTTACAACTGCACTGGTTACATATGCATTTCCAGGCTCACTTTAACTTCTGGTTTTGACCTGTAAAACCCCAAATCTTCCTGTCTGCACTTTATGGTCTGATTTAGATCTCTTTAAAAGACACAACAGAAAAGGTGTTGGGGCATAATCTGGAAGGGTGGGAAGCTACCGGCAAACTTAAACTGCAGAAGATGGGTGTTTGCTGTGGATGGGTGCAAACAACAGCACAAGTAGATAAATAGGAAGTTCTGTGGCAGGGAAATAAATGGTGTTTCCGTGTGCTCTAGCCATGCTGTCCCATTGCACCAGAAGCCTTTTAGCCATGCTGGCCATATGACCCAGAAAGCTATCTGTAGACAAATGCCAGCTCCCTTGGCCTGAAAGCAGAGATGAGCGCTGCACCCCATAGTCAAATTTGACTGGACTTAACTGTCCAGGGGTCCTTTACCTAAGCTACAGCAAAACCATGTGGTGTACAACAAGGAGGAAAACCTATTCTTACCTCATGAACCTAACTAAGGTTAAGGAAAGCATTGCACCCCACCCTATGAATTTTGGGAAAATATTTCCCACACAATCAGAGTCTTCAGGGGTGTTTCCCCAGTCCAACCCCACCAGCCTAAACAAACTACTAAAGAGAGTTGGCTTGAGAATTTTGCCCCAGCATTGATATATATTGCCTAACTTGGCTATAATACCAGAAAGAGAACTTCCATTTCACCTCACCTTACCTAAGCACAGTGTTTTCCAATGGAATCAATGAACTCATTCTGCTGCATTAAAGTGCACTGTAATCAAATGATGTGCATAAATACGTGTGTGCCATTCAGGCTTTGGCCTTAATGTATTTAAGAGCAGCACATTCTGATCAGTGGCAGCTGAGCAGCAAGGTTTTTGCTCTTTGTAACAGACTATTACTTAGGGAATACTTCAGAAGTGAGAAAATCATATTAGAAGCAATCCACACCATATGGACAAGGCATGGCACAGGGTTTGAAATTCTGCTGCTTCCTCCCCCACCCCACTTCATTAAATGTTAATGAAATAGACAATCTAAGGACACCACTTTGAAGGATAAACCAGTTGTGTTTACTAGAAGAGCAGCGTTATTGACAAACCATTTAAGTGGAACATTTAAACCCATGCATCTAACTCATTTAATCCTTGTTATTCTTTCTCTCTTTTTTCTAAACCACCCTATATTGAAATTGAGTCAGGTAGCCATAATTTTAAGATGGGAAGGAAAAGCATACAGGTAAAACAGCTGATTAAATTTTCAGTAACCAATGCTTAGTGCAATCTAAGGTCAATCCTGATTCCCGATTGACAGAGTTGTTCACCATGATTTTCCATTGAAGCATAAGCATATCCACTGTGTATCCACTCCTAACCTCCAAAGGGCTGAAAAATTCAAATGTTTTGGTCATTTTTAAGTATAGTCATTAAGGAAAAGATTATTCATTCACTGAAACTGACACCGTCAAGGAAAATTGGAGTCTTTTCCCTTTATTTGGCATTATTCAATTGATTTCACCTCAACAGCTGGATTTTCAAAGAAGCTGTCCATTCAGGTTTGAGAAATTTGGAAATATGTATAATTAACTGACTGGTCATGTATGCATTTTATTACCTCTTTACTTTTTTTTTGTTGTTTCTGTGCTACCAAGCAAAGTAAGTTGGGTGGTATGCTATCTGTAACTCCAGTAAATATATTGTGTGCATAAAGGTTTACTTGTTTTCTTGTTGAGTTTCTGTATATTGTACTTGGGAGACTGTGTAAAAAGGAAAATATATATACTGTGTATGTGTGTGTGTATACACACACACACACACACACACACACACAGTAGTACCTCGGGTTAAGTACTTAATTTGTTCCAGAGGCCCGTTCTTAACCTGAAACTGTTCTTAACCTGAAGCACCACTTTAGCTAATGGGACCTCCTGCTGCTGCCGTGCCGCCGGAGCACGATTTCTGTTCTTATCCTGAAGCCAAGTTCTTAACCTGAAGCACTGTTTCTGGGTTAGTGGAGTGTGTAACCTTAAGTGTATGTAACCTGAAGCGTATGTAACCCAAGGTACCACTGTGTGTGTGTGTGTATATATATATATATATATATATATGTGTGTGTGTGTGTGTGTGTGTGTGTGTGTGTGTGTGTGTGTGTCAACAAGCATCTCTATATTCACTGCTCCATGGCTGGATGCACCTCCAAAGATTTTTGTGGAATTCATGAGCCATGGTCTTGACATAACTGCAGTTGTACAAAGCATTCACACAAATATTTAACATGCTAAAATTAAAAAGAAGAAAAGAAGCCAGTCTGCCAACCCCCAGGGCCATGTGGTTTTGGATCTGAAATTTCTCTTGGCTTGATTTGGAAGTGAGCTTGACAAAGTAAGCTTGTTTTATATGTGAGTCCAATTCCAAATTTCAAAACCCACCACAATCCTAATGGTTACCAGGAGTACAACCAAGTCCAAAGGCCTCTCCCACTGCCAGAAGCCCTGGAATGTTTAATTACAAAGACACTTGACATTAATATAGCAGCCCTCAGTCACCACCATCACATAGTAAATAGGAAGAGGACATTTGTGGAGATGGCACTGCCATACTAAATATGAGTTTGGCTCAGACTTTTTTTGACATACTCATAAAGTCCCCAGTACAACCCCTCCCCTCATTTTGGCACCCTCATTAATCTAGATTCATGCAATCTCTCACCATTTATTATCAACTATATGGAATGTGTGGGACCTTATTGATATATGCTTCTTGCTTGTCACTGAATATGTGGTCTGCTACTATTATGGAAGAAGAAGAAGAAGAAGAAGAAGAAGAAGAAGAAGAAGAAGAAGAAGAAGAGTAGTAGTAGTTTGGATTTGATATCCCGCCTTTCACTCCCTTTAAGGAGACTTCAGAGACATGTGACTGGCCCAAGGTCACCCAGCAGCTCCATGTGGAGGAGCGGAGACGCAAACCCGGTTCCCCAGATTACGAGAATACCGCTCTTAACCACTACACCACACTGGCTCATCTTTGAGTATCATCTTTGAGGCGATGTGAAACTTCTGTATTCTGCAACCAAAATGTCAGCAGTTCCAGAAGAAGAAAAACACTTGCTATTTGCTAAGGAACTCTAGGTATATTTAAAGTTATGATAACTTTAACATTTTTTTCCTGAAAGGTAGGCATAGCAATGAATCACTCGCCTAACGACGCCCACAGTCATTTTAACCATTTTAAAAATAAACTGTATGAAATGATTGCTTTTTATATACTTCCTTTGGAAAATGCAAATGTACAACATATATATGCAAATATATAGCTCTTTTGATGAATCTTATGTTTCAAGACAATTTGATCTCTGTTCCATCAGGTTCATACATAAACTGTCATCCTTAAAGCCCTGCCATGAAATGTGTGGTTCTCTCACTGTCAACCAAAAATACTTCATTTTTTTCTGCCAAGCTTCATCTGCAGCAGCTGACAGTTGGAAATTCTATTCCCACAACTTCTAATAAGCAGCCATTTTGTACTCTCTTCCACTCTTCATCATTCTGAAGAAACTGGGTTTTCTTCTTCTCGCTCCCCCCCCCCATTTTTCCCTTATGGTTTTTATCTTTTATCTTCTGCTTCTGTTTATTCTTCTTTCTATGGTTTAAATTCCACTGCTCCCCATTTGTAAAGAAAGCAAGAAATATTAGAATTACTATTATTTCATTTCAGCCTCAACAGCTGTGCTCTTAAATTGAAGAAAGCTCCTATCAAATGTATTGCAAATGATGAAAAAGGCAGAGATGTATTCCACAATTTCTAAATTTAATTTACAGCAGGCTGCTATATTAACAGCTACTGAGAATTGAAAATGGTGGCGGTGGTAACTCTGGCAGTATGGTACGAATGAATCCAGGTAGACCAAGCAAACAGCTGGCATATATACTATCAGGACATTTGAAATTTCCTGGGAAGTATATGATTGACAGTAGCTAGATACTTTTTACTTAGCATCTTTAATAAAATGCAGTAATCTTATTTAAATATAACATTGCATAAATAATTGATTAAACACAAACCACCATAAAAGGTGATCCAATCAACTCTTGGTGATCCCGCTTTTGATCTTTCACTGTAATAGAGGGTCTTCCCTGCTACTGCTCTGTACAAAGTATACCAATTCAACACTGTCTGTTAAGGAGAACATGAACAGACAAATGAAAGAGATGAATACAATGGTTGGGATTAAGGATGGGGGAGCAATTGGATTGATCCACTTTTCACAGTGGATTAACCCATCTGACCCTTCTGAACCTGCTTGCCCACCAGAATGCAGCCCAGTCAGATGACACACTTTGCCAGATTTTGCAGTGGATTCTCGGTTCACGAAAAGAACATATTTTATATAACACCATCGTTCTACAAAATACATACTTGATTGGTGAATGAACTGAAAAGTGTGCATTTTTCATTTTAGAAATGCATACCAAATGCATACAACGTGACAGGGCAGAGTAGCACACAGCAGGATGAACTGCCATGGCATGCAAACTAGAACAGATCTGTGACTGCTGGGACTAAATGAAAGCTATATAGGATGGAATTAGTTGCTCAGCCAGAACTAGACTGTGTGGTTGCTACTGAAAGCAGAATTCAGATATCTCCTCCTTCTCCTCTCTCCCATATAATATCTAGTAATACCAATAATATCTGTTTCCTACAAATAACAGACAGTGAAGTGGAATGCAGGTGGAGAAACACATTCACTTTGATATTAAGAAGAGTAAGCTGTATAATTGCTGCAGCTGCTTATGGAGGGAACAACATGTGACCAGTAGTGATTGCTTTTATCTTTTAGCAGTCTAGGCACTAGAGTAATCACAGATATTTTGCCTATGTGAAATTTAAAATATTTTTTTCCGGGTTCCTGTCAATGTGAAACATCTGAAGGAAAACCGAAAGAATTTCAATTAAACTAGCATCCATTCTTGGAATTTTCCTGCACATCCTCACTATATGCCAACAGCAGCAACCTTTCTATATCTGCCTTGATGATGGCTATCAAATCAATATGCCTTTTACAGGGAGATGATTGGGGGAGAGACAATAGAACAAGAAGAGTAAGGCTGGCATAGATTTACAGGGAGCAAAGGGTGGAATTCAGCAAGGGGTTAAAAGTGTTCCTGGGTTTGCAGAAAGGTTGCTCAGAGGGAGAAGACCTTCAGAAAGTATTGTAGGGCGTGCTCAGGGGGAGATGAACAGTACTAAAACCTTGTAGTAGATCCCAGGTAAAGGTAAAGGTACCCCTGCCCGTACGGGCCAGTCTTGACAGACTCTAGGGTTGTGCGCTCATCTCACTCTAGAGGCCGGGAGCCAGCGCTGTTCGCAGACACTTCCGGGTCACGTGGCCAGCGTGACGAAGCTGCTCTGGCGAACCGGCACCAGAGCAGCACACGGAAACACCGTTTACCTTCCCGCTATAAAGCGGTACCTATTTATCTACTTGCACTTAGGGGTGCTTTCGAACTGCTAGGTGGGCAGGAGCTGGGACCAAACGACGGGAGCTCACCCCGCCGTGGGGATTCGAACCGCCGACCATGCGATCGGCAAGTCCTAGGCGCTGAGGTTTTACCCACAGCGCCACCCGTGCCCCAAAGTGTGATCCCAAAGTGTGTCTAAATGAGTTGGCATGATGACCAACAAGAAGAAGTCAAAATGAGGGGATGAAAGGGGATCAAGTAAAATCTAGGTAGGTTTGTTTGAGCTTAAGGAACGGTTTCATGAGACAAGACCCAGTAATGTGATGAGGAAGGGTCTGGTAAGAGGTAGTTTGGGGCATGTAGACAAGCAAAGATGGTTCATCCAGAAGGTTTATCTTGTAGGTGGTCCTCCTGGATGAATATACCTATCAAAAACAATGACTGGGGCAAACAGGTTACTGGTGAGTCATGCTAGCTTGCCTGGAGATGCTGTTGTTCTGTCTGTTTTGCACTTCCATTTCTTTAGAATTTATAGTTCATGTACGAAGCTTGTCTTTGGAGCTTGTTGTAGGGGCTTCTAGAGGCAAAAACCTGCATCTGGTGGCTTTTTGATTGCCAATAATTTTACCTTTTTGCAATGATTGCATCCTAGCTCTCAACTGAGTCAATTAACTTTCCGGAGCCTCATGACCTTGTTGGCAAGAAGCTCAAGTATAGAGAAACAAACCAGAACACCGTACATAAGGTCAAAGGAGAGAGCCATTTCCCCTGGTCCTTCACTTTAGTCAAATCCATCTTTGGTCCAGTCCTGAATACAAAATAGAAGCAAGCAGAGAAAGCTTCATAGAATATATGCTCGCTCTCTTTATGGATGTGAAAAGAAATGATGGAATTGTAACTGTTATAATATTTCCATGAACTCCAGCAGTAGCAGTAAAAACTTCCATCCACTGACCATTAAACTGGCAAAGTGTATTCAGGGGATGTGGGGGAGCGGGAATAATAATCTTCTAGCTAAAATGAGTGTATATTTACCATTCTCACCCAAGGAGTCCGCTAATCAAATAAATACATTTGATTTTTAATTCCACACAGCACTCTGTCTCCATGGAAAGTAGATTAGCAAATGGATTAATAAACAGTAAGTGCATCTGCAATGTAATTCCACTGAAGTCAATAGAAATACTCTAGGGGTAAATTCAGTCCCACTAATCTTTTGATGTTTGCAGTTCTTTGACTACAGAGGCATTGTTAATCCAGCCCAAAGGTTGGTAGATTAAGGAATGCTTTCATTGCTTGTCTGAATAAACAGGTGAAACTAAGTAGGCAAGGCCTTCATACACATTGAAACTTAAAAGGAGTGATAATTTAAAAGCAAAATCAACGTGTTTTCAGGGTATATTTCACAGATATCCCTATATGTGGAGAGGAACTGTCAATGTTCCTGAATATATGGATATTTTGATCTTTGCCCACAGCCATTTCATGTTCCCCAACAAACCATGTATAGATATATTTAATCTATCTGTCTTAAATATTTATACCTTAACCTTTTAAAAAATGGGTTTGTGTTTAATAATTTTGCTGTGTGCATGTGTGTAGAATTAGATCAAGACAGCTAGTCATCATGTACTATATGTAATTTATCGGGCTTCTATGTATAGTTCCCTGTGTTTAAATTATATTTTTGAGCATATGTCTTACTCTCACTCAGAAAGGATAAAAATCTGTTTTGCTATACACATAAATAGCAAAGGAAAATGTTGTAAATCTTTAACAATGGTGTGATTTCTTTCATTTATATGAGATGTGCCAGCTTTGTCCCTCCTGAAGAAGAAAAAAGGAGTCCTCCTGTCATGATCAATATTAGTTTTTTGTAATATTAGTTCTGCAGTGTACTTAATGTGGGGCTGTCTGTGGGGCTGTGCAAAATGTCTCAATAAACTTTGTGAGTTTTATTGAAATAGCTTTCCACCAGATGATGATGAAGAAGAAGAAGAAGAAGAAGAAGAAGAAGAAGAAGAAGAAGAAGAAGAAGAAGAGGTGGTGTATCTTCAGCCATTTCCCATCAGGACTCGAAATTCACTTCAAAGTTCATTTCAGGGAACATTTAAAGGAGCAGCTATGTTAAGGTTGGTAGCAGAAGCAACAGAGAGCCTTGTGACGTATCAACAACTGACAAAAATTGTGCTTCCATTGAATAGAGCCTAGCTCATCCTTAACAATGGCTCAAACACTTCAGCTGCTGCTGGCTGCTGCTGCCCATCTTGTACCAAGAGGGAAATAGTATGTTCTATTTATAGTGCAGAACATTGCCCAGGCATGAAACAGGTGAAATAGCTGAGACAGGACTGATGGAATGGCACTCCATTGGGGTTGGGAAGTGCCTCAAACCTCCCCCATGACAGTTGTCCCGCACTGAATCTTGATGTGAAAGATTCCATCCAGGCAAAGCCCTAACATGAGATTAGGCCATACCTTAGCAAATCATTCCCTCAGCCCCCCTAATGGGCACCCCCTTTACTATGCTGATCCTGCCATATGCAATTTTCTCCCATAAAAGTGCAGAATTCTCTCAATGCCTAACATACACAAGCCATATTTCTCTGAGGGAAAGGCAAAGGGAGAAAACCTCAATCAGTGGGCCAACTGAGGTTGGAAGAAGAAGAAAAGCTCACGGGACAAAATAGTCTCAAAACCTTGTGGGTGAGGCTTTTTAAAGGCCTCAGCCACTCCTTCTACTTGTGAGATCCTGTGGTATGATTGACATCCCACGACATCTTGTGAGAATGGCAGGGAGCTCTGTTTGGTCCCTCAAACCACTTTCTGTTCCCACACCACCAGGCAAAGTAGAGCAAGGCTTATTATACTTCCTATTGGTTGGCCTCCAGACCAAATTCAAGAATTTGGTTTTGTCTTTGAATTCTCAGGCCCTGGTTATTTCAGGGACCAGCCTTCTGCATACTGAGTTCTCTCCCAGTTATTATTGCCTTTGGAAGTCCTTCAAAGAGTCCCATCACAGGAGAGGGGAGAATGGGGAAGGATAGGGCCATGCTTTCCAACAGATGGCCCTGAACGTCTGAAATGTGTTCCCCAAGCAAGGAAATATTTTAAGCAGCATAAAGGTAAAGGTAAAGGGACCCCTGACCATTAGGTCCAGTCGTGACCGACTCTGGGGTTGCGGCGCTCATCTTGCTTTATTGGCCGAGGGAGCCGGTGTACAGCTTCCAGGTCATGTGGCCAGCATGACTAAGCTGCTTCTGGCGAACCAGAGCAGCACATGGAAATGCTGTTTACCTTCCCGCCGGAGCGGTACCTATTTATCTACTTGTACTTTGACATGCTTTCGAACTGCTAGGTTGGCAGGAGCAGGGACCGAGCAATGGGAGCTCACCCCGTCGCGGGGATTCAAACCGCCGACCTTCTGATTGGCAAGTCCTAGGCTCTGTGATTTAAACCACAGCGCCACCCACATCCCTTTAAGCAGCATACATAGATACAAATATAAAATGATTTCACGGCTTCCATTGAATTTTCTACAGATGTTTTGCCCTAGCAGGAAATACCCTTTTATTTTTGGAGACATTTCAGTAGAAACTCTGGAGACACACTAACACCCTTTCAGACAATTAACTTCCTTCGAAGGACTAACCCATGTTGGTGTAATTCAGATTTCACTTTAGGTGTAATTCGGATGTGACACTAGTAGAAGTTAATTACTCGGCTGAAGGGGGCGAGATTACAACAGTTGACTTGAGGCTTTGATGTACTAAAAATTCAGATAAACCATGAAATTTAGTTTCAGAAGGAAGTGTTACTATCTGACCCATTTTACCTTTTGCATGGCAGACAGAAATAGCAACCTGTTCTTTATGGGCATTGTAGCCACTAAATGCCATCTTGTAATATAAATTGTCTCCTAATTATTATATGTTAGAGCAGAAATTCATAGTTAGTATCAGTCATATAGTGTCTGGAAATTATTATCAGCTAACAGATAACCTTTGAGTTTTGTGTTATAATAGCTATCTCTGGTACTCTAATTTAAGTGTAATCCAGGGGATGAAGAACTAGTGACATTTTCTTCTTATTGAACACTCTGTCCCCACTTTAATTATACTGAGAATACTAATGAAATTCAGAGACAAAGGATGGAAGTAGATGACTGATAGCCACCTGGCAAATTAAGTGCTTGGAATACTGACTGGGAGTACTTTGTGCTTTGACTTCCTTTAAAATCCCTCATGATTTTGCTGAAAAGGAACTACCAAAATCACTTTGAATTTAGCTTTAGGCAAAATTCTAACCAGAGATCTGCAGAATCTTGTGGCAAACGCTTGCCTCCTCTTATCACCACCATCATCATCATTCCTTCAAATTCTTTAGATGTTTCATCCACACACCAAAACAACAACAACAACAACAACCTTGTTACAAGGTATGGTATAGTAGGTAGCATCTTGAATTTTGTGTTTAACAATTTCAGATAATTGTCATAGGAATGAGGGAGAAATTTGGTTTAGTTTGCATCTTAATGGGAAAGTACCCATTTCACACAACCTGAACGAATACACATAGCTGAAAGGAGTCATTCTTTGAAATCTGCACTTCTCTGAATATTGCAGTGCTGTTACCCAAGCAAAAAGAAAATGGATGTTAGGGGAAAGTGTTCATTAAAATGCACGTATTAGTGAAAATAACACCAAAAATACTTTAGATTAGGGAAAATGGGTTGCAAAAGTGATGTGTAGGTTAGGCAAAATTGCATATTGAAATGCTGATGAATTTTCAGGAAGATTTTTTTTTTCTAATCAAACTGATGCAGAAAGGTGAAGAACTGGCCCTAAAATTGAGGGAAAGAGAAACTGAGAAAAATCAACATTAACATAGCCATTCCAAGTCATGTGGCCAGCATGACTAAGCCGCTTCTGGCGAACCAGAGCAGCTCACGGAAACACCGTTTACCTTCCTGCCAGAGCGGTACCTATTTATCTACTTGCACTTTGACGTGCTTTCGAACTGCTAGGTTGGCAGGAGCTGGGACCCAGCAACAGGAGCTCACAGGGATTCGAACCGCGGACCTTCAGATCGGCAAGCCCTTCGCTCTGTGGTTTAACCCACAGTGCCACCCTTGTTGTATATCAAAGGTCCTACACAACATCTATTTTTGTGTGTATCTTAGGGCCAGCATCAGAAGGCACAGTGCTTGGCAATTTGCTGGGATCCCAAGACCAGCACTATTCCAAAATGGTGTTTTCATGTTTACTTTCCAAAGAACACTCGTGAAGGCTGGGATCACTACAAAAGCCAATTGGAGTTTGCTTAGAGTCATGCTTGTATCTGGGGGGGTATCAGTGATCTAAGGGAGGATTACATTTACAATTACAAATTTAAGAAATTCATTCTTCTTCACAAATACTCTTCCAAGAATGTACCTTTCCATATCCTCAAATAGGTAACTTGACGGAGGTTAATTCATTTTAATTGATTATGTAGCTATACATGGAGTGATTAATAACAACAACAAAGTTTAATCAGGATATAGAATCATAGAATCATAGAATCATAGAATGCAAAGTGTGGTGGAGTCTCCTTCTTTGGAGGTCTTTAAGCAGAGGCTTGACAACCATATGTCAGGAGTGCTCTGATGGTGTTTCCTGCTTGGCAGGGGGTTGAACTCGATGGCCCTTGTGGTCTCTTCCAACTCTATGATTCTATGATTCTATGATTCTACGATTCTATGATCCATCCCAACACTGGATGCATATGAATGTGATAGGCAAGGAGCTGTGTTGCCATCTGATTCTACACACACACACAAACAAATAAATGGGGTTTTCTTCTAAAGAAGTGTGCACAGTATCATAACCATTGCACACTACTCTTAGTGGCAGCAGCTGTCCCAATTCTCAGGCAGAGGATGTCTCCAGGTCAGCTGTCTGAAAACTCTTTAGTGGAAAAGCTACATGCAGACCACTGACCTGAGAGATTGCTTGCTTGAGTTTGCAAAATGCTCAACTTGATTCTTGGATATGAAATTCAAATTAGCTTCTGCTCTAGCCCCAATTTATAGTTTTGAGGAAAACTGGTCTCATTCTAAAAATATATTTAATCACATTCTTTGTTAAATTTCAGTATGAATAGTTCTTTAGATTCCCAGGTTTCTGTCACTTTGCATACATTCTGAAATTCTTTCCTTGCCTAAGACTTGAAGCCTAAGTAATTTACGGTGTTCTCATGCATTCCTGAATCTAAAGCTATCGTATAGTTTTAAAAAAGATATTACTGTTCTGTAAATTTATCCAATTATTATGTTAACAATTTTGGCATTTTTAAAAGCCCCATTATTTCTTTTGATTATTTTTTTTTTTTTTAATCCATTACAATTTTAATATCCCCTCCCTCCCCCATTTCAAAAGCTCTTCTGTATCAGGGAAAATGTGTGGCTCTAATGTGTATATATGTTTAATCTCTTTCCTTGTTTGCTTTTGCCAGTTTGACAGACATGGCCTGTGTTCGGCAGCCAAAAGAAGTGGTTTCCCTAGCAACGGGATCCGTGTAAAATCTCTCTGAACACCTGTTCTCTCCACTCTCATTTCGTTCAGCTAAGCACTGTACACTTGGAAAATAGGGTGTCTACTCCAAAGTGTCACTCAAAGAATTCAACTGAATGGTGACAAGGGCTGTGTTGAAAGACCCACCTGACTTTTTTAGGCAGACACACCTACAACATGTGTGGATTTTTTTTGTTCTTAATATGGGTAATTGCTATCTATTTTCCCCTCGTTTTTTTGTATTTTTTCTGTCTGGAGTTGTAGCTGTCAGAGACATAATTTAAACTTGAGAAACCCAGCAAGGAATAGCAGGCATTTTCAGAGCGTGAAATGACAATACATTACTGACACTGCTGCTCCATTGTCACCCTTAGGCTTTCCAGGCACACACAATTCATAATTCATAAAGCATCACGACAGAAAAGGGCAATGTAACCGAGCGCTCAAGAAAAAGACTGCCATATTTTGGTATATATATATATATATATATATATATATATATATATATATATATATATACACATACATACATACACACACACACATACAGTTATACCTCGGGTTACAGATGCTTCGGGTTGTGCAATTTCGGGTTGCACACCGCACCGAACCCGGAAGTACCGGAACGGGTTACTTCCGGGTTTTGGCACTTGCACATGCACAGAAGCACCAAATCGCAACCCACGCATGTGCACATGCGGCACTGCGGGTTGCGAACACTGCAGGTTGCGGACGTGCTTCTGGCACGGATCACTTTCGCAACCTGAGTGTCCACTGTATATATATGTTAGATTCCTCAACTTAAAGTTGTACAATTCCACAGCACCTCTTGCCATGATTTGAAACTTGTTGTCAAATTACCATCTTATTATCTGCCTATATAAAAGTCAGCTTCCCCAGCATCTTGCCAACATGCTGCTTTATGGTTGGTGAACCTATGCCCATCGCTAACCAAGATTTTGCTGGAATGTAAAGGTTGTTTTCTGCTGCTCCAGAGAAGCGGACACGGAGCAATGGATCCAAACTACAAGAAAGAAGATTCCACCTAAACATTAGGAAGAACTTCCTGACAGTAAGAGCTATTTGACAGTGGAATTTGCTGCCAAGGAGTGTGGTGGAGTCTCCTACTTTGGAGGTCTTTAAGCAGAGGCTTGACAACCATATGTCAGGAGTGCTCTGATGGTGTTTCCTGCTTGGCAGGGGGTTGGACTCGATGGCCCTTGTGGTCTATTCCAACTCTATGATTCTATGATCCCTGACCATGGACCACGACGACAGGGGCTGATGGGAGTTGGAGTTTAACAACAAATGAAGGACCATCCCTGTTCTTGAGTGATGATGAAACAGAACCCAGGCAGGACTATTGCAGAGAAGAGCTCTTCCTGGTTTCCACCATCTCCCAATTGGCTGTGGGACAACAGTAAGAGATTGGAACTGGGATACACTTAAGATGAAGGAAAACCTGCCCCTCAAACCAAACATGGATGAGGGCAAGGGGCAGTTATAGTACCACCCTGATTATATCACTGAATATACACTTAAATTCCCCCCCATACCTGCCATTCATTCTTTTTTGTGAAATAAAATATTGCAGCTGGAGACAATGTTGCTATGGGGAGAAAACATGAATACAGCTCACTCCTCCCCTGACATTAGATTTCAAAACAAATATTTTATAATATTTTTTTTTTTTAAAGTACTCATTTTGATACCTTTTTTTTGGGGCTGACAAATGCATAGAAAAAAAAAAATCAGAGAACTGTAAAACTCAAATAATAAGAGTATTCCAAGCTGTGCATTAGTCTGAGTGGTGTGAATCAGGTCAGTTCATATCTAAACCCTCAAAGAATGAATTCGTCAAGCAACCACTCTCTCTTAACTGTCCAGGGGTCCTTTACCTTTACCTTTTCCTATTGCAGGAATTTTTCCACATGGTTTTCTGGGTACAGTGGTACCTCTGGTTAAGAACTTAATTCATTCTGGAGGTCCATTCTTAACTTGAAACTGTTCTTAACCTGAGGTACCACTTTAGCTAATGGGGCCTACTGCTGCCGCCATGCCGCCGGAGCACGATATCTGTTCTCATCCTAAAGCAAAGTTCTTAACCCAAGGTACTCTTTCTGGGTTAGCGGAGTCTGTAACCTGAAGCATCTGTAACTTGAAGCATCTGTAATCCGAGGTACCACTGTACTTCAGTTCTCCCCATTGTCTGCTAAGAGTTCAGCTGATGACTCCACATATGTTTGATTACACACTGCTCAGACTCTAACCTGCTCAAACAATTTACACAGAGCTAGATAGGAGGGTTTGGGTCATGCAGAAAGCACACTCACCTCCTAATCCAAACACTAGACCAGCACACTTTGTGCGCACAGGCCAAATATGGGAAGAAATGAACAGCAAAGCTGTACTGCAGGGATAGCCAATGTGGTACACCATCGCCCTCCAGAAAAAGTTTTGGACTACAATTCTTATCATCCCCAGTCAGCATGGTCAGTAGTCAGGGGTGAGGAGAGCTATGGTTGAATGATATCAGCAGGGCATCTTGTTTGTGGTTCGAGGACCCGACCACCGCGAAGTGAAATGAAGACACAAGGACACATGATATAAGGTTGATGGGCTAGAAAAGGCCACAACTTTATTGATTACAGCAATGAAAAGGTATTGGCTTAGGCATTGGATCGCGAAACAAGTGGGTTTATTCACCAGGGGTTCATCACCTGTTGATGCTAATCCAACTATAGGCTCACCCCAGATGTCACCGAGGGTCGTGCCATGGCCTCCCGCCAAGCAGGCATCAGACGGAATACACGACCCCCAGATTCCTTTAACGGAATACCCCTAAAATTGAAGGCATAGGCGATGGCCACGCCTAGCACTTCGACAGACCACAACACATTATTCCAATGCCTAACCTACCCACCAATACCACAAAAGTTGTGACGATTGCTACGAGGTAGGCGAAAAAACCAAAAAGCCTAATGCCAAATGGAAAAACTCCTACCAGGCCCCCCGGGCAACCAGGGCGACCAACCTAAGGTCCATAGCAAGGCCAATGACCTAAGTCCTAACTAAAAGGGAGTGGAGGGTGGGTGACTCGCGATGGGACGACGATGAGGAATGAGGCCAGGGAGAGGCTGGCGCTGCAGCAAAAGGCTGCTGAACACGCCCCCTCTGCGGCACCTGGTTGGGTGGCCACCGGGGGCGTGAGCGCCAGCCAGGTGAGCTGGAGGCAGGGGGCCACGCCCCCTGCTGGGCGGTGCTCGGGCTCCCAACCGCAACCACTCCCCTCTCTTTCAGGGAGGAGAGTCTTTGTGGTTCGAGGACCCGACCACCGCGAAGTGAAATGAAGACACAAGGACACATGATATAAGGTTGATGGGCTAGAAAAGGCCACAACTTTATTGATTACAGCAATGAAAAGGTATTGGCTTAGGCATTGGATCGCGAAACAAGTGGGTTTATTCACCAGGGGTTCATCACCTGTTGATGCTAATCCAACTATAGGCTCACCCCAGATGTCACCGAGGGTCGTGCCATGGCCTCCCGCCAAGCAGGCATCGGACGGAATACACGACCCCCAGATTCCTTTAACGGAATACCCCTAAAATTGAAGGCATAGGCGATGGCCACACCTAGCACTTCGACAGACCACAACACATTATTCCAATGCCTAACCGCCACCCGAGCCAAAGGCTCGCCGCCAATACCTTCAAAGCTGCAACCAATCCCAATGCTTTTGCTGACACTAGCTAACCAAATGTCGTTCCCCAGATCCGATAGGTGGACACCGTCATTCCGGTATAAAGCTTGGTCGCCGATCCGGATACGGTCATGATAAATGACTCGGCCATACATAAAGCGCACCCAACGGGCTACCGCCCAATTTACGAGTTTCCTGGTTCTTTCAATGGCCATACAGCTTTGCGCACCGCGCCAAACAGTTCTTTTCAGGAAGGAGGACCAGAACACCATCGTTCTGGGACAGAAGGCTGCAAATGCATTCAAGTCTCTTTTTATGCTCCACAACAAGTCCACACTCCTTCTGTTAGCGAGGTCATTCTCCCCCAAATGAATCACAAGGATGTCGGGAGGGCCGCACTTGGCTACTTTCTCCCACAGCAATGGCATAAGCTCCTCCCAAGGCATGCCTCTTCTCGAAAACCAGGAAACTCGAACACCATGTGGAAGGCCAAGACTGGGTGCCAGGCCGCAGCTCACCGCTCGTATGCGGGCCCAATGCACTATACTGTGGCCGCAAATCCACACACTTCTTCTGAGCATAGCTGGGGGTAAAAGACAGAAAAGGCAGGTAAGTAGGGTAAAGCATCAGGTCGCGTACTAGCGAATATAAGACTAAAAAGCATTGGATTTCCACCGGCCCATTTCTTTGATCCTGTCCGCCAGTAACCCCAGGTGCGCAGCCGTGGTTGCGGCGCCAATCCTAAATGAGTGCGCAGCGTACTCCTGGGAGGATAGACCACAAGCCTCAATAGCCTTGCGAGGTACTCTGGTGAATTGGTGCCTCAACAAGGGTGACCCATCTTCGTAGACCAGAAACAGACCCGGGCCGGGCGGTCTGAGGTAGAGGTACCGCCTAGTGTCCTTTACCGGGCATGGGCCCTGCTGCGCCAACGCCGTGAGCTTAACTAGGACACCCTTACCAGCCTGATCAGTCTTGGACTGACGTATACACACTGTCACGGTAGTTTCGGACACCTGCACGTCCTCGCACAGGAGGCCGTGTGTTGAACCTTGTGCACTAACTTAAACACCACCTCACCAACTCTGAGCACGCCAAAAAAGGCGATAGCGTATGCTGCGGAAAAGAGACGTGCTTCGAATCTGGACCAGCAAATTGACCTGACTTTTATGCGTATCTGAGATGACAACCCGTATGAAATCGGCTTACGGCCCTTGGCCCTGGGAGGTTGTAGCCTGCCCCAACCCTCAATGGCTCTACGGATCAAGAAGTCGCTACTCGGGTCATGAGCAAATGTAGCTTTTGAAAAGAAGCTGATGGCGGCTACATGTATCTTTAAGGTTTTGGGGGCACGTCCCAAATTGTCAAGATGGGAAAGGTATTGCAGAACGTCATCCGCGCTTGGTGGCACGCTAGGCGAAAGCCCCAATATCCCTGACCTGAAGCCCATGAAGTCACACCATGCTTTTTTGTAAGATCTGAGGGTGGAGGGTGTGACAGATGCCAATACTCCCTTAATCAGTTTGCATCTCCAAGGTTCCCCAGGTGCTCCGGAAAGGGTTCGGGCAACAGTCGAGCTCCAGGCGCTAGCAACCGGAAGCGAGTCATGACCGCAGCAGGGACGACACCCTCTCAGAACGAGATGACTGCCTAGCCAGTATGTTCACCACCGCCTGGTTATCAGTTCTGAAACACACCCAGCGATTCCGGAACTCCTCCGTCCAGATATGCACGGCCACTACTATGGGAAAAAACTCAAGAAAAGTGAAATCCCGCGTGATAGCCTTGCTCTGCCACCCCGCTGGCCACTGTTGAGAGCACCACCGACCCCTGAAGTACAAGCCAAAACCCAGGGGCCCTGCTGCATCTGATAGAATCTGGAAATCTGAGGACCAGTTAAAGGCCTCCTGCCCTAAGGATGCTCCATTATAGCGGTTCAGACATGTAATCCCGATCTCTAGGTCAGCCTTGACTGACTTCAGTAGTCTGAATTGTTGGTAAAAGGTTTCAAACGCAGAGAAAACACTGACTAGGCCTGTGGTTTGCAGGGCACAGGAGGCTACCCTGACCCATCTTGCACACAGGACCCCCTTGTATTGGGGAGTTCTTGGGGAGGAACAGAAGATTGTGCCTGATGGGTTCTCTTGGAAGCCATTATATCGCCCGCACATTAACCCTTGTACGCTAAACTTTAACAGTGTAAATTGGTCAAGCAGGCCAGGCACTGTTTAGAACTGCCAGCCTGTGCCTTTCCCTTTTAACTTAAGCCTTTATTACAAGAGGGCACTTTAGCCCAGCCGGCCTAGTTCAGTAATGATTGAACCGACAACACTTGGAAAGAAATCAGATTCAAACCACTAAACCTTGATGGTAAATGAAGCTGGGATCAATTGTTTATTAGTTATGTATTTAAAAAGGGTCCTCTAGTCCAGCCCCCTGCAAGGCTGGAATCTTTTGCCCAATATGGGGTGCGACCCACAACCGTGAGATTAAGAGCCTCATGCACTACTAACTGAGTTATCCCAGCTGCTTCAAATCCATAACAACTCAATAATGAACAGAGTTGTATTATTTTTCTCCCCCAAAAGGGACGTGAAAGATACTAAAACAAACCCCGGCCTTTATGAACAAATAACTCAAATCACTTACCATGAATTAATGCATTCAAATAAACTGTGCTGGGCGTAAGGCAACAAATTGCAATGAAATAATTAAATTATTATTTTCATTATTATTACTATTATTGAATTTATTTTATTTTATTTATTTATTATTTGTTTAGTTGTTTATTTATTCAATATTTATGGTGTGCAGTCATTAGGCTTGCCCCTAATGACTAATGACTCGCGATGGGACGACGACGAGGAATGAGGCCAGGGAGAGGCTGGCGCTGCAGCAAAAGGCTGCTGAACACGCCCCCTCTGCGGCACCTGGTTGGGTGGCCACCGGGGGCGTGAGCGCCAGCCAGGTGAGCTGGAGGCAGGGGGCCACGCCCCCTGCTGGGCGGTGCTCGGGCTCCCGACCACAACCCCTCCCCTCTCTTTCAGGGAGGAGAGTCTTTGCTGTTGCTACACAGACTCCCTCTCCATGAGAACCTTGTACCTGAGTTAAGATGGCTTGTGCACTGCAAATATGAATCTAAAGGTATCAGAGGGAGGACGATTGTGTTGAAGTACCATTGAATGTAAAGAAAACCTCATTAATTTTCATCGCAAAATGCAAAACTATATCAAGAAATAGTAAAAGTGTCAAATAAACAATAGAAGTAAACAGTGCTTTTTTTCTGGGGCTACGCAGAGCTACGCATACCCCTAAACATTTTGTGAATCGAAGTTTGCCTCTTTGAGGGGCAGTATTTCAATATGAGTAGGAAAATGACAGTATCCCTAAATACAGTGGTGCCCCGCAAGACGAATGCCTCGCAAGATAGAAAACTTGCTAGACAAAAGAGTTTTCCGTTTTGGAGGTGCTTCGCAAAACAAATCTCCTATGGGCTTGCTTCCCAAGACGACAATGTCTTGCGAGTTCCTGCTGGTTTTTCCCCCCTTTCCCCCCCTTTTTCTAAGCCGCTAAGCCGCTTATCAGCTGATCCGATCAGCAGATAAGCCGCTAAAAGCCTCTAAAAGCCTCTAATAGCGCTAATAGCGCTAATCCGCTAATCCTTCAATGGGCTTGCTTCACAAGACGAAAAAAACCGCTAGACGAAGAGAATCACAGAACGGATTCTTTTGGTCTTGCGAGGCACCACTGTATATTTTTTTAAGAAAAAAGCACTGGAAGTAAAAAAGAGTGCACTTATTCATGCCATTTAAAAACACTTGATAGATTCTGTGAGTGAGCAAAATTCATTTTGAATTCATGTGGTATATGTTGCTTTTGTTTTCTTATCGGTTCATAGTCTATACATTCCTATGACCCATTGGATAATCAGCATCGACATAGGAAATGCTTCTTCCTTTCTTCCCTGTACAACCAACAAAATGCATACAAATTGTTCTGAAATATCATTTTGGGAGAGCAGACATACTCTGGCTCTTTTTGTCAGAGTGTAGTTAGGTTTTTTTTTGTCAGAGTGTAGTTAGTTTTCCAGTCACTGATAGCAATGCCCTCAGCAGCACTTGGTCTAAGCTCAGAGAAAATACTCCATGACAAAGAAGTCAGCAGCTGAATTTCAAAAGCCACCACAGCTGCATTATCTTTTTTTCCTATTTGTGGAAAAAAATGTAAAGATTCTCAACTTGCACTTTAACTTTATCCTGCAGCACATCCATTGTGATAGAAAGATCAATCTTGCTCAGTATTAGTTAAGCTCTCCCGATGTGAAACACATATTTACTGTCTTTTTAACTGGAGTAATGATGCAGGGAAACATGCAGATATGAAAGTTTTGTTCTTATACTTTTATTGTGCATTTTGGTCCTAGTTGGAACCCTCAAGCATGGCTAAAAAGAATTTGAGACTATTGGGAAAAATGGTAAAACAGAAGAGGGATCATTGAATGGAACATTCTGAAAAAAAGTATGGCTGGCTGGCTGGTACAATGAATAGGAGCATTTCCTGCTTCTTGGGAGAAAAGCGATGACAAACCTAGACAGCATTTTAAAAAGCAGAGACAACACCTTGCCGACAAAGGTCCATATAGATAAAGCTATGGTTTTCCCAGTAGTGATGTATGGAAGTCAGAGCTGGACTATAAAGAAGGCTGATCGCTGAATAATTGATGCTTTTGAATTCTGGTGCTGGGGAAGACTCTTGAGAGTCCCATGGACTGCAAGAAGATAAAACTTATCCATTCTGAAGGAAATCAGCCCTGAGTGCTCACCAGAAGGACAGATCCTGAAGCTGAGGCTCCAATACTTTGGCCACCTGATGAGAAGAGAAGACTCCCTGGCAAAGACCCTGATGCTGGGAAAGATTGAGGGCACAAGGAGAAGGGGACGACAGAGGATGAGATGGTTGGACAGTGTTCTTGAAGCTACTAACATGAATTTGACCAAGCTGCGGGAGGCAGTGGAAGACAGGAGTGCCTGGCCTGCTCTGGTCCATGGGGTCACGAAGAGTCGGACATGACTAAATGACCAAACAACAACAACAACACTTAAGAAATATCATTTTGAGAGCTCAATACATCAAAATTTAAAGGAAACTAAATATGAAGCAAATAGATACCAATGGCATTTGGGGGAAATTGAATGAAAATAATGAAAATGCAATCCATAATTTTTCATTAGAAATGAAAAAATAAGACTTAGCACAATCAGATGGACCCAGGACTACCATCAAATAAGTGACCCGGAAAGGGAATACTGGTTAATCCACTGTTTTGACACCACAGGTTGCAGTTGTGGGCTGGCAGTGTAATTGGACCCAGGGTGCTATGGGGAAAGAGTGGTATCAGTACACAAACCTTTACCATGTTTTGATATCCAGATGTTGAACTGGGAAGGCATAGCGGCACAATGGAGAAGCTCACATTATAATGACTTTCCAGTTGCATATAAAACAGAGCGCCAATGAAAACTGATGAATCAAACACATGCAACACAAAGCACAGATGGATGGACATGCCCCACTTTCTGCACGGTGAATATTGCACTGTAGCCGTGTCTGCTCTGAACATCCTTTTCTTTTCCACACAGCTGTTTCTACTTATAGTCTTAATCACGGCCGGTAGAATTCTGACAGGCTGTGATCACCCTGTCACAAATGACAGAAGACAACCCCTTTAGATTCCTGAATGTCACAGCTCTGCACATCATTTCCATCCAAATGTCATGAGCTCTCACAAGTCCCCGCCTCAATCACTGAGCTCAAATAGCTTCAGAATATCTATCAAACCAAGACAGTCAAGGTTATGAGGCCATCTTTCTGTGCATAGGTCCTCAGGATTAATTATCGTCAAACTCCACAGGAGTTTTGTAGGCTTCCTAAGTGCTGGGTTGCAGCCCTCAATTTTCATTAACAATTATACAAGTTAGACAAAATACCAAAGAGGCCAATTCAAGCAATCCTGCACAATGCACCACATAGGAAGGAGGGTTAGCAGCAAGTGACACAGACACAAAAAGTCTTCTTCTTATTTGGCAATCACTCGTAGCTGAGTAAAATTGTCTTCCATAAACACGGTTTTAACAGTGAGTCCGTAAGTGACTCTGGAGGCCAATTCTGGACCCACACGTCATTCCACAGTGGGGACATAGGTTTCTGGGCAGGAGTTGATCATGGTGAGGGTTTGCCAAACATGTCTTCCTCTTATTGTGTCTCTCCCTTTCATCCTGAGTTTGAGCATCTTTCAAAGCCCATGACATCTTTGGTAAAGGCTGTTCTCCAACTGGAGCGCTCGTGGGCCAGTGTTTCCAAGTTGTTGGTGTTTATACTACATTTTTAAAAGATTTTCCTTGAGAGAGTCTTTAAACTTCTTTTGTTGACCACCAGCATTACACTTTCCATTTTAAAGTTCGGAATAGAGTAGTTGCTTTGGAAGGCGATAATCAGGTATTCGAACAACATGACAAGTCTAAAGAAGTTGATGTTGAAGAATCATTGGTGATCTTTGCTTCTTCCTGTACACTGGCATTAGTTAGCCTGTCTTCCCAAGTGATGTGCAAAAAAATTCAGAGACACTGTTGATGGAATCTTTTTAGGAGCTGGAGATGGCATTTATAAGTGGTCCACATTTCACAATCATACAGTAAGGTTGGTAGTACAATGACACATGAAGTAGTACACCGAGGAGTGGGAGTGTGGCAAAAGAATGTATCAGCAACCCCAGAAGAGTGTGTGTGCATGCACACGAGTGTACATGAATGGACACACCTATGTTTGATATAAGCACTTCCCACACAACGGCAGATGGAGCATGGGGCATACTTATCCTCAACCATGTTGATGATGGTTTTGCAATGCAGATTTAAATCACGTCTGCACTGTGCATACATCACTATCTTCAGTTGACTTAATTGCACATCATGTTCTCCTTTCAAAAGAACAGATTTCTTTCTACAGCAGCATAATGTAGATCTGAATCATTGCTGCACTATTCATTTAACTGCACGAACTTGCAAATAGTTTCTCTGCTTTCTTTTGAAAAAAAGCTCCTTTTAATTTGCTATATTGTATTTTTGCCGATACAGTGAAAACAGTCTCAGACTTTCTGCCTGTTTGGGACATTGCTAATACAATAATATGCTATTTTCACAAACAGAGTGGAAAACCATAAAATAGTCTTAGCGTCCTTAAATATTACTTCAAATACACTTTATTCAACATTATAACCCTGCATTTGATATGTTAGTCTTTCATTACAAATATGTAAAGTAAATGTGTCAAAAAAATTATAATTTGGGGGGAGAACATAGGATTTTCACACTATTCACAGTCATGAGTAATATAAAAAACAATTCTTCATCCTATAAAAGTATTGTGTAATTATCCATCTTATTCGGAAGGATCAAGATTAGATTTTCAGGGGCAACCCTTGAATTTATTTAATAAAAAGTGACCACTAAAACTGTGACATCTGGGCAACTCCTAGGCTGGGATCCTTTCCCTTCTGCTATAATACACTCCTGTGAGTAAGATATCAGCTATTATAGATTTGAACAGCAGTTTGGCTGATTTTGACATTGATTGAAATTTATCAACCTCTCTTCCATACACTGTTCGAGCCTGGATGGATGTTAATACATTTCCCAAACCTTAGCTCTTCTGATGCTACCTGAAAGGCAGTCTTTGTCTTGAATTATGGGCAAATTAGGTGCAATGCCATTCATGCTACTCGTAAGGGTTCTTGGGTGGTGGTAGGCTTTGGATTGGGGAAAGAGATTTAACCCTTGATCCCCCACAATGGTTGCCTGAAAAGGAAAACTCAATTGGTATGAATGGAAGCTTTTCTTTCGTTGCAAATAGGAAGTAGGTCCCTTAATCCTAATTGGAACCATAGGAGGAAGCAAAGATTTAATGCCCCCACCTCCTCCTATAATTCTTATCTGAATAGCTCCTCCTGTGCTTGCTATATTATTATTTTTTTAAGAAACAGCAGCCATTCATGCAATTATCAATTTGGTTTGATCTGAAGCATATGAGCTATGAGTTAATAGGGCCCTTGTTTAAATCTGCTTTCAGACCTAAACTCACTAGATGACTTTGACAATCAACTGTTATCCCTTGCTGCACTTGCATCTGAATAGGAATGTCCAATCTCTTAGGGACGTTGTAATGATCAACTGGGTAATAAGGTTTCTGAGCATTAAAACACACATCTCTGACTGCTAAGAAGAAATATGCCAGTTCAGGAGAAGAAGAAGACACAGGAAAATTTACTTATTAAAAAGTAATTAATAAAAAATACTTCTCCCAAAAAAAATTCTGCACAAAATTCTATGCATGGCAGTGTCCCAGACCAATATAAGGAACAACTGGTATTAAAGATGTAAAATGCTGGGTTAAAAAACATCCATTGATTTATTGGTGTGATTAAACGACTAATTCATTCATCAAAGTTTAAAAATGTGGCTTTATAATTGGTTTTTAATTGGAGCCCTCTGCAAGGGTATTAAGTGCTGATGGCATTGTTATAAAGAATTTATTCATATGCTGAGTCTATCAGTGCATTTTGGATGCTTTTATAATATGAGCTCTGTCAGTGTAATTTCTCCATTGTTCCCACACACAGGCTATTAAGAATCCAAACCCATTATTACCATTGCCAGATGACGTGTACAAAATGGCTTCCTTGTCATATTTGGCTGTTGTGTCATTGCACAACAGGGAAGGAGAGGCATTATCCCACACTGCAAGGTATTCTCAGTGGTGGCACCCACATGGCCTTGCCTACAAAATGTTATTCTGCTCTTGAGAGTCCCATGGACTGCAAGAAGATAAAACCTATCCATTCTAAAAGAAATCAGCCCTGAGTGTTCACTGGAAGGACAGATCATGAAGCTGAGGCTCCAATTATATGGCCACCTCATGAGAAGAGAAGACTCCCTGGAAAAGACCCTGATGTTGGGAAAGATGGAGGACACGAGGAGAAGGGGACAACAGAGGGTGAGATGGTTGGATAGTGTTCTTGAAGCTACCACCATGAGTTTGACCAAACTGTGGGAGGCAGTGGAAGACAGGAATGCCTGGCGTGCTCTGGTCCATGGGGTCACGAAGAGTTGGACACAACTAAACGACTAAACAACAACAAAGCAAAAATGAGTCCTTCTGTCACAATCCTATTGTCCACAGCTTTGTGGGTACATGTGTGCGCATGCATATGCCCCCTTCAACATTCATTCTGTTTTCTCTTTAGGGTTTTCTGACTGCAGTCCAATCCCCTGTTTCCTCCACTCAGCTGCAAGGGATGGAAGAAAGGAGCAGTAATAGGCAGGTTGCAGGCTGCAGGGATTGGAACCCTGGCAGAGGTAGAAATCTTTAACTCGTTGTCCCCACTCATATCCTAATTGAGATGTGTTTGTGTGCTATTTGCATGGAAAAGAAAGCTTGCCTTGGCATGGCTCAGGACTGCAATGCAGGTCAATGGGTCCTAAGGCTCTGAGAGTGAGTTCCTAATCCTTAAAAAAGTGTAGCCACAGGAAGTACTTGTCTAGACTATTATCTTCCCCCATCTACTCTTTTTTAAGAATTGGGGAAGACATCTCTGTTGTTGTTGTTGTTTTTCAAAATATGTTTACAGTGGACGCTCGGGTTGTGAACGTGATCCTTGTGGGAGGCACGTTCGCAACCTGCAGTGTTCTCAACCCACAGACCACATCTGTGAACGTGCGGGTCGCAATTCAGCACTTCTGCGCATGTGCAAAGCACGATTTAGTGTTTCTGTGCATTCATAAGGACGGAAACCAGGAAGTAACCCGTTCCAGTACTTCCAGGTTTCGGTGTGTCCTTAACCCGAAAACACGCAACCTGAAGCGTCTGTAACCCGAGGTATGACAGTATTATTTTACATTGATTTACATTAAGATCATATAACATACAATTTACATCAAAATCTATGTATTGATCTTGGCAACTTCCCATCTTTACATCTGTGATGGTCTAATTCACTCTCCTCCTTGCTGCCTGCCTAACCCCTTAACATTATTTATTTACCTAAATCCTATATTACAGTCTTTTCTGTTTTCTTGCCATTCCTCATAAGTCAAAACCTGTTTGAAATTTTATTTGGCTGTATTGCGTTCTTATATAAACTGCAAAGGGTTTCCATTCTTCCACAAATATTTCATCTTTGTGATTCCTTATTTTATCTGTGATTTCTGCAATTTCTGAGTACTCCAGTAGCTTCAGTACCCCTTCCTCCTTTGCTGGGATTTCTGATGCTTTCCATTTTTGCACGGAAGGTATCCTGGCTGCAGTGATAGCATATGAAAACAATTTTACCAACTTTTTTTAGGGGGGGGTCTCTTTTTTTATAGCTCTGCCAGCTTAGGTTTTTACTAGCTTCTTTGCACTGTTTACCATATTAATGATATGCTATTGTCTGTGTTGGTGTTTTTAATGAGCTGAACTAATGACACTCATTTTCAGTGGTAGAATGTATTGTCTAATTAGGTTGTAATCCTAAACACACTTTAGTAGATCCCATTGAACTAAGTGGGATTTAATGCTGGACTAAGGATTGGACATGTCATGGCTGACTCTAACCAGATTGTAGACATATGTCACACTTAGCACAGAAAATCACAATAAATGGAAACGCTGTTTGCAAACATTGGCATGTGGTTTGATTGAGGGGTGTACAGAAGATATAGATTGTGTTAAATTTTGTAACTGGTTTTGTAATGGTTTTCCTCTTGGGAAAATATTATTATTATTATTATTATTATTATTATTATTATTATTATTATTATTATTATTATTATTATATGCTGCCTTTATCCAAAGATCAGGTAGTTCGTTTACAGTAAATGTAAAATTTCTCTCTTTCTCTCTTGGTGTGTGTGATTTACTATTTCCTCTGCTTCTCTGTTTAATTTATTACTGTTCAGAAAGCCTATTTGGTAATTGAGACCATTTGTATTCTTGAAACAATCCTTGATAACATGAAAGGCTCTCTACTTAATCTAATTGAGTTCTCTACTCCATCTTTCTGTTCATCTAATGTCAGGCAACAAAATGTTGGCGAAGGACCTGATCCAAAGGTTAGTGTAGTAAATTGGAGACTGGCTCCAATAGGCTGGGTAGCATTGCCACTTAAAATTCATTTTATTTGGTATATTACATTCCCTTAAGGAAATTAAGCCTGTGATCCACAAACCATTCACTTCAATTATGTTTGCTTTTAGCACAGCATTTTGGAAATCTGTCCATATATCAGCAGAATTAGGCCATCAGTTAAAAGCAAAACTATATCCTGATTAAACTTTGTTGTTATTAATCACTCCATGTATAGCTACATAATCAATTAAAATGAATTAACCTCAGTCAAGTTACCTATTTGAGGATATGGAAAGGTACATTCTTGGAAGAGTATTTGTGAAGAAGAATGAATTTCTTAAATTTGTAATTGTAAATGTGATCCTCCCTTAGATCACTGATATCCCCCCTGATACAAGCGTGACTCTAAGCAAACTCCCATTGGCTCTTGTAGTGATCCCAGCCTTCACGAGTGCTCTTTGGAAAGTAAACTTGAAAACACCATTTTGGAATAGTGCTGGTCTTGGGATCCCAGCAAATTGCCAAGCACTATGCCTTATGATGCTGGCCCTAAGATACACACAAAATAGATGTTGTGTAGGACCTTTGATATACGACAAGGGTGGCCCTGTGGGTTAAACCACAGAGCCAAGGGCTTGCAGGTCAGAAGGTTGGCGGTTCAAATCCCCGTGAGCTCCTGTTGCTGGGTCCCAGCTCCTGCCAACCTAGCAGTTCGAAAGCACGTCAAAGTGCAAGTAGATAAACAGGTACCGCTCTGGCAGGAAGGTAAACGGTGTTTCCGTGCACTGCTCTGGTTCGCCAGAAGTGGCTTAGTCATGCTGGCCACATGACTTGGAAGCTGTACGCCAGCTCCCTTGGCCAATAAAGCGAGATGAGCGTCGTAACCCCAGAGTTGGTCACGACTGGACCTAATGGTCAGGGGTCCCTTTACCTTTACGTAGGGCCTTTGATGAAGTCAGGAGAATTGGCGAATGACCTCAGTAGGTTTATACATTGAGCCTGACTATCCAATTCACACTACAACATCCAGAAAGCGATTGCGACATGAGGTTGTGAAGTATAGATGAAAGCCACTAGTTATCTGTGAGGAACATTCAGATGTCATTAATTTAGTGCCACTAGGTGTCACCATATAAATAGTCCTGAAAGATTCATCAGACAGTAATTTTCGGGGGGGGGGGGAGGAGGGAGAGAGAAACAAATGGAATGTTATTTCAATTTACACAGGGAGAGCATGCATCTACCATACATAGCAGAGGAACTGGACTGCTTTTCTGTGATGTTAAAATTAATCAGGTTCATCACCTAACACTGAAATGATAAATATATTCTTTTCACAAGCAAAATGAAACTGAGATTTATAACTCTCCTGAGCTTACTTTTAAAGCAATAAATTCAACTTCTCTGTGCCTGCTTCTTTGTAATAAGTAAATATAGTCATATGAGATATTTCCCCATATTAAATATAGTCATATGAAATATTTCCATATGTGTGTGTGTGTGTGTGTGTGTGTGTGTGTGTGTTAGTGTCAGAACAAAGGATGACTTCCATATAAGGCAATGCAGGAAAACTTCGTTATGATTGCCTGTCTCTGTGTAACCTATACCTCAGCTTATTGATTAGGTATTTAGAAACAATTCAAGTGGAATATTTGCTGTCATGGCAACTCTATGTTCATTACAGCAATCTTGGTAGAAATATCTGTGAATAACTCAACAGGTGCACTGGCAATGCACAACCTATAACAGGCATAGGCAAACTTGGCCCTCCAGATGTTTTGGGACTACAACTCGCATGATCCCTAGCTAACAGGGCCAGTGGTCAGGGATGATGGGAATTGTAGTCCCCAAACATCTGGAGGGCCAAGTTTGCCTATGCCTGACCTATAAATAACTCAGTATTTGAGTCCAAAAATCCACATTAGGGCAATAACTTTCTTAGAGTCAACCAAAATATCACCATATAGTGTGCAAGCTTTCAAGGGCTACAGAACTCTTTGTCGGGCCAGAGGTGTGGCAGGGTGGGAAGAAAAATAGTTGGCTGATAGTAAAGCATGACTCTGCATTTAGTATGAGGTTATATATGCAGATTGCACTGTGGTCTAAACCACTGAGCCTAGGGCTTGCCGGTCAGAAGGTCGGTGGTTCGAATCCCCGTGAGCTCCTGTTGCTGGGTCCCAGCTCCTGCCAACCTAGCCGTTCGAAAGCACATCAAACTGCAAGTAGATAAATAGGTACTGCTCTGGTGGGAAGGAAAACGGTGTTTCTGTGCACTGCTCTGGTTTCACCAGAAGCGGCTTAGTCATGCTGGCCACATGACCTGGAAAAACTGTCTGCGGACAAACGCCGGCTCCCATGGCCAGTAAAGCGATCTTTTTTAAAACGACAACCCCAGAGTCGTTCGCAACAGGACTTAACTGTCAGGGGTCCTTTACCTTTTTACATATGCACTTTACATTTAAAGCAGTACCACACCACTTTAAACAGTCATGGCTTCTTCTAAAGAATCATGGGAACTGTAGTTTGTTGGGGCTGCAGAAAATGTTTAGTAGATCCCTGTTTCCCTAACAGAGCCATACTTCCCAGGGGTCCCGGAAGAAAGGTTGATTGTTGTCTCGCTCTCCTCCCTCTGGGCAGTCCCTAAATCTGTTCTAGGAGTTCCCCAATCCTCTTGAGCAGCTTTGGGGAGGTTGGTGAAAGGGGGGGGGAGAGATAGAGTCGAATGCTTGAATACTCTCTGAGTATAAAGGTAAAGGGACCCCTGACCATTAGGTCCAGTCGTGACCGACTCTGGGGTTGCGGCGCTCATCTCACTTTACTGGCTGAGGGAGCCGGTGTACAGCTTCTGGGTCATGTAGCCAGCATGACTAAGCCACTTCTGGCGAACCAGAGCAGTGCACGGAAACACCGTTTACCTTTCCGCCGGAGCGGTACCTATTTATCTACTTGCACTTTGACGTACTTTCAAACTGCTAGGTCGGCAGGAGCAGGGACCGAGCAACGGGAGCTCACCCTGTTGCAGGGATTTGAACCGCCAACCTTCTCATTGGCAAGTCCTAGGCTCTGTGGTTTGACCCACAGTACCACCTGCGTCCCGAGTCTTATATAATTTAGCCCATTATTATGTGGAATCTTCATTAGATTCTGGAGATACTTCCTAAACAAGGGGGTAAACTGACAAAGAAAGGAAGATATTAAATTCTGTATTTACTGACCACTTCTTAAATGCATTAAGTTGTGAACTTCCCTGTGATCTGTGGATGGAAGGTGGTATATAAATTTAACAAACAAACAAACAAACACTTGCCGCTTGTGATAACCTGAGCCAAATTTGTCAGAAGAGTCCAGGGCAACTCTAAGATGCTCTACAAAATAGAGAATCATTGTAATGACAGCATCCTCCTCTGTGGCATTTATTGCTTTATGAAGGTGGGGAATTAGGTAAAATACTGCTTTAATGTTTCCTTTTATTTGCTTGACATTGTATTCCTGAATAAGTCTTTTCTGAACAGTTGGCTCCAGAGAGCTGCTCACATCTATTGTCAGTCATACAATTTTGCTTGATTGATGGAATACGTTATGGTTTCTATAATAAGGGCAATTGGTGGTGAGTGGGTTGGAAACTCACTTTCATGTGGTGAGAAAAATAAGTGCGGATCCACAGAAAGTAACTTCTGGAACATCTATAACACTGTCTGTACCCTAAGATCTCTTCCCCTGCCTAGCAAAGCACAAATTTGGTTTCTCATTTTTCAATTCTGAAGTTTGGCTATCCATATTTCCACATAATGACTGTGTTTTTTAATCCTCAATAAAAACTTTCTCTTAATATTCAAATTTGTAATGTGCTTTTGCCTAATACGCACATGTCACAATGCACATTTTCTCTAATAAAATGCATGTTTATATGTTATATTCACTAATGCATGCATTTTTATGCACATAACCCTAGGGTGTGCGTTTTTGAACACATTACTTGACTGGAAAAGTGCATTGCAAAATTCAAGGATGTGTGAATATCAAAGGATGATAACTAGTGATAATCTAGTGATAACGCGTCAGCCAGCTACTCTGGCTGTACCTCCTGCTCCTCTCCCATTATTTCCCAACTTTTTCCCTCATCTTCCTCTGAGCTGTGATCTCCCTCAAACCCCTGTTGTAATTTTGAACCGTCTTCTTCTCTGGAAGGGTCAGGCTGGGGAGACGATTTGCACCATTCCTCCTTTGCCCAGTCCCTGACACACATATTTTATTTATTTATTTTGAAAAGTGCAAATTAGGTTGGCTTTCCTTTAAATGAGAAGTGAATCAAATTTCTCCCCACTCCCTGGTCCTCATATGTGTAGATGCCAGCTTTTTCCATTGTGCCACCTCAGTGGTGGAAATCTCTCTATTGCAAGGTAAATTCTGTTCAGGTTTATTATTATTGTTATTGTTATTGGCATCATCATCAAAGTTAAGCTTGGTTGATTTGGTAGATATTTTATTTACACAAGCATAAGAAGAGATCTGCTGGGTCATCTTCTCACAGTGGTTAACTAGATTATGGGATGCCTGCAAGCAGGAGGTGAGTGCAATAGTGAGGTGTAGTGGTTAAGAGAGGTAGACTTGTAATCTGGTGAACCGGGTTCGCTTCCCCTCTCCTCCACATGCAGCTGCTGGGTGACCTTGGGCTAGTCACATTTCTTTGAAGTCTCTCAGCCCCACTCACCTCACAGAGTGTTTGTTGTGGGGGAGGAAGGGAAAGGAAAATGTTAGCCACTTTGAAACTCCTTTGGGTAGTGATAAAGCGGGATATCAAATCCAAACTCTTCTTCTTTTCTACTGGTGGTGTTGCATAACCATTAATTTGTCTAATCCTAGTCATTCAAGTTGGTGACCATCACTATTGCTATGCTGTTTTTATTTTGTTTTTCATTCTTAATTCATTACCGTTGCTTAAATGTTCTTAGCTGCATTGAACACTACTTTGGGTAAGTCAAAAGGAGAGGTCCAAATTATTATAATAAATGAATACACATGCAGACCTAAACAAAGGGCTGGATAATTTAGCTGCTAGCAGATGTAAACTCAAGAATATAATCTGCCCATCCAACTAGGGTGTCAAAGAATCACTCTATAAGAGTTCTGAGAGTAACAAGCATGTGGAACTCACCAGAGTAAGCTATGTTCCATAATGGTGAAAACAAAACAAAACTGATAATATTAAGAATTTCAGGGTATTGATATAGCTCTGTGATTTATAAGAAGCACTCTCCAACAGTGAAGGGGGGGCTGTTATTCTACAGGGCTAATACATATCATTTGAAAATAATAATCTGCCAATGGCTTCTCCAGCTACAGTGTTCACGGACTAGAGATTTTCCAAAGAAAACCACATGAAGGGACAATGCAAAGAATCCTAGAGTACAAATTTCAATGAAACTATGGTATAGCAAATATTTTCCAACTACGAAAATGAGATAGTCAATATTAGTATTCTTAACCTCTCAATGCCTTCTCTGCCTACAGTAATCAAATACTAGACAGCGTCAAAAGAAAACCACATGAACAGATCATACAAATGAGAATGTCTGTAAAGGCCATTAGTTTAAGGCTTTTCACATCAATATCAGCCTAATGTTCAGTATCATTTCCCAGAATGTAATCGCTGTTGATTGGACATACCAGTAAATATCTACTTGAAACCATAGATTCCCCACAGAGAATCTGGATAGCATCTAAAGGTCTCTAATAGCTATCTAATGTAGAATAATGAAATGCCTAATTGATTTACCACCATGGAGAATTGCACAACCAGTGGATGCCATGTGCACTATCATTTACTGTTGTTGGTTGTTGTTGTTTTTTTGAATAACTCTACAGATGTGTAGGCATTGGTACATATTTTATTGAATGCAAATATCTTGGGCTTTCAAATCATACATGGATATTTATTTTCTCTACCATGAAAAGCTAACTATCATGTGCTTCACTTAAAAAAAAGAAGAATCTCAAATGGTCTGGCATTTTATTTCAGGTTGCCCTTAAAAACTGGAATGCCATAAGATGTACCATGGACTCACCCAATGAGTTGAAAATGTCTGGAGATTGATGTATAAGTCTCCTCTATGTCAAGCATAAGTAGCTTATGCATGTTTGCACTTTCCTGTTTTGCACCAGATACTTTGGGACAAATTCAGGTAAGTAGATATACTTAAATTAATGGAGCTGAGCTCTTCATGTCCATTGCTTTTCAATGGGTCTATTTTGGGTAGGACCAACATCGGACACAACCCTTTGTCTAAACTCAAGCTATGATGTCAGTTCTAGGGTATACACACAAATGGCATGAACATCAAAAGAAGACTGTGGTGTCAAATTGCCGAATTACAGTACATCAAAAGGTTCAATGCAATTGCTTGTGGATGAAACCTAGGCAAACCAAGAATGTCTAGCAAACATGGCAAGACTCACCTGGATGAGCAGTTTAGGATTCAGCAGATCTCTGTCTCAACTGGCTGATTTGTGACTCAGCTGGCCTTGTCCCAGACACCGGCTTGGCTGAAAAGAAACCTGCATAACTTGTTCATTCTAGCTCAGGTTCCTCTGGCTCCTTCCAGTCAACAAGGGTAATAGCGGGAAGTAAAATAACTTGGTTTAACTGTATACAACTGGAGCAATGGACAAAGAAGTGGTTAAGTGAAAACAAGAAATGTAGAGAACATACAAATTTTTCTTTAAAAGGATTATTAAAAAGGGGAGAGATAAAGAAGGAAATATAGTTATAAAAGGTGAAACCAGCAAAATTTATAAAATATTAGTAGAATTGGAGGATCAACTAAAAGAGGTGGGGAAAGGAGATAACAGGGCAGATAGATAGTCAAAACTGGGGGAAAATAAGGGAGAAACACACTTTGAAAAGGTTGTCTATAAGGATAAAAGAAAATTAATGTAAGTTAGTATGGAGGTGGTATCTAACACCAGCAAGATTAAATGAAATAAACAAGAAATATTTGGTGTTATGATGTAGGGGATGCTAGGAAACTGGTGGGGTGTTTGTGTGTAAATGCGTACAGTTTTTTTTTAATGCAAAAGGAGATAACAGAAATCACAGGGTTAAAGCTTAGTGAAAGTCCAGAGGTAGCATTGTTATCAATTTACAACAGGGTTGAATGTGTGCAGACTATGACGGACTAGTGGTTCAGTGTTCAGGCGTCATTCCAGTAATCAGCTTAGGCATTGAGCTTTGTAGTAAATAATATACAAGGGAAGACAGTACGTAAATGATTTAAACAGGGATATATCTGTCCCCATCTGCATGTTTCCGTCGGGAGGAGCATAGAAAGAGGATGCTATATTAAAAGTGAACTCTTTATTTGCTGCATTTGCAATAGTTTAAGATAAAACCTATTTGGGAAAGAAACTACTATTGCAATTTTTATGGATGTTTATTGTTTGTTTACAGATAGTTGCCTTGGTGATATTATCTTGTGTTGATTGCAGTAGTCATTGTATCACCACTCTGCTCATTGTTTTATTGGCAAAATGAAGGTGAGCACAACAACACACACACACCCGGGCCCCAACTTGTGTGAATTTCATCAGAAATGATCTCTCCTTTGAGTACTGCTGAATGCAGTTTCTTTAATTGATACAGAATGGCTGAAAAAATGCAGCAGAAATATTTGGCGGAGAACTAGCAACATTTGCTGGAAGATCACCTGGGTCTGGGTGGGGTTTTTTTTTGCTGCCTCATAGCAGGCCTTGATCTACCATCCTATCCATTTCAATAAACTCTGTTCAAAGATAGCTTCTCTCCACACGTTTATACCATGCTGCCTCTCACACAAACAGATGTGAGGGATTTACAAAACCACCCTGCTCTTTCAAGGTAAAAATGGAGAGCTTATTTCACATCCATCTTGAGGATGACAGGTCCGGGAGAGTTATGAAAGCTAGAGAATAGCCCTGGTATGAAAATAAACTGACTTAGGTAAAAATTCCACAGGCACAGCAGGGAACAAAATGAGATGTAAAACTATCTCAGACTTATGAAAGTGGGTTAAGAAAAGAATATGGCATGTAAGCTTCAGAAGTGCTGAACATATCATTCCACTGAACCAGGCAAAGTTTGGCACCTCTTAAGACAAAGGAAAGAAGAAGAGTCTTAGAAACATTAGATCCACTCAGATGAAAGGCAGTCATTTTATTCTTCTTCAAAGAACATTTACACACATTCTGTGCTAGAATCCTTGAGTTGTAGTAAAGGTCAGCTGTACATCCAGGGTTGCCCCTTTTAAGTGTCCAATTTTCATGGGCAAAAACAGCATTTTTCTCCAGCTGGAGCTCACCAGAACTCACCTCTCATGTGGGTGCCATTGCCACTCTGAGAGAACAAGGAAGAAGTTCATGGTGAGGTCCAGAACCTCTTTTTCTAGAAAAAAATAGCACTGGGTAAAACTGTTTCAGGTGGCCTGTTATGTTGCGTGTCAAGGTCCCCAAGCCACCCCAATAACTCACACCACACACATCAATTTTTGTTTAAGGTTTTTGGCATGAATTTGGCCACAACTTTATTTAAATACACACACGTGAGTGGTTGCTTAGGCATTGGTTACAACTATCTGTCCTTGCCCCAGGGACATAACTGACTTCCGGATTCCAGCGGAAGCCAGTCAGGGAAAACAATATTGGGGTGAAAAGAAGCTGGGCATCAGTCCCTCATTTCTCACCCTCATGCCCCCAGGGGCTTGCATGGCCCAAGTCCGATGCCAGAGACTAGGACGAAAGGATGGCAAGCCCCTGGATTCCTTTAACAGAATTCCCTATGCAGCACCACCATTGGAGTGGTAGGCACTTACCCCTCCACCAACCAATTTTAACCAATGCCTAACCGCCAACCTTACAAGTTGTGATGATTTGCTACGCGGTAGGCAAAAAAACCACTTGGCAACAGCCAATCAGCCAAATGGACAAAATTCCTACCAGGCCCCTGCCTCAAAAGCAGACGACCCCATGACAGGCATAGCAAGGTCAGAGAGCAATGAACCCCCCCCCCCTTTTCAGGGAGGGTGGGCGGGTGATCTGGTGCACGCAGCCCAAGAGAAAGCCCCAAGCTGCATGCCCTGTATTTAAGCCCTCTGACCCCTCCCACCAATTTGCAACATAACAAACTCCCCAGCAACACACTTTTGCCCAATCACAGCTCGTGGCCTTTAACCAAACAACAGTGGGGTGGCTGCAGGCCCCCACCGCAACATGTGCTCTCTGTTATGGAGAACAAGCTTTGCCTAACACACTGACCATAGGGACTGACCATATTTATAGGCTGAAATATGTGCCTATCCCAGTGCGAGCAACTTCCATCACTGTGTTGAGAGGTCAAATACACTGGCTAAAAGACATCAGCTTCTCCTATGGAATTCTCTGTTTTTCTTTAATTAGAGGTAGCTTTGAGATTTTGTAATGTGAAATCCAAAGCGGTAATCTGGAGAAGCACTTGCAGAGTCTCAAGGGAAGCTAGAACAGTTTCTTAAAAGACACAAACGTAACTCCAGTGCTAGTCCATCCATGCAAAACTGCTGTTTACTACTAATTCGGGGTGTGCACCAGCTTCTGCCAAATTCCCAACTAATTTGTGTTGACTTGTTCCTTTGCTGTTTCCAGTTGAAACAACTCCAAATTAGTAGAGAGCAGATTGGTTTGTCCCAAGGCAATTTGTCATGAGTTGTGCTGATCAGCAGCTCGAAGCAGTCTCTCACAAGGCCAGGCAGTCTCCAAATTGCTGCATTCTAAAATTAAAACACCATATAAGACAAGTCTGGCCCTTCCATGAGGAAGAGTGAGGCAAGAGGTGAGGAGGGACGGCAGCAAGGTGCACATGTCTTGCCCTACACTCCCTTAAGCTAGCCTGCTTCCTCAGTTATGGTGGAGGATGCCCTCTTGCCGTTAGATTCAACAGCCAGTCAACACCTGAACATGGAATGGAAACATAGAACCATCTTGTCCTTCACCTCAGGCAGCCCACTCAACTCTCACTCAACCGGGAGCCAGTGTGGTGTAGTGGTTAAGAGCGGTAGACTCCTAATCTGGTGAACCAGGTTCGTGTCTCCGCTCCTCCACATGCAGCTGCTAGGCGACCTTGGGCTAGTCACACTTCTCTGAAGTCTCTCAGCCTCACTCACCTCACAGAGTGTTTGTTGTGGGGGAGGAAGGGAAAGGAGAATGTTAGCCGCTTTGAGACTCCTTCGGGTAGTGATAAAGTGGGATATCAAATCCAAACTCTTCTTCTTCTCTTCTTCTCTCTCCAGTCACAATGCTTGATGGATAGACGGCAAAGTCTTAAAATACAGAGCTCTTTTGTAAGTTCTGCCTCTTAAAAAGTGTCTGTGGATTTGGGTGGCAACTGTTCAGCTTGTGTTTGTCTCTAATCCTTTCCCAAGCAATCTCAGTCTTATCTTTATTTTATTTTTTTAATAATATGTTTCTGATCCATGTCTTAATATCCCCTGCCTCCACTCAGCTGCCCACCTGCCCCACTAATCAAGATTTGTGGTCATGACGTCATATGTTGCTATTGTGTGGTCTCGTACTAAGCAAGGTGCAGAAAATAAAACAAAGGACTGTTGGACCTTATTTCATACATGGTGCTCTACTGAAAGCTTGTCAGCCTTGTGTGTTTTGATGTGGACAATCATTTTGCTCACTGTGTGGTGAAGCTGTGTCTTCACCATGTCTTAGTGGTACTCTATCTTTTGAACAAGTGAGCAAGGTTTATATGAGGGATGAAGCCCTGGATGGTATTCAACCATGTACAGACCCACTTCAATAAGTTGTTGAAGTGTTGTTTCTCCATACCTGTCGAAATTTGTATCGAAGTGTATTGAAACGCTGGAACTTCTCACAAAACCAGGGTCCATGGACATCCTGTTTGGGAGATGACACCCAAGTATTCACTCCCCCCCCCCAAAAAAAACACAACAACCCCACAGTATTTTTCCCTGTCATGTTTGTATTTCAAGCAGAAATATTTATTTACTATTTAGTAAGTTATTTTATTGTAAATAGTTGTACACCACCTTGTTATTATGCTTTGCTATAAGCAGTTTCATGCACTACATGGTGATGGAACAGCATCTCACCGTCTGAAGAAGGTGAACCTTCTGATAGTGTCTACCCTGCACAAGTATTAAAGGTACAGGATTCTCCAAACTGCAAGATTGACTATCCCGGTTACAAGCACAAATGCCCAAAGAGTTTTAGCAATTCAAAACAAAATGAAAACAGCATTTTCTTCCAAGTTGAAAAAGAAACAAAACAGCTCTAGTTTGTGTAGCTGCATTATTCACAGATTATAACTACAGGGAAAATAATTCACAGAGCAAACACCCCCAACACAGCTGTTGAATATAATATATTCATCTCCAGTATTCTTGTGGAAGAGGGGCCTAGCAGGTGGCTACGAAGAAGTCTGAACCATAATGGAAAACCACAAATTTTTCAAATTATATAATTGGCCTTCCTATATATTCTGAGATTATTTTATTATGGAGAACACACAAAAAAATGCTATTAATGACTGTGTAAAATCGATTTTCTTCATTCTGTTCCCATAATTATTTTATAATTACCCTGGAATTCAGATGTAGAAATAAAATAGGCGTGGGGAGGGGAATTGCCTACCATCCGTGCCTTGCCATTGTTAGTAGCACGGAACATAAAAAAACTGAGAAGAATTGGGGAGTGGAGACAAGAAGATCAGGTCAACCTTGGTGTGGATCAGGCCTGCACAGCTTGCAAATGTGCTAGTTATTTTATTACTAGGAGGATGAACCTTGATCTCCCAAGCACATTTGAAAGCTGTACAGGCCTGATCCACACCCAGGTTGACCTTTTCTTCTTGTCTCATGCTGCTGGAGAAGATAGGGCTTCATTCTGATCCAGCAGGGTTCTTCATATGTTCTTATGTTAAACCCTCCATGGTGACTGCCATCTCTACATCACTGCTACTGTTTAAAAATATCTCTTTGCTACCCCCAAAGGGTGTGTGTGTTCCCACTAGCTTTTTCATCTCCTGAACCAAAAAAAATGGCATTTTTCCAGCACTTCGAGAGCACTGGGCACAGAATATTTCCAAGAGGCACAAATACAGGAACTACCTGTCCCATAGGTGTCATCTCTGGGGGCCCCCGGGTGCTTGTCACCCACAAAATTTCCACTGTGGGTGTCTGGCTAAGCGACCCAATGCATCGCCTGTGTAATGTCACCCTGCCCCTTTCCAGGCTCAGCTGCAGGACAGGGGAAAGGGTCATCACATCTCCTTGAAAGCAACAGCTGCTGACCAGCTGTGTACCTCTCAAAGAGGGTGGCACTGTGGTCTAAACCACTGAGCCTCTTGGGCTTGCTGATTGGAAGGTTGGTGGTTTGAATCCTTGTGATGGAGTGAGCTCCCGTTGCTCTGTCCCAGCTCCTGCCAACCTAGCACTTCGAAAGCACACCAGCGCAAGTAGATAAATAGGTACCACTGTGGCGGGAAGGTAAATGGCATTTCCGTGCGCTCCAGTTTCCATCACAGTGTTTGGTTGTGCCAGAAGCATTTTAGTCATGCTGGCCACATGACCTTAAACTGTCTGTGGACCAACACCGTCTCCCTTGGCCTGAAAGCGAGATGAGCATTGCAACCCCAAAGTCACCTTTGACTGGACTTAACCATCCAGGGGTCCTTTACCTTTTTTAAAATCCTTTTTACCTCTCAAAGGAAAAAGAAAGTTGGCAGTGTTAAACCAAAAACAACAACAACAACAACAACAACAACAACAACAACAACAACAAACTATTGCCTTAAGAAGCTCAGCCCATCTGCCCCCACAGTGCTTTTCTAGCACAGAAATGGATGCTGGGAGCTGTAGTTCAGGCTGGCCAAACACACTAGAAGTCCATGTAGCCTTTGACCCACAGGCCCAGCTGACTCTAGAGGCAAAGGAGAAGCACATGGCTTCGGCAGAGAGCTAGCGCTCAAGCCCTGGAGGTTGGGGTCCTCTTTGGGCTTGGTTGTTTGGCTAAGCAGCTGTACTACAAGCCCCAGGGTGCCTTGCTGCGTGATTGCTGGGTAGAGCATGCAGCCCCCAAGGCCACCCCCTGCCTCTCTATCACCAGGAGAGCAAAGAAGCAGAGAGCGACAGGGGTGAGAGCAAGCAGTGTTTGCACATGTGATGTGATGTCATGACATGATGGCACATGGCTTGAGTGACGTCATGGCATCACAATGTGGTCACATGCCACTGGGCACTCAGAATATGGGGCCCAAGACAGCTCCCCTCATCTGCCCTATCCTACTGTTAACATTTCTTTAGTGGCTTTTTCTGCTTGTTGCATTATTAACAGAATTTAAAGGTAACCACTCACTCCAAACATACAGTAAGACTATTAACATCATGACCTTTGTAACAGAAGTCTAGACAGCAATACTGGGTACCCAAAAAATTAAAATGAAAAAATAGTCCTTTACCAACCAGCCTAAAGTTATCATGGGAAACCAAACAAAACCCATGAAACGGCAGAGCAAAATGCCAATGTCCCATTAGAGCAGTCAGATCAATATAAGAAATGAAAAGACACACCGGCTCCATTCCTCTGAAAAAGACTTAAAGCTGACTGGCAGAGTTTTAGAATGGAGACTTTCCACTCCTCTTCAATCCCATCAAAAAAAAAAATGAATGAAGGGAGAAAAGAAGAAGATCACATTGAAGCAATATGCAATTTTTGGTTTCAAGATTGCTACATCTCATATCTCAGCCTTTACGCTGATGTGGATCTAGCATGTGACTATTGGGCAGAACGGGTAAGTGTGGAGGGTGTGCTAGGATGGCAAGGTGGGCTGGAATGATCCTGATCTCACATCTTGTGTATAGAAGCATAGAATTGTAGGTGGAAGAGACCACAAGGGTCATCCAGTCCAAGTCCCTGCAATGCAGGGATCTCCTGTCCAACATGGGGCTTGAACCCATGACCCATGAGGTTGATTGACATGCTCTACCAACCATGCTACTCTGGTGTATAATATGACCACTTGCATAGCACAGCTGGTATTTCCAGTTGTTTCCAGTTACTCATTGTATCCTGCCCTTCTTCATATTGAATCCAGGGCAGCTAACAACACTTTAAAAATACAGCCTAGAGTCAATGACACATCATTCTGTGGGAGTGAGAAGTTTATTGTCTGCTGCCACTACTTAAGGGATGTCTACCCACTATCCTATAGCCTTGGCTGCACAAAGGTAACTAGACTGTTGCTGTAAAAAACTGCTACTGAGGATAAGACTAGGAGAAGTGATTTTAGCTAAGCCACAATGGATAGATGCCAAGGTATTTATTTATTTATTAGCCGTTAAACCCAGCTTTATAGCATTTCACACTAAGTCAATGAAACCAATCAGGCAAGGGATAACAAGAGATGTCAGCCTGGATAGCTCAGTTGGTTAGAGTGTGGTGCTGATAACGCCAAGGTTGCAGGTTCAAATCTCTGCATATTCCTGCATTGCAAGGGGTTGCAATGGATTAGCATTGGACTAGATGATCCTCAGGGACATGGGTGGTACTGTAGTCTAAACCACAGAGCCTAGAGCTTGCCGATCAGAAGGTTGGCAGTTCGAATCCCCACGATGGGGTGAGCTCCCGTTGCTCTGTCCCAGCTCCTGCCAACCTAGCAGTTCAAGAGCACATCAAAGCACCGGCAGGAAGGTAAACGGTGTTTCCATGTGCTGCTCTGGTTTGCCAGAAGTGGCTTAGTCATGCTGGCCACATGACCCGGAAGCTGTCTGTGGACAAACGCTGGCTCCCTTGGCCAGTAAAGCGAGATGAGCACCGCAACCCCAGAGTCGTCCACGACTGGACCTAATGTTCAGGGGTCCCTTTACCTTTTTAGATGATCCTCAGGCCTACTGCCAACTCTAAAATTTGATGATCTATGCTCATAACACTGTCCTCTGATTTATGGTAGCTAACTAAGGGGTGTGCATTAGATTTGGAGAAATCCCAAATCCTATGCTGAAATTGTGCCTTGGGGGGATTAAGGGCTTGTAAGCAGCAAGGTGAGTCACAGTGAGGATTCCTGAGGTTCTTTGTAGTGCCTTCGCAACCCTGATGAAAATAATAATGAGGAGGATGAGGATAATGATATCTGCAGAGATGAGCATAAGGTTTTATTTCAAAGGTGATACTGATTATTCTTTTAGTCTCTAATCGAATATATCACCTCAATGGTAAGGATAAACTGTCTTGTGATCCTTGGATGAAGAGTGGTATAGAAATAAAATAAATAGATGGCTAATAACTATATGTAATAACTTCTTAAAACATGTTTAAAGGTTTAGTAAACTAATATTGCATGTGTCATCTTTTAGCTGTTCCCATTTGAAGCCGTTATTCGACAAAAACCTCTTTACACTGATGAAAGAGTTGAGGTATCTCAAAAAAATATTAAACAATCAAATCAAATCAGCAAACATTTCCAAGCAATTTATTTTAGGGGAGAAAGACACCAAAGTTCCTCACATTCTCAATCTGTTACGATTTCAGTGCCAATTCATATAACAAAACTGATGTGTCAATAAGAATGGGTCCAAGGAGGTTTTAGCAGGCAGCAAAGAGGTCATGTGATTTCTTTACCAGATGCCCAGTTTTCAATTCAACCTGCATTTCCTATTCAAATCCTGTTGGCACTTCTCTGTCAGTTTGAAAGCCATCGATCTTGCAGTTCCTCAGCTAATGATAAAATGGGGAAATTAGCTTTGCATTTTACAGTATTGGGGGGGAATACTTTCAGGAATAGATGGGTAAAGGAACTTGTAAACTACGAAGTTTTCTCGAATGGAGCGAATCCCCATGAGACTTGCTTGTCGGTGAAATCAGGCAACTCCTCGAGCCCTGGCGATGACATTTAAAGAATTGTTTTCAATTCATAAAGGAAGACCACACAGATTGTATGGCATGCTGGATGCAGCTTCAAACTGATGCATCTTCAAAGTGAATACCTGATCAAAGCAAGGAGTGGTATGCACAGGAGAAGACAAATGAGTACAGCTGCAAAGTATATGACAGAGTGCACAATACAATGGCTGAATGGCCATGTTTCTGGGATCAGCAAAACTAGGCATTTTTCTATAAAAGTGTATTATTGGGCAGAGTCTAAATAAAACACCTTAAACTTAAGTTCCAGTTCAAAAGCAGTGAATTTAGCGTGTGCGTAATTCTCACAATAAAAAAGGGACATTTATGTGCCTAACTCATGCTGGGACCTTTCTATTATGATTTTAATTTACACTATAGATTACGTTGCTTGAAAACACATTTTCCCCCTCAAAAAATTGTGGTTTGTTACTGGGGTTACTGGGAACTGTATTTCTTCGAGGGGGTAAACGAAAGTGCCCAGAATTCTTTGAGGTGAAAAATGTGCTTCAAATGTGCTTTAAAAGGTATAGTGTTGAGGCAGACTTTGCCATCAGGCGATATGCTGCTTTACAGTGTTACATAAGCAAGATCGGTCGCTGTCCTTTCTATTATTATTATTATTATTATTATTATTATTATTATTATTATTATTATTATTATATAAAATTGAATACAGTCTCTGCAAAAATAATAATAAACATATGCCTGTGGAGAGCCTACATTGCATATTAATATTTTACGATTATGTAACATACGCTATAAATTCAATGTGATGCTCCCCCCCCCGAGACTATATTTTATTTTTTTTTATATAGATTTTTTATTGCGTTTCTTTTCACAGGTTAACAAATTTGTTTACATGGCAACATACAAGAAACATTTTTTATATATATGTATATGAAGAAAAATAAACAAAGAAAAAATATTAAGAAACTTTCCTTAACGTCCTTCAACAGTCCTTCAACTTTTGGACCTCCTCACATCCTCTCAGCATTGCATTCATTGTTCTAGCCAGTTCAGCAATTTGTTATCTTGTTTCTCATCTTATTATACCTTTAAATATATTATGTTACCAATTTCAAAAATTTGTAATTTAATTTTAAGACTCTTAATAAACATAATATTTTGTTTCAAATATGTCTCGTTTTTTCCATCAATGCTTACTTTATCATTTGCTTAAAATAAAATGCAGAAGCATAATATTTCTTAATCGTGCGCTATCTTAACATTCAAACAACTTATAATGTTTTTGCAAATAGTCCTTAAATTTTTTCCAGTCCTCCTCCATTGTTTCTTCGCTCAGATCTCGGATTCTGCCAGTCATTTCTGCCAACTCCATGTAGTCCATCAACTGCGTCTGCCAGTCCTCCAGTGTGGACTATATTTTACAGAAGAAGAAGAAGAAGAAGAAGAAGAAGAAGAAGAAGAAGAAGAAGAAGAAGAAGAAGAAGAAGAAGAATTTATTATTTATACCCCGCCCATCTGGCTGGGTTTCCCCAGCCACTCTGGGCGGCTTCCAAAAAAATATTAAAATACATCAAACATTAAAAGCTTCCCTAAACAGGGCTGCCTTCAGATGTCTTCTAAAAATCTGGTAGCTGTTGTTCTCTTTCACATCTGGTGGGAGGGCGTTCCACAGGGAGGGCGCCACTACCAAGAAGGCCCTCTGCCTGGTTCCCTGTAACAAGAAGAAGAAGAAGAAGAAGAAGAAGAAGAAGAAGAAGAAGAAGAAGAAGAAGAAGAAGAAGAAAGGTCTCTGTCCCAAGGATCTTGCAATCTAAATGCTGATAGTGGGAAAGACAAAAGAAATGTGAGAGTAAATGAAGAGAAAAAGTAGCAAGCAAACAGCAGCAAAGGAAGAAAACAAGGTATAAAGGTAACAAGACATCTCTTTGCTTATTCCCATCCATGTGCAAATATGTGGAGGGAGCAACAGGAATATGTTTGCTGGACCCGCTCCAAACATTGTCCTTCAGTGGAGTGACAATTGTTGTTGTTGTTTAGTCGTTTAGTCGTGTCCGACTCTTCGTGACCCCATGGACGCCAGGCACTTCTGTCTTCCACTGCCTCCCGCAGTTTGGTTAAACTCATGCTGGTAGCTTCAAAGACACTATCCAACCATCTCGTCCTCTGTCGTCCCCTTCTCCTTGTGCCCTCCATCTTTTCCAACATCAGGGTCTTTTCCAGGGAGTCTTCTCTTCTCATGAGGTGGCCAAAGTATTGGAGCCTCAGCTTCAGGATCTGTCCTTCCAGTGAGCACTCAGGGCTGATTTCCAATAGTGACAATAGGCTTCTGAATATTAGTTGCTGGAAGTCGCAGGAGGGGGCTTGCAGGATCTGTTTGTGTGCTTCCCGATAAGTTTGCCCAATGTGAGAACAGGATGCTGGACCAAATGGACCACTGGCCTGATGCAGCAGGCTCTTCTTATGTTCTTATGTGTGGGCGAAGGAGCACTTGTGCAAGGCTGGGATCAAAGGGTGCACAATTGCTTTGTCCCCACAAAGCCCTCCCCGAATGGCCCTGCAAGGCTCGGATTCAGGGAGGGAGGGTGCAACAACCATGTGCTGCCCTGCCTGTCTGCTTGTGGCACTTGGTGGATGTAAAGCAGGTGCCCCCACGCCGGCACCTGCAGCATAGCTTGGTCCAGTGCTCCTCTCCAAGAACATTGGTTCCATCAAAGCCTGGAGAGGAGTGCTGGGCCAGGCTGGGGACACCTTCTTTGTGCCACCTCAACAATCTGCACTTGGGCCTATGGCCCCTCTGCTACACCCCTGGTTTGCAAATCTAAAGCAATGGAATCAATTCAGGACAAGGTAAATAATCACATTTACAGCACAGAGATACTAAAACCAGGCGTCAGCAGCCTATCTTAAGTAGCAAGTTTCCTATGTAACCAGCCTGATCTTCTCCTGCTTCTTAAAAACATAGCCAAGATCAAGTCAGGTGGCCCCTTTGGGGAGTGAATGCCACAATGGATGGACAACCACCCCTTTTCTCGCAACTTTCCACCACTTAAGAATCCAGGGTCATTTCAAATAGAAGCTGCCTTCTTCCTTCTGGGAAGACTTCGATCACTTGAGTCTTTCTATATTGAGGTTTATAGGATGAGATATACAACATCTTTGCTGCTTCATACAGAAGTGCAGTACTTGCACCATGCATACATGTCTAAACTACTCCTGAGAAGCAGCTCTTAACTCCACATCAGTCAAGCTAGTACAAGTTTGTATTAGTCTTTCCTAACCTTTGGGGTACCCAAGATTGACTCATGGGCTATGTCCGTGCAGTGCATGCCCCTGACTACTGAGGTTGGGTTCCTTTTGCTTCACAGTCCCTGCTAAGTGACAGCTATTAACATCTCCCCCCATTAGCAGCAACAACAATGGGAAACTTTTCCCCTCCTCCAATTAATACAATTACCCCAAACTGCAAAAGTGCAGATTGTTTTTCACAGCTGTTTGTTCAAAGTAGGGTTGCTTAATTTTTTTTGACATCTAAAGAAGTTGCAGGGCCAGGAATCAAAGGGAGCAAGCTCAGAGAAAAGTATTACTTTTACATACATCATTTGGGGCTCCAATGACATATAATCACATTTCGGAAGGAGGCAAAATGGTGTGTGCGTGAGTTGAAATCAATGACTTCTTCTTCATACGGAGTGAATTCCTAAGTGTCTCCTTCCCTGTGCTTTGTTTAAAAAGATGTTAATTAGTAAAACTTTTGAGCTGCTCTCCCAGCACAAATGTGCTTAGATCTTTGTCCTATTTAGTATGTCTTAAGCTAGATGGTATTTTATTATGTTCGCCCCTGCTACATTGACTGAATGCTATTAGGCAGTATAATGCTATGCTCTCTTTCAACAACCTGTTCATTCTTTTATTAGGCCTCTTTAGTACTCTTCACAAGGGCTGGGTGCTCCTCAAAGGAGTTTGCTGCTTGTGACTGATTCATCTCAGGCCTTGAGGTAGAAATCTCCTTGAAAATGAGAACATTGCTTATTACTACCAATTTAGCTGAATTGCAGTTAATTTATAAAACAGGCCTGCACAACTTTTGACCCATGGAACTGAAGGCAGCCCACACACTATGTGTGGATGCCCACTAGGGGTTCAATAAACCTTCAATTTTTCCTGCCTTCCTGGAAGTGATAAAGGAGGTTGTCAAGTACCTGACAGCCTATACAATACAAGGCTGGTGAGTTGTGTTCAGCGTGTGTGTCAAGTTGTGCAGGGTTTGTTATAAAGTAATCATCAAATATGAAGCCTATGCCTGAAAGAGAAGCATTCCCCTGCAGTAAAGATATTCCTCCTAATTGCCCTCAAAGAACTAGAGCAAGAAAAGAAAGAATGCAGACCAAGTTGTATTGCCAAGAAACTTGGAAAAAATAGGACCTGCCTTATTTGTTTCTTTATTTTGCTTTGGTGGCAGTTGTTAGAAAAGAAAGGGCAAGCCTGCCCCTCACCTTCATCTTGCATGAATATAAAACTTTTATGTATTATGCTGGGCTTAGCCTTTTGATCCATCAGAAACTGCTGCTCTCTACCCCGGACACACACAAGCCGACTGCTTTCTGCTCATAGAACCCCAACACCCCCAAAGTGACTAAGATTTACCCCTAGATTCATTCCCAGATCTACTATGGTGTCTATCCATTGGTAAAAAGGTTTTACAAAAAAGAAAGGTAAAGGACCCTTGGACAGTTAAATCCAGTCAAAGGTGACTATGGAGTTGCAGTCCTCATCTGGCTTTCAGGCCAAGGGAGCCAGTGTTTGTCCACAAACAGCTTTCCAGGTCATGACTAAACTGCGTCTCATGCAACGGAGCACCCTGATGGAAGCCAGAGTGCACAGAAACGCCGTTTACCTTCCCACCACAACGGTACCTATTTATCTACTTGTGCTGGTGTGCTTTCAAACTGCTAGGTTGGCAGGAACTGGGACAGAGCAATGGGAGCTCACTCCATCACGGGGATTCAAACTGCTGCCCTTCCAATCAGCAAGTGCAAGAGGCTCAGTGGTTTAGACCACAGCACCACCCACGTCCCTTGATAACTTGTGGCTCTTGAGAAGTTACAGGGAACCAGGCAGAGGGCCTTCTCAGGTAGTGGTGCCCGCTCTGTGGAACACCCTCCCACCAGATGCCAAAGGAAAAAAACAACTACCAGACTTTTAGGAGACTGAAGGCAGCCATGTTTAGGGAAGCTTTAAAAATCTGAAGGACTATTGTATTTTAATATTTTGTTGGAAGCCACCCAGAGTGGCTGGAGAAACCCAGCCAGATGGGTGGGGTATAAATAAATTATTATTATTATTAGGCATAAAGCAAGAGGCCAACAGTAGGTGGAGACAGAGCCAATGGTCTGCAGATCCAATTAATTCTAGTCCCCCACCCAAAAAAATATTTCTCCCATCTGAGTTCTACAAGGACAACAGTGAGGCTAAGGAGGAAAAAGCCAAAAGGCAGTGCCCCATTTGCCTTACTGGGCTAGTCTCCACTGGTTGTATCACTAAACTTTGCCCAGGTTTCAGAATGTAATTTGTTAATAGGTAATTAGCCTGTCATTTTAATGTGAAAGAACTGTTCATGGTGGATTGCAGCATTTAAAGTAATAATTTCATTTAAAGCAACGACAATCAAGGAGACAGGAACAGCCGTTAAAAGCAAGGATAATGCAATTATCATCCACATACAACAAAACCTTGATGAACTCAAACAGTCCATAGTAATCACTGGAAAATGGAAAGGAGGGAGACCAAGTGTACTTCAGCATCTGTTGTTGATACTACAGCACAGCACACTTTGACCAGTGGGATCAGTTGAGTATGCACAGCTCCAGCACAACATGAGAGTCTTTCTGCTTTTTCGTTGTTAGCATTTTCCAGAGTTCCCGGTTAAGGAAACTCCTTGCCACTAAGTTCAGCTCAAAGTATATTTACTGTTTCATGGTACAAGACAAGCATAAACACACTATCTACATAAACTTTAAGAGATGCTGGTACATCATGAACTAGTATACTGTGAAGCAATTATCTGGTCTTAGAAGTAAACCTTGTAAAGATCCAAGTTAACAGAGAGATCCATCGGTACTTTACCATTCCTGCTTACCATTCTACACTACCACCATATAGCATGTTACCCTCAGCTATACTCCTGATACTTCACACTGAGCAAATGCCTCACATTCAGGCAAATACCTCACGCTCATGCCAGATGCTGCAGAATCCAACATTGGCTTTATATCCACTACTGCACATACACAGATTCCTTAGAGAAAGGAAGGGTAGATGAGTCATGCTTTAAGCTCTTGATCCTTGGACTGTTTCTAAACATAGTGTAATAGGGACGTGGGTGGCGCTGTGGTCTAAACCAGTGTTCCCCAACCTTGGGCCTCCAGCTGTTTTTGGACTACAACTCCCATCATCCCTCGCTAGCAAGACCAGTGGTCAAGGATGATGGGAATTGTAGTCCAAAAACAGCTGGAGGCCCAAGGTTGGGGAACACTGGTCTAAACCATTGAGCCTCTTGGGCTTGCTGATTGGAAGGTCGGTGGTTTGAATGCTGGGTCCCAGCTCCTGCCATCCTAGCAGTTCGAAAGCACACAAGTGCAAGGAGATAAACAGGTACCGCTGTGGTGGAAAGGTAAACGACATTTCTGTGCACTCTGGCACTCGTCATGGTCCTCCGTGTGCCAGCAGCAGTAGAGTCATGCTGGCCACATGACCTGGAAAACTGTCTGTGGACAAATGCCAGCTCCCTTGGCCTGAAAGCGAGATGAGCACTAATATTTGTCCTACATAAAACCTAATAGCCCTCCACTATGTATGAGAGGATGCTCCAGTAGAGGTACACATCAGCATATGTGGTGGGAGTGTCCAACAGTAGAACAATTTTGGAAGGATATCCTCTATGAGATATCCTTGAGTATGGCTCAGGCAATCCCAATCACCTACATTTTAGCCTTTCTTAATTTTTATCCTCAAGACATGGAACAACTAAATAGTAAGGAACTCATAACTTCTTTGCTAACACCTGCCAGGACAGTCACGGCTACAACCTGGAAATCCTTACAATTCCTGGCAGGCAGCTTTTTTAGGAAGAATTATCACAAAAAAATAAAAGTAGCAAGGAGACAAAGAAAAAAGGACAATGTTTATGCTCTCCTCTCCCTTCACTTGTTCTAGGGTTTCTCTTGACCCTCCAGAGCAGATTTGAGGAGGTGGGGAGGTTGGGGAGGAGAGAAGCACAAGATTCCATTAGTGGAATGGGTTTGTTGAATGCATCACATAACCAAAATAATGTTGCAATATGACAACAACATGAATAAATAATATGGATATATGCTGTCCTGAACCTTATCGTCCCAAAACATAATAAAAGTTGTCAATTGTTCATTTAATCTATTTGTTTGCCCATTTTTCTCTCGAAGATCTCCATCTACTATACTCCATCTACTTTCACACACATATTTAGAACTGATGGGACCAAGCTTTTATTCCATGCTTTAGCAACAGCTATATTTGCTGCTATCAGCAAATTTGAAACTATTTCCAGGTCTAACTCTGGGATAATTGTACACGATTCAGGAAATCAGAACTTTGAGAATACCAGTTCAAATTCCACAGGTGCTTAACTGCAGGGTGTCTTCAGCTTCAGTACCTATGGGTATGATACATCTGAATTTGTTCTTAGAGTTTTAATATTTTATACGCATAATTGCATCTCAGGGGGTTCTATTTAACAAAGTTGTCCCATTTGCATAAGGTCTTCCATTTGCCCAGCAGAACTTCTGGTTCTGTTCTGGTGTGCCCCAATGTCCCAATCTGCTCTGGTTGGTTTGGGGGAAATGCAGAACAGATGATGGGGGCACACGAGGGAAGGAGATTGAGAGAAAGTTCAATTACACAAGCATTATTCCTTGTGCAAATGCCCAACTTTGTTGGTCACAATCCAAAGAGCCCATTGTGTGCAATTTTACCCCACACAGAGGCACACTGAGCCCTAGGATGCAGAATTCTTCCTAAACATATCTATGTTAAAAATAATAAGAAAAGGTTTCACTAATTTACTCAGCTCTATTTTTATAGTAAAGGGCTGAAAACAATTTTGTTAGTCTGTATCCTGGCAATCAATTTAATCATAACCTCATTCTGACAAGCCTCTGTATGTTGTGTTTGTCTGTGTGTACACTCTTGAGTTATTTTCTTTTCAATATCTCCCAGGGAAACAGTTCATCAGAGTATTAGTTTTGTGAAAAGATTGAAAAGAACCATTATGACAGTCTGTAACCTTTCCAGCCTCTAAGAGTTCCTATGTATTGATCTGTTTTATTTAATTTCTACAGCACATCTGTCTGTACCCAATCCATAGCCTGTTAGTGTGATATTGGAAAAAAATAGCTAGTTCACCACACACCTATTAAGACAGTATTGGGAACTTGCAGCAATTTCCCTCAGCCTGGGCAGATGAACTCAATACATCTGATTCAATTTTTTTAAATTTTATTTCCCCCCCCCCTCAAAAAAAAAAATAAAATCAATTAGGGTGGATTTGTTTTCCAGACATATTGCAGTGATCTCCTATTACTGGCAGCTGTAAAGGCTGAAATGAAATTAAGGGGAAACTGTTTTAGCTGCATTCTGAATAACTCTCTAAAATTGACTCAGAAGACTGTCCCAGTGTCATTAGACATACAGTTATTTTTAAAAGCCTATTCTTTGGTCAGCTCAGTCAATAAATACTACATGAGGGGAGTACATGGGGTGAATTCTTATTATCTAACCTGCGTGTAGTGGCAGAAATTGTTAAAAAAGAAGAAGAACCAGGAATCACTGTGATTTTATTAATATGAATATATAATTCACCAAGGGACGTAAAGAAATCATCTACAGTCATGGTAGTTCTGAAACATCTCCTGCGTATTGATAAGAATATAGGGGGGAAACTTGCTTATCTGTATATTGAAGTGATTGTGTCAGCCAAATCCACTGAAAAATGAGACCAAAGAAGATAGAATTAATTTCCCTACATTTGCTATTTGTTCCATGGGAAGAAAAAGTAATCAGTAGACATCTAAAATATTATCATTGCAAGAATTAATAATTTGCTCTGAAACCCAGGAAAGGGGCCTGTTGGGCTTCCAAGGATCAATAAGTACATAGACATGAAAAAAATGTCTTTGATGATTCCATGAGCTATGCTTATGTCTTTAGGGGTTTGCCACTAGAAAGCTCACAATGCTAATGTTCAGAAAGATTTTTAAAAATGCATTGCTCTTTTAATAACATTTTTCTCTCCTCTTTTTTCATGTCCTACATTTCAATCCAGCATTGTTAAAACACTTCATTCTTTCCTTATGTCCTTAAGCTCAAGAATGTTGATTGACTTCCCCTTCCTTCCAACATGAAACCAATCTACGTAATTCAGCAGAAAGGCATTAATAGCATAAATTAAAGTTACTGTTGATTTACACATTTATGAAAATAATACGCAGGTAAATTAGCTTTAGATCTGGCATACTGTACATACTGTGATTATTATCCGTATTTACATATATACATATGGACGTATATATGTATATACTGTACATATATACATACACATATAATTTTATTTGTACACAATCTTTCTGTAGTTAAAACCATGCTCAAGGTGGCTGACAACATGAAAAAATACATAATTACAAAACTAACAAAATTAGTCATAAACAATAAATAAAACACAACTAAATTGCCACATAAATCATAATAGGATATAAAAAAGATAAAAAATATTGATAACAGGAACAAACCTCACCCCACCCAAACAACGCTCACTAAACAATACCCCCACCTGTGATGAAATAAATATAGATATTGTCATTATTGATTTTCATATGCATATTTAAAAGCTGCACCTGTAAGATTTTCAGATGGTGTTCCTTTGGCTAGTTGAATCATGCACTAATAATACAGATAATATTTTCTCCCTACTTTCCCAAGTGCCATAGGTTAGAACAACAGCAGAAAACACAACATTTTAAGTAGCCAAAACACTGACAGAAGAAAGCTTATATAGAAGAAAAGTGGACGGGATCTGTAATTGCAAAACTTTTCTTTATAAGCAGTCCTTTTCCCTTTAATTTCATGGATGGCTGGAATTTTCCATCTGAAAATATATCCAGCCCTCCATGAAATTTACTTGTCTATAAAATGTCTACTCCTGTTAACTTGAACAAATAGGTCCTCGGAAGGCTTGGTTACATATAATTAAACAAAAGTAATGTAGGTGCAATGAGTGTCGCGAGGTTTGACCTCCAGGGATATGACTGCACTAAATGTGCTTCACCTTAGCTTAAACAGTAACTGTGTCACTTATCCTTCTTCTTGATTAATTGCTTAATGATCAATGTAAAGAAATTATCTGCAAAAATAAGCTGTGTTTCGCTAAGAGGATAACCTCAAACACCTCAGGGTAGAAAATTTGGGGTGCAAGAAGCTCGTGTCGGCATCCACCTGTCTTAGGAGACCACTGAGATATCTTTGGGGGAGAAGTCAAACCGTTGGAGAGTTATAATGCCCCTGCTATGGCTGTAGAGACCGATATAGGAGAGACATGTTTTGTTGCAGCTGGGGTAGATGTAGTCTTTGGTTGTGCTGCAGATGCACCATGGTGTTTCGCCTCTCTGAGCTCCTCGTCTGGTAATGAGTCATTGTAAATTAAGCCAGCATAAAGTTACACCAGATCCAAAACCCTTTCAGCAGTGGGGTTTTGCAACTTTGTTGTTGTTTAGTCATTTAGTCGTGTCCGACTCTTCATGACCCCATGGACCAGAGCATGCCAGGCACTCCTGTCTTCCACTGTCTCCCACAGTTTGGTCAAACTCATATTGGTAGCTTCAAGAACACTGTTCAACCATCTCGTCCTCTGTCGTCCCCTTCTCCTTGTGCCCTCAATCTTTCCCAACATCAGGGTCTTTTCCAGGGAGTCTTCTCTTCTCGTGAGGTGGCCAAAGTATTGGCGCCTCAGCTTCAGGATCTGTCTTTCCATTGAGCACTCAGGGCTGATTTCCTTCAGAATGGATAGGTTTGATCTTCTTGCAGTCCATGGGACTCTCAAGAGTCTCCTCCAGCACCAGAATTCAAAAGCATCAAAACTCCATGGACAGCCACTTTGGGTGTTTGTGATGAATTCATGATGTGTGCCCTAGTCATAGATGACAGCTGTGGCGTTTGCACACACTCATTTTTTTGTGGTGCATGGCCAAAGGAAAACAAGCCCAGACTCCCGATTCATACTCCAGTAATAAAAAAGTAGAAAAGTAGCAGATAAAAATCAAACCAAAACAATGTTTTGAGGCTGTTCATATTTTAACACTGCCCCCAAAGATTTGTATTGTGAAAATACAGAAGGATAGGCAAATATTCTGATCGGAAATTGACATTCTGTTATGGAATGCTTTAGCAGGCATAATGAAGAACATCTGCCGGTGAGATGAACAAATCATAAGGCAGCCTCTGTCAACAGTGTAATTAAAGGTCGATTTATTAGTAAAGAAGTAAACATGCTATATAAAGGAGTGAAAGATGAACCTGCTCTTCAGTAATTTTGGAAGATTCATACCAGAAGATCCAATAAAGTTGACAGAAATAGTAAGGAGTAAGGGGGGTGGTTATGGGCTTGGTTATAATCTAGGCCTGAATGGAAGATAAAATATGGGACTATAAAATACAAAATAGCATAAAGACTTTTTATTACCTCAGAAAGAATTCTGACAAGCAACCATATCAAATGAATTCACTTCAATCTGGTTTTTCAACTTGTTGAGGCAACCCAAATATGGTATCCCTGTTTTCCCCCTTGCCACTGGATCATTCCCCCCTTCCTGAGATAAATAATAGACCTGTGTGATAAATCAAGATGTTTGGATTTGAAGAACTGCATTTCAGATTTAATTGCTCCAATCCAGCAATCCATTGTTACACTCATATCCACACATACAACAGAGTGCTGCACCGGTACAGGCCAAGCATACCTGTGGATATGAATTTCCATTCTGGTTAGTGGTCCTTAGTGGCTTGCACGCAGGTCTCGTATCCACCAGGAGTCATGTGTTCTGTATTGTGGGCCCAGTTTTATGGAACTCCCACTTAACGTCAGGCAGGTGCCCTGTACAGTGGTGCTTCGGGTTAAGAACATAATTCATTCTGGAGGTCCGTTCTTAACCTGAAACTGTTCCTAACCTGAAGCACCACTTTAGCTAATGGGGCCTCCTGCTGCCGCTGTGCCACCGCCGCACAATTTCTGTTCTCAACCTGAAGCAGAGTTCTTAACCCGAGGTAATATTTCTGGGTTAGCGGAGTCTGTAACCTGAAGCGTATGTAACCTGAGGTACCACTGTATTCTGAATTTATGGTGCCTACTGAGGACTGTTTTATTCCACCATTTCAACTGAAATCCAAGTTTTAATTGATTGCTCTTATTTTTAATGTGCTTTTGTAAACCGCTTAGAGACTTTTGTGGTTAAGCAGCATATACATTGTTAAAAGAGAATAAACCAAACGCTGGTTGTCATAAGCTCCCTCAACCAGTAAAACAACGGTTATGGTTCCATGCTTATTTCCCATCTTCATATTTATGCATCAATTTGTGCTTGTTTTAAGGCAAGCTTATGGATGTGTTATTGCTATACTAGTGTTATATGAGGCATTTTCATGCTGTGGTTTTATGTCAAGATTGTAGTGGTTTGATGTGGTTGACACCACTGACCAAATGGTTTTTTATGCCCTTTCAATAAAAGTTGTGGCCTCTTTAAAGTCCATCTTATGTCTACTGCTCTTCCTTCCACTTTCCCCCTCACTTCACCCTCTGGACAGAAAAGCCTGCATTCAGATGTGACCTTCATGATACACACTTACCTATTAATAAAAAAGAAGCTGGTCTTTGAAAGGTTACAATTGAAATTTGTGGTAGAATTTCCACTTCTTTTATTAAACTCTATTCTACTCCGCAGAGTGAGGGGGTTATTTAAACATAAGAGGTGTCAAATTAATATTTGGAAAAAAAGCACTCAGGTAAGCTAAAAGAACTATTTGGAGATTACATTTGAAATCTAAGCACTATAGGCATTTTCCGCCATTGTTCTTCCTAACAAAGGGAAATATTCACATTCTGACAATAAACTGACCACCCGTTGTGATTAAAGTTTGCCCCTAGCTGACTTGATTGTTCTTTGAAAACTCCCCGATGTACAGCTGTGATGTGGGGAGAAATACCTGACAGGAAAATGGGGAAAGTGATAATATTTTTATGGCCAGAAATACAGTGTTGTAACCCCAGAAGAGGATGGAGAAAGAATTGCTTTGATATTTGGTAAGAACTGTGCAGAACACTACAATCTTGATTAATTTTTAAAAAATCAAGGTTGCATGCCTATGCCCATTTGCCAGAGAGGAAGCTTCATTGATCTCATTGGGGCTTATATCTGAGTAGGCATGTATATGATTGTATTGTTAAAGCGTGTTGTCCTTCATGGAGAGCACGTGTTGCGGTGGGGGCCGCCAGGACACTCCAAAGTTGGGGGCAGGCTAATTGATCGTTGGCCACTGATGCGATTGGGGCTTCCCTTGTTGTTGGGAAGAAGTTAATGTTGCCATTTGTTGATTGACAGCCAGAAATGCTAAAACTCCTTGCATGAGGCTAGGGCTTCCTCTTTTCGCCCGTGCATAGGATTGCCCGTTGTTCCCCCCCCCCCATAGAATTAGGGTTGTTCGCTTTGACCTTGCTATGCCTGTCATGGGGTCGTCTGCTCTTGGGGCAGGGGCCCGGTAGGAATTTTGTGCATCTGGCTGATTGGCTGGGGCCATTTGGTTTTTGCCTACTGCGTAGCAAATCGTTACAACTTGTAAGGTTGCAGTTAGGCATTGGTTTATGGTTTGGTTGGTTGAGGGGCATGGATTGGCTGTGCCTGCCCCTCTAATGCTGCTGCTGCAAGGGAGTCTGTTAAAGGAATCAGGGGCTAACTATTGCTTGTCCACTCTGTCAAGGGGGCTCGGGCCATAGCAATGAGCTCCTGGTTGCATTTGGGGAGGGCTGAGGGCAGGTTCCCTGCTCCGTTGCTACCCCCAAGTGTATTCCCCTTTTCTGACTTTCGCATCGTGCGATGCCTAAGCAACCACTCACATTTTTGTATTTTAATAAAGTTGTGGCCAAAAGTATGCCAGAAACCTTAAACAAAAAATTCTGTGTGATGTGTGAGTTATTGGGGTGGCCCTGGGGACCTCAACACACAAGTACCTGACCTCTGCCAAGGAAGCAGAACATGGGCCAGGAATAGCCAGACTGGTTCCCTTCAGATGTTGCTGGACTCCCATCATCGCTGACCAGTAAACAAATTGGTTATCTCTGACTTAGGGCATAAATGGTCCTTCCTTGAGTCTCGGTGTTACATTGAATCCACCATAGAACTAGGGGACAAAACACCCACATCTATTCCAGTGTGCTCTTATCTAGGTTCTTTTTCTCTGCCCCCCAACTCCACCTGCTCTAATAAAGGGGGCTCCAGTGTGTGGTATATCAGGCCAAGGAGTGGGGAAGATGAAAAGATGAATGTGAGAAACAGTGAGCACATAACCACAGTTGCCTTGCATTCCTCTTCAGCGGCAGAGTTAAAGGAAAAGAGGGGATATTTAGAGATCACCTTGTTCCCTGAAGCTCCGCCTGGTCCCTGTGTTCATCTGATAAGGCCTTGCTGATGACTCCAGTTCTTCAATGTGCGGCGATCAGTGACACAACCTTCGGTGTGGTTTCACCACTGTTGTGGAATGCCATTCCCAATGGCAATTAGGCAGGCACTGTCTAGTCTATGCTTTAGGTCTTCTCCAACTAAAGTGTTGTTTTTACCTTGCAGCCAATACGATCTATAGTAGATGATTTCTTTTTTATTATTATGCTTTGTCATTACGCTTTATAGTTTTTATCCTCTGCATTTTATGTTCTCTTACCCACCACTTAGATATTTTACAGTTTACGCAATTTATGCATTCTATGAATGAATGAATGAATGAATAGACTGCAAGCCCTAGAGCTAATATATCTGTACCTGTTGTGGAAGTTTGAAACACATGCTCAGGCTGTAAACAAAGACATCTTCAATACTCTCTCTTACCTTCAAAGGAGAACTCTATAAGCCTTACAGCTGAATGCCTTGACAAACTTTATTCCAAATGAACAGAAAATACAAAGTTTGTCAAGGAACACATCAGAATGCATTCACGTATTGAAACATTAAATGCATATTTTGTTTATATGTTACTGACCATTATTTTATGTACTTTTAAACAAGTGGTATGCATGCATGCACATGTGTGTGTGTGTGTGTGTGTGTGTGTGTGTGTGTGTGTGTGTGTGTTCCAAATGATCATACAGGGAACTTTCAGAAGTTTTACCAAACAAAAATTCCCAAGATTCATTGGCATAAACTATGAGAATCACACTGATGTGAAATTGATACAAGTTTGCAGATGTACTATTTGTTATTGTTTTGAAGTGCAGACAGGCATGCTTAATAAAAGCTAATACTTTTGTCCAAGGACTAATAATGATGCTTAATACCATGGTTCAGTGCTTTCATTTAGGAAGCTCCCCATGACCTGTAGAGGGATGGCTACGAAAAGAGTTATGAAGAAGTTTCAGACTCTTCAATTACAATTGGATAAAGGTTGGAGAGAGAAATGTACACTGCAAAATGAGTTACAACCCAGGGGAGAAAACAAGGACAATGGATTTAGAAAAGCAATATCAGAAAGCAAGAAGGATGGGAATGTAGGCTTATGGAAAATTGGAGAAATAAAAAAAAAATCATCTATATAAGATATGCCAATTTTATTTGCTCTTCTGCAGCTTGTTTGTTTAGTCAGTTCCCTTTTCTCCAATATGATAAATATATTTTGATGATGTTTTCATCAAACTAAAGCCATCAACCTGATGGGTTCCCCCTCCCTCCATATATAATTATAACAGCTGGAGAAGAATGGCTACACATCATCTTTGAAGTGGTACTTCAATTGTCAGAAAGCAACCCATGAAAATGCTTAAACAGTATAGGCACAATGAGTTATTTGTCTCCTGGCACTACATAGATGCATGGTGCAGCAATTTAACAGTAGGCACAATTCAAGAATAGTTAAGCATGTTCGGGTGATACCAGTAGGACATAATTGCACAGAAAAAGTGCTCATGTCCTATTGGTTTCAATGACTCTTTATCTGGATTATGCCCAGCAAATTGCACTTTGTGAGCATCAGCGATGCAGAGTTGTCAATATCTAAAGCAGCTGGTGATCTGCTAGAGCTGTAGAAATGCTCACAAATTGCCCATGCTTATGAATTATCCATGCAGATGAACTCTTTGGCCCCTAAGGAAGCACACCTGAGAACTACCCCCAATGAACAGTGAAAATTTATTCAGTCATAAAATCCACATTCGCCCTAATTCAATGTCACCTTTCCGATGCAAGAGTTTTGATCAACGCATGGAGCTATCCTGTCTGTGAGGCCTTCTCCATTCACTGCTGTGGAGGTTGCTTTGTGTCTACCACGACTCTCATTGAACTGAATGTAGAAGTGCATCAGAATGCAAATAAAACTGAGAATCAGGGTCATAATGATTTCAAAACTGCAGTCTTACAGATGCTTATTAGGAAGTAAATCATATTGATTCAGTGGGACTTAGGGTTAGGATCAAACCATGTCAGGAGTGAGCCAGCAGTAAATCACACAGAGTACATGAAGCTATCTTTTTATTAGAAAAGGCAGGATCTGCGCAGAAATGTCAGGCCTAATGAGCACAGCGACTCTTCTTCAATTGGTCTCACCAATATGAGGCAGTTGCAGAGACTGAAGCTCCCCACCTTCCCACAGCTACCATTGTCCACTCCTTTCCTAGATCTTTCCCAAGCTATCTGAGACTGTGCCTGCTTGTTGCCATTGCTCCTCACACTTCATGCCTCTCCTGGTCCTGGGAGACCAGCGGGGATGGGAGCTTCTCTCAGCAGCAGGAGGAAACACCAGTGCCCCTTCACTAGCTGACTCATCTTTGCCACTTGGCCTCCCTCATCTCATTCTCCTGCTTCTGCTTCTGCGTCTGGTCTGAGACTTCCATCTGCCATAGACTCTCTCTTCTCACCAACCCTTGTTACCTCTTCAGCTTCTGTCAGCTTCTCCTCCCAGTCTTCTCCCTCTTCTCCATCTTCTCATCCACTCATTGTCATCCCACTACCAATCCCCTGGCTCTGAGCTTTCTTACCTTGGGTCTTCTCCAGGTGGTTCCTCCCTCCATTCCTCCATGTTCAACCAGCCCATGACAAACTGTAGGAACACTTCAAGAGCTATATCAACCACAATCCCTGTAGAATGCTCAACAGCCCAACCCCAAATCTTGCTGTTCAGGCTAGTTGGTTCATGGACTACAGCATCAGAACAAGAACAGCTCAGGCTGTAAGCAATAATTGATTTAACCCATAACTTTAATTGAACAATTCAGTTTTATATCTTTCATCAATTAATCAGTGGAGGAAATTTGAGTCAGCATGGTGCAAATGAAAGATGTACTGTTTCAGTCAGTGAGCAGCGCTAGGAACACCTCATCATACAATGCTATTATTCTAGGGACTTAAAAAAAATGCAGGTGCAACAATGCAGAAGTACTGGTGCAAATACAATATGCAACAAGAGCAATGTTCCCTGAATATACATTTTCAAAGCAATCAAAGCAGTGTTGACTGGCAATGGGCCAGATCTCAGCAGCCATTTCTAATAATTATTTTGAATTATTACGAGCTTGTATCAAAATGCATTTTGTATTGAATTGTATTGCTTTTGCTTTACTGATATACTAGTATGTGTTTTCTTAATATCCTCATGGTTCTGGAAATATTTGGCATTTGTTGATTTCACATTATTGCTGTGAGCTGCTTTGAGTTCAACTTTGTTATTAGAAAAGGAGTGTGCCAATATTTAATCTAAGCTAACAAAATCAAAAGCAATAATTGATGCATTGCTAGGGGTGGGCATATTTTTTCAGCACTGCCAAAACATTGACAAAAAGCACACCCCTAATTTTGCTCCCCACATAGTTGTGTTGCAAAAGCAGCATTGTGTGCTTGAGTATTCCTGGGTGTCCTCTAAGCACCCTTGGAGCAGAGAACTGCCTGTTTTTGCTTATGTAATTCTGTAAAGCAGAGCATGTACCAGTGATGCAAAATAAACAATAAATAGAAATAATAATGTTGCAGAGGTTCTGGCACAATAGTGGGTGGTGGGGTTGGGTGTCTGAGAGGTCAGTGTGGTGCAAATGCAAGGGCCAGAGCATCAGATTACACCACATCAACTTTGCCACTGAATTGCCTCTCCCCAACCACCTCCTGACCAACTGGAGGTGAAGTGGTTTGTAATCTCAGTCTGTTGTCTAGGTTGGCTGTGGAGTCAACACCATGGTTCATATCTCTTCCTCATTTCTTGGAGGGATTACCATCCCCTGACCCCTGAATGATATTGAATCTGGGGAATAATGATTGATTGATTGATTGATTGATTGATTGATTGTTTCTACCCCGCCCATCTGGCTGGGTTTCCCCAGCCACTCTGGGTGGCTTCCAACAGAAGGCTAAAAATACATTAAAACATCAGTCATTAAAAACTTCCCTAAACAGGGCTGCCTTCAGATGTCTTCTAAATGTCAGATAGTTGTTTATTTCTTTGACATCTGATGGGAGGGCACTCTACAGGGCAGGCAGTAGGCCCTGAGAAGGCCTTCTGCCTGGTTCCCTGTAACTTCACTTCTTGCAGTGAGGGAACCGCCAGAAGGCCCTCCGAGTGTCCAAGCTGAGCTCGGTGGAGACACTCCTTCATGTATACAGGACCAAGGTCGTTTAGGAAACCCACCCCCAACTTTAAAAAAAAGAGGGGGGAAACAAACATAATAATATTGAATTTATTTTGTAGAAATGGATCGTGAAACAAAGATAATAATGGAAATGAGAAGATGCAAAATAAACATTGCATAGCCCCAGTTCATTACAGTTTCGGAAGTGGTTCAGCAGTCAGGTAGAGCCACTCTGCTAGCTTTCTGAAAGGGAGCCGCTGTTCCTTACCAGAAGGGAATGGAGGAGGCAAGGTGGTAGAGAGGCTGGTGCCATGACAATCTGGCTGTTCTGTCAGTGCATTTGACTCACCCCTTCCCCTCTCCCTCCCGGGAAGCAACAGTGACCCACCAGCTGAGAAACTAGTGGAAGAGCTCCACAGCACCTGGCAATTCTCTTTCTCAAAGGCCAAACTTCCACTTTTCTGTGCCCAGGAAGCATGAGTCCGAGGGCTTTTGCACTTCTTCCATGCCTTCTGGGCACAGGTCCAAGTGGTTTTGCATTTGCCCTGTCACTCCCCCCTGGGAAAACCAGCTGTTTACTGCTAAATCGGAGCAAACATCAATCTAGAGAAAACCCAGTTTGCTCTGATTCAGTGGTAAACAGCTGGTTTTCCCAGGAGAAGGTGGCAGGACAAGAGAAAGTGTGGATGAGCCCTTACTTACACTTCTTTTTCTGACACTTTCTTACATGCTGAAGAATTCTCCAGATCTCATTTCCAGTTCCATCCCAGGCCATTTATCCTATGAAATATACCAGCAGGTTGTGAAAGACATGCTTATGTTCTAATTCTGGCCAAGACCTCTGGCAGTCCCTCTAAACTGGCTGCAGCAACACAAGTGTGTTTACAAATGACGGGCAAGCTGTTATTAAAACCTCTGAGAGCAGGATAGTAAGCAAATACGATTTTTACAATTAGCTATTTGGAGCAAATCCTGGAATGGCTCGATTCTGCAACGACAAGGCAGGCAATTAAACCAAAGCAACTGGTTCAGTCTCATCAAAGCCAGGGTAGGAGTGTGCCAGAATGTAAAGATGTAGCTCTTAAACGCATTTCATTCTGACGGTGTGAATCACAAATATGCTTTGTCCAGGCAGTCAGATATCTGTGGCTTATGAGTGTCGTGGAAAGAACTCAAACTGGGCACCAGTGTTGGGGTGAAATTGGGACACAACTAAACAGCAGGTAAGTGGCATTGGCATGGCAGCAGGACAGGATCGATTCCTTATACTACTCAGCCTTTGTTTTTGAAATAGCATTTCACACAGTGTTCAGCCAGTGTTGAACTCTGGTGTGGTGTAAGTCACATGGGAACCTGTAGGAGGAGCGATCATCCTACAGAATTTCACAAGAGGGAGGAAGGGCTGAGGCTTTAAAAGGCATCACCCATGAGGGATTGGGGCTATATGACCTGCCAAGGTCCCAAACTCAGTGCTAGAGCATCACTGGTCTATTTGGGTCACTGGTTGACAGGACAAGAAAGGATTTATTTCCTACCAACCCCAATCGGGTTTTGTGGGGCATGTGTGTCTCTTTTCCCTCAGCAAAGTTCTCCATTATGTCAGGTGACTGGACATTTTTGTCAGAACTTTGTGTGAAAATGGCATTGGGCAGGATCAGCATAGTTAAGGGGGCTCATGTTCAAATCAATTTCAATCCTTCTTTTCTCACCCAAGAACTGCAAAAGAACATTCAGGAAGGGCTAAAGGTGGTGGATAGTGTCGGTTTGCACATTAGTCTGGGACGTGTGCATCAGATTGGTTCATACTGGTATTTATTTAGAATGGATTTCTCAGACACCCCTAATGTTCACTTGGAAGTAGGTTTGACTGAGTTCAACAGACTTTGTGTGGATAGAAGGGGAAAGCTACGGTCCTACTTCCAGATATGTGGAAGTAGTTCCTACTTAAAGAAGTGGGAATTATCCTGAGGAAATGCAACAAGTAATGGGATGTGGGGCAGGAGTGGCCAGCACAGCGGGGCAGTGCTGTGCCATCAATCTTCTGGCATTTTCCAAGATGGTGCATGAAAGGGCAGGGCAAAGTTGGTGCTCTGTAGGTACACTGGTAGGAGCACCAGTTAAACTCCACCATTGTGAAGAGACTCCATCAGGCAAGGCCTCTTTCCACCTGCCTTGCCCCACCCTCCAACCCTTGGAGTCCTCATAAGGGAGCTGGTCCTGGAGGAAGAACTGTGAGGGGAAAGACTTCGTCAGGCAAGGCCTCCTTCCACCCGCGTTGCTCTACCCTCTAGTCTCTGCTTCTCAATTTGTATTGTATTGTTTTATGTACTGTGGTTTGCCATTGTTTTATTGATCATAGCTTAGAAATTATTTATCCTAACTATTGAGTGGATTTCTGTTTAACTTTTATATGTTATTATTTTTATTTAATACTATTCCAATGATTGTTGGATGCTACTTTTTTGATGTAGGTTGCTATTGTAAAGTTTTTCTATTATCACTTTTTTATTGCATTAGATTGTTATAAGATGTGCATTTTTTGTTTCTTCAGCTTGTAAACTGCCTTGAGTAAGATAGAAAGACGGTATACAAATTAAAAATGATGATGATGATGATGTGTTTGCAGAGCCCCAAACTCACTACTGCCATGCTCCAGCAAGTTACAATGATTCTGCTGGCAGAAAGACAATAGCATGGCACTACCACACTCTTCTGGAGGCTCCTGCTGCAGAGTCAAAGCATGTTTACTTGCAAGTAAATCCCACCGCTACCAGTTGAACGTACTTCAAGGTAGAAACAGGGACATTGCTATGAAAATTGTGACACTTAAGACATTTTTCACTTCAGTATTCCTCAGGTGTTTTTCCTAACCAGAAACCTTCAAATCCACCTTGGAACTCGGATGTGACTTAGGAATGTGCACCTCCCCACCCAAGTTATGTCATAAAATCACTATTGTTTGTGCTTCCTGCTGTAATTCCTTGGATATGTTGCCTGAGCACAAACCTCCAAATCTGGCTCAAATTTCATTTTCGCCAACTCTAGTTTTGATCTCCACACTGTTTGTTAAGTTGTGAACTTGACCAATAAATACGGCACAGCAATCGGTCTCAGGGATTCTACAATGTCATTTCAGAAGAGGAAAGTTTTACATTTCAAATGCAGTTCATGAAAAGAGTCTGAAAACTGCAAAGTGAAGCATTAAACCAAGTTTTCAATTGATTCTGTTATATTGAGATTGAAGTAGTTTTTGAAGTAGCTGTTGATCCAATCATATTCAGAAGATCAGAAACTCGTCCAGAAACGACAATAGCCGAGGACAATGATAATGCTGGTTGAGAAAAGACCAGTGGAACTGAATAGCTGGAAGATAAATATTCTGTGGACTGCTATTGAAGCATAGCAGAAAATAACATTCAGGATTGTGGGATTGTGGGCAGGGTACATAATAGTAAAAAAATTATACAAATCAATAGAAATGGAGTAAAGAGAAACCTACATTGAAATACAGATATGCACTGAGCTACATTAGGGTTGCAAACCATATGAGCATTATAATGTGTTATCCCAGCATGCTGAAAACTTTATAACACTCGGACTTCTTTGAGGTCTGCTCACAGCAAAAGCTACAAGCCTGTAGAAAAACAATGTTTTCTTTAAAAAAATAATATCCATAAGGAATGTGTATAATGATGTCATTCACTTTTGTAAGTGATTAGACACCCAGAGAAAGGGAACGCATTCCCAACTGATGCAAATATTGGCCATTGATGTAACTGTTGCTTCATTTGCTTGAAGCTGAATCCTTGAGCTTTTAGTTTCATTTGGTCCAGAACAGTGCCGGATTTATGTATAAGCTAAACAAGCTATACTGTAGCTTAGGGCCCCACGCTCTTGCCCCCCCCCCAATATACTTATTCTTAATTGCATTTCGCTATTAATATACTTTTATATGTTTTATATGCCTGTTGTCTTTGTCCACGGAGTTTTCTTGGCAGGGATACTGGAGTGGCTTGCCGGTTCCTGCTCCAGGTGGATCACGTTTGGTCAAAACTCTCCACTATGACCTATCCATCTTGGGTGGCCCTGCATGGCATAGCTCATACCTTCTCTGAGTTATTCAAGCCCCTTCACCATGGCAAGGCAGTGACGGTTGGACAGTGTTCTTGAAGCTACCAGAATGAGTTTGACCAAACTACGGGAGGCAGTGGAAGACTGCTCTGGTCCATGGGGTCACAAAGAGGTCAGACACGACTAAATGACTAAACAACAACAACATTAATATACTTCTTCTTAATTGTATTTCAGTTCAACAATTATTTTGATAAAATACATATTTGTTATGTGCAAATGGCTTTAGATATCTATTAGGTCCATAAATTACCATATATCATATATTCAATACAAAAAAACAGCGACAATTTGTTGTTGACAAAGGACAGCTGGACATATAAAGGGCCCCATAACCTTCAGTAGCTTAGGGCCTCATCAAACCTAAATCCGGCCCTGGTCCAGAAGCATAAGTTATACTCAGCACCTCTTACCATTGCAGTGAGAACTGCAATCATCTTCCCTCTCAAAATCTTGTGTAATTGCAGATTGCTTACTCGTCTGTTCTTTGGTGTTGCTGTCAGTCTTAATTTGCTTTAATTGATTGGTGCTGACTATTCTAATAGTGAATCACTTAACTGTGAGTAACTGGGAGAAAGTTACTGCGGTGAGACGAAGCGGCTGAAGAAAATGGAAGCGACAATTGAGCATTGTTGAGCATTTGCATTTGTCCAGGGAGGAACTGGGATGTGGTGGAGCTCTATGGAAATCAGCAACACTTTGATAAAATGAAACAGATGCAAGTTAGTGAAGAATATTACAGTATTGTGTGGAGATACTCAATTTAGACTGCAATCTTAAGCATGCCCCAGTGACTATCCATTTTTTGACCGAAATTTTGGCCACTGCTTCACTCAAAGGGCGGGGGCACTTGTTTTCCAAAGTTGTATACAGTGGTACCTCTAGTTACAGACTCGATCCATTCCGGGGTGCCGTTCGCCCTCCGAAAAGTCTGAAACTAGAGCACCGCTTCTGTGCACACGCACGGCACGATAGAGTGCTTCTGCGCATGTGTGAAATGCAAGGCGCAGCAAAACCCAGAAGTATACACCTCTGGGGTTGCTGCGTTCGCAAGCCGAAAAGATGCAACACGAACCTAACGCAACACGAGATACGACTGTATATGAGAAACAGATCCCTCTGTCTTCTGCAGCAAGGTTTTTGAGAAGGAGGGGAAATGAGGACACAGGGAAAATGGGGAATTGATTAAATCTACTCCACCCTTCTTTGTGAGTGGGAACATCCAACTCCTGAAACTGAACAGTATTTCCATGGAAATATATTCAAAATTATGAATATTGTTGGGTATCAGAACTAATATAGATAGCATTAGTCTAATTTCCTCTCATACTATCAGTTCTTTCTCTTCCTTCTTGGAAATATCAACTGGCAAGAAGGTAGTTTGGTCTCCAGGCTACAATTATTTGCCACCCTCAAGCTACTTAGCCCAGCTGTAACCTAAGCGAAGTCCACTGCCCTTCCTATTCTAGACTATGAGGCTTCAGAATGGTGGCCCAGTCCCTCTGCTGTGACTCTTGACATGCATTGCCAATTAATTTCCATGACTTTGGTAGACTTACTGACAAGGGCAGACCTTCTCGTGAGATTTTGAGGTCTTTGTGCTGGAGGTCAGGCTAAGAGCATCAATCATAGTAGAGTTTTCTTAAGTTGTCACACAAAGCCTGACCAATATCAATTCAGAAATGCTTGGGTGTTATCCTCTAGAAAAGAAAAGGCTTAGGATTGCCTATCACAGGTCATTAGGATGAATACACACAGAGAGACACATGTGGCTAGTCACAAATTGTGAAATCCATCCATCATTCCATGCATGAATTGAAGGTTTGTGTACATCTACATGTAATATGGGACTGAGACTGAATTAAAAGTGGTTTTGTATTTCAGTCTTAAAATAATCTCACCATCTCTCTCTCTCTCTCTCTCTCTCTCTCTCTCTCTCACACACACACACACACACACACACACACACACACAAATGATAGATATAAATTTGCATCACAGAGCACAACATAAAATAGCTTTTAGGTGGGGGGTACAAAATGCAAACATTGTTTTCCTTTTCTACATTACAAACCAAAGACTGGAGCCTTTTCTTTTCACAGATTAGTAGCACATGCACAAGTTTATTCTATTACTTTATTTTAAAAGGAACAACTGACACCTAACTTACAAAGCTGTTGTGTAGATTAATGAGTTCAAGAGTTCACCTTTGCCCACTAAAAAGAGGAATGGAAATGCTTAATAACCATAATTCTTCTCCACTGACCCTCTTCAGAGCTTCACCTAACGCCGGAGACTGACTCTTAGAAACTGAGTGGATTTTAATATATAAATCAACTCTACTCTGGGGGAATTGAATCACTTCAAAATCTGATTTTTATTTGAACAGCAACCTATTTGATCCAATGACTATACATTCCAGAAGTGATAATTTCAACTTTAACCTTGCTGTAAGCCCAAAGTTGCATTTTTGTTTCCTTGGAAAATTTCAATTACCGCAAAACATAGACTTGCTGTTATTTATCCTTTAATTGCTGATCTCGTTATTTCTTAGGGACTCCAGGGACCTAAAATAATGAGCCCTAGGAAGAAATAATATGGAACTCAGCTCCCATTTTTACAAGCCTTCTGTGAGCTAAGAAAAGGCTAGAATGATATTTCAGCATGTAGAGAAGTTGGATGTTTGGAAAGCTATGGATTTCCAAATCACATCACTTACAAACTACAAGAAAGAAGATTCCACCTAAACATTAGGAAGAACTTCCTGACAGTAAGAGCTGTTCGACAGTGGAATTTGCTGCCAAGGAGTGTGGTGGAGTCTCCTTCTTTGGAGGTCTTTAAGCAGAGGCTTGACAACCATATGTCAGGAGTGCTCTGATGGTGTTTCCTGCTTGGCAGGGGGTTGGACTCGATGGGCCTTGTGGTCTCTTCCAACTCTATGATTCTATGATTCTATGATTCTACAATTTGATCACACAATTATAGGGCCTCCATATTTTAACATTAGATGTTTTAGGGTTGACAGTTTATGAAATCTGATAAGAGGAAAAGTGCTTTCAACACTTACATGTGTACACACTATTAGTAGTTACATGTTTATGCCAATGGTAGGGATTCTTGGGGATGTGGGTGGTGCTGTGGGTTAAACCACAGAGCCTAGAACTTGCCGATCAGAAGGTCGGCGGTTCAAATCCCCGCAACGGGGTGAGCTCCCGTTGCTTGGTCCCTGCTCCTGCCAACCTAGCAGTTCGAAAGCACGCCACTACAAGTAGATAAATAGGTACCGCTCCGGCGGGAAGGTAAACGGCGTTTCCGTGCACTGCTCTGGTTCGCCAGAAGTGGCTTAGTCATGCTGGCCACATGACCTGGAAGCTGTACTCCGGCTCCCTCGGCCAATAAAGCGAGATGAGCGCCGCAACCCCAGAGTCGGCCACGACTGGACCTAATGGTCAGGGGTCCCTTTACCTTTTTAGGGATTCTTGAGAAATGTAATTTCTGTGATTCTGATACAAAATGACCTATGGTTGTTTCTAGCTAGTTTACAATGGAACTTCCTTTCCCTCTGCTCCCAAAAATAGACCACCTGCCCCAAATCTGTTTCAGAGGTCTCTCAACCTCCCTTGATGGATTTAGAGGCAAGGCAGGGAGGATATGTAAATGAAGTAGAGGGAGGAGAAGGTCCATTGCACTTGTGGAAGTTGTTTCATATTTCTGGACATATGTGTGGACAGAAACACAATTAACCTCCAGATTTTTTCCTTCCTTGAATATTATGAAAATTATTTGCTGATAAGGTATGCTAAAATATCTGAAAATGTGCATTTTAGGTTAAAACATGTTTAGAAACACATACAATGAGAAAGATTTACAAATGTTGCATTTTGTGTAAAATATATATTCAAATATCCTTTTTATGCAGATTCTTTTTTGATTAAAACCCCAAACATGAAAGTGGAAAGGGGATAAAACAGACTTATGAAGGAAACTGTCTCGGACCATAAACATAAGGATGTGTCTATCCCAACAGACTTTATTGGTAGCCAGAGTCGGTGCATCCCCTTTCCTGGCATGAGGCAAAATGGGGAGTGCTGCATTGCCCTGCCCTTCCACTGACAACACTTCTCCACCTGCCCTGCTGCCTCTGCCACTGGTGGAGATGCAGTGCCAGCATCAGTGCCAATTTTGGGCAAGATGTTCCCCAATTTGGGTGAGTTCTCGCCTGAATTGCCTGAGATCTTGTGCATTCCGAAAGATCTCTTGTGATTTTGGATGCAATTTAGGCCAGAATCAGTGCAGATACTGGCATGACTTCTGTGCAAGTGATGGAGGTGGTGGGGCAGACAAATCGCCCACAGGGCCCACATGCCTTGGAGACTTCTGCCACCTCAATCTGCCTAATGGCAGAGCCAGCTTTGTTAGTACAATCACGAATGGTGGACTCTAAAAGTGGAACAACAGAACATCATCATCATCATCATCATCATTATTTACCATTTATACCCCACCCATCTGGCTGGCTTTCCTCAGCCACTCTAGGCGGCTTCCAACAAAATATTAAAATATTAAAAATACAATAAAACATCAGGCATTAAAAACTTCCCTAAACAGATGCTGATGCAAAATTTCTAAAATGTGCTCTAGCAACAACCAAATTCTGACAAAAGTAGCTTTTGTTTGTTTGTTTTTTGAGACAAGAAGAAAATTCAAGGAAAGCAAAAACCAGTTTTGATTAGACGTGAAATTTTGCACAGGGGTCTATACTCCCTGTCCAAATTGCTACAAATTTTCACCTAAATAAAACTTTGAGTTGAATATGGAGGCTTGGGGAAATTATTCTTGTGATACTAGAATTTTTTCACTCATATACCCATGGGTGATAGAAAAAACAACATTTCTGATGGAAAACACGGAATTACCTGGGAATCACACCTATATTCATTCCACCTGTGACAAATATCCTTCATTGTTGTTTCTGTAGTAAAATCTTTGTGGAGAAAAGGAGCCAATATGTCCCTTTTTGAAAGCTGTGATTGATTTAACAGCTGCCTTGACCTCTTAAGGAAAGCAGTGTCAGTCAGACTGTGATCCAGTGTAGACACAATGCTGTATTAATGTCATATCTGATCCAGGCTGACATGTTTGTATTTCAGAGGTGAAATATGCGCGTAGCAACTTTGCTAAAGCTACAGTATTGAAATTCAAAGTAGGCAAATCAAAATATTTTATTGGTCCAATTTGCTTTGGTGAAAATGAACAGATGCTTTTGCCCAAAGCTGAGATGGAAAGTGAAATGTTTCCTTTAATGAGATACATGTCAATGATTACTTTGGGTAGTGGTAAAATGAATAGGAATTGACTTTTCGATTGAACAGCTTGTGTCCATTTTTGGTCCTGAAATTGGTCCAAACAATGCCAAGGAATGACCCCTATGTGAGTCAACAGGGTTCATAGTAAGTGGAGGTGCCATTTTGGAGAAATGGTATCTCCACATCAACACTGTACAAATGACTACATTGGTTGTATGTAGGAAGAGAAAATGTATCATTATCAGGGTGGTGATTCTCAAAATGGTGACTTCTTGGGTGAAGCTTGTTAGTGGTCCATATATACTCTGGTGAAGTGAAGTGGTAAAGTATTCATGGGGGACAGAGGATCTGTAAATGTGAAATGTCCAGACTGCAACTCATTCTTGGCTCAACTTTCTGATAACTTTTCTAGACAGTTTGAGAGGTAACTGCAGGATAATTCAGTATGCTCAAAATACCTCTTTAACCTGGCAAGATCATTGAAAAGACTACACAGACTCACATATTTTGTCACAATTTTTTTAAAAAATGGTATTGTGAAGTGGCTGTATCTGAATATTCATACTTTTATAAAGAATGAACACATGAAAGTAATTTCTAGACAACAGACTTTGGGAGCACATCATAAAGGTGCTGACCACAGTTTAAACATAATATGCATGCTTAAATATGCAACAAGCCATAATTCCTATTCACCACCTTGGACCTACAGTTTGGAATAATTGATCATGGATTTTAGTTCCAAATCATGTTTTTAAATATCTTCTTAAAATATGAGCCCAAGAAATCTTTGTTCACAGGCTACAAACCATATCACAGAGACTTACGGCTGAGAACTTGAGGTTGTGCAAGCCTGCAACTACAAGGACACCACATAACAATATGTTGGATAGGTGGAAAGAACTTGATATACCTTAATTTATTAGAGCAGACAATGTCCATAGGAGGGGGCTAGCTGACAAAAACCTTCTTCCTGGCTGTCAGTGATTACTGGAAAACTAATTCAAGAGATCAGAATTTATCAATGAACAGCTGAAGGAGGAAAAAATGAATGTTGTATCAAATCAATATGCCTCATTTATTATGACAAGCATAGAACAGTGTGAATTATTTATAAAATACATTTCTAGGAAACATCCATTCATCTATTTATATGATACACTTCTCTGACCCAGGGAGCATGTGTGCATGGATAAATACCACAATTTTCTCCACAACACATTTAAATCGACTTACACCTCAGAAAATTCCTGGCATTGCCACACAACCCAAATCCAGTCTAGAGTTTTGTCCTTTAAAAATCAAGACCTTTAAATGTGTATGTTAGGCAGGCCTTTTTTTCCCAGCTGGAACTCAGTTCTGGCACTTCTCAGGTGGGCGCCATTGACATTATAAGAGAACATGGAGGGCTTTCATGGTGAGATCTGGCACCTCTTTTTCTTGAAAAATGGCACTGAATTGTTAGGCAAAATTGCAAAGAAAAAATGTATATGAGAAGTTTGCACTAAAACGCTGGTTAATTTTCATGAGGACTCGTTTAAAAACACACACACAACCTTTTGTAGAACTATGGAGAACTAAATTTAGGATTTGAAAGCTGAGAAATGAAGAGAAACCTCAATTTACATATTTACCCAACCCTAGTCTGGAGGCTCCCTAAGGAAAGATGGATGGGTGGATAAAAACAACGCAGTAAAGACTACGTATGCTCACCAGGCCCAGACTAACAGAGAAATCATTGATACAGGGAGCTAAATATAGGGGTAAATTTTCCCTATTTTAAATTCTGTTCAGGAGCAGGACTACTGCCTCCTGAGCCTAGCAGAGGGAAAACAAGCCTTAAAATAGTGTTTTAATTATACCACCCATTTTGCCAACTTAAGTTCAACCAGGTTGCCAGATCATATGACTGGGCTGAAGGATCCAGTCTTCTGCCCCTCCTCTGAACATCCATTTACGTCTTTTATGCTGGCATAAGATCCATCAGTTCCAGATCAATTGGCTGAGCCAGGATGAGGGAGCCAGGATGAGGGAATTATGATGGTTTATGTCTGGCTGAGCTGTGATGTGAAACTTATGTTGGCATAGCCCAGCTGGATCCTAACTCCTTCATCCCAGCAGATCTTGGGGTTGGATTGCTCCCTAAATGCTGGTGGTGGGCAGAAAACTGGGGTGGGGTGGGGTATAATGGATGACTCTGGAAAACAGAATAACACTCCAAACTTCAATGTTTTCTTGCAGGTCCCACATGGATTTCTGAATACTAGATGTTGTGGAGAAACAAGAGGAGAATGCTGTTCCATTCATGCCCTCCTTGTCAGCTTCTCATAGGCTCCTCAGTTGCTACTGGTGGAAACAGAATACTGGAACAGATGGACCAGCAGGGCTCTTAATCTGTGCTAATGTCTGCAGCTCTAAACTAGCACAGTTATTCTTACGCTTGTTGAAGTTACCCATTTTATGCTGACAGCAGGACTGGATAATATACCAACTTTTGATTGTGAATACTTTAAACATTCTGATTTGTATGGCCTTTTTGCATGGAGCTCAGACACTCAAAGTTATTTGAAGGTAACATCTCACAGTGAAAGATTTAGAGAGACCTGTTCATTTGAAGATGAAAACTTTGGAGAGTCTGTATTTACATATACACTGTGCTCCAGAAGCACTGAAGGAAAATATTCTTAATGTGTTTGAGATGTAAATATCTTTCTCACTAAGTGGCTTAGTTATGCCCTCTCCCTCTCTCTCTGTTAATACCAGAAGATCAATTTGGCTTTCATCTTGGAACAGTAATGTCATTAGTGACATGGAAACAAGCTTGCTTTCAGTTAGGAAGTTGGATGAGACTCATCTATATCTGCTGTCAAAGGAAGTGAGAGGAACTTCTAAAGCCAAGAAAATAAATTCACTCTCACCATGGTGCTATTAATCTACCCAGGAGAGATAACCAAGGTCCTGGGAAATACCACTCAAAAACGCACAACAGCAAGGTTGTCTAGTAAATTCTTGACAGCACAGCTATAAACGTATCAGTTCCAATTGGCATGAATTCTGTTGGATCTTATGGATGTGCAATTCTTGTCCCACATTTGCATCTATGGCAAAACTCCTATCGACTTGAATGAAGCTAGATCACACTCCACTAATGAACTACAGATTTGGCTTTATGTAAGCATTTTGTTCCTTCCTCCTAGTAAGGAAGGAAGGTTCTAGGCAGTTTGTACCTGCATTGCAGAATAGATTTAGAGAGAGAGAGAGAGAGAGAGAGAGAGAGAGAGAGAAGGGATCCATGGATGATTAAGTCCAGTCAAAGGTGAATATGGGGTTGAGGCGCTCATCTGGCTTTCAAGCTGAGGGAGCTGGCATTTGTCCACAGACAGCTTTCTGAGTCATGTGGCCAGCATGACTAAACTGCTTCTGGCGCAACAGGACACAGTGGGGGAAACCAGAGCAGATAGAAACACTGTTTACCTTCCTGCCACAGCGGTTTGTACTGTGGTCTAAACCACTGAGCCTCTTGAGCTTGCTGATCACAAGGTCAGTGGTTTGAATCCCTGCAACGGGGTGAGCTCCTGTTGCTCTGTCCCAGCTCCTGCCAATGTAGCAGTTCAAAAGCATACCAGTGCAAGTACACACACACACACCAGTTAAATGGCATAATCTGTACTTTCTAGGATGATGGGAAAATCCATCACTGTGTACAAAATTAGCAATGCAGTGGTACCTCGGGTTAAGAACTTAATTGGTTTCAGAGGTCCGTTCTTAACCTGAAACTGTTCTTAACCTGAGGTACCACTTTAGCTAATAGGGCCTCCCGCAGCCGCCCCACTGCCACCGTGTGATTTCTGTTCTCATCCTGAAGCAAAGTTCTTATCCTGAGGTACTATTTCTGGGTTAGCGGAGTCTGTAACCTGAAGCGTCTGTAACCCAAGGTACCACTGTATGTATTAATATATTTTGAAGTACAAATGGATTTTTTATAGGCCTGGTTCACTCTATACCTAGTGCAGTGTGGAAGCAAGCTTGAAACATGCATCCTACCACTATCTTTGTGTGTCTGAACTCAGGCCTATTTATGCTAACTCACAATGAGAATGCTTTGCTTGTCATACATGGGATAAACATATGAAACTGCCCAATACTGAGTCCATCTAGCTTCCCCTTCTCCCTGCAACATCTCTCCTCCAAGGAGCTCGCGATGGTGTACATAGATCCCCATTCCCACTTTATCCTCGTAACAATTTGATGAAGTAGGTTAGACTGAGAGGCAGTGACTGGCTGAAGGTCACCCTGTGAGCTTCATGGTAGAGTGGGGCTATGAATCCTGGTCTCCCAGGTCCAATACTCTATTCACCCACCCCACACTAACTGGCAGAAACTCTCATAAGTCTCGGGTAATGGTCTTTCCTAGCTGTTCTACATGGGATTTAATTTGGGTCCTTCTGAGTGCAGAACATGTGCTCCATCACATAGTCCATCCCCATCCCTGCCTAGTAGGTGTAGAGTTACCTGTGAACAGAATCCTAACTTCTGCTATTTCCCTCAAAAAAGGATATGTACCAAGCTATTTCCCTCAAAAAAGGATATGTACCAAGCCATACAATTTTGAAATTGATATGGAATTAGTCCACACTAGTCTCAGTCTCTCCCCCCCCCCATTCTCTCTCCCTCTCTCTGTCTCTTAGTAAGCAAAACAAATTAAACAATATATAATGCACTTGTTGCAGACAGGATTTGATTAAAAAAACCAGTGCGGTCTATAGTCCTTGAGTTCCACAATGGGAGGAAAAATCTAGGATAAAATGTTTTTATTACTATTTTAAAATGTGCTTGCTTTTGTATAGAGCCTTAAGACTAATAGGTTCCTACCAGCATCTACAAGTTGAAATGCATTTTCTAGCTGTTTCTTCACCTCATGTTCATAGCGACATCTGCACTTGCCATCTCAGGAGCTCCTGACCTCTTTTGGCTCCTTTAGTCTCTCTGGAGGAGTTGCTTTTCCTTCCAGCTCTTCACTTTTTCACAATCACAAAGAAAAACAGCCAAGCCAATGAGGACAAGGAAGCAAAACAAAGAGAGCATAACTCTTCTATTTCTCTGGCTTCTCATGAAAAGGGGTGGTTGATGATGATGATGATGATGAGTTATTCAAAATAGCTGGTGTTAACCGCTTTGGACCTCTCTTTGGACACTCAGGAGAAATGTGGATTACATTTATAAATGTGTGTTATATATAGGGCTTTTTCCCCCGGGGGAACTCACAGGGACTCAGTTCTGGCACCTCTCAGGTGGACGCCATTGCCATTCTAAGAGAATGAGAGAGGTATTCATGGTGATTTCCGGCACCACTTTTTCTGGAAAAATAGCACTGGTTATATAGAGATATAGAGCTAGAGCTAGAGCTAGAGCTAGAGCTAGAGCTAGAGCTAGAGCTAGAGCTAGAGCTAGAGCTAGATAGATAGATAGATAGATAGATGATAGATGGATGGATAAATGATATGTGGCCCCTTATTTTGAAGATCAGTAGTGAGGGATCCTCAGAAAAGCTGCTGATTACACAGTGAACATTTCATGTTCCTTCTATTTGTTATTTGAAACATTTATAGCCTGTCTTTATTCAAAGAGCCCAAGGCTGCTAACAATGTAAGACAAAACAATCTGAAGTATAAAAGCACATACTTTGACAGCAATATTTTTTAAATCAATCAAAAACAGTCACGAACAACAAAAGTACAGATTTTAAAAGATAAAAAAAATTAGCCAGAGAAATTAAAACCAATATGAGACCACAAGCTTAACATGAGTCAACATTGTGATGCCGCAGCAAAGACTATTCTAGGCTGCATTCACAGAAATATACTGTCCAGATAAAGGAAAGTAATAGTACCACTCTATTCCGCCTTGGTCAGACCACACCTGAAATGCTGTGTCCAGTTCTGGGCACCACAATTTAAGAAGAATTTTGACAAGCTGGATTGTGGGCAGAAGTGGACAACCAAGATGATAAAGGGTCTAAAAATCAAGCCTTATGACCTTCTTTTCTCCTGCTCTGGAGGATTGGGCCCAAACCAATGGGTTCAGTTACAAGAAAGGAGATTCCAACTAAATATCTGGAAGAATTTAATGATGGTAAGAGTTGTTCAAGCCCTGAGTGCTCATTGGAAGGACAGATCGTGAAGCTGAGGCTCCAATACTTTGGCCACCTCCTGAGAAGAGAAGACTCCCTGGAAAAGACCCTGATGTTGGGAAAGATGGAGGGCACAAGGAGAAGGGGACGACAGAGGATGAGATGGTTGGACAGTGTTCTTGAAGCTACCAGCATGAGTTTGATCAAGCTGCAGGAGGCAGTGGAAGACAGGAGTGCCTGGCGTGCTCTGGTCCATGGGGTCACGAAGAGTCGGACACGACTAAATGACTAAATAACAACAACAAGAAGAGTTGTTCAACAGTGGAATGGACTCCCTCAGGAGGTGGTGGGCTCTCCTTCATTGGAAGTTTTAAAGCAGAGGTTGGATGGCTATCTATCATGGATGCATTAGTTGAAATTCCTGCATTGCAGGGGATTAGACTAGATGACCCTTGGGGTCTCTTCCAACTCTACAATTCTATGATTCTCTGAACCTTTTTTTATGGCCCCCAAGTCATCTAAAAGAAGAAGAAGATCTTAATCATCTTCTATAAGACAATTAAAAGTGGACAAATGAGTCTCCTTCAGGAGGCAGTTCAGAACTTACTTGAAGCCACTGAAAAGAAATATTTCCTCTGGTCCCCACTAGGCATATTTCTGGAGATCTTGGGACATGGTCATATAGCATTTCTTGGTGATCTCAGTGCTTGGGCATGTTCATATAGGAGAATGTGGTTGTTCAGCTATAGCAGTCGAAAACCAAAATGGATTCTATAGTTCAGAGCACTATGTGAACCAATCTGGAAACAAATTTCGTCATTTTAAGTTAATGGGTTGGATCCATTCTTAGAGCAGAGCCACTGAAATCCATAGGACATCAAGCTGATTTCAATGGATCTGTTCTAAGCAACATGGGAAGTCTAGATCCAATCCACTATATCTGATTCTACACACACACACACACACACACAGAGAGAGAGAGAGAGAGAGAGAGAGAGAGAGAGAGAGAGAGAGAGCTTCTATAGGCCTGATCTCAATTAGCAATGTAAGTAAATGTGACAATGTGTTCATCTGAGGAACTGTGTTTACACAGCAAAATACTTTGTTTGATGCTTTCACTGCAGCAGGTCTCAGTGCAAAACTGATAAGACACAATTTAAACTCAAGGACGCCTCTGTATATAAGATTAAGAACCAAAGTCACTTCATTTATATGAAACGGTAGTCACTGCCAAGATGTGCATTTCCAAAGTTCTAAAGGCAAATGGGGTGGGATGCCTGCAGTAATATAGTCATACAAGCTTTATAGCCTTTGCTACTATTAATCAAAAGATTTAGACTAAATATCCTGCTGTGAGCCTCTCCTTTTTAAATTGTTCTACTAAATCACAGCTGCAATACATTGCCTTAATTTTTATAGTCAGACCGAGCTGGCAATTGTCATTCATGCCTTCATGGCCTTCAGATGCACTCTATGCAGTGCCCTTTGAAGAAAATTATTCCTGGGAACTGCAGATAATGCAAAAAAAGCAGGGTGCACATCTCTCATTATGGATTAGCTACTGAAAAGATTCAGAAATTGTAACAATTTTGTTATAGTTCTGGGGTTGGACATCCCTTGGAGCTGTTCCTTATTTCCTTCAGGAGCAGATTGCCCTCCCTCCCTCTCCGAAATATATTCGGAGTTGAGAGTGGATTTCATGCTCTTTATTCAGCTCATAGTGGTGAGGAGGAATGGAAGTTCCCCCACAATATCTGCTTTATATACATTATTTACACAATGGGCTGCACGTGATTGGCTAATTCTAGGATTCTCCTGTAGGCCAATCAAGTTGTGGATTCATCTCCACCTGGAGCTGGATTGGGTGGCTCCTGTGGACCAATCATACTGCTGCATTGTTCTAGGACCAATCAGACTGCTGCATTCTGAATCCTAGTGTTCTAGGACCAATCAGACTGCTGCATTCTGAATCCTAGTGTTCTAGGACCAATCAGACTGCTGCATTTTTTTAAAAAATAATATTTATTAAAAGTTTAACAATTACAAAAAAAGAGAAAACAAAGAGACAATAAAAAGTTACAATACATCAAAAAAAGCAAAATAAAAAACAATACAGCACAACAATAGAAAAAAACAAAACAAAAACATTTAAAAACAAAAACATTTAAAAACACATCCAGTATTTCCATTTCTTTGTCTTTCATTTGCTTGTTTCCTCGACCTCCTCACACCTCCCTTTTTTGTATTCTAATTCAATTTAGCTATTTCAGCAAATCCTTTCCATCTTACTCAATTTTTGTTCTGTAATTTACCTTATCCCAGTCTGACCTTAAATTTTACACTTTGGCCCATTAACACTCCATTTTTACTTAATTCTTTATAACATTTCTGCTAAAACCATGTAGCTTCATTCCAGCATCCTTCTAACATTCATTGATTTTGCTATATTTTTGTAAATATACTTTAATTTTTTTCCAATCTTCTTCCACCGACTCTTCTCCCTGGTCTCGGATTCTGCCAGTCATTTCCGCCAGTTCCATGTAGTCCATCAGCTTCATCTGCCATTCTTCCCTGGTGGGTACAGACTGCTGCATTTTGGATTCTATTGTTCTAGGACTAATCAGACTGCTGCATTTTGAATCCTATTCAACTCAGCACATAACACCGATAAACTATGATGAGGAGTCTGGAATCTTGCAGCTTTTCCTGCATTCTTTTCAATCATTCACCAAAATCCTGGGTATTGTAAAGCACTTTTGTTGCACATACTTAACATTTGAGAATGATATTTCATTCATGCCCTTAAATAAAGGCATTCTGGTAAGCTATGAGGCAGTATTTTCGCTTTTAGCAGATGCTTATCTGAAGCATTTTTTTTTTATGTGTGGCTCACCAAAGGACCATGAAACACTTCAGAGTTATGTTTTTATTGGTGCCATCTTGCTTCACAAGCCAGAATTCTCTTCAGGCACTCTGCTTTGCCTTAGGAATCATGATTCATCTGAATTCAATGTGCACCACATTCATTTGAATCCAATTTTCATGATAGTCGTACCTCGGAAGTTGAACTGAATCCATTCCGGAAGTCCGTTTGACTTCTGAAACATTCAACTTCCAAAGCACAACTTGGAAGCCGCAGAAGCCCTGACAGATGTTCGACTTCCAAAAGACCATTTGAAAACGGGAACACTCACTTCCAGTTTTTGATTGTTCAGGAGCTGAAAGGTTCGACTCCCAAGGCATTCGGTATCTGAGGTATGACTGTATACCTAATGATAATTGTTGATATGATGCTAGAATTTATCAAAGATATCTTAATTTTAAGGTTTTCATTCAGAGTTTCAATTTATATCTGGGTCTGCTCTTTGATGAATTTGACTGGATACATTTGAATTTTTTATTTCAACATTAAGGAAAACTTGCAACTATTGCTCAGCATTATGTCTGGCAGCAGATATTGGAATCTCCACACCCTCACTTAAAAGCAACAGAAAATCACCACTGAAGTGATGTTCTTTTTCTTTTTTGCTGTCCCTCAGGAAAATCCTTAAAAGAAACAACAACATGAAAACATTACCTACAGACAGATTTCCCTGAAGTTATATGTCCAATATTGTAAAGCGACCTCAAAGAACACTAGTATAACAGTTTTATTAAACAATACAGTGTGTTCAGACATTGGCATGAGCACACAATGTGGATAATGAGCAGAATGGGGGTATGCAAACTTGACCCTAATGTCCCCAGACATGTGAGCTGCTCGTCAAATCTTTGTCCAAAGAGTTTGAAAGTTTGAAGTAGAGGGTTTTAAAGTCTATTCAGATGAATAAAAATAAGGTAAAAGTCGGGGACAAGAACTTGCTGAGCTAACTATTGGAATTGGAATACAAGAAGGGGAGGTGTGGGGAAGTTAGGGAAAGATGTTAAGAAAATAAGGATCCGAAACTATACTTGTTATTTGTGTTGTGTTTGTTTGTTTTTTTGTGTTTGTTTAAAAATTTGTGAAACTTTAATAAAAATGTATATATAAAAAAATAAAGTCTGTTCAGTTGAAGATGCTTAAAAACTCTCACATGTGCAGGAATGCTGTCAAATCAGGCTTAAATTGAATTGCATTTGCCATTTTACTGCCCATTCACCCAGTTTGGAGACATCCCTTTGGAACCCCCTTTTTTTTAACCACACTGGACAATTGGGTATCATCAGCAAACAGCTACTTCACTGCTCGTCTCTGAATCCAAATAGCAATTAACAAGTTTAAAAGCATGTCAAAACTGATATCGTAGAGTTGAAAAATGTTCCTGGAAGTACAACCCCAGTGATCAGGTTGGTAGAACAACTCCCCTGTGAAGAAATATTACAGAGTTTGGGGCTTTTTAGATTGGAAGAAAGGCAAGTAAACATATTATAAACATAATAGAAGTTTGTAGAATTATGTGTGGTCCCATCCAGTCCGTGTGAAAGTTCAGTTAATTTGCATGCTGAGGTCCCCAAAACACCCATAACCCCAATAATTCACACATCACACGTAATTTTTGTTTAAGGTGCGCTCATTTTGTATAATTTTGGCCACAACTTTATTAGCATACAAATTGTGAGTGGTTGCTTAGGCATTGGTTACGGCTAGCTGTCCCCCCCCCCCCGCCTTGGGGACAGCACTGGCTCCCGGATTCCAGCGGAAGCCAGTGTGGAGGAACAAGTTCGGGGATAGGCGGAGCTGCGACACAGACCCTCAGCTTCTCCCCGCATGCTCCTAGGGGCTTACACGGCCCAAACCCGATTCCAGGGGTTTGGACAAAAGGATGGTAAGCCCCTGAATTCCTTTAACGGAATTCCCGTGCAGCAACCTCATTGGAGGGGCAGGCACAGCCAATCCATACCCCTCCACCAACCAATTTAAACCAATGCCTAACCGCCAACCTTACAAGTTGTGACGATTTGCTAAGCAGTAGGCAAAACCCAAAAGGCACACACTAATCAGCCAATTGGGAAAATTCCTACTAGGCCCCCGCACCAATGCGGACGACCCCATGACAGGCAAAGCAAGGTCAAGGCGCAAGCCCAACAAGGGAGGGCGGGCGGGAGATCCGATGTCCACAGCGAAAGAGAAAGTAGCCTGCTGTGGACCTCACTTATATAACCTCTGACCCTACCCCCTAAAATTGCAACATCAAATTTGCCCCAGCAACACCAACTCCAGCCAAAAGTAGGGCCCTTAAACCAATCCGCCTAGTTACTACAGGGTGCTTTGTCTGACCCATCCGCAACACGTGCTCTCCTTTAGTGAGAACACGATTTGTCAAAAAGGCCTAGTCTTTGTCACTACTATTTCCCTCAGTTCCTGCAATCCCCTTCCTGTGAAATTTAGTTCAGGAACACATTTATCCCGCATAAAAAGAGAATGAAACCCAAAACGTGTTTCCTAAGGCAGGTTTACAAAAATATCACACAACAATAAAAGTACACACACCATAAGAGCAAACACACTAAAATACATCTTCCATAGTAAAGGCAAATGCACAAAATTAATCCAGCTTCTTTGCAGACTCATTATACCCATTTTCCATTGGAAACTCATGACCAGTGAAATTGTGGAGCCTATTTCTCCAAATATCCTACTGGGATGGACTGTATTTCTCTAACAGTTCTCAAAAAAGAAACTTTTTAAAAAAAGTTTGTGAAATTTTGATCCAGCCCGTAGTTACTTATTCATTTAACGGTGTTTTTATCCCACATAAAAAGAGAATGAAACTCAAAACGTGTTTCCTAAGGCAGGTTTACAAAAATATCACACAACAATAAAAGTGCACACACCATAAGAGCAAACACACTAAAATATTAATAAAACACCTCCCTCATAAATTCCTCCAGTCCCCAAGGGTTGCTCAAGACCCCATAAAAACCCCTTAGACAATTTTCAGGGCGGGATTATGATCCCCTCATGTAACATTTTAAAGCGGGATAAAGTGTAACTGCTTCTTCTCTTCCGTTTTCCTCCTCCTTGTAATGAGAACAGATAAAGCCAATGGCTTCTTCTCCTTCTTTTTTAAAAAGGGGGATTCTTTCATATAACTGATGTTGAGAAACCGTCATAAAAGTCTTTGCTGTGCAGAAGTTTATATCACCAGAACTAAAAGAATATGTTAAACCCCTTGGAGCCCATCCTATGGTTCAGTAACTCAGCATCTTCAATAAGAATTCCAAAGCAATTGAAAGCAGAGGAGGTGGAGGGGGGGGGAACATTTGATAATGTCAGGCTTTCTGAAGCAGAAATTAGGTATTAAATGGAATGTAACTCGCGATTCCTCAGTGTAGCTTCTCACCACTCTCATTACCACTTCTTCCACAACCTCACCTAATTCATTCAACATACATTGTGACTGCAAACCTACAAAGCTATAGGGGCATGTATCCCATGCTTCTGCAGGCAATGGAAGTTAATAGCTGCCAGAGGGGGAAAGAAAACAAAAAAATAATAGAAAAAGCCTTCGAGAATTTATTCATTTATCTCATTTCTAGCTCACCTTCATCTAAGGAGCAGAGGTTCATTCCCATGAGGGTCAAGCTGTTTAATCTCCCCAATGGCCTTGGGAAATACCGTATTTTTCGCACGATTGGACGCACCGGACCATAGGACGCGCCTAGTTTTTTGGGGGGAAAATAAAGGAAAAAATTTTTCCCTTTATTTCCCCCCCAAAAGCAGGTCAGGGAAACCGAACCAGGTCGAGGAACAGCGGGATAGTGGCGCTGCGCCTCCCTGCTGTCCCCCGAGCTTGTGGGGCTGGCTGATGTCTGCCTAGCGCGCGGGGCGCTCTGCTTCAGGGCGCCCTACCCGCCGGGCGGCAGGCTGCTATCCGCAGCTTGGGGAGCCTTGTGGGGAACTGCTGCAGGGCTCCCCACGCTGCGGATGTATGCCTGGCGCGAGGGGCGCTCTGCTTCAGGGTGCCCCACCCGCCGGGCGGCAGGCTGCTATCCGCAGCGTGGGGAAGCTTGCGGGGAGCTCCTGCAAGGGTCCCCATGCTGCGGATGTGTTCCCAAAGCGCCGGGAGCTCTGCTTTCAGGGCGCCCGACGCTCCGGGAAGCAGGCTGCTATCCGCAGCCTAGACACGGCTAGCGGAGCGCTAATCCCGAAGCTTGGGGCGTGCGGAGCTCAGCGTGCCCCAAGCTTCTGGGCGCCGGCAAGGTCTCCGCTAGCCCTGGGAGAGCCCCGCGACGTCGCGGGGCTCTCCCAGGGCTAGCGGAGACCTTGCCAGCACCCAGAAGCTTAGGGCGCGCTGAGCTCCGCACGCCCCAAGCTTCGGGATTAGCGCAGTGGTCCGCTAGCCCTGGGAGAGCCGTGCGACGTCGCGGGGCTCTCCCAGGGCTAGCGGAGACCTTGCCAGCACCCAGAAGCTTGGGGCGCGCTCAGCTCCGCACGCCCCAAACTTCGGGATTAGCGCAGTGGTCCGCTAGCCCTGGGAGAGCCGCGCGACGTCGCGGGGCTCTCCCAGGGCTAGCGGAGACCTTGCCGGCACCCAGAAGCTTGGGGCGTGCTGAGCTCCGCACGCCCCAAGCTTCGGGATTAGCGCAGTGGTCCGCTAGCCCTGGGAGAGCCGCGCGACGTCGCGGGGCTCTCCCAGGGCTAGCGGAGACCTTGCCGGCACCCAGAAGCTTGGGGCGTGCTGAGCTCCGCACGCCCCAAGCTTCGGGATTAGCGCAGTGGTCCGCTAGCCCTGGGAGAGCCGCGCGACGTCGCGGGGCTCTCCCAGGGCTAGCGGAGACCTTGCCGGCACCCAGAAGCTTGGGGCGCGCTCAGCTCCGCACGCCCCAAGCTTCGGGATTAATGCAGCGCTCTGCTAGCGGTGGGAGAGCTGGGTCTCCCTCTGCTAGCAGATAGCTTCCTGAAGCCTGGAGAGCGAGAGGAGTCGGTGCGCACCGACCCCTCTCACTCTCCAGGCTTCAGCGAAAGCCTGCATTCGCTCCATAGGACGCACACACATTTTCCCTTGCTTTTTAGGAGGGAAAAAGTGCGTCCTATGGTGCGAAAAATACGGTAGGTTACGCTGAGAGAGGGTGAGTCATCATAGCTTCTGGGGAGAGGAATTAAGGCTGGGAGGGCTTCCAGACTGCTGGTATTTTGGAGTGGAATGGCAGAAGGACTTCGAGATCAGTGGTGTGTCGTTTTTTTCTAGACATACTTGAACCAGAGTTTCTAGAAATTAAGCACTGAGTACATAGTGCTTTATATGTTAGAAGAAATAAAAAATGTTCCCCGCCGCAAGAGGATTGCAATGTAATTATTCAACAAAAAATTAAACCAAATGTAATTTTAGGCAGAGGGAAGATTTTGGAAGAGGGGGATAGAAAGCGAAAAGGAAGAAAGTGAGATGGTGAAAAAATGGGAGTTAATATGTGCAGATGCAGTCACACATATTTAGACCTTCTGCTATTTATCACTGGCAATTAAATGCAAATATTCATTGGAAATGGTTCCAGCCCAAATCTGATTGTTCTGCCAGCATATTTTCCTATTCATACACAAACATTGTGATTCTCTTTGCTCCTTTGTATAACAGTTGATATTTTTCCAGGGACAGAGGATATGGGCAAATTAAGAACATGTGCTGCTAATTACTGGAATTTATTCAAAATCATCATTATTTTGAGTGGCAATTTGTTTTTAATATGCACTATATTTGTTTAAAAATACCTTACTGCCTAGATGTTGCTTCAGCATGAGGTATCCCCAAACAATGACTGTTACATTGTCCTGGAAATCAACCTAATTCATTGCTAATTATCATCTTCTGTTTTTAATGCATATTTATTGTTCCTGATATGCCTGTACTGGAGAGATACCCGTTCCATCAGGAACGCTGAAAGAAAAGCAATCAAAGAATGCTGAGACGTGCATATAATTAGACTGAATGTTCAAATTGTTCTACTGAAGGAGGTGATTTGCAAATAGTCCCGAAAAAAGGACAAAAAAGGGGGATGAGAAATAGGTTCTGTGTTGGTTGCTTTAAATCAATAAATGAATACATGCAACATTTGAATTTGAGAACCCTGTGGAATGGGAAGATGACATGATTAAATCTCATACAAAGCCAAGAAGGAGGTTATCTCTACAGAAACTAAAAAGGCAAAAGAGGTAAAGCAGTTGGGACAACAAAGGATCAATATGCATGTTGTGATCAAAGCCATAAAGCCGTACTTCCCCAGTAGGGAAGACTCAAGTATGGAATGCAACTTTAAAAAAAATAATAATCTGATGAAGCATTAATAAAATCCACACAATGTTGTCAAATTGGCTCATATTTCCGCAAGTAAGGTGGACACTTCACACCATTTCAGTACTATTCATCCTGATATTGGTTAAAATTTTCTGAAACATGGTTTGTGATTTATTTATTTTTATTTCCTAAATTTGATATACTCTTGATTGGGTGTGGGACACACACTGAATGCCATTTGCAACATAAATAAAACATTGAAATCATCACACACAAAAATTATGAGCGTAATTTAAAACATGCAGAAGGTTAAAGCCACAAAAAAATAGACTAAAACAAATTGAATCATACAAACCTTCTAAACATGTTGGTTGGCTTGTCTAAATACGAATGTCTCCAGCAGGCACCGAAATGAATGGAAATCTCTCTCTCTCTCTCTCTCTCTCTCTCTCACACACACACACACACACACACACACACACACACACACAAACAGACTATTGAATTGCAATAATGAAAACCAAACAATATCACAAGAAAAAAGGACAACGGCAAATTACAAAAAAGAAAAAAAAAACACACAAAAATACATAGAAACTTGACTTCCCTCCACCCATGTTTGACCTCCTTCCCTTAATCTTCTTTTATTTGTTGTGTTATTAGTATTACTTTATTTTTATTCCACTTCCATCCATTTCCTCAGTATTTCTACCTTGTAAACTTCATTCACTGCATTTCAATATATTTGTCCCAGAACAATGTTTTTTCATGTACTCCTTTACACAATCCCATTCTTCAATTAATTTTTGATCTGTTTGTCGTCTTACTACTGTCGTAAGTCTTGCAGAAACTATATACTCACAAAATTTAAGTTGCCACTCTCAAACACATGGAATTTCCCCCTTCCATTTTTTTTTTTTGCTATAAATGAATTAAAATATTCGTTATTTGATTTAAGATTCATTAATAATTATATTCTGTGATTTATAATAGTCAAATATAATAGTCTAAGTTAAGTGTTTTAGTAAATAAATACATTTTACTCATCTGCTTTGTGCTCATTTTTTAGTTACACTAAGTGACGTGTGGGGCAAAATATCAATTTCTGGAGTTTGAAACAAAAAAACAGTAAAAGCTTACAAGTTATGTAAAATATTGACATAACATGCTTTTTTATTATTAAATTATCTTGAATTTTTTTAAAAAGCCTATACAACAGACCATTGTTAAGTTACAGCCATTTCAATGCCTCAAAGTAAAAATGACATGGCGGCCATATTGATGATGTCATATTTCATACCCCACCACCACTGAAATTTACTAAGACTGCCATATTTGGTTTGTATAGGTAGTAGGCTTTCAAAAAAAACACCACAGCACTTTTGGTATTCAAGGGTAAATAAAATCTGGTCTAGCTCTTGGACTAAATGGAAATATTTTCATATGGGCTAATTTACCAGTTAGGGACCTGGGTGGTGCTGTGGGTTAAACCACAGAGCCTAGGACTTGCCTATAGGAAGGTCAGCGGTTCAAATCCCTGCAATGGGGTGAGCTCCCGTTGCTCGGTCCCTGCTCCTGCCAACCTAGCAGTTTGAAAGCACATCAAAGTTCAAGTAGATAAATAGGTACCGCTCCAGCGGGAAGGTAAACGGCGTTTCCATGCGCTGCTCTGGTTTGCCAGAAGTGGCTTAGTCATGCTTGCCACATGACCTGGAAGCTGTACGCCGACTCCCTTGGCCAATAAAGCGAGATGAGCGCCGCAACCCCAGAGTCGGTCACGACTGGACCTAATGGTCAGGGGTCCCTTTACCTTTACCTTTAATTTACCAGTTACTCATCAACTACCCAAGTCTGAATACTAAACTCTTGTTCTGTAATCCATTTTTGTTGTTGTTGTTGTTGTAAAATCATTTAAGTCTTATTTATTTGTATCTTGACGATTTACAGACACTATTAAAAACAACAAGTAAGAGTGTGTGTGTGTGTGTGTGTGTGTGTGTGTGTGATGGCTTGCAGAAGAGGTGCACCTTAACTTGGTACTGGAAAGATATGAATGTTGACAAAAGTCTGGCCTCATTGAAGAGAACATTTCATAGATGGGATGTGTGTGCCGTGACTGAAACAATCCTCTTCCTTGTTACCAACCTCTGAATCTCTCACAGAGGAGGCAGGTTGAGAAGTGTCTCATTTAACGTATACGAGTTCAGGTTATGCTCAAGTCAGGGGGAAGTTAGTTATGTGTCGTATGAGGAATAACTTTATTTTCCCGAAGCTTTCCACAAATCAACTTCCTTGAGCAACAACAAGTATTATGAGATCAGAAATATGTGCATGGTACAATTTTGTCCAGTTCTAGCATTAGTTGCCATAATCTCTATATACACTGCAGATTGTGAACAGCCTGTTCTTGCTCTTCCACTGACCTACTCACTCCCATGCCTGAAAATGGCTTGCACAACTTGTGAGCACCCTATCCTCAAAGTTGAACTTATGCACTGAAGAAACAAGGAAGGCTCCCGTTCCCCTGTTTGGCTACCATACGTGACTGGTGGCTGCATTCAACTTGATGGATAATATCTCCACAACCTTCATAAATCTGCAAGAAAAAAACAATAGCCCATATTATTATTGTTTTCATCTAAGATTGTCTGCTCTCTTCTCACAAACACTATGAAATGTTCTTTCAGTGCAAACTATAGAGGTTTCCTGTATAACACCTGAAAAACAAATATTGCAGGCATCAAAGTCATGTCCATTAAGGCCACATGAAGACCTTGAGAGGCCATAAGTAGGGCTTTTTGTCAGCTGGAACTTGCCAGAACTCAATTCTGGCACCTCTCAGGTGGACACCATTGCCATTATAAGATAACAAGGGAGGCGATCACAGCAAATTCTGGCACCTCTTTCCCTACAAAAATAGCATTGGCCATAAAATTATGACGCCCCTCATATGTAATTCAAAATAATTAAAAGAGAATAGAAAAGTTGGGGGAATAATGTGTTATGGAAGTCAAACCAAATCCTGATTTTCCCCATAGTGACTACTTTAATGTTTTGTTTTTGGAAATGTCAAATGTCAAATTCTTTTACAAAAAAAAATAAAAATAAAATCATACTACAAGGGATGGGGTGGGGGTTGCTGCTGCTTTGTTGCCTACTGCATAAACAAGCACTGGTGCCCTTTGTTGCATCTACATCCATGAAATGGGTGCTGGCACTGTATGCAGGCAGGGTTATACAGACGGTATCAACCGGCCAAAAGTTTTCATTCCTCAGTGAAAACTTGGGCTCTCGGCAGGAGTTCATGCTTACATGCAGAGTCCTGAAGCTTCAAGGAAAGTAGCAGATCTCAGTAGGCATAAAGTTTTTTCGAAAGTTCAAAGTGAGCCCACATTCTTTCCACCCCCACCTTTTCCACTTATACTCTGACATTTGAGATTTCAGTCATCCCAGAAAGAATTATAGTTCTGCACACAAACAAAAAGAATTCCCACCCCCACCTTTGTCTTGCTTTTAACAGCCTATACAGTGGTACCTTGGGTTAAGAACTTAATTTGTTCTGGAGGTCTGCTCTTAATCTGAAACTGTTCTTAACCTGAGGTACCACTTTAGCTAATGGGGTCTCCTGCAGCTGCTGTGCCGCTGCCACACGGTTTCTGTTCTCATCCTGAAGCAAAGTTCTTAACCCGAGGTACTATTTCTGGGTTAGCAGAGTCTGTAACCTGAAGCGTCTGTAACCTGAAGCGTCTGTAAACCAAGGTGCCACTGTACTTGTTTGATGTTGTACTAAAGCTATGGTCCCCTTAGACCAGGGGTCAGCAAACTTTTTCAGCAGGGGACCGGTCCACTGTCCCCGAGACCTTGTGGGGGCTGGACTACATTTTGGAGGGGGGGAAATAATGAACAAATTCCTATGCCCCACAAATAACCCAGAGATGCATTTTAAATGAAAGGACACATTCTACTCATGTAAAAACACACTGAATCCCAGATTCCCGGCCAGATTTAGAAGGCGATTGGGCCAGATCCTGCCCCCGGGCCTTAGTTTGCCTACCCATGCCTTAGAGCACTTCTCTGCATTTTCCTGAGTCTTTGAAAAATCTTGCAGCAGTACAGTGGTACCTCGGGTTACATACACTTCAGGTTAAAGACACTTCAGGTTACAGACTCCGCTAACCCAGAAATAGTACCTCGGGTTAAGAACTTTGTTTCTGGATGAGAACAGAAATCGTGCTCTGGCAGCGTGGTGGCAGCGGAGGCCCCATTAGCTAAAGTGGTGCTTCAGGTTAAGAACAGTTTCAGGTTAAGAAAGGACCTCCGGAACAAATTAAGTTCTTAACCCGAGGTACCACTGTATTCAGGCAGCAGCAGCACCAGCTTCTCCAGAAGACTGGGGGCCCCTGACATGATGTCATGTGACATCCTGACACTGTGCATGTGATGTCCTCTGAATATTGAGGGGGGGTTCATCCCCCTCAAAAAATATAATTGGGGGACTGAAACTGCCTTGGCCCCTAGGAGTCAGCACCTATGGCAGACAGTACTCCTGTTCCATCATTATTATTTTTCCAGCTCTACAAAAAGCCATTTGTATAACTTGTTGTTTTGCTATTTTTTTCTGTGATACTACACCAAACACTAAGCAGAACTCCTCCGTCCCTCCCTATGAATTAGAATCACAATTATAAATACTTCTGGTTCAATTAGCACGAAACAAAATGGACAAACTGAGCAATTTAGCTTTGTATTTATCTGGCTCTTCCCTGATCACACTGTCCAAATGTGCAATTACTAGCCACCAGTCTTCCATAAAATGATCAAATTCCTGTCTCCCTTTTTGAGTCCTAATTTGCTGCATTAATTTGCCCATAATTAATAAATCCCAATTTTTTTAAAAAAGTCCAAGCAAAGTGGATCTTAATAAATACCCAGTCATAACCACTGCATGTTGAAAGCAACTCTTTTTAGAAGCTCACTGCTATCCTGATTCTTAACAGCAATCAGTACTTCAACCTGGTGAGACCTGTTTAGGACTGCAACTCCCATCAGCCCTAGCCATCGCCATGCTTAAGAGACCCATTTGGAGTTGTAATCCAAAACCTTGTGGAGGACACAAGGTTCGGGATGGCTGGTATGAACTTTTTTTTAAAAAAAACCAATTTTCATCCAGGATTATGGTTGATTTTAGACCTGGAGCATAATCATAATTTGCTGCCATTGGACAGGCTACAGTAACCATCACTTGAGACCCTTTAAAATATTAAATGTTAAAATATTTGAAAATACTCAATCTCACAGAGAAGGAATGATGTTTGCTGTTAACAGTTATTAAGCTATTAAATCCATTTGAGTCCTTGTTTCAAGAGGCTAGCTCACCAAACAGAGGACTGGTCTCACAGATATATCAGACATTGCTGTAGTAGGTCCATCAATACATTAAAACATATGACTGAATAGAGCGGGGCGGGAGGATGTTAGGAATAGAATTCGTGCCAGAAGATGGGAAAGTAAGTATGGTATTGTAACCTGTCACCTGCCACTCAGAGGTTCACTACATGGGACACTGTGTGCACAGATCTGACAATCCCAGGCAAAATATATTTGCATCAGCCACTCATTTGGCCCATGCTCTGTCAAATTGTAGACTGCAATTACCTTCTTAGCTGAGGAAGGATGAATGCTTTTGGCTGCTCATACCGCTGCTTCCTTTCTTTATCCTTGTTTTTTGTGTGGTTGATTTACCATACTTTCCCACTTATAAGATGTCCCCATGTATAAGACGCCCCCTATTTCCGTGGACTCAAATTTAAGAAAATGGGGGGGGGGGTTACCCAGGGTTGTTGAGCTTGTTTTAGGGGGGATTGCCGAAAATTGCTCACGCACACACACCACTAAATCCACCTCCCATCTGCCCCATCACCGGCAGAAGCTGCCAATCGCCCACCCAACTGCCAGAGCATCAGCCAATCAACATCACTCATTGACACAGCAACCAATCACACGCACAATAGCCACTGACAGCCTCGGCAGCAACCAATCAAACTTCCAGCCTATGCATGACCCATGTATAAGACGACCCCCACTTTTTGGCATGATTTTTAAAGAAAAAAACATAGTCTTATGCACAGAAAAGTACGGCAATTGGTTTTTTTTATCTAGATTTTAATTGTGATTTAGTATGATTGCAATCTGCCAGGGGTGGGTGGAATCTGTTTGATGGCTGAGTGACAGGGTATATAAAGGTAATGAGTGGCTGACTGAATAGCTATGCCCACACTTAAAGGTTGTATTTTTAGTGCCTCTATGTGGCGTGGGAATGTAATAAAGGGGTGCATCATTTTATCATTAGCCATACTCATGTTTAGAAGAACGCTGGGGGATAAAGCAGTCAATATTTCCCTTTTATGTTGAGGTTGAACTCACAGCTTGAGCACAGGTTTAAACCCTAGCCTCTCTAGTCTAAAGTTGTGGTCCTTTATGAATATTTGTTTGTTTGATTAATTTTCTTCTACCCTCCCCCTTTCCAAATTATTGCAAAGTGTCCAGCTGCAAAATAAATAAACATGGACAAAACCTGTTCATTCTTCAATGACCATAGAAGCTGGTATATCTACCTTGGCATGGTTCACATAATCCATTGCAATATTTTGCTACAAACCTTATTACCTCTTTAAAAGAACTGTGTGGCTGTGTTTTTTAACATAATGGCTCAAAAGAGGAAGGAAATACCAGATAAGATGAGGGACTCCATATATAAGCAGCACAAGAACAATATCATATTCCTTGATTGGAAATTTCTTTTTAAATCATGACCAGATGGTATCTGACCCCATGATGGATTAGAAGAATAGATTCTGCAGATGGATTTAATCAATTTTTTACTGTTTGGACTTTGTATCTTTGCTTTACTTATTTCTCTTTTACATCACCATAGTATTATTAAATGGCAGGTGGTTTATACATTCATAAAATAAAATAAAATAATGCCAGTGCCAATTCCAGATTTTAGAGCTGTTGATCAAGGTGGACACCCTTTCCTTGCTGCTATGTGCATGCTTCGTTTGCAAGGAAATTATCCACCAGTGTGGCAAGACCTACCCTCTGGAACCCCCTTTCCACTGAAATTAGGCAGGCACCTTCATTTTCAGTGCTTGCTATCAAAATAAAAATAAAAATTGTTTAGGCAGCATTTTATTTCCCTGCAATTTTAACATGGAATTTGATCGTGTAGGTTATATATATATATATATATATATATATATATATATATATATATGCATCTGATTTTTACAGTGGTGCCTCGCAAGACGAAATTAATTTGTTCCGCGAGTTTTTTCGTCTAGCGAATTTTTCATCTTGCGAAGCACGGTGTCGGAAAAGTTTTGGAAAAGCTTCAAAAATCACCAAAAACCTCAAAAAAGGCTACCACGCCGCGTTCTATGAGTTGCTCCTCAAAGTCAAGTCGCAACTGTATTAACGGTGTTAAGAAAAAGGAAACAAACTTGCAAGACGTTTTCGTCTTGCGAAGCAAGCCCATAGGGAAATTCGTCTTGCGAAGCAGCTCAAAAACCGCAAAACCCTTTCGTCTAGCGAGTTTTTCGTCTTGCGAGTTTTTCGTCTTGCGGGGCACCACTGTATTCATATTTTGATTAATCTCATGTCATTTAGTTTTTAAGTTTTGAATTTATTGATAAAAATGTTCTATATATCCTCTGATGTAAACAGAGGGTTCCCACCCCAATTAAATAGTATGCCCCTGGCTGTGCCGATTGGACAGCTGGGGGCGTGACGCTGCCGAGAGTCCCCATGATGCTGGCGGAATCCCTCCACCCTCCAGCCAGGTCACTGGGAGGTCCTGGATGCTGGGCCACAACACCCACTGGGGAATGTGAGCGGACTTGTCAAATCAATCACTTTCCCTCTGCTTCCATGGACAATCTATGCCGGCACTCAGAGGGAGAGGGCAATTGTCAGCCTCCAGTTCGACAACACAGGGAAGGGTGATTTTTTTTTACCAAGTACATAGATAACGCCGGACGGCATTAACCCAGCTGCTGCCATCATGAATTACGATGACTCTTCTGCCGAGTCCCTCCCCTTCCTCCAACTTAAATGGGATTTATGCCCCTTACGTTTCGGCTTCCACCTCCTATCACACACCCTCCCCCAGCAGCGACTCTGTCGGCTCATTGGATCCCTCCAACTTCTTCCTGAGAAGACAGGCTGTCAATCTTCTCTTCCTCACCTTTTCCCTCCCCTGAGAGACCTAGTGACCTGCATTCCCAAGGGCAGGGAAGTTGGCGCTTGGCTGGGCTCTTCTCTTCTGGTGGTTAACCCTATCTCTTCCTACCTACTTCCTCCACTGAAAGCTGGCTGGGCTGGCTCAGTCGTGGCACCAATACTGATTTCTCCTCTCTCGGTTGGAGAGGGCAGATGAATAAGTAGTGGTAGCAAAGGAGTAGGACCAGCAGGGCCAGGAGGCTCAAAGAGGGACAGCAGCTGCTCCTGCCTGCCCTGCTGAAGGAACATGGACCTTGACGGGTACCCAGTTACATCAGCTTCTGATGCTGGCCCTGCATGCTGTGACTATGAAGGAGCAATCCTTTTGAGTGGTGGCAGTTCATTTCCAAGCATTGTGTTATGTTCACCTAATGCATATGTGTGCTGTCAAATGGTTGAGGGAATGGGGAGCCCGCTACATGATGAATGTTGCTTGAGCATCACCTGTGGATCACCGAGCAATAAGGTATTACATGATGTACATTTGTAGAAACAAGAGCCGTAATCCCATCTCCAACCCACTAATGTGCCTGTGCTCTTATGTGCATAAATGAAAGCATATTGTCCTTTATTCCCCCGGAAAAGTTGCTCACCGCCGTGTTTTCAGCCAAGCTCTTTAAAATTTCCAATTCTTAACACAGCACAGTGTACTTTAAACAGCATGCAGGCTGTATTTTCCAATTCTCCAGTTTTATGAAAATCGATACAATTATACTTATACACAAAATAAAATCTCCCTGAATCAATATCACGAGTGTGGAATTGAAAACCTCTGCTTTGTATTATTTCCTCGCTCTCTCATTCTGTTCAGCTTCAGCTGGGTTCAATCTGATTTAGAACATCAGGAGCCTCATAGCTCTCAGGCTGAAAAAGGAAAATGTGATGTATTACAAAACCCCCAACTCCCTGCTCACTTCTGTGAGCTTGACATGAGCAGTTCATAATGTGAACACCCTTAACTCTCCTAAGATCATCATCTGATACACAAGTAGATCCTGGGTTTTTTATCACAGCCGCAATTTACAGCACTCCAAACATTCCTACTGTATATAAGCTGCTTCCTTACTTACAGAAAATACTTCTGCCCAGTGCCAAATGCTTTCTACATGACAGGATATCCTACCAGGAGTGCTGTCCTGATCCCCTCTGAGTACTCTGATTCAGTGCAGGAATGGGAGGAAATGGAAGATGAAGGTGACAAATGGGAGGGAGGTGAGACAATGGCATAGTGGTAAGACAATGTGTAAGACCAGTGTTTCCCAACCACTGTTCTGCGGCACACTAGTGTGCCGCGAGATGTTGCCTGGTGTGCCGTGGGAAAAATTAAAAAATTTGAAAGATTTTTTTTTTAAAAGTCAAATTTTTGATTGCGGCGCCGTCACTAGATGACCCCTGGGGTTCCCTCCCTCCCTCCCGCTCTGCGCCTCCCTCCTCCTCCTCCTCCTCCGGGGAGGCCCTTCCTGGCTCTCGGCCAAGGCTTGGCGGCTGCCACTCACTCACTCGCTCGCCCACCCGTCCCTCCATCCCTGCACCCGGCCTCTCCCCCTCCGTCCCCGGCGCGGGGGCTGCCGGGATCCGTAGTCCCTTCGCCCTTGGGCTCTGCGCCCGCGCGGGGTGCGCGAACTACGTTTCCCAGCGTGGCCTGGCGGGCCGGGTGTTTTGTTTGAAGCGCTCTTCTCCCGGCCATGGAATGAGCGCGGCGGCGGCGGCCGGGCGGGCAGGGGCTCTTCCGCGCAGACCCCGCGCAGCCTGCCTGCGCCCCCACGGAGATCGGGCGGCAGGATGGAGCCCGGGGATCCCCGCAGAGGCGGAGCGGCGGAGGTGGAGGCTGCCCCCCAGGTAGGGCTGCGTCGGGGGTTTTTTATTTTTGCAATGCTGCATCCGCGCCGGAGGGGACGCATCGGACCGCGGGGAGACCCCTTGGCGGGCGTGCAAGGCAATGCATGCGTGCAGGCGTTGCATGGAGTGCAGTGCAATGCAATGGCAACGCGGCGCCCTGCATGCATGCATGCAACTTCCACCGGCGCTCCGGACTTGGCAGGTGAGGGGGGTCCCCAGTGGGCGGCAGAGAGAGCCGGGAGGGCGAAGGGGAGCCGGGGGGGGGAGCAGCGCTGCTCCCCGAGCCGAGCCCAGGGGGAAACTTCGGCGTCGTTGCGCCGGGTGTTGGAAGCGGAGGCTGGCGGGGGCCCCACACCTGCAAAACCTGGTCGCCTCTCATATATTTCGTGCATTGCATTCATCGCCCGCTTTCTCCTCCAAGGAGCTCCCGGGGGCGCGCGTGGTTCTCCCCGTGTTATCCTCGCAACAACAGCCCTGCGAGGTGGGTCAGGCGAGTGGCCCAAGGGAGCACCCAGGGATTGTCCTGGCCAGGTGGGGTGATTTGAACCCTGCTCTCTGCCCGGTCTTCGTCCTCATTTAGCCCCCACATGTGCATGACTGTGCATGACTGAGGTTTTCCCCCCTCGTCTTGGCTATGGTGTGAGTCTGTCCTGTTAATTAATGGGGTTCTGCCTCCGGAGAAGATGAGCCAGCCCTCAAGGAGGTGATTATGTAATTTGCTAGCAATTCATGTCCCTCCCGGCGTGACGCTGCGCGCTGACGTCACAGGGCTGTAATGGTGGTGTGCCTCGAGATTTTTTTCATGAAACAAGTGTGCCTTTGCCCAAAAAAAGGTTGGGAAACACTGTGTAAGACAATGGGGGGGGGAGGCGAGGAAACAGTTGATGGAACATGCATAGCTCCTTCTGAACAAGCATAGCTCCACTGTTGAAGCTGAGGTCCCAGAGGCTTCCTCTCTTTTGTCTGTGGAGGAGACAGGACTGTCAAAGTCTCCAGAGGCCATGTCCACAATGGCGGATTAGGAGGACTTCAGGGCATCTTCTGAAGTGCCACAACGGGAGGATTCAGAGATGTGGGCAGGCCCTGATTGTCCCCAGGGAAGAGGCAGCATATCAAGAGAAAATAGGAAATGCACCCCTCTAGACCTGGTTTCAGGCTAGAAACTCCTGCAGAAGCAGAGATTCTTGTGAGAAGCTGAGCATCTACACTTCTACTTAAAAACTTGATGGGTATGTGGGGAAAGGTGTTGGAGCAACTTTGCAGTTTACATGCAACCTCAGAATTCATGTTAATTCATGATCTCAGACTTACGAACACTGCCCTTTCCTCCTTGACCAAACTTGTTCCTGCTAACATTTCACCTTGTAAGAGTTCCTATACAGTGGTACCTTGGGTTAAGAACTTAATTCGTTCCGGAGTACTGTTCTTAAGCTGAAACTGTTCTTAACCTGAGGTACCACTTTAGATAATGGGGCCTCCCACTGCTGCTGTGCTGCCGGAGCACGATTTTTGTTCTCATCCTGAAGCAAAGTTCTTAACCCAAGGTACTATTTCTGGGTTAGCGGAGTCTGTAACCTGAAGCGTCTGTAACCCAAGGTACCACTGCACTGCACCTGCCTTTTCTGTGCATCTGAGCCTGTACTGATAAAGCATCATTTTATTTCTTCTAAGTGTACCTGTGGCCATGCTTGGGGTGGGAGCCTAGTTAAGTACTCAAGGCTCCTGTTGCAGGCAGGTTGCAGGTAGCCCAGGGTTCAAGTGCTGAGCCCCTCTGTGCACGTTCTGCAATTAGCATGCAATCCACCATGTCAGCCTTTGTCCTGGTTATCTCTTGGGTGTGGCTGTTTGCACATGCATATACATGATCGGACATGCATGTACTATCTAGGTTTCCCCAATCAATGACTAGTGCTGCCTATCATTGTTCTCAAATGGTACTCATTTGCACATCCTCTCTCTCTCTCTCTCTTTTACAAGGAGACACTTCCAATGTTCTAGGAGCAAGCAATGCCCAGTGTATGGATGGGATCCAATTAGTCCTCTTAGCACTGTTGATCTAGTAGACACGTCCACTAATGGGGGACAAGTAAAGGAAATGTTTGCTGAGTCCCCTCCCTCCTGCTGTCCCCAGTGCCTTACCCTCCAAAAATCTGTTTTGAAGGGTTAGGGGATCCTCCAGAATAGGCCCTTAGGGAGCACTGGGGGCTGCAGCAGAGAAGAGGAAATGGCAAAACTAACCTGTTGGATCAGAAGCCTGTGTGCTTGTGGAAGAGCATCAGTTGTATACAGCCCGCTACTTTTGTTCTACTGGCTTACAACCTGACAACATGTCATACAAACTTTTGCTCTCCCCAGCTTGATCAGTTGCATAGGAAACAGGAAACAGCATCAAATCACTTTAGTTTTACCCTCCACCTCTGGGACTTAGGGATCAGTCTCAATTCCCCTAAGATTGCTCTTTCTCTCCCCCCCCCCCCGCACTCCTCATTCTGTTTCCCTCTCATTCTCTGTGGTGTGTTTGATCAAAGAGACCTTCTGCTTTCTAACTCTTAATTCCTTGGTAACTCTGAGTCAGTCACCTGAGGCTGAATGCTGTAAATTGCTAATTGCCTACCTGCCTCTTTCTGGCAATATGTGATTGTTGTTGTTGTTGTTTAAGATAAACTCAAATCTGCTGCATCTTTGCTATCAGAAAGTGGCTGTATTCTCTAGCATCTTTCCCCTTAATAGTGTCTCACTGTATCAGGGAAGATAAAAATAGGATAAAAATGTCATTGCTTAAATTGCTACTTCTGTATGAAATATATTTTCTTTGCCATGTGAGCTACTGGACCAAAGTCAAGGTCTTAGCACTAGCATACAAAGCCCTAAATATTCTGGAACTTAAGTACCTAAAAGAAGACCTCCAACAATGCCAACCACCTGAGGCCCAGTTGGTGTTCTCCCATGGCACAACCTTCTTGGTAGCAGTTGTCCATTTGCGGAATGTTCTCCCAAATTACCGTATTTTTCGCTCTATAACACACACCTGACCATAACACGCACATCGTTTTTAGAGGAGGAAAACAAGGGAAAAAACATTCTGAATGAAACAGTGGATGTATCATTTTTGTGCTTCATGCTGTGGCCACAGACATGTGATCTGATGGTGAATTTGGGGTGACCCAATGCAAAAATCCTGAGAATTCCTGTGGATCCATGCTTTGTAACCATGTTTTTGCACCATTGCAGCCCCAGGCAACAGTGGGTGCGTGATTTTTTTGGTGCAGGCTGTAGCCATGGACATGCTATGTGATCTGATGGTGAATTTGGGGTGACGCAATGCAAAGATCCTGAGGATCCCTGTGGATCCATGCTTTGTAACCACATTTTTGCACCATTGCAGCCCCAGGCAACAGTGGGTGTGTGATTTTTTTTGGTTCAGGCTGTAGCCATGGACATGCTATGTGATCTGATGGTGAATTTGGGGTGACCCAATGCAAAGATCCTGTGAATCCCTGTGGATCCATGCTTTGTAACCATGTTTTAAGTGGGGAGCGAAGGAAAAACAAAGAAGGGACATGAGAGGGGTGTGCAGAGAAGCAGCTGGCTAAGAATGCAGGAGAGGGATTTAACGGGAGGGAGGAAAGAAAGGCAAAAGTTTCTCCCCACCCAAGCCAGCCATATCTCTCTCTCTCTCTCTCTGTCTCTCTCTCTCTCTCTCTCTCTCTCTCCCTCCCCCTCTCTCTCCCTCCTGCCCCCTCTCTCTCTCCCTCCCCCCCTCTCTCCCTCTCCCCCAGCAGCACTGGAGCACAGAGAGGAATTAGAAGGAACGACACTCTGCTTTCCCCTCTGCTTGCCTGGAGGGGAGGGGCTTTCCCTGCTCTTTGTTCCGTTTCAGCAAACACAGCAACGAAACAGAGGAGGGTGGGCAGTAAGACCCTGAGGCAGAATGCAGGAAAGCAGCCGCTTCCTCTTTTCTGGTTTCCCTTCTCCGTGAAGCGCGATTTGATTTTTGCCTGATTTTTCGCCTCCAGGGACCACACATTCGCTCAATAACACGCACAGACATTTCCCCTTCCTTTTTAGGAGAAAAAAATCTGTGTGTTATAGAGGGGAAAATACGGTAAGTGTGTCTGTTTCCATTGTTATCAACATTTAAAAACACACCGGTTTACGCAAGCATTTGGTAGCTGGAAGGGACTCTTCCTAACAACTTTGGGAAGCTGAAATATATTCAGAGTCGCAAAGTGATTTCATGCTCTTTATTCAGCTCATAGTGGTGAGGAGGAATGAATGAAAGTCCCCTCAAAGTATCTGCTTTATATACATTATTTACACAATGGGCTGCATGTGATTGGCTAATTCCGGAATTCTACTGTAAGCCAATCAGGTTGTGGATTCACTTCTATCTGGAGTATGATTGGGTGGTTCCTGCCAACCAGTCATACTGCTGCATTGTTCTAGGACAAATCAAACTGCTGCATTCTGAATCCTATTGTTCTAGGACCAATCAGACTGCTGCAGTTTGGATCCTATTCAACTCAGTACATAACAGAAGCCATATCCAAAGATGGGCAGAGCCATTTCCTGAATGGTTGTAAATAAGAAGGCAGGGAAGTTGAGGCAGAATGAGCTTGGTAGGGCAGTACTCTATTCACCCAAATGGGCCGTTTGGAGGCAAAAGAAAAAGAAAGAAAATACCCCGGGAAAACTGGCAGAGAGGGGATATAGAATTGAGAATTGGGGTGCAGAGGCTGTTGAAAATAATGAAGGATTAACATCAGAATGTATTAAGGGAATTATTGTAATATTTTGAAATGCAGTAGAAATATGAGATGATTAGGATTCCCTCCGATCTTGAAGCATGGGAAGTCAGCTAAAAAATAATAATAATTTATAATTAGGCATTAACATTGGGATTTGTTTGATTATTGGAAAATTTGTATAATTTGGAATATATAATTTGGTTTGATTGGAAAATTTTAATAAATATTATTTAAAATAGAATTGGGGCAGTCCCACACCCCATTTGTCCCCTCTGGTACTTTTTCAGTTATTTTGCACCTCTTCCCTCCACCTTAAATACATTATTTTATCAATATTCCCCAAGGAATACCCAAAACATTATTTGGCATTGTAATTTAAATAGAGAACAATGCAGTTCAGACATGCTCTTACCTTGGCTGTTTTGTTCCCTTCATTATCTCTTTATGTCTATTTTTAGTAGCACAACGGAAACAAATAAGAAAGAATTAGATTACCTAGAGGGGGAAAGAACCTCTGCTTTGTGTTTGCATCTCAGATGACTCAGAACATGGAGAATTCATGCTTTGCGGGCAGAAAAACCCCCATTTATTTTCATTATGAGAATCCAGATTTGATCTTTAAAAACAGGGGGAAAGCAACCTTTTCTAAATCAGCTCCCTCTCCATGAGTCTGGATGGTATCTTTGAAACATTTTTTAATGAGGCACTTTGGATTTCTTTGTCAGGACAGCTACTTGCATTTCTTGGAAAGTGAAGCACCATTTTGTCATGCAAAAACCAAACACAGACAATGCTGTATATATAGAACATTTGGGCTTGGCAGAGCTTGGTGCAACTCTGCTGGCTTCTGTGGACTCAGGTGACTGACAACAATGTACTGGAATATTGTTCCCTTCTCAGCTTTTCAGCCTTCCTTTAGTAAGGTTGCCATATTTCAAAAAGTAAAAACCAGGACACCCCCCAAAAAATTGTTTCAATTTTTTGATTGACTTGCCTAAGATCCAGGACAAAGCGCCGCCATTCAATTCTGCCTTTGAAATTCAGGTAATGTCTGGGGAAATCAGGACATATGGCAGCCCCACCTTTAGCTTTCACCTTGATTTATACCTCTCAGCTGCAGGTGGGAGGTGCATTTCAGTCTGTAGACCTTGCACCTTGAAAATAATTCACAGGGAAGCTGCACAGAGAAAACGTGCAAGCTCAGGATGCAGATAACTTGCCACTTAGCACTGGAGGACATATCTGGGAACATGGGCAGTGTTTCAGGGAATGGTACACTTCCCCTCAATAGTGCAAAGCCTGGGCTGGCTCCTGTCAGCTGTATAAGGACCAAGGTAAGAAAGGTGGGGATCAGAAGAAGAACATGGTTCATTGGGGGCTTCAGGCTGTAAAACAGGGGAACCTCATGGCTGAGTGGTGAACTGGACAAGAGAACCATCAGCTGTGCATTGGTGGGAATGTAGAGAATTTTTTAAAAAAATTGGGAAATGATATACAATGAATTGGAAAAAAAAATGTTTAAAATGACATTTGTAAAAAAAAACAAAAAACCAGAAGCATTTTTGTTAGGGATTGTAGGACAAGACCTGCCAAGAAAAACAAAGAATTTATTTATGTATGCTACAACAGTGGCAAGAGTCTTGAGTGCACAAGGATGGAAGAATGAGGAAATTCCAACGAAAGAACACTGGCAAGAAAAATTGATGAGCTATGCAGAGTTGGCTAAATTGACATATAAATTGCGGGACAAGGACAACTGTGATTTTAAGGAAGAATGGGAGCTTTTTACAAATTATCTAAAAAGACAACAAAATGAACTGGACTCCTTGGTTTTGAATAAACATACACAAATTTATTGGTTGATAACATGTTAGATAGATAATCTAAGGATATGTACAATTTTATAACATGCAGAGAATAATATGTGCTGAGAAATCAGAGGGAAGTCTTTGGTGGGGGGAAGGGAAGGACGGAAGGGAGGGGGGAAAGGGGAAAATGAATGTAAGCGATTATATGGTTTGATAATTTGTTATGTTGAAATTGCTAATAAAAATATTTTTAAAAAAAGAAAAGAAGAGAGTCTGTCTGATCAATCCTCACCCCTGCACACTGGCACACAGATAAAGAGGGATTCAGGGCATCTCAACATAAGAATTTATTGAGCAGAACCCATTTCTATGAGAGTATAGCACTGGCATAGGGCTTGTTGCAGCATGGTTCCCCCCCTTTAGAGTAATACGAGTCATAGAATTGTAGAGTTGGAAGGGCCCCTAAGGGTGTCATGGACTGGCTAGATGCTGAGGAGTGGGGGGGGGGGACCCCCAAGGGAAGATGGCTCAGAGTCAGGGGATTGGTGGTAAGATGATGATGAGTGCTCAGAGGGAGAAGAAGGAGCAGACAGGGTGGAGGAGGTGTTGGAAGCAGAAGAGGCAACAGGGTTTAGTGAGCAGGAAGAGGCTGTGGGAGAGAGCTGTACAGACTCCAAAGCTGAAGTGGAGTCTGGAGAGGAGGGGGGGCCAAGAGGCAGAGATGAGGCAGGCTGCTGAAAAACCCAGGGAGTCTACCTCTCCTGCTGCAACCAGCTTCCCTCCCTCCTGGTCTCCTATAGGGAACACGCAGAAAAATGAAAAGAGCATAGCAGAAATTGGTTGTGTGTGGATGCAATTTGCATCTGCTTGGGAAATACCCTGGAGGGGAGGAGCCTTAGAGAGCAGGGGCAGGGGAGGCAGGGGCCTTCAGTCCTTGCAACTGCCTCATTGGAGCAAGACCTACTGGGAAGAACAGCTGGGATCACTAGCCCTGCAGTGATTCAGTTTTTTAAAAAAATAAAGAGCTGACTTCACTGACACTGTGTTTTTTTAACTGATGACCTATGCTTGACTCGGGCTCATGTCAAAGGGTCATCTAGTCCAACCCTCTGCAATGCAAGAATCTTTTCGCTCAACCAGGGGCTCGAACCCATCCATGACCCTGAGATTTAGAGTATCATGCTCTGCCAATTGAGTTAGGTGGATACTGGCCTTTGTCAATTGCAAGTATCCAGTGTAATACAGTGAGCACATCAGGAGTGTTGGGGCTTCAGTATCCTGCACACCAAGGCATTGGAGGGCAGAGCAATGGTTGCATGAGTTTAAGGATGCAGCATACATAGGCTTCCTGGCCTGTGTGGAAATTAACATTGTGATGCACATGAAGTCATGTGAGCACCTCCATAGTGAGTCTGAAAAAGCTACAGAAGGCTTTCCTTACAATACTAATTTCTGCCTGTGCCGGGATGGATCATGACCTGTGCAGTGGTACCTCAGGTTACATTCGCTTCAGGTTACAGACTCCGCTAACTCAGAAATAGTACCCCGGGTTAAGAACTTTGCTTCAGGATGAGAACAGAAATTGTGCTCCAGCAGCGGGGCGGCAGCAGGAGGCCTCATTAGCTAAAGTGGTGCTTCAGGTTAAGAACAGTTTCAGGTTAAGAACGGACCTCTGGAACAAATTAAGTACTTAACCCGAGGTACCACTGTATTTCTACAGTGCTTCTCAACCTCAAAAAACATTTATGTGCATTACAATTACAAACAAAAGGCAACAGAAGCAACAAACTGCTTATATCTTACCCATTCGTGCAAAATCACATAAAAGAGCTGCTAAGCAGTTTTATCAAATGATAGCCCATCATCAAATTATTTCGTTTGTTTGTTTCACTGTACCTAAAAAGAATGCACTCCTAAACATAGGAGGTCAGAAGGCACGGATGTAAATTGCCGATTGCAGAAGGAAACAATTAACTGCCAGTTGTGCTAATTAAATTATAGGAATGCAAGGTCAATACATTGCCACAGCTATCTGTAATAAAGACAATTGTGTTCAGTCAGCAGGGATGCGGCAGGTTATCACTCTATGAAAAGTGAGAGGTGAAGGATTGCGGGGAATGATGTGAAAATGAAGAGGTTTTATAGCCTTTGGTTGCTTTCAGTAGCTTTCCATCACTACACACTCTGGAGAAATTGCAAATTTTTGAAAGACTTGCCTCTAAATAAAGAGGCACAACATACCAATCAGCAGCCTTAAACTAATCAAAGCCAAGAGCATGTTTCATATGCTGCTCTCCCCCCGCCCTGTCTTCTTCCAGAGGAGCTTCAAACATAGAAGCGCATCTACAAAGTGACATTTGTGCTTAATGATCTGGGGATTAAATTACTAGGAAAAAAGTTGTTTAACTTCCTTAATAGCCGCCTGCTCAATTGCACAAAGCTGAGAATTGGGATTTCCCCCCCTCCCTCCTGCACTATGCTATATATTACAGCACCCTGCAGACAGTAAAGTATCTCTTGCTGTGACAAGTTATTGATCTTGTTTTCCTTCGAGACCCCTAACAAGTCAGACTCCAGCTTTCTGAAAGGTACAGCAAGAGCAGTGCATTGCGAGGGCTAGGAGCTAACAAGAAAACTTACTCTCTGACTCCAAACAGAGAAACAAAAACCTATTAGCAGTCCCTGTGCATGCTATGGATGGTGAGCACTTCGCTTTTCTATGATCTAATGATAAGCTGGGAAACGGGTATCCTCTCCCCCAACTTTTCCATTTAAATAAGGGCCTTGGTTTTTAAAAAAAATATTAGGAATACATTACCAAAAATTCAGTTAAATGGATCCAGTCCTTGAACATTTCAAAGCAGTTACATATCCCATTGAATTTTGGGGTCTCTTTGCCTTGTTTTGTTGCAGGTAAAAAAAGGTAAAGGTGAAAGGTAAAGGACCCCTGAATGGCTAAATCCAGTCAAAGGTGACTATGGGGTGTGGTGCTCATCTTGCTTCAGGCAAAGGGACCTGGCATTTGTCCGCAGACAGCTTTCTGGGTCATGTGGCAGGCATGAATAAACCGCTTCTGGTGCAACAGGACACCGTAACAGAAGCCAGAGTGTGTGAAATGCCATTTACCTTAAATGTTCCCTTTTGGATGTCCCACTTAATAGCCAGGTACTTGCATTCTGCATTAGCTGCAGTTTCTGGATAGTCTTTGAGAACAGCTCCACACAGAATGCATTACAAGAATCCACTACAATTATTAGGTAAAGGTAAAGGGACCCCTGACCATTAGGTCCAGTCGTGGCCGACTCTGGGGTTGCGGCGCTCATCTCGCTTTATTGGCCGAGGGAGCCAGCATACAGCTTCCGGGTCATGTGACCAGCATGACCAAGCCACTTCTGGTGAACCAGAGCAGCGCACGGAAACACCGTTTACCTTCCTGCCGGAGCGGTACCTATTTATCTACTTGCACTTTGACGTGCTTTCGAACTGCTAGGTTGGCAGGAGCAGGGACCAAGCAACGGGAGCTCACCCCGTTGTGGAGATTCAAACCGCCGACCTTCCAATCAGCAAGTCCTAGGCTCTGTGGTTTAACCAACAGCGCCACCCGCATCCCTTACTACAATTATTAGGGATATGTCAAAAGACCTCAAAGTGCCCCTGTTTTCCAGGGACAGTCCCGGATTTACAGAAGCTGTCTTGTTTTCTGATTTGATTCTGGAATGTCGCCTTTTCCTTGGTACATCCCTATTTTTATGGGAGAAATATTGGAGGGTACGGTAGGACACCCCTATTTTCATCAGCGGTTATGGAGTTATTCAACCCCTGAGCCAAATAGATAAGTAACTATACAACCTTTAGAAGACATCTGAAGGCAGTCCTATATAGGGAAGTTTTTATTATTATAAAGTCTCCATTTTCATCGGAGAAGTGTTGGGTATGTGACAATTTATTGAGATCTGACTTGCCTTCATACTACTTTTAAAGAATCTTAGAATCATAGAATTGTAGAGTTCTATGATCCTTAGGGTCATCTAGTCCAGAAATACAAATGTCAGCTGATGTGAATGGCAATATAAATTATCTATGACAAACAGTCTACATCTCCATGGATGCAGGGATAATTGTAATTTGAATTTACTCCATACAATGCTATAAATGTTATTGTTCTGTTGCAAAAGGATTTTTATAATGATCCTAAACTGTACGGGTATTTTTTGGCTACATTTTGCCCATACATTTCAGGAACCCTTCAAGTTTAAATAGAGGGATTAAATTCTCTCACATCGTTGCAATCATCACTGCACTTAGAACGGCCAATGTAGACACATGCTAAAAATTCATGGAGTCTACTTTAACAGAGTTGTGTTAAAAATTTAATAGCTAATTAGGATTTAATTGTCTAATTAAAAGGGATTCAGGATTTGTGTGCTCTTTCATGAAAGACTGATTTATCTCTTTTATAAAGCTCCCAGAAGATGGCTAGCAAGCATAGTGAAACCTAGTTTCTCGTGTTTAAGAATGGTTTATTATCAGAAACATATTGTAGTGCTGGGAATTCATATACACCAAGGGTAACTTGATATCAGTTGCTAAAGAGCAAAAGTGTAGAGATTCCTGTTGAGCTTATGGCCTGATTTGAAGGGTTCCTATTGACATCTGGTTGGCCACTGTGAGAACAGAATGATGGACTAGATACAACTTTGCTCTGATTCACTCTTCTTTGATTCTTAAATATCTATTGGTATAGTAACTGAGAGTTCATCAAGGCAACCTCGTCTAGAAGCACTGAAAGACTTAAATAAAACGAGTTTTAACATTTGATATGTTTTCAGCAAATATGAACAGTCTTTCCCATCTAGGTCATTACTTTAAAGAAGTATGTCCCCAAATTGTGAAAGACATTTTATGGAAGCCCGTGTTGCCTTCATTTATGATCAAGGTAGGAACATGGTATGGCCTTGGTTTATGTTCAGGCCTGCGTTTGGAGCAGATGAGTCATTCATATGACATTCGGCACCAGCTGCAGCCTCCAAACCTGCTGTAAAGGAAAGCCCTACATAGAGCACATTACAACAGTCTAAATATAAAGTTTCCTGCCCACCTAGCACTTCGAAAGCACTCTTAAGTGCAAGTAGATAAATAGGGACCGCTTTATAGCGGGAAGGTAACGGCGTTTCCGTGCGCTGCGCTGGTGCCGGCTCGCCAGTCAGCTTCATCACTCTGGCCACGTGACCCGGAAGTGTCTTCGGACAGCGCTGGCTCCCGGCCTCTTAAGCGAGATGAGCACGCAACCCCAGAGTCGGTCAGGGGTACCTTTACCTTTTTAAATATAAAGTTACTGGCACAAGTGTCACAGCGGCTAAATTATATTAAGGAAAATTGCTTTGCAAATAATAATAATAATAAATGTGTGTGCTAGGAGAAATGCTGGTGAATTTTCATGCCAACTTTTTTAAAAAATGCAAACTGATATGGAAATCTAGAGAATTGTTACTTTAAGTTTGGCAGTAAGAGGGACTTGCTGATAGGCAGTGGTGTAGCATTGGGGGGAGGGCACACAGGGTGGCTGCTCCGGGTGCAAAATTGTTAGAGGGCACAAAATTTCAACACCCAGTGCTGCCTGAAGAAGAGGAGGAGGAGGAGTTTGGATTTGATATCCCGCCTTTCACTCCCCTTAAGGAGCCTCAAGGTGGCTAATAATATTCTTTCCCTTCCTCCCCCATAACAAATACTCTGTGAGGTGAGTGAGGCTGAGAGACTTCAGAGAATTGTGACTAGCCCAAGGTCACCCAGCAACTGCATGTGGAGGAGCGGGGAAGTGAACCCAGTTCACCAGATTGTGAGTGCACCGCTCTTAACCACTACATAAAGCTGGCTCAATACATCTGTGTGCTTCTGTCTCTGGGCTCCATTGAAACCAGCTTCTCTATGCAAACCAGGAAGTGACCTCTCCAAACAATGGAACAACTCTTCTTTTCTTCTCTCTGTAGCTATGATCTTCTGGGTGATGTGGATGTCGTTAGGCAGCTGAATGTGCATGCATACTTCATCTGTTTGCCTCCCTCCCACCCATGACCTTTATGTGGCCCCGGGCACTGGCAACCTACACTATGTTACTGCTGCCAGGCTATCATGCAGAGGGGTACAGCTTTGGCAACTGAACCATGCGGATGCAGCTGGTAACATGGTTCCCCCCCACTCCCACAAATGAATTAGCAACCCACCAGGTATATGAAAGATAGAGCACACCCACATGACTTGTTTGTTTAAACCATGCCAGATCTGCATACAAAAAAACCCAAGTCATCCTCGGCTTGGATAACATTCCAAGTGCAACAAAGGATGTAGGCGTAGCTAAGGCACAAAAAGGTCTAAATTTCAGAAAGGATGTGACTCACCACCCCATCAGAACATAGGAATAGCCCCCAGAATAATAGGACAAGGCAATTGGAAGGTGCTTCTCCATCTCCTCACTCTTTGTCACCACTCAATTTCCTAAGTTGGGATGGGTGAACAGGCAGCGAGAGCAAGGAGGAGAGGCCAAAGGTTTAGAGGGATCTGACAGTCAGCAGTGGAGTCCCTGTTGGAGACTGGGCCTTCGTAGGCCTTCAACCATGTCAATTCCTGTCACCAACCCCATTTGGGCTTTGCAGGAGTGCCGTGAGTTGCACTGCGTTCCTATAGTGTACACAGCCTCCAAATACTTCTGTGCATGATTATATACGATTTTGAATGTCAGCTGTATAGAAAAACTACGTATGACACAAGGTGGAAATATTACTGCTGTGCATTTGAACACAAGCAAAGGGAAGGAAATTATTTTCATCTGAACTCTGCGGCTGCTGGCACTTCCCCTGTGAGATTTCATCAGTCAAGAGGAGGGGGGGAATAACTGGAGTGGATGTTGTAAAACAAATAGTGACCTTTTGCCAACAAAAAGAGTGTTAAACTAATGCTCATGGGTACCAAAAATCCCCTGGATTGTGAATTACTATAATGTGGCCTTTTCCTCCAAGCATTATGACACAGGGCTTGCAAATTCTTTTATGCTACATTTATTAAAAAATGGTTGCTCTCCTAAAAATGATGCATTGTCGCCTCATAATCCCCTTCTAATTCTAACTCATTCCTCAGTTCTTTTATTTAAAGACTAGTTCACCACCTCTTATTTCTAAAGCTCCCATTCCAGTCCTATGTGTGGTATCAAATGCATTCATTCAGCCTTGGGAACGGGTTTGGACATTTTTAAGTAGACCACTCAAAACAGAAGCACTAGCTTCCTAAATGCCACCACGTAACTCCTAATTGCTGACCTTTTCCATTAGTTGCTGACACATCTGGTTTGGTACCATCCAGGGATCTAGAGATGCCACCTTCTCTTGTGTTCACCAGTAGTGCCCTTCAGTACTCATGTACGCAGCCTCCCACGCTCAACTCATTATCCAACTCTTCTCCACAACTTTTATTGTCTATATCATTTCCACCTAATGAAACTGCACAATGTGCTTGTCGCTGAGATGTGCTGGAGGGTTTTCAACCAATTGGTGGCCACCATGAGAACAGGATGCTGAACTAAAAGGGCTATTAGCCTGATCCAGTAGGTTCTCCCTATGTTCTTATTAATACATTGCTTTCCAAATTCTAAAATAGAGGCCTGTCATTTGTATTTCAGAAGGAATGAATGACCTCTTCTTCATGCTTTTCCATGTGAAGGGGGGTGGGTTTGAATACTAGAGCTATGCCAATTGGATTGGCTGTTTGTGGACTTTCTTATTGAGGAGTGGAAGAAACACCACCAGAGGCATGTTTAATAGGGTTACCAAATGTCCCCGGTTCCTGGGGACAGTTTCCGGATTTGCAAATCTGTCCCTGGACAAATTCCCTCCCCGGAATGTCCCCAGATTTGCAAATCTGTCCCTGGGAAATGTGGCAGCAGCAGCCTCAGCAGCCCAGAGCCAGTTTGGTAGCACAGTTGGCTCTGGCTGGCTCCAGGCTGCTGACTGCTGCTGCCACTGCCAAAGGGGAACCAGGGACGTCCGGCGGTACAGATCTTCTGCTCCCTTCCCCCTTTGTTTTGACTGATGGGGGAGGCTCAGGAGTTGAGGGTGGGTGGCTGTTCAGGAGAGGTGCAAGGCCCACAGTTTCCCTGTCAGGCAAGGTGCAAAGCCCTTCTTTCGCACCCTGTGAAACATAAATGCACAGGTTTTTTTTAAAAAAAACTGGGCAACGCCCACCCACCCACCCATGACTCCCAAGCCTCCCCCAATCTCCTGCCCCCTTCCCCCTTTGTTTTGACGGATCAGGGGAGGCTCAGGAGCCATAGGCGGGTAGCTATTGCCCAGTTTTTTAAAAAACTCTGCGCATTTATGTTTCACAGGGTGTGAAAGAAGGGCTTTGCACCTTTATACAATATGCATGTGTGCTTGGAGCCAGGGTCTTTTGCCTCACCATCCCTACTACTGACTCCCTGTTGCTACTCAGCTTCAAAAAGAAAGAAAGAAAGAAAGAAAGAAAGAAAGAAAGAAAGAAAGAAAGAAAGAAAGAAAGAAAGAAAGAAAGAAAGAAAGGGAAAGGAAAGGAAAGGAAAGGAAAGGAAAGGAAAGGAAAGGAAAGGAAAGGAAAGGAAAGGAAAGGAAAGGAAAGGAAAGGAAAGAAGAAGAAGAAAAAAGAAAAAGAAAAAAGTGTCCCCGGATTCACTGAAAAAAATCTGGTAACCATAATGTTTGCTCAAGTTGAGTCCCCCAAACCCACCTCTGCCACCATCCCATACTTCCTGTGCTTCTGAACAGGGAACATTATGCACAATTAAGCCAATCATACATATGACATCCAGCAGTGATTGAGATCTGTATGACTGTATTTGGTTTTGAAAGGGAAACAAGATGTAGAATTGCACAAAATAACCCGTGCAAAGTGCAAAATAATAATAATAAAAAATAATCATATCTGCTCTTGCACATGTGTCTTCAACATGAGGTCCCAGGGTCTGGAAAAGCAAAAATATCTGTGGTAAAGGAGCATACATCATACCTTTCAGCCAGCACCTCTGGCAATTACACATTTCTATATTTTTGCACACAATGGATACCAATAGAGACCACAGCTTTTATCAGACAAACAAAAATGTGATACAATTTGAAACAGGCTTTTTAGATTTTTGAGGCCAATTATCTGATTAGGAAGGAAGTAAAGGCATCTGAAGCTTATCTAAAGGAGCAGTTTACTAAAGTAACATAATGCTGATATATCTTAAAGATGTACATTACTCAGCTAATAAGGCACAGTGATATGTAAGCCTGATGCTTAATATTTTCTACCTATCGCACAATGTAGGACATGGAGCTTTTAATGCATTTTTGCTGTAATAAAGCAAAATATCTTGAAATATGCAATGACATTTTGCTCTGTGGGATTACTGCAAATACCACATTATTGGGACAAATGCATTCTCCACTGCTAGCTTTTGATCACTACTTTCCTTATTCTGGAAATGGTTGCATTAATGATTATACAATGCCATCTGATAATCAGCCAATAGGAAACAGCATTATTGCTTTCTAGTGACATATAATAAGAGGAAGCAGCCCTTTGAGGGAAACAAAGGAGACATTTTGGCTCTAGGAAAATAATATACCAAAGCATGAACCCTGTTTGCTACCTAAGAATGCTTTATAGCAACAAATAGACAAATGCAAAATGTATAATACATCCTATCCACCCACTTGTCTGTTCAAATCTTGAATTACATGGGAATTGAAACAAATTTTCCAAAATTCAAAATTTTGAAGAATTACCAGCTCCTGTTCATCACTCATGTCAATGATATGTTCCCTACATAAAATGGGTATATTTAATCTATTAGCCTTAAGGCTGATGAATGCACCCACAATTATTACCCAGTGTTTCATAATTTTGTAACATATTAATTTCAGCTGCATATTTGAAATGCTTCCACTAAAAATGTATTGTTTGTGGTGATATGAAACAGAAATCCCTGGTGGCTCTTTCACAAATGCATCATCCCTTGACATGAACATGCAGGTATGAACTCACCTTTAACAACCTATAAATGTGCCTAGATATAGGCAATTCATCTTCCTCTTGGAGTTTTGCTCACCTTGGTGGAAGATCACCTATCACATAGAAACTTTCCATGACAAAATTTCACCATGCGAATATTGAGGGAGAAAAACTGGTTCGTTCCTTTCTAAACGGCAGTATGAACTCATGTTTTACATCAGATGCTAAGCTGGCTGGGGTTTGGTGCAACATGTGGGGACTCAAAGTTAGAAAATGGCTTTATATCACTGAGCCACCTGTGCTTTATCTGAAGCATTGCAAAATCCACCTCTGTTAAATATGGTGGTGTCCTGCTTATTATGTACCATCTTAGCAGCATAAGACGGTCTTTCAGTTACTGTTCTTTGTAGCAACACAGCTTTGAGCTCTGTTTCTGAATCAACCGCAATGAGCTTGATCTCTTTCAACGGGTCAAAGGATTGCAACACTCACAGTGCTATCAGTGCATACTTGAAATCTTTGAACTCTCTTTCACGCTCTGCCATCCACATCGAGTGAGCACCACCAGGAAGCAAATTTCTTGGGCAAATTGCTAAACAGAAGCTTGTTGGTTGGGGCTGAACCAAGTAAGATGGCAGGGGACACATTAGTATTGGAGCGGAGCCCATCCTATGCTCATGGCAATGATTTAATTTTTAGCTCAAGAATGATAAACAAACAAAAACAATCCATTGCCCTCAAATCGCTCCACCCTCCAGTGTAGTCCTTTTTGATTGATAATAGGGGGAAACCAGTCAGCCTCAGCAGAAGTAAGAGATGGATTTTAAGTATGGCTTTGTAGAAGAGAATAGTCAGCCTCGCTTCTTTCACACAAAAATCTGCATTTTTGCAATACTAGCTTATAAATACTAATGTTCTAGGTGTTTGCTTGTTTTTAAGCTTGCAAGTTTTTCTTTGTTTGCCCTGCAGTACATCATTCTTAATGAGAACTCGAATCAAAGAACAAGAATGAATCTGAAATATGACTTGGGATGTGCAATGGATCCTTCAACTTCACCCTGCAAAGATCACTCAAAATCCCTCAGTTGTTTTTGCCTCTTGCCTTGTGAACAAAGTTGATTTATTTTTTGAGGAGTCATTTTATAAATCAAGTTGACAGGTTTATTGAGAGATGGTCTTTTTGCTTATAACCCTTTGGAATAATAATTTTTAAGCTAAAACACAACTATATGTTCTCTTTTCTATGTCAGGATTATAAAGAGTTTATCACCACCACCATAGTCATAATCTGTCTACGTGTTAAGGAAACTATTTTGTGATTATCATCAACAAAATATAATAAGCAAAACAATTTTCTAGTCCATTGGAGGAATGAAGCAGGATTGGCCTTTTTCACCACCAAAGGTTTAGTCATAGTCTTGGGTTGAAAAGTTGAGGAAACAGGGGGTCTTGGTAGTTCTGCCACCCTCAAAAGTGAGAGGAGCAGTTTTCTGGGAGACAGATTTCTCTAGGGCAGCCCCTAAATAAGAACATATGAAGAGCCTGCAAGATCAGGCCAGTGCCCCATCTAGTCCAGCAACCTGTTTTTTTGCAATGGCAAGCCAGATACCTGTGGGAAACCCACGAGCATGAGTTGAGTACTAAAGCATTCTCCTTTCCTCTGGTTTTTAGCAATGGGAAAAACTGTGGAACTCTCTCCCAACAGTGGTATTTGTGATGTCTCCTGTGTACAGCTTCCGCTATATTTTGAAAATACCCTGGCTGTTAAAGGGTGCTGTGCAACTAAATAGCCCAATGATAAGCACTAGCTCAATAGACTCCCCCCGCCCCAACTCCTCTCCTGTGTCATTCCCAAATCTGCTCCGGAGGGTTGAGGGGAACCCGAAACAGATTTGGGGGGTGCATGAGAGATGGATTTCCTGCTGTGCAAGGATAAGTCCTTGTGCTAATGAAAGTGACCACCTTAGTGCTATGCTGCATACAACTGAAGGTATCTTGCCTTGTGGGATCCACCATTTTTGTTGACTCTACAATGTTCTGTTTTTGTTACAATGACTTTACTTGTTTCTATCACTGCATTATTATATTGTAATAACCCTCCCTAGGCCCTTATGGTGAAAGGCATGTAAGAAAAACTTGTAAGTAGGTAAGTTAGTGAGGTGGCTGGATGTCAGTGACTTAGGTCCTACATGGCTTAGGTCCAAGCTATGTGAAATACTAACCTTCCCAGGTTTTGAGACCTTCAGAGGAGGCCCTTATTCTGGTCCCACCACACTTGCAGGCCCACTTGGCTGGAAAATGGGAGAGAGTCTTTTCTCAGGTAGCTACTCACAGACTTTGGAATTCCCTCCCCGGAGAAGCTGGACTTGCTTCTTCCTTGCTGTGCTTCTGTTGGCAGGTGACTATTTTCTTGTTCCAACAGGGTTTTAGGAACTCATTGCTTTTAATTAAAGGACTGGTACCACGCTGTTGGTTTGTTTTTAAACAAAATTTATATATGCATATAGTTTTAATTCTATCAATGTTTAATTCTATTTTAAGGATTGTTTTTTTCCTTCTATGTTTTTTGCAGTTCTTGCTTTTATCAGCAAGCTGCCTTGAGTTCTGTCAGGGGGGAAAAGGTTGGTTTTAATTAATTAATTAATACTATTTTAGTTTTAAAATGAAATAGCTGGTGAATGGGTGAGGTGGTATCACCACAATGCGTGGAGAGGAGAACTTTAAGCCTTCCATCCCCAGGTGTAAGCTCAATGTCCATACTACATGCAACCATTAGCATGGGGGGGGGGGGGACCTTCCCCTTGCCAGGAAAGGAGGCAACATTTTACCAAGATTTTGGCTGTGAGTGGAAAGTTTAAACATGCTCATACACCACAGTTTCAACGACATCTTCCCCCCAACAACTGATATTTAATGTTTAAACGCCCACAGCACGATTGCTAATCACTTCATTAATGCAACATGTAATTAGATTCTCCGTCTAAACAAGAAGACTCTTTGAGGAGAGGGGGGAACTTCAGGAAGCTATGGAGAGACCCTCAATTATTTCCTGTAACTCACTTTTTTTCTTGTTGTTTATTACCAGTTCTTTTCTTTCTCTCCCCCCTCCCCCTTTCCAAATTCAAAGGAATAATAAGTTTTAATTCAATGGCCTGTATTATTTAGTTTGCCTTTAAAGAAGGTACCCTAGGCTGCTGGTTAGGAAAATCTCTGCTGAGCTGTTGGCTGCTTTGTGCCACAGAAATGAATTATGCTTTGTAATTCTCTCAGCGACATGCTACTTACATATTGGGACCACCTGAAGGTTTGCATCATGGGTGTCCTTTTACCATCGCTGCACACGCACACAAAAACGTAGCCCTTTAAAAATAACACAAAAAGGCGGCATCAGCCATGTATTTATATGAAAAACTCTTGATATTCATCCCTTGAAAAGGGGAAGCCACAGGAGCTATTGTCACCTCATCATTCTTAATGAGGAAAAAAGCAGTTTCAAGGAATTATTAACATGAAAAACACACTTGAACTGAACTAAGGCTGCAACCCAGCAGGGGAAGAAGAGGAGGAGGTGAAACTTTTGCAGAATGCAGCTACAGTTATACACAGAGGATGTCATTTAGGGGGTCTGTGGGGAACAATAATGTTCATTTATTTCAAGAGGGAGAGGGAGGATAGTGGGAAGGAGACACACAAGGAGGTGGCTTTCTGAAGAATATGCAGTCTTTAAAAGATGTAAGGGGAGAGTGGGTTTTATAACTAGGAAATTAAGGTTATGGATTTGTTAGGCTTTACGGTGCTGCAGGACACTGTTGAAATTGAACAGTTTGATCCAGAGCTGTCAACTTTTAAAAAATCATTTGTTCCTGTACTTGATCTACAGACATTTAGCAGATGCTAATGCTGGCCATCATATTTCAGATCAAGCTGCTGATCAAGGCCCAGAAACAGAACAGCAGATTTTACACTGTTCAGCTGACAAACCCAGCTACAAAGGATTTAGCAAAATGCATTTTTGAGACTGGGTATGGAGTATGAAAAATATAGCAATGGTATTCTAATGTGAGTTATATCTATGAGGGGAGGGTTCTTCTTCTTATTTTTAGCAGAGAAGCATGATGAATTCAGTGAGGAAGAAACCATCAGGTAGGAGACATTTTAGCGCTGAACATATGGTAAAAAAGTATATTTAAGAAATGTGTGACGAAGCTTTATGGCTAAATTTACTGACACCTGTTCCTTAACGATCAGGAGTGGAAACATCATATTCTAGAACTTGCACTGAAGTTGTTTATTGTTTAGCTTGTTGATTGTTTGGCTCCTTATATTACAGCAGAAAGTTGGAATATTGGTAAGTAAGCTGTCTAGAGTAGTTGCTTCCTGAATGCTCAGGTGACCTGAATGCTCAGGTTCACTAGAGATATAATCTACCTTCTTCTCCACAAGCTAATGTTTCTCAAAAGTTTTAAACTTCAGTGCCCTTTCTAAACTTACTCTGCCTTCTGGGAAACACTCATAACTTTCAATCAGTGTGCTGTGATTGTAGTATGCAACAAGATCTGTAGACTGGGATGAATTAAAGATGTTAGCCGGCATTCCAACTCCACATCCCTGAGTTAGTTCACAGACATACCTCTTCAACACCTTATAACTGCAGTTGTTGTTGTTGGTGAACATCTGTCTTGAAAAACAATGGAGTGTGCCTCTGGGAGAGAAGTCAAACCGCTGGAGAATCACCGCACCCACTGTGGCTACAGAGACCGGTAACTCATAGCTGCTGCCTCTTGCATTGTTTTTGCCATATTAGCAGCACTGAAGTGACCTCTCTGGGGCACAAGTCTGGGCAGTGTGTATGGAGGTCCTTGGCTGCCCAGATGACACCTGCAGCTCCTAACTGCAGTGTCAAGTGGTGATTTGTGGGAGTGAATAAATCACCACTGATCAGCAGCACATTCAAATGACTTCAGAGGCAATGCTTTTTATAAGGGAGTCAGTCCATATAGGCAACTATGTGAGTAACAAACAAGTGCTAAGTAATCAACTTGAGTAATTCATGTGCATGTGTGCACAAACAAGCCAAAGCTACTTCTATGCTGACCCAATTGATAGAATGCGATCTTTTTAGAATTCCAGTTCAGCACCATGGAGAGAAACATGCACACCCCATCCCAACAACAGCTGCTCTTCTAGTAAGATTGAAACGCTCCAAGAGACCCAGCAATCATAACACCTCTAGAGATGTATTGAGCGCTTTCCCTCCAGTTTAGAATCATGCATTTCTGGGGAAAGGAGTTCCCAAAATGCCTCCTAGGTCACCCAATAACCTGAATATACAAAGCAAATGCGTCAGGACCTTTTATGGTGCAACTTCTTTGGAAGTCTCCGTTTTGTCAGCTGGAGACAAACAACCATCACCTACTTCCATTTGGTTTCTCCAGATCTTCTCAAAGTAATTTCTTCTAGATCCCTCCCTTAATTGTTCCCTCTCCACTAGCCCTATCTCTTTTGACATACATTCTTTAAATCTTGGAGTTCAGCATCCATTTACATGAGGACCTGTTCCAATCTGTTTTCTTCCATACAGAGAGCTGTTCTGCCAGCTATCGCTTCAGAGGAGAGAACCAAGACCCAACATATCAGATGGGCATCAGCTATTCTAACCTGCCCCTGTTTCAGAGATGGAGAACCAGTGACTCTCTGCTGTTGGACTCCAACTTCTAACATGGCCAATGGTCAAGGATGATAGGGGAAACATCTAGAGGGGAATGGGTTCCCCATTCCTGCTATACCCCCCCAATCTCGACCATGTTTTAACACAGATTCCCATGCAGTAGTTAATGGTAGAAGAACCTGGTAGTAGTGGACACCATGGTGGGGTGGTGGTGTCCAGGTGACTTCCCAACAGTAGAGCTGCTGCTGATTACCAGGAAGGAGAGCTCAAGGTGGTGGGTAGCTCAGCACAGTGCAGACACGCTGAAAGGAGCACCAGATTGGCTCTGTAGGTTACACTGATCTTCTGCTACCTGTCCCCTCCTTCTTGACAAGAAGCAAAAACTCAGCTGCCAGGAGGTCAGGCAAATTATGGTTTTCCCCCATGCCATCTGCTATTGATATAAGGGCAGACAGTAGTGAACTCCACAAAGTTTGCTGTTCTGCACCAAATTTGAACTTCAATTCTTTAAATAACTTAATAAATAAGGGTGTTTGTTTTTTTTTGTTAAAGTAACACTCATTGAAGCTTAAAAGACACTCTGCTCTTTTCTAAAATGGTGGGCATTGGTGTGCTGTGTGCTCTCTCAATATAAGAATAACAACTCCTGACCTTTGCTGTTTTTAATCAATAGCATCTTTTCTAAGTACAGTTTCTGTGATACATTTCTTAAAGAAGTCATCTAGAAAACCTTTGCACTATGAAACATTCATTTTTATTTTTCAAATAAGAAAGCACAGCCCTAGCAGTATGCCAATATTTCATTTTTTTTAATGAAAGGTCTGAATTAATGAAATATTCCCACATCCTTTACTAGCAGTGGATGTGCCTCCTTGTGGAAGTGTTTATCCTGCATTTTGTTTTCATGATTGCTTTCAAGGATGATGAAAACTGCAAGAAATCATAATCACTGTAATGGTGTGGGGGGGAGCAAAATGGATGGCTGTAAAATATTTACTATTGTTGGTAAATAAATGGGAGTATTTGTGGGAGGAGAGGCCACCAGTGAAAGGATGCCCTCATTATATTTGAAAATAACTTTTGACTGTCCCTGGGAAACCACTTAACATGGACCCAGGAACCTGACATAGCACAAAATGACTGTGAGATGTAGGCGACAAAGGAAAGTGAACCAATTAGTGCTGAGCCAACCTGGGATATTTTCACCTCCCCATTTCAAGCCCATCCCACTTTTGCAGCCCTTGGAGGATGCAGTGGCACATACGTTGAATGAAGAGGGAACAATGTTCCCCTCCATTTGCTTCTGAAACAGGAAGGTGTTCACTTTTGCCTTTCACATCACCACCATAGGCAGCAGCAAATCAGAGAAGAAATGGCCATGTTGTTGTTGTTTAGTCGTTTAGTCATGTCCGACTCTTCGTGACCCCATGGACCAGAGCACGCCAGGCACTCCTGTCTTCCACTGCCTCCAGCAGTTTGGTCAAACTCATGCTGATAGATTCTAGAACACTATCCAAACATCTCGTCCTCGGTCGTCCCCTTCTCCTTGTGCCCTCCGTCTTTCCCAACATCAGGGTCTTTTTCAGGGTGTCTTCTCTTCTCATGAGGTGGCCAAAGTATTGGATCCTCAGCTTCAGGATCTGTCCTTCCAGTGAGCACTCAGGGCTGAATTTCCTTCAGAATGGATAGGTTTGATCTTCTTGCAGTCCATGGGACTCTCAAGAGTCTCCTCCAGCACCATAATTCAAAAGCACCAATTCTTCGGTGATCAGCCTTCTTTATGGTCCAGCTCTCACTTCCATACATCACTACTGGCCATACAAATGGGAAAAAGAGAAGTTAGAGGTGTGTTTGTGTGACGTGCTTTTCTGTGCTCCCTGGTCTAGCAACCTTGGCAGGGAAAACTGAAGCTCATGCATATTGCAGCTCAATGGTGTGATAGGTGATTGAAAGGCCTTCCTCCTACAGTCCCAGATAGGCAGTGTGTAGGACTAGGGCAGGCAGCATAGAGGTGCATTTCTCAAAGTATGAAGCACTGCCAAGCAACTTGGGGAGATATGCAGAGACAGGTGTGAATAACGACAATGTTCTGAACCCCAGAGTCCCAAAATTATCCACGATTCTATATCTGAGGTCTATCCAAGTGTATCCATAATTAAACAAAGGAAACTCTCCCTGGCATAGAATTTATATTAGTCAGGTAGTGTGAATGTCATTATATTACGGGAGCACATAAGAAGCACAGAATGTACTATTTTCTTGAGAACTTCAGCTTTTATTTCCCCCTGCTTAAAACATCAAATTTCCTCTAGGACTAACATTCAGGACTCATTGGCACTACCAGTCTTGGGAATACAGACTTCTTAATGTTTCTACTAACAGGGTTACCTCACATCTTCTGATTTTGTTGACAAATTAAGAGAATGGATATGTGGTCCCCTTTGTCATTTCTGGTGTGTGTGTGTGTGTGTGTGTGTGTGTGTGTGTGTGTGTTGGGGTTTGTGTGTAATGTTTGTATTCTTGTTGATCTTGTTTGTGTTTATATCTTGTGTATGGTAGAATAAAATAAATTTAAAATGAAAGAATAAATAAAAAGCAGCGAATTTTGACATCTTATAGCAGCAAATATAGGACCAAAAGTATGTGGGCGAAGCCTGCTTAACTGGCCAATCACTTAAAATTGACCCAACTGAAAAGGATTGTTGAAACGCTTCAAAAGATGCCTAAGAAAATCAGACCCTCTTAGCTGTCTATTTTGCAACAAATGTTAATTCTTTAGTGCAGAACACACCGAGCTCAGCGCACGAGACTTTAATTATAGATGATGTTCTAGACAACCAAAAACAACAACTACAGGTTGATTCTTTTAAAAGAGGCCCCGTGGAACATGTGTACTCTGTATCCATGGGGCTTTTTTTAAAGGACTCCCCCTGTACAATATGTACATGTACACCTTCCAGGTTTGAAATACAAAAATGTGGAAAGAGTGTTATTAAAATCCTCTCCACTCAGAGCTTAATCCTGTAACAATAGCTGCTCAGGTCCAGTTATGTCAGAAAACAACATATCCTTAGCTTAAGCCCTTTCCCCCATTCCCTGAGCTCTCTAGAACTACTCAGTGATGAGGAAAATGTTCTCTGGATCTGAAAGTACCATCTATTCTTACTGTACATTTTGGAGGGTTGAGCATCCAGAGGGTGCATTCGGACATGCAGATTATTGTTAGCCCCCCCCCCTTATTATAATGCTAGTACTTCTATCCTAGATTATTTTATACTGCATTATCTGTTGAATTTTGTAGGCTTTTTGACTGATATACTGCTAAAGGGACCCCTAACCATTAGGTCCAGTCGTGGCCGACTCTGGGGTTGCAGCGCTCATCTCGCTTTATTGGCCGAGGGAGCCGGCGTTTGTCCGCAGACAGCTTTCAGGTCATGTGGTCAGCATGACTAAGGCACTTCTGGCAAACCAGAGCAGCGCACTGAAACGCCGTTTACCTTCCTGCCTGGAGCGGTACCTATTTATCTACTTGCACTTTGATGTACTTTCGAACTGCTAGGTAGGCAGGAGCAGGGACCGAGCAACGGGAGCTCACCCCGTCGTGGGGATTCGAACCGCCAACCTTCTGATCAGCAAGTCCTAGGCTCTGTGGTTTAACCCACAGCGCCACCCGCATCCCTTCATATACTGCTACGTTGCAGTAAAATCTTAAAGGTGTGAAAGAATTGCATGATAGATTTACCCCCCCCCCACCCCACCCCAAATGATCACTTAAAACCTGCAATTTTCAGTGTTAAATGGGTTGCAAACATTTTTCTATTCTGGAAACAAGTATCGTGGAAATGAACACTAAACAAGTGCTGGATTCTTCTAGTTTTCCAGAAGTGGCTTTTACATTATGAGAAAGATCACATTATGAGAAAGATCACCATGTATAGAAACATTGTGAAAACAAAATGGAGTGCTGTCTGAATGCAGCCAGGGTCTGAGACCCTTTCCTCAGAAAGCCAAGCCTTTAAGTTTTTTTGTTCCTGCATTGTTCAAGTTGCTTAAATCACTGCCTCGCCTCCATTGATGCACTGGGATAAGTTCCTTCAACCCTAGCTAGCTCTACTCATTGTCCATTCCATCTCATCTGCTTGCCTTCTCTACATGTTTGTTGTTTTATTCAGGATAGCCAGGGACTCAAGGAGCACAAATACATATATTGCCTTTTTTCTACTACATGCAGAGCTCCCTGTTCGAAACACAGTTGGAAAACATTGAGAAGTAGGCTGTTATTTAAGCCCAGAGATTTGTTCCTAGCACATGTCAAGGTGCAATGTGTGATCAGGAAGATGTATAGGCTTGGTAACATGTGGAATCGCCACCTCAGAGTGGGGCATGAACCAGGTTCTGAGGTAAACTTAGGGGCTCTTGCAAGCATGCCTAATATGAGACATGAGCTCAAAAAGTATTGGACTCATATTAAAATCTGAGCTAAAGAAGAATTCATAACTCTCCAGACCTCAATTGTCCATAAAGCTCAGAAAATAAACAAGTTATTTCCAATTGTGTCGGAAGTAACTCAGTCTGATTCAATCTGAAGCAGGCTCAGAAAGACCTACATGGTGCAGCAGGCCCAAGTATTTTTTCAAAAATCACAAATATGACTTTCAAGTATCATTAGGACCCGGGGCCTAACGAACATAGTTTCAGTCAGGCTGAAATGAGTATTTGTTAGATTTGCTGCTTTTCATAGATAATTCTTCTTTTTGACCTTCAAAGATGGCATTGTTAAGTGAACATGGCATTTTAAATTGTCTCATACCTGTACCATTATCTAATGCTTCACACATAAAGCATTATTTTACCAGCAGTACAATGAAGCCAACAAACACCACCAAAAAAATAGAGCCTGAAGGAAATTTTCTTTGCTTTCGTGGTATAGATAGAAACCATTTCAACTCAGCACTTGACATGTAACATATCTACTCCCTCCCACTTCTTCCCTTCCCTCGGTTTCCCCTGACACCAGAGTGTAAACTTTGCTTACGGCAATATAAATTTTGCAGAGTTTTGAAGGCAGGCATCAAAGATGAAATTCAATGGGTGCATCACTCATTTGGGAAATTAAGATTGGCTATGTCATGCTGAATTCCTTCTGAAGCTCCCTTTTGTCTTGCAGGGAGCAACTGTTTTGATCTGTTTGTCACAGCTGTAAGGGTACCCTATCTGTAAAAGCTTGATAAAAGTGCATTTGTTCTGCAAGCTAAATTTTAAAGTGAGTTCCAGGCTTGGTACGGAATATCACAAATATTGGACTGCACAGCTGGATGTAGACTCGTGTAGCTGTAGTCAAGGTGGATGACAAACACTATTTGACATTGTTGTTTTTTACTAGGGATGGCAATTTGTTTTATAGTGAATGGGGGGGGGCTTAGAACCAAAAACACCACAAATTTCTAGTTGTTACAAAAAACAATGTTATTTGTATGAATGGGGCATTGCCCCATTTGTCAATCATTCTGTGTGTGGAACTCTTTTCTCCTTGCATTGGCTAGTGCCACATGGATCATGTGTTCAGCAGTTGAGATTGTAGACTTGCCTTGCCTTCCTCAAGGCTAGATGCAATGCTGCCTCACCCCCCACCCCACCCCAAAATGTGCAATTTGAAGGAGAAGGGAGAGAAAAGGAGCATTATCAAGTGGCGAACCTGCATGTGTTTACCAGACTTTACCTTTGGATAATAATAATATTATAACAATTTATTATTTATACCCCGCTCATCTGGCTGGGTTTCCCCAGCCACTCTGGGCAGTTTCCAACAAAAGATTAAAAATACACTAAAACATCAGTCATTAAAAACTTCCCTAAACAGGGCTGCCTTCAGATGTCTTCTATACATCAGTTAGTTGTTTATTTCTTTGACATCTGATGGGAGGGCGTTCCATAGGGCAGGTGCAATTACCAAGAAGGCCCTCTGCCTTGTTCCCTGTAACCTCACTTCTCGCAGCAAGGGAACCGCCAGAAATCCCTCAGAGCTGGACCTCAGTGTCCGGGTTGAACTATGGGGGTGGAGACACTGCTTCAGGTATACTGGGCCGAGGCTATTCAGGGCTTTAAAGGTCAGCACCACCACTTTGAATTGTGCTCGGAAATGTACTGGGAGTCAATGATAGAATGGAAACAACAGTTAATGATTTAACAGGTTTTTGGGGGAGGTAAGTCTGTCTCCTTAAACCAATGGTAAGGAACCTCAGTCTTGAGGACAAAATGTGGCTCTCCCAGCCTCTCCATATGGCCCTTGTGACTTCCCCCACTGCACACATTCTGCCTAGAAACCATTCCCATCACTTCTCTCTCTGCTGCCTATTTGCCTGGTTGGAATATATCCTTGAACTCCGACAGTGCATTTTGCTTGCTTGGATGGAGGATAGAAAGGGATGGGTGAAGAAACTAACCTACTGTGCAAAGGTAAAATTTACATTTATTACTCCATTCACTTTTGCCTGTGATCCAGCTCACCACCAGCATGTGACCTCTGGAAGTTTTTCCAGAGGGTAAAGTGGCCTCGTCCCTGACCTAACAAAATACAAAAATAAAATGGCACTTAAAAAAACAGAAAAAAGCACTTAAAATTGGAGCCCCACTCCCTTAGACCTAGATGTCTGTTGGATGCATCACAGTTTACAAGTTACACTTCAGACTGCTAAAAATAATATTTTTCCCCTGTTTGTGTCATTCCCCCCCCCCTCACATTTGACAGAAAACGTTTGTTGACACCTTGCAGTTTCCTTAGCAAAACCATGCTGAAAACTAAAGGGAATAATGCTGTTTCCTTTGCCCTCCACTTTGCAGCCATGACACAAATAGTGCAAGCTAGTCGCTCCCGGGTCAAACTGTGGCCAATCCTGATAGGAAGGAAGCATTTTACTCTGCCCTGTTCACCAGGTACAGTTTGTCAGTCTACCATCAGCACTGAAAGCAACCATTTTACATCACTCCAGTTAATTTGGGAGGGGGAGGGGGAAGCGGCTGCACATTTTAAACAACATACAAGTAATATTTCAAGGATTAAAAACATGAAGAGTGTTCTGTCTTAAGCAGGGTTTTTAAAGCTAATAAATAAACATTTAGATAATGGAGCTGCCATCTTAACAACTTTCCTTGAAAGATAAGCCACTCAGTTGAAGGTTTTAGGAACAATAGTATAAATATATACTGACATTCCTGTTTCTTTTTCTTTTTCTTTTTGTTTTAAATATCCCTTAGAGGCACTTAGAGCATTACAATCTGTGCTGCAAGCGAATAACTAATGTATTGACTTTTGCAATGTGTTTTTGCTAACTCTTTTATATGGATATTCCCAACAGTTTCTCTATGGACTTGAGTCTCTTCGCTTGGTCACTTCTAGCATAACCTGTGAAGAGGGTGGACTAGGATGAATTTCATTTGACCATACATTTCACAGAAAAGCACAAGGTCCAGTCCTCAGGTTCTGTTTCCTGGCTTCCCCCAGATTTACCACTGTAAAAACAGGATGGTGACCTAGATGGGCCACTTACCTGACCCAGAAGATTTCTTCTTATGTAGATGTGCAAGCTCCTTCATCACATCTCATGCCAGAAGCAAGAGAAAAAGGATGTATATGTTACTTAGTGCATCTTCTGTTGCTAACCCTTTGTAATATGAGAAGGCACCTAGATGATGAGCAGGCAGCATTTTCATCACAGTTCACATTGTATCATGAGAAGCATTAAGGTGACAATGAATTATGATGGTCTGGCAAGGAGCAACAGTGAGCTGTCAATATGGATGGGGCAGAAATTCAATTCAACTGGAATTTAAAAGCAAACCTACCTTTCACTTTTCAAAACAATATGAGAAACGAAACACAGACATCCTAATAATTCACACTTCTCTGAATTTTGTAACATGTAATCTGTACACAAACACAAACCCATATTAGTGAAAATAACATACCACAATGCATTATAATAGGGCAAATTGCTTTGCAAAAAGTGTATGTATTAGACAAAATTGCATACAAACGATGTGCATCAGGAGAAATATGCATCAAAATGCTGGTGAATTGTCATGAGGGTTTTTTTATATATATATATATAAATGGAAACAGATGTGGAAATGTGGAGGACTGAATTTAAGATTAGAAAAATTAAAAACCCAGAAAAACTAAAATTGACAGATTCTTCCAAGCTGTCACTTGAGTGGCAGTTTATATCCACTTACCTGCTGTGTAAGCCCCATCAAATTTAGCAGCACTTCTAAGTTATTGGCTGATGAAGTACCAGAGCTTAACAAATGAATCTCCCTGTAAGTTGACATTGCTTACATTTTTAAAAAGTGAAATAATGATTTTAAGAATGGGGGGGGGTCACTCTAAAATTTAGCCTGGGGCACCTTTAAAATGTACAATATTTTTTATGGTACTTTCTCACTACCTAGAAAGCTGAACATTGGTAAAAAAACATCATCCCAGACTTCTCAATTTTTAGGAAAATCTAAAATGAGGTGGTTTTAAAAACAAACAAACATATTTTTATCAAATGTGGGACATGAAGTATACCTCAAAACAGTTAAAATTCTTCTGCACTAGATCTAGAGCTGAAATTTGGTACACATTATGATGGGGGAGCACATATGCTGATTATGATTATATCTGGCTTAGTTGATCTGACTAATGTCATTTTAGAAAGACAAAAATCATTAACAGAGACAGCTGGGGACAGTTAGTTCTTAATTGGCATGACTTCACCATGTGGCAATAATTGTTCTACCTATTCAACCATAAGCACCTCTTTCTATACAGAAAAGCAATAGCTTAGCTTGTTAAACTTCCTAAACAACAAATCAAACCGAGGCTAAATGCATTGAAAATATTGGGTTCCCCTCCTCCCATTTCCAAAACATCTGTACTGAATGTAAGATTATTCAGAGACCCTGGAAAATTCAGAGAAAAGGTCTAGCAGAGTATGGTTTTACTAAAATTTATTGCAGCAAGTACAGTGGTACCTCAGATTACAGGCGCTTCAGGTTACAAACGTTTCAGATTACAGACTCCACTAACCCAGAAATAGTACCTCGGGTTAAGAACTTTGCTTCAGGGTGAGAACAGAAATCACGCTGTGACGGCACAGCGGCAGCGGGAGGCACCATTAGCTAAAGTGGTACCTCAGGTTAAGAACAGTTTCAGGTTAATTCCAGAACGAATTAAGTTCTTAACCTGAGGTACCACTGTACTTAGAAAGAGGCCTTCGATGACTGGACAGATTCATGGAGGATAAGTTTGTCAACAGCTGCTGCCACAATGTCACAGTCAGAGGCAATAATGCTTCTGAATGCCAAATGCTGGGAATCACAGGAGAGCTCTTGCACTAGTGTCCTGCTTGCAGGTTTCCCACAGGTATCCGCTGCATAGCTGTCAACTTTTCCCTTTTCTTGTGAGGAATCCTATTCGGAATAAGGGAATTTCCCCTTTAAAAATGGGAAACGTTGAAAGCTATGATCTGCTTGGCCTCTCAAAGAGCAAATTCAGGACTAGATGGGCCATGCATCTGATCCAACAGGAGTTTTTCATATTCTCATAAGCCTATCTACTAGAAACTTCTATGGCTCTCTGACCAGGTCTAGGTCTAGCTTGACTCCTAAATAGAACCTGGGTCACAGACTATCCTAGTGTCCCTATATTCCAGGGACAGTCCTGGATTTACAGAAGCCACCCCAGATTTGATCCTGGAATGTCCCACTTTTCTGTAGGATGTCTCTATTTTCGTTGGAGAAATGTTGGAAGGTGTGGGGTTGCAGAACTCCTCCACATTCTGGTACAGTCAAACGGCTTAGAAAAAGTAGGGTGGACTTTTGAACATGACACTGAAACATGATTCTAAACGTGATTTCTAAATGTGTAATCCAAAATTGCTGTAGATAAAAAAAAGGTAAAGTAAGGGATAAAGGGACCCCTGATCGTTAGGTCCAGTCGCAGACGACTCTGGGGTTGCAGCGCTCATCTCACTTTACTGGCTGAGGGAGCTGACTTACAGCTTCCGGGTCATGTGGCCAGCATGACTAAGCCGCTTCTGGTGAACCAGAGCAGCGCACGGAAACAGCATTTACCTTCCTGCCAGAGCGGTACCTACTTATCTACTTTGCTACTAATTTCTGAGCCAGTGACATGTTATTTGTCCCTCTCAGATTTTTATGTTTTTTATACCGCAAAAATCCGGTCAAATAACTGAATATTTTGAAAGTTGACATGATAAAGATAAATCAGAGCAGTTAGCTGTAAACATCCCACGCATGAAAAGTATTCATTTCAGGTTCAATTCCTCATCTTTACAGGACTCATTACCCACCCACACATACACACAGTTCCATCTGCAAAAATTGAAGACAACAAGATCTGCAACACAGACAGTTGAAGGTCTCCAGCAAAAAGCTACAATTAATTCACACCATTGTGTAAGCTGGTTATTTAGGAATGGGGCAGGGTGAGAGAGGTTTAACAACAGACATGAAACAAAGGTGAGGGAAAGCAAATTAATCAATAAAGCAAATTAAACAAGCTTTCGTTTAAAACAGTGTTAATCACAATGTCAGAATACATGTTAAACATTCCCTTCGTTCTTTTATAATACTAAATGGTATTTAACAGCAGTCGGATGTATATGTATTATTAACCTGTTTTGTAAAAGAAAAAGAAAGAAAAAGTGTTGCCTCAACTGCGCAATTGATTCGCCACAGGTGTAAAACTGTAGACAACTGGCAAAAGTTTCGAGGGAAAGGGTTGGCATCCATATTTTGATGCCTGCAGCTTGTTGGCCTCCTCACATCAGCCTGTGACTTGTTAACTGATGAAATGTCTCATTTACACTTGTATTCCAATTTTCAGCAGTGCCTGGGAGTGATGCCCCTTGCCGACAAAGAGTTACTGGATCACTTTGTGATCTTTGGGATAAGCCCAGCCTCTGACTTCTAAAGGCTGCTGCTATATCCCTGCATCTTTGTTTAAATTCCAGTTGACTGGAATGCCCTGTTCCCATTTGCTACCCCCATTTGCAGGTGTTGAAGATGTGGAAGGGGAGGGGGAAGGATCCTGACAATTTTCAGGAAAAACTATTCAAATTATTCAGGCCACAAGGAAGGGCTGCTTAAGGGTGCTTTCTCCTCACGAAAAGCACACATATTTATCTCCAAACTGCACTGCACTCCGGACTCCTTTAGTAGAGAATTTAAAAACACACACCACAGTTCAAGTGAAGCAGTAATTTGGTAATGTTATAGAAAAATAATGTTACAGAAAAGGTTAGATTATAACACTTCTGTTTGATATCTAGTTTTTCCATTTGGAGGTGGTGGGATTTGTGTGTGTGTGTGTGTGTGTGTAGGAGAGTCATTCAGTCATGTGATCTTCATATGTATTATTATTATTATTATTGATTTTATTGATTATAGTTTAGCTGTTTAGTGATTATTTGCTGATGTTTAATTTTACTGTTTCTACTGGATTCTACTGGATTATTGAATATTGCTTTATTTGATATATCTTGTTTATTTTAAAGTTATTGTGACTTTTTATATTGGATCAGAATGTTACTGTTAATGTCTGATGATGATGATGATGATGATGATGATGATATGTGTTGGAAGCAACCCAGAATGGCTGGGGCAACCCAGCCAGATGGGTGAGTTGTATTATTATTATTATTATTATTATTATTATTATTATTATTATTATTATTATTATATACCACCCTTCATCCAGAAGATCCCAGGGTGTATCTTCACTGGTTTACCAGAGCACAGAAAATTAGCCAACTGTCTCACTCACCTAGATTCATTTCCCCGCAAATTTAAGAATATAATTATTCGCAACTGTACGATACATTTCTCAGTTAAGAGAAATACTGTGATGTCTTTCACTTAATCAAATTGCAATGTGATCCTCATTGAAATCCCTGTGCTACTCTAGATTTCTTTAACTAGATTGTTGTCTTTGAAACAACTGTCTCAAGGCAATCTACACTAAAGATAAAACACAGTTTAAAACACACGCAAAAATAAACAAGCACAATTAAAATAAGACTAAAACCATACAAGGCAGACACTCATGGTAAACACTCATTCATCCAGCTGTGGAAATCTGTCTGAATAAAAATGCCACCAGTTGTTTCTGGAAAGTGCAGTTAGCGGGCTCCTGCCAAATCTCAGCAGGACAGGGGCAGCCACACTGAATGCCCTGCTATGAGTTACTGCAGAGCATGGACTACATGGAATTGGCAGAAATGACCGGCAGAATCCGAGACCAGGGAGAAGAGTCGGTGGAAGAAGATTGGAAGAAATTTAAAGACTATCTACAGAAGTATTGTAAAATTAATCAAGGATAGAATGATGTTGGATAGTAATTAAGGGGTTTCCAGCTGTAATGCTTTAAGAGAATATGAAAAAAGGGTTATAAATGGGTTAAAACTTAATGGTAAGGATTTGCTGAACCAATAATTTGAAGTGGAATACAAAAAAGGGAAGTATGAGGAGGTCCGGGAAATAAGTTAAAGGAAAATAAGTGATAGAAAATATGTGTCTTTTTTTTTTAACTGTCTTTATTTTGTATTTTTCTTTTTCTTTTTTTATTTTTTACTGTATTATTTTAAAAAACCTTAATAAATATTTTATGGAAAAAAATGAGTTACTGCAGAGCACACTTCTGAGATGAAACTCTTCTTCAGACCACAAAACACCACTGCAGTGACACTCTCTTTTGGGGGGATAAGAAATAATCATGACAAGATCATATATTATTATTAATAATAATAATAATAATAATAATAATATATAATTTATTATAATAATAATAATTTGTTATTTATACTCCACCCATCTGGTTGAGTTTCCCCAGCCACTCTGGGCGGCTCCGAATCAAGTGTTAAAAAACAATACAGCATTAAATATTAAAAACTTCCCTGAACAGGGCTGCCTTCAGATGTCTTTTAAAGAGAAGATAGCTGCTTATTTCCTTCACATCTGAAGGGAGGGTGTTCCACAGGGCGGACGCCATTACTGAGAAGGCCCTCTGTCTGGTTCCCTGTAACCTCACTTCTCACAATGAGGGGACCACCAGAAGGCCCTCGGCGCTGGATCTCAGTGTCCGGGCTGAATGAAGGGGGTGGAGACACTCCTTCAGGTATACAGGACCGAGGCCATTTAGGGCTTTAAAGTTCAGCACCAACACTTTGAATTGTGCTCGGAAACATACTGGGAGCCAATGCAGATCTCTCAGGACCGGTGTTAGGTGGTCCCAGCGGCCATTCCCAGTCACCAGTCTAACTGCCGCATTCTGGATTAATTGCAGTTTCCGGGTCACCTTCAAAGGTAGCCCCACGCAGAGTGCATTGCAGTAGTCCAAGCTGCAGTAGTCCATACACTGAGGATTCAACTGAGGGTGTATATCATGTCATTTTAAGAATAAGCCTAAGGAAGCACAAAAATCAGTTCCACTTTACTGTCACTGATTGAACATAATTTATTTCGGAGAACCACTACTTTTTTCTGGGGGTACTCAAGGATATAATAATAATAATAATAATAATAATAATAATAATAATAATAATAATACATTTTTATTTATACCCCGCCCTTCCCGGTTTATAAACTGGGCTCAGGGCGGCTAATAGCAAATATAAAACATTGATTAGAATGCGACTTAAAAACAGCATAAAATACAACATAAAATGCAGCATCAATATCAATAAAATTCAAAAATTAAGGGGGCCTTTTGGGGCTAGAAAAAACAGACATCAAATGATCACCAGAGCTAACTGGCCACGTTGGTCCTACTAGGGCCAGCAAGGAGATCAGGGAAGAATTTAAATGTGGGGTCCCAGAAAGGGTTTCTTCATAGAAGAGCAAAGGGGAAAAGGGAATAGAGGATCAGGCTAATTCAAATTGAAGGCCAGGTGGAATAGCTCTGTCTTACAGGCCCTGCAGAAGGAGATCAAGTCCTGCAGGGCCCTGGTCTCGTGGGACAGAGCATTCCACCAGGTTGGAGACGTCACTGAAAAAGCCCTGGCCCTGGTGGAGGATAGTCTGGCTTCCTTAGGGCCCGGGACCTTTAAGCTATTATTATTCATGGACCTTAGGGTCCTCTGCGGGACATACCAGGAGAGGCGGTCCTGTAAGTAGTACCAACACCCTTTTTCCCCTAGAAGAAACACACTGGTTAAAAGTGTGGCACTCACAGTGGGACAGTCTCCTTTGAGAAGTTGTGGACTTTCATTCCTTGGAGGTTTTTATGCAAATGTTGTGTGGCCATCTATCATGGATGCTTTAGCTGAGATTCCTGCATTGCCGGGAATTGGGCTAGATGAACCTTGGGGTCTTCTACTATAACAACTTCATGGTGAGTACTGGCACCTTTTTGTCTGGGGGGGGGGAGCACTGCAGAGAACAAAATGCTTTCTTTTATTATGTGAAGAACTTTCTAGCAAGGGGAATTTTACAGCAAGAAAAGCACAGGCAATGGAAATACGAGCAGGATCTAAACCCAAGTGTTGAAAAGAAGCTGGAAGTGGCCTAACAAGGACTTGAAGAAACTCCTGATTTCACTGTGTGCACAGGCCTACAAAAATAGGTGTTGTGGTGTGATGTGGAGCCACAAATTGCCAAAATGCATGGGTGGCTGGCTGTATTTGGCTTGGTGGGTCCAAAACTGTCCATGTCTGCCTACATCCACCCATGCCAGCCCCATCAGAGTCATGAGCACATGGCTCTGTAATTCGTGGAATTCAAAACCTAGTAGTATTATACTCTCATTGACAGGAATGATAAATGCTTTGCATTATATGCTCAACATTGCAATAAACAGAACATTCTTGTTAAAAGACCGCTTCCTTACATGCAGACAATGAGCTGATGAGCTGCCAGCTCTAAAATATGTATCCTTCATTTATAAATAAAACACACAAGCCTCAATCATGAAGTTCTCCATATTTAAATAGACATCCGAGATCTGTCAGTCATCTAATCACTTCCCTACTGTACAAACAGCAGCAATTCACCCAGCCATAACGCTCCTCCATGTGATAAATGTGTGTACTTATATATGGTGGTTCCAAGGCCAGCCTTTCTATAATCATCTTTGGCCAGTAATCACCAAGCATGGATTTTGATGATAGAGTGCCCCCGTTATGAAAGAGCAGCTATGTTGTGTTAGGTCAACCATTTGCATTCTAAGTAGAGTTTAAATATGTATTTCCTTGACATATTGGAGCTGTTACAGCTTACTGGGTCAATAAGGCAGTCTGCAAACACTCCCGAAATAGATATTTATCTAATCTGTATTTTAGAGCATCCACAGTTGGGCAGACACGGCATAATGGCTACTTTAGAGCTGCTGTAATCTGATTTTCTACTGTTCTTTCTGAATAAAGAGAGATGGAAATTAACCAGGACATACTAAGAACAGCAACAAATACAGGAAGAAGAAGAAAAAATCTCATTTGAGGTAGCCATGTTAGTTTGTTGTAGTAAAAACAACTGAGTTGCGTGTCACCTTAAAGATCTGTTAGTCTGTTAAGGTGCCATAGGATTCTGTGCTGTTTCTAGGGGAATGTTTAAGTACTAAATACAGTTACCATATGCATATTCAGTTTACCAGGGACAGTCCTTATTTACCTCCTGTCCCTAGTAAATTGTTATCTGCATTATGATTTTGGAGAGAATTTGAGCATTCCTTCTAAAACTGGATTGGCTAATTTATGCCCCCTTGATTCAAATTGGTCAACTCCTAGCATGGCTAACAGCTCGATCCTAACCTTGTCTACTCAGTAGAAAGTCTTATTGATTCAATGAGACTCACTTGTAAATGTGATTAGGATTGCAGCAAAGTTGCACCACATCCAAACCCTGTTTACCTAAGCCTGGCAGGAGGGCAACAAGACTTTATCAAGTGGCCAAGTCACATTACCAAGACGAATGAGCTTAGGATCCAGTCTAAGTTCCCTTCTCTGCTCCTGCCCCTGACATTCCTGGAACACCCCTTTGGGGGACTTACACCAGACTTGGTTAAACAAGCCTTGGCTCAGCAGGGACAAGTGTATCTTTGTCAAACTCAAGGGGGAGGACTTAATGCTGGCTTCTCAGTAGTGGTGCCCTCTCTGTGGAACACCCTCCCTTCAGATGTCAAGGACATAAATAACTATCTGATTTTGAGAAGACATCTGAAGACTGCTCTGTATTGGGAAGTTTATAATGTTTGATGTTTTAGCATGTTTCAATATATGCTGTGAGCCACCCAGAGTGGCTGGGGAAACCCAGCCAGATGGGTGGGGTATAAATAATAAAATTATTATTATTATTATTATTATTATTATTATTATTATTATTATTATTATTATTTGCCTGGCTGAACAAGAGATCTGCTGCATCCTAAGCTGCTCTTCCTGGTGGATCTTGCCATTGGATTGCCCTCCTTTTGTTTTCTTTCCTTTTTTGATGGCCTCTTTTGTCTTTCACCCTGGGGGAGAAAATCTTTGTGGGGGAGTGGCCTGACACAAGCTCAGGTCTTTTTGATTGATGCAATCATTTCTATTCCGTGCTCTCCTAATTGGTCAGGTGATGAGCATTTCCATAAGGTTACTCGATGCAACCTTGCGTTTTCACAAATTAATAAATAAGCTGAAGTTCAAGGCTGCTTTCTCTGGGTTTCAGTTAATTTTCGTTGCCGTTCTGGCAGGATGGAAGCCGGCCATGTTTCACACAGCTGTCCAATTAGAACTTCCCCAGAGTGATAGGCAGTAATGAAATATAAAGGGAGGTTAATGCTGAGCTTGGCAGGGCTGTCATTGACAGTAATAGATATGGGCAGCTCCATCACTCTGGAGGACAGATGTGATTTTTGGTCCTTTCCTATTTGCTCTGGGTATGTGGAGTGATGCTACGGTTTTTCATTGACTATCTTAAGCAGCACATTTATGCGCTTGAAAGAGCTGAGTTGCTCAGATTAGCACACCTCAGTGCAGAGGGCCTGCTAAATAAAAACTAGCTGACTGTAACCTTGGAACTGGAAAAAAAAAAGTGTTCACGCAAAAAGAAAAGAATAAGTTTATTTCACTCAGAACAACTCTCCCTGCGAAACTGCAAGAGATTATATAATTATTTACAAATAACAGAGCCCTGAGCAATCAGTGTCTATATCCTGATATCAACATTGGCAGGCTGTACTTAGATGAAGCGCTGTGGCATTTCCTTGCTTTAAATGATACAGGTTGCTTTGTCTCAGTGAATAAAAATAAGGTCTGGGTCAAAACTTACCCACCATCCGCAATAGACCCAGCATTTCTCTTGAACATGTGAAAATTAAAGCAGTTCTCATTTCAGTGTGGAGAACTTTGGGAGGGGACCAGAATCTGGCAGTTCCGATATCAACTGAGAGCAGGGGTACCAACTTGAATAAAATATTGGGGGACACGTAAGTCCTGCCCTCCATAACTGATCACATGACACAGTGCACAGGCACTATTTGAATGGCAATACCCATCAACCTTGGGGGGCCCAGCCCCCTCAAATATTTCATTGGGGGTCTAAAGACCGCTCGGCCCCTATGAGTTGGTTCCTATGAATGAGAGAGAGAGAGAGAAAAGTGAGAAGATGGAAGAATGCAATGAGGAGAACCTAACAGGAAAACTCACAATTGGAAAAAGGTGGCACATACAGGATTAAGAGAAGCTAACACTCCAGTCTTCATTATCATTAAATAGGATGGCTTTTATACAAGTTGAATCTTCAACAATTAATCCATAAGATTAGAAACTAGTGGGGAAGTGTTATAGTCACAGCATCGGGAGGGAGTGGAAGTTCACCTCTTCCAAATCTATAAATGAACAGCACGATTTGCACAACTCTGACATACCACTTTGAGTTGGGGATTCCTAATCACACAGATAGTGTGGGGGAAAGGACGGTTGTTGATTTACCTGCAGCTGAAGTCATAAAGACACTGGTTCCTGCATAGTCATCTGTTTTGCTATGGAATTATTATTATTATTATTATTATTATTATTATTATTATTATTTATTTATTTATACCCCGCCCATCTGGCTGAGTCTCCCCAGCCACTCTGGGCAGCTCCCAATCAAATGTTAAAAACAGTACAGCATTAAATATTAAAAACTTCCCTAAACAGGGCTGCCTTCAGATGTCTTTTAAAGATAGGATAACTGCTTATTTCCTTCACATCTGAAGGGAGGGTGTTCCACAGGATGGGCGCCACTACCAAGAAGGCCCTCTGTCTGGTTCCCTGTAACCTCACTTCTCCCAATGAGGGAACCGCCAGAAGGCCCTCGGCGCTGGACCTCAGTGTCTGGGCTGAATGATGGGGGTGGAGACACTCCTTCAGGTATACAGGTAATTGTAACCCTAGGATGAAGGATGTATTGGGACCTCACTCACAGATGAAAGGTCTTGGCTTCCCCAAATATAGCCTATGGCTTTTTCCTCCCCTTGAGCTTTCTCCCATTCAAGTGGTGATGAAGACTGAAACAAGAAATATGGGGCAAACTGACCTGCAGTGTATGATTTATTTAATTTTTACTTTTATTTTGCAATGGTGAGCTACCACATAAGCCATCAGCCTTGTATTCTCAGGGGCCTGTTTTTACAATCCCAGTAAGAAGTATAAAGGGAACATTCCCCAAGTCCTTTGTGCATCCTCATCTCCCACAGGTAGATTGAGTTCCCTTTGTCTACAGCTCCTATTTAGACACTGCATAATCTTTAAACTGAAAAAAGTATTTCCAGGACTGCTTTGCTCTAAAACTTTCCCAAAACTCCACGAAGAAAACTTGGCTGGTTTTTTCCTTGCCAGTCAAGCTTTATATTCTTCACGATCCCCAATGGTTTCCCTCTTGAAATCTTTTGCACTATTGTTCTGTACCTGAAACAGTAAAATAATTGATATCATATGACAGTTACATAATAAAAGTGCCTCCAGCACTTCAGTCCTTGGAGCTTCACAAGATGTGCCTTAGGTAGCAAAACACATTACTTACAGATAATTGATCCAAATATTATATTCTGTTACTCATAAAGAATTAGTGCTCTGTTCCCAAGATCCACAGTCAAATCTATTAGTCATCAGATTTATTTTTTGAAAGCTGTCTTTCAGTATCTCCTTAAGTGACACCTTTTCCTTCAGTACATCATGTTGTGTTCTGACCATCATCGCAATTCATGTCCAACTAGTGAAGAGATAGAATTTGGCTCCCTAGATAATGCAGCTAAAGGAAACCTAGAAACAGCTTGAGGCGAGATCTTTGCCATGTTTCTCTAATAAATTCAAATAGGAGTCATACTGAATTCTGTGGAGCTTAGATTTCTGCATGGCAAATCAACTTCTGGCATGTTTTCACATTCAAGGCTTAATAAGATTGCATCCTGAAGTAAGTGATCATATTGTGCTGTGAACAGATTGCTAAGTCAATTTTTTCTAATAGACAGAAGGAGGTGGAGTCCAGAGGTTCATGCACACACTCAATAAACCTATAAAATGATCTGAGACAACATGAAGTGCCATGGGAATTCTTGTCTCCATGAGTATAGCAGTCCACAATTAAAAATCTCTGAAGCAACCTCTACACAACCCTAATCATGCAAATGATCTCATTCACTGGCAATTTATTAGGAAGCAATGAAGTCTTCCATCCTTGGTCCTCCACCAACTCATTGGTCAGGTTCTTAATTACAGAGGAGTGCATTGGAGGAAGAAATCTCCAAGTACACATCAGGGCAGTTTCACATGTTACAAAATTCAGGGGAAATCACTTGTATTTCCTGTTAACTGTGTTCCCCCTTGGCCCATGCCTGAATTCAGAATTTGTGTCCTCTACCTGGTGTGAGATGCACCTGTTCTCCCCTGGCATCAGAAGCATGCAGCTTTCAGCAAAGAAAGGTGCACTTGTGCCATTCACACAGTAGAAAGAGCTGCAGAGAACAGAACATGTGTGTGAATCTTCCTTCTTGTCCCCTCTCCCTTCCCTGAATCTCATAATGTTTGATACTACTATAACTCTACATTGTGGTTGTTTTCTCTGGAACCCAACCAGCTACAAAATGGCAGTCTGATTTTGGGAAGACTAAAGGATGTTGGACATTACATTATTAAATTTATATTACACCTTTCCTCCGAGGACATCAATAGAGCAAACATGGTTCTTCTTTCCATGTTATCCTCACCATAACCCTGTGAGGTGGGAGAGACAGATAGACAGTTAATTGGCCCATGGTCACCCAGGGACCTTCATGGTTTGAACAATGCTCTCCCAGGTAACAGCCCAGCCAGCCCTCTAAACACTACACCACATTGGATATATTTTCTCTGGAAGTTAGTATCAACTGCCTTAAAATGATCAGCTGCTACAGGCTCAAGAATGTCACTGCAAGTTTGGAAGCATATTACACATTACCTGCATTGTCTTCATTAGAACATGGTGAAATTTAAAGTACCGTATTTTTTGCTCTATAACACGCACCCAACCATAACACGCACATAGTTTTTAGAGGAGGAAAATCCGTAGGCATGCCACCCGTAGGCATTCCCTCCATAACACGCACAGACATTTCCCCTTACTTTTTAGGAGGAAAAAAGTGAGTGTTATGGTTCAAAAAATACGGTAATCCAGTTCTCTTGCACCACATTAATGAATATCTGCATTTTTGCATCAAATCCAGGCAAAATATTGGGAAATATTATCACCGGTGTATCACTAAAGAATTTCCTCCACTCTTGGCAATATACTATTGAATGGTTTTTCTCTAGATGGCTAAGCACTCACACTGCCATCATGGTAAGCCACCATTTTCAATGAATTTTAAAATCCCAGTCAACTGAATATCTTGGCTGAAAGTTGTTGTTCCAATGCTCATTTCCTTGAGATAACATAACCCAAGACAGCTCACTGTGGAGGAGTAATGTGAGTTTCTGAATCACCAGTGCAGTGCTGGAAATGCTTTACTGCTTGCTCAGAGTTGTTTGGGGGCGCAGGCAATAGAAAGTTAGAGAGATAAAATACAGACTTTATGAGCAGTAGGCCTGGATTCTTATTCAAAACTTGGAGCTTCTCTGCAGTTTTCACATGCTTTTCAGTTTTGAAAGGAGCCTACAGAAACAGAAACAAACAAGAGATTATATATACATATATATATATATCCCGTTATTTTCTTCTATATGCTGTGCAGTATCCAGAACATATTGATTTTTCTAGCTCCCAACCTTTAAAACTCATCTTTGCGAGTGATAGTCAATAAGATTTTTTTCTGTTCTCAGGACAAACTTGACACACACAACCTCAAAGTAAAGAAACAGTTTCTTCATTATTATTATTATTATTATTATTATTATTATTATTATTATTACTACTACTATTATTATTATTACTATTACTATTTTGAGATCACTGAGCTTCTCCCCAAACTCTATTGAAGTAGACATACTTTTAAACACACCTCTGTCTGTGGCAGAGTTTCTCTGACACAAACATACAGTGGTAGCTCGGGCTACGAACTTAATTTGTTCTGGAGGTCCGTTCTTAACCCGAAACCCTTCTTAACCTCCGGCATGCTTTCGTTAAATGGTCCACCCACTACTGCCGCACCACCGGCAGACGATTTCCGTTCTCATCGCAACCCGAGGTACTACTTCCAGGTTAGCGGAGTTTGTAACCCGAAGTGTTTGTAACTCGAAGCATTTGTAACCCAAGGTACCACTGTATTTAAAACGTAAGTCTGGGAGACTCATATTAAAGATTAGCAAAATCTGATCAATGGTGACTACATAGGAATGGCCACTTACCTGGTTCAAGGGTGAGCGGCTGTTGCAACCTGCTGCGGCTGCTCCAAATGCCCCACAGAGCCTTGCCATCTTGTCTGCAGCTGCTATCCACTTCTCCCAGCCGCCACAGAGCATTTCAAGTTCCTTCCTGGCCCAGTCTTCAAATTCAGCCTATCTGTGGTAGCCTGGGGAGCAGGGCTTTGGGGAGTGGACCCAGAGGCTGTAGTCTTCACTCAGGTCCGCTCCCTGACAAATTTGAAGCCAGCAACACAGGGGCAGGGAGCAAGACTGTCATCACTGCTCCCATAAAGAATGACCCAAACAAACTGAGTCTCCTTACCTAATAGTGGGGCTAGTTCTATGCTTCCTGTTACTCTCATTAGCATCACTATTAACTTCACTGTTGCTCTGATTACTGTTCAGGTTCTTGGGGAGCTGGTACAGAGGTACAAGAAGCATAAATGAAAGAAAGCAAGGCTTTCATTCCACTGGGAAAGCAAGGTTGGCATTTGGTTTATTATTTGGTAACATGGTCTTTGAAGTGTGATCAATTAGGAGGCTCTCTCAGAAAGAGAACAGGAGTTTGTATTGACCTCCAACGCAGCTAATATTCCCTATGCACTACTAAGCCTTGTTTGAGCGCTGCTGTGCAGAATGTAATGCCGTTTCCAATATAAAACTCACTGTATCAGTGTGTACACATATATGTAATTCATGCATCTTCATGCACGCACACACTTGATTCAGTATAAATTTGTACAAAGAAAAACAACAGCCTAGTCAGGGAGTTGGATATCATTTTCTGAGAAGCAACTTTTGGATTGAAATACTTGAAAACATACATTTTAGGTAATGAATAGATTCATTTTCATTTTTTCCAGGCTCTGAATATCACTAATTCAAAGGTGAAGGACACAAAATTGATCTGTTGATGTGAAATGGTTTGATATCCCTTTATGAAATATTTTATCAGCCATTTGAAGGATGCAGTTTCAACCAAGATCTTTTGGTGCATGGGTAGGCAAACTAAGGCCCAGGGTCCAGATCCTGCCCAATCGCCTTCTAAATCCAGCCCGTGGATGGTCCGGGAATCAGCGTGTTTTTACATGAGTAGAATGTGTCCTTTTATTTAAAATGCATCTCTGGGTTATTTGTGGGACATAGGAATTTGTTCATTCCCCCCCCCAAAAAAAAAATATAGTCCGACCCCTCCACAAGGTCTGAGGGACAGTGGACTGAAAAAGTTTGCTGGCCCCTGTTTTGGTGCATTGTCTCATGTGCAATATGGGGATAAAGATTACTGACCTGCTTTGCAGGATTAAACCAAAATAATGTATGTAAAGTGCTTTGATTATTCTGTTCGATTTCCAAAACGTTCGAAAACTGGGGCGTTGCTTCTGATTGGCTGCAGGAAGTTCCTGCAGCCAGTCGGAAGCCACAGAAGTTGCATCGGACATTCGGGTTCCAAAGAATGTTTGCAAACTGCAACACTCACTTATGGGTTTGCAGTGTTCAGGAGCCAAAACGTTAGACTCTCAAGGCATTTGAGATCCTAGGTACGACTGTATTTAAATGGCTTATTATTGGAGATGATGATTAGAAAGATATTCCTACTCAAGATTCAAAATCCCTTTGATCTGTGTAGCATCCAGTTGGGGGAGTATCTACAGTGTAACACCCTATTCCTTAAAACTCTAATCCAGGGGTGGAAAACCACAGATCCATGGGTCAAATGTGGTCCTCCAGGCCTTTCTATAGGAGGCACCACAGACAAAAGATTGTGTAGAACCCACCACCCCACTTGTCATCTTCCAGTCCTATGTGAATAGGATCCACACACATCCTTTTCTGTATGTCTGTATTGGAAGACTGCATTGTAGCCTCCTTAGGACAAAAAACGTATATACATAATCCCAGCTGTTGCTTTAAGGAGTTGCAAATATGGCAGTAGAAATTGATAGGAGAGGGATGCTTACTTCTTCCAGCACCTGCTACTTGGGAGCTAACCTGTGTTCAAAGGAGACTGGCCCATGTGAAAGAGAAGTGGCAGCAGGGGGAGGGGGAACAGGTAGTTTTGAAGTAGACACCTGTATCCCAACTTCTCAGCTAACAAATGAAGCCATTGTAGCTTTAAAAGGTGTCTGTGTAATATGTGCTTGCTGATATTTCAGTTTCCCATATACTCCTGCTTAAAATGCCACTTTTATACATCGCAGTTGCACTGAGATTATTTGCCGACTAACTCTGCTGATCCTTTTCCTTCCCACAAAGGCTTTCAAATTATTTTATGCCCTTTTGGAAAGTAGCCATAAAACAAACACCACTTTCCAAGCTTGTCTCAGCAGCAGTTTCTTTATAGGAGCGGAAAAGTCTATCATGGGAAGGAAATAGGATGGCTCTGCTTGTGAGTCTGACCTGGAGTTTTACATCTATCGCTGTTTAATTTCTTAAAAGTCTCTTTTGTGTATTCTTCCCCCTCTCCCTTCAGTCATGAAACACAAGAATAAACAGCTCCAAAGTGGTGTTGACAGGTGACCAAAATGTGAGAGCACTATACGCAGCACTGGGGAGAATATTCAGTCAAAAATGGCCCAGTTATGTCTATTTAGAGCTCTAAAGTTATATTTTATCTTCTCACTCTGTCCACTTCGTTCATTTCCTTGTGTTTCATTTTTAAGCTGTATCATCCCTTTGCCCCTCACTCAGGAAAATACAGAGGATACAATGAGATAAAGAAATCCCCATTGTATTTATATCACATGGTAAAGAATGCTTGTGCCAAAATCCTTGCTTCTCGGACAGGATTCTCTGACTTCCCCACACTGAAAAAAAACCCCATGTAGAATCTCACACAGCAAAGTCTGCTATAGAATGGATATCTGACCAAGGTCCTCACTGATCCTGTTGACTGAGTCAGTTCCTTGGATCTGTTAGCCATTCTTTCCCACAAATAGCAGCTCACACAAGTTATCTATTTGTTTGGGCAGCGCAAAGTCAAAGCAACGGACTTAAGTGAGATTGCTCCCTCCCTCCATAAACTGGAAAAGTCTCAATTTTGTTCCATTTCTGCAGTGGATGTGAGTTTTATAATCTTTAGCTCCTCCCACGTGTGTGTTTTAAAATGATTTTATCATCATTATATTAATTCAGCAGAACAACTTGGTCACAATAAGGAAGTTTTGCCCATGGTATAACCATTTTCCACCCTCCTACTTTGATTCTCTGTACAACCTAGCAATTCCAAAATATAGACACATTTTTACCCTTGCAAGACTGAATGTATTGCCCTAGGCTATACTTGAGGGAAAATTTCAACGGATTCCATATGGAAAACACTTATGTCGCTGTGGAGATGGCAGTACCAAATCGGTGGCACATGCCCTCCTGGTGAGCACTCTTTACAAAGACCTGAGGAACGAGATTATCACCCCTCTTTTATTGTCCATTTCTGGTCATCCAACCACTGCCACAGTGTCTTTTCTCCTGGCAGATCAAGAGGAGCAGATGACAGCAAAGGTTGCAAGGTTTTTAGCTGGGGCAATCAGAATAAGGTCCACTGTTTGACTGCTGATTCAGGATCCTAACCTGTGTTTTATTATAATCAATTTTTAATTTTGTTCTGTGTATATCGCAATGCTCTTTTGTTGCTATGGCTGATGGCTAACACAAATAAAGTTTTATTCATTCATTCAGCAGGGCTTAAACAAAATTGTTTGTGTAACTTTATACATTTCTCAAACAAGTTGCCACAATGGTTTTTACATCTTGCTATAAATCAGGTGTTTTTTTTAACATATCTTGCTATACTATATTTTTGTAAGGAAAATGCTCATCGTGTTGTAGCTTACATGTAGCACCCTGATGCTTCTGTTCTCAGTGCATGGAAGGAAATGAGGTTGTATAGTTTTCTCAGTGATGCAACTTACACACTTGGTTGTGACTGATGTAGCTCGATGAAAATGCCTGCTTGTAAATCCAAAGGAACCCATACTATCCTCAAGTCCTTTCAACCTTTAATTTGCACCAGCCATACTGATTTCTATGCTGAAGAGTAATCCTAGCAATTTTAGGACAACAACCGAATGTTCTTTGCAGTATTGTCCGTTTACTATGCCCTTGTTCTATTGGTATGGTCCATACCACAAAAAAAAGAACCATAAGGTCACTCATACAGCTGCACCCAAAACTCAGAGGAGGGATACTATATTGTGTAGTCAATAATGAACGTATTTACTACATCTTTCACACATCCACATATACATAAACTGGACACTACTCACACAGTATCATTGTATTTCTGGCAAATCTCATCTTGTGTTAAAAGTGATCATGAGCAGAATCTCCTTTGCTCTCCAAAATTGCAACAAAGATTCAAAACCTTTCTCTCTTGGAAGCCAGTTTTTCAAGCCTTCCTTCCCCTCAAACCTGGAGCTTGTAAGAGAACAGCTCCTGTAATCCCCTTTTAAATGAGGCATTCAAACTTGCTGAGTCTCCACAATGAGCTCTTGCCAGCCAGCACTGTTTTACTGAGCCATACATCATAGGAGTGACGGCGATCTGATGATGTATTACATTAATGCATCATCAGTATGACAGAACTCTAATGATGGATGAATACTACATCATCCAGGAAAAGCTCCCACATTTACTGCTTTGGTAAACCTGCTTTTATACACATATCCACACATTGCTAAGTCTAAACCTCTACAAATTCAGTCAAAATTTTCAATTTTGAAGAAGAGCCCTCAGATACACGGGCAAATACATGCTACTATAATCCTAGGGATAATTCATTTGTGTGACTGTTATTTCATCTTAGATTGGAATGCCTGCAAGGGCTCAGGAATTCTCAAACAAGGTAATATATATTTATCTGAAAGGAATAAATCTCTCCCCCCTTTTGACATTTGATGGGCCAATTCATAGAGGTGTTCAAATAACTGGGGGATCACATAGATGAAAAGCAGGCTGACTGATTCATGATAATTCATAGCCAAGTAAGGACCGTTCATGGCATTGAACAGCAAGTCTGCCATGAGGTCTTTTGAACTATGGCAGGAACATGTGAAGCCAAAGCTCTTCATACTCAGACATAAAGAGCAAATGAGCTCTCACTTCCAAAGTGAATGGATGGACAGTACCCTATTTTTGAACCTCTGTTAATATGGATGGGGTGGGTCTACTCTTTCTTGGCCTTGCTCCAAGTGTGTGCAAGTGCAATTTAGGAAAGGAAATGCCTTCTCCTCTATTCTAACCACTTATTACTCTAAAGAGGGAAGTAATATTTCAGGTTGTGCATATAGGTTGTCAATATGGGCAGTTAAATGGACCTATGTTCTGGGTAGACAGGCCAACCCAATACATAAATCTCACTCCTTCAAAAAGGGCGTGACTGGGGTATCAAAGTACAGTCACAACATATTCTCTTAAAATACAATGTTGTTGTTTTTTCAATGCACTCTTAGTCTTGTAAATGCAGAACCCCACATGTCCCTATTTTCCAGGGACAGTCTCTGATTCACTGAAGCCATCCCAGTTCCTGATCGTATTCTGGAATGTCCTGCTTTTCCTTAGGACGTCCCTATTTTCATCAGAGAAATGTTGGAGGGCATGGCGTTATCTGACCCCAAAGCCATCTGTATAGGGAAGTATTTTAATGTTTAGATGGGTGGGATAGAATAGAAATCTCCCTATTTTCATAGGAGAAAATTTGGAGGGTATGTAAATATTTAATATGTTTCAAACTTTACTGAGAAATTTCACCCCTGCCCTCCAGTAAACTATGAAATTTATGCCTGATGAACAGCAATCTAACCTACCCTTAAGGACAATAAACTGTGGGATGAGGAGTTCCTCTTTTCTTCTGTGTCTCCTTAATTTTTCATGTGTTGCACTTCTGTCAGAACAAGGATCTAAAAGCAAAATCCATGTTGGAGAAGAACCATTAGTGATTTGTATCTGGAATCATTTTCTAGCTGCAGTTTACAGTTTAGAAAACCAGTGTGTTTTCCTTGTCTTCCATGACCTATAGGGTGGGGGCAGACTTAAGCACCAGTTTGGAGAAGTACTCTGGTCCCACAAACCTCAAAGGAGATTGAGCAAGACTGACTGAAAATATTAACAGCTGCCTTCTACTCTATACCGTTTATCAATTCTGGCTAATCCTGGTAAGTGTATTTTCTTTTATTCCCCTCCTGTATATCAAGCACCATGTCTGGAAAAACAGATGGTGTTTCACTTCTAATTCCATGTCTCTCTGTTTTCATGTTCTTACATACTAGAAATTCTAATACCTAACAAATCTGTTTACATTCATCAGTATGTTTCTTATTGCCGTTACTCTTTCCAAACCAATACTTTCGTTGTAAAATTTCTGGTCTATAAAAATACAACAATTAAGCAATTTTTGTTTTGTTTTGTTTTTGTTTTTTTATTTCCCATTTTCTCTCAGACAGCAATGGAACTTGCCATGTCTTTGCGTGCTGAGGTCCCCCAAAACACCCCTACCCCAATAACTCACACATCACACATAATTTTTGTTTAAGGTTTTTGGCATAATTTTGGCCACAACTTTATTATCATACAAATTGTGAGTGGTTGCTTAGGCATTGGTTATGACTAGCTATCCCCCCCGCCTTGGGGGATAGCACTGACTCCCGGATTCCAGTGTGAGTCAGTGTGGAGGAACAAACAGGACAACTGGGGCTGCGATATAAACCCTTCAGTTCCTCCCTGCATGCGCCTTGGGGTCTTACATGGCCCGCACCCGATTCCAGGGGTTTGGACAAGGGGATGGTAAGCCCCAGAATTCCTTTAACGGAATTCCCATGCAGCAACCGCATTGGAGGGGTAGGCACAGCCAATCCATACCCCTCCACCAACCAATTTAACCAATGCCTAACCGCCAACCTTACAAGTTGTGACGATTTGCTACGCAGTAGGCAAAACCCAATTGGCACGCACTAATCAGCCAAAAGGAAAAATTCCTACCAGGCCTCCGCACCAATGCGAACGACCCCATGGCAGGCATAGCAAGGTCAAGCAGAAGCCCTTTCAAGGGAGGGCGGGCGGGTGATCCGGTGTCCACAGCGAAAGAGAAAGGAACAAGCTGTGGACCCAGAATAAATAACCTCTGATCCCACCCCTAAAATTGGCAACATCAAATTTTTCACAGTAACAACCTCCACCAATCAGATCCAATTCCCTTGCAAACAGCCTGGCTAGCAACTGGGGATGTTTTGATCGGCCCCATCCACAACACGTGCTCTCTCTTTAATGAGAACACGCTTTGCCAAAACACTGGGTTCCTTTTTTGAAGAAGAAAATAGCTGAGTAATGTATTGCATCCGTTTAACATTTTTCAGCAACAGAAAAAGGGCCCTTTTTTATTCAAAACCTTCAGGTTGATGTGTGTCTCTATGCATGCAAATCTCAAAGTGTCACTATTTACCATATAGAAAGAGTGGTTCTGAAGTACAGTGGTACCTCGGGTTACAGACGCTTCAGGTTACAGACTCTGCTAACGCAGAAATAGTACCTCGGGTTAAGAACTTTGCTTCAGGATGAGAACAGAAATCGTGCTCCGGTGGCACGGCGGCAGCGGGAGGTCCCATTAGCTAAAGTGGTGCTTCAGGTTAAGAACAGTTTCAGGTTAAGAACAAACCTCCAGAATGAATTAAGTTCTTAACCCGAGGTACTACTGTATAGATTCATTCCCTCATTCCTCTACTTACTTTTAGCCTTTGAAGCTAGATTTTTCATTCCAAATTTAGGGGACTGAGGTGAAAAAGGTTGGTGCTTAAAACTGATGGGGCATTTAAGTGAGAGATGGCAAAATTGCCCAACAGTTTGGGAGGTGTTTTACCATTTCATTTCATTTCACTTTTAATTTGTATACTGCCTTTCTATATTACTATACACAAGGCAGTTTGCAGAAACAAAATATACAACACAGAACACACACCATGTAATAATCTGATTCAATAAAAAAAAGTCACAATAAAACCCAACTTTAAAATGGAACGACTTACATCAAATAAAGTAATATTCAATAATCTATTAGAATATAACAGTACACAATAAAAATAACTCTCAAAACATCAGCAAATAATTAAACAGAAAATCACTCTTAACAATTACAATAAATACCATATTTTGTGCCCCATAGGACGCTCTGGCCCATAGGACGCACCTAGTTTTTTGGGGGGGAAATAAAGAATTTTTTTTTTATTTCCCCCCCAGGTGCGAGGCTGGAAGAACCAGGTCGGGGAACAGTGGGAAGGCACGCTCTGCCTCCCCGCTGTCCCCCAAGCTTGTGGGGCTGGCAATGGGGAGAAGTGCGCAGTCCCGAGATGGCAGGCAGCTCTGCGCCGCCATCCCGAGCGGGCGGGACTTAGCACCCCGCTCCGGATGGCGGCACAGATCTGCCTGCAGTCCCGGCACGGCAGGCAGCTCTGCGCCGCCATCCCGAGTGGGGCGGGACTTAGCGCCCCACTCCGGATGGCGGCGCAGATCTGCCTGCAGTCCCGGCACGGCAGGCAGCTCTGCGCCGCCATCTGGAGCGGGGCGGGCTTCGCCCCCGGCTCCCGTGGCCGCGCAGAGCTGCGCTGATCCCGGGACGGCAGGCAGCTCTGCACCACCATCCGGAGCGGGGCGGGACTTAGCGCCCCACTCCCGATGGCCGCGCAGAACTGTGCTGAGCCGGGGACTGCAGGCAGCTCTGCGCAACCCTCGGAGCAGGTCTCCCGAGGGTCTTGCAGAGCTTCCTGAAGCCTGGAGAGCGAGAGGGGTCGGTGCGCACCGACCCCTCTCACTCTCCAGGCTTCAGCGAAAGCCTGCATTCGCCCCATAGGACGCACCCAGATTTCCCCTTCATTTTTGGAGGGGAAAAAGTGCGTCCTATAGGGCGAAAAATACGGTAATTACTAAACTTTGATCAATAAAAAATGACTGCAAGTCACAATGCACAAACGACCACCATATATACAAAACCATGTAAACTGAGAAACCAAGACACACAACTTTTAAAACTATATATATATAATGGAACTCTTCTTCTCCCTTCCCAGTGAAGTGCCGCAGAGGAAGTTGCCTTATACTGAGTCAGACTGAATCTAGCTGAATATTGTCTACAGTGACAGGCAGTGGTTGTCCAGGTGTTGGCAGTTGAACTTGAGACCTTCTACATTCAAAGCAGATGCTCTTCCACAAAGCTGCATCCCTTTCATCTCTTTATTTCGCTACTGATGGATAGTGGCAGCTGCAGAATAGCTCCTCTTGGGGTCTACTAACAGATGGACGTTTCTTCTCAGCTCCCTGTAACATCAACTAATTCATCAGTGCTGTTCAACAAACTTTCCCAACACCTTACCTCCAGAACTAGCTCGTTGGGTTAGGCAGAGCAGCTATACTAGCTTCTTCACAGGTGGGTCACCAATGCTTACTAGGAGGGTTGAGCGGGCAGGGAGGTTATCATGGTGCAAACACACCAATTGAGTCCATGTGATGCCCCTGCTGTGTATTTGCACTGTACTAGCCTTTTGACCCTCCCACCCTGGGGTGGAGGGAAGCAAATGCTGGCTTTTTAAATTTATTTTTATTAAATTGAGCACCACCTTGGTCTCTTTTAGGAGGAAGGGTGGTACCTAAAAGTTGTTGTTGACATCCGTCTGTCTTGGGAGACAATAGAAGAGTGTTTCTTTGGGGGTGAAATCAAACTGTTGGAAGGTTACAGTGCCTGCTGTGCCTCTAGGGAGCATACAGGAGATAAAAAGGGAGCATTTTACTTTGTATTTTAGTGTGTGTGTGTGTGTGTGTGTGTGTGTGTGTGTGTGTGTGTGTGTGTTTAATTTAGGTTTTTATTCAGTTGTCTTTTTTGTCTTTTTTTTGTTTTCCTCCCTATGCCATTGAATTATATAAATAAATAAACAACTTCCCAAAGATTTACAATGGTTAGAATGGGGGGGGGGGGATAATTTACAGGTTAATTCAAGAGTTTGCAGATCCCATCCATTATACATATATATCCATGAACACCCTGGAAAGAGAAATCCATATTTACTTGTCAACAGATTCTGTTTCGAGTCCAAGATACTGTGTGACTGATGTATCTTTGTTACACCTGCCTAACACAATCACAAGAGCTCTATTATTCCTACCATCAGTGCTTTGACAGCTGACAGGTTTATGGGGAAAAGCTGCATGCACAGCTCTGGTGCATGTCATATGAAAAGCCCTGCTGGATCAGACTAAAGGCCTATCTCGTCCAGCATTCTGTTCTCCCAGTGGCTATCCAGATGCCTAAGGGAAGCTTGCAAGTAGGACATGAGTTGAACAGCATTCTTCCCAATGTGCTCACTCACAACTGCTATTCAGAGGCATACAATCTCTGGTATTAGAAGTCGTACGTGGCCAACATGACTATTTTAATCTTCCTCCTCCATGAATCTGTTTCCTGTATTCCACTTTTAAAGCCATCCAAGTCACTTCATATAGCGTGAGTTAATTCCATAGTTCAACTATGTGCCGTGTGAACAAACACACTCTTGCCAGTCCAGAATCTTTGAGGATTTAGCTCAATGGGAAAGCCTTCTTTTTGCCCACTTTCTTCTTACTATTATTATTCTTTATTAAATTTGAATACCGCTCTCTACACTGTAGATCTCAAAGCAGTTCACAACATAAAATTACAATATAAAAACACAAAATACATAATCCTTTTTTGTATATGATTTTTATTAAATTTTCTGTTTTGCAATTTAAAATACATTTTACATCCTTAAGATATCAATGACTCCCATTCTTCTCTTTCCATGGTTCATTTTACATATCATAAATCCCTGCATATTTTTCAAAAACTATACTGTTCAGTATTCCATTATTGCATCCATCAAAACTTGTTTACACTGTCGAATTTATCTTAATGCTGCCTGCGTTTTCAGCTATGCACAATTATTTCCCATATATTCATTAACTTTTTCCAATCTTCTTTAAACATATATTCTCTTATTCTATATGTTAAGTCTGCGAGTTGTGCAGATACTGTCAGCTTAAGTCACCATTCTTCTTTAGTTGGAACCTCGCTCATTTTCCATCACAAAATACATAATCTGATGGGAATGCTATGTTGTTGTTGTTTAGTCGTTTAGTCGTGTCTGACTCTTCATAACCCCATGGAGTAGAGTACACCAGGCACTCCTGTCTTTCACTGCCTCCCGCAGTTTGGTCAAACTCATGTTAGTAGCTTCAAGAACACTGTCCAACCATCCCGTCCTCTGTCGTACCCTTCTCCTTGTGCCCTCCATCTTTCCCATCATCAGGGTCTTTTCCAGGGAGTCTTCTCTTCTCATGAGGTAGCCAAAGTATTGGAGCCTCAGCTTCACAATCTGTCCTTCCAGTGAGCACTCAGGGCTGATTTCCTTCAGAATGGAGAGGTTTGATCTTCTTGCAGTCCATGGGACTCTCAAGAGTCTCCTCCAGCACCATAATTCAAAAGCATCAATTATTCAGTGATCAGCCTTCTTTATGGTCCAGGTCTCACTTCCATACATCACAACTGGGAAAACCATGGCTTTAACTATACGGACCTTTGTTGGCAAGGTGATGTCTTTGCTTTTTAAAATGTTGTCTAGGTTTGTCATTGCTTTTCTCTCAAGAAGCAGGCGTCTTTTAATTTCATGACTGCTGTCACCATCTGCAGTGATCATGGAGCCCAAGAAGGTAAAATCTCTCACTGCCTCCATTTCTTCCCCTTCTATTTGCCAGGAAGCAATGGGACCAGTGGCCATGATCTTAGTTTTTTTGATGTTGAGCTTCAGACCATATTTTGTGCTCTCCTCTTTCACCCTCATTAAAAGGTTCTTTAATGCCCTCCAGGTGTTGCTGAACTATTTGGCTATGGGATCTGGAGTTCATTTGGCAACATCTGGAGGGTCAAAGATTTCCCATACCTGGTTTAAAGCAAGGGTGGGGAACCACTTTGGCCCAGCAGACCAGGTCTACAAGGTCATCATTCTACAGGTCAATAGACAAGAAGGTGCTCCCATCAGCTGCTTTATCTCATATGATGTAAGGCAGATCCATGCCTGCTGGAAAGTGGCAGTCCTCTTACAGATAAACACTTGGGAGCTCATACTAAGCTCCATGCGACCCATTATCACTTCACACCTTGCACAATATTAGGCACCTCTATCATAATCCTCTACTTGTATTTTTTATAAACTATCACAATATTTGCTTGCTACATGAAGAGGAAATCGATAAGGTCCAAATGGTAAAAGGTTCAATGTGCATCTCAGTTGAGATCCCATCCCAAAAGATAAATCTGAATTAAAAGTTTGGTTAAGAGGGCAAAAACCCTGTTCCTCAGGCAGCTGTAATATTTTGTTTGTATGAAGATAGATTATATATAGCTTCCCATCACATTAAAGTACTTTCTGTATTTATGTCACTATAAAAGTAATGCATGGCGAAACCTCATCAATTGGAGAGACGACACAGAATGTGACCTTTAGTTAACAGGATGATGTATATGTGTGTCTAAATATGTGACTATAAAATAATCCATAAAGCATATGGTAGAAGCACGGTTTCTGGGCAATGCGGCTGTATTCCACTGTGCTCAATTATATTGGGCCACAAACCACAGCTCATCTGAATGTGAATGACGATGCTACTTCAAATTAACAAATGGCAAACTCCTCAAAAAGATCTTCCCAAACAGTTGAAAAAGGGTGTGTGAGATTCTTCTGCCCCTATAGATCAGCATTAAAAAAAATCCCCAGGAATGCTAAAATTTCAAAACGCAGACAATGAATGCAAATGAAATGATGATGCTATGTTTTATTGGTATTATAGGTCTAGATTCTGTCATGTAAAATAGATGCAATTGTTATGTATAGTCTTAATTTTGTACAGCCAAAATTAGCATCAGATATGGCTTCCAAAGGGCACTCTGGAATGGGAAATCATCATCATCATCTATTATTTCTACCCTGCCCATCTGGCTGGGTTTCCCCAACACTCCTATTTATGGAGCCCCAACACAAGATTAAAAATACATTAAGACACCAGTCATTAAAAACTTCCCTAAACAGGGCTGCCTTCAGATGTCTTCTGAATGTCAGATAGTTGTTTATTTCTTTGACATCTGAGGGGAGGGCGTTCCAAAGGGCGGGTGCCATTACCAAGAAGGCCCTCTACCTGGTTCCCTGTAACTTCGCTTCTCGCAGTGAGGGAACTGCCAGAAGGCCCTCAGTGAGTGCAGATTTTTGAAGAACGAAGATATATAGTGATGTTTGTTTATGAAGTTGATGCCATCAGCTGCACTGTCAGCTTTCAAGTGTAGCTGATGGACTGGAATGAAAGAATCCACGTCACGGTCCACCAGCAAGGCTCCCATGCAGGTGCCCATGATTGGGAAATTTGAATTAGTGTATTTGGTGGTCAGTCCTGCCCTGCAATAAGACTGGTTGGCTGGTGTTCAATGGCCAGCCGTGTATGAGAGTCCTGGCAGCTTTAAATGGTTGTCAGCCTGTGAGGGGCCACCACTGCTGCCTACCTGGATAGGGTAAGCGGCCATTCTTTGGAACTTCCCTATACCTTCAGAGGTCTTCTAAAAGTTGTGTAGTTCTTTATCTCATTGACATCTGATGGAAGGGCACTCCATAGAGCAGGCACAGCCACCAAGAAGGCCCTGTTCCTGGTTCCCTGTAACTTCACTTCTCTCAGTGAGGGAACTGCCCGAAGCCCCTCTCTTCTGGATCTCAGTGTCTGGGAAGAAGAATGGGGAGTGGAGATGCTCCTTCAGGGATACACGGCCGAAGCCATTTTGGGCTTTAAAGGTCAGCAGCACCAAAACTTTGAACTGCGCTCAGAAACATACCAGGAGCCAGTGTAGATTTTTTAGGACCGGTGTGATATGGTCCTATACTTAACCACTTCTGTGCAAAGAGATACCTTTTTCTGTTGTTCCTTCATTCGTTCTTTAATTTGATCAATCAGAACAGTGAATCATTTATGAATCTAATTCAGTTGTGTTTGAATAAGGAATGCCTTTAAATGCCTAAGCTATGCACTCCCAGTAGTGTCTAAAACTCTATAAATAAAAATGACCCGACATGTTTAATGGACTTCTGGTTGAGTTGCTGTTGGTCAAAAGGTGAGTGGGAGCTGCTGCTTGGCAAGCGGCAAGCCTTGTTTTCAATTCAGTAAAATCTCAAGAGAATTCCAAAGGGAGGACACATGGTTCAAACCCTTCACTGGAGGGTTATGATCCTGCATAATATTGACACAATACTCGGTGTCTGTACAGAGCTGATCTAAGATGGCATTTGCAGAAACTTTGACCTTGAATCTGTGCGGTGATATTATGAATTCTGTGTACTTAAAAAGTTCATTATCATTCATCGAGAAGACTGGGACTGTTTTTTTACCTCTTGAATCTTTCAGTGTTGCTGGCTATTAACTCATGCTTTGTTTTGTGTTTAATTAAGTTGTGCACAATATGCCCAAATCCACTGTGTGATGATTCTGAAGCAGCTTTGATGATAATGCAGAAGGATTCAATCATTCTTTGAGGGCATATTTGTGTGTGTATGTACATGCACACATACCCAAGCCTTCACATTTCTTGAGGGGCTGAGGAAAAGGATATTTGAGTATGGTTAAATAAGAAGAGGATCCTCATTAAGCGAGGCAAATGGTAAATGGCCCAAGGGGCTCCATAAATAGGAGGCTTGCTAATAAAAGAGAGTACATTGAAGCCAAGGCAAATAACGTTAACAATGCTTTTGCAGATTTACTAATTGCCATCGCTTCCGGCAGTGACATATCAACCCGCAAATAACTTAAACCATCATTTGTTCTCTTTCCAAAAGTGCTTAGGCATAATTATATCATTTTACCATTGAAATTGCTCAACCTGCTTATTAAAGCGAAAATAAGTAGGAGAGCTGGGATCATTTTGCAGATTTCTTGCTGCTGGTGTATCAGACAAGTGGAACGTCCTTTTCTTGAAAGGACAGCACTGCAGCAAAATGAGAAGCCTTCATATGCTTATGTTTTCTTCTAATTAACTCTCATTGTTAGCAAGTGCATTATTGTTCCAGCAAGATGGTTTTTATGTTATGAAAGTTGTCATGCAAGGAACAGTAATATTTATCAAGGGTGGTGGAGCCTTTACACTGGCAGTTCTGTTTTCCCCCCTCCCCTTTCTAATCTTTGTTCTGAATTGAATATCTTCATAGCCTCCAGAATTTCAAAGATGAAAACAGAGGCACTCAGAATGACCCCCATTCTTCCACCAAGGAATGGTGCCTGAGCTCCGCCCATTACTCATCGTTAAAGGCTATTTTCCACCAGATATGCAGTATATTTTTCAGTAGCCTGTCTTCTGAAGCAGGATGGTGAGCTAAATCTGAGTGATTTCTTTTTCTATAGAATGCTTAGGAATGTTTAATAGAATGTGTTATCTGCAAAGAGATCTGGCTGCAACAATGATAGCTACGTTTCAAACACATCCAATGATATTTTCTGGCTATTGGTAGCTATTTAAAAAAAAAATGTGGGGAGGGAGTAAACTGAATGGGATGAGAGCAGTGTTCTGACATTTTGTCTCTTAACCACTCTCGGTACCCTAAAAAATCTTATATTGGCTCATTTAGGTGTGCCAGGCTTTGCCATTTGTAATTGCAGTAGAGGCGACAACTGATTTACGCACGTCCAATAGATGTGCAACCACGACTGCATGCTTCGGAGCTGCCTGGAAGGAGCCAGAAAAGGGACCAGAACTGGGGTGGGGTGGGGGCCAAATGGGGCAGAGTGGGCTTGTGTGTGCTCCACTGTCACACGTGATGTCTCAGACAGTGGTGTAGCGTGGGTTGTCAGCATCCGGGGCAAGGCAAGTAATTTGCGCCCCCTAACCCGTGGATTTGCGCCCCCTAACCCATGGATTTGCGCCCCCTAACCCTAACCCCCAGATGTTGTGCCCGGTGCGGCCGGCCCCCCCTGCACCCCCCACGCTACACCACTGGTCTCAGAGCATAGCCCCCATGCAAATCGGGGCTTGCCTGTATTTATAATTTAATTAATACCATTTATTGATTGAAATGTTATACTACCCCTCCTTTGAATGAGTGATAAAAAGGACTGTAATTAGTACTATAATATTCTTCCAAAATATTATATGGGTGGATAGACATGGGTGGATAAATGCCAACATTCTTTGTCCTGCTTTTTAGGGTGAGGGTGGGGATTTAATCCCAAATATGTGAACAGTCTCAACTCAGTGCAGACTGTTTTTCCTTTATATATTTGGTACAATATTCCTACCAAAGAAGGAGTGCTCTGTATAGCCCAATGGATGCTGAGCTTCTGAATATTTGTTGTTTGGGAGAATTACATTTCCATGTACTTTTTTGGGGGGGCACTTCAGTATACAGTGGTACCTTTGTTTAAGAACAGCTTAGTTTATGAACAGCTTGGATTAAGAACACTGCAAACCCGGAATTAGGTGTTTTGGTTTGTGAACTTTGCCTTGGAAGCAGAACATGTTCTGCTTCCTGTTGAGGGTGTTCCATTTGTAAATTGAGACTCCCGCTGCAATGGGAAACCACACCTTGGTTTAAGAATGCTTCAGTTTAAGAACGGACTTCCGGAACGGGTTAAGTTCATAAACCAAGGTACCACTGTAATATGAAGTATCTTTAAACAAAAAAGATAATATGCATAAATGCAACATGCAAAACTAAAATGCTTCTCAGGATTCCAGCAAAAACGGAAATGCCCTGAGATAATTTCCCACCACTGAATCTCTGCTTCATCCTAGCTACTGAGCCCCAGCCAAAACAATTAAGGTCTAACTGAGTCTGGAAAGGTACTCAGATAACACTCAACAGTTCCTAACCATGGAACAGCAATTAAAAATGTATATCTGTGTTTCAGTGTGCCGTCTGACATTGTATTAACATCATTTCCATTCATTTGACCAAAATTAAAAGGGAACAACTTCCTGGTTCCTGGCGAATTCTGCTCTGTAGTAGCTTCCATGTGTCATCATGTGTCATGGGGGTGTTCAGATGCAACGTGTTTGGCCACGGCACATCTTACTTGGATGAGTAATATCTCGCCAGCCATATCCCTTCTTTCAAAGCACTCTCTGTACACAATTAACTTGAGATACCATACGGACAAGTGAAAGGGCCTGCTATGACTCACTCAGTTGTCACTGGCTTCCAAGAGTTTACTGTGGACATGTGTGAAATGCTGATAACCATTCTTCTGCTTCAAAAGGGTCCAACCAGTCTTCTCAAGCAAGGTGCATGAGGGAACATGCATGCTGAAAAGCAAATAGTCAGGCTGTTTCTGGAGCCAGGCAACAACACAAACACAACATCAGTTTTTGTTTTTGTTTTTCAGGGCCCACCTTCAGGGTGTTTGCCCAAAAGCTCAGAGAAAGCCAACTGATGGTCACTAACTCAGAAGGAGGCACTTGCCACATTTGCTTTAGAGCCTGGCATTTTTCAGGCTATTAATTTCGCTGACCAAAATGTAAATGTTTACGGCTGATTAAAAAGTAGCATTTTTAAAATGTTGCTGAAGAAGAGAGCAACAAAAGCCTTCTTTAATTGTGAGATCTACAGTCCTACCTTGGTTGTCGAACGCCCTGGAACTCAGACGTTTTGGCTCCTGAACAACTGAAACACGGAAGTGACTGTTCCAGTTTTTGAATGTTCTTTTAGAAACCGAATGTCTGACAGGGCTTCTGCAGCTTCCGATTGGCTGCAGCAGCTTCCTACAGCCAATCAGAAGCTGTGCTTTGGAAGTCGAATGTTTTGGAAGTCGAATGGACTTCCAGAATCGATTCCATTCGACTTCCAAGGTACAACTTCCAAGGTACAACTGTACATCAAATCAGGAGGAGGGAAAGCATGGAATGGCTTCCAGGGGCTGTTTCCTATTTCACCTAAGGCCTTCTTGACCAATAAGGAATTAGGGAAGGGTATGGTAAACAAATCCACAAAAAATGAATAACAGCATCACCATTTCTGAGATCCCGATCAAGCTCCCAAATGCACTTTCAGAACTGACCCTCTGTCATTTTTGGACATCTGAGAAATAAAAATGCATATGCCTGCTTGTGTTTATCTGAAGGAAATACAAAGAAAGAGCTAATGATGTGGCTCATTCTCATACTGATTCACCTGATTCTCCATTGTCATGCACTGTACAAATTCCCAAAATAGTGTGGAATTGCACCACTGACAAGTGCTTCCTACACGTCTTTAGCTAAATGGGCATCAACCCTCATGTTTTTATTAACATATTTTACATGCAGAACTTTCAAAATTGCTATAGTTTGGGGGACAATGAGATAATTGTATATCTTACCATAAGAAGGTAAAGGTAAAGGACCCCTGGATGATTAAGTCCCGTCAAAGGCGACTATGGGGTTGTGGCACTCATCTCGCTTTCAGACCGAGGGAGCCAGCATTTGTCTGCAGGCAGCTTTCCAGGTTGTGTGACCAGGATGGCTAAACTGCTTCTGGTGCAGTGGGACAGTTTTAATAAAACTATAGCTTTACAATGGCCTTTCCTTTAAAAGCAGGTGTCTAAAACTCACAGGTTGGGAACCACTGCTTTTAAAGGAAAGGCCAGAATAAGAAGAATCACAGCTAACCATCTCAATGGGATAGAGTTTATCCCATTGAGATGGTTAGCTGTGTGACTCTTTCTTCTTCATCCTCCTCTCAAGAGGAAAATGAGTAGCTTCGAGTTAGGCAATGGGTGCCCAGATCTCTGTGGAGCAGCTGATTCATTGTTTAAAGAAAGGAAAGGAGCAACTGGCTGATGTTGTGTGTGATGAGGAGAAGAAAGAAGTGAATGGGTTTCACTTGCACAAGTGTTCATACCTTTTGTGGGAATGTTCAGGGATGCAGGTGAGGATATATTGTTTGATTATATCCTTTCCAACTTGTGTGAACAAGTTCTACAATTTAGCAGAGAAACATTCCCCTTTTTAAACTTGCACAGCGGATGCATTTGCTCAGGCTCGCTAAAGCGTCTAAAATAAGTTACCTGGTAATTTCCCCTTTAGTCCCTCATAAAAGAAATAGACATGACACAGTCTTCTATAAAAGTATAAAAAGAGTTTACTCACTCACTCATTCTGTTCACAAATGGATCCCAGAAGGCAGACTTAAGTTACAAAAGTAATATACCTAGAATCTATCACAAAAGAGATAGTCCCTTTGTCCTCTCCAAGACAGCATCTTAGGCTAAGCAGATGTTGCTTCTTCAATGAATGTAGTCAGAGAGAGAGCGAAAGAGAGATGGCAGCCAGTCCTATGCTTTTGTTACCTGCACAGGTGAGGCCACGCCCACCTCTGGTCACATGCAGAGGTAGTCTGTCCTAGGAGGAAACAGGAAGTTCTGACTGGCTGGTCCAGACATCCCCTTTTTATGTCCACTCTAGGGATGTTGTACTCGACTGCTCTGTGTTTCACATCCCACATCTTTCCCTTTGCCTTCTCTTCCCCATCAAATTGAAAGATGTGACCTCTATATGGTTTTACAACTATCTGACCCAATGAGTGCCAAAGTTACTGCAGTGCAGGTGGCCATTCACTTTACTGCTATTGCTGTCATTGAAAGAAAGACCTGCACCTCATTTTCAAGAGATGGAGAAAGATATAGAGAGAGAACTCAGAGGGGGGGAATCATGACCCTCAAATCCGTTGAAAACCTGCACGTTGGCCATTTGTTTTACTGTCGAATCTGAGAAAGGACGAGGTTCAAAAAGTGTTGGTTTTATTACTTCTCTATGAAAAGAACAAGAATCATTAGAACACATAACAATGGGGGGATGCACTAAATGCTAATTAGGAACAAATAACATAGGATAGGGCAGAGTTCTACTTGTTTGCTTCCTACCACCAATTTAGAATTTTGAATCCAATTGAAGAGAGACTTCATGCTGTTGAAAGCAGAGTTAAAGTCCCAAAGCCTGTCAGAAGGGGACGACACCACGCTCTCTCACAGAAAGTCAGATTCAAAGCTTGCCAAGAATACTGTGGATGCAGCTGTCACGAGGCAGGTTCTATTAAATCGTTTAAGAAATAAAAGACAAGGAAAGGCCAGAACATAATAGCTTGCAGTGCACCAAATAAATCCATTTGCTGACTAAAGTTGCAATCCCTATGCACATTTCCTCGAGAATCAAGTAAACCAAAATCAATGGGACTTAACTTCTCAGTTAATGTGCATGAAGGATCTAGCTGCAAAAGCCCTTTGTTGTGGAAACGACACATCCTGTAGTGGTTTCTACCTGGATTTAAGTACAGGAAACAAAAATTATACAGGTGGTGCCCATAAATATTTAATAACATAATGTACAATTGCACACAGTGATTTAAAGGAGAGTGTCCACAGTTTTGCAGCAATGACAAAAGTTCTCTTAAATTGATCTAGGATTTAGTCTGCTCATTTTCAAGAAAATTGCAACCATTCACATGTAGGGAGTCTGCATTTTATTTTTTTAAGGTTAAAAGGTATTCCCTGGACTTGTACAAGCTGAGAATGGCTGTTTAAAAGGGCATCATTAATAATAATAAATTGCATCATTTAGAAATGTCCAACTTTGCTTGCCCTGTGTAAAGTCACTAAAATCTAAACAATTGCTCCAGTGTTGTGTTCCAATTTGCAGAGCAATTATATTAGTCCTTTGATTTCAAAAAATTCTACTTGGGACTGAGCAAATCAAACTAAGTTAATCTCATCATCAACAACAACAATTAAAAAATACTGTTCTGAAAAGGGACTGAGACTATCTTCATTCAGCCCTTAGTTTGGGGCTTTGGTGTTGTTGCTGTTTTTAATGAGAGGATAAGAATACACATGTCCTCACATTTGTCAATTGTATGTGCCCCCCCCCAGATCAGTAGTGATGGTTAAGCTGTAGCTCATGATCATGCCTTTGAGCAGACTTTATAGTGAAATCTCATTGAATCTTACCAGCTAAATTATGTTTGAGGAATTTTATTCTGTACTCTCAGTGTTCATGCATACTTGTCATTGGGCAGAAGAATGACAGTTCCGAAGCATGGAATGGTTTTATTTTAAGTTGCCTTCAGCACTCAAACAATCCTAGGAACATAGGAAGTTGCCTTGTACCAAGTCAGACCATTGATCTGCCTAGCTCGGTATTGCCTGTGCTGCCTGATCTGCCTAGCTCGGTATTGTCTGCGCTGTCTGATCTGCCTAGCTCGGTATTGCCTGCGCTGCCTGATCTGCCTAGCTCGGTATTGTCTGCACTGCCTGATCTGCCTAGCTTGGTATTGCCTGCGCTGCCTGATCTGCCTAGCTTGGTATTGCCTGCGCTGCCTGATCTGCTTAGCTCGGTATTGTCTCCCAGCCCCAACTGGAGATGTCTGGGATTGAACCTGGGATCTTCTTCATGCAAAGCATATACTCTACCACTGAGCTACAGCCCTGCTGGTGGGCTAGGAATTATAAAATACTATGATTTGCTGTGCAAATTGCCAACCCAGTTAAGAGGCTTACCCTCCCTTCTCTGCCTTAGTCTCAGTCCAAGATAAGAGCTAGCTGTCTGTGTGTTTGCATGGGCGGAAAGGAAAAGGTGATGATAAATGGCGGCAATTTGGAAACTTTTGTCACCCACATTGTTACATATGGCGACTGGCTGACGGTGATGAACTGAAGCAATTCCTGTAGTGGATTTATGCACAAAGTGCATCATTCATAAATTCCTGCATGTAAATAATTCTTGGTCTAATTTGCTGTCTTTTGCAAATTATCTTTTCCAATGAACCAGTTGCACAAATGGCAAAAGTGAGTTAACAGAAGGAAATGGCAATAAAGTCACTGACAGGCCTTCCATATTCAGGTGATAAACTTTAATTTGGGTCTCCCAAGTTTATAAGTGAAATATATAAGCTCTGAGTTCATTATACATTTTATTGTCGTGCCAACTGGAAGACTGTTACAAGAGCGCTCATGTTCAGTTTATAGTGCTACTGAGCCATCGCTATATGTTATGCTTTGCTGTTGGGAATTTACTCCCAGCCTTGCAGAAAAAGGTAAAATTGGCTTCGTGGAATCTGGCTAATGACCTGCCTGTCTTTGATACTAGCAAGTTCTAAAAGTTCTAAAGGACTGCACAGGAAATCAATGCACCACATCAGTCTGATAACTCATTTCCTATCATTCAGTCTCAGTCTCAAGAACATCAATGCAATTTTCCAGGTCCACTTTCTTTCTGGTGCCCTTGCTTTCACCAAAGTACAACTTTGCTTTCACTAGAACATCTGGATGAAACAGTGTAATTGAATCAAATCTATGTGGTTCAGAATATGTATCCTGATACTGCTGTCCAATCTTCTATATATTCATTTAATTGAGAGGAGGAAGGATGGAGGAGGAATTTGATTGTTTGCATTTTAACGAGACACTACCTAATTTGCATTTCTCAAACCAAATAAGTGAACCAAAACACAGCTTTCTTCAAAAGCTGCACTTCTCTGAATTTCTCCTCTCATGCTCTGTAGTGCAAAGGAACTTTCAGATCAAACATGAGCATTTCAGCACTCCAAGAAGATTTCTTAAGCTCAAAACACCAATCCCACACAACCCAGTTTCCCTATTTTCCAGGGACAGTTCCAGATTTACAGAAGCCATTCCAGTTTCTGATTTGATCTCAGAACGTCCCGCTTTTCCTTAGGACATCCCTATTTTCATTGGAGAAATATTGGAGGCTTTGGAGTTATACAAACCCGAAGCCAAGGTTGTAACTATACAACCTTTGGAAGACATCTGAAGGCAATCCTATATAGGAAAGGTTTTAAACATTTTTTTAAAAAAATGCTTTATGTTTTAATTAGTTTTTATAAATGCTGGAAGCTGCCCATAGTGGCTGGGGCAACCCAGTCAGATGGGCAGGGTATTATTATTATTATTATTATTATTATTATTATTATTATTATTATTGAATAGGGCATCCATATTTCATTGGAGAAATATTGGAGGGTATGCAATCCCCCAGAACTCTAATCCTTCTCCCACAGGATACATTTAACTATAAGAAGGTCAATTCCCTTTTACCTTCTTCCCTCCATTTCCCCCTTTTGGTTTTCAGCTAGCAACTCTCACATTTCTTGTCTCAGTTGTTCAGCCATGGACCTAAATGACAAAATTGCACAAGCCCCCTTTCACACATTCTGCAAATGAAGGAACTCTGGGCCATCAAAGGAAGTGAGGTCACAAGTAGGCTTCCTCTCTTCTCATGTCCATGCTCAAGATTGGGGAAGGTGTACGATATCAGCATGGAGCCAGCGGTGCCGTTTCATGATTGTGTCAAAGCCACTGTCTCAGTTTCACTTCCATACCGACCGGCACTCCATCACCTAAGTTCACTCTTAGAGGGAATGATTGGATAAGAGCCTGCAGTCAGCTTGTCCTATGAGGGATGTGACATATGAAGAAATCTATTACTAGCAACCTTCTCTTCTGTTCCCAGGAGCAGTGGAATGGTCCTGCCTGTCACTCTGAAAGAAAGAGGATTTCATAGTCTTCTCTCCTCTCAGTTTCTCCTTTTCATTTCAGTGTCTTTATCTATTAGTGGTACAAGACAAGATTCACCCTGGAGGAAATATTACAGTTTTATCATGAGAAAAGGAAACTTCTCAACTTTAACTGCCTAATGCTTCCTAGCAGTAATGCTTGGTAACAGTAGAAAATTGGATAGAACCTGACCAGCAATGCATCTTGCATATTTAGTTTCAGATTTATACCCTGCTGTTCCTCCCAAAGGAGCTGAGGGTTGATCAAACAATTAAAAAAACCCATTTTAAAACATCTTTAAAAGAATCCCAATACAGATGCAATCTGGGAAAGAGCTCAACTTTAAAAGACTTGTTGTATTTAGAAGACTTTTCTATTTTTTAAAAAGGAAACTTAAAGCCTCAATGACCTAATGTTCTGTCAAATTACTTTGGGCTTGAAGATACTGTATAAGCCAATGAAAACAAGCTAATTGCCATTTCATAATTAGATTAAACAGATTAAATTTTATTGACAGTATAACAACATAAAGATGCTTGCTTAGGAATGTTCAGGTAATTAATTATCTGTAAAGAAATTAACAACTGTAAAGAAAGTTTGGAAAGAGGCAAAGTTATTAAACTTTTTTCTTTTTTAAAGTTCACGAATGACATACCGATTTACAATCCAGACTCATTAACAATCCAGATTTCTTAATGGTTGAAATCACAGGCATGCCATCATTTTAAACAGTATTCTGTAAATGTATATAACACAGTATCGTTGTGGCACTACTTTGAAAAATAATAGAGTGGAAGAGCATGATACAAGATCCTCTTATATACAGAAATAATAGATTAATTAGAGGTCGCGTCATTATAACCTCAAGTGACTTGCTATCCAAAATCTTAACAGACAAAGCAAGCCTTCGTGAGGAAGTAGATGCAATCACATGTGGAAGCTGGTTTGGTCGTCTCTGTTTGTGTATGTGTTTATTGGGCCCAAAGCAGAGAATAATGACTCAACTTCTAAATCTTAACGCAACTTCATATACCAATGCAATGGGAGTGGCTCTTTATCTGGAACCTCTTGATATATTATTGGCAATACTGAGGTCCTTGGAGCAGTCTCCTTTATTTAATGGAGGTAGGGTAAATGCCAGCTGATCCTGCTTTTGGCATCTTAAAAAGCTTGTTCATATGTTACACATGTACAAACATTTGTGTGAAGTGTGCATAGTGGTTGATTTGTAAAGCTCAGCTATTGTGTAGGCAGGTACACAGGCTCTACATAGTGTAGGAGTGTTCTTGGGAACACAAATTGTACACTCATTGAATGTAACTTGTCAACGCCCATAAAACTATTGGCCATTGTAGATTTGATTTCTCTCCTCTCTATTGCTCCCACTTATTCCAGGAAAAAGTTGAGGGTGAACATTAGCAACTGCAGCTTTCTTCACTAGAGTGGGATCAAAGTTTTCCTTTTGAAATTTAGAAAGCACTTGATCTAAATCAGTTTTTGTCAAACTTGGGTCTACAGCTGTTTTTGGACTCCAATTCCCATAATCCCTGACCACTAGTATCACTAGCTAGGGATGATGGGATTTGTAGTGCAGAAACAGCTGGAGACCCAAGTTTGGGAAAACATTGCTCTAGATTAATGATGATTAGGCTCTCATCAGAACAACCACCATCTTGAGGAATTTGCTATCCTTATCAAAAACTTCAATGTACCTCCTGAACAGGAGCCTCAACTGTTGCCTGAAATGTTTGCTCCAGACCTAAATTTATTATAATTGGAATCCAGAGTCTTATCAATTTTGTCCACTGTGAGGAGAATTTATCACCAGCCTGAAACTGCCAGCAAGGCAGCAAGCACTGCACTATGCATGTCCGTAGGTGGGCAGGGAGGACAAGTGTCAAAACAAAACCTAACAACCTGCATTGGAAACCCTCCAAGAAATGTTGGTAGTATTATTTAAAGTCTTTTAATTCCCCTTGAAATTTATCAGATGTTTCATTCAAACGGACACCCCCAAATTTACCACACACACAAATCACTTTATGGACAATTTTGTGACAGCTCTGTTTTATTTTTAAATGTAAGAGTAGTACTGGCCAGTGACTTGATACTGGGCTCAATTCTTTCTCTGTTCTCCATCTCACAATCCTTCTACATAACATGTTTGCACCAGCCAAATGAGATACATGGGGTCAGATTCAACTAAGTTGTTCCAGAAAGAGAAGCCAGCACAACGAGTCCTGCTAGTGCAATGGAACTTTCTCTGCCTCTCCTCCCCACTCTGACCCCAAATCTGCCCAAGGGGGTCAGGATAAACCTCAGACCATTGCAGAGAACAGGGATAATTGTTTCATCGAGCAAATATGAAAGCTTGCACTGATGGAATCATCAGTTCAACATTGAATTTCACCAACTACGGACTCAGCTACATTTGTAAAGAAAAGGCGTTTTATAGGAGTTATAACACTGTGACACCAGATGGCGCTGTGGAGTCCCGTCTTTCACCAACGTGATTTCCCATTATGAAGTTTACAATGCATTTTCCTGGAATGCTTTTTTTAAATGTGTCTAAATCCAGTCTACATCTATTTCTATAGCAGGGGTGGAGGATACAGCTCCTATCATGTTAAACCAGTTGAGGTTGATAGAAGCTGGAATCCAACAGCATATGCAGAGCGACAGATTCCTTGCCCTTCTTCCACTGCAAAGAAGGGGCATTCAACATAATTCATGGGCACATCCATATATTTTTGTTTCTCTAGCCAGACAGCTGACATACTGGTATGAGCAGAAATGTTTCCCATCCTCCCCCTCACCTGCTTCCTGGTTTCCACAGAGCAATATATATATATATATATATTAACATCTCATTCTGCATTATGCTTTCTTAAGGATATTTTGGTGCAATTGAATCACCCCACTTATTCATTGATATCTAATATCTATTTCCTTTTATTCCTGTACTTTATCCCTCGTGTCTGGCTAATGGATGGAATAACACGAATAACAGATATCAGTATAGAAATGGATCCATTATTGCATTTATTGTGGTATATAAGACATTTGCCTATGAGTTTCTAATAAATGCTTTTGTATGTTAAGACCAACTCTGTGTTAAAAAGATTTCTGCAAATGTAACATGAAGGCTGGTAACATCAACCACACCATGTGGAAATCCATTATAGACGACTGCAGTGCCTTGAGACTGACAATCAGGTCATATATCCATAGCAGTGAGGAGAGGAGGAATGACCACTGGGAAGAGAGCAAGGAGAAGAAATCCCATGATGCATCTGAAGCAGCACAACCGGATGCCTTCATCTGCCCCAGCTGCAACAAAACATGTCTCTCCTGTATCGATCTTTCCAGCCACAGCAAGCGCTGTAACTTTACAAAGATTTGATTTCACCCCCAAAGGTGCACTCCTCCATTGTCTCCCGAGACAGACAGATGCCTGAAAAATGCTAGATTAACAACTGTAATTTACTATGCCATAAATGGCAAGGCAGGTGGTGCTGTGGTCTAAACCACTGAGCCTCTTGGGCTTGCCAATCAGAAGGTTGGTGGTCTGAATCCCTGCGACAGAGTGAGCTCCCACTGCTCTATCCCAGCTCCTGCCAACCTAGCAGTTTGAAAGCAAGCCAGTCCAAGTAGATAAACAGGTACCACTGTGGCGGGAAGGTAAACAGCATTTCCGTGCGCTCTGGTTTTCGTCACGGTGTTCCGTTGCACCAGAAGCAGTTTAGACAACAGCTCCTACTGTGGAGAACTGGGAGGCCAAAGTTTCTATGACTGTGCAGTGATGTAAAAACGAATTCACTCAAAACCATTTTTTTTAATACAGCAGAAACTGCTCCTTAGTATACATAATAAGATTTCGGTGTGACAGCAGGCAAGCAAGCAAGTGAGTGAGCAGATCAGGTGAGCCACAGAGGAATAGACAGTGCAGAAAGGGCATCTCCCCCGGAATAATATTGCTCTGCCATCAGTGTGCACCTCATACTGATGCTGCTGTTTTTGCCTCAACAATGTAAGAGTCCGAGGAGGAGGGAATACTGTATTGTAAAGTGTTGCAACCAACCCTGTGACCTGAGGTAAACAGCCACAAGGACGACAGATGATGGTCTCATGCCATCAACACGGAGGGGGTAGTGGGTAGTATTTGATCTTTTGTTGCTAAAAACTGGCACCTGAGGCTTGTATCCAGTGTAGCACTAATATGCTTCCTGTCAGTGATTTCCACTTGTACAATGAGACTTCCCCCACCACTTTTGATTCTGCAGCTCTCTAAATCTGCTCTGGGGGTTCTTGTAATCCTGTGTGCATGCTAGAAAAGGGAAAACACCCTATTGCACAACTGGAAATCCTTGTGTTGATGAGACAAGAGAATGGGATACCTCCCTGAGTTTGTTTATTTCCTTGTGTCTCGCAAGTGATATTCCTTTTGTGTCTGTCTATTACTATTATTTTTCAAAAGAAAGTTTTGTATATTTAGCAAGAAAAGGATAGGGAAATGTCTTTTCACATTGTAAGTCTGGCAAAGACTATATTTTTTATTATTGTTATTGATAAGGTGGCTGCCATGGGGGGCCTAAAATGGGTGGGTGGCATTGTGGTCCAAACCACTGAGCCTCTTGGGCTTGCTGATCAGAAGGTCGGTGATTCGAATACCTGGAACGGGGTGAGCTCCCATTGCTCGGTCCCTGCTCCTGCCAACCTAGCAGTTTGAAAGCAAGCCAGTGCAAATAGATAAAGAGGTACCACTGTGGCAGGAAGGTAAACTGTGTTTCCTTTTTAAAAAATATTCTTTATTATACATACATAAAGCTTAAACAAAACAAAACAAAACAATACATATAATACAAACAATACAAACTATACATACCCACATACCCAGTATAAACACAACATACATGTTAAACTTCCAACTCTTCTCATTATGCTATATTTTGTCCTTTAGCCTTAACACATTTCATATTAGTTATTTACTTATCTCTTGTTGTTGTTTTTAATCAAGACCAATTTTCCCATATTTTTTCTCTGTTTTCAATATTTATTCTATATCTGTCAGGAGATTTATATTATCCATGTAGTTTCCAAGATATTCTTTGAAAATTAACCATTCATTATTGACTTTTTGTGTAGTATTTCCTCTTATTTTCCTTGTTAATTTTGCAAGATGAAAGTATTCAATCATTTTTCCTAACCAGTCTGTTTTTGTGGGAATTTTATTGCTTTTCCAGGTTTTGGCTATTAAGATCCTCACCACAGTTGTTGCATACATAAATAAAGGTCTCCAAGTTTTTTTGATTTCCATAGACATGATACTGAGCAGGTGTTTCCATGCACTCTGGTTTCTGTCACGGTGTCCTGCTGTGCCAGAAGCAGTTTAGTCCTGCTGGCCACATGATCCAGAAAGCTGTCTGTGGACAAACGTCAGTTCCTTCAGCCTGAAGCGAGATGAGCACCGCATTCCATAGTCACCTTTGACTGGACTTAACCACCCAGGGGTCCTTTACCTTTATACCTTTACCATGGGGTGGGTGGGTGCTTTTGCCTGAAAAGCAGGGTAAAAAGTATTTAAATAATAAAACAATGCGTTATGTCTCAGCTACTTATCTCCCACATATCTAGAAACTGAAAACACATCATGTGGTGTGATCACATTGCAAGTTTCCTTCTTTCAGCTGTATTTCATTGACTTCCAACACAATTAGGCCACATGCAGTTTTATTTTTTTAAAAAAATATTACATGTTCAACATTTATTTTCTGCCCTTACCATAGAGTTGTTGGTATTTTTTGACCCACTTGTCTATTTCTGAAATGCCCAAGTCCTTTTTTATATTTAATGGCCTGTTCTCAATGACCTTAAATAAAGGTGATAACCCTTGACTGCTCTAGTCTTTATCTACATGAAGTAGGCTGCAACACCCAAGAAAAATGAGGTCAACCTAAAACCACTGTTTAAAGCTCTTTGTCCTTAATTATAACTCAGGAACAGAAAGCACTTGGAGGTCAATGCATTCTTCCCCTTACTACCAGCCCCTCACATTGGTGTTTCAATGTTATTTATTTCCAGTTCAAAATTCTACGACAAAAAAGCCCTCTTCCAAATACTGCTGCTCTAGAATCCACCCCATGCTCAGAATTTATCTTTTGATTTAAGGGGGAGGGATAGCAGAGGTTAATGGCAAAAGGAAATGTCGAACATGTTACATGTGGCTGGAACTCTGTGAATCTCTCTGTTGGCAACACTTTGTAATTTGTCCCCACGACTGTGGCAGACATATGCCTAGACAACTATCCTGCTGTGGTGTTAATCAGAAGACCCAGAACCTGCTGAGAGTTAGAGTAATTACACCAGGAGAGCTCATCTCATCTTGAACTCTCCATGGTCCTTCATTTTTGTTAATAGTGAATGGGATACTAATTTTAAAAAACCATGCACACTCCCACCCTCAGATGTTACCAGTTTCATCTCCATCCACCTTTGATGTGCTAGTTCCCTGATAATGACCAATGAACGGGAATTCAGTCAGTGTCAAAGAAACGTCCGTTTTGCCCAACATTTTGCAACTTGCACCCAACTCTTGAAGGCAACTTTGCAGTTATCTCACTGTGATTTGGTGAGAAAGAGATACGCTGAATTATGGGTTCAAAACTATTCTCTCAGCTTGCTCCTATTTAACTCGGGCTTTTAAATAACCACTCACTCGGGGGTCTATGGGGAGCAGGAATTATCTCTAGGCAACCAGAGAGAAAAGCTTTTATAAATTGGTTTTTATCCCCTTTAGGACACCTGTGACTAAGATATTTAAGAACAGGTGAGCTAATACAATTTAATGCATGTTTGGGAACTAGAGTCATGTTTGATAAATTATTAGATTTAGTCTGTAATTCTATGACCTCTGGGAGGGTGTCTTGGGGAGTGACAGGTTACATCAGATCTTTCTCCTAGGTTGCAGGGAGAGCCTCTGATCCTGGTGAGGGAAAATTGATGTTGGAATTCTATTTCTTGGATACATGACACCTCCACAACCCTGGCCCCACTGACATTGGAGTTCTAATATTGGCAGAGGCAAAAGGGCCGTGTTAAAGATTGTTGAAGGTGCATCAGAAATGGACTGGGAAAGAGTTCGATCCAAAAATTACAATGCCTTCCCCATCCACTAACAATCCCCGAAATGTGGGAGAAACGTATGTCAGCTCAGTTTTTAGTATCAGCATTACTACTGATGCAGCTGGTCTTTTAGCAGAGTCGACAAAGAGCTCCACCGTTATTTCTCTCTATCTTTCTTCTATTGCTATGAGGATTGGCGTCTGATGACAGTCCTAAATATGCTAAGATGGGGGCAATAAGACTGCACTGGCAAGACTGTTTGTACTCGTGCCCCATCTGAACCGAGGATTTCTACCACTCATAAACTTGACCATTATGCTACACCACAAGCTTTGTATCACTTATTGTGTATCAAAATGTAGGCAAGTGCGTGAGAGTTTTCTACACATTTTGAACAAGCCTTATAATATTCAAAAATATATTGCCCTCCATCTGTATATATTTATTCTAAAGTGTCATAACACATAACCACAAAATGTACTATATGTATGTGTGTGAGAGAGATGGTGGATAAACACTGTATTTTCTATAGAATTAATGTGTAGAAATCTAGATAATTGCCTGAATGCAGATCCAAATCTATAAATACAGACTCATAATTTGTAGAAATCTCCACAAGTCAGCTGCAACTCAGTCGTATCCCCCTCCTTCAGTGCATCTAAATATCACATTATTACTGTGTGTCAGCACCTATTCAATTAACGTGTCAGAGCTGCAGGTAAATCTTTGCCTGTAAAAAAGAGCCCAAACAGAAACCTGGGTTTCCCAGAAAGCATCTGATCAGCAGCTAGCCACAGACTGTATCTCAGAATTGATTTGACTGTTCTTTGAGAGAACAAAAGTCTCATCTTGCTACAGTTTCTGCATGGCCACAAGAGATCTTGCTAAACAAATCCCTGTATTGTCACATGGTAGGTTTCTCAAGGTTTGCCAATAACTGGAAATTAAATTTCCCCAGCAAAACAGTACCTTTGTAACTCTTAAGAAGTTTGATTCACCAACTACCCTGCCCCCCTATAGCGACAGAGACAAGGGCTCTTCAGTGTATGCTGTATTATTTTGAAAGCAACTATGCTTGCATGTGTCCAGTGGCGTAGCGTGGGTTCTCAGCACCCGGGGCAAGGCAAGTAATTTGCGCCCCCTAACCCGTGGATTTTAGCACTCGAGTCTCTTCCGCGCCCCCCCAGATGTTGCGCCAGGTGCGGCAGGACCCCCTGCACCGCCCACGCTACGCCACTGTTCCCACCACAAGTCTTCAGGACAGCCATCCGAAGGCTGGTGCGGGGAGAAGGTCTCTCCGCCCCACCGCCAGGCTTCGGAGCAGCCTTCCAAAGGCTGGCGCGGGGAGAAGGTCTCTCCGCCTCACCGCCAGGCTTCGGAGCAGCCATCCGAAGGCTGGCGCGGGGAGAAGGTCTCTCCGCCCCACCGCCAGGCTTCGGAGCAGCCTTCCAAAGGCTGGCGCGGGGAGAAGGTCTCTCCGCCCCACCGCCAGGCTTCGGAGCAGCCTTCCAAAGGCTGGCGCGGGGAGAAGGTCTCTCCGCCTCACCGCCAGGCTTCGGAGCAGCCATCCGAAGGCTGGCGCGGGGAGAAGGTCTCTCCGCCCCACCGCCAGGCTTCGGAGCAGCCTTCCAAAGGCTGGCACGGGGAGAAGGTCTCTCCGCCCCACCGCCAGGCTTCGGAGCAGCCTTCCAAAGGCTGGCACGGGGAGAAGGTCTCTCCGCCCCACCGCCAGGCTTCGGAGCAGCCTTCCAAAGGCTGGCACGGGGAGAAGGTCTCTCCACCCCACCGCCAGGCTTCGGAGCAGCCTTGCGAAGGCTGGCGCGGGGAGAAGGTCTCTCCGCCCCACCGCCAGGCTTCGGAGCAGCCTTCCAAAGGCTGGCGCAGGAAGAAGGTCTCTCCGCCCCACCGCCAGGCTTTGGAGGAGGTCCGAGGACAGTGGGGTTCCTGCTTCCTCGAGGAGGGCCGGCCAAACGCGCCCCCCCAAATGTTGCGCCCGGTGCGGCCGGCACCCCTGGCACCCCCCACGCTACGCCACTGCATGTGTCCATCTCTCCCCTCTGCTAATACCTTGATAAAATGGTTCACCATTTGATTATGTAAGAATGGGGAAAATTGGATATGTCATATGTTTATTCAGTTATCTGGCATTGGTCTCTTCAGAGTGATTGTTACCTTATAGCTCAGTATTTCTTGAACCCAAAGCACAGCCATAGCAACCTAGTTACATATTTCACCTTCAGCTTATCAAAGCATTCCCCAGTTTTAAGGAAATTTATCGCTACGATTCACAGCTTTTGTGAGTCCCACTGTTTAATCAAAGTAAGTGAATATTTGATCTAGTATTCTTCTTGTAGCCCAGATGAACAAAGAATTTCTAGAGCCTAGAAGAAATTTGCTAGGTGAGATCTGCACTAAGATATTGTCTACCCAGGACACTAGCTGTGTCTAAAATTGGATCTTTCCCATCATTCATATAAACCTTTAGATGATAATTAAAATTCCCCTAGGTGGACAACTGGAAGATAACTTCCATCACAATCTACATGAGAAATTGACCATGGAAACAAACAAAGAGAATGGCTGTCTATCATATTCTTAGAATGGAAAACGTAGACGAAAATGAGTTCTCCTTCATTAGATGAGCTACGTTACTTTCAGACCTACTGCAGAAACTGGGAGCTAACCAGAGTGCTGAAAATTCACATTTGACTTTGAGAGTGTTGAAATACGGTTTCGGTGGGTTTAAAGTTGCTTTGACCTATTTAGCAAATTTGCATTGACAGCTGACAATCAGGGATAGAAATTCATGTTTTCTTCTTCTGTTACCCATTAGTCCCATAAGATTAGCAGAACCTATTATGTTTTATTCTACTTGTTTGGAAACCAAGCCTTATGAACAACGGTTGAGAGAGTTGAGTATGTTTAGCCTGAGAAAAAGGAGACTGACATGCAAGATGGCGCAAGCTTGTTTTCTCCTGCTCTTAAGGGTAGGACCCATAACAATGAATTCAAGTTATAAGAAAGGAGATTTTGATAAACATCAGGGATAACTTTATGACAATGAGAGCTATTTTGCAGTGGAACAGACTCCCTCAGGAGGTGGTAAAAAACTCCTTCTGTTGAGTTTTTTAAGCAGAAGTTGGATAACCATCTGTCATGGATGCTTCCAACTCTACAATTCTATGATTCTTGGAGAGGATTTGAATACTAAGAGTTTGTCCTAGCAGTAAGGGATAGACTCCTTGCCCAAGCTACAAATGAATTATCTTTCCCTGATTACAATAATTTTTTGCCAACAGTAAATACAGTAATACAGTAAAATTGCTTTTTTTTCAGAAAATTGCCCTTCCTTTTTTAAATTTAAAAATACAATTTAATTGTGTTCTGATCTGGTGAGCATTATCAGGGGGCTATGGTTGATATTGCATAGGGAGATGCTCAACTAACAAAGAACCTGGTTGCTAACATAGCTATAGTTAAGAGCGGGGAAATGGGGATGAGGTTGCCACTGTTGTATGATCTAATAACCTCTGCAATGTGCTGGACATTGGTTGCTCTTTAAGACAGTCTGGAAGCTTTGCTTTGTGCAGAATGTGGCAGCCAGTTTGGTGCCCTGTGTTGAGTCATATAGTGAAGGTAAACACAGGCATTACAAATCCTATTGGTAACAAGTTTGTTTCCAGCCTAAACTCATGCTGCTGACCTTAGCCTTTAAAAGCCCTATTTGGTCCAGATCTGGGACATCTTGGAATGCACCTTATCTCATACGTATATCACCATTCATTAAGGTCTAGCAATGATGTCCTGTGATGGGTGCCACTTCCCTCAGAGTGATGAGGTTAACATCTCTACACAATATAATTTCTTTGTTTAAATCAGTTTATGGGATGTTTACCAGTTGGCTGAGTGATTCAAGAAAACAGTGAATACCTCCCCCCCCCCTTTTTGATAGGCATTTCATCGTTAGATTTATAGGCATTTTGTATGGTCTGGTGTTGTTAAAATTTCAATTTTAATGGTGGTTAAATTGTTGTTTTTATCTGTATGCTTTATTCTTGTTCCCTGTGAAAAATTTGTAAATGGTGAAAAGTGAATTATAAATCTCTAAATAAAAACACCAAGCAAATAACTAAATTATTGTGTTCAACAGCAAAGTGATGACCTTTAAATAGTCAGTGATCTGGCATTTCCATGAATCAGCATCAAAATGGTGTAAGAATGCCACAGACATTACTGGCATTAAGGAATCCAATCAAATTGTCAATTGGTCCCAAAGCAAAAACTTTTGCCTAGATTAATCCCAGATGGATTTCTCATTGGGTAAGTAGCATTACAAGACTGCTTAGAATACATGCAGGTCACAAACATGTTTTTTCTAATTTTATGGATCCTTATAAACTTTTCCCATTGATGTCATTTCAGCATGTAGGAGCAGAACCCATGTCCTTTCATATTTCCAGAGACTGGTGACCATGCTTTCATCATTCTAGCCTTTATTGTGATGCAGTTGCAGAAATATTTCATGCAAGTGCACCAGCTTTCTATAATTATATTTTCATTAAAGTTGTGAAGGGCTATGATAAAAATGTATGATGGAAATTAAATCATAATGACCATACAAAAAAAGAGAGAGGCTGATATGGAGCTATGGGTAGTTTTTGAAGAGGACAAGAGAATCCCTTATTCAGTCTATGTGGATAGGTCTCAGGGTCTCAGGGAACAAAATGGTAGTCTTGATGATGGACAGCTGATATGATCAAGCAAAGCAATTTGAAGAATATGCAGTCTCCATCCTGTTAGATAAATCCTGTTAGATAAATCAATGAAGTTTGGCTTCAGCATTAGGATAATAAGCTTTGCTTCAGCCAACAGTCAAAGTGTGTATCTTTGCAGCCTCCTTTGTGCACACCCCCAATGCTGATAAATGTTACTGTATCTTTAATTTGAATAGACTCTTAAGACCAAGATTCCCAGTTCATTTGTTCAGTTAGAGAAGGTTAAACTCAGTTGATTAATATTGTACCTATATGGGTGTTTGCTTGTTAATAAAATATCTCTTCTAAATTACTACTTTGATTCTGGAACTTCATGTTGGAGACAACACGTGGTACCAGGAGTGCATTACACAATTTTGTGAAGGTACTTTGGAATATTTGAAGCTAACACAACAAATCATTTCACAACTCGCTGCTTGCTGTACTTAAACCTTTTCCCAAACTGCCATTCGCCCTCCCTCAGTGTCACCCCCTGATCACTCTACTCACACGAGTGCCATGGTTTGAAATCACCACATTTTCTCTCTCTGTTTCCTTTATTCAAACTTCTGCTGGTTTGTTTGTTTTTTTAATGAAGACCTGTCTCTTTCTTTTGCTCCCCTCCCCCACCCTGACTTCACATAAATCCAGAATTGTGATGAGAACTGCAAATCCTCCAATGGGAGTCTGACAGTGATGACAGCCTTGCATGTTGATGTATATAGGAAGATAATAAGTGCTGCTCCATTTATTTTCCCTTACTGACATAAAAGTAGGAGATAACACATGCTATCTTGCCCTGAGGAGAAGAAACATATCTATCTTCTGAAACAGTAAAGATTCAGACCTGGGGAAGCTTTATCGCCCTGATAACTATCTGAACCTCCTTGGGGACAACCACATCACACTGAGAAAGCTGTGCATCTAGATGATCCTTTAGCAAAGCCTTCGCCATCTTGGTTCAACAACTCCCCAGCTGGGCTAGCTGGGGCTGATAAGAGTTGTTGTCCAAAAGATTTGGATGGCACCAGATTGGCAAAGGCTTCTTTATCAAAGCGTCCTTTGGTTTCTGCTTTGAGGAGCAACTGGTATTTATCCTGAATTTCTTAGAGTAAGCACTGTCGTGTGTCTTTTAAGCCACTGGTTGCCTGGTCTGTTTATTCATAGCTTTCCATTTAGAACTCCTTTATTATTGCTCTCCATCTTAAAAAAAGTAGTTTGCTTAATCTCCAAGATTTACAGCTGCTCCACAGTCAGAAGACTCTGCTTGCATCTGCTAATTGCACTGTCATTTCAGAGGCCTGGCAGCACATCTGGCTTGATGGATTGTATCTTCAGAGTGTTTCCCTCTCTTTGTCATTTGATAGAATGCAACCTGATTTCAAGCCAGCTCCCAGTACATGTACCACGTTCAGCTTTGCTTTCTTTAATGTATGACCAAACTTTTTATCGTACTTTGGAAATGATTTTTTTTTTTTGTAGTCGACACAATCATCAGAGTCTTGATTTTGTTAGCTTATCCACAAAAGGAGAAATATTGCTTTAAGGCTTATTCCTTTCTGAAGTCACCAGGAAGCTCCTTAGTTAAGACCAGTAGATCAGCACAGTGGCATAGGTAGGGGTTGGGGTGGGGTGGTCCACCCCGGGTTCCATCCCTGAGGGGGGATGACATCGGCATGGGCAGCACCCCCATTGGGATGCTCTTGCACGGGCGCCACCATTGGGACGCTCGCACACGGGTGGCCACCCCCCCCCATTGGGACACTCATGTGGGTGACATGCCCCCCCCCCCACTCCAGGTGCCGAAACCTTTAGCTCTGCCACTGGATCAGCATAGCCAGAGAGCTTGTGAGTTCTCTTGGCAGTTGTCGTCATATACATGTGTGCCTCCAACCCTGATAACCTCAGTGGGACTTCTGCGTAAGCATGTATCAGATTGGTCCACAAGTCTCGTTTAGACACAGAAATCAATTAGCTGCAGCTAGTTCCAGTCCTCTTGCTTTCAGTAGGACATAGTGATAGCTAACCCTTTTATTCATTGGTTTGTGTTAGGAAGTTGGGGGGGTGTCAATCTGGATGGTGTCCTTGAATCTCTTCCAGGCCTAGTGAGGGCTAGAATCCGATAGACTAGCTTGTCTTCATAGTTTCTTTGAAGGGACCGTCTTGGGTGGCAGATAAGGCACCAAACTGGCTGCAATCCGTAGCTCAATTTTGAAATAATTTTTGATTTGATTTTCAAGAATATAAACATACAACAAAAGCAATTCCGTATCCAAATATCGAGATTAATCTGAATCTCCTGGCTTCCCCCCATCCCTTCCATGAGCCCTATTCATCCTATTTTCAACTGCATATTAAAACTTTCTTCTCCAATGTTTTTTATCTTTCTAAGTTATCCACACATTCTGTTACATGTGTGTTTAAAATCCCTCCAGTGTTTCAAACTGCTTCCAATAATCTTGTGTATACATTATAAACTTTTCCCATTCTTTTTAAAAGTTCTTGCCTTCTTGATTTCTGAGCTTCCCAGTTAATTTTGCCATTGTAGCATAGTCCATCAACTTGGTTTGCCATTCTTCTCTGGTCAGGGTTGTCTCTTCCTTCCATCTCTGGGCTAGTAATGTCCGTGCGGCTGTTGTCGTGTAAGTGAACATTTTTTTTATGGTCCTTTGGGATCTCGGTGCCTATAATTCCTAATAAAAAGGCTTCTGGTTTTTTAAACAAAAGTTACTTTGAATATTCCTTGTCCCCATTTCATTATATATCGAATCCTTAGTCCAATTCTGGTTTGGGGTGAAGTGCTGCATCACTCCAACATCAAGCAGGTGTGATCTCAGGGTACCCCATTAGAGGGGTCTAAGTGGAAGTCTCTGTCCAGAAGCCAAGTGTGGGGCAGACAGGCTATAGGGCTTTCAGTAACAGTGAAGGGGAGAGTTACCTCTATAGACCCACATCTTGAGAAGGCCTCAATCCCAGCCACAACTCTGCTTCATCTTCTGCCCTTCATCTGGAGGTTGATAATGGATATACACCCAAGTGCCTAGGGCAAAGCCTACCTATGTCTGTAATCAATAAAACATGTGGCCAATTTTAAATCCCAGAACATTGCCTTGCTTAGTTTGTTGACACCTATTGTTGTCCTTGCCTTCACCCACAAGGGTGAGGCGCACTGAGGGTGGGTCCACAATAGAACTCCTACATTTTTATTCCACTGGGAGCCAGTTCTTTCCCCAAACAAAATGTCACCACTTCGTAATCGGTGTTCTGGCACTTTTCAATTTAACACCAGCATTAGTGGATGCAAAGGCTGCATGATAAATTCTTCCTTCATTTAAATGCCATAATGAAACTAAGCATATATTCTCTTTGTATCTTCTGACACATGATCGAGTATCTCCCATGATTTATTTTATTTTATTTTTTTGGTCTGAAAATTAATAGGAATAAATGCAACTTTTTACAACCGTCAGCATTGTTATTGTCTTCTAATGGTCAAATTTTCCAAGCCACTGGTCCTCTAATCCAGTCTTAGTTGGCATATCCAGGTGAATGAAGCTAGTTGTTTTATGGCATTCCAATTTAATCCGTAATGGATTTTACTCAGAATGATTTCCACTGTGAAATAATTTAATTTCTTTTTTCCACTGTCAGCTACACTGGAGCAAATTCATAGGACATCCTATGAATTCATTAGTCACAATCATACTGACAGTGATATAAATGAGTGTAGAATTTGAATCCTTGCCTGTGAAAGAAAAATTACATATTTGCACATATTTGTTTTTCAAAGTCTAATAATAGTTCATTGCCTTTACTGGAAATATCATGTTTTTATTTTGAGCAAGGAACAATAAATGGAATTCTGACCATCTCATTTCACTTCTGGCAGTTATATTCTGGTTACCTAGTAACTAATCTTGCAATGCCCATGCCTCTGTGTAGTTTTTATCCACTTATTTAGTTATGTTTGCTTCTGTTGCCTCTCCATGTAGGAAATAAAAGGTGGGAAAAGCTTAGGGTAGGAGACAGTTTCTGATAAAGCAATTAATCATTTGTTTTTGGAAAGGATGTGTTTCTTTGCTGGTGGATTTCAGAATTACTGGGCTGCTGACGCCGAACCTGATTTATAATGAGGGCTGCTTCTCTTGCTGCAAAATGGGACAAGAGACTACAAACTAAATCCACACCCTCAGTGCAGGAAATATTTTGGGGCCTTCCTAGCAAGCATCAAACGCAGGTGTTTTAAATCTTCTTCACCCTAATTTAAATCTTTTTTTCTATCATAGCTGTAATCTCTGTGAGAGCCAGTGTGGTGTGAGAGAGCCAGTGTGGTGTAGTGGTTAAGAGCAGTAGTCTCGTAATCTGGGGAACCGGGTTCGCGTCTCCGCTCCTCCACATGCAGCTGCTGGGTGACCTTGGGCTAGTCACACTTCTCTGAAGTCTTTCAGCCCCACTCACCTCACAGAGTGTTTGTTGTGGGGAGGAAGGGAAAGGAGAATGTTAGCCGCTTTGAGACTCCTTAAGGGGAGTGATAAAGCGGGATATCAAATCCAAACTCTTCTTCTCTTCTTCTTCTCTGTGCCAACAGGTGCTATAAGCAGACTAAGGCCATATGTGTGTACAAGCAGGTTTCTGCATACATACAGAGGGACTGCACTGAAAAAACTGCATCCATATCCTGGATCTCAGGGAAGGATGTTGTAAGGAAGGAAGAAGTCCAGCCGCCCTCTCAGGTGCAAGAGAGAGGAAAGACAGCAGTGCTGGCTGACCACATTTTGAAGCGAAGCATTGCAGGGGTTTGGACTGGATGACCCTCAGGGTCCCTTCCATCTCTACAATTCTATGATTCTATGAACTCACCTTCCCATTTCTCACAAGCCCAGAGTCCAAGGTTACCTTTCATCAGCACTGTTGATTGCACAGTGCCTGACTAGTCAGGTTGTGGTTGAAAGCACTGAGCTCTTGGTAAGAGAAGATGACCTGAATCTAGACTTCCTCTACCTCCTACTGTCAAATCCAGATCAGTGCTGTTGCTGACATAACTTTATGACCACTGCTCCATAGCAATTGTGTTATACACTTCCATTCACCTTATAGATGGGTTTATGAAACATTTCTGTATGCTTCTGCTGTTCTGAAGAAGAATTTCATGAAACAGTGGGTATATTCGGAATCACTGTTCACTACGTCTGTTTGCGGACCACTTCGGCAGCGTTGGACCTCATAAAACAAAGATTTATGACTTGTTTTCACCAGATAAGAATCTGACCCATTGCTTCTTTCAGAGACTTGCATAGTCTTTCAGAGACTTATAAGACTTATGTTTATTTGGTTCTATGTTTTCAAGAGAATCCATCAAGAGCGCATATTTTGTGATTTTCAGAGATTTATAAGATTTCTGTTTATTTGGTTTTGCAGAGAGTGAATATTTCATATATTGATAGCTGTCAATGTTTCCCTTTTTTTAAAGGGAAATTCCCTTATTCCGAATAGGATTCCTCGCAAGAAAAGGGAAAAGTTGACAGCTATGCATATATTTCATACTGTTCAATGTTCTGTATGGATTATATAAAGTTTATATTGACATTGCATTGTTGTATTTGTACATCAAGTTGTCTTGGATATTACTGAGTCTGTCTGCAGCGGCAGAGGAAGGTGCTCTGTACCACAGGACCTCCGGAGTCTGCCTGCCTCTTCCCACTCAGCCGCCCTACAGCTGAGTGGGGAAGCAGCGGGCAAACAGTTTGGAGCCTGCGCGTGCACAAGCCACCATGTCTCTCCCAGGAGAGACGCGTGGCTCGGGCACACTGCAGGCCCCATGGTGAGTGCCACCCAGCATTTTGTCACCCCCTTCAGTGGTGACACCCGAAGCAACCTGCACCTACCACACACCCCTTCCTCTGCCCCTGTCTGTCTGGACAATCTATACACACAGAACACAACTTTTCAGCATAAACTAGTGCATAGAAGGCTTATATCTGAATGGGAGCCATCATTCCTTAAAAGATGCAAATGCATGTACATTTCCTCTCACTCTCTTTATGTCTAATTATAATTAAAGTGCTTCTTCATTCTTCTTTCGTGTGCAGGCATTTGTCATAACCACACTATAGCCATTACTCAAGTTCTGGCATCTTCCTACATCTGGCCCACTGCCGGATCTAGCAGATAAATTATTGTCATCACTTCTTTACCTCAAAACTACAGAATCTACACATGCACCCTTTTTCATTATTCTGGTTTCTCAGCACTTGAGTTTATCTCCATTTTCCTCTGTAGGAAAATTTACTGTTTACTGTGCATCACACATATGTGGTTGAGTTATAGAACTTAACGTGCTGCAGGTGTTTCCAGTCAAACCAGTTTGATCCCTTTAATTAAGAGATTGTCAAAATGTGTTGCTATGGCATTGGATCTACCTGCTATCCTGGCAATCATGCTTCCAACCCAGGAAGATGCTTCCAAAATGATCCCCATCTAAATTCCCCTCTAGACTTTGGAGTTCCAAATCACATGCCATTGTTTCAGAAGTAGAACTCATGCAATAGGAACTCACTATCATTCTGTTTTCTTGCTCTCTCTAAGGATGGCTATGGAATCTATCTGCAGTCCTTCCTCTATTCTGGATTAACTGGAAGCAACCCCCATGGCAGGTTGCCAGGAACAGATAAGACAAGGAAAAGTCCTTACCTAGCAAGCCAATTGGGCACGTGGGGCAGCGTGTGTGCCCTGAGCCCGGTGGTGGTGCCAGCTGTCTGCGGGGCAGGGTGAACCAGGGCAGGACACTCTGCAGGGCCTCTGAGGAGTCTGCCTGCCTCCTCCCACTGAGACTCCCTACAGCTGAGGGGGAGGCGGTGGGCAGACTGGGTCAACGCGGAGCCTGCGGACACCCAAGCCACAGCATCACTCCCAAGAGAAAAGCGTGGCTCGGGCACACTGTAGGCCCTGCAGTGAGTGCCGCCCAGCATTTTGTCACCTCCCTCAGTGGTGACACCCGGAGTGAACCACCCCCACCCCCTTTCCTCCCCCCCCCCGTCCTTGCCATCTGCTTTTTATTCAATATTCATAGAGAAAGGCTTGGGAATGTAGCCTCTCAGAATAATGGCATTGACCCAAGTAAATTTCCACCCCCTCTTCTGTCCCACTTCTCATTCATCACTTCTACAGGTGCCGCTAAGTGCCCTCTGTCTTCGATTCCTTTGCTCTCCTACTTTTAAGGCTTGCAGGTTTCTGGGAGATGGTGGGTCTGAAATGCTTTCTAGTGATAACATGTCAGCTAGCTGCTCCAGCTCTGCCTCCTCCTCCTCTTTTCCCATGATTTCCCAACTTTCCTCCTCATCATCTTCTGAGCTGTCACCTCCCTCAAACCCCTTTTGTAATTCTGAACTGTCTTCTCCTCCTCTTGAAGGGTCAGGCTAGGGAGGCGGTCTCCACCATTCCTCTTCTTCCCATTCCCAGACAGTGTGTGTGTGTGTGTGTGTGTGTGTGTGTTACAGAATCACACACACAAACAACAGCAAAGCACTCTAGTCTCTAGAAAAATTCCAGTGGAGGTTCATTTGCACAGCTTCCTCCATTGAGAGAGAAAATGGTTACTTTATTTACTGCAAGAAATTGTATACCGCTTAGCACTGCAGTCTGTATGCAGTAATATCACAGAAGATACAACAGAGATTTAAAAAATCAATTGAAATAAAATCAGAATCTAGCAGCCATGAAGCACCAACATAGTCCGTTATTTTAATTGAAATTGGTAACATTTCAACTAGAGCTTAGGTCGCATTCACACCATGCATTTAATGCACATGGCTTCCCCCAAAGGAGCCTGGGAACTGTAGTCTGTTAAGGAAGCAAGGCATTGTAGCTTGGTGAGGGGTAAACTACAGTTCCCATGATTCTTTGGTGAAAGGCATGTGCTTTAAATATGTTTTCTATCCATTGTTTGGAAGTGCACAAAGGAAGCTGACCCCTAGTATGGTTGCACTTTCTCTCGGCAGCCTCAATAAACAATGAAGGCTGCTGCCAGCTTCCTTGTGTACAGCTTAGATCAGGCTGCCTTTTCTCCAGTAAGTTGTGTACCACTTATATATAATTGTATGGAAAAAATTCACTATGACTGGCCCCAAATCCTGTGTGTGTGTGTTTGTTTTGAGGGGAACCCTGCTTTTAACAATGCATGTTATTTCCCCTGATTTCAACAGGGCAATGGGTATGCCTAGTTTTTGTTGCAACTCAAATAAAGATAAACACACTGGGTATAATGCTCATCCCTTAAATGTCTGTTCGTGTTTTAAAAGGAGAGCATTTACTTCCCCCCAGCAACTGCTTGGGTCTCTGTAGGTTAATCCAACTCACATTTTGAGATCGTATGTTTTATTTCAGTGGGGTTTGTGGAATTTTTTTTTTTTAAATGCTTAGCTACTGCATGCCTTTGCAATGCCCTTCTACAGGAAATTGAGAACAGCAGAGTGACTGTATTTTCCAGTCAAAATTAAAAACCCATTCGTTCAGCTTGACTTATGCTTAGCGACAGCACTGTGTATTTCTCACTGTGACATGAATACATGGAAGACCAGCTATGAAGCTATACAAAATTACGTTACATTGTATGGTGCAGTTGGCGTTGTCCACCTTTTTCCCCTAAAGCTATTATTACTCCAGTGGTTTAATGCAATTTTTGTTCAGCGTTATATTCTTAACTAAGCATGAATGGCATAATGTGAGATGGTAATATCCTAACATAAATAAAACATGAGTGGGTCCCCCCCCCCACAACACTACAGGTGTAAAATGTCACTAATGAAGAATTAATGTGATGTTAATTACTTGGATTTGTTTAGGCGTAGAATATAAGAGGAAATGGGGAGGGGGTTTGACAGGTGGGGGAAAGCAATTTGACAATGCAATTGCTTTTGAGGCTATACTACATCCGTTTCCAACTCCCTCTTTTTGTGCCCTGTAAAAATCGAACAGCATTTGTTGAAACCGTGAATAAAATGTGCAGGTCGAGAGGCAGAATTTCTTTTAAGCTTTTATGGAGTTGTAAAAGAGGTAGTTTAAAATGCATTTGTTTGAACCAAGCACAACCAATTCGTGTGTAGTCTTGCTTGTCAGATTTCTGAAATATGCTGTCCTGGTATGTATGTCACCATACCAAAAATGAAATCCATTTTCAGTTCCTATCATAACGCTTCAAAGGTTAGTTTCAGATTTTTTAAAGGGATGGGTCAGGCCCGGATCAGTAATGCAGTTTTAAAGGCACTGGCATTGTCATTTATCTGTCTCGAGAGACAATGGAGTGTGCCTCTTGGGGTGAAGTCAAACCGTTTGGTTAACACAGGGGTCAGCAAACTTTTTCAGGAGGGGGCTGGGCCACTGTCCCTCAGACCTTGTGGGGGGCTGGACCCCCCTCTCCTGAAAGCACCCCCTCCCAAAAGGACCCCCCCTCTCCTGAAAGGACCCTTCCGCCGTCACTCATGCTGACGCCGCCAACACCGCCTCGCCTTCGGCAGTGTCGTCAACCTCCTCTGCCTTGCCCAGGGGTCCGTGGGGCGCAGAGCCCATGCCGCTGGCCTGGGCAGTGGAGGCAGCCTCCCTGCCACCGTCACCGCTTCCTCCCTCTTGGCTCTTGGTCATACGCGGCCACCTCAGCGGGAAGGAAGGGGCGTTGGCCAGAGGCGTCTGTGACTTCGGATTGGCTGCAGGAGCTTCCTGAAGCCAATCCGAAGCTGCGCCAGTGCTGTGGAAGTCAGTCCCCATGTGGTGAGGCCTCTGCGCTATGCTGGTTTAGCATGGGGACTGACGAAGCAGGTGGCAGGGTCTGCAAGGTTCGCGGGCCAGATTAATGAGCCGGGTGGGCCACAGCCGGCACCCATGCCTTAGTTTGCCAACCCCTGCATTAGCAGCACCCAAGTGACCTCCCTGGCGTGCAAGCCTGGGCAGCATGTATGGAGGTTCTGGGCTGCCTCAGTGACATGGTCCAAAGGAAAGCAGAACAATATGTTTGGCACCAGCTTGGCTGCAGCAGTTGCTGGAAGGAGGCATACAAGGCAACATCCGACCATCTTAAGGACTTCACTCCGGATTTCTGCAGTGTTTACTTCCTTAGCCTTTTCTTCTCCCAATGACATCCCTCAAGGCAGACTTTTCCTTCTTCTATATGGCCTCCCTTTCCAGGTTGACAAGCTCCATCTGCCCCTTTAAGATTTAAGGGCTTCTATCAGGATATTTGTAAGTAACAGGGCTAAACTGATTCTTCCTCAGGTTTGCTTTTAGGCTGAGAAATGCTATGGGGGGGGAGGCAGAGCTAAAAACCCATTAATCCTGGTTGTTTGACACTGTTCACAGACACTCCCCGCCAACCTTGCTGCTTTGGCAGCCATTTCCACCTTTACATTTATCCTGAATGATCCTAGCCAAACAGGGATCACATACTTGACATGATGATGCCACGACACTCTGCAATCACTCAGATTAGGTTACCTTCTGATGCCATTAAGGACAAATGAAACCCATTTAGAGAGAAGGCATGAGTCCTATTGTGGCTACATGAAGAATCCTCACTCACTAGATCATCACCTTGTCGTGGTGAGTGGGTTTGCATGTTCCTGCGATCCTTGGGAGTCTCATACTCTCTGCAGGGTCACCTAAGGTAGTAAGGTCAAAGGGAGGAGCTAGACAAAGAATGATCCAAGAAGTCCTCATCGGCAGAACAGACAGAGGATAACAAGTGGTATGTTAATAATAATAGTAATAATAATAATTTATTATTTATACCCCGTCCATCTGGCTGAGTTTCCCCCACTACTCTGGGTGGCTCCCAATCAAGTATTAAAAACAATACAGCGTTAAATATTAAAAACTTCCCTGAACAGGGCTGCCTTCAGATGTCTTTTAAAAATAGGATAGCTACTTATTTCCTTCACATCTGAACGGAGGGTTTCCACAGGGCAGGCACCACTACCGAGAAGGCCCTCTGTCTGGTTCCCTGTAACCTTACTTCTCGCAATGAGGGAACCACCAGAAGGCCCTCAGTGCTGGATCTCAGTGTCCGGGCTGAACGATGGTGGTGGAGACGCTCTTTCAGGTATACAGGACCGAGGCCGTTTAGGGCTTTAAAGGTCAGCACCAACACTTTGAATTGTGCTCAGAAATGTTACAACAGCTGTGAAGGCAGGCAAAGGCTGAATCCTTCATCTACTGGTCTAATCTACTCATGCCTTCAGAATAGAACCTTACTGTGAATACTGTGCATTGGTCAGTGTGCACTGATCTCCACACATAAAACAAATTCATGCACAGGCATCTTCAAAAATAAAATAAAATAAAGAATTATAGTTGTCTATAAGTCATTCTATCAAAGCCAGAACCTATGCAGCATTTTCACAATATCCCAAAAAGATTACCCAGAGAGGGGGCCTATTTCAATTATGCAGAATATATTTTTTACAGAATAGAAATCCTCCCTTTGGCTCAGCCCTGGGGGAAAGTCCCAGGAGAGGTTTTCATTGAACACAATGCTGTCATGCTCGATAATCTTAATAGCAGCTCCTCTCCCCAAGTGGGGAGAAGTTCATAGCAGAGTTTGCACTGTTCAGAGCTTACATGATGCATGCTGATCTTAAGAATCCCCTTAAAGGACCTGACACCCTAACCTGACATTCAGAGGAACCTGTTGTTGCAGCATGCTAATTAACACTCCGTCAGACTTTGTTTGCATGGGCATTTCCTGCAAAATTTACTGCAGGAGGTTCCCTTCTTTAGTGCTCGCCTGCACATGTCTTGCAGTGAAGTGCTCTCTGGAGAAAATTAAATGACTGTGGAAACTTCACACAGCAGAGTTTAATGTGCTGGGGCAGAATTTTATTGCAGGTAAAATCCTGCCAAGGGAAGAGGCAGAAAGAAGGGAGCCTATCCTGGCAATAATTTTCCACCTGTCTTGCCTGCCAGGAAACTCCAGTGGTTGCTTGGATAGTCCAGCAATGTGTAAAAAACCTCCACAAAAATGTACCTAGTCTTGCTGAATCCCTTTTCACTTCATTTAGGAATCCCTAGGTTAGCTTGCCCGCAGAGGAGCCTAAAATTTTGGTTTAAGTAAAACCCAGTGGCAGCTGTGAGATGTGCAATGCTCTCCTAAGCTAGTTTGCTGGCCTTACAAAAATCGTTTTTACTTCCTTTCAAATTTATCAAGATATTCCACCTGAGGAAAAAAAATTAGGGCCAAGCTAACAAGCTAAATTCAGTATGAAACGTGGGGTTTGTGGGACACCAAATGCTCCCAAAATGTAAATGTCTATTTAATTTATTTCTTCTGAGGCTGTTTGCTCACTTTGCAGCTGTGGTGATCTGCCTCTCTGCTGGTACTCTGGGATAATTTGTCTTCACCATCACTGTATTATCTTAGCTAATCAAAGATCACATAGTGTGCAAAATGATGGTGTGCTGCTATGTAGTCAGTCATCATGGAGAGCAAACACTGATGTCACGGATGGGGAAGTACATGATCCCCTTATTTTCCAGGCAAACCGGCTACACTTTTTATTATTCCATGCTGTGTTGTGGTCGCTGTAGTCCAAAAAAGGGGGACAGGATGAGTTCCCCAGTTGCCTAAGCAAAACAGGGCTGTTTCCCTGCATTCCAGCGTAGCACTGCAAGGCTTAGAAACTACTCTGCCTTGGTTAGACCACACCTGGAATACTGTGTCAAATTCTGGGCACCACAATTTAAGAAGGATGTTGACAAGCTAGAACGTGTGCAGAGGAGGGCAGCCAAGATGATCAAGGGTCTGGAAACAAAGCCATATGAGGAATGGTTGAAGGATCTGGGTATGCTTAGCCCGGAAATGTGGAGACTGAGAAGAGATATGACAGTCATCTTCAAATATCTCATGTGGGAACATGCAAGAGGGAACAAGCTTGTTTTTTCCTGCTCAGGAGGGTAGGACTCGAACCAATAATTTCAATTTACAAGAAAGGAGATTCCGATTAAACATCAGGAAAAACTTTCTAACAGCTGTTCAACAGTGGAACAGTCTCCCTCGGGAGGTTGTGGGCTCTCCTTCATTGGAAGTTTTTAAGCAGAGGCTGGCTGGCCATCTGTCATGGATGCTTTAGCTGAGATTCCTGCATTGCAGGGAGTTAGACTAGATGACCCTTGGGGTCCTTTCGAACTCTGCAATTCCACAGTTCTATGCTTTGCATTCTCTAGGCAATTAAACAAGGGTCCATTTCCTCATGAGCAACCTTTCAGGGGGCGCATGCCATTTGTGGGCAGAGTGAGAGGCAAAAAGGGATTTGACAGGAGGATAAATTCTGGCCATACAAAAACCGCAGGTTGCTACTTTTGCACACAGTTCAAGGGCACATTGTAGCCAAGCAACACAATTTGTTGAAGGCGTGGATCAGGGCTGGTGAAGGGTGTGGCCTGGGGAGAGGGGCGTGGCCTGAGGATAGTCTTGAGGGCTGTATAGTGAGGCCTAGAGAGTATACAATAAATAGGATGTGCTCTCATCTCCTTGTCCACCACAATGGCCAAACTTCACCAATCTTCCCATGGCTCTCTCCAGTGCATAAACAAAAGGGGAATTGTCTACTTTTGTAGATCTCAAGCAAGGCTGTAAAGTTAAGGTGTCTGTTTCACCTAGATTTAGTTTGTTTCTTTGTTATATTTGCACCATCCATTGAAAGCTGGTGTGGCACAAGGGGGTATCTATGCTGGGGAGACCCAAATTCATATTCCCACTCAGTCATGAAGTTCTGAGGATCAAATAGGATAAGTCTGGTATGATGCCGTGATTTCCTTGGAGGAAGGGGAGAATGACAATGTGATTATTAAAATAATGACAGTTTCCAAATATGAACCAAGTTAAGCATACATTGAATCTAGAAAGGAAAAGCATTCATGCTAGAAGCCTGCAATGTTTCTTTAAAGGGTAAACTTGCAATATAGCTGCATTTTCTTTGGAGTTAGCTTTTTTCTTACTGGAGTCCCTAAGGTAGAAACGTGCCATTGGATGTAAGTACCAAAAGAAAATTACATAGATGGTGGCTCTGAAGCAGCTTCAGCTGAGATGATGAGTTGCAGATGCCTGTTCGTTCATTCATGCACTGATTCATAACTTCATCCAAGAGCACAGCCAGGACTTGGAACGATCACTCATCTCAAAAAGCTCTCCAAGGAGCAGAGGATGGTAACAAGCAAACACAATGCATCAAACAGCAATCAAGTACTTTCCACTAACCTGATATGGAAGCCATTCTTCAGTTTCCACTCCATCAAGTTGTTTTCCAGTATTTGCATTTCCAGCACTTGCTCTGTTTAAGAAAGCACACAAACACTTCAGATATCATCACTTGAATAGGGAGCCGCTTTTCATCCAGATATATTCTGTACTTTCAGCTTACTTTTCCTTTATTTGTTATGCTGGTATTGTGGCTTTCTTTTAGGAGCTCAGAACAGCACAGGAGGAGCTATCCCATGTTACCATCACAAAAACCCTGCAAGGATGGCTAAACTGAGTGACTTCCAAATGGCCCAGTGCACAGTTTTCCTAGAAGGGTCTTTGAACCCAATTTGCTCCAGCTGCAGTCTACCTAATGGCAGCACAGGTTAGTTCTTCCTTAGGCAAATGCCCCTCATGATGGATCAGTTAATTGCTGGGATGTACCATTTGAGACAGTGGGGTGGGGTGGAGATAAGGTATCTGAATGCCTTATCCACAAGGTACTTTCTACATACATTGTTTGCCCTCTCACCATTTGATCCTCACAATACCATTCTGCAGTACCATTCGGCTTCTAGCTGGTGTATGGCAATAGGTCACCCAATGAGCTTCATGGCCGAGTAATGATGTATCAGCTCACAGCTCTCATTTGAACCCTAGTCTTCCCATACACCACCCTACGTCTCTGTATGTGTAGGGAATATTTTAATTAAGAGAGCAGTGAAGCTCTCAATCCCAAATTTTCAATCTGAAATGATACAGCATAGCAACTGTCATAGGAATCTGCCCTATACTGCATCAGGTCATTGGTTCATCTACTACAGGGTTTCCCAAACTTGGGTCTCCAGCTGTTTTTGGATGACATTTCCCATCATCCCTGACCACTGGTCCCACTAGCTAGGGATGATTGGAGTTGGAGAAACCTGACTGGCAGCAGATCTCCAAGGTTTTAGGTCTCTCCCAGCCCAACCTGGAGATGCCAAGGATTGGACCAGAGACCTTCTGCATGCAAAGCAGATGCTCTACCACTGAGTTTCTACTTATCTGTGTCAACCCTCAGCTACAGCTTATTCTGGAAATCAGCATCTTGAGGTAAATGGTAGGCAGAGGTAGAATGTTACAGTACAAACACATTTTGAAGCCTCCATTTACAAATAATCACACCACACCACACCAGTTTGCTAAGGAGATAAGAAGCTATGTTCTGCTATTGTGTCCATGCTTCTAAATCACAAGAGCCACCAGTAAGTCTTCGGGACAGCACAGGATCCTCTTCTGGGGCAGATGCAAAGGAGCTACATCAACCCCATTGCCCCCCGATTCAGAAAAAGAGGCAGGGACTCCTCCTATCTATTGAAACCTGAAAGCAGGAAGAAATGCAAGCCGGTTGTTTGCATCCATCTTCATTAGCAGCCACAGTGAAGAACAGATTGCATCAGAGGGGCACAAGCACCCTTTTCCTGAGACCCTAAAAGTGCTGTACTGCAACATTAACTAAGGGTATTGCTTGTGGGAAGCCATGAGACCATATAACTGCTGTAATAACTGATATTGTCTTTTAGTAGTGTAGTCTGCAACTGAAGAGCCTCTCTCTGGAGCTTTTACCCCCAGTTTCTTGCAAATCATTTTAGGTCTTCTCTGGTTAACACCTCCTACCTGATTTTGGCAAACAATATGGGTGTGGGCAAATGTTTTCCATCCTTATTTTAGGCCTGCCATATGGATCAGCATATTGACACACAGTACAAAACAAGTTCATTAGTACTGGGAGATTTTTTTTAAGAAAAGCTCCTTAGAATGAAGAAAGTCAGGCTATAACCCAATTTCTCTATGCCTATGTAATTTTCATATGCACAGAGTTATCACCATAAAACACTTACTTTAATTTTACTTTAATTTACGCTTTGCGCAGCTTCACCCTTCTTTCAGGTGCCAGCACAACTTATGGCGTTTAATTTGCTGCTTGCCTCTTGAAGTAAAACTGAGGCTCTAAATGCTGCAATTCTCCTCTCACCATACAACTTAACTATTCCATCTCCCCACCCCACCCCCCTTTTAAGCATACTTTGTCAGCCTCACAGTAAAGTTGGTGAAAGTGGGAATGAAGGGAGAATTTTGCAGAGCTGTATTGGTACTTTCATGTGCTTCTGGAGAATGTGGACACACATTCCCTTAAAAGCTATCTCTTGATGAGCATGGTGGGGATGTTGCAGGCGCATTTGGTGATGCATGAGATTGGTGAAATAACTGAGATAGGACTTCAGCGTTGGGTGAGATCAGGCCAAATCTTTATTGATTACAACATGTAAGCAGGGTTAACATGACAGTAGGGCAAGGATCATTTCCTCATTCTACTCAGCCGTTGTCAATGTAATGGCTGTCTGTTGGGGTCAGGAAACACCCCAAACTCCCTTCATGGCAGTTGTCCATTGTTGAATCATGGTAAACCAGGAATAACAAAAATAACAATATTTATACCCCACTCATCTGGCTGGGTTTCCCCAGCCACTCTGGGAGGCTCCCAGCAGAATATTAAAATCATGATAAAACATCAAACAGTTTCCTAAACAGGGCTGCCTTCAGATGTCTTCTAAAAATCAGATTGTTGTTTATTTCCTTGAAATCTGAAGGGAGGGCATTCCACAGGGAGGGTGCCAATACCAAGTAGGCCCTTTGCCTGGTTCCCTGTAACTTCACTTCTCGCAGTGAGGGAACCACCAGAAGACCCTCACAGAAGGACCTCAGTGTATGGACTGAATGATGGAGGTGGAGTCACTCCTTCAGATCTCACTGGGCATCTGGGGCAAGAGATTCCAGCCAGGCAGAGGCCCTAACCAAAACATAGGGTATGTGTTTAATGAATCCTCTACACTGAGTGTTTTTGTGGGGGCTCTTAACTATGCCGATCATGCCCAATGACATTGCAATATAACGTCATAATAAATACTTGCTAATGCAAGAGGGGAAGGTGGGGGGAAAAACACACAACTAAGGGTCCACTTTAGGTTGAGAAGGAGAAAGGTAAATTTCTCCCCAACCCCATTCCAGCACTGGGGGGGATGTGGAGCTTAGTGCTACAGTTGAACATAACTGCCTGTTCTCTAAGGGCTTATCTTCAATAGAATGATTAGATTCTAATCATTAGAATGTAATAGATGTTCCAATTGGGCCATTAGTCATGGGAAGGTGACTAGTAATGGTAAAGCCATAAAATGACAAAACAAGCAATAAAATAGCATAGGGTAATTGGCAAGTGCGAAGGGGCTCACTGAAACTGGCTTATTTATGTACTGGGGCAGAGACATTTTAATGAAGCAAATATACTGAGGTGCATTTATTTTGAGCACAGAGTTTCTGCTCGTCACACTATTGAGTGGGGCTGTGGGAGAGTCGGTTGAGCTTAAGCATCCCTGGCCAAATCCCAGGGGAAGGCAGAAGATGCTACTGAGTAAGGATTACTGAACACAGGGGGAATTATGCATTGCTTGATTTTCTATCTCAATCTCATGAATAGTATTATTTATTTATTTATTTATTTATTTATTTATTTAATAAGAAGGGGAAGAAATGGAGGCAGTGAGAGATTTTACTTTCTTGGGCTCCATGATCACTGCAGATAGTGACAGCAGCTACGAAATTAAAAGACGCCTGCTTCTTGGGAGAAAAGCAATGACAAACCTAGACAGCATCTTAAAAAGCAGAGACATCACCTTGCCAACAAAGGTCCGTATAGTTAAAGCTATGGTTTTCCCAGTAGTGATGTATGGAAGTGAGAGCTGGACCACAAAGAAGGCTGATTGCCGAAGAATTGATGCTTTTGAATTATGGTGCTGGAGGAGACTCTTGAGAGTCCCATGGACTGCAAGAAGATCAAACCTATCCATTCTTAAGGAAATCAGCCCTGAGTGCTCACTGGAAGGACAGATCCTGAAGCTGAGGCTTCAATACTTTGGCCACCTCATGAGAAGAGAAGACTCCCTGGAAAAAACCCTGATGTTGGGAAAGATGGAGGGCACAAGGAGAAGGGGACGACAGAGGACGAGATGGTTGGATAGTATTCTCGAAGCTACCAGCATGAGTTTGACCAAACTGCGGGAGGCAGTGGAAGACAGGAGTGCCTGGCGTGCTCTGGTCCATGGGGTCATGAAGAGTCGGACACGATTAAATGACTAAACAACATTTATTTAATTTCTGAATCACTTCTGAAGAGGCATCCCGTGAGGCATAGGGGTGAAGTGGGAGCAGCGACAAGGGTGCTAAAAAGGCTGGAAGGGAAACCCTCATTTGTGGAAAGCAACATTGCATTTGAACAATGTGAATCCTTTTAAGTATCATTAGCCTGGAGAAACAAGAGGAAGAGCTTGTTTTGCGGACAGAAGGTGTACGTTTAATCCCCAAGATCTCCAGGGAAGGCTGGGTGGATCTGTCCATTTTGGTTTCACTCATTTTCTCCCTTCTCCAGACTTCACTCCAGTTCCCTATATTTTCATATCCATTTGTGATTATGATTGGGTGTGGGTTGTTTTTGTTTTTTTTTTTGGGGGGGAGAATCCTCATAAGAATTCATCAGCATTTTAGCATACATTAGTTCTAATAGATACATTTCCCCATGCAATTTTGCTTAATATACACTTTTTTTTTTTTGCAAACCATTTTTCCTTACATAATACATTCAATCTCTTTATTCAGTCTCTAATATAACACATTTATGTATGCTATTTTCAGTAATAGAGGCATTTTAAAGCACATTTTACCCCATTATTTGCATTTTACTTGGCTGGCGAGCTCCATTGCAAAATCCAGAGGTGTGTGGATTTTGAAAGAAGGCTATGTTACAGTTTATGCATTGCTTCAGAAAGTATGAATTAATTAGGTTCACCTTTAAATCCAAATGGAATCAAATTTCTTCCCTAGCTGGGAGACATACCTGCCTGAAATATTTGGAAACTGCTGCCATTCCATGAAGACAGTACAGAGATAGGTGGGACAGGGCTGGCTCAATATATTTTGCTGCCTGAGGCAGAACTGCAGTTTCTTCCACCTGCAAGTCAAGATGCAGAGAAAGCCATTTCCGACATCAGGAGGAGGTAGGATTGCGGGCTCACGCCCCCCAAAACGCGCACGAAGGCTGGTTTCCAGCCCCGTGCGATCAGGGGAATCCTTGGGCCGCGTCATCCCCTGAGCCAGCCAATCGGGTAGCTCAGGGCGTGTGGCTTGCATCATTTAAGGCAAGCGCAGCCCCGGGATCGCCCTCTTTGGTCCGCGCAGCTGTCGGGGTTTCCCACCCACCCGCCCTTTACGGTTTGCTTTCTGACCTTGCTATGGACTTTGGTTGGTCGCCATTAAGGGGCCTGGTAGGAATTTTTTCCACTTGGCAAATTGGCACTCACCATTTGGTTTTTCGCCTACCTCGTAGCAAATCGTCACAACTCCTTGGTTTTGGCGGTTAGACATTGGTAAGGGTATTGTTATGTAGATTTGTTGGGGGGAGCGCCATCACCTCCCCCAAATATTGAAGGGTAGTCCGGTAAAGGATTCTGGGGGGCATTGCCTCGTCCGAAGCCTATGGAGGCCAGGGCCTAAAGCGCGCCCCCGATCAATGACCCCGGGGGAGTACCTAGTTGATGTGCATCAGCAGGCCTCCCCCTGCTGGTGTTAACCCTTCCTGGTTTTCATGCAAACAGGCTGAAGCCGGATAGTCTGATAGGACCAATGCCTAAGCCAATACCGTTCTTACCTGTAACCAATAATGTTGTGGCCTGTTTTAGCCCATTAACCTTAAACAATTGTGTCCTGTGTCTTTATTCCTACTGGGGGGAGGCGGGAACTTGCTACGCAACCCTAGGCACCTGTGGCAGAAGATCTCACAAGCACTGCTCTAGCAGGAAAAATACATAAGATGACTAGCAATTTGCTGCCTTTACGTGGAACTCAAAATGTGCTGCCTCTCCCTAATGCTAAAGCCAACCTCGAGTTGGTACAATGGTTTGCATAAGGCAGCTTCCTTTGCATAAGGCATAGCTGGCATTTGTCTGTCGAAAATGGCATCCAGGAGGAATTTTCAGAAATTGTTTAAAATGTCTGGGGAAACCTGGGCATATATGGCAGCCCATATCAGAAGTGTTGTTTTTTGGGGGGTGAATTTTCTAAAAAATAATAAATAAAAATAAGCTGAAAAACTGTCTTGTGTCCGGATTTTCACTTTTTGAAATATGGCAACAATATTCTATGTGCCCTGCTCAAATCATTGCGATCATGGTTGTTTCAGTTTAGCAATTGTGAAGGGAAATCTTTTTTCAAGAAGCGGAATCCAGTGGATCACACCTGTTTATTAATGCCACATCAGAACAGAAGAGCCCTGCAGTACTTCTGTTTCTTTTTCATGATCCATCCATGGCCAGCTGGTATGCAAAGCAGCATTAAGGAAGCATGAGATTCCAGGCCGCTTGATCATCCAACTGGAGATATGCGATTCTGGTTCTCCCTGTTCCCCAGAGCCAGGAGCCTCTACATCAGAGCTTTCCAAACTTTTCATGACAGTGACACACTTTTTAGACATGTGTTGTTTTGTATACAGTGGTACCTCTGGTTACGAACTTAATTCATTAACCTGAAGTACCACTTTAGCTAATGGGGCCTCCCGCTGCCGCCATGCTGCCGCCACACTGCCGCCACGTGGTTTCTGTTCTCATCCTGAGGTAAAGTTCTTAACCCGAGGTACTACTTCCTGTACTGTACTGTACTGTACTGTAACCTGAAGTGTTTGTAACCCGAGGTGTTTGTAACCCAAGGTACCACTGTACTAGCAAACTGGAGGTTAAACTAACCCCTTTCCAGTTCCCAGAGGAGCTCAGAGAGCATTTGTGTGACACACTCTACACACTGCAGCCAACACAATAATGTGTCGCCACAGACAGTTTGGAAAGCTCTGCTCTACACGCTGGAAGCACATGAAATGTATGATATGGCTATGACATTCTGTCTCCTTTGAATTTCAAGCCAAATATACCGTATTGACCCAAATATAAGCCGCCCCCGAATATGAGCCACACCTTTAAAATTGGAGGGGGGAGGAGAAAAAAGAAAGAAAAAATACCCAAGTATAAGCCGCTCCATGCCTCACAGCTCCTGGCTGCATACTGGGCGGGGCGAGGGAGCTGTGCTTTTCCCATTCCTCACTCTCTCCCTTCCTGGCCTTGGGGGAGAGGATGGAGACTACACATGGGGTGGGCAGTGCTTCGCAGTGCTCCTGGCGCTGGTCGCGAATATAAGCCACGCTTTAACTTTTCACAGTCGGAATTTGGGGGGAAAGTGAGGCTTATATTCAGGCCAATACAGTGTGTGTGTGTGTGTGTGTGTGTGTGTGTGTATTACGGTTTGCAAGAGTGACAGTTTCCAGTGGAGCGTTACCTTGTGAAATGGAGAACAAAGCCACACACTGTGAAGGGGAGGCGAGGAAATAATGTGAAATCAAGAGTTTTTTAAAAAAATAATAATAATAAAACAACTATTATTCAGAAGGATTACAGACATTATTAATAGCTAACCAGAATTTTCTCTCTTCCTCTCCCAAGAAGTCAACAGTGCAAACAATTATATTTTGTAACAAATTAGTGCCAGATGGCTTCATAAAGCATTATTAAAAAATATCATGATACAGATTTATACATGAATATAGATGCACATGTTTGTTGGGGGGTTTTTTTTGTAAAAAAAGTTTTCGGGGGGCATGAATTGCATACATTTCAGCAAACAATCTAATTCCCTTTATTAGAAAGTACCTCCTGTTATTGTCCTACAGATATAATGTGATGATCAAGACACTTTTATAGATGTTAACGTCTGACCAACAGCATTGTTGCTAGCCACAGTACTTCACTAGGGCAGAGTAGAGACTGAGACTCAGCTTCAGATGAAAGGCAAAACTGAGGGTTTCACGGAATGGAATTCAAAAGCGAACAATGGAACCACTGCCCCATCCCTTTTGTTATTCAATTAGGCATTGATTCCTTCTTCTATACACTGCCTGCAAACTTACATTTTCATGGCAATGTGGAAATCACAATGGAAACTTTGTAACTGTAGCAAGAAGTAGAAAGTGGAAATTGACCAAGTCTATCAACTTGGAGCAGCAAGTCAGGATAGCTGTTGAAGGTGACTCAGAAACTGAAACTAATCCAGAATGTGACTGCCAGACTAGTGACTGGGAGTGGCTGCCAGGACCTAAAAGAACCGCATCAGCTCCCGGTATGTTTCTGAGCACAATTCGAAGTGATGGTGCTGACCTTTAAAGCCCTAAACAGCTCCAGCCCCATATACCTGAAGAAGAAGAGAAGAGTTTGGATTTGATATCCCGCCTTTCACTCCCTTTAAGGAGTCTCAAAGTGGCTAGCATTCTCCTTTCCCTTCCTCCCCCACAACAAACACTCTGTGAGGTGACCACTACACCACACTGGCTCTCACTGGCTGAGGGAGCATTTCCACCCTGAAGCCATGAAATAAATGCAGATATAAAGAAATAATTTGCAGATATAAAGAAATAATTTGATTCCAGAGACACACAGATTTTTTTCAGTATTTTTTTTTAATGGCATTATTGAAACATGGCGTACACATAGTATGGGATACTCCACATTTTTTTCTGTCTCTCACCCATACATCTTTAAATTAGTTTTTTTACCTGGGGGTTAAAGCATTATCGAATTAAACTGAGAATAATTTATTAATTCCTTAATCACACTTTTAAGATGTACATTTTTAATCAGCTTTTAATCTAGGCTGTCCTCTGTGAAAAAGTGTTCTGTGATGATGACATTTGTTATGCATCAGGGTCCCCGCACGTCTAATGATTGTTTGTCACAGAAGATCACCTGCATTAAGGCTTATTTTAAATCAGATAACAGAAAAGCTAGTTGATCAATTAAATTCTGCTTAATTGGTTGGTTTTAATTTCGTCCATCCTCACCACACTGCAGTGTTTTTAAACATCCTGTCTTCAAGGGAACCCATTTCTCATTGACTTGGGAAAGCTGGTATAGTGCAAAAGATTATTGGATGCGGACTCAGTTCATATGAGTCATTCATTGGCCAAGTCTGTTGAGTCTGCGTAATTGAGGCTGAAAATCACACTCTTCAGCAACTAGCTTTATGTCACTGGGTGAAACTGACAGCATCTTTCAAGGAACCGTGAACACCATTATGGATCTGTTCATGGAGAAGCTCCTGATACATTTTTGGAGAAGCCCAGGATTCCTTTGAATACAATTTGAAACCAGTAAAATAGTGTATGATGTATAGTGTGAATGAGGAAGTGTGTGTGTGTGTTTGTGTGGAGAGGACTCTCACAGGAACTAAACACCTATGGGGGGGGAATTGGAAATTGTAAGAGTTAGGTCCATTTAATCAGTTGTCTTTAGGGATGTGGGTGGTGCTGTGGTCTCAACCACTGAGCCTCCTGGGCTTGCCAATCAGAAGGTCAGTGGTTCAAATCCCCACGATGGGGTGAGCTCCCGTTGCTCAGTCCCAGCTCCTGCCAACCTAGCAGTTCGAAAGCATGCCAAAAATTGCAAGTAAATAAATAGGTACTGCTCCAGCAGGAAGGTAAATGGTGTTTCTGTGCCTGCTCTGGTTTCGGTGTTCCATTGTGCCAGGAGCAGCTTAGTCATACTGGCCACATAACCCGGAAAAACTGTCTGCAGACAAAATGCTGGCTCCCTCGGCCTGTAAAGCGAGATGAGCGCCACAATCCCAGAGTCATCTGCGACTGGACTTAACTGTCAGGGGTCCTTTACCTTTTTTTTAATCAGTTGTCATGCCATCCAATTCTGCACCAAATGGCAATTTGGTATGTAGTTGCTTCTAATACCAGCATCGTCCCTTCTTCAGGGCTTGCAACACTTGTGTGGGAAGTAACTGTGTCATGTACCCAGCCAGTATGGTTTCTATTTATAGGCATGTCAATACAGTGTAAGACTAGACCATGCAGAAGTAATGACAACACATGAATCATATCTAAAAATATGTCCGTTGATATTCATTGAGTGCCACAAAGTGCTTTGCGTTCTTCACCGTTTTTCTCTCCAAACAAATGTACGAGGAAAATCAACAGGCACCCTCAAGGAGTTGTGTCAATATAGAAGAGTCAGGAGAGCAAATTCTAGTGTTCTCACTAGAACAATTCAAAAGAACCAAGTTGTTTTTAAATAAAAATCAGGGTATCAGAGTGCTGAATAGCTTCTTTACCAGCAGTTTCAGTTGGAAAAACATTTAGAGGAAACGTCACCCACATCCATAATTTTTCTCTCTGTGTGTGAGACTTCCGATAAGGCTATGCTGTAAGTTTCATGACTGCCAGCTGTGTGAAACTGGATCTCGTTCAACTAACTCCATACACAGAACTATTTCCACAGTGTCTGCCCATTCCCTTAACAATGTTTACCAGTATTATTATTGCTAGTGTTTGCGGAAGATGAACATAGAAGGTAGCAGGGAAGGCATTCTTTCAAGCAGCTGGGTTCCATTATTCGGGACATCAAGTAATAATAGCAAACTTTGTATTAAGTTTATGTTAGGGGTGTGTGGGTGTGAATTGTGGAGCTGGAGGGGACCCTGTGCATCATCTAGTCCAACAACTGCAATGCATGCAGGGATCAAACCTGCAGTGTTGGCATTTTCAGAACCACTGTCTAGCCAATGGAGTTATCCATACCCTTAAGTACCGGTAATTTATAACCAAGTAGAAGTATGCAGTGATCAAACCACATAAATGTGTGCTGTTGTGTTTGTTTGTTTGTTTTTTTAAAAAACAGCTTCAACAATAGAATACCATATCCTGCTGCTGACCAAATGCTCAGGAAAAGAAAGAAAGAAAAGTATTTAGCTGGCACCCATAGGATTGCAAAAAGTTGGTCCAGTTAACCCATCATCAGTGAATGCAGAACCTTCAGGAGTGGGGTGATATGATACATCCTTGTTGCGCGCACACACACACAAGGGGGGGGGGGAGAGTGCAACCAGACTATGATATTCTACATGCTGATAAGGTGACATTTGTGTATCACCACTTTAGCATAATTAAAGTTCTTCTCAATTACACAGTGTCTCAGAAATCCTTATAGCAACCCTAGACTGTGCCCCCATTTAACAGATTGGGACAGAGCCAGAGGTAGGGTAAAGGGAAACGTGAAAAAGGTAAAGGATCCATAGATGGTTAAATCCAGTCAACGGTGACTATTCTGTTGCGGTGCTCATCTTGCTTCAGGCTGAGGAAGCCGGCGTTTGTCCACAGACAGCTCTCCGGGTCATGTGGTCATGTGACTAAACCATTACAGGTGCACGGAGGACTGTGACGAGTGCCAGAGCACACAGAAATGCCGTTTACCTTCCTGCCACAGTGGTACCTATTTATCTACTTGCGCTGGCATGTTTTTGAACTGCTAGGCTGGCAGAAGCTGGGACAGAGCAACGGGAGCCCAATCCGTCGTGGGGATTCGAACTGCCGATCTTCTGATCATCAAGCCCAATAGGCTCAGTGGTTTAGACCAGAGGCAGAGGACTAATAATTTGTCAAAAATCAGTGGGATTTCTTCCACAAATTCAACTGAAGGGGGAACAGGATCACACTCGCAGGTCTCACCCCATTTGCACATTCATTCAAAAGCAGGTGGGAGGGAGCTTGCATCTGTATTCTTGAATTTAGGCCGGGAAGGCACTTTCACACCTTCTCCTGAATATGTGCACACAATGGAGGTGAGGCCAGGGGTCTGGAGTAAGAGTAGTCCCATTCCCCATGCACATACATTTAGCTGAACATGGCAAAAGAAGCTCTAGCGAGTTCATCCATGCAGAGGCGAGATTTGAACCAGTAACTTCATTTCCCCATGTGCCAGAACCTGGTCTGGTGTGCACTGCATGGCACCAGCTCTCTTTATTCTAAATGAAATTTCTCCTGCAATAACTATGTTGCATGTAGAAATCCAATTTCCAGAATTCCATTTGATGGGGCTTATAGGACTTCCCCCTGTAATATCATCTTTGAGGGAAGATAACATTAACACAACTGCCTTTGTGTTATTTTCTCTGTCTATTAAGAAATCCTGAAAGACAGCCCGGACAGCACCTGCTTCACTATTCAGTTTAAGCGGTGCTTAAAATCTCAGGAGGTCTGTTTCCACAATTGTTATATATTGTAACATTAGCCAAAATGCCATAGTGTATACTTTTGCTATCGTCCAGGAATGCAGTATTTATGAAAGCCGCCGAAGTCATGGGACTTTTGCAAGACAAAGTCTTCAGTCTGTCACAATATTGATTTTGAAATATCATGGCTTCTGTATGTTCAGTTGGAGGTAGTAAGTGTTGCCGCAGCAATTTCGTTTTGTGGTCCAGACATCAAGACTGTGAGGATGTGCACACTTGCAAGTACAGCGGATGAAAGGCAGAAGTACGAGAGACAAAACAGACATTTTGAAAAGAAGCCGCCCTTGAAAGATGGGGAGGTGGCAGGCAACGTATTCAACCTGTGGGTCAAGATGGGAGAATGAATGAGATCAATGAAGAGGTCAGGAGTAGAACGAAGTTGTTGGGCTGTGAGAGTCCTAGACATTTTAGATAGCGGAAATAAATTCAGAAAGCAGAGCTGGCCGCACCATGCTGCAGGGTGAAGCAATCTGCTTCAGACACCACAACGGGGTAGACTGAGGTGTGGAACATTTCTTGGCCTTAGGGGTCGCATACTATTCTATGCAACCTTCCAGGGGCCACATGACCACAGTGGACGAGGCCAGAATCAAAAGTGGGCTGAGCAACAAATGTGAATTTTACCTTTGTACAATAGGCTAGTACAATTGCCCTATCTCTCCCCCCCCCCCCCCAGCATTCGATAAGAATTAGCAGAGTTGAAGAACACATTCAAGCCAAACAAAATCAGTGCCGGTCTGGGAGTACATGTGGATAGGAAGGAGTTGTGGCTCAGGCAGAGTCCTAAGAGCCAGGTAGGGATGTCTAGAAAGTGAAATCTGCTACCTGGGTCTCAGTCATAGCTGAAGTTCAGAATTGTGTTTGTTTGTTTGTTTATTATATCCCAAGAAGCTCAAAGTGACATCTATGCTACTCCTTCTCCTTGTAAGTTAGATCAGGCTGAAAGATGGTGACTGGATCAACATCACCCAGGGAACTTCACGGCTGAGTGGGGATTTGAACCCTGGTCCTTGTTCATTACTCTAACCAGTACACCACACTAGCTCTCTATGAAGAGTAACGTAAACTACTTTAGGCCAGTGAATGCCTGCAAGTAGATATGCAGGACAGTGAACCCTTCTCCCCTTCCCTTCCCTTCCCTTCCCTTCCCTTCCCTTCCCTTCCCTTCTCTTTCTTTATTTCAATGGTGGTGAGGCTTCTGTTTCTTCCCAGATATTGTTGGACTCCCATCCCCATCAGCTACAACTGGTACGGCCACTGGTCAAGGACATGGGTAGGCAAACCAAGGCCCGGGGACCAGATGTGGCCCAATTGCCTTCTAAACCCGGCCCGTGGACAGTCTGGGAATCAGCATGTTTTCACATGAGTAGAATGTGTCCTTTTATTTAAAATGCATCTCTGGGTTATTTGTGGGGCATAGGAATTCATTCATCCCCCCCCAAAAAAAAAATAGTCTGACCCCTGACAGGGTCTGAGGGACAGTGGACTGGCCCCCTGCTGAAAAGGTTTGTTGACCCCTGGTCAAGAATGATGGGCCCTATAGTTCAACAAATCTTGGAGGCCACTGGTTTCCCTCCCCTTCTTTATTTCCTTCATTATTTCTTTACTAGATTATTTTTTAGTCAAAAATATGAAGATGGGTGCGTGGAAACCTGGAGGAGAGGGCACTACATAGGCCACAGCTAGAGTATTGATTCAGGAAAGCGTGTTCTCCCTAAAATGAGAGCACGGGTTGCGGTGGGGGCTGCCAGGCCAGCCCTCTGTTGCCAGGCAGGTTAATGGTTATTGCCTGGCGCAACGATTGGCTGACTGGGTTGCTGGGGCAAATTGCATGTAGCAAATTGGGTGGGTGGGACCATAGGCTTTAAATATTGGGGCACATTGCTTCTGCTTTCTCTTTTGCAGTGTGCATCGGATCACCCGCCTGCCTGCCCTGTGTTCCGGTTGACCTTGCTTTGCCTGTCATGGGGTCGTCTGCCTTGGGGGCAGGGGCCTAGTAGGAATTTTGCCATTTGGCTGATTGGCTGGTGCCATCTGGTTTTTGCCTACTACTTAGCAATTCGTCACAACTTGTAAGGTTGCGGTTAGGCATTGGTTATGAAAATTGATGGTGGAGGGGTCAGGAGAGGCTGTGCCTGCCCCTCCAGTGGCGCTGGAAGAGAATTCCGTTAAAGGAATCCGGGGGCTTGCCATGATTTCGTCCAGTCCCTGAAATGGGACCAGGGCTGGCAAGCCTTGGGGAGCTGGTTGGGTGAGCGGTGAGGGACTGTCACTCAGCTCAACTGATCCCCAACATTGTTTTCCCTTCACGGGCTTCTGATGGAGTTCAGATAGTCAGTTCTGTCCCCAGGCGGGGGGACAGATAGTCATAACCAATGCCTAAGCAACCACTCACAGATTTTGTATTTTAATAAAGTTGTGGCCAAAATAGTGCCAAAAACCTTAAACTAAAATTACTTGTGATTTGTGAATTATTTTGAGGGGCAGCTTGGGGACCTCCACACACAAGTGCAAATTAGGCAAAACCGCATTAAAATGAAAATGGAACCAAATTTGTCCCTGATCCCTGTGTAGCACCATGTCCACAGGATATGGAATTTCCTGCTCTTTAAAAACCACACCTGTTTGCTATTTCCACCCGCAATTCAACCTGGCTAAAAATCAGCTGCTAAATGTGCAGAGAAAGGCCCAATATCATGGAAACTGCTTCCAGATGGCATATATGGGGAGCACCATTCAAAGTTATTCAGTTCTTTGTCAGCTACTCTTGGCATGCTGATCTTCTTTCTCCCGGGCTCTGAATCCATGTGCTATTCAAATATTTGGGTCAAAAGCAAAACTGCACCCACACATGTGGGTTTGATGAAGCATGCAAAGGAAATGAGAGGGATGGAGAGAGATACAACTGGATGAATGGAGCATAACTGGAATCCACGGAGCCTGAGGATGTTACCCAAAGAAGTAGCAGTAGAAGGATCTTCAGAGAACCTCAAAAAGCCTTGTCAAAGAAAGGAGAACCGAGGAAGGACTGCCATGAAGACCCTTGTTTCCTTTTCACACGTCAGTTTTGATTCCCCATGCACCCTGTATTCAGTGACGCGAAGGACGAATCTCCTATAATAACTCTGAAGCTAATTATTAAGAAAACTTAACCTTTGCTTCAAACACTGTCAGAAGAGCAGCTGCTAAGTACTTATTTTGTATGGCACTCTGGGGTTTTCAGGCTAGGATTTTAATAACAAAATGAAGTTAAAAAGCAAAGCAAAGAAAACTTCTATTTTAAGGACGGCATAGATTTGCTGTATCTGATTTTACATGCTCGTAACACAAAGGACTTGCCATTATAACAAGTTCTCCTTGTTCTCTGCTATTTCTGCCTGCCTCGCCAGTCTTGACATTGCTTGTTGATCTGCCACTGCTGCTGAGTTCTTGAGGCTGAAGTACGTTCCCCCCACCTTCGTGATTTGAAAAGGAAGAAAATAGGAAGGAAATAGTGTGCGCACAGGTGAACATGTTGTACGTGTATGAGTCTCCATAGCTTTCCTCTTACCGGAAACCTTAGCACCCTCACACATTCATGCTTGATGTTTGCACACGACCTGAGGCTCAATTGAATTAATAGCGCAGGCCATGCATTTAATGACAAAAAAAATGTGGTGAAAAGAAATCTGAGGCCGAAGCTTTTGCTTTTTGTCTTGGAACTGAGGTCTACTAAAACTTGCTTCTGTTTTCAGCCCAACTGGCTGAAATGCTGCTTTTGATTGGTCCTTCCCCACTCCTCACCCTCTCTTGCGTGCCAAGGCCACGTGACCTGCGGTCCCCTAAATAAAACACACAAACAAGCAGATTTTGGTTTATGGGTTCAAATTGGCCACAACTTTATTATTTGCAGATGTGAGCAGTTTGGCTTAGTCATTGGGTGAAGCCAGATATCTCGACTCCCACCCATCTGCTGGGAGTCCAGCTAAGGGGAAACCACCAATAGGGGGAGGCCCTAAGACTTGCATCAAATAGGGCACCCCGAGGAGTCAATGTTGGGGTAGTGGCATGGCCCTAGCCCATGTCCATGCATTGGACAGAATCCACACCCCTGGATCCCTTTAACAAGATACCCTTAATGAGGAGGGGCAGGCAGAGGCTACAGATTCACCTCTATCTAAACAAAGGCTTACCCAATGCCTAACCACATGAGAGGACAGCCTCCCCACTGCACTGGAGTTTAAATTCCCTGTGGCACTGAATGGTTGGCAAGGTCCGCTTCTTGAGCGGGGCCCTGACCAGCGCTGACAGCATGGGGAGGCGATGGCAGGGAGCGTGCCAGCTCTAGCCGTCAGCTGGGTCATGCAGAGACCAGGGCCTGGCCACAATGCCGCCCACCAAATAATGTAAGTGGATTTACCAGGAGCGGCCAGCAGTGATAGAGGGCACAGCTTAACTGGCTTCCCAGCAATGGCGCCAGTTACCAGGAGGGAATCGAGCTATGGCAACTAGCTAAAACAGGGGCTAGAAACCTGTGGCCACCCAGATGTTGTTGGATTCAAACTCCCACCAGCCCCAGCCAAAATTACCAATGGTCTGGGATGGTGGGAGTTGTGATCCAGCAACATCCCAGGACCAAAAGTTGTGGAAGGTTGCATGAACCCACTCTCAGACATTTAAAAGGGGGTGTTAAGCATCAATGACATACAGTGGTACCTCGGTTTACGAACTTAATCCATTCTGGAAGTCCGTTCTTAAACCGAAACAAAACCATTCTTAAACCGAGGCACACTTTCCCTAAATAGACCTCCTGCCACTGGTGCCCTTCCACCATTCAGATTCTGTTCTTAGACCGAGGTAAAGTTCGCAAACCAGAACACTACTTCCGGTTTTGCAGAGTTTGCAAACAGGACTGTTATTAAACTGAGGTACCACTGTACTTTTCTTATGGCACAGAAAGCTAGGGAAACCTGCATTCACTTCCCTTCTAATCTACTTATCTAGCACTAGAAAAGGTATACATACGCCTTATGCCACTTGAACTATCTAAACTTTGTTTCATTACTGTATTCATGTATCACCAAATAGCAAACACAAAACTAGAATCACACATCTACTGCTAATGAAACCAAGCTGTGACTCTCTATTTGTCGCCTGTATACTCTGGGTCTGGACACAAGTGGAAAAATAAGCCACAGAAAAGTGTCAGTGACAATCCCCTAATATAAAGCTAATAAAATCCAACAGGGACGCGGGTGGCGCTGTGGGTAAAAGCCTCAGCGCCTAGGGCTTGCCGATCGAAAGGTCAGCGGTTCGAATCCCCGCGGCGGGGTGCGCTCCCGCTGCTCGGTCCCAGCGCCTGCCAACCTAGCAGTTCGAAAGCACCCCTGGATGCAAGTAGATAAATAGGTACCGCTTACCAGCGGGAAGGTAAACGGCGTTCCGTGTGCTGCGCTGGCTCGCCAGATGCAGCTTTGTCACGCTGGCCACGTGACCCGGAAGTGTCTCCGGACAGCGCTGGCCCCCAGCCTCTTAAGTGAGATAGGCGCACAAACCCCAGAGTCTGTCAAGACTGGCCCGTAACGGGCAGGGGTACCTTTACCTTTTATACTCTGGGTCTGGACACAAGTGGAAAAATAAGCCACAGAAAAGTGTCAGTGACAATCCCCTAATATAAAGCTAATAAAATCCATCTGGCTTTTCAAAGTATCAATTGTTTTGTAATATGTGCACAACCAAATAGATACACTAAAATCCCCAAATTAACATTATTCTACCAACAGTAAAGATATAATCCCCACCCCTAGATACATTAATGCCAATACATTTTCAGACTTGTTTACCTAAACTAGATAATTCTTTCAAATCATCCAGCCATGAGACAGCTAATCACTATTGGGGGGGGGGGAGAATGGAGGGAGGGGGGGACTCAAAATACTTTCTAAAATAGGATTACTCTTACCTGGCTGGGAAGATAGATGAATCCATTATTTCATCATCTGGAATTTTATATACACTATTAGGTCAGAATCCTACTATTGACAGATTTATGTGGCAAGATGTGAGGGGAATGAGGGGCACACTTCAAATAAATAAAAAAATATTTTTTATAATTCAGTATTTTTTTTTATTAAAGAACCCCCATAGTAACTGAGATGCTATTTAGACTACAGTCAAATCCACATCTCTGATGTACAAATGTTGCTCCCAATTATTTTATTTCCCATTTTCTGTACTGGGTGGAAGGTGAATGTGTGAGGGCAGAGAAGAATCAAAAGCTGGCTTTAGGGATTAGCTCTGTTGAACGAACACACTTAAGACACAAATCCTCAGATTTGTGGTATAGAGGTATAGAGAAGGTTCTGGTTGATGTCAGCAGTAGCTGGAAGAGGGCAAAATCTGGTGCGCGACAATAGAGACAGTTAATAGAGGCTACATGTTATATGCACAGGCTCCTTGCTGTAAGTAGCCAGTTTCGTGTCCAGAGAAGACTCCAAATTCTATGCCATCTCTTGCTCTGGAACCTTTATATTTTAAAATATAAATATAAATATATTTATGATTGGAATCTATGCCTAATAGGTAAAGGAGTTAGAAGCATAATATGGTAAATCCTATGGAACTAAGCCCTGTGCCAAGCGGTTGATAAAAGGAATTGTTATGCAGCAGAAATTCCAAAGTACTCACTGCTCAGATAGACTGTGCTTGCATGTCTATAAGGAGTCAGCTCTGAAGCAATTGCACAAAAGAACCCTGATGGCTGGTGCTGATGTCCAATTGCAAAGCAAGTCCATGTGCAATCAGTCCTTCACAGATCGAATAATATGGAAGATCGGGGATGCTTGACTTCTGTATTTGTGTCTGCTTTTCTATTCTACATTATTCCACAGACTGGAATTGCATTTTTGCCACACAACGGGAGTCTCTGATGCATGGAGAGCTGATCGTTCCTCCATCAACAACCACAAAATTGCAATAAAATTTAAATGAAGCTAACATCGTGACTCTGCCAAGTATCTCTATCAGGCAAGGCATCCCATACAAAAACTCCAGAGAGATGTAACAAAGTATCACATAGGTGTCTCACGCAAGTACTGAAAACAATATTCTTTTCTGGGCAGATTTTTAACGATGCCCTGATAAAAGTTTGCTACTGGGAGCCGAATGAATTTCTTTCGGAGCCTGATTAACTGGCTGGCTGTTGGACAATCCTGATCTAGACCAAATTCAAAATCCTCAATGTATAAAAGATTTTGCCTTTCATGAAAAAAAAAACCCTCCAGTGCCAAATTGAAAGTCATAGCTCCACAGCGCAATGCTCCAATTCCCAGGAAGCATTACATTTTATCTACATATTTGGGTCCTCTTCATTTGTTTCGGCTTCTCTCCACATATACCCCGAATGCACAGAATGTCAACAGTGGCAGGTTCTGTCTGCCAACATCTTGAAATACATGTCTGTAATGTGTGTGCATTTGATGGTATGTACTGTGCCATGTGATGATAGCTATATCTGAAATTTCATGCATATCAGTTAATATCTTGACTCTCCTCCACGAAAATAGCTGTTTACTTGGCTGTTTTCCTATGTCATGAAGGCTGAAATTTCAATTCAGTGGAGCAGGGTCAAGGTATTAACTGATAAGCATGAAATTTCAGATATAGCTATATAATCCCTAGTTTAGTAAGAGAAGAAGAAGAGGAGGAGGAGGAGGAGTTTGGATTTGATATCCCGCTTTATCACTACCCAACGGAGTCTCAAAGCGGCTAACATTCTCCTTTCCCTTCCTCCCCCACAACAAACACTCTGTGAGGTGAGTGGGGCTGAGAGAATTCAGAGAAGTGTGACTAGCCCAAGGTCACCCAGCAGCTGCATGTGGAGGAGCGGAGAGGCGAACCCGGTTCACCAGATTAGTGAACCACACTACCCCTCTTAACCACTACACCACACTGGCTCATATGTCCTTTAGAGCAGGCATTTTCAAAAAAAAAGTTTTTTTATGAACCACCCTAATATGATGGGAAATTGTGGGGGGGGGGGGGAGTCCAGCTGCTGTGAATGAAATGGTGTGTGTTTCAACACATGGAGAGTGAGGGTGAACATTGCCCGCCACTGCCCATGAATTCATTCCCCCCCCCATGTGCAGGAGCATTAATGTCTGAAGAGCATTATGTGAAGTGTATACAACCCCTTTATTTGAATGAACAAACATAGGAATGCTATGGGTCGTTTGAGGAGGTTGCATTGCCTTGGATGTGCAAGTCATGGCTCTGCTGAAAATGTCATCCATATTGCATAGCCCCCCCCCCAACTCTAAGTAGTGTGAGATTGCAGGGGTTCCAGATGCTTACCGGGGTTCATGCTTCCTATGGGCAGAGACTGTGGTATATATTGTATATTTGAACATATACACAACCTGAGCCTCCTGGGGTCCGCTTATGATGGAGGGTTTCACAGTATTAACAGCCCAAGAGGTTCTTGCTTCTGCCAAAGCCACAGCCTTGAATCCCAGCAGAAATCAGCCATCTCTCTCTCTCTCTCTCTCTCTCTCTCTCTCTCCCTCCCTGCAGTTTTTATTTCAGCTTCTGGCTTGCTTCCTGGGCATCTGCTGTGGAAGAGGGTGTGCAGGAGGAAAGGCCAGCGGAGGAAGAAGAAAATGCCTCAGAGGAAAGCAAATTACAGGTTGGAGGTGAACAACTGTTTCTTATAGAGCTCTTAATGCATGCCAGCAGTACAGGTGGAGATACAAGAGGTGGGTGTGCTTGAGCAAGAACTGGTAAAAGGTAAAGAGAGAGAGAGAGAGAGAGAGGTAAAGAACCCCTGGATAGTTAAGTCCAGTCAAAGGCGACTATGGAGTTGCAGCACTCATCATGCTTTCAAACTGAGGGAGCTGGTGTTTGTCCACAGACAGCTTTCTGGGTCATGTGGCCAACATGATGAAACTGCTTCTGGCACAACGGAACACCACGAGCACATAGAAATGCCATTTACATTACATTACATCTTAAAAAGCAGAGACATCACCTTGCCAACAAAGGTCCATCTATTTAAAGCTATGGTTTTCCCAGTAGTAATGTATGGAAGTGAGAGCTAGACCATAAAGAAGGCTGATCACCAAAGAATTGATGCTTTTGAATTATGGTGCTGGAGGAGACTCTTGAGAGTCCCATGGACTGCAAGAAGATGAATCCTATCCATTCTGAAGGAAATCAGCCCTGAGTGCTCACTGGAAGGACAGATCCTGAAGCTGAGGCTCCAATACTATGGCCACCTCATGAGAAGAGGAGACTCCCTGATGTTGGGAAAGATTGAGGGCACAAGGAGAAGGGGACGACAGAGGACGAGATGGTTGGACAGTGTTCTCGAAGCTACAAGCATGAGTCTGACCAAACTGCGGGAGGCAGTAGAAGACAGGAGTGCCTGGCATGCTCTGGTCCATGGGGTCACGAAGAGTCGGACACAACTAAATGACCAAACAACAACAACAACACTGAATAGCTTGTTTTGAATTATATGTATGGATATTGCTCATTGCGTTAATGTGTTGCATGTAACCTGAACATTCTACAGAAGCCTGGAAAGACAACACAGTAGCATTTGAATTTTTTTAATGCCAGATTTTAGGCACTTTATATTTGAATAGTTGTTTTTTTTAAGTTTTTTAAATACTATATGCCCCGAGCATGATTTGTGCTGCCGATTGTGAAAAATGTTCTCTTAATAAACTATTGTTGCCTTTACACTGGGGGAGGGGAAAACAACTGTTTGAAACTTACAGAATAGCATACCAAATCCGATCCATTTTATTTGCGCCAGTGAAAGAGAGACTTTTCCTTTGTTTGTTTTTGTTTTGGAAACAGCACTAACTCTACTACTGTCCTCAAATAATCTGGTTTAATAACATGGTTCTTTTCACTAGGAAAGTTCAGATAAATGGAATTTCACACATTGTTGTGACAGAATGGGGTGAGAAGGAAGCAGAGAAAAGGCTCTTTTAGTGTCCACTGTTGCAATGGCAAGAGAAGGTAAAAGCCTATTATATCAAAGATGATGGTATTCATCAAAGGCCCCTTGCTGCAAAAGAGCAATCTGTTTCTCTCATTTGATCTGTCACCAGTTATCAGTAAACAACAAGGATCTGAGAGAATGACACAGACAGAGGGGGCTGCAGAGGCTTCAGAACACCAATGGCTCTGGACTGCATTTTCTCTCTGTCTCCCATGCTCTTTTCCTCTCTCGCACAAGGAGGAGGAGAGTCAGATCATCAGGCTGCCCACAGTTTTCCTGAGAGGAAGAACTCTCGAATTACGCAGTTGGAGAGAGTTATACAAAATCCCTATGCTTAGAGAGAATGGAAGGGTCTCGCATCCCATGGCATCAGATTATTATTTTTTTTAAAGGAACCTGTGAAGAAATTAGAGTCTAATTTCAAGGCGCTCACACGTGTTTGTAGTTTGTGTAGTTCCAGGCATTGGAGCTAATCCAATCATTTCTCCCCCTTCTCAAGTTGTTAACATATTATTTTGCATTAATCATTATTATTAGCAATAATTGAGCATACTTATGTTCTGAAGAGAGTTGTCACTGGATTTCACATGGAACAAAAGCAAAGCCAAGTATGAAAAGTTCTGTTTGGGAGAAATAGATGTAGGAATGAAGGGAGATGTGTTTTTAGAGAGAGAAAATGCACTTGAGAACAGCTAAACTTATGAAAGGTTGGGGGGCGCAGGGGAAAGTGCTGTGTGCATATCAGATTCTGAAGATTGAAGTTCTGGCCATTTCCTCTTGTGTCTTAAAAGGAAGACAATCTCAGAACTGGTCCTTGGTCTAGGGCAGTTTCTGCCCAGTTGGTGTCAGACTCCAACTTCAGCCAGCAGGGATAATGGCAGCTGTAGTTTAACATCTGGAGGCTGGGAGAGGATGGACTACAGCATGTGCGGGGAATCACTAGTCCTCCAGATGTAGCTGAACTACAACTCCCATCCACCCCAGCAAGCATGACCAACGGCCAGGGTTGGGGGGAGCTCTAGCTGAGCAACATCTGGAGTACCAACATTTCCCCACATGTGGTCTATGGAATCCTCTTTGAGGAAGGATATTACCAGCATGTGCTAAACAAATTAGCTCATCGGACCCAAGTTCTACCTACAGATCTCTGATACATCATCATAATAATAATAATAATAATAATAATAATAATAATAATAATAATAATAATTTATTTATACCCCACCCATCTGGCTGAGTTTCCCCAGCCACTCTGGGCGGCTCCCAATCAAGTGTTAAAAACAGTACAGCGTTACATATTAAAAACTTCCCTGAACATTACGTTCCCTTTTTCTTTTTACAAGCCTAACTTCTTCCCTTTTGCACTACTACTACCACCACACTTTCTCGTTTTCGTAAATCGACGGTCCCTGTACTTTGGACCTAAATAGAATATTTGCACATCCCCTTGGATACCTTCTTAAGGCAAGGACTGCTTATGACCTTCAAAGCCCTATACGGCCTAGGACCCTCATACCTACGGGACCGCCTCTCCTGGTATGTCCCACAGAGGAACTTGCAGTCTTCAGACAAAAACATCTTGAAGGTCCCAGGCCACAGAGAGGTTAGGCTGGCCTCAACCAGAGCCAGGGCTTTTTCGGCTGTGGCTCCGATCTGGTGGAATGCTCTGTCACAAGAGACTAGGGCCCTGCGGGACTTGACATCTTTCTGCAGGGCCTGCAAGACAGAGCTGTTCCACCAGGCCTTTGGCCAGGGCACAGCCTGACTCCCTCCTTTGGCAATCCTCACAGAACTTCTAGCCCAATGGCTGTCATTAATTTGATTGGAATTAATTTTATAATGAAATGATTTTAGAATGTTTTATCGTTTTACTGTTGTTAGCCACTCTGAGCCCAGCTTCGGCTGGGGAGGGTGGGATATAAATAAAAATATTATATTATTATTATTATTATTATTATTATTATTATTATTATTATTATTATTATAGAAGCAAATGAGTGCCTGTTTTCTGCCTGATTATATAGAAATTGATATATTATTTTATAGAATAAGATGATTTAATATATTCTACTATACAATTTATTTCCAGTTGGTAGAGCATAAGGCTCTTAATCTCATGGTCATGGGTTTGAGCCCTACACTGAGCAAAAGGTTCCTGCATTGCAAAGAGTCGAGCTAGATGATCCTTGTGGTTCCTTTCAATTCTGCAACTCTATGATTTATGTTTCCATGGTTATTGAGGTGCCTCTGAGTGGACGGAGGTCACAAGGAAGGGGCCATAGCTTGGTGATAATAGCTCATGGTGTTGTTGTTTTTCAGACAGATGATCCAAGGTTCAACCTCCTGATATATCCAGTAAAAAGAATGAAAGAAAATGACCTTGTTGTAGGTGATGGGAAGGATTTCTTCCCCAGATCCTGGATAGCTGCTGCCAGCCAGAATAGACAAAGGGCCAGTTGGGCAAGAAGGTCTGATCTTGTTCTACAGCAACTTCCAAGGTGATCTACACACCATGTAACAGAGACTTCATGCAGTGGTCCCTACACACAGAAGTATGATTCACACAACCCTCGGTGATCACCCCACTTCCAGATTTCTGCTTGAAGTGTGTGTGATACACACAGCACATGAGGTGTGTGGTAGAGGGAGGAAGCTGTATACCTGCTTCTCCAACACAGGAATTGGCCCACCACTGGTAAGTATCTGAAGAGGGCCACACAGATTTTCTTTTGCACACAGTACAATCCTGGACAAAGCAAGACTGTAAGAGGGGGTAAAGGTGTGTGTGTTAAATTTAAAACTAAATGTTGGCATCTTCATATAAATATGCATTTAACTGCCATGAAACGACTGAGAGGAGAACTCCACAGAAAATAGTTCTAAACTCCTTAAGGTCATATTTAACGTCACAGCAGCTAGCTCTTCTTGTTAAGAGAAAAATGAGATTTTATGCCCCATTTTAAGACCCATTTTAGAAAGCTGTCAAGGTGCCCCCAGAATAGGCATTGCATATGTATCACTGAATGGTGGGGAAGGCTTTCGTGTGCACCATTTTTTGATGAGATGCATGCAAGGGAAGAAAGAACAAAGTGCCACTTCTGATCTCTGCTAGTTAGATCACCCTATAAGCCAAGTAAATTGTGGAAGGGTAAAAATTAGCAGGTAAAACTTCCACATAAATCATCTGATGTGGGATGGCAGGTGACTACAAATGGTCAGCCAGCATCTAAACATGCATTAACCACAGCCTTGTCTCCCATCAACCTATCTGCAGTGGCTTGGGAACTTGCCTCCAATGGTGCCCCAAAATATGAAGACCACCTGAAGAAGGGAGAATAACACAAGGGGAAGCAAAAACATGCAATTTCATGTGAGCTGTCACCATTTCTACAGCATGGATTGGCAGATTAAAGGGTGTTTTCCCATTACCAGCACCTATTGGGAAAGCTGGAACTGGAGCAAGAGAAAAGAACTCTGGAGGAAGTGAGTAGATACTAAGGCGCTCAAGGATCTATAGGAGACTGGTGTGGCACAATCCTATAATGCTATTCCAAAGTATGTCCTAATTTCAATAGGTCTTCTTCAGTATTTGTTAGGTCATTGATTCCAGCTAAATATTCTCCCAAGTATACCCTTCCTCCAGAGTAGACCCCTGACTGTAGATCCTTCTGGCAGCCAAATAGTCATGACTATACCAATTCCAATATTCCTATCACCTTTATTCTTGTGGCCCGTGGAGCAAAGCAGGAGAACAAGGCAGGGTTCATGATGTTTTCGGAGGGGTTATGAGGGTGACCAGGTGAAATGACCACATGACAAGGCACTTCTGGGTGCCTTGGTACCACTGCAGGTTCCTCCAGGTCCTTGGTCAAATTGGGGTTCTCCACAGAGTCCCACACCTCTTCCTCAGACAAGGTCTCTTTGGGTCTGGGGGAGGCGGGATCCTGGCTGTAGTAGAATAATGGAGCACTTACAATCTTTCAATGCATATGTGTTCATGGTGTAGAGAGTTTAACCTGCTTAGAGAATACAGATTGCATGTGCAAAAAGCACTGGGAAATATTGCTAAGCATATCTAAATAAGCAGGCTTTACTTTTTGCTTAGAGCAAAATTCAGTGGTAACTGTTATGTACTGAAGTTCTCACCCTGGGCCAGCAGGGGGATACTGTAGATAGTTATGCAAATAAGGGATTGAAAGTGACGTTCAGTGATTGGATAGTTTTAGAAAATTGTTACAGTTATGTTGCACTGGAGCTCTATATAAGCAGGCTGACTGAACCCTTCAGTTCAGTTCAGTTCTGGCCTGTGAATAAACAAGAGCTGTTTGAAGAATCACTGTGTCGTCTGATAGGTTCACCCACAACTTAACAGTAACTGAGTGACATGGGTGGTCCACGTAGGAAAAACAAACATTCTTCCTTTTATCAGGACTCTTTCAAGCATCCAACACAATCCTGCAGAGGTTTTGTCCAAGTAGGAACCTCAAAAAACAGTTGTATCAGTGAAACAGTACTTTGTTTAGAAAATACTGGTCACAATTTTGACCAAGATGCAGTGGCGTAGCGTGGGTTGTCAGCACCCGGGGCAAGGCAAGTAATATGAGCCCCCTAACCTGTGGATTTGCGCCCCCTAACCCGTGGATTTGCGCCCCCTAACCCTAACCCCCAGATGTTGCGCCCGGTGCGGCCGGCCCCCCCTGCACCCCCCACACTACGCCACTGCCAAGATGCTAAGTTGATAAGCAGCCATTAACAATCTCCTGCATTTTTGTAAATTCTACCAACAGGTTTGTGTTTGTGGTTTGTGTATTGTAATGTTTCACTGCCTTAGTAAGGCACATTGGTTCCATTTATGAAAGTAAGTTAAGGTATACATTCTAGAAAGAAAGAAGGAAGGAAGGAAGGAAGGAAGGAAGGAAGGAAGGAAGGAAGGAAGGAGGGAGGGAGGGAGGGAGGGAGGGAGGGAGGGAAAGGTCTGTTTCTCCAGTGCTTGTATCCCCAATCCTCATCAAAATTCCATTATCCCATTATCAGTCCTGGAATTTTAATAGTTCCCTGAATGGATGGGAAGTTTTCCAGTGACCTACTTTCACTGACCTGCATGAAAGAGTCTCTCTCTCTTTCTCTCCCATCCCCTCCAACTCACACCCATCTGTGTTCACCAGGCTGCTTGTAGTTGCGGTAGTGGTATGCCTTCTGACTCATTTCAATTCTTTCATACAAATTTGTCATTCTGGAAGAATAGTGTCTGCCCAAAAGCTAAATCATATAGCATATATCATACTGTGATGTCTTTGGATACATAATCATATATGGTTTGAAGGATGCCGTCTGATTTGCAAAACAAAAATAAAAATCCCCCAATAGACTGAATTCTACTATTTATTCTTTTCTTTTTAAAAAAGGAGGAGATGAATATTTCCAGAAAAAGATCAAGATTTTTGATATGTTAACTGTATCTTCCAGCCTTTCGTCCCTTTTGCTAGGATACAGTATTTCGTCTTTTGATGCTTGTAGCGTGCAAAAGAAAAAAGAGGAAAAGGCTACTTTGTGCAAGAAGATATAATCATGTCTAATCTATTCCTGGGTGAGCAGAGGGCAATTGCAAATTAATTTGAATGAGAGATCAGCATGCCAGGCCCAGAAATGGCACCTTGAAGACTGCAGCATATTAAAGTGGTTCAATGAACATGAAGTAGGAGAAAAATCTGTAGATGGGATATTTTTGCGCTTAGCAGTCTAACCCTGTAGGCATTAATTTTACCTCACAATGAGGCCAGCATCCCAGTTCCATCCCAATGCACATGGGATAGAAATATTCTGTGAGATAGTTCCTTTTCCTCTTCAGGTTTGGACTGAGGAAGAGGTCACGTATGGTAGTTGCACAAGACACAGGATTAGTTTGGTTTTCTTCCTTTGCTTTCAGAAGGCAAGTGGGTCACCAACACTGTCTCACTTTTGTGTGACTAAGAATCAGAATCCAGGAACGGATGATGGAGATAGGATAAGGAAGTACTATTTTTCTAGAAAAAGAGGTGTGGAACTCACCATGAATGCCTCCTTTGTTCTCTTATAATGAAAATGGTGCACATCCAAGAGGTGCTGGAACTGAGTTCTGGTGACTTCTGGCTGAAAAAAAGCCCTGGGAACAGGGTTTATTTTCAGTAACTGGCTTCACCAAGGTAACAAGGAGGTCTAATACCACCCTAAGAGTGGTGTTCCTGAGTGAATTACTTTATCTTTTTATTTTTTTATTCTTTTCAGTCTTCAAGGGGAAAGTAGAGTGCTATGTTGTTGTTGTTGTTTAGTCGTTTAGTAGTGTCCGACTCTTCATGAGCCCATGAACCAGAGCACGCCAGGCACTCCTGTCTTCCACTGCCTCCCACAGTTTGGTCAAACTCATGCTGGTAGCTTCGAGAACACTGTCCAACCATCTTGTCCTCTGTCGTCCCCTTCTCCTTCTGCCCTCCATCTTTCTAAACATCAGGGTCTTTTCCAGGGAGTCTTCTCTTCTCATGAGGTGGCCAAAATATTGGAGCCTCACCTTCAGGATCTGTCCTTCCAGTGAGCACTCAGGGCTGATTTCCTTCAGAATGGATAGGTTTGATCTTCTTGCAGCCCGTGGGACTCTCAAGAGTCTCCTCCAGCACCATAATTCAAAAGCATCAATTTTTCGGCGATCAGCCTTCTTTATGGTCCAGGTCTCACTTCCATACATCACTACTGGGAAAACCATAGCTTTAACCTTTGTTGGCAAGGTGATGTCTCTGCTTTTTAAGATGCTGTCTAGGTTTATCATTGCTTTTCTCCCAAGATGCTTACAACAATAGGGGGGTTAACTACTCTCCTAACTGTGGGTAGGCTAGCCTTCATAATTAGAGCACAGGAATATATCTATGAACTCATACTCTCCAACATTTCTCTGATGAAAATAGGAATGTCCTATTCCATAATTATAATTTTACTATTTATACCCCACACATCTTGCTGGGTTCCCCAGCCACTCTGGGCAGCTTCCAACATAAATAAAAACATAATAAAACATTAAACACTTTTAAAAAAATAAATAAATCCCTCTACAGGATTGCCTTCAGAAGGCTTGGGGGTTGTGTAACTCCATACCCTCCCAACATTTCTTCAATGAAAATAGGGACATACTACCATACCCTCCAACATTATCCAATGAAAATAGGGACATCCTAAGGAAAAGTGGGACATTCCTGGATCAATTCAGAAGCAGGGATGGCTTCTCTAAATCAGGGATGTCCCTGGAGAATTGGGACACTTGGAGGGTCTGTGAACTGGCACTAGTTTCAAGGAAAGGGAACTGTTGCCCAATCTCTGTTGTCCCCCAGTAGGAGCCTGCTGGCTACAGGCAGAGCTAGAGCCTCAGCTGAACAACTGCCAACACTAACCTTCCAACTTCCTGCCCGTCAACTTTCCCTCCCTCACTGGTTTTCTGCCTCCAGGAAGAAGAGCCAGCAGCACCCTCAAATTCAGCCAGAGAGAAGGGAGAGATGACTAGGGCTGGCTTTGGAAACAGCTGCAACACCAGTGCCTCTGGTGTGGAGGCAGCAAAGGGACTGGATGACTCTGTTGGGTGGGTGTGGTGGGATGGCATGGGGGCACTACACAAAGCCTTGCCTCCAGCTGCAGAAAAAAGCCTGGCTAAACTGTGGGGCTGAATGAAGGTGAGATATGGAAGCGAAAGGAGTATCCTGCTGAGGAGCACAGCACCTCTCAATCTTCTCCTCGAAGTTGTTGTAATAAAATTTCCGAAGTGGATCGATTCTCCACTTCACCCCTTCCTAGTAGCTGCAGCCCCATCTAGCAATCATTTCTCTGTCTGAGATGGTGCACTGGAGGGTCTTGGATGAAATCTGTGTCTCTGCCCCTTGACTTTGGTGCCCATGGCTTTCTCTCTTCATGCATCCATGCCAACCAGTGGCATGCCTGACCTCCTGCCAGGGGTGCCAACTTTAGGGTTGCCATATTTCAAAAAGTGAAAAAATATGGGCACCAAAGCTATTGAGCTTATTCTGCTAAATCTCAAAAAAAAAGAAAAAGAAATTTTGAGATATTTTTGAGGAAATTAACCAAAATCTACACTTCTGACATGGGTTGCCATATATCCGGATTTTCCTGGACATTTGAACAATTCCTATCCAGGCACTCTTTACAAGTGCCAAAGCCCAGCTATGTCTGGGAATTTCCAGATTTATGGCAGTCCTAGGCAGCTTGAATAAAATATTGTGGGTGGGGAGGGGCAAGCCCCTCCCATTGTAACTGATCACAAGACTTGGCACACACACCACTTGAATGGCAATACCCATCAACTTGTGGGGGAGGGCAGCCCCCTCAAATATTTTATTGGGGGGCCCAAAGGGACCTCAGCCCCTAGGAGTTGGCTCCTATGCACCGTACAGTGCAACCCCCCTCTGCAGCCATTGCATGAACACATGTGATGCATGAAGATGGGGTTCATACATAATATATACACATGTAAAGGAGTGTGTGTGTGTTTTAACTGCATGATCGAGTGAGGTTGACCATTTAACATCAATCACTTTTGAAATATTTCTATATTCAGGCTTCATGTGTGCCAGCTCCCAGTGTTCTAATGCTCAACTTATTCATCACAATTCACACTTTGAAAATAGTGATAAGCTCAGAGAGGCATATCTAGCAAAAATGAGCAGAACACTTTCTGCATAAGGACAGCAGGGAAGACACATTAAGGTATTTTGACTTCCTGCATCCCTTAAGAAAGAATCAACACATTAAGCACGGTAAGGGTAGGATTAGTTTAAATTTCAAAGTGGCACAAATATGTACTTCAAAAAAAATGACTTAAGTAAGCATTGCTGTTGTAGCTTCACTTTTGATAGAAAGCATAAAAAGATGGAACTTATTTTGAGCCAGAACACAGCCCCAGAACTCTATATGATTGCTAAACATGTGAAGCAAAGCAATAAAGCATAGCATGCATTTGAATACAGATTTTCTCTTTCCACTGAACAATCAGAAGTTTCAGAAGCACTGAGAGAAAACAAGTGATCTGGACTCATGACAGTCTGGTTTCAGGTTTTGGAACAACAACAAAGCCTTGATCACCTTTCTCCTTGATCACTTTCTCTGGGATATAGACAGGGGTCATGTGATCCTGCTGATTCCCCTGGATCTCTCTTTAGTTTTGATATCATCAAATGTGATGTGTTACCGGACGGACTCATTGGGAGTTGGTGGTACCACTCCTCTCTGCAGGGTCTATGCCAGAAAGTGGCAATGGGGGACTTCTTCTCTATTTCACAGCTGCTGTGCTGTTGAATGCCCCCAAGATGTGTGTCCTGTGGGAGCAGAGCGTGGGTTGCCGGTGCCTGGGGCAGGGCACGTGTTGCGCCCCCCTGGTAGACTGGGTAGCAGTCAGTTCCTTCACCAGCTAATCAAACTAGCCATAACCTGGGAGCAAAGATAAAATAGAAGAACACGAAGCCAGGTGTGGAGCTGTGTTGCTTTGCTCCCCTGTCCTTGCAGCAAGGCACTCTGGGCAACACACATGGCTCTTGCCATGCTTTCCTGTCTTCCTCTTCCTCCTTCCCTCTTCGATGGGTGGTGGCTGGGCCAGGGGCAAGGCGTGCATGAGCATCCCTTTGCCGGCCACAAGCAGAAGGTAGCACTGTTGTGCCAGCCCCAAAGGTCCAGCCTGGGCATGGCTTGCCTCCCCATGGCTCAGGCCTCAATGAGGAAGCTTGTCATATGGGCGCCTGGTTGTGCCCTTTCATACTACTACTAATAATAAATTTTTATTTGTACCCTGCCCTCCCCAGCCAGAGCTGGGCTCAGGGTGGCTAACATCATAAAACTAACACAGTATACAAAAGAACATAATAACATAAAAACAGGCAATCAATTAAAAAACATCTTAAGATTAGTTCAGAGCAAATTGAAATCTGGACATACATTTGCACCCAGGGCCATGGCCCCCAGCCCCCCATGCTACGCCACTGAGGTAAAATCCTTTGCCCCCACAATAGGGTCCTATTCTACCTCAGCTCCCCCATTGCTAGCTATATTGTTGTTTTTAAGTCTGAACTTAAGGGCAGAGTTATGGGACTGATTATATATATAGTTTGGCTTTCTCTAGAATCATGCTGCGTCTGGAAACAAGGAAGTCCCATTAATAAGTGACCTTTATTTCCAGGAAAATGTGGTTAGGATACGGATGCAAATATATATACTAAAGCAGAAGAAGCCAATACAGTGGTACCTCAGATTAAGCACTTAATTTGTTCCAGAGGTCCATTCTTAACCTGAAACTGTTCTTAACCGGAAGCACCACTTTAGCTAATAGGGCCTCCCGCTGCTGCCGCGCCGCCAGAGCATGATTTCTGTTCTCATCCTGAAGCAAAGTTCTTAACCCGAGGTACTATTTCTGGGTTAGTGGGGTCTGTAACCTGAAGCGTATGTAACCTGAAGCATATGTAACCCGTGGTACCACTGTATTCAGTCTTCCAACTGTTGTTGGGCTACAACTCACCGCTGACCATGTAGGCTAGGGCTGATGGGAGTTGTAGTCCAACAACACTTGGAGGGTCACAGATTATAGTCATCCCCATGCTAAAGCACACACGGATACATTAGCATTTTTTTATTTTACTTTTTACTTTTTACTCAGGCTTTGCTCGCCAAATTAATCCAGATACAAATTCTGACATCTTAATAATCAAGAAAACCTTTCAGAAAGGAATCATGGAATGGACATTTTGATGAGGCTTTTCATGATGGGAGTTCAAGTGACATCACCAAATGATCAGTTCTGATTGCTTTGTTTTCTGCAGGCCACTCGACTGCAGTATTACTGGGAAACTTCTTTGTGTGCAGCGGTTTTAGCTCTACGGTTGACTTGGCTTGAGTGGAGACAATAGAAAAGAAATCAGAGTATTAACAATCAACGCACTAAATGGCTAAGTTTATGCCTGAGGCAATGGAACCATTCTTACATCCACATAATGAAGATGGTCTCCTGGTAACAAGCAAATTGGACAAAATTCTCACACAAGCCTGGTGGCAAAACACCATTATTCAAATTTGGGAACCCCAAACTCCCTGTTGAAATATTTAGTATTTGTAACTATTTTCTTTGTTTTGGAAAGTATATGGACTTAGTGGAAAGAAATGGGCAGGTCTGTTATGAGGTTGTGGAAACACTTGCCTCACTCTTTCTGGAAAATGCACAATAATAGCTGAGGAAATGTGGAAAATATTAATGGGGAGAGAATTGTAGCTAATTATTTCACCACTCAAGCACATCTTTGTAGGGCAGCAATATCTTAATAATGAAGATTGTTTTGCCGGGTGACTTGGGTTTTTAATTTGCCCTACAGCTCCAGCAGTTAGAACAGTAATTTAGCTATCTTCTTGCCAAATGTTTTTTGCCTTATTTTTCCTCTGATAATCACAACTTCTTTTCTTTTTGTTAAGGGTTGTTTACTGACACTGCAGGCTTATAGGGCCTGCAAACTAAATTATTATTATTATTATTATTATTATTATTATTATTATTATTATTATTATTACTATTACTATTAATAGAATGTAGAAAGCTTTGTAAAAGTGGCATATATTTTGGCTCTAAAGCAAAGCAAATACCACCAAAGCCTAGTATAGTTCCTGTTTCTTCATATACACTGCTTCTACTTCTCCATTTTCCAGTCTTCCTCAATAACTTAAACCATTCACCCACATTTCCCTTATTCTGGTGTTCATTTGGAACAGCAGCACAACTCTGTTGTTTTACTTCTTCTTTTTGTTGCCTTGATCCATGCTTATTGCCTTCATGGCATACAGAGTATCTTTTTTTAGACATCAAAGGAGGAGATATGCCATAAAATTGCCCTTATTTCCACAGGAGTAAAATACAACGTACAAGGCAATTTTTCCCTTTCTCCCTATACAGCGGTTATTGTGATGTATATTTTAAAATACCATTAAATATATATGAGAAGAAGCGGGCATGCTGACATCTAATACAAACACTATTTGTTTTACTCTTAAGGTTTGTAAATCTCACCAATAGCCCTGACTGCTTTCTCCCGTTTATATGGTTCCTGTGCAACTTCATCTCGGGTCTTGGCCGAAAGCAGTGACTAATTTTAAAAGTAAGAGGTGTCAAGGTTTAAATCTGCCTGGAAGTCATGCATGCATCCTTCCTACTCACCCACAATATGTGCTTATACAGTAGTCAAATCTTAAATTAAAAATTTCTCATATCTTGGCATGGAAGAACCTCAAATAGGTCCTAAGGTAGCCAAATGCTACAGGGCAGAGGTCCTGCACCTTTGACACTACATCATAGCTGTCAACTTTTCCCTTTTCTTGCGAGGAATCCTATTCAGAATAAGGGAATTTCCCTTAAAAAAGGGAAAAGTTGGCAGCTATGCACTACATTGCTACATGATACAGCACAACCAGATGTCTTCACTTGCCCCAGCTGCAACTAAACATATCTCTCCCATATCAGTCTCTACAGCTACAACAGACACTGTAACCTTCCAACAATTTGACTTAACCCCAAAGAACACACTCCTACCTTGTCTCCTGAAAAAGGTGGATGCCAGCATTACTATTATATGTACAGAAGCTTAACCCTCTTTTGCACCTAGCTAGCAAAGCCAGTCTCTGTCATTTCAGACCTTGATTATCTACTGTTAGCTGGAGAAGACAGCACTGGGCAGTATAAGCTAATGGGCTGATGCACTATGGCAGGTTAATAAGAGCCCTTTGGATTGCATCAAAGAATATCTGTGCCATCATCAGGTTCCCATAGCTGTCAACCAAACGCTTATGGGGAAATCTCATATGAACTTAACAGTGAATGAAACATATTGTTTGTTCAACAGGTTCAAAACATTCACAGGCAAATGTGTTTTCCCCAGCAGTCACTTTATCTTTTTTAGGGTGTATGAGAGAGAAGGGGTACCTCGGGTTACATACGCTCCAGGTTACAGACTCCGCTAACCCAGAAATAGTATCTCGGGTTAAGAACTTTGCTACAGGATGATAACAGAAATCATGCAGCAGTGGTGTGGCAGCAGCAGGAGGCCCCATTAGCTAAAGTGGTGCTTCAAGTTAAGAACAGTTTCAGGTTAAGAGTAGACTTCCAGAACGAATTAAGTTCTTAACCCGAGGTACCACTGTATGTAGCGAGAATCACCAAAAATCAGGGATGCAGAGAGCTTATTTCAGTTCTTTTGTTTAAATCAACAGAATACACAGAGAGACGATGAATTATGCCCCCTCAGACATTGCTCAGTCTCCGCAACACCCCCTTGCAGTACTTTCTAACCTCCAAACCCCTCCTTACTGCCTACGATGGCCAGCAAATGAATCTTTCTGTCTCTCTTTGGCTTTCTGCTCTAAGATACAAAGGGAGTGCCTGGTTCTCAGGGAAGGAGGATGTCCTACCAGGCTTTCAAGTGATGTAGTGTCCACTGTCTGCTGTACTGTTTCTCCCATGTCTGAGTCCTGTCTCTGTTCAGGACTAGAGTATCTGCGAGCTTGCTGTTGTTCCTCATCCTCCAATATTTCCAAGCTCTTTGATTCTTCTTCTGGGGTGTGTCCTGTTCACCACCACCACCACCATGAACCTGGGTCCATACTATCACCATCTTCCTCATGTCCAGAAGCCTCTTGGCATAGAGGTCTCCCACATTCCTCCTCATCTGCCCAGTCCCTGACATGTAGTGGTTCAAATGACCCCATATCTATGAACCAGTCACTATCTCCCAGCCTATTCTACCTGACCAGTGTAGAGGACTATGCCTTGAGCTCCTCAGAAGAAGGTATGGTGGCCTGGTAGAAAAGAGGACAGGGTTCCTGCATCTTTAATAGATGCATGGTAAGTTATACTTCATGAAAGTCCTTCTTCTACACAAAGTTGTAGGATCATTAGCTTCTTTTGCATCTGGCAAAGCAGTGACCATCACAAACAGTGGTTACTGCATCCATGACATGTCAGCCTTTATCTCCTCCAACTGTCATCTAGTGTAATGGCAGCCCTGCTTTTGTGATTGCCTTGAATACATCTCTGGGGGATTATCTTGCATTCTGACACAGTTTCAGGTGGCTTCTAAAGAGCCCTACAGTACAACTGACAACTAATAGGATCTCCCTCATCTGAAAACACAATGAATGCCAGGCCCCCTTTTAACTGCTTCAGGTTTTAGCAGAAGTGCAATTATTTGTTTTTATCCCATGCCTCCCTAACTGCAGATTATTAAATGAGAAACCAATATGTACTCTGCCTTACATATCAGCTGCAGAGGATTAAACAGAGTTGCACACAAGACCGGCTTCAAATGATTTGGAACTTCAAGCAAAACCAATGTTTCAATTTCAGGGAGAATAAAGGGAATTTGGCCCCTTACTTTCTGCACTGGTCCCCTAGGTTACTATGTTTAGAAAGCAATGGAGACATGATTTGGCAAAAATTGGGGTTGGAGGCTTGTAGGGGGCTCCCCAACTTTTCCCTGCATGAATCAAGAATTAGGCAAAATATTATCATGGCATTCTCCACCCAGTGAATGATATTGGAGCTACAGCCCCTATTAGTAGGTACTTTGCTACTACATTGCCCTGTGCAGTTTTTGGTTCCCAAAAGGATTTCCTGCATTTGTCCAAAGTTCTATCACCACATCAGTCACCTCCCCCTGCTCTTTTCTCCCAGAGAAGCTCTGCTCAGATTGTGTGCATAATATTACAGGCAAAGTCAGGCAATTAGGCATGAATTATGCTTCTTTTGTATAATATCCATAGCTTTTACTGGTCTACCAGGACCAATAAAGCAACAAACTTCTAGGATGTTGTAAAGCAGTAGCTTTCAGAGTATGTTCTGGGGAACTCTCAGGTTCATTGCAGGTATATAATGACTTTTTGTGTGTGTGCTAAGATGATCAACAAGGGTGGGCAAGCTTCTCTGAGAGCAGCTTGCCTGTCATTATTTTACTTTACTTTGTTTTATGAAAATATTTGCACTCCAGGGAAAATATGTGCAACTCCAGGGAAGCTTTGGATGAAGAGAAGAAGAAGAGTTTGGATTTGATATCCCGCCGTTCACTCCCCTTCAGGAGTCTCAAAGCAGCTAACATTCTCCTTTCCCTTCCTCCCCCACAACAAACACTCTGTGAGGTGAGTGGGGCTGAGAGACTTCAAAGAAGTGTGACTAGCCCAAGGTCACCTAGCAGCTGCATGTGGAGGAGCGGAGACGCAAACCCAGTTCCCCAGATTATGAGACTACCACTCTTAACCACTACACCACACTGGCTCTCCACTTAGAACACACTGGATGTGTTCTAAGGTGTGCTTTCAGCTGAAGCAACACAATGATAGTACAACAGGCTGTGCTGAGTGGAATGAGTGCTCACCAAAGAATGTTCCAGAATCCTTTGCAATGTGCATGTAGTCACTCGGGTATGGGAAGGCTCTTAAGCAGGTGAATTGATGGGGAAAGGGCTCCTGGAAAGTAGATAGGAGGCAAACCCTGCCAAAATGTATTGTTTTCCTTCACTATGCCAACAATCTGTATAATATTCTGCATTATCCTGTTATCGCATACTGTCACTCAGACATTTACACACAAGCTTTGAAATGGACTCTTCACCCACATCCCTGAAATCTCAGGGGTCTCTTTGGGAACACACAGTACTCTAAAAACCTGTTGAAGTGGTAATGTACCTTCAATATCACTGAATGTTTAGAAAGAAATGCCAATTGTTTGTGGGTACAAGGAGAAAACGATAATATAGAAACAAAAATTCTCAAGATCCAATTTTGGGGTAACCACCCTCTGGTAAAAGAAACCCAGCACAGATTTAAAATAATACAATATGTGGCAAAGTAAAGAATGAAAATATAGGCTGTTAGATCTTTAAAATATGGCCTTGTGAGTTCCAAAACTCCTCTCTTCAACTAGCATAGGAAAAGATTGTGCATTTGGCCAGCTAAAAATCAGTTTACTTACAAATTCTTCAAAGATCAGGTTCATATTGCTTTTCCATACATCAGTAAGAAAAGTTGCACAGGCAATAAAACATGGGTTAGTTCAAAAGTGATGAAAGTTTCTAAATTATTGGTATGGGAACAGCATAATGGCTTGATAGAGCCATGCGGCTAAGCTGGAGCAACAACTTGAAATTTCTTCACAACCTGAGTTCATCAGGTAAACTTCAATACAGCAATAGGCTCGATAACCTTCTTCCCAAGGTGAGGTGGAGTGACCTAGGCTAAGCCTATCAGGACAGCTTACTTTATGGTCTTAACCCCTTTAAGTGTTAATTAGACTTAAGCATGTTAGCTATGTGAGACTGCTTGTCCTACAAAATTTTGTTACAGATGAGGACCACACTTTGTATCTCCTTGAAACATGGGATTTTGCTGCTGAGATAGGACGGGAGAAGAATAAAAAAAGATAGGAAATGCTTGCCTATTTCTGGCCTGCATATATTTATGAAGATAATCATATAGTAATTGTGTCCAAAATATGATTTGTTTACTACCTGCTTGAAGCGGGATGTCATCATCCTCTGGTTGGCTTTAAAAACGTCTTACTACTTTTACAATAGGCATAACAAAGTCAGGTCAGATTTGGGATCTGAGTTCTGTTCTGAGTGACACTTTTTACTAAAAGATCATAAAATTGTAGTGGTTGTGACTCGTACAGCATTCTTAATTAGGGGTGGAAGGATCTGTCAGTTTGAACTCTCTCAGTTTCTCATTTTTCCTATCTTAAATTCAGTTATCCACATTTCTGTAGCTGTTTGCCATTTAAGTGCGGATTTCTCCTAATAAACACATTTTGATGAAGGGTTTTTTTGTGTGCTAATGCACATGTTTTTTCAAGCTGGCTTCCCTAATGCAATGCCCTTTATATGCCAGTTTCACTAATGTATGTATTTTATACACATTGCCCCCTAACACATATATCTTTGTTAATGTTGGTTTATGGGACAACTGCATTGCAAAATTCAGTTAAGTGTGTTCCGGTTCTCATACTTTTCCAGAAATTGTGAGTTTGATAGATTTGACTTTAAATGTGGACCAAATTGAATTTCCCCCTACCTCTACTCTTAATGGGCCACTTAGGATTAACTTAGCAGGAAGTTTTGGTAAGCAGACCAGGGTCATGCATAACCCACTGCCTACAAAAGCCTGTCTCAGCTCTAATGCCTGTCAGATGCCCCATGCAAAATTTGTGAACTGACCATACAAAACAGATGTATATGTGTTGGCTAGGACTAGGTACTACACAAATGAAAGCCTCATGTACAGATGTTGAGCAGGACAAGTGAGTCACGGTTAGAGCCATAAGCCACAAATAGTGTCAAGACCACCCCATTCACTTGCCCCTGAGAGCATCTTTGGGAAGGATTTCCCCTCAGAAGCGCATGTCCATGTTGTCAAGTCTAATGCCTTTTTTAAGGTGGTGGTGGTGGTGGTAGGAGCTAGGGTAAGTGAGGAGCCTCAACTTTACTTTTATGAAATGTGGAGGTCTCTCAACCCATCAGTTGCATAGGGCAATTCCGAGTTCCCAGTTGGCACTGAATTGCAATGCAAGGTGGCCAGGGTAATAAAAATCTTGTGTCTGGCTGATTTACAGGCTGCAGACATGACTGCCTCTTGTTTCCAGGAAGAGGGCTGAACATACAAATTGGGACTGGGTGAGTGAGGCTTGAAGCACAGAGACGCTTTCTTCTGTAAGGGGAGTCCTTGTCAGAGTTCTCCTCTCTGTGCCCTCCTCCTCCATTCACTTGCAAATCACTGTGTTTGGCACATCCAAATTTCACCCTCCCTCTCCAAACACTCGCATCTCGCCTCCACACCTTCCTGACTCGTTCCCAAAGCCTCCTCACATTGAGCACTGACTGCAGCCTCATCAGCAGCAATCTGCTCTCCATGTGTGAGGGACGTTTCTTATTAATCAGGGGGTGCTGAACGGGAAACCAATCAGATAGAGGGTACCTTTGGCTTCGGTTTCCAAGCTGCCTAAGTTAAAAGTGATGCAGAGGGAGAGAAAGCCCTGAGTACAGAGAGAGATCACTGGAGCTAACTGCTAACGCGCAGCAGAGACGAAGAAGGCACCAGAGAGGCTGCGGACCAGCACAGCACTAAGCAAAGCTGCCGTCACTTTCACTGGAGAGAGAAAGGTGAGTTGTTTTGCTTCTATGATCTCTGGATTCACAAACATGCTTTCACTGCAAGGGAGATTAGAGGCTATGCTTATAAATATAATGCTTGATTTCACCTTCCTCTTTTGGGGGGAGTAGGGGGGGAGAAATAAAGATATATGAGTGAGAGATGTAAAGTAGATGGCAAACAGATATGTTGCTGAAAGTTGTTTCTATTCTCCTCCCCCCATATGCTCGGGGTTCATTTGAATAGTAAGTTTGCAAACAGGAAGGCTGCTGTATTCGGAGTAGTTCTGCACAGCAGGGTACCCCCCGCCCCCGCTTTCAATTAATTCACACACTTTATTTCTTGCATTCAGTATTTCTACATCAGAAACATTTGCTCTCCTCTTCAGGGAAGGAGCATTAAATCCCCATTCAGTGAAGCCTGTGTTGTTGTCTTTATCCCCTCTCCATTTTAAAAAGATCTGTGCAGAACTCAGGAAAAATGGATAGACAGTGAGTGGGTTGAAATCATTAATTTGTACAGCAGATGAATGCATTTCAAAGGGCAAAAAGGGAAAATCAGTATTTCGTGCAATGTTGCAAGCAAAGAGGTGAAACTGACACACAGCTGATTTGCCTGCGAGGATTCTCATCTTGGTCACATAACAGAAAAGGCAAAATGCCTTTTATCAGCTTGAGTTGCATTATTGATCAGGGTTGAAGCTTTCAAGCATCACAGAGCTCTTCTGCAGCCTTTCTGAGCACAGATAGGGATATGTGCATTAAAGGTAAAGCCACAAAAGCTGCTGTGGGTGGAATACCCAGCCACAGTTCCCCAGCAAACTCCAACCTCATCCTTTTTCTGAACTGCAAAACAATTGAAAAGAATCAAGGATGCATGGGGACAATCTTAGTCATCTGAAAAGGCAATTAGTTGACCATTCTCCCACCACCAGTTTTCATTTTCCTTTCCTTTCCTTTTTTTTTCTTTTCAATTACACATGCAAGAAACTACATGGTGGCATCTCTCCAATTTCACAAAACATCCAGGTCTTGGGCAAAGAATGATGGATGTGAACTGTAAAGGAAATCAATATCCTTTGCAATTGTATGGGCAGTCTGTGTACTGTAGTCATTCATCCCCTGGCAGGCAGTTTTAAATAATGGCTCAGGATAGAATTGAACAAGGGACTCGGTTGGGATAATTTTCATTTGTGCCAGCAAAGTTTGGACAACAAGGGAAGGACCAGACTGCTGATGAAGTTGAGGAATGGGCTAAGATCACATCCCAAAGCTTTTTTTGCGCAGGATACAGGAATTTCAGGTCTTCATAACAGAACTTGGGAGGGGGAGGAGGAGCATAATTTATGCTGAAAGTTTGCATACCTTTCTTCATTTAGGCACAAGATTCTAATAATATTTGCTAATTATTATTGACTGGCAAGGATGGCAGATTTTGTGAGATGTCTTTGTGGAAGGGGGGTTACGGGTTTGTTTTGTTGCTGCTCTTGTTTTTATTATGTATTTTGTGTTCTTTATTTGTATTTTGGTGCTGTGAGCCACCCCAAGATCTCCAGATGAGGGGTGGCATACAAGTCCAATAAATAAATTTTGCAACTTTATAAAACCTAAGCTAGTAAGATTATTAAGTATTCATGCAAATACAAATCTAACACATCACTTCCCAAGTCCACAGCTTCCACAGTTATGGCAAGATCTACAAGTGTAGATCAGATGTGCATCTGAATATGGATGGTCTATATACACACTGCATTACTTTCAATTGGGTTCACATACTAAGGTATATTCTGATCCACAGATGGAAGATGATGGCCATTCCATTGAATGATTTCCTCATGATTTCTAGTAGTGATTCCTAAAGCAAATCACTTTCTCAGGATGTGGATGATATCCTACAGAAAGTTTTCTTTTCGTGGGTTGGGGGTTGGGAGGATATCCCACCCCTTTAATGAGGAATTTTGTAATGATTTTGGGGAATACACCTGTAGAGGTATGCACTGGGTTCGTATTGCAATTGACAACCAACCAATGTGGATTCAAGGATGAGATTGGTTACTGCTAAGTTTTGTTAGGAATAATCTGAAACTTTATATAGAAGTATGCATGCCATTTAGTCAGATGGCCATAATAACAGCAGCAAATTAATCAAGGCTAAAATAGAATAAGCAGTCTTAATTTTAAAGAAGGCAGAATACATTAGTACAATGTGGCAACAGTATATAGAAAACCAGGTGTTGATGTTTCCCCCATTCTCCCCTAGATATGTGTGCAGCAAGGTAGTAAATCTGAATTTAGCCAAAAGTGACAAAAGAGAGTCTGTAGAATTGTTTTATGTTGGCAAGAAGAGATGGTAGCCTGCACAAATTTAAGGAGATAAAAGCAGAATAAATCCTCCATAGTTCTCATTTTAAGCCATATTTTCAAGGCAGAAAGTATGCATATTTCTTGCCAGCTTCACTGACCAATAAAATGCCAATGATTTCAGGATAACAGCTGGGTTACAGGGATTTGGATGCCCTCATCAGACTAAGTTTCCAAAAGCAATGTAACATACTTAATTGGTTACTCAGGGAGGTGAGGAGGCAGAAATACAGGAGTAAATTAGATCAGCTTGTGGGTGAGAGAGAAAGAAATTTAACATAATCTGGCATAGGAATGAAGAGTACACATCACTCATCCACCTAGTAGCTTGGTACGGAAAGCTATTCAGTTGCACCATGTATACCTGTACCCGTAATAATGTCTAGGGATGAATGGATCTGTCAATTTCAGATTCTTCCAGTTTCTCATTTTGCTGGTATTGAGTTCAGCTCCCTGCATTTTTGTGTCAGTTAAAAAAACCAAAGTTCTCATGAAAAAGCATCAGCATGTTTGTGTGCACTTCTCCCAAGAGACACATTTTTGCAAGCAATTCTGCCCAATTTGCATCTTTGAATGTTAGTTCTACTAATATATGCATTTCTGTGCACTCTTCTCCCCAATATGCACATATTTTTCTACACTTCTTTAGAGTGGAGATCACAAAATCTGGAGTAACTATTGAAGGTCAGCTGCATTTTAGTTCACATACTGTTTTGAGAAGTGCAAATTCACATTGATACTGAACCAAGCTGAAGCCAAGACAGAGTACTGACTATTCTATATTTAACAAATCCGTGGCAGATACCTGCCCAAAATTCTCCAAAAGCGATCCCACCATATCTCATTTTAGCATATTCTAAGTCATATTTGAAAGTACCCCATTTGCTATGTAATATCATTATCATTTAAAATATTGTACTTTATGCCAGACAGTGAAACTTTGTGTTGAAAGTGGGCTGCATCCCTTGAAACAGACCAGATTGTTACCTTGGTTGGCCCATCCAGTTCATACAAAGATAGCTTTGTGGTCACAAATGCTAATATCGCTATGAACTCAGGATGGAATTGATGCCGAGCATAATAAAATGAGATTCACCAACATTAATCAAAGCAATTAAGATCCGCTAGTCATGCCTCTTGATTCTCAGATTCTGCCAGATAAGAAGATTAATTAATTCATGAACATTAGATGCTTCTATATTGCAAATTTACCATCATTTTAGTGGAGAGCTATATCTGCTATAGAATTGTCTGTCATTCTTCTCATTCCTTTTCTGGATTTTTCAGAAAGCTTGATGGCGGAGATCACTTATTAGTGTTCTGCGTCCTCCCACTTTTGAATTGACTTAAATGAAATAATTGAGTAATATATAACCATTTAAATCATTTTGCGTACGTTGGGTTGTTTTCGATGCTAGTCATACACAGAACAGACCCACTGAAATTAATGAGCATGATTAACATAGGTCCAATAAGTCCAATAAGTAGAACTTAGTTGGGTACAATCCATTGTCAGTAAACATTCAGACAACCTCTATCAGGTTGCTCAGGACTATTCTCACATCATAGGCAGATAACCTGAAGGCAGGGGTAGCCAACACTATACCATCAATATATTGTTGGACTACATATTCCATCATTCCTGACCATCAGCTGTGCTGGCTGGGGATGGTTGGAGTTGTACTGCAGTAGTATCTTGAAGGAATCAGATTACCTATGCCTGTCCTAAGACAATCTAAGGAAATCACAGCTGAAAAGAAAATTAACCCTGAGATTTCCTGGGTCATATCTCACATTGCTATTGTTAGTTACCACACTTCAATAAACCAATAATTTCCTTTGTGGAGGGTGCAGGAAATGAGTAACTAATGCAAATCATATTACCTTTTAAGCTTTTCTGCAAGTAACCTGCTATGGCATGGCCCATAACAAATTTGCTACTGACATACTAAAACATTTGCTTTCATTGGTACTTAGCCCATTATTTCATGTTCTTATTTCTTTCTTATGATTCCCCCAACCCCCATAAGTGGTCTTATGCACTGGCAACATCTCAGTGGAAGGTTAGAGTGGTTAGAGACATACACAAAAGGCAGAATATCAGAATTATCCCAGAGCATGCAGGGGTGGGAGGAACTGGAGCTAACAGAAAATCAAGCTCTAATAAGCATAGAGGGGGATGCAATGCTACCGTCCTGACATTTATGAAAATGTGCACAGAGGAAGAAACACAGAAGGGAGAACTGCAGAGATGAACTATTGAAATACACATGCGGGGTTTTTCTACCTATTCAAGAGCTTCTTTTGAAGTTATGTGACTTACAGCAGGTGCTTGGTGTAAATGCTGCCTAGAGATACACAAATATTTGATCATGAATAATGATATCTGGTGCTCGCAAGTCATTTTTAGGAGACTAATGTTCAGATTCTTGCAAAAGGGGAATAGAAAAGGAAGCAAGGGGAAATGACTCATAAATTTGAACAGACGGAACACTGGAATAATCAGTGGTTTAACAACATGTCAGCTTATGCTTCCACTTTTAAAACAAATACCAATTTGAGAGCAAAATCGTGCTGTCTCATTGGATCTTTAAGATCTTTCCCTCTCCATGAAGTGGAAAATTTTAGGTAGCTTTTTACAGGATCCATCCAAACAGGCACAGGGCACATCTATACCACAGCCTTAAAGTGCTTTAATAGACATTATTTCACCAAAGGGAATGTTGGGAAAGGTGAGTGGAGCTAAGGATCTTCAACAGAAATCTCAACACCCCTGTCAAACCACTTGCCAGTTAATTATCCTCAAGCAAATGTAGGTAGGTTCTTAAGGCGACTTTTCTAATATCCTACCCATGTGGAGGAAGTGCTGCAGAGATGCAAAAGCAAGCCTGGAGGGTAATACCCAACACATGACAATATCAATTCTATATCAGTTCTGCTTCTCCCCAGAAAACCCGAAGTTACTCCAAGTGACAACACCAAAGACAGGCTAACGGCACATACATAGGGCGGAATTCAATGAAGTCCCTAAGTGGGGTAGGTGTGCAAGAAATGAGGTATGAATGTGCAATGGGACTTCCCTCTCTCTCTCCCCCCCACTATGTGCCCCTCACATGTTCTGGAGGTGTGACCAGCCCTCCTGAGCAGATTTTGGGAGTGTGTAGGGAGGCGAGGGAGGAAGTCCTGTTTTCTGGGTGGCCCTCGCTCCACACAACTTAGTTGAATTCTGTCCTTAAGGTTTTTTCTTCTTGAAAGCTGTGAGAGAGAGAGTGTGTGTGTGCATGTGCATGCAGTCCTCTTCTTCTCTGTCAGACACACACAGAGAGAGAAGCAAGTAGGTGTTACTTGCTACATGGCAAAATAGTTATCAGGGTGCTGTCAGCAGCCCCCGGCTGGTTGCCCAGGAAAGTATAAAGACAAGGAAAAGTTTCTTACAGTCCTTTTTTATTTCATACTTTACAGAGAGAGGCTATAGAACCCAGCCTCTTGGATAATGGTGTTGTCCCAAGTGAATCGCCACTTCCTCATTCACTATTATCATCATCTCCTCTACATGTGCTGTTACCTGCCCTCTGTCTTTGAGCTCTTTGCTCTCCTACCTTTAAGGCTTGCCAGGTTCTGGGAGATGGAGGGTCTGGAATGCTTTCTAGTGACAACGTGTCAGCCAGCTGCTGCTCCGGCTCTGCTTGCTCCTCCTCTCCCATTATTTCTCAACTTTTTCCCTCGTCTGCCTCTGAGCTGTGACCTCCCACTGTTGTAAGTTTATACTATCTTCCACTTCCTCCTCCCTGGAAGAGTCAGGATGGGAAGGTGGTCTCTATCATTCCTCCTTCTCTGGCCAGCCCCTGACAATAGTTGATCAGCCAAAGAGCCTATACTCATATGCCACATTGACTGCCTGTGACTAAGCCACACGAATGTGACAGCTTGGTACAGGGCTGCATCACTACCACACAGCTTCCACTGCCATATTTCATTCATCTTTCAGGAATGGCCTCATAAATGGATTGATTTAAGGACCTCTGAAGACCAAAACAATGTTAGCTCAAGACAGAGACAAGAATTTGACGAGATTGCAGTTGAGCAGTAGTAAACAAAGTGGAGGCATTCTGTTAAATGAAAAGCTTGGGTCAAAAATACATATTTTTAAAAATATGTGTTAAGTGCCAAGAATTAACAACTAACTGACCATCTAGCCATTTAAACAGCAACAATTTTTAAATATGTTTTGATTTGATTTGGTCATACATTCCAGCTACCACTAGACTTGTCAGAACCATCGGGAGGCCTTCAGAGAAATCAGTAAAGGTCCTGGTATCCTCTTCAGGGAAATAAGCAATTCAGCACAGTTGCCAAAGGTATAGAAGTTCTTGCCTGCTGGATAGTGTATTCTGTGCTTCTGCCTTTTGCGTGGGAAGTTCACAGGCAGCACACAACAGCAACCCTTTTTACCCACCAGTATGCTGCCTGTAAATATGAAGGTTCTGTTTAGCTATTAGTTATTGCTGTGACAGAAATTACTCATTTTTTTGTTAATCAATCTCCATGAATTAATGAGGGGGGGGGGATTACATTCAAAAATTATCCAAGAAGAGGAGACGATTTTTTTTTAAAAAAATGAAATTATCATGGGATGGGTGAAAGGGTTTGCCATCCCAACCTTACTTTTGTGCTAGGTGATTGACACTTGTCAGTGTCCTTTCTTTCATTCTACAAATTGTCTCATCAGTGGTCTGAACAGTGCAGACTTCCTGGGTACCTTTGCTTTAATCAAAGTCCAGGGGAAGATATACTGAGGCAACTCATCCCACAGTGTGTGTCTGTGTTGAGATTAGTAAGCGTGAGCAGCCAGGGAGGCTGCAGAGTGTTTGAGGGATGTTTAATGGAAAGAAAAAACATGCATGCCATATTCAACTACCATCCCACATCAAACAAAATTCTGTTGGATCTTAATGCCCCTGAGAACGAGGCATTAAGCAGAAGCCTGTTTTGCAAGGGAAGGAAACTGAAGGGCAAATGTTAGCATAGCACTCTCAGCTATCAAGACTAATAGCATTCCTCATTCAGAAATACTTTCAGTGAACATGTGAGCACATTAAAGTTTGAAGCAGCTCAAATAAAAGAGTAGGAGAAACAAATGAACAAGGTAAGCCTTCAAGACTCCAACCATTTGCTATTTGTTTGTTTGTTTATTTTTAAAAAACTCACGAGAAACCAGATGCCATCGTTATATTATTAGCATTAGTATCATCACCACCATCAACAACTTTGAGAGTCACCTACGCAACACAAGGCACTGGATGACTTCAGATTCAAAGCTATAATTAATATAGGTTTGTTTACATGTTCAGATTATGATGGTGAGTACTATTGTCATTATTGTTAACAACATTTATGATTCACCTACACATGGCAAGTCTCTAGGCAACTCAACATTAAAAATTATGGACAACATAGGTTTGCTTACATGCTCAAAAGAGAAATCTATGGATTGATTTCTCCTGTGTCTGGCCATTGATCCATCTACAGTATTTACTCTGTTTAACAGGGTACTTCCCAGAGATCTCAAGCTGAGATCTTTCCCTGAGATGCCTTTATTTAGAAATGTCAGGAATTGAGAATGAGCCCTACAACCAAGCTACTGGTCCAATGTTTCCAACACTCACAAGGCCTTCAGAAATGATATAAAACATGTGCATTTTGGAGTGTTAAGACCAATTATTGAGGGTCCCCTTTAACATGAAATTCGCAGTTTTGAGAGCAGGGCTGTTCCCTGTGGGAATCATTTATATTCTTCCTATTTGTCGCCATTGTTTCCCATACTGCTCAAAGACATGAGCCTCTAAGACAGTGTTTCCCAACCGGTGTTCCGCGGCACACTAGTGTGCCGTGAGACATCGGCTGGTGTGCCGTGGGAGGGAGGCGGGCGAGTCGGGCGGTGAGAGGCGGCGGCGGCGAGGATCCGCGTCGAGCCGGGGGCGGCTCCGCGGTGGTGGTGCCGAGCGGCGGGGCAGCGCGTGCAAATGGAGGAGCGCGAGACAGCGGAGGAGGAGGAGGCCGGCATGTCCGGGCAGCAGCAGCAACAACAGCAGCAGCAACTCCCGCCGCCGCCCCCTCCTCCGCCCGCTATCGCCGCCACCACCACAACAGCCGCCGCCGCCTCAGCTGCCGCCGTCCCTCAGTCCCTCGCTCTGCTGCCTCCCCACCCCCACCCCCAAAGCTTGGAGGTTCCCCGGCAAGGGGGAGGGAAAAAAAGTGAAAACTTTCACTTTCGTGCGTCCCTCCCGGCGTGACGCTGCGCGCTGACGTCACGGGGCAGTAATGGTGGTGTGCCGCGAGATTTTTTTGATTAAACAGGTGTGCCGTTGCCCAAAAAAGGTGGGGAAACACTGCTCTAAGACGCATTTCAACTTGAACACCCTTCCATGTGGGGGGAATATGCCCTTCAGGAACTACCGGTGACCCTAGTATTTAGGGAAACTCTTTCATCTGCAGCCCCTGGCTAATTTCAGTAAAGTGGAGCTGGCTCAGGAACTAAAAGAATTGCCAAATGAATGGGAGCACAGCGTGTATAACCTAGGGTCCAGATACTGGAGCATTTCTGTAAGGTTCCCAGGAATGGGAGACTGAGCTGAGATTTGGGAACTTAACAACAATAAAAATGAGTTTAGTAAGAGAAAATAACACATGACTTTAGAGTCAAGTTACTGTAGTCTGTTCAAGAGGAGAATGGGGGAACTACTCATATTCAAGGGCACCTGAATAAGAGAGAAGGTAGAATGAAGAGAAAGGCGAAACAGTGGAGAGCAGTGAACAACAACAACAACAACCCAAGAATGATGAAAGAAGGCATGAGAGATATACTTACTTAGCTTTAGTTTGCTAAAATGAAAGAAGAAGGGGGAGGGGGGAGAGAAATAGTACAATGGCACTATTGTACTAGTGTATAGTACTAAATGTACTGTTGTACCCTGGTACAATGGGTCAGTGTGTCTGGCTATTAACCAGAGGTTGGTAGTTCGAGTTGTGGGCAGGATTCCTGCATTGCAAAGGTGAACAAGATGTCCCTCAGAGCCCCTTCCAACTCGACCATTCTATGAATCTATGAAATCTTCAATGGTACATTAAAGCAAAGTGAGAGAATAGGCATCCCAGGCCATGGTAGGGCATCCACCAGACAACAATAGAGGGACTTAGGAGTATAAAATATTCCAAGGCCACAGTAGAGCTTCTGCTGGGCAGGAACATACGATATGCAAAGACAAGCCAGCATCCGAGAGACAGAGTGGTGAGCAAAATAGACAAGACATTACAAAGAAGCAATTTTTAAAAATTTTTTAGAAAACCAAAAACAATTCTTCTTTGTTGATGCCTGCTGTTCAGGAACACAAATTGAGTGGTGAAACCAGTTAGAAGTTTCTGTGAAAACCAGTGTAGTAAACATTGGATGAATGTTTTTGGTATTGTTTCTGGAGTGCACCAAATCCTTAGAACTTTCAGTGTTGATAGATCAAGGGACTGGAATTTAATTTTTCCGCTACTAAGAGTGCAATTTTTTTAACTCTTCAGCAAATGTTAAGGCGGGGAGTTAACTCTTCCCCCTTCAATGTTTATAATTGACTGCCATGGAGTGGGGAGAAGTTTGTTTCCTTTCTTCAGCTTCACTCTTTTGCATGCCTATCAGATTTCCTATAGAGGACATTGCCTGAGTCATCTGGGGCCAATTTTCCAAAACTAAACCTACAACTTATTTCCCAAATAAAATTCAACCTCTAGATTCTGAGGATGTGGTAAGCCTCCTGCAACACAGGCTCACAGGAGCTATATTAGGAGTGGGGAAAACAAGGGAAGGCCACCAACATAGTCTAATTTCCTTCTCCCCACTCCTAAACATAGCTTCTAGTCTGGGGAGAAGGGAAGTTCAGATCTAGTCACACCCACCGACCCAAACCTCTAGTTGCCATAAGGAGAGGAAGGGACATGCTAAGCCTCTTATGTCATCTCCTCAGCCAAGTCACACTAGCTGGTGGGCAGGTTTTCATCTGTGGTGACAGCACCCTAAAGTCATTGGTTCCCCCAAAAAAACAAGGAATGAAAACCTTTCACTCATTTGGGAGAAAGTAAAAAAAAAAGAAAGATGTTATGGACACCATGGGAGGGGACATAAGGGTAGCAATTCGACTAATTTTTACGAAGCTTAAACCCAATTAAATTAATGAACTTAACTAAGTTAGGGCTGGGATGCGGGTGGCGCTGTGGTCTAAACCACTGAGCCTCTTGGGCTTGCGGATCAGAAGGTCGCGGTTCGAATCCCCGTGGCGGGGTGAGCTCCCATTGTCCGGTCCCAGCTCCTGCCCACCTAGCAGTTAGAAAGTATGTCAAAGTGCAAGTAGATAAATACGTACCGCTCCAGCGGGAAGGTAAACGGTGTTTCCATGAGCTGCTCTGGTTCGCCAGAAGCAGCTTAATCATGCTGGCCACATGACCTGAAAGCTGTCTGCGGACAAATGTCGGCTCCCTCAGCCTACAGAGAGAGATGAGCACACAACCTCAGAGTCGTCTGCGACTGGACCTAACGGTCAGGGGTACCTTTACCTTTAAGTTAGGGCTATTAATTTCAGTGGACCTAGTTGAGTACCACTCTAAATGTTCTTCCATCGATTGACACTGTAGTCTACTCGTTTTTACATAGTTTCATTCTGAGTTCTATTACTTTGTTGCATTACAATATTATGGAAACTTGGGAAAGTAGGATGTTATGTTGGAACATTAAGATGTTATTGTATATCAAACCATCTTTGATGAGAGAAAAAGTCTAAGTATCCTATTTATGATTAACAGGAAAAGCACTCCTCATTATGTATGCTACCAGACTTTCTGGCATTTCTATCGGTGATAAACAACAAATATGCATTTCTATTCATTTTGAAAATGGAAATCAATTGCACAGGTAACAAACCGCCAACAAGCCTGCATTTCCTACTCATGAATAATGCATCTTGTCATTCCGTGTCAATCTATGAGACGTAAATGTGCCTGATTGCTTTATTAGCGTTTGAAAATGAAAATAAAGTGACATTCATGTTGTCCTGTGCTCTAAAACCTGATGAGTATGGTTAATTCATTTCCTTAGTCCCTTCTGTACTCTACATGTGACAAATGGTAAATGTCTTAGACGAGGAAGACATGAGTTTAAAAAGAAGTAGTAAGAACAGGAAAAACAACAAGAAACATGGCAGTAAATTCTGCATTTTGGGGAAGATGGATAAAACTTCTTATAGAGTGAAAAACCATTTATTGCAAGCATTATTTAAAAGCACACTAGTGAAATCATGGTTAAATTTAAATATTTTCCACCACTTTATGTAAACCGCTTGTAATTTTTTTTTATTTTTATTGTATTTATCACTCTATACATTTTGTTAAATAAATAACTTCTGAAATATTTCACTAAACCTTTGGGGGATGTTAAAAAGTGCTTATTATTATTATTATTATTATTATTATTATTATTATTAATATTTTCATACACAGAATAATACCTATTAAGATCCCAAGCCTATTGACACGTGCCCAAAATTACTTCACCCACACCAATAATCCTACCTGTTTACCAGCATCCAGAGTCTACAACCACACACACAGATTTTCAGCAACCACACACAGATTTTCAGCAAACAAAATACAATTCACAAGAATAAGCAAAAAGCAAAACAGAAAGACCCTCACTCTCCCCTACACACAAATACACAGGAAAGGATACAAACACATGCAAGGATGTTGTAGAGAAGAAGGAAAGCCCACCTGTTTCTGAAACAGGGACAACAGACTTCTCCCCCTTGGTTCACCAATTGACACTGACTGCGGATGTGTATTTACATCAAGGTAAAAGCAGAACATCATGAATGGATAACCTCTGTATGTATACATCCAAATATCATTGGTGTAATGCTTCTAATGGGATGATCATGCATACTCCATGTATGTACATTCCATCCCATGTAAAGGTAAAGGTAAAGGGACCCCTGACTATTAGGTCCAGTCGTGACTGACTCTGGCGTTGTGGCACTCATCTTCCTTTATTGGCCAAAAGAACCAGCTTACAGCTTCCGGGTCATGTGGCCAGCATGACTAAGCCACTTCTGGTGAACCAGAGCAGTGCACGAAAACACCGTTTACCTTCCCGCTGGAGCGGTACCTATTTATCTACTTGCACTTTGACGTGCTTTCGAACTGCTAGGTTGGCAGGAGCAGGGACTGAGCAACGGGAGCTCACCCCGTCGCGGGGATTCAAACCGCCGACCTTCTGATCGGCAAGTCCTAGGCTCTGTGGTTTAACCCACAGTGCCACCCGCATCCCTTCCATCCCATGTAGCCATGTGCAATTATGCATCCTGAGAGCTGGAGTGGCATGAATATGCTGTTACACTGCACTGGCAGGCAGCAAAACCAGCAGTGCAGCAAAGCATGGGAGCCTGCTGCCTGGTCAACAAGGAGTTTTATTTATATTTATTTAATGTAAGATCCATTTCCAGTCCTTTCTTGTCCTTCACCCTGAAGATCCCAGGGTGGGTTGCAGCAATTTAACATACAATATATAAAACCCAGTAACATAGTTACCAAAAGCCAGTAGAACTGTGTCAGCCAGCTCAGAACAGTGTAGATTAGGAGTAGGCAAACTACGCCACCCAAGCTGGATCAGGCCCCCAGGGTTCTAAATCCGGCCTGCCCGGCCATTTAAGAACCCGCCGCGAAGCCAAGACTCCTGGCAATGGCAACGGGGGGAAGAGGCTGAGTGACGGCGGCTCTGCCAATCAAACACCATGCCTGGTTTACCTCAGCGTGGGGACGTCTCTGCCAATTAAATGCCACACCTGGTTTACCTCAGCATGGCACAGGGACATCTCTGCCAGCCAATCAAACGCTGTGCTGCACTGAGGTAAACCAGGCACGGTCTTTGATTGGCAGAGCTGCCACCGCTTGGCCTCTTCCTCCTGCCGCCACCGCCCTGGTGGTCCTGTGGCTGCTGCCAATCTGTGTCCCCATGAGGGGGGCGGCAGCAGTATTCCTAAGGAGGACAGCCAGCCCAGGCTAGAGGTCAATGGGGCTGCTGCCATGCTTCCATTGACGGCCAACGTGATGGTGGAGGACGATGAGGCCAGTGGCCAAGTGGCCCAGGCAGCAGCCTTCACCTCCAGGGAGCAGGAGGATGAAGGGGCAGAGACACCTGCACAGGGTGGCAGCCGCAGGTGAGGCACCAGCTTATCCTTGTCTCTGTCTCTGTCCTCTTGAGGAGGTGCACAGGGCAGTGTGTGCCGCTCTCAGCCAGCTCCTGCGGACTCCCGGCTTCCAAGGTGCCTAGCTCCCACAAGCGCGCCAGCCCACTCTCCAAAACTTCCCGTCCGGCCCCCGACAGTGTCTGAGGGACAGTGAACTGGCCCCCTGTTTAAAAAGTTTGAGGACCCCTGGTATATATTCGCCAAAAGAGATAAGTCCCTGAGTGAGAGCAAAGGGAGGAAATAGCTTGGCCTCTGTGACATAATCATATAGCCAACTCTGATGATCTATGTGGCACCATAAGAGCTTCGTGTTCACTATTTGACCCTGGGCTGGTTGGAATGACACACTGAAGAAGGCTTAAAGAGGGAGAAGCATATCAGGTCATTTAATAGTAAAATTTCAAAACGAAAGACCTCGAAAATAGAGGGTGGGTTTTCAAACAGCCTTGAAAGCCTACTTTTTGCATAGAGAAGCAAATCTTGTGAACATTTGGCGCAGCTCAAGTAAAATTGGTTCCTCCCCAAACTGGGGTTTCTTTTAGCTTTAGATAGCAGTACTTCCTTCCTTACAAAGATAATACATGATTCAATTTAGGGCTTATTTCCAGCACCAAATAAAGAGAAGGAGTTCAGTGCTTATAAAATATGCTACACTACTTAATAATGTAGAGATTGTGTTACGGACTCCCCACGCTAACATTTAAACCCTATGAACTATCCTTCCCTTTTCATGTTATAATCCCAAAACCGTGTGGGTTACTGTAATGCTATAAACTCCTCTCTGCTATTCACACCGTTTCATAACAATGGAACCTTTGGAGGCATTGAAAATGAATCCAAAACCACACACGACCAAAAACCCAAATGAAAATAAGAAAGAATGAAAAAACCCACATTGTTTCGAAATATATAGGCCACCTCTGGGAATACAACATTAGAATTACATCCCAGTATACTGCTCCCCCACCTTACCCCATAATTATTGTAACAGACCAGATAAACCTTAGGTTTAGGAGCACATATATTAAAATCAAATCAAAGTATGTATGGAATGGATGAGGGCATCTTCCCTAAATTCTACCTGCAGGAGAATGTGCCAGAACTATTCAGTTAGTTGGCCTTTCTGTGATAGGGTTTATTTATGTCCTGGTTTTTACTTTTAGAGATATGGCAACCCTAGATTTCTCAACCCTGATTTGATTCATCTCTAGCTGTGCACACACAATGTCTCGTCCATATATAACCCGGTGTCAACCTTTAGATCCTTCAGACCTTGGCTGTCCTTGCATTCTTCCCGTTAGCATCTCCTCCACTCTTTGCCTTTGGCACCTTCCTGCTATACCTTGATTTCCCATCACACCAGCTTTCTAACTTCATTTATTTTAATGTCAGTACACCTCAAACCTGCCACTGGTGAAGTTCTCACTCCTGATGCCTCCAGACTTCTGATGTCAGCTTCATTTAAACATGGCAGCATTATGAAAATTGGTGGTGGTAAGGTTGCTAAGTTTCTGACTTCACTAAATTTAAACCCTGGTGACTGGGAACAGCTTTCAAAACTGTGAAGGGGAGACCCCTACTAAATAAGCTGAGAAGGGGAAGATATGGAGGCAGTGAGAGATTTTACTTTCTTGGGCTTCATGATCACTGCAGATGGTGACAGCAGTCACAAAATTAAAAGACCCCTGCTTCTTGGGAGAAAAGTGATGAAAAAACTAGACAGCATCTTAAAAAGCAGGGACATCACCTTGCCAACAAAGGTCCGTATAGTTAAAGCTATGGTTTTCCAAGTAGTGATGTATGGAAGTGAGAGCTGGACCATAAAGAAGGCTGATCACTGAAGAATTGATGCTTTTGAATTATGGTGCTGGAGGAGATTCTTGAGAGTCCCATGGACTTCAAGAAGATCAAACCTATTCATTCTGAAGGAAATCAGCCCTGAGTGCTCACTGGAAGGACAGATCCTGAAGCTGAGGCGCCAATACATGAGAAGAGAAGACTTCCTGGGAAAGACCCTGATGTTAGGAACGTTTGAGGGCACAAGGAGAAGGGGACAACAGAGGATGAGATGGTTGGACAGTGTTCTCAAAACTACTAACATGAGTTTGACTAAACTGCGGGAGGCAGTGGAAGACAGGAGTGCCTGGTGTGCTCTGGTCCATGGGGTCACGAAGAGTCAGACACAGCTAAATGACTAAACAACAACAATCTTATGCACACTAAACTTAATGTGTGACTTACTCTGAAGTGAAAATGCATAAAATTGGATCTACCTTTGTGTGGATTTACACATTACTACTATGTGCAAGATTTCTGGCACAGAAAACATGTGTATGTTTCAAAATGTGTATTAAAAAAAGTCAATAATTATGTTAATTCAATTTGGGCTACAGTTTGTGCACACAATTTATTCTTTTATGTTGGAGAGTATGGAGTTATCTGACCCCTGAGCCGCCTGAAGGCAATCCTGTATAGGGAAGGTTTTTAATGTTATATTATGTTTTTATATATGTTGGAAGCTGCCCAGAGTGGCTGAGGCAACCCAGTCAGATGGGTGGGGTATAAATAATAAAATTATTATTGTTATTGTTATTATTGTTGTTGTTGTTGTTGTTGTTGTTGTATAAGACATCCCTATTTTCATTGGATAAATGTTGCCTACAACACTGACAGATTGTTACTTCCTTCAAGGGAAACCACAGATCAGAAATAATATGTTGTGGGATGACAGGCTAGCCTTCCAAGTGTTGTAATACAGTGCACAATTGTACACAACAATGCACAAAAAAGGGAAGACAGGCAAACTCTCTCACTCACATGGACCTGAGCTTTTATTCTTGCTGTTTCAGCCTTGCCCTTTCCCATGTTAATGAGCACAATGAGGTCAGGGAAGTGCAATGGTCCTGCTGCATCTGCTAATGAAAACAGTTTGTGGTGCTTAGGGTAGAATTGAAAGGCTACATTGTTTTCAACTCAGCAGGGTGTACAAAAGATGACCCACACTTTCACTGAATGTTTGGCCCTAATAAGGAAGACTCAGCCCCTTCCTTCATTTGAGGACATTCCTGCTGCAACTGGGCACCAAGGTTTGCTTTTCACTAAAGGACCAAGTAGGAGGGAGAACAGTTACAGAGTTCACAGGAAAGATACCGTCAATTGCAGATACTCACAAAGACATCGTCAGTGCTAGTCCTCCTCAGAGTTAATAGACAGGACTGAGGGAGCGATCCTGGGTGTCACACAAATTTGGCCTATTTAAAGAGGATACAATGGACAATGCCCTCTTACCATATGGTACCATGTAGCCATAGTAGGGGCAAGAACATGCAATTGCTATGCAAGCCAGGATCAACAGCCAAATTAGTGTATGGCAGTCAAGACACAGAAAACAAAGTTTTCCCTCACAAAACACATGATAAAGTTCTGGAACCCACCGCCACAAAAGCAGACCCTCCAAGTGTCCCTATTTTCGAAGGATAGTCCCCGATTTTCAGAAGACATTTCTGATTTGATCCCCAAATATCCCAGCTTTTCCTTAGGACATCCCTATGTTCACCAGAGAAATGTTGGAGGGTATGATAGGGCCAGTGGCGTCAGTGGCGTAGCGTGGGTTGTCAGCACCCGGGGCAAGGCAAGTAATTTGTGCCCCCTAACCCGTGGATTTGCGCCCCCTAACCCGTGGATTTGCGCCCCCTAACCCTAACCCCCAGATGTTGCGCCTGGCCCCCCTGCACCCCCCACGCTACGCCGCTGAGTGGTGTAGCTAGCCGCTTGGGCACCCGGGACAGGTCACACAGGGGGCAGGGAGAGAAACCGTGGCTCAGGTGTGCTGCGGGCCCAGCTCAGATTGTAGGGCCAGTGAGTGCCAGCTGCATCCTTTTCAGCTGCCCTCTGGCAGCTGGGGAGGACGCAGCAGCTCAACGCCCTGTAAGCACAGCCCCAGGTGGTGCTGCTTTGGGGAACGACATGCCATGTTCTGGGGCACCTGGACTTGGGCATCACCTTGGGCTCTGGCATGCTGCCCCTAAGGTAAGTGCCGCCCCCCAGGTATGCGACTGGCTATGACATCCTTATTTTTGTCAGAGAAATGTTGGAGGGCATTCATAGAATCATAGAGTTGGAAGAGACCACAAGGGCCATCGAGTCCAACCGCCTGCCAAGCAGGAAACACCATCAGAGCACTCCTGACATATGGTTGTCAAGCCTCTGCTTAAAGACCTCCAAAGAAGGAGACTCCAACACACTCCTTGGCAGCAAATTCCACTGTCGAACAGCTCTTACTGTCAGGAAGTTCTTCCTAATGTTTAGGTGGAATCTTCTTTCTTGTAGTTTCGATCCATTGCTCCGTGTCCGCTTCTCTGGAGCAGCAGAAAACAACCTTTCTCCCTCCTCTATGTGACATCCTTTTATATATTTGAACATGGCTATCATATCACCCCTTAACCACCTCTTCTCCAGGCTAAACATGCCCAGCTCCCTTAGCCGTTCCTCATAAGGCATTGTTTCCAGGCCTCTGACCATTTTGGTTGCCCTCCTCTGGACACGTTCCAGTTTGTCAGTGTCCTTCTTGAATTGTGGTGCCCAGAACTGGACACAGTACTCCAGGTGAGGTCTGACCAGAGCAGAATACAGTGGCACTATTACTTCCCTTGATCTAGATGCTATACTCCTATTGATGCAGCCCAGAATTGCATTGGCTTTTTTAGCTGCCGCGTCACACTGTTGGCTCATGTCAAGTTTGTGGTCAACCAAGACTCCTAGATCCTTTTCATATGTACTGCTCTCAAGCCAGGTGTCATTCCATGTCACTAACTCAGATAGTTTCTAATCCCTTTCTCTCTAAAAAATAATATTATTTCTTTTAGAAGGGATATAGTAATAGGCTTTAGTTTTCGTAGTTGAATGGACCTCCCTGTTCAGTGGTAATATACATTTGAATATCAGATGCAGGAGGAGACAAGCAAAGGAAAAAGATTTTTGCTTCCATGTTCTGCTTGCTAGTTTCCCAAAGGTATTGAACTGCTAGCTGCTTGCGATGTAGTGAGGAGCCAGAGGCAGTTTTGGTTTCATCTAGTAGGATTCTTTATGGTGTTTTTATTATTATTAAAAAAGCAGGAACCAGGAGCATTTGAGGATGTTCCCTCCCACCCGTAAACACCTACAGCTTTATGAGGTAAACAATCCTATAAATGTGCTTGCAGCCAACTTAGGAAACAGAGCACTTCTCTCAGAGCTATCACTGGGAAGCGCCACAGCTACGTGGCTTTCTCCTCCACCGCACAATTAGTGTTTAAATTATGGGTTTGTGAAGTATAGAAAGGCTCCAATACAAAACATATTCTGTTTTATTAAGGGAAATAATTGGGGAGAGGTTGCTGTAAAAATGTAACATAAAATGAGACCCATTAATTTTCTGCTCCCCTCACCTCAAGTTGATTAGCACAAATTAAATTTCATGCTAGTCAGCCTGGGCACTTAGCAGGCAGTAAAAGGAATCCTGAATTTCAAAAGAGATTGTAGCAAAGCACACACATTGGAAGTGCTCGTTGTGACGGCATAAGAAATGTGCACATCTTAACAACAATCGATGAAATGAGGGCTTCTTTCCAGTGAGTATCCTATAATGGGCCATCCTTATTATTTTTTTCAATCAATACACCTATCACTTAATGGCAGAGAAGGCTGGCATTACACCTTGAGCACGATGTTCATATTTACTCACATTTTGATGTGCCTTTGAAAGATGGCATCACTTAGCTTAAGGATAGCATTCACTGCAGGGGGTTGGACTAGATGACTCTAGGAATCCCTTCCAACTCTAATATTCTATGAGTCTTTGAAACTACAAGAACTGTGATTCATTCTCTCTCTCTCTCTCTCTCTCTCTCTCTCTCTCTCTCACACACACACACACACACACACACAGAGAGAGAGAGAGAGAGAGAGAGAGAGAGAGAGAGAGAGAGAGAGAGAGAGATATCTACAAAACGTTCTATATACCAGGGTGGCTAGTATTTTTTAGCTTAACATCTGCACCACATATACAGCACACAAACCTACACAAACAGTTTATACACTCGTCAAGCATGCAGTCACACAACTTTCTCTTTCACTCTCTCACACACAAATATGTTCCTCAGTCAGGAGAAATGGCAGGATATAAACTGAATCAATCAATCAATCAATCAATCAATCAATCAATCAAATGCATGCATGCAGTCATACACTTGTATTCACTCACACTGTAGTGTGATGCATATACCTTCCAAAGGGGGAGTGCGTAGCGCTGTGGTCTAAACCACTGAGCCTCTCAGGCTTGCTGATTGGAAGGTTGATGGTTCAAATCCATGTGACAGGTTGAACTCCCGTTGCTCTGGCCCAGCTTCTGCCAACCTAGCAGTTCAAAAGCACACCAGTGCAAGTAGATAAATAGGTACTGCTACAGCGCAGAGGTAAATGGTGCTTCCTCTGGCGCTCTGGCACTCGTCATGGTGTCCTGTTGCGCCAGAAGTAGTTTAGTCATGCTGGCCACATGACCTGGAGAGCTGTCTGCGGACAAACACCAGTTCCCTCAGCCTGAAGTGAGATGAGTGTCGTTCCACCATAGTCGCTGTTTACTGGACATAATGGTCCAGGGGTCCTTTACCTTTACCTTTTACCTATAACTTCTACAGGTGCCACTTCCTGACCTTGCGCTCCTTCCTCTTCTTGGGCACCTCTTACCTACAGTGGCAACACACAAGAAGAAAAGGAGCTTTTGCAAGGTCAGGAAGAGGTGCCTTTGGAAAGTACCAAATTGGCTGGGGGCTTCACAGATCACCTGAAAAAGCTTGGTAGGCCCGATCCAGTCTGTTGTCCACAGATTCACCACCTTGCCGTATAATTTTGCCTGCCAAACAACGGGAATAGAAGTATGTTTAAAAGCCACATGCACTGTCTGCATTTTGTTTAAAAGTGATGCTCATATTTTCATTTCTTTTCCGATGAATGGGCTCAGTTTTCTTAATCTGCAAAAATGTATACAGGAAGAGTTTCAAGGAATTAATGGGTACGGACATACCTGTACGACACTTGTTTCGGTATTATTGCGGTGACTCTCACTGTTTGTCTATATTTCCTTCAGTAAACATGATGCCCATAGGGCTAGTGATGGTTTCTGTGGATAGCGTTTTTGACACAGGACATGAATGACAAGGTTATAATTATTTACATAACAATGAGGGGTGGCTATTCCCTTTGATAAAATTTCTTAGCATGTAGCAAAGGGATCTAGAGAAAAACCGCTCCAAAATTAAGCCAGAGAAAAAAATGTACTTAAAGAATGGCAGAAGAGTATCATGTTTCATTCATTGGAACACACATGGAAAACATGGTGAATTAAACATCAGCATATCTATTGATACAGATAGACACATCAATACTCATTTAGCTCCATCTACTGTCAATATCAGTCTAGCTATCAATGGTGCCGACTTGCCCTCTGCATTGTGGGGTGCAACATGTGACTTGTCACGTTACATGTCACATGATGTGTCCCGTCCCCCACCTAGCACACAAGTGTTCATGCACCAGGCCAGGGTGTGCAGGTGTCCTGCGGCCATGATGCTGGCACTCGTGCACAAGGTGGGGAATGGGGAACACAATGGGGAACATGGAGGGCCTCCTCTTCCCTTTGTCACATTGGGAGGGTAGAAGGAGGCGGAGCGGGCCCCCAGGATTTGGGGGCGCCCAGCCCCCACATTGAAAAAATTGTGTGTGTGTGTGTGTGTGTGAAGACTCTTCAGCCCCCACCACTTGGCATGCCTGCTAGCCATTAATATTTGCACTGGATTCTTGCATCCGACATTCATAGCACAAAGAGCTCAATGGCTGCATTGATCTTGACACTAAACATGACAAGGCCCATTTGCAAATGGGGAGAAGGGGAGGAACAAATTCTTTCATAATCAATCAATTAATCAATCAATCAATCAATCTGTAAAGGGGTGTGGATATATGTACACCACTGATGCAGAAAGCTAATAAAGATTAGATCTAAGACTCCAGCAAAGTGAGTGTAGCTGGCAGCAAAACAGGACATAATCAGTGCATCCCAGACAAGTGTGGAATTGGTTGCTGCTATCACAAAATCAGTGTTGGGGGAGGGAGGAACCAGTGGGACGGCCTAAAATGGAGACTGTCACCATGGATTAGAAGCTGGAGTAATTGCATTTTGCAGCATTTTGCTTTCTTGAACATTGCTACTCAAACAAACAAACAAACCTAATATTTACTGAGAGCTAGCTGGTTGGTCACTGTGAGAAATGGAATGGTGAGCTAGAGATAGCTGATTCAGGCTATGTTGGTCACCACCATGTAGAGAACATGCTGGAGACATGAAAATAGAAGTCAGATGTTGCTACAGCAGCAGCAGCAGCAGCAATCTTCAAACTGAGCCTTAAATGGCAGCAAGCTCCACCTCCACTAAGAGTTGCTACTGCATTTAGAAGGGCCCAGCCAGTTTTTAGTGGTTGTTAGCTCTGAAGGAGGAGGGGAACTCTTGTGGGTGTCAAATGTGGGAGAACATTATGTTCTTGAGCCAGAGGGGTACTCCCCACACAAACTATTATTCCTGTCGGTTAGGTGTTGTGAGGGCAATTCCCTCTCCTACTTTGAATTGCCAGCAGCCTCTTTGGAAAGGGGACATTTGACTTCAGGGTCAGCACAAAACCACCAGCAGCCGCATCACATGCAGGGTTTTTTTCCAGCTGGAATTCAGTTCCGGCACATCTCAGTTGGTTGCCATTGCCATTATAAAAGAACAAGGGTTTATGGTGAGTTCTGGTACATCTTTTTCTAGAAAAATAGCACTGATCATATGTTCAGGGAAGTTTTTAATGTGTGACATTTTAATGTATTTTTAATCTTTGTTGGAAGCTGCCCAGAGTGGCTGGGGAACAAATAAATTATTATTATTATTATTATTATTATTATTATTATTATTATTATTATTATTTTGAACCTACTCCAAGGGGCTAAGAGCAGCATATATGGATTGTTCCACTTTTTCCACACAACAATAACAGCCACTACTCCTGAGGAAGATTTTCAGGGTCTGACTTGATGTTGATAATGAAGGATAAATTGGATCAGTAGGTTTGCTTCTTCTGCAATTCATCTCTCTCTCTCTCTCTCACTTGGCTTGGTCAGATTCTGACAACAACTTTGGAACTCTACTACCAGAATCTGTTTGGAAGATGTTCCACACTTTAGATCCCCACAAAAGAGCCTATTTACTGCAGCATGCTGAACAATTCAGAATGGTACAATAAACCAAAGTTAGCTGATGCCCGTACTGATCTGTTCTGCGTAGCCTGCAGGAGTTTATAATCTGTAAGCAATATGTTAAGCAATAATGGTATCCTGCACAAACATGCTTTTCTTAAACGGCACATTAAAAATATATGCTGAGGGAGTAAATTAAGGCAAAGAAAAGAAGAAAAACTGAAAATGACTGATCTGCATTAGATACCGTGACTCAATGGGAATCTTTCTAATAAGCCCACCTGGTGTTCCATGAATGCCTAAGGACTGGTTTTCAAAGGTGTCATAAGCATAAATAAAACAGTGCTGCTCCTATTTACCAGCCAGCTGAACTGTTCTATAAATGCGAGCAAAGGTGATTCAATTAAAACAACACTTACTGCTCAGCACTTTTGAGAGTCTAGCTCTCTTATTGGATGCCAAAAACCTGGCTGTTTGCTCCAAGTCTTCTGATGTTGGAAAACATCAAAATACATCACAAGAAGAAGCCATAGCAAACCCCAGGAAAAACAAAGTCCAAAAACAACACAATGAGAGACAGTTTTGGCATTACTCATTCTAAATACCGTATTTTTCGCCCTATAGGGCGCACCGGCCCATAGGAAGCACCTAGTTTTCAGGGGGGGAAATCAAGGAAAAAAATATGATTCCCCCCCCCCCACAGCTCTGGGAGCAGCGAACAGGCTGCACGCAGCCTGTGCACTACTCCAAGACCTTCTCCCTGCTTTTGCGGGAGGTGGCGGAATTCCCCCATCTCCCGCAAAAGCCCACAGGAGGGAGAAGGGACTGACTCGGCCAGTCAGTCCCTTCTCCCTCCTTGGGGAAAAGCCCCCAAGAGTGGCGTGCTCTTTAAAGGCTGCGCGCCTTCCCGCTGCCCCCCAGCTTGTGGGGCTGGCGGTGGGGGGAAGCACTGCTTTCCCGCACTGCCAGCCTCAAAGAGCAAACTCTCCTGGCTTCAGCGAAAGCAACATGAAGCCTCCGGAGCGCAGGCCAAGGAGCCTGCATTCGCCCCATTGGACGCACACACACTTCCACTTCATTTTCGGAGGGGGAAAAGTGTGTCCTATAGGGCGAAAAATATGGTACTACCTGCAGGGAGGCCCTTACTTGTGGCTATACAGTCAGGGCCGTCTTTACCCGGGGGTGCAAGGGGTGCGGGGCACCCGGGCGCTGAATTCTGGGGGGCGCCAGGCGCCTGCCGCTGAAGCCGCTTAAGCTCTTAACAATCTACCTGTTATGAAATAATAAATAATGCTGATCAAGCTAGAAAAACAAAATACATATATACCTAGGTATTACCGAAATGTATACCTACTGTTTCACTAAAGGACTTTCGACTTTGTGAGCTCATTTACCAAAGACACGCCATGCCAGCGGTAGCACTTACCATTCACAATGGCGGCGCATGTCAGACTCAACGACGGCGCTTGTCATTCACAATGGTGCCGTGCACGCGAAATTAACTCTTACATCAAAATTTGTGGCGCGGTGCATATGCTAAAGACAGTGCTGTATACAGTCCACAGGTCGGGATGAGAAGAAACAGTTCAGAGATCTGTATCACATGCGCAGTCCCCAAGACTATGCATCCCACCAAGAACTGTGTGCAAATGGCGCCTCTAAATTCTCTACCTTATTTGTGGCCAGAGAAATTGGGGGAAACATTTCCTCTAATTTCTCCAGGGAGAGCAGCATTTCTCCAACAGTTTCTTCCAGAGAGGCTTGCAATTAGAAGTGGCAGTCCTTTCTTTCCTGCTGCTGCAAGAAACCTTCGTTGGGCATTCTGAATAGGGCTTATTTAAGCCTGTGAGGAGTGGGGAGCATGCCCGAGTAGAATAACTCAATTCCCATCCCTGTAGCTCACTGCCTGGTTCAGCTGAGAAGACTCCTGTACCTGTGAAAGCTTTTGCATGTTCGGGTTTTCCAGGATTTTGAAACACACGGGATCTTCCCCAGCCTTCCCCACTGCAGAGAGTCAGGGAATCATAGTTTTGTAGAGTTGGAAGGTCATCTAGTCCAACTCCCTGAAATGCAGGAATCTCAGCTAAAGCATCCATGATGGAGGGCCATCCAACCTCTGCTTAAAAACCGCCAAGGAAGGAGAGTCCTCAATGTAGGCCACCATTTTGCAATCTCCATAAGGTCTCAAATCTAGCCTCATTCTGGAACATTGTGTGACCAGGCGTGACAGCCCCAGCCCCCAGGGATCACAAGAAAGCAAGAGACTCTGACACATGTTATGGAATTAAAATTAGGCCACAACTTTATTTAAACTTCCGTATGTAGGAAGACCTTGGCTTAGGCCTTGGGTGTGTATCCCTCCCCTCAGGTTGGCCCTTTGGTTGGTCCCCACAGCCCTTCACTTCATCAGATCTGGCCCTTTTTGAAAGAAGTTTGGACACCACTGCAAAGTCTAACCCATGGCTGATCAATCTGTGCCCTCCCAGTTGTCATTAAACTCCATCTACCCTCAGCCCCTAGCCAGCATTACCAATTGCCAATTCTAGAAGGAGGTGGAGGTCCCATGTTCCCCAGGCCTATTTAAGATTCTCTGCCGCTCAGCTTGAAGGTTGCTCCAGAGGGTGAGGAAGATAGGCATTTGCCCTTTCAGTTCCTTCTGCTTGCCTCATGTTGTGGTCTTTGTAGGCTATAAACCTGAAAACAAACTGTTTCAAACTGCTCTCCTCCCCCTCCCCAAATAATTATATTTACAGCACCAAGCTGCTAAGCTGCTTTATTATTGCCTGGGGTGGGGGTGGTTAAAACTAGCAAAGGCCCTACCACCCCAACATCACTGCTGCTTTCTGTTTTTGCACCACCCACCCACGGGATTTTAGAAAGCACTCTAAGGGAATTCTCAATTCAATATCCTTGAGTTTTGGAAGGTAGTGGAGCCCGAACCCCTTGCAAAGCTTTTGTGGTTTTATGCTTGATTTGAACTAATTTTATCTTTTGCATCTCTTTTGCAACTTTATGTGCTTCTTTATTTTTATTATTACAAATATAAAAAAATGTAACAAACAAAAATATATGTAAGGCAGGAACCAAGAGAAAAGCAACTGATGGTTCATTCTGTTAAGAGAATTAGAGCAGACAAGCTGGTATCTGCATAGACCAGACCCTCCAAGTGTCCCTATTTTCCAGGGACGTCCCTGATTTACAGAAGCCATCCCGGTTTCTCATTTGATCCCAGAATGCCCTGCTTTTTCTTAGGACATTCCTATTTGCATTCAATAAATGTTGGAGGATATGGTAGAATGTCTCCATCTTCATCAGAGAAATGCTGGAGGGTATGGAGTTATCCAACTTCCATATTGGGAAGGATTTTTTAAAAAATGTTTAATGTTTTACTATGTTTTTCTAGATGCTGGAAGCCACCCAGAGTGGCAACCCAGTCATATGGGTGGGGTATAAATAGTAAAGTCCTTCTTATTATTATGGAATAGGATGTCCCTATTTTCATCAGAGGGACGTGGGTGGCACTGTGGGTTAAACCACAGAGCATAGGACTTGCTGATCAGAAGGTTGGCAGTTCGAATCCCCACGATGGGGTGAGCTCCTGTTGCTCATCCCAGCTCCTGCCAACCTAGCAGTTCGACAGCACGTCAAAGTACAAGTAGATAAATAGGTACCGCTCCGATGGGAAGGTAAACGGTGTTTCCTTGTGCTGCTCTGGTTCTCCAGAAGCGGCTTACTCATGCTGGCCACATGACCTGGAAGCTGTACGCCGGCTCCCTCGGCCAATAAAGCAAGATGAGTGCCGCAACCCCAGAGTTGGCCACGACTGGACCTAATGGTCAGGGGTCCCTTTACCTTTATTTTTATCAGAGATACCCTTGTGGAGGGTATGATCGACATGTGAAATTCAGACACAAGAATAACTTGAGTCCTTAAACCAGTAGGTCTCTCCACAAGTTTACATGAGATTGAGGTGGCCTTCTGATTTGGTCTTTGTGGCACATTAATGAAACAAGCGGTTGCCATACAAGATCTTTTTGTAACTTTACTGTACACCTCATAGAAACCACAGTGTTGTGCATTGCTGAAATAAATGGAGCCTGGAGCCTTGCACTTATGTCAGCTTGGCACACTGCCGCTTCATTCTGCTGTATATGTAGATCCAGCTTTGATTCCTTGTAGGGACTGCAGCCCTAAGACAAATACAAGGTCAAAATCATGGCCTCTTAAAGCAAAGGCGGGAATGTGTACATTGCCCAAGCAATGGAGAATCAGAAAGGGAAGGGATTCAGCCTCTCTTAAATGGGCTCTGTATTATTCAAAGGGAGATCAGAGAAAATTTATCGTTAAGCTAATATGAACATATGGATTATAGAATTATTTATGAAAAACATTCAGTCAGATGTATTGATCAGAGCAGCTTAAAGAACCACTGCCTTTTCAGCAAGCACTACAAAGCCCTGCGGTTTATGTTCTACAAGATTCCATCGGTAAACAATGATTTGTTGCAAATGTGAACATTTGCAACATGGAATGCCTAATCAAGTGTCTTCAGAATATTGGCTCTTTAGACGAACGTTGACACTTCAGAAGCAAATGACTACAAAGCAAAACAGCAATGCCGTTTCTCCTTCTGAATATTAATACCCAAGCGAGAATGTGGTGGGAGCAACAGAGAAATATATGAAAGGAAAATCCTCATAAGTCCTGATCAGAAAAAAGCAGGCTCCCAAGACATACTAAACAGCCGCGTCAAATTTTAAGGAAGACAGAGAAATGTTCACTTGCCGTTGGTCTCCAAATTAAAGAATGAAATGTAAGAACTATATATTGCATACCCTCCAACATTTCTTTGATGAAAATAGGGACATCCTATTCCATGGGTGGTGGTGGTGATGATGAAAATAATAATAATAATAATAATAATAATAATAATAATAATAATAATAATACCCCATCTGACTGGGTTGCCCCAGCCAATCTAGGTAGCTTCCAACAAATATATAAAAAAAATTATAATAAAACATTAAACATTTTTTAAAAAATAAAAATCCCTATATAGGTCTGCCTTCAGTTGCCTTCTAAAGGTTGTATAGTTACTTATCTCCTTGGCTTGGGGGGGGGGTTCACATAATTTTATACCCTCCAACATTTTTCCAATGAAAATAGGGATGCCCCCAAGGAAAAGCAGGAAATTCCGGGATCACATCAGAAATCAGGATGGTTTCTGTAAATCCAGGATTGTCCCTGGAAAACAGGGGCACTTTCAGCGTCTGCAAACGTAGCAGTTGCTTCTCAGGTTTAATGTTGAATGTTGATTGTTTGGCTTGGGCCTGAATGGTTTTTTATGCAGTTAGACTCCTTGCAAACTTTCCACCAGCATGTGGGCTTTGCTGAGTTACAAGGGGCGACAAGGATCTCTTATAGAGCACATAAAGGTAAAGGGACCCCTGACCATTAGGTCCAGTCGTGACCGACTCTGGGGTTGCGGCACTCATCTCACTTTATTGGCCGAGGGAGCCAGCATACAGCTTCCGGGTCATGTGGCCAGCATGACTCAGCCGCTTCTGGCGAACCAGAGCAGTGCACGGAAACGCCGTTTACCTTCCCGTCAGAGCGGTACCTATTTATCTACTTGCACTTTGACGTGCTTTCAAACTGCTAGGTTGGCAGGAGCAGGGACCGAGCAACGGGAGCTCACCTCGTCGCGGGGATTCGAACCGCTGACCTTCTGACCAGCAACCCCTAGGCTCTGTGGTTTAACCCACAGTGCCACCTGCGTCCCTTATGAGCACATAGGGACATCCTAAGGAAAAGCAGAAACCGGGATGGCTTCTGTAAATCCAGATTGTCCCTGGGAAATAGAGACACTTGGAGGGTCTGATACTGCAGTATGCATTCTGTTTATGTGACTAGAATCAACTTGGGCCAGGTAGACATATCAAGCTATTTTATGCTGACCACCTTACTGACAGAGGTTCTCCAAGACCTCAGAAAAAGGTCTGTCCATCTCTGCTAACTAAAAATGTGATGGATTCAGTCTGGGACTTTGCATGCAGAGATATCCCTCACTCCTGAACTGTGAGCCCTGTCTGCTGCTCCTCCATGAGGCACCCCACGGGATTTGAATCCGTGCCTCGCCGCAAGGCACTGAGGCATGCCTTCATTCCATCCCTTGCTGCCCAATTTTATACTGTCACTTTCTGTTCCACATCCATTTATTTATGTGTGATACTGCAGGAGCAGCCACATATATGCCCAGTGTGTTCCTATTTCTCATGCTGTTAATTCTCAGCTTACAAGGGCAAGTGACACAAATGCAGGTCTGTGCACTAAGGATGGAGCAGAAATATTGGTTCATCTGGCTCTTGAATGATGTGGCCTACTTCATACCCCACAAGCTACTACACAGATTGGAATTTAATTATCCATCAGATTCTGAATTTTATAATACAGTTCTTGGCTCAAAAAAGTATAACAACAACAACAACAACATGTTTATTTATTCGTCCCAATCTGGCTGGGTTCCCCCAGGCACTCTGAGCACCTTTGAATACATACAAACACATAATAAAACATCAAACATTAATAGTAACAATCTGATCCAATGTAAAAAAAATTCACAATAACTTTAAAATAAACAACTTATATAAAATAAAGCAATATCCAGTAATCGATTAAAATCCAACCGTGAACAGTAAAATTAAACAACAGCAAATGATAAACAGTTTACAATTACAATAAAGAATTGCTAATCTGCTCTGGTTCGCCAGAAGTGGCTTAGTCATGCTGGCCACATGACCCGGATGCTGTACGCTGGCTCCCTCGGCCAATAAAGCGAGATGAGTGCCGCAACCCCAGAGTCGGCCACAACTGGACCTAATGGTCAGGGGTCCCTTTACCTTTACCTTTAGTCAATAAAAATAATAGCAAATGCATAAAATGTGGGGGCAGGGGGAGAGACACCACAATATATTAGTGTAAAATTCATTAATCAATGCATAACTCCAGTTGCCCAACAACAGTGGCCATTTTTTGTTTTTCTCTTTCAAAGAAATATTTATGTTTAGCTTAGTTTTTGCTCTGCTGCCACAGGCAGCTGTAGAATTCTTCTCAACAATTGTCTTAAAAAACACGCAAAAGCAAGGAAGCAAGCAAGCAAGCAAGCAAGCAAACAAACAAACCAGAATGCCCTGGATGCAGAGAGAGAGAGAGAGAGAGAGAGAGAGAGAGAGAGACTGTCACTGCTGCCATCCATAAACTTTTAAGGAATTTTATCTCCCCCACCAAAAAAAGGTTAAAAAATCACTCTAGATTGGAGAGACCTTAGCGATGCCACACCCCACCTTTTGGAGCTGAAAGTCCTCATTTGAGACCTCTCAACAATATATGGCTTAATACTGGAGCAAAGGCCAATTAGGGGTTTCAAACCCCCTCCACCAAGTTTTATTCACCTTAATTCCTGATTCCCACCTTAATATTTTTTTCCCTCCAGTGTACAAACTAGGTTAAGGTCACTTCCCTTTAACAGAAGGTTAAATATCTTCATACCAGCTCAGCACAATAATAAATAACAAAGTGCCCCAAACATTGGTTCTAGCCATACGTCATTTTGCTCCATCTTGCAGCAGAGCAATAGAAAACTCAACTGCATGTTCTTACAGTTACAAAGGGCATGGGATTAAAAAAGAAAAGAAGTTATGGAAAGTAACCTAAAATTCAAGGTCTAGCAAAGTCCTGTGGCTCCCTCTTTTGGATGGCACATATTTTGAATCTAGCAATAAAAAAAAGAAAAGGAAAAGAAAAACCCCCGCACAAAAGTGACATATCCTTAGCATCGCAAAATGAGCTTCTGTTTGTCTAAAGTGGTAAACAGAGTGAATAAAACATGTTTTTCTATAACAGATTCTTGTAAAGTATAATCATTCTGTACACAGAAAATCTGTAGCCTGTATAAAAATAGACATTCTTTTGCCATTTACTGTTGTGACAAGATTTTCCCAGGCAGGCAGGGTCTTGCGAGAGGAGTTCTCTCCACATAAAGAACACAGGACGCAGGGAGAAAGTAAAAGGGAGATTGTATTGGCTGACACCTTGTTTTTAAGCGGATCAGCACTAACTTTTCTAAAAATGAGGCGGAAAGAAATTGCATATGCCCGGCACAAATTAAAGCCACTTGTGTGTGGGCTGCTTTTCACACCTATCGAAAGAGGCATATTCTGGTGCTCCCGACTGACTCATTCTGCATCTGTAAAGGCGGAAAAAAGCAAAAATGGCCAAACTACTTTTGGAAAAGGAATGGAGGAAAGAGGATCAAAGGATTTCAGTGCATCCCTTTTGAAATGCTATTAATAAATATTTGCATTTGGTACACAAGGATGGGTAGATCTGTCTATTTCAAGCTTTTGCTAGTTTCACAGGCATTCGTTTGTTTGGAAGTCTGTTCCATTCATTTCCGCATTAACCCGCGGTTTAAAAAATCCATGTGAAAATTCATATTTATGTACTCCTTTCAATACATATTTAATTGTGTGAAGCTTTTAGTACGCTCTTTTCAGCAAAGAACCATATTGCAAAAACCAGATAAGTGTGAAATGTGAGGGAATAAAACATGCATTGTAATCTGTGCATTAGTCCAGGAGGTGCTGATCAGATCAGTGCACACGAATTCACAAAGGGGGCAGAACACATCTCTAGCATCTCTTAGACTTGCCTGCTACCCAATGTATTTGAGTCTTGTTGTCTGACTCTGACTCTCCAGAATCCACCTAGAGATGGGTTCCTTCCCATCACCTACTACTTTTAAGTGAGGATGGCTTTAAAAGAGGATTAGACAAATTCAAGGAGGACAAGGATATGACTACTAGCCATAATGACTATCCTCTGCCTCCACAGTCTGGAGGCCACAATGCTTCTGAGTACCAGCTGCTGGAAGCCATAGGAAGGGAAAATGCTCTTGTGCTCAGGTCCTGGCCTGATCCAGGGGTTTGGGCATTGAACCTGGGGAGAAGAAGAAGAACAAGAGGAGGAGGAGGAGTTGGAATTTGGACTTGATATCCCACCTTTCACTCCCCTTAAGGAGTCTCAAAGCAGCTCACAATCTCCTTTCCCTTCCTCCCCCACAACAAACACTCTGTGAGGTGAGTGGGGCTGAGAGACTTCAGAGAAGTGTGACTAGCCCAAGGTCACCCAGCAGCTGCATGTGGAGGAACGGGGAAGCGAACCCGGCTCACCAGATTACAAGTCCACCACTCTTAACCACTACACCACACTGCAGGACCTTCTAACTCCAAAGCGATTGATCTGCCCATCCCATATACAGATAAATCATTTCGTATTTCAGTGGGTGAGTGGAAAGAAAGTCTGCAGCAGTGCCCAAAGGTCTATGTATACGTTCAAGCTTAAATGCCAATGCACTGATGCCTTTTAAGATCCTTTGTTTTCATAGCTCTTTATATTTCATGATAATGATATGCTTACCAATAAACAACAAAGGCAATAGAGGGACTAGCTTTAAATGAAATTCAAAATCTGAATCTACAGCGATTCCTCTGAAGTTCAAAAGCCCATGCCACAATAAATCTGTAGGTTCTTCAGATTGCATGACTCTTTTTTTTTTTTACTCTAGAGTCTAGACTAATGGATGTCAAAGAAACAAACTCCAAATGATATCCAACTGAGATTCACTTTGAGCTTTTATATACGGTAGTACTCTGTAATAATGCAGAATGGTAGAATACTGGAGCCAAGGCTATAATTCACTGATGAACAACGAGCAATGCACACATAGAAAATATATAACCTTTGCTCGTAAACCAAAAAGAAAAAAAAATCCACCCACAATAGAGAAAAGAGAAGCACTTGACATGATTGTCTTGAGATAAATGAGAGCACATCCTTGGAGGCAGATGACTTGCAGAACAAAGGTTTGGATGTGCTCTGAAAAGTTGATTTAAAACCCGCTCTTGTAAACTCAGCACGCTTCTGTAGCTTCTGTGCAGGATTAATTCTTGAAAGGGATATTAGAACACACCAACAGGGCCAAATAAGATCAGCTAAGCTGACCACTGTGATTGATAGTTCCAGCATTCAAAGTACCAAGGAGGTCTTAGCAACACTGAAATAATGCAGGTGTGCTGTTTGGGGAAGTTTTTAATGTTGGATGTTTTATTCTGTTTTTAATCTGTTGGGAGCTGCCCAGAGTGGCTGGGGAAACCCAGCCGGATGGGTGGGGTATAAATAATAATAAAATATTATTATTAATAATATTATTATTATCCTAGATAAATTGGGACTTCTTTCTGATTTTGCTTTAAGCAAGGCTGCCACGGGAAACTCATTTGGAACTCCTCATATGTGACCTTAGACTCTTAGTGTTTGGGACTTATTGTAGCAGTCCCCATGTAACTAGAAGTAGCATTGGAAGAAGGAGTTCTGCAAACTGCTTATTTCTCCCACAGCTCCCCACACCACTACTTGAACTGTTCTTTTCATGGAAGCCACTGCTAGATCATAGACCCTTCTATGAACAGAAGGGCATCCCTGGTTACAGCCCAATGTCTTTCATATTTTGCTTTGCGTAAAGTTTACTCACAATTTCAACACTCCTGTGGTAGTAATGGCTTTGCATGTTTTGGATAATTTCCCATTTGCTTTTCCTTCCAGCATCCTTCATTTTGCCTGTATGGTAATGGTTACATAAAGGAGATTGGAGAAGGATCCACCTGGTCCTCCTATCCAATAAAGTTCATAGCACTTATGTAAGATTCTACATTTTGCACTGATATCTTAATTTTAATCACTGCCCTTTCCCCATTACAGAATTATCAGGGTGCCATGCAAAGACCAATCATTTAGAACATATCACCTGGTTAATTTTTTGGTTGGGGGAATACCAGGTAAAATAAAACGAGAGTTCTCTGGTTGCCTAGAGCAAGTACTTTTTTGTGAGAAAGCCCCAGCAGAGATTTAAAATCACAAAGCATGCAGCAAAGTAAAGCATGGAAATATAGGCTGTTAGGCTTTTACAATATCCCATTCGAAGTTGCTTGCAAAGCTCCCCACTTCCCTTAGCATAGAAAGAGACCACACATTTGGTAAGATAAAAATATGGTTTGCTTGCAAACTCTTCAAAGCTCAGATTCATGTACTTTTCCATACAGCAGCAAGAAAAGACAGGCAATGTAACTTAGGGTTCAAAATGGTAAATGCTTTTAAATTATTTGTATAGAAACACAAAGATGGCTTGCTTACACCACATGGTCTAAGCTGGGAGAATCCAGCTTAGACCTTCTTATTGGTAGGGTTCACATAGTGGAATAGAAGAACAAAGGCTTGATGACCCTTCCTACCAAGGTGAGGGGGAGTGGCCTAGCTAAGCCAGGCAGAACAGCTTACTCTATGGTATTAACCCCTCCAAGCAATGCTGGTTATATGAGGCTGGATATCCCACATATTCTTTATTACTAGCAAAAGGTTGGTAATTAGGTGAATGTGGAATGACGACTTGTATATGGAGGGCTTATATATGGAGGAGGGGACTATAAATGGGATCCAGATGCAGTTTTGTCTTTCACTTTCTCTGCAGACAGACATTATTCCCCATATATCCTGGATCCTTGTCTTCAGGAACAGACCATCAAACTGCTCTCACATCAGTGTTCTTCTCAGGTGCACTTATTTCATGGCTGTGGGAGAAATGTAATGGAAAATACTCGCTTTTAAGGACAGAATGGATGGGCTAAGGAAAAGGGATGTTAAATTTGTTACCAGCCCCTAGCAAAGCTTAGGATCAAGACACGAAAAGTTCCGTCTCAGTTTCTCTGTCTTGATCTCACTAGTGTGATGCAGCACATACACACATACACATTCCAAGCCCACTTAGACTCAGGGACAGATTATATGCACCAGAAGACATGAGGTTGTTACAACAATCTAAATTTCCCCAATGGTATTATTTCCCCACACACCCCAGCTCAAGGAAGACAAAAGAAGCAACCAAGATCTATTATCTAGGAGAAGACACAGTGTTTTCCCTCTGGAGGACTTTCTTAGAACTATTCCTACTGCCATGTTGAACAGCAGATACAGACAGATACTGGTTTCCCAAAGGATTTGCACCTGTAATTTAAAACAGTTGGAGAATGCAACCGACTTTGTATTGCAATGTTCTTTGTATGATGTCCCAAGGGAAAAATGCTTGAGAAATATTTTTTTTCTAGTTACCAACCTATTCTGACCAAGAAATTATCTGTTTTGTCTTAAAATATGTTTATTCATAGACTGGTTGTTGACATCCTTCTGTCTTAAGAGACAATGGAGTGCGCCTCCAGAGGTGGACACTAGTACTGCATGCTTTAGGGACAAAGGAACTCCAAGCAGAAGTGAACTAGTGCAAAATAGGAAGTTTTAAGAGTGTGCTCAGTTTAATTTTACTTTAAATTGGGTTTTCCTCCATGGTATTACATGTTTCATATAATCATCTTATTGTTTATTCTTTAATGTATTGTACTGTTTACTTCTATTATCTTCTCTATATATTAGAAATTTTCAGATTGTGTGCTAAAGGTACCATAGCCAACGGCTAGTACAAGAAAAATGGTGATGATGATGATGATGATGAATTCAGAATGTGCAAAAATACCAGCCATCCTGTACATTCACTGGGTATTGCAGGGAATGTGCACAAATTAACAGCATCAATGGAGGGTTTTGCATTTTGCCAGTCGGGATGCATAGTCCCCATGTAATGTTTAGGAAAGATACACAGTCTGACAGATGAATAAGGTTATTCTTGCATTGCACGGTCACTATGCATATTGTCTGTCAGGACATTTTGCACATGTGCTGGTCAGTGCATATATCCTGCAGCATTGCTTGGAGATTATTCAGACTGACAAGGCGATGTGCAAAATCATGTCTTTGCTCTAAACTTGTGCACACTCAAATGTTGTCTCAAATGTAGTCAACAACCAGTTTCTTATGAACAAGCTCTTTTCAACTCACATTAAAGCCAACATGTGCTTATATTATATTGAGTGTGGCCCAGTCAAATTGTTCAAAGGGAGAATTACCTGCCTTTTTAATTTAAATGATCTGCCACCACAGTGTTATTTTGTTTTTCTCCATTTTAAATTGATCTGCTTCCATCTGTTATTATTTTGGCATCATAATACTTTCAGAATGTGCATAGGTTATTTTGTTGTTATAGTTCTCAGTATAAAGGTGATCAGTCTGACAATCTTCAGGGATCTATGCTTTTTCCCAAGATTCCTGAACCACTGATCTGATTTGCCAATTTTATGCTGTTGTTTTTAGCTTGTTGCCCACAGATTTACTGGCGGTCTGCAACTGTAACTGGTCAAGACAACATTTGAGCATCCATAAAGAATTGAGGAATAAAGAAATTTAGTATCACCACCGTGAGGCCTGATAAATTACATGTCACAATGTTGCTGGAGGTGACTCCCATCCATTTCATGGAGAGATGCTCATAATATCAGACAGTTGTGGGAAATAATGTTGCACACCCCTCTGTGCCGTTCTGTTTAGCATTTAGCAGACAGAAGGTTACAGTGTTTGTGAAACACCAAAATGCCTTAAATAATGCTGAGTATCAATATCGTACTTCAGACAAGCTGTTTATGAGTCAGAAGGCTTGTCACATTGGATAAAAGCAGCATTTCTACAAGGTAAATAATAATCTGCAGGAAGAAGAGGTGATACTCTTGTTGTTTATGAGCCAATTTGGTTTTTTCCCTCCCTCAGCCTCTTTTGGGAGCTTTGAGGAACTGAAAACCTCAACCAAGGATAGGCAGAACTTATAACATATGCACAGTTCAGGCAGTGGAAGAGCAACTATCCAGTTTGGGCAATTGAGCCGACCACTGTCAAATATCCCATCAATCCCTGCCCCCCAAATACCATTACCGCATTATGTGCTTCTGCTTTCTGCTCAAGATTTTGAGACAGGTGGTCTAGAAATGCAAAACAAGCAACTTTAGACAAACAAAACAAAAAAACCTACTCAGTTACTGTACATTATAATATAGCCCATTCACTGCTGCCAGTAAAAGGATTGGCTCACATCTGCAAGGCATCTCTATTCAATCTGCTTAAGAGCTTAGGTTTTTTTTTGTATATATCTTAAATAGCTGTTGCAGCAAAATCAACGGTTTCAAGTGGAACCCTTAAATTAATCTTTAAGGGGCCTCAAGAAAATGTTTTGTTTTGTTTTGTTTTGTTTTGTTTGAGAGTCTTTAGGGCACCACTGTCCTCTATAAGCTTATCCCCTTTCCTCAGTCCTATGGAGTAGTTTTTATTCTTTTCTTTTTATTCTTTTTTATTATTCTTTTAGCATGTCTTGATGGAAATTGAGTTCTTGAAGCTAAGGTTTTTGTCAGCACTGAATGAAATAGGTTCCTAGCTATATTGACTACCTCCGCCTTCCCAACCCCTTCTGATTCGCCAGCAGGCTACACCCAGAATCATAGCAGCATGGAATAGTAGAGTTGGAATGGGCTCAGAGGGCCAGATAGTCCAACCCACTACAATGCAGTCATCTCAACTAAAGCATCCATGACAGACAACCATCCAGTGTCTGCTTAGACACTGCCCTGTTCAGGGAAGTTTTCAATCTGTGATATTTTACTGTATTTTTGGTTTCTATGGAAGCCGCCCAGAGTGGCTGGGGAAACCCAGCCAGATGGGCGGGGTACAAATAATAAATTATTATTATTATTAAAAACAACCAAAAACTACCGCCTTCTGAGAAAGTCTGTCCACTGTCAAAGTTTCCCCCCTGAAGTTTAGTTAGAATCTCCCTTCTTGTAACTTGAACCCATTGCTTCAGATCCTTGCCTGTGGAACAGGAGAAAACAAGTTTGCTCCATCTTACATGTGATAGCTCTTAAGATTTTTGGGAACCTAACTCCCTCAAATGTTGAGTAAGGGTTGAGGGAGTTGGGTATGTTTAGCCTGCAAAAGAGGCTTATGAGGATAAGACTTGGTTTCTAGACCCTTGATCATTTTGGTCACCCTCATCTTAGTGTGCTCATCTTGGTCAGCTTCTTCTTAAATTCTGGTGCCCAGATCTGGACACAGTACTCTGACCAAGGCAGAATAGAGCAGTACTATTACTTCCCTTGATTGGGACACCAGACTTTGGTTGATGCAGCCTAGAATAGCATTAGCCTTTTCTTTTTTCTTTTTGTTTTCCTGCTGCTGCCGCATCACACTGTTGATTCATGTTAAACTTGTGCTCTACTAAAATACCTAGATCTTTCTCACTTGTATTACTGGTAAGCCAGGTGTCCCCCATCTTATGTTTGTGCAGCTGGTCATTCCTGTCTAAGTGACTAACCCACAATGACATATTCCCTTTCTCTACCTTAGAAGGCAGCAAGTGGGTTATCAGCAGGGCTTTTTTTTCAGCTGGAACTCACCAGAACTCAGTTCTGGCACCTCTCAGGTGGGCCACATTGTCACTATAAGAGAACAAAAAGGTAAAGGTAAAGGACCCCTGACAGTTAAGTCCAGTCATGAATGACTCTGGGGTTGCGGCACTCATCTCGCTTTACTGGCTGAGGGAGCCAACGTTTGTCCACAGACAGTTTTTCCAGGTCATGTGGCCAGCATGACTAAGCCACTTCTGGCGAACTAGAGCAGCGCATGGAAACTCCGTTTACCTTCCCGCCAGAGTGGTACCTATTTTTCTACTTGCACTTTGACGTGCTTTCAAACTGCTAGATTGGCAGGAGCTGGGACCGGGCAACAGGAGCTCACTCCATCGTGGGGATTCGAACCGCCGACCTTCCGATCGGCAAGCCCTAGGCTCAGTGGTTTAGACCACAGCACCACCTGCGTCACTCTATAAAAGAACAAGGGTGGTGTTAATGGCAATTCTGGCACCTCTTTTTCTAGAAAAATTGCACTGGTTATCAGAATACTCATTCACTATCAGTAGCCTTGGATCTGAAGGGCTTAGGGATTAGGATGGAAAACCACTCCTCCAAGTCCATCTCCTGAAGAGTAAAGGCAGGTCAGTTCCAATCTTGATACCTCGCAAGACGAATGCCTCGGAAGACGAAAAACTTGCAAGACGAAAGAGTTTTTTTGTTTTTTGAGTTGCTTCGCAAGATGAATTTCCCTATGGGCTTGCTTCGCAAGACGAAAACGTCCTTTTTGTTTCCTTTTTCTTAAAACCGCTTGAAGAGGTGCAGTTGCGACTTGACCGTGCTTCACAAGACGAAAAAACTCACAGAACGAATTAATTTCGTCTTGCGAGGCACCACTGTATGTGTCATTTAATTGTTTAGTTACTGAATTTACTGTAATAGAAAATTAGCGAGCTCTTGAAAAAGAACATTCTGGCATTGAAGCCTAGTTCCAGAGGTGGTTTTAGGGCATTGTCACCTGTGCAACCACTACACACTGGGCATTGCCCTGCAGGGGACACCAAAACAATGCAGTGCAAGAGGCGGGGGGGGGGCAGGGACACAACTGAATTTCAGCATCACACAGGCACCACTGAAATTTGAGAGCCCCAAGTTTGCCGCTACTAGTTCTCACTAAAGAGGTATTGTCTGGGTATAATTCCTGCCCAGATAGATGGAGAAAGAGTCTTTTTTAAAAAACCAGATGTTTCGATGTCAGATATAACATTGCAAAGCACATGCATCTAACACAACCCACTGGGTGATCTTGAATGTCAACATCCCTCAGTCCGCTTGCCTTCAGAGGAAAGCGAATGACATAGCTGCATTTTACAACGTGCAGTGAGCCCGCAAAACGAAATGATAGAAACATCCAAATTAATAAATGGTATTTTTGTGGGGGATTTTGCTGTCTTCTAATAAAGTGTGGGCTGAGTTTTATTTTTTGCCAGCCTCATTAGAAAAGCAAGAGAACAGTTCAGCAAAATATAGGGAAACAGCTCAGTGGCTTCCCGCAGTGACAAGATGCTGAGCTCTAAAGCATGCTGCAGAGTTAAACAACAGGAAGTAGAATGTAGTTCGTTTTCATTGTCAGCTGACTGTGAGGGTGACAAGGGATTGTGCATGCTCTGTTTTAAAGTTGCTAGAGGTTAGAGTGAACTCTGTATCATGCTTGTGTATGACTCTGCATAACAAATTAAACACATTACCATGGTGATTGCTATAGTAACATTTAAACTGGCATAATTGCTAACAAATCCCCACCACTGATCTCAGCGGGGCTTGCTACATCTTGGTGCACCTCCAGAATCTGAAGAGAACCTTTTGCACTAAAATACCTTAGAAAGATGTAGCACAACAAATATATACGTATGCCTGACCCGAAGGAATTTTACTTGGCTGAAATCCACCCTTCCCTACTCAGAAAATAAATGTTGAACTTATTCATTGTTAATATAATTACCCAATTTAAATCATCACTCCAGAATGACTGACACATTAGAGTGATGGCTGATCTCCCAAAATTAAAGCAAAGCTTTACTCCTGCTATGACCCCTGGCAGTTGCCATCTTAGTTTCCTAAAAATTCCATGACCTGGAAGTTTCATCATTCCATGATTGTGAGTTAAAAGTTAACACCCTGTCAAATGAGTCTTGCCAGTAACCCTTCTTCAAATAATCTCAGTGACTGAACTGGGATTTAAGGCTTCAGGTGGCCCCAAAGGTACCCTGGACCTAAATTGTTCAGGCTTTTGTAAATTAAAACAAGGACATTGCAACTGGCTCAGTAGTACATGGGCAGCCAGTGCATGATGCTGTTGGCCTTGTTCCCCCATCAGCAGTGTAGCTGCTACATTCTGCACCAGTGGAATAGCGTGGGCTGCCACGTGCCTGGGGCTGCACAGAGGGGGTGGGTTGGAGGGAGGGAAATGGACATAGTACACATGAGCATCCAACTGTCTAATGACATCCATGTCACCCAGGAGATTGCGGCCACAGAAATAAGAAAATAAGAGTCATTCCATTCTCTGGAGAGGTAACTTTCTGGTTTGCATGGAGAATCTGTTTTCAATTTTGCCCAGTGGCGGAAGGATGCAGCTGTATTGAGGCAGCACTGAGTGTTGAAATTTTGGGCCCCCTAACAATTTTGCACCTGGGGCAACTGTCCCACGCCCCCCATGCTATGCCACTGTTCTGCACCAGCTGGAGCTTCTGAGCTAGGCCAAAATACAGCCCCATATAGAGTGCATTGCAGTAATCCAGCCTCAAGGTCTATTTTGGTCAGACTGTCCCTGTTTAGGAATGACTGACACTTTTGGACCAGGCGAAGCTTGTAAAAGGCACTCCTGGCCAAAGAGAAAACATGGGTTTCTTTTGAGAAACATGAACTACACAATTACTTCTTCAAAGGGAACACAACCTCATCCAGAGCAGGTGACTTGCGTATTTTCTGGACATGAGAAACACCCACCAAAAGAGCCCCTGTCTTCCCAGATTGATTAAGATTGACCCTCCTTCAGTTGGCCCTCCTTCAGTTCCCCACTGCATTCTTCATCCTCATTCTCAGGTGACATTAACAGTGCATGTAACCATTACACTCAAACATCATTTCTCTGATTAAAACAGGGATGTTCTATTCCCTTCTTCTTCTTCTTCTTCTTCTTCTTCTTCTTCTTCTTCTTCTTCTTCTTCTTCTTCTCCTCTTCCTCTTCCTCCTCCTTCTCCTTCTCCTTCTCCTTCTCCTTCTCCTTCTCCTTCTCCTTCTCCTTCTCCTTCTCCTTCTCCTTCTCCTTCCCCACCCAACTGACTGGGTTGTCCCAGCTTCCAAAATATATAAAAACACAATAAATCATTGACATAAAAAAACCCTTCTCTATACAGGGCTGCCTTCAGATGTCTTCTAAAGGTTGTATGCTTACTCATCTCCTTTGCTCAGGGGTCACATAATTCCATACCCTCCAACATTCCTTCAATGAAAAATGCAACATCCTAAGAAAAAGCAGGATATTCCAGGATCGAATCAGAAACCGGGACGGCTTCTGCAAATCCAGGACTGTCCCTGGAACAGAGGGACACTTGGAGTGTCTGGAAACCTGTCCAACTACAATGTTTAAGAAACCAAAGTTTACAATGGCTTGCTTGAGTGGATGCATTCAGAACATTTTTCTTTTTTCTTTTTTTCCAATTGTGTGCATTAAAATGCCTGTTCATGCTTGATATGAACTGAATGCACTATTGATAAACAGCGAAGAGGTAAAAAAATATTTGCCGTTGTAATGCTAAAACTTACGGATGGAATAGAGAGATAAGAAAGCAAGCATGATGGCTTGACTATATCCTGCAGGTTGAAATTTGATCCAGAGATTAAGAAAGAAAAACACAAGACATCCATTATAAAAGTCTATTCCTTTTTAAGATTCACTAGGCCCAAGTTAAATTGCATTAAGGATAAATTGCTAGTATAATGCTGGTGACCTACATGCGGTGGGGTGAGGATGGGGCACGAAGACTAGGATTATACTGTTGCATTAACTCCAGATGCAATGGCTTCTAAAACAAAATAGTAGTAGAAGTAGTAGTAGTAGTAGTAGTAATAATAATAATAATAATAATAATAATAATAATAATAATAATAATTAATAATAATAATTTATTATTTGTACCCCGCCCATCTGGCTGAGTTTCCCCAGCCACTCTGGGCAGCTTCCAACAAAGATTAAAAATACATTAAAATGTCACACATTAACAATTTCCCTGAACAGGGCTGCCTTTAGATGTCTTCTAAAAGTCTGGTAGTTGTTTATCTCTTTGACATCTGATGGGACGGGGTTCCACAGGGCAGGCACCACTACCGAGAAGGCCCTCTGCCTGGTTCCCTGTAGCTTTGCTTCTCACAGTGAGGTAACCGCCAGAAGGCCCTCGGCACTGGACCTCAGTGTCCTGGCTGAACAGTGGGGGTGGAGACGCTCTTTCAGGTATACTGGGCCAAGGCCGTTTAGGGCTTTAAAGGTCAACAGCAACACTTTGAATTGTGCTCGGAAACAAGGCTTAAACAGTCACTGAAACCCACTTCCCACTGCAGAATTTCTCCACATGATCATATTAAGAGCCTTATTGGATGAGACCAAGACTCCATCCAGTTCAGCGTCCAGCATCCTGCATCCTACACTGACCATTTAGGTGGCACCTCTGAGAAATCCACTGGCAGGGCATGCAGCTGGCAGCCTACCCTACTGTTGCCGACAAGCAACTTGTAATCGGTGGCATGATACCTATTGTGAGTTGGAGAAAACATCCATCGGGTATTGCAGATTGACATTTGTTCCTATTCAGTGGTAAACAGAGGGTTTTCCTATGGAAAGCAGTGGCACAAAACCTATTAGAACCTACTGGGCGAAAGAGGAACCTATTGAAGTTGAGCCTAGAAGTCACAGACCAAATAGAAGACATTGCGGGACAGAGAGAAGCATAGGTGAGCCCTTAGTCTCTCTGACTTTAGCCTCATCCAGGCCTTCTTAAATTGCATCCATTGAAGGGTCTGCAGGGTTCCTTACAGCCCTTTGGTAGACCTAAAGAAAATATGGAAAAACTAGTCAGGAGGAAGAAACTGAATGGGACTGAAGAGCTTTATGGGGCTGAATATGGGTGGCTGTTTGTTGTTTTCCTAAGAGGTGGAAGTGATATGATAGAGGTATTCTTTACTCTTCTTGAGCTCACTCATTCTGTTGTCTTCTTTTAAGTAAAACAGTTTTTTCAAGGCTGGGTAGTACTTTGATCAGGAACGACAGTGGGAGAAATTCTCCTGCTAATTTGAGTTCTTTGTTTATAGCTTTTTATATAGTAAAATAAGGTGTTGTTTGAAATTGCTGTTTTATAGCCATAGATCTTTGTGTGTCATATGTGTTCTTTTGGCCACGAAAAAGAAAATAGCATCTCTCAAATACTGCCGTCATGTAGAGGCACTGGTTGACATACATTGAACTTCCTTTTTAAAAATAAATTAAAATAAAGCTGCACTTATCTGATACTAGGAGCATCAAGGATGCTGCAAGAGTCAAACGACAGCAGGAAAAAAGAATTTTTTATTTTGTGAAGCAATTGCTTGGACACAAAGGCACAGACCAGCTCATGCTTGGAGTCTGGTCCCGAATTCTAAGCGAGCCAGCTTTTTATACATTTGCAGAATACAATACCACCTGATTTATTGTAAACCACCTGATTTCTGGGAAATTGAAAGTTATAGCAAGTTCCTATTACCATGTAAGGTCTTGACTCCCTCCTTCCTGCCATGGCTCCACTACACCATGGCCATGTGCATTCCTGAGTTTGCTTATCTCTTTACAACCTTGAATAATAAACATTTGAGCCTGTTCCATCAATGCCAGCCTTGTTCTCCTGACGGACTTCTCCTTTCTCAGAAAGGCCTTTGGGGAGGTTGCTATGGCCCTACAGCAGCATGAACAGCCTTCACCTTACTGGCAGCTTCATACACTCTCAAGACAGCAGCAAGCACCAACTGGCTCCTTGACCATTATCACTGTTATTCCAGCAGTGACATAGAATGGTCACAGTCATCTATGGAAACGAACAAAACAAAGGACTTGGTATCATTTGCTTCTGAAATGAAAGTTCCCTGAGTGAACTGTGCTCCCAACAAGTAAATAAAGAAAAAGGTCAGGAGATGGGTTGAGACTGTTGGATAAAAGCAGCAATGCAAAAGCCAGCTGCAAGTGGCTGGAATGCAAAACAGGATGTTGTTGTCTCGAACTGTACTGGTGGGAAAAAGGAGGAGTCTATTCTCTGTACTGAGCATCGGATGTTAGCTCAGAGTGTCATCTGACCTGTACTGGAAGTACAGGGGCGGAGCTGTGACTCTTCTGCTGGAGTCTGGAAGGTGCAGTCACGTTTCTATGTACTGCTGAATGACAGGAATAAAAGACATGTAAATAGGACTCCTGTCTGTCTCATTTCCCCTCCCTGGGGGGGAAAGCAGGGAGAGAGAAGTAGCAGAGGGTGTGTTCTTCTCAAGGGAGGAGAATCGCCGATTTACGACCTTGCCTGCCGGCAGACGCAGACGGAAAGGTCAACAAGTATCTCACTCAATTTGCCTGGGGGAGGCCAGTTTACCTCTGACTGTGAGCTGAGATACTGACAGAGACTAGCAGTGCAATCCTAACCATGCCTAATGGAGAGAGAGATTTATTGGATTCAATAGCATGGAATGCTGCAGGCAACACTGTTTTTACAGCCTTGATGCTTGCATACATAGGGTGGAATATGGGAACAGTGACAGAGCTTCATACTCTGACACTGGGGGGCAGAGAGCAGGCGGGGGAGGGACTGGCACGCGTCCTGGGGGCATGGTATGCCACCCGCAGGGGAGTGGCACGCGTCCTGGGGGCATGGAGCGCTGCCTGCGGGGGAGTGGCCCCAGCGCGGGCGGGGGGGGCAGCTGCGATGGCACCCCACTGGGATCACACTGCCAGGGGTGGTGCGCTCCCCCTGCACTCCTCTTCCTCTGCCACTGTGTGGGAATTGAGATTAGAATGCCTGTTCACTGTGCCAGTGTTAGCAATTTCACACCTTCAATGCTGCATTTGTGATTGGTGTAAATCGCATGCCTTTCTGAGAAGAGTGTAGGAAACAGAAGACAGTCTTATGTCTTCCGCTGTATGTACTTTGTACAGTGGTACCTTGGGTTAAGTACTTAATTCATTCCGGAGGTCGTTCTTAACCTGAAATTGTTCTTAACCTGAAGCACCACTTTAGCTAATGGGGCCTCCTGCTACTGCCGCGCCTCCGGAGCACAATTTCTGTTCTCATCCTGAAGCAAAGTTCTTAACCCGAGATACTATTGCTGGGTTAGCGGAGTCTGTAACCTGAAGCGCCTGTAACCCGAGGAACCACTGTAATGTACTTGTGCCTGTTGTTCTCTCGGAGCTGGAGAGAACGGATGCCATTATGCTTTGGTCTGTACGTAGTGTGTAAATAAATAGTAGATTAGCTCTATGATGTCTCACGCTTCTTGCTGTGTTCTGCCAGAAGCTTAGCGTGCATATATCATTATGATGTATGTCGCTAAAAGCACACTGGAATAGAAGAAAGATGCCTTTTCCTGAGCTGTGCGTACCGGAGGACGCTCAGAGTTCTGGGGGCTTGCAGGCACCCCCAGAGCATTTTCCAACAGCCAGTTCCTAAGCTATTTACACCAGGGTGGCATAACCAAAAAGACTTGGATTGGGCTCATTGCAATCATTTTCTGGCTTGACCCAACCATACCTTCCAAACAACCCATTTTGGCAGTTTCTGTTGGCACCATTTGCAGAGCTGCATTGAGGTGTTCCTCTGTTGACAACTGAGCTCTGTAAATGATAGACGCCAGCAGAGCTGTCACCCCAGGCAAACCCCTTCCAGCATGGCAGATCCAAGGTCTGGCTTACTCTGCATCAATCCATCCCCGAGAATTATTCATTGTTCAGCCTTTAAGTCTCTTCCTCCATCTTTACCAAACCCTCATCCCACACAATGTCTTTTCATCTGCTGGCATTGCTCATGTCAGACAAAATCACATGAATTTACACCTGCAATCAGATGCACTGCTATCCAATTTAATCTTTGCCTGTTGTACTGATTCTTTAGGGAGGAGTTTGAGCCACACATGGTCAAAATGTTGGAGACTGATATCTAGCAACCATCAAAGGAGGGATCCCTCCCCCTAATCTAAGTCATTTTGATTTAGCCCTGCACGGAAGACTTTTCTAGCTGTCACTCCTACAGGAGATAACACCCACGTTTAGGAAAAATAACTGCCTAACAGTTCAAGCCGGATAAGCAAACACAATCAGCATATGTTACGCTGTGTGGATTGTATAATACTGTAAAGTATGCAAACATGACTAAATTAATACTCTTCAGTGATCTCTAATTAAAGTCTTTGTGGTCTTTTTCTTTAACTCTGTGTATACATTCACATTCTTGTTTGCTATTGTCCCAACCTGCATTCTTTTAGACAAAACATAACAGGATGCACAGATTTCGACACTTTCAGCAAACCATAAAATTCAACATGCAGAGAACCTTATTATAAGTGTTGTTGTTTTTTACCTCTCCATAGCACATTGTACTTTGATTTCTAAACAGTATAACATCATTTACAGTGTAGCTTCTTATGTGCAAGAATCAATATGCATATTTATTTTTAAATAGTCCCCATGAGATTGTGGATTCATCGAGAACATGAACCGTTAGACTACACAATCTTCTTTTAATAACAAGAGGATTTACAGGTTTAAGCTAACAACAGAAGGGCTCCCTGGTTGAAATAGCAATTCTCTGAAGCAGGAAACACAACAGCTACTGGTTATTTAGTATAAAGCATCTAATATCTATGATTGCTAGGGTTTCCTAAACTTGGGTCTCCAGCTGTTTTTGGACCACCACTCCCATCATCCCTAGATAGCAGAACCAATGGTCAGGGATGATGGGAACTGTAGTCCAAAAACAACTGGAGACCCACCATTGCTGTCCAAACTTGTGAGAGAAGACTGTGCTTAAGTTGGGAAACAGTCCATTGAGGTAGCATTATTATAGAATATCTTTGTGCATGTTAATTCTCAAAAGAATATACTTCTCAAAATAATTAACCATATGCTCACGCTACAGTAATCAAACACAACTTCTCTCTGTGTTATGGTTTTGAAGACATGTGTAGGCAGTGCTTTTTTCCTGGGGGGATGCAGGGGTATGCCTACCCCTAAACATTTTGTGAATCTAAGTTCGACCTCATTGAGGGGCAGTATTTCAATAGGAGTAGGAAAACAAGAGTACCCCTAAACTTTTTTTTTTAGAAAAAGGCACAGCATGTAGGTATCTTTTCCTTCAAACAAGCCAGGAAATCACAATGCACACATCGACAACATATTCACATCAGGTAATTAAATCAAAATCAGCTTCCAGCAGAATATAAAAAAACATAATAAAACATCAAATGTTAAAAACTTTCCAACACAGGGCTACCTTCTGATGTCCTCTAAAAATTGTGTAGTTCTTTATCTCCTTGGCATCTGATAGGAGACATTCTACAGGGAGGGTGCTACAGCGGAGAAGGCCCTCTGCCTGGTTCCCTGTAACTTCACTTCTCACAGTGAGGGAACCGCCAGAAGACCCTTGGAAGTGGACCACAGTGTCTGGGCTGAATGATGGGGGGTGGAGATGCTCCTTTAGATATACTGGGCCTAGGATGTTTAGGGCTTTAAAGGTCAGCACCAACACTTTGAATTTCCACGAGGACCCTAGTTAATAGTGGTGGAAAGACTCTATCCTTCCCTCCCCACCTGTGATCCTGATGAGAAGGGTTAAATCTTCCTCATACTACAATCCCAATGGAAAATGGGGTGGGGGGCACACATCTATTTTTTTAAATCCCCTGACATGGTTGCCATCCATGCTAGATATGGCTAACCTGTTGCTGTTGGTCTACAACATCCATCAAAACCTGCCAGCATGGCCAATGGTCAAGAGTAATAGAAGTTGCCATCCAGCATAATCTGTCTGTTAGCTACCCATGCCTTTAGCAACTATATTACAAAGAGTTGTCATGCACAACCATCTTTATTTTCATTAGACTATATTTGTAAGACAGTGTTTTTCAAGCACTGATCTGTGAAACACAGGGATTTGATGGAAACTTATTAGGAGCTTCTGTGTGAGAGAATCATTAACTGGTCCAGAAAGAACAAACTTGCCCTGCAAACTGAGCCGCAGGAAAATGTTGCATTTTCATTCACTTTGTTCAATGGTGAGGCCTACATTTGTATAAGAAGTTGCAGCCTTGAAGATGAATCAGAATCCTCAGCAGCTCATTACATTTCTGGGGCAGATGCACTTTGGCCCATAAATCAATTTAGGAATGGTTCCCCGAAGACAGACAAGTCTGAAAACAACTTAAGTTGTACATTTGGACTATTTCTTTTAAAAGTTGTTCTTAAATTCACCCAAACTTTTATCTATTTCACAGATCGTTTGAAAAAGGAATACAACATTATTTGCTCGGGGTTTTTCTGGCTAAAGCAAGAGACGTATTGCGCCTAGCGGACTCTTTGCAGAAGGAGCAAACGATGAGAACTAGCTACTGCTTGTCATTTCTAATCTGGACTTGTATGATTCACGAAGTCCACACTTCACCATCGCCGAAAAGGACTAACATGTATTTGCAAACAGAACGGATAATGGGCTTGTCTAAGGACCACGGAAAAGCACTTCATCGAACCAAGCGAGGATGGATGTGGAATCAGTTTTTTTTACTGGAAGAATACACAGGTCCAGATACTCAGTATGTAGGCAAGGTAAGCACTGTGATCAAAAAACGATTTGATGAGATGACAGAATTCTAGAATAAATGTAATAGATTTTTTGTTTCTCAGCAGCAGCACTGAAGCAAGGCAGATTGAATGTAGCTTTCTAGCGGAGGGAGAAAAGGAATTTACACCTCTGCTTATGGAATGTTGCTTGATTTTTGGAAGAAGACAGATAACTTAGAGGCATTCCCCACAGAGGAGGGGGAAATGCTCCTCTGCTAAAGGTAAAGGTAAAGGGACCCCTGACCATTAGGTCCAGTCGTGACCGACTCTAGGGTTGCAGTGCTCATCCTGCTTTATTAGCCGAGGGAGCCGGTGTACAGCTTCTGAGTTATGTGACCAGCATTACTAAGCCACTTCTGGGAAACCAGAGCAGCACACGGAAACGCCGTTTACCTTCCCGCCGGAGCGGTACCTATTTATCTACTTGCACTTTGACATGCTTTCGAACTGCTAGGTTGGCAGGAGCTGGGACCGAGCAACGGGAGCTCACCCCGTCGCAGGGATTCGAACCGCTGACCTTCTGACCAGCAAGCCCTAGGCTCTGTGGTTTAACCCATAGTGACATTTTTGTAGGAGAGGACTATAACAGTCACATACCTTTCCATGATTATAAAGAACAACCACACCAATTAGATTCTGAGCAAGCGGATGCTTAATTGAAGCACAGTATAGAATAAATGCTTCTCCATGCAGAGAGAGAGAGAGAGAGAGAGAGAGAGAGAGAGAGAGAGAGAGAGAAATCGGTTTACGAAAAAACAGGAAAAGCTTAATCATGTTTTGAGAAAAGAAAAGGGATAGGTAGAAAATTTAATTGTGTATGGAATGATAATTGAGTATCCATGAGATAAGTGACAAATAGTAATTAACAACAGTATAATTTGAACACAATTATGAACAAGATGATAAACAATGTAACAAGATATAAAATAATGCCAAGATATAAATCCTTCTCCGTCAGGAGGGTGGATCACATGATCTTCCTGAGTTGGTGCTACATGTAGCATGGGATGGGGGGGGTGTGGAATGGATCTTCCTATAGTTCTCAAAAGAAATCCCTGTCCCCCCTTGTAGCTCAGCAAAGCACACATGTTGGTGCAATGTGTGCAAAGAGCCTAACTGCATAAAACCCCATGCAGCCCCAAACCAAACAATCAACATCCAACATTAAACCTGAGAAGCATTTTGCAGACCTTCCAAGTGCCCCTGTTTTCCAGGGACAGTCCCAGATTTACAGAAAGTTATCCCAGTTTTTGGTTTGATCCTGGAATGTCCTGCTTTTCCTTAGGGCATCCCTATTTTCATTGGGGAAATGTTGGATGGTATGTCCCTATTTTCATCAGGACCTGATCCAAGGAGATAAGTAATTATCCAACCTTTAGAAGACATCTGAAGGCAGCCCTGTATAGGGAAGGTTTAATGTTTTATTATGTTTTTATATATGTTGGAAGCCACCTAGAGTGGCTGGGAAACCCAGTCAGATGGGTGGGGCATAAATAAAATCATTGTTATTTTTAGAGAATAGAATGTCCCTATTTTAATTGGAGAAATGTTGGAGGGCATGTGTTTGGTCCTATATGAAGTGAAATTTACATTTGTGAACATCTAGTAGCCTCTGGGATGTGATACATATATGTGGTGGGTGGGGCAGGAAAATATGATCTTGCCTTCACTCCAAGTAGTAATTGTAGCCAAGTAGTAGCCATCTGCTGCCCACTGGGAATGGTAGGGAGAGACAGAACCCATGACAGGGAGAGCCAACTACTTCTACTTTTGTCCCCATCCTTGCTGAGTTCTACAAGGGCAAAACTGAGGCTAAGGAGAAGAAGCGTTGCCATATGTCCTCTTTTTCCAGGACACGTCCTCTTTTTCATAGGTAGATTCGTCATAGTGATCCATAGTCAAAAGCACAAGCTTTTTGCTCTTCAAAATATGGCAAGCCTAAGAAAGAAGGCAGGGCAGGTTGTGAGATATGAGCTTCCAAAATGCTAAGTAAAAGGTTAATACACACAGGGGCTGCATCATTCTAAGAAATAATATTTTGAGGTAATATGCATTGCTCCTGAAGCAGTTGTGTAAGTTGGCACAGTTAATAACAGTCTTTTTGTACTTTAGTCGGTTTGGAGTAAGCTCAGCAGTTATAGTTTATAACAAGAAGAATTTGAATTTTTAAATAGTTAGAAAAAATAGAATGTGCAGCAGGAATGGGAAACTTTAGGGAACCATGGAAGGATGGAATAGAATTATGGATTGATGTAATCAACGTATTGATTTTTTATTTTGTTTCTTCCTTTTCTTTCGCTTTCTTCTTTATTTTTCAGTTCTGGATATTGTACACTTATAAATTTATAAATATATTTTTAAAAAGAGTCTTTGTGTTGTCAGAGCAGCTGAGCAGTAGGTCTGTTCAGTTCTGCTGCCACCTGCCTCATACTTAGTCAGAGTCTGTAAGAGTTTTAGTCTTAATGATAAATTTATGTAATACACTAGTAAGTTAAGTAATACCTGCCTGCCTTGTACATATATATTTAATCGAACAAGTGCAAGTGCGCTGTGAGTTAAAGTTATTGTTATTTAAACTTTAAAATGGTTTTTATAGGAGGGAAAAGGGATCAAATAGAAGGGTTAAACAACCCAGCCTCAAGTTTCCGCATAAGCTCTGTTAATGAAAATTAAATATAATTGCTAAATAAACTAATATGTATTAAGCTTTGCAAGTGTGAAACAGGAAAGATAACTTTATGCTAATTTATTTTCCCTAATTGAAACCTATGTCCCACACAGGTAAAGGCTGGCGAAGGGCAGAGTGAGTTTGGTGGGGCAGAGTCTCATTTGCCCTAATGGATCAACCTCTATTGGATTCTTCTCAGTGAGGAGATATAACAAACCAGCTGCATATGAACAAACTGGGGCAAACGACAGTATCTTCATACAGAAACTATGTTCATCATACAATGTAGCCTTTTGCACAGACTAAGAGTCAGGTTTGGTTCTAAAGCAAATGGTTGCTTTTGTGCCACTCTTGGTTAATGTATGGAGGAACATGGGCAGGGACAGCAGCAAAGGTACTTTCCATTAAGGAAGGATAACACTGGGGGTGGGGGGAGTTACTGAAACAAGAATATTGAGGGGTTCCTTCAAGGGGTTCATCTTCTTAAGGAAGACTGGATCTTCAGAGAGAGCGTACCTTTTAAGGCTCCAACCGGTTAGGAAATCAACAGAGACCATATAAAAGCAAAGCGGCTATAAGCCTGATCTTTATTAACTGTTGCAACAGGGTGCTCACTGCCAGTTGCAGGAGGCAGGGGGGACTCAGGACAAAGGTGTGCAAGCCCTTATATAGACTTTTGAACTGCCCACCCTGGAGCCCAAGACCACCCCTCCATACATCATACGTACATCAGAGAAGGGGCGGACTACAACAGAAATCTGAGTGCATTGTTTTTATCCTGTCTGCCAGGTTACCTGATTGGATTACCTGGGCATCCTGGCCACTCTTTTGTTATGATAACTACTCAATTCCTGAATCCAGGTCACAGGTCATAGGCTCACACCATATTCATATCTTAACTGTGCCCCTGAGACAGGATTTGTGAGCAAAGAGACTATGAGAAGGCTCCCCATTTCCTTCAACCTTGCAGAGAAATATTTGAGGTCAATTTGGAAGAGACAAATGGTCTCAGGACTTTTTCTGTGAGTCTCAGACATGTCGTCTATACATATATGTATGGGCTTGCTTGGTACATTTATGAACATTTACTATACATATAAAAGACCTTAATATTCTTATAACATTACTATACCATTAGCCCAGTTCATGTGTTATTCAGATGTTACCCACCGTGCTGAGAGAAGGTACACCAACCATGTTGGAATCAGACCTTGGGGGCATGTAAGAAGTATGCCAACCCCAAAGCCTTTAAGCAAAACAAGATATTTGAAAAAATAATAATTTGAAAACCAAGTCCAGGCATTGTAATTCATAGTTGTTCACCTTTCTGTTAATCAGCCTGGGGAGACAGAAAATGGGTTTTCCATTTTCCACCTAAAAAATGTTGCATGCATTACATTTTTGTTTCTGCCGTTGTTGTTGTTGTTGTTGTTGTTGTTGTTGTTGTTGTTTGCTTTTCATTCTCCAAAGCACACATTTCCTTCTAGACCTCAGTGCTTTGTCCCTTTGATTAAGCTGTAGCTCCAGTTAGGGATGTTTTCAAAATTCCTCCCTGACCTTGGAATTCCAAATCACATGGTCTTGTTTCCAAGTGTAAACGATGCATTCGGAATCATCCAGTGTGGGCTGATGTATCTTGAACCCCCTTTTTACCCAGCTTTTGTTTACACATTATCTACAAAGAGCTGTGGGCATACAAACTTTTGCACATCTTTCAGTTCATTGGCATCTTCCCCTCCTACACATACAGTGCACGTGTGCATTGACACACAAAAAAGTGATATTGATGAGATCACATTATTAGTTGCATCAATGCACTTTTTTCTTGGTGTTTTACTAATGTGCAGGAGTGTATGGGTACACTAGTGAAACATCTCTCTCACACACACACTAGGACTGTGCAATAAATTGGCATATTGTTGAATGTCGGTAGTATTGAATTAACATTGTGATAAGTGTTTCAACAAGGCAATATACCTGTGAACAAAAGGTGGAGACTTAACAGCTTCCCAAGGGGTAGCTCAGCTGAACGGATAATTTGCAGATAAAAGAAGGGAAAGAGTTTTTTTCTTTTCTTTGTGGTGGTGTTTGTTGGTTCCCCCTAAATACCGGTAGCTTTCCTCCATATTAAAAAGGAAGGTTTTTAAAATAAATTTTACACACACACACACACACACACACACACACACACACACACACACACACATTTGCTTGCTTGTCCTCCCTCCCTCCCTGGTGATATATTGTGATGTTGAAAATCAGATATCATCCAGCTATAACACACGCACACGCATATCCTGATGCAACCATATGTATAATCACATTATGCATGTGATTCCAGCAGAATTCATTTCATATAGTGTTTCACCGATACACCCATGCACTTCTACACATTTACTAAAATGAAAAGCAAAAATATTATTGAAGCAGCTATATGATTATGTGAATGAATTAAAGAACACTGAAGGCTGTGAAAAATTGTACAAACTCTAGTTCTGGGATTTAATTTTCATTTTAGAAAATTTGCTAATTAACCCAGAATTCAAGGACTGTGGAATGCAGAGTGACCCACAGAACAATGGAGAAATGAATTGGGCTGGTCTAAATGGCAGGCACTGATGATGCCTGTCCCTCACATCAGAAGACAACGAATGATCAACTGACCTCTATTTTTCAGGCTGTTTCTAACAGATGTTCCCAAATGCCAATCTTTTATTAAATGGGAAGTACCAAAGAGTCATTTATTGAGTTCCTTTGGTTTAGCTAGTACTAGAGCAAAGGTTGTTCAGAAACCTCTTCTGTAGTTTTAGCTTGTGGACCATTTTTGTTTTAATGATATTTTACTTTTGCTCTCTGGGAGGAGAAAGCTGTTTTCTAGGGGTCTTGCTATTGAAGAACTGTTTCATATGTGCCCATTTTATTTATTCCCCCCAGTTTCAAATGTGTGATATTTTGCTAATTTAACTTTCTGCAATGGTATGTGTCTGAAGGAGCGTCTCCACCCCCATCGTTCTACCCGGACACTGAGGTCCAGCACCGAGGGCCTTCTGGCAGTTCCCTCATTGCGAGAAGCCAAGTTACAGGGAACCAGGCAGAGGGCCTTCTCGGTAGTGGCGCCTTCCCTGTGGAACACTCTCCCACCAGATGTCAAAGAGAACAACAACTACCAGGCTTTTAGAAGACATCTGAAGGCAACCCTGTTTCGGGAAGCTTTTAATGTTTGATGTATTATAGTATTTTAATATTCTTTTGGAAGACGCCCAGAGTGGCTGGGGAAGCCCAGCCAGATGGGCGGGGTATAAATAATAAATTATTATTATTATTATTATTATTATTATTATTATTATTATTATTTGGCTAATAGCAATAAAAGTGAACTGCATTTACTTTCCTGGAAGGGAATTTTGAAGAGACAGTGAGAGTTATACACCTGAGGGCAATTGTCAGGTCTGATGGGCATTGCAATCCGGCAACACTGGAAGGCAACCAGGTCACCCATCCCTATGCTAGATCAAGACTCCTCAAATATCCACATGTATTTCTTGCTTCCATGCAGGGAAGCAAGGAACACAGAAATGGATTGCTTATCCCCACTCCCAGGATTATACAATGCCTTTTTGCTCTTCCACTTCATTGCAACGAATGGTATTTTGCTTGTAGAGGAAATAAAGAAAGCCCAACAACTTTTATGTACTATAATACTGTTGAAAGTTTGGTTGGCTTCATCCGTGTAAATAAGTGGTGATAGAAGAATGGCAATGTTCCTTAAAGACTGCTGATGATTCACCCAAATCGGCAATTTAGCAGCAGGGTTTTTCTCTCAGACCAGTGGTGAACATCACATGTGGTAGTGTGAGAGAGGAAAACATCAGCTTGAATGGAGAGAAATGAGAGTTTGTGTTGTGTGTGCGCACACAGTGTCTCTAGCAATATAGGTGCAGTATGGGTGAGAGTGACTGCACAGGTTGTTCTCTTGTGGGATCTGCTGAAGGAGTGCTTACTTGCTTTCAGTTCATTCTGCTTTTATATTTGTAAATAGAGCAAACGTTGCAAAGATGCCATGTGATTCCAGTCAGGGGAGCCAGCTATAGGGGGCAGAAGGTGCTTCAGCCCCCTAAATATTGGTGGGCAGAGGGCTGAGCCCCCCCCCCATACTGAGGGGGCCAAAATCCTTTGACAATGGTCACATGCACGTGCCCCAGCCCAGGAGCCTGGGAGCCCATGAGCAGGACAGGGGCTGGGACAACTGAGGGCAAAGATGGCCCTCCAGGTGTCCTGTCCCCGTCCATCACATAGTGGGTGCACACTGAGTGGCGTCACATGATGTGTCACGCTACGTGGCTGGGCCCCCTCAATGTGGGATGCAAGTTGGTGCCCCTGACTCCAGTATTGTCTAATCCAAAAGGAATCTAAAAACAATGGTCATGACCCTGGATCTTCTATACATAACAGTATATACAGTGCTTTTCCATGTGTAAGACTAGGTTTCTTTTACTCAAAAATAAGGTTTAAAATAAATTAAAGTTAAAAATAAGGGATGCGGGTGGGGCTGTGGGTTTGAATCCCCGCGACGGGGTGAGCTCCCGTTGCTCGGTCCCTCCTCCTGCCAACCTAGCAGTACGAAAGCACATCAAAGTGCAAGTAGATAAATAGGTACTGCTCCGGCGGGAAGGTAAACGGCATTTCTGTGCGCTGCTCTGGTTTGCCAGAAGCGGCTTAGTCATGTTGGCCACATGACCCAGAAGCTGTACGCCGGCTCCCTCGGCCAATAAAGCGAGATGAGCACCACAACCCCAGAGTTGGTCACAACTGGACCTAATGGTCAGAGGTCCCTTTACCTTTACCTTTAAGGTTTAAAAACTGGGGGTGTCTTATACATGGGTAGTGGGTAGGGTGACAGGTGATTGGTTGCAGCCGCAAGCTGCAGATTGTCATTGGCGATAGGTAGTGTGATTGGTGGTTGCAGCAAGGGTTTCTTTGTACTGGCTGTGGAAAATGGGTATGTGATTGATTGCTGAGTCAATAGCTGCTGAGGATTGGCTGCCACTGTGGCAATTGTGCTTGCTGTTTACTTCTGCTGTTGGCAATCGGGCAGACGCTTTGCAACCATCGGGTTAGTGATTAACTGCATTGGGCCATTTTCTGAAATAGGAGTCCCCCAAAATAGGGGGCGTCTTATTCAAGGGGGGGTGTTATACATAAAAATGTATGGTACTTCTGCCTCCTGTATGTTTTTGCTGCATCAGCAGCACTGAAGTGACCTCTCCAGGGCACAAGTCTGGGCAGTTTGTATCAAAGTCCTAACTGTCCAGAAAACAAGACCCCGCTCTTGGTCTCTCTGATTTGAAAAACAAAACAATATATCTGGCACCAACTTGCCTGCAGGAGTTGCTGGAAGGAGGCATACAAGATGTGATCCAACTCTGGATTTGTGTAGGGCTTACTCCATGGCTTCTGCTGCTCCTGAAGTTGTCCTGCAAGGCAACGGATAGATATTTTCCCTCAGGTTTAACTCCTGAAGCCTTTCCCATGAATGAGCATAGCTGCAAAGCAGTGGAGGTTTAAGGTCAGAGTTTTGCTCCTCCTAGATGGGCTGCATTCCCACGCTAACAAGCCCCATTTGCATCTCAGTTCCCTCCACAGTGTGTGTAGAAACTACCTTCTTGGCAGCTGGATCCACTGTTGGTCTCGTCTGCTCAGTGTACTGGACCCTGTCTTTGTGTGCAAGTGGTAGACAAATCCCTAACTCACTGAAGATTTAAGGCTCATCAGAAACCCTCACCGGGTTTAGCCAGCCAGTCAAAGCCATTTCCTGCAGTGCTGACATGGTTGCATGGTGTCAGGGACTGTGCTGAGGAGGACTGCACTGAGGAAGAATGGTGGGAGCCACCCCCTCCCCCTGAACCTGATCCTCAATCTTCTTAGGAACAGGAAGACAGTATAGATTTGGAAGAGTGGTTTGCAGAGGGGTATAGTTCAGAAAGGAAAAGCTGGGAAATACTGGATGGGGAACAGCTAGGAGAAGAAAGACTGGAAGAGAGAGGGTTTACAGATTCACTGTCTCTGGAAAGCATTAATCCGCTCTCTCCAAGGTCAAGAAGAGCTGAGAAAGTGGCAGAACAGAAAGCACAATGGGTATAAGCTCAGGTTACAAGACGTAGGAGTGACATAGATTTAATAGGGAGGGAGGAAGGGAGGGAGGGAGTTAACCTTCAATGGGAGAACCGCCATTTCCAGGTAGACATGTTCTTTTCTCTCTCACTGATTATTAAAGAATCTAACTGATAAGACATTCCTTTCATTTGATCTTCTTATTTACTGCCACGGGGGAGGAAGCCGATTCCCCAAAGCCTGACACATGATGACAGATTCTAGGAGACACATGTGAGAGCAGAGTGCAGAGCAGGGACCAAAGGGGGATGAGCTACCCCAGAAGGAATATGGCGTGCTCCCCTACCAGATGTTCTGACCCTCCCCTAACACCCCTAACACCCCATATACAGTGTTATTTTTATGGTGAGATGCCGAAACTCACTATGAATGTATCTTTCATGGTGCCCACCTGAGAGGTGCTGGAGCTGAGCTTTGGCTGAAAAAAAAGCCCTGCCCATATATACTCTGCAGATCAAACTTGATACGTAGCTGTATGAAAACGCATGTCACACAAAATGCATAGCTATTAAACATGGCATGTTATGCACCGTCCTTGCCCCATGTAACAACTTACTTCATGGACCATCATGGTGCCATGGCATCCCAAACTTTCTCACCACCATCAGCCCATAATGCAGCTCAGGGACAGAGCAGTGTCTGGAGAAATACAAGTTCTGCAGCAGTCACACATGTTTAGAAGAACACCTGGTTTCACTCTCAGTGAGCCTCCCTGACTATATTGCAATATCAGCAAAAGTATTGCAGCTATTATGGTGGCATATTATTTGCCAGTCCAATGCAAATCAAGTAATGGGAAGTCTGCAAGAGCAAATACATTACTGCCTTTGCAGAACCTTCTTCAGATGGTGCTTATTTTTTTTCCCAGTGACTTGCTTGTCTAAGTAAGGCCTTCTGTTTCATCACCTTGAAGAGGAAAAAGAAACGCTGTCAACAAGCAATTGTCACAAACATCTTTACAAATGCCTGGTACTTCTGATGTTGCTCTTTTCCTGAGGATGGTTTTCGCAAGAAATGCTATGGCAAAACTGAAAGACAAGTGCAGTTCATTCTCAATAGTAAAGAGCAAAATGTTATTATGTCTTTATCCATCTGTGTGTGTTGATCTGTGTCACTTTCACATACACTAAGTCCCTAAGCCTATTCCACTCCTTTTCTATAGTTTTCTCTTTCTCTCTCTCTCTCATGAAAATGCATACATTTATGCACACACTCCAAAATGTGCATTTAAATACCTATTTCAACACATGCTTTAAATAGATTCTCTCTTAAAACATGCATTTCCTCTTAAAATGCACATTTTTAAATGTTTTTGATGATTTTTAATAAAAACTCCAAACGGCACTGAAATGTTTGGGAACTGCAGACCCTTCAAGTGTCCCTATTTCCCAGGGACAGTCCCGAATTTACAGAAATTGCCCGATTTCTGATTTGATCCTGGAATGTCCCACTTTTCCTTAGGATGTCCCTATTTTCTTCAGATAAATGTTGGAGGGTATGGAGTTATCTCCATAGGGAAGTCCTCCATAGGGAAGGGGTTTTTTAATGTTTAATGATGCTTTTGTGTATGCTGGAAGCAGCCAGAGTGGCTGGGGCAACCCAATCAGATGGACAGGTGATAATAATAATAATAATAATAATAATAATAATAATAATAATAATAATAATAATTGACTAGGACATCCCTAATTGACTAGGATCGCTGAAGAGTTGATGCTTTTGAATTATGGTGCTGGAGGAGACTCTTGAGAGTCTCATGGACTGCAAGAAGATCAAACCTATCCATTCTTAAGGAAATTAGCCCTGAGTGCTCACTGGAAGGACAGATCCTGAAGCTGAGGCTCCAATACGTTGGCCACCTCATGAGAAGAGAAGACTCCCTGGAAAAGACCCTGATGTTGGGAAAGATGGAGGACACAAGGAGAAGGGGACAACAGAGGACAAGATGGTTGGACAGTGTTCTCGAAGATACTAAAATGAGTTTGACCAAACTGGGAGGCAGTGGAAGACAGGAGTGCCTGGCATGCTCTGGTCCATGGGGTCACGAACAGTCGGACACGACTAAGCGATTAAACAACAACAAAGGACATCCCTATTTTCATCAGAAAAATGATGGAGGGTATGAAATTGCAAAAGACTATGGATTAGTTCCAACCAGCACATTAGTCCAGGAAGGATCAGGTCAGCTCATGTCAGGATTCACAAAGATTAAATTCCGCAGTCATTCCAACTATGTTCATGAGCACATGCATGTGCCTGTTTTTAAGACTAAAGAAGAAATTCTATTAAAAACCTCATTGCAACAAATGTATCTTACAATGTATTGTACCAGAATTACTGCAACGATTGCATTGACCACCTTAAGTATTTTGTCATGCAGTTAAACAGAGGGCCATATCCTGATTTCAGTTGCACTTTTTAGACCAAAGATGTTGGGAATGGAGCCAGAACAAGAGCGTATCAAACATTTCCTTGGGCAGGTGGGATGAAACAAAATCTACACAAAAAATTGGACTTAATTGGAGGGGAAATAATTATATGTGTCATTTTGAGGAGGGCGCTTGCTGCTTACCTAGCCAGGTGGCCAAAGGTTTCGCATTTCTTCTTGAACTTCAGAAAAGCCCTATGCTTGGGATGGCTCCACAAGTTCTTCCAGCTATATTTCCTTATGAGAGTAAGTAAGCCAGGTGCTAGTATTAGCACCCGGCTCCAAATAGGGGATTAAGATAGAACAGAGGTGCCCAAACTTATTTGGCCTACAGCCCCCTTTTTAGGGGGGGGAATTAATCAGCACCCCCTGAAAATCTACCTTCTTAAAGCAAACAGACAGACAAATGCAGTGACAAACTTGCTTTATGTATCTATATTTCTACATATGTCCTACAAGATAGTAAAGAAAGATTTTGCAAATAAGACAGCTTAAAGCTTGAAATTATAGAAAATTTATTAAAATAATTTCATACATATTGTCTATTTATAATATCGTATTGTAAACATGAATTTTCCTTCTGATGCAAGCTGGCCTTCCCCACAATGCACAACATGCTCACCTGCCAACACTTGCTTGTTAAGACCTGTCAGTGGACTTGACCACTGATCAGTTAAAACTTGCACTTTGTGCATCTATTTGGAAAATAAGCACTATGACTTTAACTATGTTACATTGGCAAGCGTCATTACACAGCAGATGAAACATGTACAAATGGTTCTTACTCAAAAAAAATCTTCTTTATGCTTCCACCACCACCACTGGATCATTCCAGTGCCCCCCAGGGAAATTCTGAGAGCGATAGTGGCTGCCCCCAAGGCCACCCAGTGACTTTTTGATAGTGGCAAGAATCCTTTCTCCCTGGCTCACAGTTCCAAGACCAGCTCCAAATTTAAGATACCCTTGGTGTCAGGATGTTGTCAGTTGCTCCCAGCTGGTTGCCCAGGAAAGTATAAAGACAAGGAAAAGCTTCTTACTGTCCTTTTTCATTTCAAGCTTTACAGAGAGAGGCTATAGAACCCAGCCTCTTGGATAATGGTGTTGTCTCCACCCCTCTCTCACTTCCTCATTCGTCATTCTCATCATCTCCTCTACAGGTGCCCTCTGTCTTTGAGCTCTTTGCTCTCCTACTTTTAAGGCTCACCGGGTTCTGAGAGATGGAGGGCCTGGAATGCTTTCTAATGGCAATGTCTGGCAGGTGTTGTTCTGACCCTCCCATGATTTCCCAACTTTCCCCCTCATCTGCCTAGGAGCTGCTACCTCCCTCAAACCCCGGTTGTAAATCTATAATAGATTTCTTTAATAGTGGAAGCAGATTTTCAGATTATACACAGCTCTTCTTCAGGCTTTGATTATGAGAGCAAAAAATAAACATCCAATAGTCTAGATAGATACAACTGGGTAGTCAGGCTGATGGTTACTTGGTTGCAGAAGTTTACTGGCCATTGCTGTTGGCATGGAGATAGTCTAGGTTGAATGCAAACATGCCATTCTGATGTCATGTGTGATGTCACAAAGGGGATATGCTTTAAGTCTTGGTAAAGTCCAAATGCAGTTAACAGTCAGACTGCATCTCAGCACTGTCAAGATGGATACCATCAAGTTGAGGCTAATAAATATACATTCACAATGCTGTACCCATCAAATAATCGACTTTATGTGTGACTTTGGGACTGATTCATACAACCACATTTCCTTTCTCCACTCTATAGCATCTTTTTCTATGTATTTGAAAAAACAACAACCAAGAAGTAGAAGATAAGGATCCAGGAATATGTGCCCTCTGTCTTTGACCTCTTTGCTCTCCTATTTTTAAGGCTCTCTGGGTTCTGGGAGATGGAGGGTCTGGAATGCTTTCTAATGACAAGGTGTCAGCCGGGTGTTGTTCTGACTCTCCCATGATTTCCAGCTTTCCCCCTCATCTGCCTCTGAGCTGTCACCTCCCGCACACCACTGTTGAAAATCTATACCGTCGTCTTCTTCTTCCACCCTGGAAGGGTCAGGATGGGGAGGCGGTCTCCACCATTCATCCTCTGCTCGGTCCCTGACACTTGGCAAAGTATCCTCTCATGGGACTCTTCCTCTTTTGGTGGGCCCCAGCCTGTCTCCCTTGAGAAGCAACAGCACTGCAATCAAGCATGAGGTGGTACAGAACTGTATTTTATTTTATTTTTTACTTCTCAAAATGATACTACATCAGAGGCAGTGTAGGAAATTAAAATGTTATCTCTAAACCACCCAGAATGGAGGCGGGCAGGGCTGGCAGCAGTGCAACAGTGAGGGCCCAGCTGAGGAACTAGGGTCACAGGTCATGGTGTTAACCACTATGCTGCAACAGCTTTACAAAAGGAATTCGGCCTATGAATAAGACCAAAGGCAATTCTAGTGTGGAGCGGTCAAATTAAGATATCTCAGGATCTTTATGGTTTTATATGTTGAACTTGGTGAGCATGAAATATAATAATAATAATAATAATAATAATAATAATAATAATAATAATAATAATAATTTATTTATACCCCGCCCATCTGGCTGAGTTTCCCCAACCACTCTGGGCGGCTCCCAATCAAATGTTAAAAACAATACAGCATTAAATATTAAAAACTTCACTGAGCAGGGCTGCCTTCAGATGTCTTTTAAAGATAGGATAGCTGCTTATTTCTTTGACATCTGGTGGGAGGGCGTTCCACAGGGCGGGCGCCACTACCGAGAAGGCCCTCTGTCTGGTTCCCTGTAACCTCACTTCTCACAATGAGGGAACCGCCACAAGGCCCTCGGCGCTGGACCTCAGTGTCCGAGCTGAACGATGGTGGTGGAGACGCTCCTTCAGGTATACAGGACCGAGGCCGTTTAGGGTTTTAAAGGTCAGCACCAACACTTTGAACTGTGCTCGGAAATGTACTAAGTTACCAAAGCTGAATGCAGGACCTTTTCAAATACGTTATGTGGGAGAAAATGGAGTGGCTTTTTTTTTATTAATGCTGTAGTTGTCTACATTTTTATTTACTGACCTCAGCAAGCAATCCCGTTTGAAACAGCTTCCAACTATCTTGTGCCTGGAAGACTTTATCAGTTTTAATAATTATCTTTCAGAACTTCATCAGTGCAACTTGATTAGTATTGGAACCATCCTATGGAGCTATTTAAAATGTTTCATACACAGGAGTAAGTCATAAAAATGATGCCTTACTGATAACAGCTATCTGATTCCTTTGACAGTTTACAAATGAATTTGGATTTTCTCCTGTTTCAAATTAGCATTTGTGATGGATAAACACTATAGAGCACCGGGTGGTAAAATGCCTTTAAAAGCTCTCATTTTCCCTGGGAGGGAACCTGTGATCATATGACCAAATTAGAAACTGAAAGAGAGAAGAAATGTACATGAATTTACTAGGAAAGGTTTTTATCACATCTTTCATGAAAATTAAAATGCTGGCACATATCTATAGAAGCCACAAGGCACAGAAAATAGACCAAGAGGTGATGCCCATGCCTTTAACCATTCTCCAAAACCATGTGAGCATCTCCTATGCAGCTGGGAGAACATTTAAATGACCCAAGCACATGCGCATTTGTTTTACGGGGTTCTTTCCCACTAATGAACTCCTCCTTCATTTCCTAATAGTGCAACAGTACCTCTGGATTGGGGTGTTTAGCATGGCCCCCTCTATTGTGTCCTTCAAGCCCTGCATCCTACACATGGCAGCTCTGTTTACACTGCAAAACTGAATGTGGGTGAGCAGTGATGCACAACATCCTTGTTTCCAGAGCAGTCCCACTGACTTGGAAGGAGATTGATAAGTTAATGGAAGCTTTAGCCTTTAAGGACCAGGGAATTTAATGTGCCCTTGAAAAAGTTGTTTGGACATTTAGAATTTAACTTTCTGAAAGGAGAGAAAGGAGAGGCAAAGGTCCGTTAGCTTTAAATCAATGTCAAATAATATGATAGAAACAGACAAAGTAGCGACTCTCTTAAACCTTCTGCCCTTGCACTCCAAATCTGCTCCCAGAAGCTATAATTTTACCAGATGGGCCAACAGCAGATACTAACAGCTTCAAGGCCTAACTTGAAAGGACTGGACTTTTAAGTATTTGGACTAGTTCAGCTCCAGGTTCATTGTCATGCTTGACACCGTTGCTCTTTCCCTCAGATTTCATGAAAACAGTCAAAGGCTATTTTATTTCAGCTTGTTTTATCCCCACAACAACAAACTATTGAGTGGTACAAATGCTACTGGTTACTCTTTCAGAAAAATATACTTCTTGCTGTAGGTACTCCATTTGCCAAGAAAGCAAAAAGGAAAGAGAGAGAGAGAGAGAGAGAGAGATTTCCATATGTCCTGTTCTAGGTTCCACTCACATGGCAGCTTTCACCACTTCCTGATCCTTATTTTCATGTAAATATTTATCACATTTTATATCCTAAACCTTCTCCAAGGAGCCTCAGGTGGATATGAATGAGGTTATTTCCATTTTCTCCTCGTAATAGCCCTGCAAGGTTGATTAGGCTGAGCTAGGTTATTAGCACTGTGTGGTGCTCTCTGAAAGGGAAAAGGACCTAGATTTCCCTCAGCACTGGGACAACTTCACAGTTTCTTGACCTGAGGAAATTTAAAATTGGAAAACATGAGAAGCTGGGCCATAAACAAAAGGTAGTATCTGATAGCATGAGTCTGTGCAGATATCTCCCCTGTGACTGGACTGCGCAATTGCATGTCCCTCAGCAACCCCAAAATTCTGTGAGGAGGGCAGGGGATGGGCATAGGTTGTGTGAAAGTAGCTTGCAAGACCTAAAGTACTGAATCAGAGAATCCTTCCCATTCCAAAGAGTGTGGGCACACCTTTTGCTGTTTATGCGGCTAAAAGACCTGTAAGGAGAATGACGCATGAAACAGCATGCCCTCATAAAGGCAACATCCGTTACAAACCCAGATAAACTACTTACTAACTCCTGATTGGAAATTTAATCCTAATCGACCGTTATGCTTTTCTTTAGAGAAATCCTCCCCAATCCCCCGGCCCCTGACAGAATGAAATGCCAATATTCTATGCCTCTGGTGTTATTTCACAGTCAATGTAAGCTTACCCATCCATTAATAACTTTATACTTGGATAGATCTGAAAGCAAGAATGGAATTTAAGATGGTCCAATTGTTGTTATCAGGGATAGTTCCTGCTGTTCTTGCCTTCAATCTCTGCTGGAGTTTTATATATATATTAGAAGCATCTTTCAGGTGGGCCACAAGGATTCAATCCATAGAGTGGATGTCTAGAGCAATTCCTACTCTTACGGCTCCTCCACTTCATGAAATTTGTCAGACTCCCCAAAGTGTGCACATGCGCAGTATATTACACATTTATTTATTTTTATTGTTTTCATTTAACATGTTATCCTGCTTAATAACATGTCCCTGTTTACTAAAGACAGTCTTTCTCCCCCCCCCCCCGCATTTTTTGCTTCCTGAGGATGCATTTCTAAAATGATTTCGGTGAACACGTGCTAGAGATGCTTGAGCTTCAAATCCTTCCCTGGGTCTCTGTAACAATAAAAATATCTGAAAGGGGTTGGAGGGTGAGATACATCTTGGCACCTGGCTATTAAATGCCAGTGGGACGTGGGTGGTACTGTGGTCTAAACCACTGAGCCTCTTGGGCTTGCTGATCAGAAGGTCAGTGGTTTGAATCCATGCAACAGGGTGAGCTCTCATTGCTTCTGCCAACCCAGCAGTTCAAGAGCACGCCAGTGCAAGTAGATAAATAGGTACCGCTGCGGCGGGAAGGTAAACGGCGTTTCTGTGTGCTCTGGTTTCCCTCATGGTGTTCCATTGTGCCAGAAGTGGTTTAGTCATGCTGGCCACATGACCCGGAAAGCTGTCTGTTGACAAACGTCGTCTCCCTCAGCCTGAAAACCAGAAAGTTCTGTTTTTAGCAGCCACAGTGATGGGAGGAGAGCTCAGCTCTGGTTGTTATTTCTCTCTGTGATGGTCTTATCCTGGTTTTCGATCTGTGGAACGAAACTCACTTCACGCTACAGATGGCATTTTCGATAACCCAAAAATCTGCCCAGTAACAGCAGGGTGGCTTGTTCCCCCAACCGCAACACGTGCTCTCTGTTATGGAGGACACGCTTTGTCTCATTCCTGGTTCAGTCAAAGCTACATTTGCTGAGCCCAGTTTAGCTGGGTCAAGGACAGCGCAAGTCCAAAGAAGGAGCATTCTGGAGGTGAGACCAGAGAAGAGGGATTTAAGATGGATCATAAACTCATCTAGCTCAGTCATGTGACCTGGCAATAAAACATAGAATGTTATTGTAAACACTATTGCCATGTTCAGACAGAGCAGCAGCAGCCCTAAAGCTGAACAGGGTTTGGATCTGCCGTAACTTTAGGTTGGGTTAATTTACACCCGCTTGCTTTACACCAGCTCCTCGTGCAGAGGATTGCTCCCTAAGCAGACGTCTAACCTGGTAATGGGAAAATGAATGGTGCCATAACTACAAATGTCACTACCGTATGACCACTTTGCCCACTGTTAAGGTCTCTTGCCTGTTGTGGGCCCTTCATTGCTTCCTTAATAACATTCATCCTCATTTGCCAGAAAACGTTCACCTTGAGTCAATTTAAAGTGAACTCTCTCTCTGTGTTAATCTCTCCTCAGGTAAACATCAGAGGAATTTTGAGGAGAGTCAAGAGTTTTGATAAAATTGATCACTTTTCTTATAAGGTTTCTCCAGCTCTCGAAACATGAGAGCCTTTTGTCCTTTCTTCATCCTTTGAGGTAGAATTATGTGCATTAAGATGGCTCTGGAAATGGCAATTTCCTTTCATTTGCTGCAGTTGTAGAAATATGGCCCTGTACAAAACATTACCCAGGGCTGGCCTTGAGAGACGTAAAATGCTATTCTCTGGGACTCGTTTTAGTTTAATGTAGTTTGCCATTTTACTCTCTCCTAAAGTTCACATGAAATAAAATATGGCCATCCTTTCCGGAGCCTGAAATCTGAGCTTTTTTTCAGACTTGGTTAACAAACTTGAATGGCCCTAGTTATTTTATTTTTATTTTGTGGAGTGGGGTCTGATTAGGACTAGAAAAACTGTTCCTTGTTATATTAGGGGTATTGTAAAGAACAACAAGATAGACAAATAGAGTCATAGAACTATAGAGTTGGAAGGAACATTCATATAACTTAAGAAAAGTGAGGAAGTCACCAAGCAGTCTCTGATGGTGCTCTTTATATAGTTTACTAAGGCTTAAATTATGAAACCACTTACCAACACATGGCTCCCTTGGAGCCAGCCAACTAAAAAAAGAAAGTAGTTAATTTGCAGCCTGCTTTCCAGTCAGTTCTGCTTCATCAAACCCTGACAAATACAGATCTGCAGCAGTATCAGTGAAACTCCTTATTTGCCATGCAGAATGCAAGTTATTGCTTGGTGTGCAACAAAATAATTCATTGGGTTCAGCTTTTGGCTCCAGCAGTCTCTGAATTGCTGAATATAAAGTCTGAAAGCTTCATAACCAAAGTTGGATGGGAAGGTAACAACAAGGAGTTTCGGCAGCTTGACTTCACACATTGTGTTTGTTTCCTACATTGGCTTCTCACATACCATGGAACACCACTTCAGAGCCCAGGTTGTAGTAATGGGCTGAGGTGGGATTTCAGGGCAGGATTAAACAGGGAATAAGGTTTCATGCATGGGCACATGCACACATGTTGTCACCAAATGGGTTCATGACCATAAGGTTATTTAAGCTAGCATCTCCCGCCTTCTGACCACTTTGTGTTTCTGGCAACAAAATAAAGGCAATGCATTTTGAGTCACACAGAGGGACAGATTTGTGTGTAGCCTGGATACACAGTAACATTGTCAAGTTATTATGGGTCACAGTGTACATTAGGACAGTTGTTGTGGGAATCAGAATCAGAAAAGAAGAAGAATGGAGGACTCGTCTTCATTGAAAGTTTTGATGAACCATCTCCATGAGGGACCTTTGTACCCCCTTGTGCATTATGGGAATGGATTCATTCATGACAAAGTGTCAGTTGGAAGCAGCCTTCTTGCAATATGTTACTGGTCATAGAATAGGTAAAGGTAAAGGACCCCTGGATGGTTAAGTCCAGTCAAAGGAGACTATGGGGTTGCAGCGCTCATCTCGCTTTCAGGCCGAGGGAGCCAGTGTTTGTCCACAGACAGCTTTCTGGGTCATGTGGCCAGCATGACTAAACCGCTTCTGGCACAACGAAACACCGTGACAGAAACCAGAGCGCATGGAAACGGCGTTTACCTTCCCACTGGAGTGGTACCTATTTATCTACTTGCACTGGCATGCTTTCGAACTGCTAGGCTGGTAGGAGCTGCAACAGAGCAACAGGAGCTCATCCCGTCACAGGGATTCAAACCGCTGACCTTTTGATCAGCAAGCCCAACAGGCTCAGTGGTTGAGATCACAGCACCACCCACATCCTGGTTATAGCATACACAGGGATGCCTCCACAGCCAGGCTGATAAATAAGTTTCCTAATTTTCCTACTGTCCTCTTGTGGACTGGTGTACGAAACACTGTGGAAGTATCCATCAGAACAGCAATAGCAGAACACAAATAAAAGAAGGCATTGTACAATAATTGCATGTATTCTGCAGGAAGGGGGAGAAATCAATTTGTATTAATATGCCATCGTCTCGTCCGTGGTGTGAAGCCTCATTAAACAAGAGTGCCACAAGTAGAACTAGTGACACCCTAGAGCCTGTTACAGTATATATGCAACTCCCCATGCCTTGTGGTAATTTTGCCTTGGAAAGCAATAGCACAGCAAAGGGAAATATATGCCTGACTCTGAAACTAACTAGGCTGTGTCTCCTCCAAGTTTTTCCCAGGAAACTTGTGGCATTTGCATCACATTGTATGCTGGTCCTCCAGGCTGATTCATTTCACTTTTAATTTGTATGCTACCTTTCTATATAACTATACACAAGCTGAAGAAACAACAAAATAGACCACACACGTAATAACAATCTGATCCAATACAAAAAAGAAGAAGTCACAAGTTGTCAAAGCTTAAGGGAATCCTATCTCTCCCACGGTGGGATGGCAAGAAGCAGAAAAACACAAAGTTCTTACCACGTGTCAAGCTTAGAGATTCCTCCCCTCCCCTTGGTAACTTCACAGATAATAATTAATGAGCAGTTGATAGATTTATAGTCCTGTTATTATATCTTCATGTTGCGATCACAAATACACAGCTCTCCGCAAGGAGGGCAGTTGGCCAGTCTAATCTTCCTTCCGACTTCTGCAGAAAGAAAGGAGCCAATGGGGAGTTCCTCCCTCCCTCTGCCTACTTTGTTCTCTGATACGTTCAGACCTCCGAGTCCGGGGAGAGAGGGGGTCCCCCATACTCTCAATTGATGTCTCTTCTAACTGTCCCCTCCCTTGTGGCTTCCCCATCATTATCTCGTAGCTGGGTAACTCCCCTCTAAGCTGTTCAGCTTCTGTGTCTGCCTTCCTATCTGCTTCTGAAAAGCTGGAGGTGGGGGGGGGGGACTGTATTCTGAGAGAGGCTGATCTGCCTGCAACTGCACTCCCCAATCTTCAGATCCAGACCATTCCCTGACACCAAGCAGTTTATTCAATATTCACAGAGAGAGAGAGAGAGACGAAGGAATGCGGTCTCTCTTAGATAATGGCGTTGCTCCAAGTAAAGTCCCACCCCCCCAGTCCCTCCTATTCTATGTTGCCCCTGCTGATCTGTTCTTTCTGCCTCTGAGCTTTCTGTTCTACTACTCTCAAGGCATGCCTGGTTCTGGAAGTGGGTGGGGAATGCTTTCAAGAGACACTGAGTCTGTTAGCTGTCTCTCCCCTGGTGCTTCTTCTTTCTGCTGCTCTCCCAATATTCCCCAGCTGCTCCCCTCTGCTGCCTCTGAACTATGACCTTCTGCAAACCACTGTTCTAAATCTATACTGTCTTCCTCATCTCAGGATGGTGCAGGAAGGGGGGGTAGGTTCCCAGCATTCCTCCTCAGTCCAGCCCCCGACGCAAGAACTTTAAAACAAACAATTTATATATAATAATTAAACAATTTACACTCCTAGGGCTTGCCGATCAGAAGGTTGGCGGTTAGAATCCCTGTGATGGGGTGAGCTCCCGTTGCTCGGTCCCTGCTCCTGCCAGCCTAGCAGTTCAAAAGCATGAAGTGCAAGGAGATAAATAGGTACCGCTCCAGCGGGATGGTAAACGGCATTTCCGTGCGCTGTTCTAGTTTGCCACAAGCGGCTTAGTTATGCTGGCCACATGACCCGGAAGCTGTACTCCAGCTCCCTCGGCCAATAAAGCGAGATGAGCACCACAACCCCAGAGTCATCCATGACTGGACCTAATGGTCAGGGGTCCCTTTACCTTTACTTCATCAATAAAAATCACAACTCATAAAATACCCCAAAACATACAAAACCATGTAAAAGGATCAAATTGAGAAACAAGGACACCCAACTTATAAAATTATTATTTTTAAATATCCCTTACCTCTTCTTCTCTCTTTCCAGCTGCTTCCACTGTTCTCAAAGTCATGGTCTGGGAAAGTCTCCTAGGGCTGGAGGGTGGGGCAAGGCAGGTGGAAAAAGTCATCGCCAGATGGACAGCAGAAAGTTTCTCTCCCTTATTCTCTTTTCACTATTTCATACGTACAGCGTTTAGAACATATATGAGCTTGACCTAGAGAGCAAAACTAAACTGTGAAATACTGTATGGGTGACTTTGAGGCTCACTAATTGGTTTGAGTGACTTGGGTGGACACTGGAAATTAAGGTTTGCACAATTAAAATGGATTAAAAGGACTCTGTCAACCTAGCACAACAAATCCACTTTCTGAGGTTAGAAAAGAGATGAGGAAACACATGGACAAGTGTGAAATGAAGGACTGACTAGTGGGAAGGTCTATAAATACCACACAAGCAAATCAAGATGAATGCCGATTGCCATGTAACTGCCGCACAAACAGATCAGAACAAATTCTCAATAAAGACCGAATACACTCTAACCTCCACATGAACTTTGTGCAAATCAGGATGAATGCTGAATAAATAGGTCATCTGGAGAAGTCTTAAATCTGTTATCACATAATCAATGCAGCTGTAAATACAGCTATAACAGTGTTAAACATAGAATCATAGAATCATAGAGTTGGAAGAGACCACAAGGGCCATCGAGTCCAACCCCCTGCCAAGCAGGAAACACCATCAGAGCACTCCTGACATATGGTTGTCAAGCCTCTGCTTAAAGACCTCCAAAGAAGGAGACTCCACCACACTCCTTGGCAGCAAATTCCACTGTCGAACAGCTCTTACTGTCAGTAAGTTCTTCCTAATGTTTAGGTGGAATCTTCTTTCTTGTAGTTTGGATCCATTGCTCCGTGTCCGCTTCTCTGGAGCAGCAGAAAACAACCTTTCTCCCTCCTCTATGTGACATCCTTTTATATATTTGAACATGGCTATCATATCACCCCTTAACCTCTTCTTCTCCAGGCTAAACATGCCCAGCTCCCTTAGCCGTTCCTCATAAGGCATTGTTTCCAGGCCTTTGACCATTTTGGTTGTGAACTAGTTGTGAGCCAAAGTATGTATGTGTGTCGTTAAGTCGTTAAGCCTACATCAGAATTGGAAGAAGACCGCTGTCCCCCATATGATTTGGGGGGTGGGGAATCACTGCAAAATGGCTGAGATACAGCCGACATCATCAGTACTGGAAGCATTTCTATCACTCCAACAACTTTAATATGTCCTCAGGATTGAGGCCAGTACATTATCCCTGATTGGCTGGGAGCATTAGAAAAAGTAATGAATTAGAGCAAGCATCCCCAAACTCGACCCTCCAGATGTTTTGGGACTACCATTCCCATCATCCCTGACCACTCGTCCTGTTAGCTAGGGTTGATGGGAGTTGTAGTCCCAAAACATCTGGAGGGCTGAGTTTGGGGATGCCTGAATTAGAGGGACAAAGTGATAAAAGCAACCATACATGTGGGACCAGGAGCACAGTGGCTATTAATAACCACAGGATAGGATTGAGGGAATTTCCCTCAAGGACCGCCTCTTTCCATATGAACTTACTCATATCCTGAAATTATCTTCTGAGGTCCTTCTTTGTGTGCCTTCTTCGTGAGAGGTCTGGAGCAACACAGGAATGGGCGTTTCTGTAGTGGCTCCCTGTCTATGGAATGCTTTCCCCAGGGAAGTTTAGCTGGCGCCTTCATTATACACCTTTAGGCGCCAGACAAAAAGGCTCCTCTTAACCATGCCTTTGGCTGATTAACATTAAATGCCCTTTTAAAAATGTGATGAGTGGTTATTGGGTTGTTCTTGTTTTTATTTTGTGTTTTCATATTCAGAGTTTATCCAGTGAACTGCCCTGAGGCCTGCAGGTATAGAGAGGTATACAAATTTAATAAATAATAATGATGATAAATAATTTTCAGGAGTGTTTTCCTTTCCCAGAAATGAATGCTTCTGAGGCAAAAATCAAAGCAGCGCAGCACAACTGCTGTAAATGCAGACAGTTCAGTATTTATTTCATTTACACCAGTCCATCTACCTGAACAAAAATAGCACTGGTGATGTTTTAAAAAAATCAGTGTTTTTTTTTTCAAGTAAAGCTGGCAAGATAAATGTATAAATTAAAGAAAAGGTTCCTGGATGACTGCTCAAACAAAACCAGGGTAGTGATACTTCCTCCTGAAAAACAAAGCTCAGTAAAATATGCTAAATGCTTGGCAGTACAATCACATACTTTAATTCAGGTATCTGTATTTCTAAAGTGTAAGCTTGGGGGGGGGAAATCTCACATCTGGTAGAAAGCAAAGGTATTGTCATATTACTATGATCGATTTTATGTTGAATGATTTTACTGCTACTGGAGGATAGAGATGGCTTGCATGACTAGGATCTCAGTGAAAATGAATGTTCAGATCATGGCATATTTAGAAATCCATACCTTGGATAGCAGGTGGTGCATGCTCTGTGCACTGACAATGCCACTGTTCTCCTTGATAGATGGGCACTGCTAGACTCAAAGCATCACAACTGCAATCCATCTTTTATCTTTGGGCGGAGTTTTAAAAGTAAGCTTAGAGATCACACATGCTCACTGAAGGAAGAACAGAAGGGAATTAGAAGGAATTAGGGTGGAGTAAGCACAGCTTTTCCTTCTAATGGTGTGGACATGACAACCTGATTTCCCCAAATATGGTCTTCTTTCATGAGAGCTGGCAGGGGTTAGGAAGTTCATGGTGTTGTGTAGGTAGGTGGATAGATAGATGATAGATAGATAGATAGATAGATAGATAGATAGATAGATAGATAGACAGATGATAGATAGCTGATGATAGATAGATGAGAGAGAGGGAGATATGGACAGATGATAGATAGATGATAGATGATAGATAGATGATAGATAGATAGATAGATAGATAGATAGATAGATAGATAGATGATAGATAGATAGATGATAGATAGATAGATGATAGATAGATAGATAGAGATGGACAGATGAGAGAGAGAGAGAGAGAGAGAGAGAGAGAGAGAGAGAGAGAGAGAGAGAGAGAGAGATGGACAGATGATAGATAGATAGATGATAGATGATAGATAGATAGATAGATAGATAGATAGATGATAGATAGATAGATAGATAGATAGATAGATAGATAGATAGAGATGGACAGATGAGAGAGAGAGAGAGAGAGAGAGAGAGAGAGAGAGAGAGAGAGAGATGGACAGATGATAGATAGATAGATGATAGATAGATGATAGATAGATAGATAGATAGATAGATGATAGATAGATAGATAGATAGATAGATAGAGATGGACAGATGAGAGAGAGAGAGAGAGAGAGAGAGAGAGAGAGAGAGAGAGAGAGAGAGATGGACAGATGATAGATAGATAGATGATAGATAGATGATAGATAGATAGATAGATAGATAGATGATAGATAGATAGATAGATAGATAGATAGATAGATAGATAGAGATGGACAGATGAGAGAGAGAGAGAGAGAGAGAGAGAGAGAGAGAGAGAGAGAGAGAGAGAGAGAGATGGACAGGTGATAGATAGATAGATAGATGATAGATAGATGATAGATAGATAGATAGATAGATAGACAGATAGATAATTTTAGATGATATCCAATGTCCAGACTCTTTATATTGAAAAGAACTTTACGTTCATAAGCATAACTGAGAAGAACATACCTACAATCTCACACTGTTTCACTTTGTTCCTTATAGACAGCACAGGTTTCTCCATATTAATGTTTAGGGATCTTCCTCTGTCTGCTTCACCCCAGACAGACCCAATCAACACTGTTCTCAGCAGCATCCAGAGAAACAGAAAAATGGTTAAAAACGACAGTTACTTGACTAACAGTCACAACAGAATGGAAAGCATCTCTCATGTGACTCACAGTCAGCCGATCACATGAGACAGCTACTGCAAAAGGGTGGTGGGACCATGCTAAACATACACAGCAATTCAGCATAAGCAAATACCTCCATTTCAGGAAATCAAACCATTATCCTTAATGCAGGGCCATCAGAGACACTGCCTACTTTTAATGAGTGGAACAGATCCTTACAACAATCTTGTAAAGTGCATATCTATCCAGTTGAAGCACACATTCAAAATGCAGGTGGTGGGATCATTATGTTTGAATGTTTCTCCACGTGGGGTGGGAAGACTGCTTACACCTAAAATATAAGTTTTATGGAGCGAGAGCTAGGCTAAAGCTGATCTTGCTGTTGTTGTTTTTCCCACCTAGCCCTTCATGGGGTTTTTGATGTAAGTAGTAGTGGTCTGTGTGGTGAGATGGAGTTATGGAGCCACATTCTGAACACCAGCATTCCTGCAACCTACCTGGATGGGGCTGGGATGGAACAGGGTGGTGGCAAGGTCAGGGCTGCACAGAAACACCAACAAAATTAATCCAGTGTTCCCGTCAATGCATCCACACAGCTGCAGTCTGGCTGCTGCCCTCCCTCATGCCAGCCCCACAGCTAAGCTGCAGCGAGGCCAGTCTTGTGAAGGCAACTCCATGACTCCTGCCTACCACATGGGCTGCTACTGGATGTAAACATTAAAGTTAAAAGGATTTTAAATACGCAATCCCCACTTGCATTCTGAATTTGAGCAGTCCAGGAGGAGCTAAACCAATTGGCAATGCTATTGGTTTTAATGTATCTTGTGTCATGTACTGCTTAGCATTCTTTCTGACTGTCTCTTAAAAAGCCATATTGAATTTTCTGCAAAGGGGCACTCCAGTCTGGCCCTCCTGTCAAATGTGGTCCATGGAAAGTGGGCCAGTCCTTGATGGTAAACAGAACAAGCAGTCGGGATAGGAAAAAGTTGGCTGATGGTGAAACCGTGGAGACTGTGTATGGTCACAGTCTTGATATGGAATTTGGAAAGAGGGAGTAGATGTTCAAATAAGACTCTGTTGCATGGACAGGTGGAGTCCCCCAAACCCTGGGCAGCCCCTGTGTGGAATAACGGCTCAAGACAACGTGCTATGGGATTAAAATTGGCCACAACTTTATTATTTTTCAGACGTGGGTACACCTTGGCTCAGGCATTGGGCATTTATCCCTCCCAGTTCCCCGTCAGGGATCTGGGGAACATCAGGGTTATCCAGAGTGTGGAGGGGGGTGGTGGTCTGGGTCTGGAGAACATATGTTCAAGCAGAGAGAGCCCGCCCCCAGTACGCCGCCGTCGCAAGGGAGAGCAATGACAACCTCTAGGTGTACAGCCAAAACCTCCCCTCAAAACAACCCATTTAACGGGGAACCCTGGGATCGCCACAGCAAAGAGAAAGGGGGTGTGGGTCACTGCTACACGCCCACCCCCATTTAGGGAAGATAGACTAAAGGATTTCACCCAAGGCCTGATACCGCCAAAGTTGTGACATTTTGCTACGGGAAAGGCAAACTTGCCAATGCAGGAGAATTCCTTTCCGGCTCTTCGACATTGACATAGCAGCGCCCGCGTACCTGTGGAGAAAAGGTTAACCTGCAAAAGAAGTCTTAACTGAGGGTGGGCAGGGTGGGAGAAGCTCTGGAGCCAACTGACGATTCCCAGGTGACATCCTCTCCCTATTGTGTGGGCAGGGTGGTCCCTCCCCCTACCTGGCCTGATCACCTTGGCAACGCCTCCCCAGGCGGGATTGGGCCACTGACTGAGGTAGAGAGAGACCTCCAGGTATCCCACCTGGGGAAGGCAAAGCCAATCATGTGCTAATGGTGCTGCATAGGGTCCAGGGGGCTGTGCGTGACCATGCAAAGGGCGCCCCCCCATTTAATGTGGGGAGCGGTCATTGTGTGCTCTGCTGGTTTTGAGTGGCACCTGGCACAAGGGTTGTCACTTACTGCAGAAATAAGGAAAGCTTTTCAGTGTGAAGGTCACATTTCCTCACTGAGAAGGGGGAGGACATTCAAATGGTGGACAGGGATAGACCAGAAAGTGGGTGGAGACTGAGTTTACTATCTGAGAATGGCTGTTTAATGCTCACATGGAGGTGACACCTGCTTTGCAGGGAGTTGCACTACACGATCCTCAGCGTCTCTTCCACCACTACAATTCTACCATTATAAAGCAGTTTACTTTTCAACTACACAAATGTCAGGGGTTCTAGGCAAGCAGTGTGTTATCCAGGCAGGCAGGAGTTGGGTGGTTCAAGAACGTACACCGGCCAGGCAAAGGAGTCGAGGAGGGTGCAGAACAAAGTCAGTGAGGTCTGGGAAAAGGGGAGTCTGGGGCGGGTACTCGAAGAGGGTTGGATAAAGTGGCTTGGATGGCTAAATTTGAATCCCCAGCCGGATCAGTTCACCGCAATTTTTACTGTGAACATTCCAATCTGTAAATCGCACCCGCTCATTACAATTCTACTCATATGGGTCTCGGATTGAAAGCAAAACATTTGACTAATTCTGCCTGCCCAAGGGGGCTTTGAATTTGTGGCGCTCAAACAGCAGCTTCCACTGTCAGATGACAAAGCCACTTTCCAAATTGAGGGGGAGTTTCGAAAACCCTCAGGTACACCTGAAGTAGCTCTTTGGATCCTGACCTAGATTTCATTTTAGGTTTTTAACTTAGCAAAAGCAAGCTGATAGCTTCCCACTTCCCAGAAGGCAATAGGTTTCAGAAATACTGTTGTGGGGCGGGAGCGTTATATTACAATTGCCATCATATTGTTTAAATGCTGCTGCCTTATCTTCTATATCCTTTTGTGTCCTTTATCAATTTGTTCGAGCTGCTTTGCATGTGTGACCAAAATTTTACTTTTGTAATTTTTCCCTGCAACAGTGAGGCAAAAGATAACTATTGCTGACCTCAATTGCAGACAAGATTTGTAGAGACTTATTCATATGTGCTGAAAGATTTGGTCTGTAATAACAATGCATATATTTATAGAGTGTTTCTTTCTTTTCCCCATTTCTTTTTTTAAAACATCCCTGAAGCTACACACTGACCAAGATATGGGAGATGGAAATTTAAAATACATATTAACGGGAGAAGGGGCTGGCAGTCTATTCGTTATAGATGAAAATACAGGAGATATTCATGCAGCAAAAAAGCTGGACAGAGAAGAAAAGTCCCTGTATGTGCTACGTGCCAAGGCTATAGACCGAAAGACTGGAAGACAAGTGGAGCCTGAATCAGAATTTATCATTAAAATCCATGATATCAATGACAATGAACCTAAATTTACCAAGGACATTTACACGGCCAGTGTTCCTGAGAAGTCCAGCGTTGGTAAGTATAATTTATTATCATACTGAAAATATTTTTTTAAAAAAGAAAGAAAAAGATAGAAGGTTAAGCCACTTCACAACAATACTCTAGAGCTTATTTGTGGTTTTTAAGTAGTCATAAAAGCATCTGTAAATATCAGTTCACCAGCTCCTGTCTGCCATCAATATCTGTCTTTTTCCACCCCATAGGTTACCATATGGCTTCCATGAAGCTAGCAGCAGTCAAATGGAAACTTCTAATATGCTGTGTGATCATAACTATTATTGCCATCCAGTAATGAACCACTGAAAACAATGCTTAACAGGCTCATTTGTGTGCATGATCAGCAATGGCAATTTGTTTGACACCTTTGTACTTTTGTATTCAAAGTTGTGGAATGACAAATTGTTGATTTCTCCCATCCTTCTAGGAAAAAGAATTGGATATATTCTAACCTCATGCATAATCTAGACTCCTGTAGCAATTTGTTGTCCTTCTTGAGGACAGTGTGTGAGATGTGTGTCTCAAATGGTGGTAGCAATATAAGACTGTGCATTCATTCTGAGTGGAAACATAAACAAGCTGGGCTTGTAGAATTCATTACTTCCAAGAAACAGTGTGCACCAAGAGACTCATGCACTCCCTCCCCTCCATATGCTTTTCAGTGATATCACACAAATTCCCTTCTCTCTTCCATGGTTTGCTCTAACCATGGTATAGTGTTACGTCCACATTAGTATTAAGTATTGATAACAGTAGGCAGCAGCATTACCCTTCTGACTGTACTTTGCAACCATGGTTCTAAGTGAGTTGGCAAACGATGGTTAGAAAGGTGGTCTTCATTACAGTTAACCATGGCTACCAACCAACACATGTGCAAGAGTATACAGTGGTTAAAGGCAGATTATGGAAGGGAAGGGACACGGGTGGCACTGTGGGTTAAACCACAGAGCCTAGGACTTGCCGATCAGAAGGTCGGTGGTTCAAATCCCCGTGACAGGGTGAGCTCCCATTGCTCGGTCCCTGCTCCTGCCAACCTAGCAGTTCAAAAGCACATCAAAGTGCTTTTCCTCTGGCGGGAAGGTAAACGGCGTTTCCGTGTGCTGCTCTGGTTCACCAGAAGCGGCTTAGTCATGCTGGCCACATGACCCAGAAGCTGTACGCTGGCTCCCTCGGCCAATAAAGCGAGATGAGTGCTGCAACCCCAGAGTCGGTCACGACTGGACCTAATGGTCAGGGGTCCCTTTACCTATGCAAGGGAAAGGAGGTATTCACACAGGTCAGTGGGGAGGGGGGAGTAAATGGAGGGAGTACACAGTACATTGCCAGAATGTGTCAGTTGGAGAGGATTAGTCCCTTGTCATGGTCAGATCACTTCCTGTTGAGATTTATGCTTTCACCTCCTTTTGCCCTCTTCAAGTGTGGGGTACCTATAAGGATGGTCTGAGGCTGATGGATCCAATGGGTTTCCAGATGGCTCTGGGGGATATTTTGTTTGATATGACTGGAGCTCCTGTGGAAGCCCTATCCAACCTCTGGAACATCCCAATAGCTCAGATTGTTAACATGAGCACCCCTCACTTGCACTCCACTGGGAACGTGAGTCTGATGTTACCACAGATGAATCTCAAGGGGCATTCCTTGGCCTCGGCCCAGTATACCTAAAGGAGTGTCTCCACCACCGTTGTTCAGCCCAGGCGCTGAAGTCCAGCTCCGAGGGCCTTCTGGCAGTTCCCTCACTGTGAGAAGTGAGGTTACAGGGAACCAGGCAGAGGGCCTTCTTGGTAGTGGCACCCGCCCTGTGGAACACCCTCCCACCAGATGTCAAAGAAATAGACAACTATACATGTGTGTGTGTGTTTAGAGGAGGCATGGGCGAGGTTAGAATGGAGAAGATCAAGGGGAGGAGGATCAAAGCCCCGGCAGAGTGCTGATTAAACACATTCCATGGTGTTTAGGAGGGGGAACGGCATGCATGAATAGGAGAGGCAAAGAGGGAAAGGAACACATTCGCCGCTGCTCACCTGCTTCGGTGCACAGGTTGAGGAGAATTAACAGGGATACATTTCACCCGCCTCTATCCCGACAGAGGTCATCATTCAGGGTGACCAAAGCAGTTTCTGTGCCAAAACCAGGCCTAACCCCAGATTGAAATGAAACGAGAAAATCAGTTTCCTCCAAGAGTGCATGGATCTGGTTTGTGACCAGCCACTCAAGAACCTTGCCTAAGAAGGGCAGATTGGCGAGTGGCTGGGAGTTACTTAGATTTTCCAAATCCAGGGAGGGTTTCTTGAGCAACAGTTTTACCAGTTCCTCCTTCATGCTGGAAGGGAGCACCCCTTCTTGCAAGCAGGCATTAATCAGTTCCCTAGCCCAGCCAGTTATCCCCTCCTTACTAGTTTTTATCAGCAAAAAGGGGTCTAGAGCAGAAGTGGTGACCCTCACTGATCCAAGCACCTGTCTACACCCTCAAGTCTTACTAACTGAAACTCATTCAACACAACAGGACTATGCAGTGCTCTGAATTATTATTATTAATAATAATAGTAATAATGATAATAACCTGCCCATCTGGCTGGGTTTCGCCAGCCACTCTGGGTGGCTCCCAACAGAAATAATAATAATAATAATAATAATAATAATAATAATAATAATAATAATAATAATGAAGCGATAAAGCATCAGACATTAAAAACTTCCCTAAGCAGGGCTGCCTTCAGATAGCTTTTAAAAGTCATATAGTTGTTTATTTACTTGACATCTGATGGGAGGGCGTTCCACAGGATGGGCGCCACTACCGATAAATATTTGAATGAATAGTTGGGTCTCAAGCCCTGAATTATATTGCTAATGGTCAAGGTTCTACACACTACCTGGCATAGGTTCATACTGGTGATTTTTTTGGTATTGTACTGTAGAGGCAGCATAGCCGTGTATGAAAAGTATGGAGAAAAGCCAACCTCATAAGCATTTCATAAGCAATAGAAATGAGAAGTAAATATGCTACAGGTACCATTAGGCATGCAATTTTCAAGTAAACGTATAGAGTAATTTTTTCCCCTCTTGGGTTTGACAATTAGTCTACATATGCATGAAGGCCTTGGTGCTTTACTCTGTGGACTTCAGCATCAGATCAATGAACACAAGGTGCAGCTGCTGTATAGGGTGACATTAACTAGCATGGGGTGGTTCGATCATTAGGCAGATAGGCTTGAATCACCTCTATCTCCTTGCAGAGGATGCAGTCCTATGTTAGAAGTGAGTAGTTGCAAAGTAGCTTTCTGACATTTTCGAGTAAGATACATTTGTATAACTCCTACTATTTTCATAAATGATATTTTTACTAGAAGCTTATGTGAATTGCTGAAAGGTAAATACAAATATATGTATATATTGCCCTTTTTAGGGCAATTTCCTGTTTGCTTTGAGCCTTAATTCAAATCTCCGAATAGTTATTCTAAAATTCAGTTTACATTGCTAGACATCATGCGAGAGGAGTTTTTCAAAACTAAAATTAATCAAGAGTAATCTTAGGTCCACTATGAGTCAAGCTTGGCTCTCTGGCTTAGCCATCTTGTCAACTGAAAACAAAGTAGTGAAAGGAATTGATTTTGATGATGTGATTTCAAAATTTGGGGAGACAAAGTTAGGGGGAAAGGGTTTTAAGTGCTTATGTTCATAATGTTAAGTAAATAAACCAAAAAATAACACTTGCAACTGTAAGTATCATATTTTTCCTTCTTTTAATAGTTTCAATGTGTGGGGGGTGACAAGAAATTTTCCACACTGGGTACCACCTGACCTTGCTATGCCACTGCCCACAGGGCTGGGTATCTGAAGTGTTACCACAGCCATGGAGGGACTACTCACAAGAAGACAATTTTGTACACCATGCTAATCTCTGAGCACTGTGAGATTCAAGGGGTTCCATGTGCTTACCCAGGATTTGGTTTCCTTGGAATGGGGGACAGCAGAGACTGTGGTGTCTTTATGATATATGGTTTTTTTACACATATATACAACCTGAGCCTAAGATGGAGCGGCTCACAGCATTAACACTCCAGAAAGTCTTGCTTATCCCATAGTCACAGCCTTGGAATCAAGCAAAAATCAAGCATGGCTCTCTCCATAGGAGCCATCTCCTAGGGATCAATGGGTCTTTGGGCAACCCAATAAAATATTAGAGAGGGCTGAGCCACTGCCCCCAAGTTGATGGGCAGTGTCATTCAAATGGCTTGTGTGCACTGCATCATGTGATTGATTATGTGGGGTGGGGCTTACCTGCCCCTCCCCCCATGTTTTATTCAGGTTGGCACCCCTGACTCTCTCCCAACATCTACCTGCTTCTCGTAGCATGATCTCAGCTCACAAACACTCTGTCTTTCTCCCCACCAGCCAGGTAAGGGAAGATGTCCACCCATTTACCCTTTGGCACAAAACACCCCACTTTGTTATATTAACAACCATACTCAGGGTCATTAACTCACCAAGAAACTTGCTTGAATAGTTCAACAGTAGAATCCTCCACTAGATTTTAACCCATCAATTCTTCCCATCAATTAACAGATTATCATTTGCATTTTATTTCCCATAATTTTAACATCACTAAGAGAGTTGCCACAGCTGACTAGTTTAAGCTGAGAGTGACCTTTAAATCAACACTAAAAAGTGTTTTTATCATACTTGTGCCCTGCAATTATTTGACAGATCCATTTTCCTACCAATTTTTATTAGAGTATTCCCCCTCCCCCATCAACTATAATTCTCTAATCTCTGGACAAAAAGAAGAAGAAGAAACATTACAGGCTCAAAGTCCACACCTCAGCACTTTTCACTCATACCTAATGCTGACGCTGCAGTACAGTACTAAGGGATGTGTTCTGCACAGTTAGAGATGTCGTCCTTCAGATAAGACATTAAGTCAAGGTCCCTTCCCTTCAGCTCTGATATGGCTGCACAGGACAAAATGAAAAATCCCAGTGGCATTCTGTGAAATATGTCAAGAATTGGAGAAAGAAGAATTCCCTTTCTGAATGTAACAGTTTCTAATGTCAAAGTCTTTATGCATCTAGTGAAAATTAAATGGTGCAGTTCCCCAAACAATCAATGGACAAATATGTGCAAATGTTTTCATGTGGACACTCGTCAGTCTCAAGAGACAATGGAGGGCACCTCTGGGAGTGAAGTCCAACTGCTGGAGAATCACAGTACCTGCAGCAGCTGCAGAGACCAGTAACTCATAACTGCTGCATCCTGCAACATTTTTGCTGCGTAGCAGGACTGAAGTGACCTCTCAAGGGGGAAAGCCTGGGCAGCGTGTATGGAGGTCCTGAGCTGCCCGAATTACAAGACCTGCCTCTTGGTCTCACTGATGTGGTCCAAAGGAAAACAGCACAAGCTTGGCTGCAGGAGTTGCTGAAAGGAGGCTCACAAGACACCATCCAATTGTCTTGGGGACTTTACTCCAGATTTGTGTAGTGTTTGCTCTTTAGCCTTTCTTATCCTGAAGATGTCCTCAGGGGTGTAGGAAGGGGGGCGGAGGGGGCAGGCTGCTCTGGGTGCCACTCTGGGAGGGGTGACAAGATGGCCCCTGCCTCCCCCCAGCTGTAGAGCGGCCGAGGGCACGCACAGTTTGTATGGGCGCTGCTCGTGTGGCATCCGTACGGGTTGCTGCTCTCACGTGCCATCTATATGGGCTGCCTCTCGCACGGTGACTGTACAGGCTGCTGCACATGCGCAGCCCATATGGGATGCCACTCACACAGTAGCCCATATGGCCACTGTGCATGAGCAGCAGCCCGTACAGACTGTGCATATGCGGCAACCCGTACAGTCGCCACACATGCACGGTCCATATGGGATGCCACTTGTGCGGCAGCCTGTACGGCTGCCACCTATGAGTGGCAGCATGTACGGACTGTGCACGTGCGGCAGCCCATGCAGTCACCGTGCATGCATCAGCCTGTATAGACACTGTGCAAGCGACAGCCCGTATGGAGTGCACATGTGTGGCATTCCATACAGAGTGTGCATGTGCAGGATGCCACACATGCGCAGTCCTTCCAGGCTGTGCCGCCCCGGGTGCCAGGGAGGGTTCCTCCACCACTGGATACCCTACAAAGTAGAAGGTATGGGTTCTTGGGGTTTATTCCCAACACCATTCTCAAAAATGACTATAGCCTCAAGGCAACAGAGGTTTAGGATCAAAGTTTTCCTTTTCCTACATGGGCTTCCTTCCCAGCTTGATGAGCTCTATCTGCCCTCATGTTAGGAAAATAATGTTATATCACAGCAATTCTCAGATGCTGGGAAATTCTTTCTACTGTACTTTGGTTTGTCTGCTAAGGAGCCTGAACACATTGCTATGAACATTCTGGATGGTATTTTTGGAGTACAAACGCAGATCATGCAAGTGACTGGTATTGAATATTTGTTGTTGTTGTTGCTGCGTGAGAGCACAACCTATAGTACATACAATGGCTTCCTTCTGCTGAACACAACAGGGGAAGATGAATAATGGAAAGTGGATAAAATTATGAGAAAGCATATTTTCCTTCTCTTTGCGACTGAATAGCATAGTAGAAAGTCAGGGAATGAAGAAAGTATCAAGACTGGATACATTTTCCTTTTCTTTGCTGGCATTCCTATTTCCCGCTAGCAGTTTAAATTGTAACACTTCATTGCAAGATTCTTCAGATTTCTAATTAAAAGCTAAAGGCTGCATTTCATCTGTTTGAGTATATTTCATAAGAGCTCAGCATTTTATAAGTTGAATTTATTCTATAAACACCTGTTCTGTTAGCTGAATTTTGTGATTCAGCTCTGCAACCGAAACAATGTTTACCAAAAAAGCATACAGTAGGAGAAAGTGTGCAAAAAGACTTATATATTAGTGAAAATAATACATAGAAATGCATTATGTTAGCAAAACGAAGAAATATATGCTATTGCTAGGGGATGAGTCGCTGTTCGCTTCACTCATCAAACTCACCCACCCCATTCCTTTACACCTTTTCTCCCCTTAGACGTTGTCAAAACTCTCTTTTGTGGATTGGGCAACCTGACCACTTCCTTACTTCTTTGGCAGCCACACAAAGTGCAGCTTGATGACATCCTAAGGAAAGTACATATTAGGACAGGCTTTCTCAACCTCGCCCCTCCAGATGTTTTGAGACTACAATTCCCATCATCCCTGACCACTGGTCCTGCTAGCTAGGGATCATGGGGGTTGTAGGCCAAAAACATCTGGAGGGCTGAGGCTGAGGAAGCATGTATTAGAAGATACAGAGAAATGACATTAAGGGAAAGGTAAAGGGACCCCTGACCATTAGGTCCAGTCGTAGCCGACTCTGGGGTTGTGGAGCTCATCTCGCTCTATTGGCCAATGGAGCCGGCATACAGCTTCCGGGTCATGTGGCCAGCATGACCAATCCGCTACTGGTGAACCAGAGCAGTGCACGGAAACACCATTTATGTTCCTGCCGGAGCAGTACCTATTAATCTACTTGCACTTTGACGTGCTTTCAAACTGCTAGGTTGGCAGGATCAGGGACCGAGGAGTGGGAGCTCACCCCGTCGTGGGGATTCAAACTGCTTACCTTCTGATCGGCAAGTCCTAGGCTCTGTGGTTTAAACCACAGCGCCACCCACATCCCTATAGAAATGACATTACTTACGTTTAAAAAGTAACATTATATATGTCCTTCATGAAGTCTGTAAATCAGGACAAAGCAGCGTGGAAAGTTTCTAGGAGTTTCCTTCCATCCCTTACCTGGTAGCTAACTTTATGCGTTCAACATTGAAAATGTCAGAAATATTCTCTAACTTGTGAAAAAAATATAGGCATATCAAATGGGAGCTGTTTTGAAAGTAGAATGCAAAGACAATCTGTATTATGCAGACCCACTTCAGAAGCACAAAATATTTACAAAGTATGCAAATAGGGCTTCGGCATAGTCAGACAATGTGCTTCAGCATTTTTTCTAAGGCGACATAAATTATTGTGAAGTCTCTTTCACACACGTAGAATGCACAGGCAAAGAGTCTTTGAAAGTGGCTTCCAAAACTTCAAGGAGATAAAGGACACCACAAATAAAGTAATCAGGGCTTGGGAATGAAGGACCGCATTCTGACACTCAAAGAAAAGGACAGTATCATCTGCACACGATGGAGCATCTCATTCTTCAATGTTGGGGCAATCTATAGTTGCATAAAATGAGTTGAGTTAGCACATGAGATCAATTTGTCAGCTGCTCAACAATTTGGAAAGTGGGGAGCAGCAATCTCTCTTACTGCTACACATGCATTTTGCTGCAACTGTATGGTTTGAGCTGCACTCAAACTGTTTATAATGTCATGAACCAAGTGTGACATGTGGACTAGGGAGTCCTGAATTTGACGCAACACACATCTAGCTCACTGCATGGCCAAGGATACAACAGGCTCTCAGTCTCACCTACTTCATAGGTTGAATGTTATGAGGACAAGGTAGCATAAATCCATACCGTACATCGCCCCAAGATCTTCATTGGAAAGGCAGCATGCATATTTAAGATATTAATTGCATAGGAAGAGCCCTGGTGGGTCAGCTTAAAGACCTATCAAGCCCTACATCCTACAGTGGCCGCACATATGCTTATGAGAAGCCCACAAGCTGGACTTGAGGGCAACAGCCCTTTCCTACTCTTTTTTCTCAGCAACTGTTATCCAGAGGTATGGCCCCAGTGGTTATCTTGGCATTATAAAGTATTATAGTAGTATATTCCTCTATAAGGAAACAAGAGCACACCCTAATCACAAAGCCCACAATCTCAATTGCAGCCACTAGTGCTTATTACCCCAGCAGGAAATGGCATCTGAGACTGGACTAATGCTACTCAGAAAAGCAAAGGAGTTGCAAGCCCTCCAAGATTTTGCAAGTGTAAGTAGACAAAGATGCACTTGTGTGCTTATAACCCATTTAGTCTCACAACAAGGACTGCTGCCTGTACACTCTGCTCTCCCATTTTGCATCACAAAATGCTCTTCTCCTCTGCTACATTCATTTAGTCTTCAACAGCTTGTCCTTGAGTGAAGCAGGGTCTGTTAGTAAACTGGCACTTTTGTAGAAAAAAGAGGTTTAATAAAGTGTTTAACATTCACATGGATATGGTTATATTTGTTACAGAATAGCTGCAATGCACACAAATGTAGTAACTTACTTCCTGGACAAATGGTTATGGGCTGGAGGAAACAGTGGAGTGTACATGTAGGGATGCGGGTGGTGCTGTGGTCTAAACCACTGAGCCTCTTGGGCTTGCTGATCGGAAGGTCAGCAGTTCAAATCCACTCGATGGGGTGAGCTCCCGTTGCTCTGTCCCAGCTTCTGCCAACTTAGCAGTTCAAAAGCATACCAGTGCAAGTAGATAAATAGGTACTGCTGTGGTGGGAAGGAATATGGCATTTCTGTGTGCTCTGGCTTCCACCAATGTGTCCTATTGTGCTAGAAGTGGTTTAGTCATGCTGGCCACATGACCAGGAAAGCTGTCTGTGGACAAACAGATGAGCACCACACCCCTTAGTCGCCTTTGACTAGACTTCACCACCCAGGGGTTCTTTATCTTTTTTCAAAAATATATGAATGTGCATTTACAACATGGGTGTGGAACTTCTGGCCCTCCATATATTGTTGGACTACAACTCCCATTAGCCATGACCATAGGTCACCTACACCTGATTTATACGCTGGTAGAGAATTGGAGGGCATTGGGACTGAAATCTAAAGAATTGAATCCTGTTGGTTTGGAATAAATGGGGTTAAATCCTGACTAAATGAGTCTGGATACAATCTATACAGCCATACAAATCAAACTTGCCTTCAAACACATAGAAAAATTACTTAACATGGTTAATCCCAAAAAAGCTGAACTGTTTCTAAATCCCTGCCTGGCAAACAGGGGACAATTGGAACAGGCAAGATTTCTTTTGTTGGGTATGAGTAATATAGCTACTGGGAACATAGGAACTTACTAAATGCATTAAGATATGCAAGTAAATATGTGGAAAAATAGTTAAAAGCAACACAATTTCTTCTATGCATAGGATACCCGTTTGAGAGGTTTTGTTAAGCGTGTTCTCCTTCATGGAGAGCACGTGTTGCGGTGGGGTCTGCTGAACCACCCCTCTGTTACCAGGCAGGGTCTCTAAAGATGGCCTGGGACAGTGATTGGTTCACTGGGTTGCTGGGGTAAAAGTTATGTTGCAATTTTGGTGGGAGGGGTAAAATGTTTAAATACTCTGCACGCAGCCTGGAGCTTTCTCTTTGCTGCGTGCAACGGAACACCCGCCCACCCGCCCTTGAGTAAGGGGTTGTTGCATTGACCTTGCTATGTCTGTCATGGGGTCGTCTGCCGTTGGGGCAGGGGCCTGGTAGGAATTTTGTCCATCTGGCTGATTGGCTGGGCCATTTGGTTTTTGCCTACTGTGTAGCAAATCGTCACAACTTGCAAGGTTGCGGTTAGGCATTGGTTATAAATTGGTGGAGGAGGGGTTAGGATAGGCTGGGCCTGCCCCTCCATGGTTGCTGCGGAAAGGGAATTCTGTTAAAGGAATCCTGGGGCTTGCCATCTTTTCGTCCAATCCCTGGAATGGGACTAGGGCCGGCAAGCCTTCGGGGAGCATGCAGATGAGAATTGAGGGTCTGTGACTCAGCTCCATTTCTCCCCGACTTGCTTTCCCCCGCACTGTCTTTCGGTGGTGCCCGGAAGTCAGTTCTGTCCCCAGGCGGGGGGACAGATAGTCTTAACCAATGCCTAAACAACCACTCATGGTTTTGTATTTAAATAAAGTTGTGGCCAAAATTATGCCAAAAACCTTAAACCAAAATTAAGTGTGCGTTGTGAGTTATTTGGGGGGAGGCTTGGGGACCTCGACACGCAACGATGCTAAATTGTTCATAGTTGGCAATTTCTGAACAAACAAATAATAAAAATTCTCCAAAGTTTATTATAAGCTTTCACTGGATGAATCCACACAGCAACAAAAATGTGGCAGAAGGCATGCATTTCTGGGAACATGATGACTGGGGGGGGGGAGCATATGGCCACATTTCAAGGTTATGGCTCCTCATTTCTGGAAAACCTTGAACATGGGTGTCGAGCCAGGATTGATAGTTATAGTGTGAATATGTATTCAGGAAATAGATAGGAACAGCCTTGCCCTGGCTTTCAAACTACAGATAGAAAAATAATTACCTCATCCTCCTCAGTCGGATTTTCAAAATGGTAGCATGAATCTCCTTTCCTTGTCCCCTCAAAATGGTGATGAGATGCTCTTGTCCAGCTACATACCACCACACTTCCTTGTAATAAAACACACACACACACAAACTTCCTCACATACACATATTAGCCATAGTCACAAATATCCAATGCAGTTCAGCCCACTGAACTGAACACCATATTCTCAAGAGCAACTGTACGGGTGGGATGGGGAGGCAGTGAGCATTAAACACAAAATATAAATTCTCAAAATGTACAAGAATAAGCCTCAAATTGGTTATGCTTCAGACTTTGGGTTTTCTGTTGAACCTACAGTCCTTTATCCTGCTGTCCAGAAACTGAGAGCCATAAAATATCTTAAGCATGAAAGCAGCCAGATGTTTCCGCCCTGACTTCCTTGATAAATTACTGGGAGAAAAATCTTCCCCATTTGGAAATAATATCTTAATTTGACTGCAGTCACGACTATTTGCAACACTCATAGTAATGCTTTATCAACGAGCAAGCAGGAGTCCCCTTCACTGACTAAACACACCTCTAAATCAAATGCAATCCACAGCAAGGGCATTTCAGAGTAATAATAGCCCCATGTTGTACTCACGTCACCATGTCAGATCCAATTTTATACAGAGAGCACAAAGCACTGGAAGACTGAAAATATCTGCGCCTCTGTGTGTTGTGCTGTCTTTGTTACAGGCGCAGATTGAGCAATAATGAGCAACGGTTCTTCACGAATGAAACAGGCAAAAGTGAGAGGGGCCTCAGAGGAGATGGCATCCTCAAAACCGACAGGTTGCCGAACTCAGAACTCACTCTCTCTTTTTTTTTTGGGGGGGGGAGTGTGTGTCATACTCTAAATTGTGTTCATGAAAGTTCAGACAACCACATATCCGGCTGAAGAAAATGTAGACCCAAAACAATTAAAATAAGAATACTGCTGGAAACTTTGCAAGTCTGAGGACTAGACATGCATAGGATTTTCCTGTAAGTGCTTGCGGCATTTTGTTTTGGAAGCAGAAGGGTGACTGGAACCGCCATCGTAGAGGTTAATAACCTCATTGTGTGGAAGGAATGAAGTGTTTATCTCTGTGTAAGGTGCAGTTGCTCTTCATTTAGACAGCACACCATACATTTTAAAGAAGAAGGCACAGCAGAGACTGTACTTTTTGAGAATTCTAAGGAAAAACCATCTTCTGCAGAAACTGCTGCTTGCCTTCTATCACTGTGCCATTGAGAGCGTGCTCACTTATGGCTTATGTGTGTGGTACGGAAGCTGTACTACCCAGGACAGGATAGGGTTGGGCAGGGTTGTTAAGGCAGCAGAGAGCATTGTTGGCTGCCCACTCTCCACCTTAGAGCAGATTTATGCCACAAGGTACCATAGGAAGGCACTGGACATAGTAAAAGATCCATCACATCCTGGTCACTGTCTCTTCGAGCTCTTGCCGTCGGGACGGAGATACAGGACGATGAAGACAAGAACGAGCCATCTTAAGAACAGCTTCTTCTCCAGAGCAATCTCAGCCCTGAATGGGAAGCCCGGACTTTGAAAGTCATCTAACCTCCCTTGCTGTATTATACTGTATTGTTTAATTAGTGTTTTTATGGAGCAGTCAAGTAATTTCATTGTCCCCGAAGGGGGCAATGACAATAAAGATATTATTATTATTATTATTATTATTATTATTATTATTATTATTATTAAGCATTTTCTTGCACTTTCACAGTTACCACCCGCCCCATCCCTTGAATCATGGGGCAGTTCCCAACACCCGTAGCAAACTACAGTTCCCAGCATTCTTTAGGAGAAGCCATGACTGTTGAAGTTGTATAATAGTGCTTTAAGTGTATGGTGTGAGCCAGGGGTGCCAACTACCCCCTCCCCATTGAAGGGGTATGGTGTCACGTGACACATCCTGCCCCCACCCAGGGCATGAGGACTCTCCTGTCAGCGGCGGGGGAAGGGGGCACAGAGTGGGATTTTCACCCTCCCTGTGTCCCACCCAGCTTTGGCCCCCTCCATATTTTGAGGCAGGGGGCTGAGCCCCCCCCCCCATATTGAGAGGATCACCATCCCCTGTCACCACTGGGCTAGTGCTTGCCCAGCGATGTCAGGGGAAGGGGGCACAGAGAGTGATCTTCACCCTCCCTGTATTGCCCCTGCCCGGCACATGACCGTCTCAATATTGGGGGCTCAGCCTGCCCACAAATATTGAGGAGGCCCAAGCCCCTCCTGCCCCCTATAATTGCTGCCCCTGGTTTGAGCAGAGACCTTTCACTTCATTTTGAGGTGAAGCCAGAGATACAAGGAAATAATAAGAGCAACCCATCTCATGGTATTGGAACGAAAGCTGCCCATGTAAACCAATGATGGCATCCAGGATTTTAGCATAGCTGCGATCTGGAAGCAATTATCTTCCAACACCCACACCCCAGTCCACAAAAAGCAACCCCAAAGACTTCATTGCCTTTCTAACTTGTCTTATTTTTGTGGGTTTTTATTTTTTTAAGCTATTTAAACATAGTTAAAATGGCCCCATCAATATCAACACTGCTGTCATCTTCCTTTGCCTCCTATTTTGAGGAAGGGAGACTTGTGGCTGTGAGGGAATAGCTGACATCAGAACTCTGCAGTGGATTGCTCTGCTACTATGGCAGGCTAGAAGGGGGGCTGAGGTTGGTTTCTGCAAGAAAATACGTCTTGTTATGGTAAATATCATTCCGAAACCTTCCTCACACCCTTTCTCAGTTCAAATCCGGGGCTCCTTCACATGCAGAAGGCTTGCACTCCATTTACTTGCATGTAGATGCCATGCACATTTATATCTTTTCAAAGCAACCCCTCCCTGCAAAAACCCACACCCTTTTATCCATTTGAAATAAGACCCAATTTTAAAAAAAAGTATGAATTCATGTCTTTACTGCTAACTTTGGTTTTGAAGGAGAGGTGTGCTAAACAGCCCTATCAGAACTCAGCTAAAATCCTGGATTTCTTCATTAATTTCTATAGGCACTCCTGCCTCAGGGGAGGGAGGAAAAAACCTCAGCAGCTCAGTGGGTGAAATTGAGCCTTGTGGGTGACTCTAACTATTAAGTCTATGGGTGGGACGACTGTGGAACTTTATTTCCCTGCTCAGTCAAGCCTTCCTACACAGTGCCACTTAGTAATTACAATCAATATTACTGCTCTTGAGAAATGACACACCCTCCAACATTTCTCTGATGAAAATAGGGCTGTCCAATGCTATTTTTCTAGAAAAAATAAGTGCCGCAACACACCACGAACACCTCTGACATTTTCTTAGAATGGCAATGGCGCCCACCTAAGAGGTGAATACTGGCTGAAAAAAAGCCATGGGGACGTCTTATTCCATACCCTCCAACAATTCTCCGATGAAAGTAGGGACAACCTAAGGAAAAGCGGGACATTCCAGGATTAAATCAGAAACCGGGATGGCTTCTGTAAATCCAGGCCTGCCCCTGGAAATTAGAGACAATTGGAGGATCTGATATTACTGTGATTTAATTATTCTGCCAATGCTATTAGTCACCTTGAGTTTCCTTTGTGAAGGAAAGGTGGGGGTATATAACTTGATTGAATAATATTAGAACGAAGTTCATTGGCGTGATTGCCAAGCCCAACTCAAAGATAGGCTGACACTTTCATTGGCTTCTGTCACTTTTCTCCCCCTTTCCCTTCTCCTCTCCTAGACCTCTTATTATTCTATATTCTCTTTTTCTCTCACACCTGATTTCTTAATATTTCCTCAGTTGCCTGCTGTGCTGAGTGTGTGTGATCTCTCGTCATACCAGTTTTTCTATTCAGTGATGTTTTAATGATTTGTTTAAATCCCTCTCCTAGTACTTCAGGGCGAGATCAGTGTTTCCTTTCCAACTGACTTTACTGACTAAATTGCAGCCTCTTGATTGTTTCCTTGGTAATTTTTTGAATCTGCAGCATTGACTAGCATCCTTTTGGCTGCTTCTAGGCAGGACAAGGTAGGGCCTACAGGCCTCTGGTGTCACAAAGGTGTCCTTAGAAGACCTGAAACAACATGATTCTGGTTTATTTCGGTTAGCCCAGACTGATGTCCAGCCGGAGCCAAGAACTAAATTCTGTCTAATTATCTCACTTCTGATGAGTAAAATAATACCTTTTAAATTGTGTTTTTTATGTATCCTACCTGTGCCCCGAGGTGCTCGAAGCAGCTTGCATGGGGTTTCACACTATTTCATCCTCACAGGTAGGTGATTGGACTAAAGCACTCAGTGGATTTTGCCACGGAGCAGGAATTTGTACCTGGGTCTTCCCAGTTGAGTGCTATGCCCAATATACATAACCTCATTTCATATTGTGGATTTTCACCACCCCATTGTTGCTCTTTTGTTCCTTATTTCAGGTACTTCTGTTATCCAAGTGACAGCTACAGATGCTGATGATGCTAACTATGGCAACAGTGCCAAAGTTGTTTACAGCATCCTCCAGGGCCAGCCATACTTCGCAGTGGATCCAGAAACAGGTGAGAATGTCTATTGACTTGGCTTCCTGTTATTTATGCCAGCTCTGCTTTATTCTAATTATCTGGAGCTGTTGTCAGTCCTTTTAGTATTTCTTCCTTATATTTTCACCCAGTTTTCTTTTGTTTTTTTCCAAAGGTTTTTCATTGATATATTCATATACAGTGGTACCTCTGGATGCAAACGGGATCCGTTCCAGAGCCCCGTTCGCATCCTGAAGCGAATGCAGCCCGCATCTGTGTGTCTGTGTGTGTGTGTGTGTCGCGATTCACCACTCCCGCGCATGCACGTAACGTCATTTTGAGCGTTTGCGCATGTGCGAGCGGTGAAACCCGGAAGTAACGCATTCTGTTACTTCCGGGTCGCTGCAGAGTGCAACCCGAAAACGCTCAACCCAAAGCTACTTCAACCCAAGGTATGACTGTACTATTCATGTTCATCTGTTATTTGGTTGGAGCAGTTACTGCTGACTCCACCTTTCTTGGAGGGCAGAGGGGTCCTTGGACAAGGCATACTCTGTGGCCCCTAGTAACCTGGAAGAGGCAGACTGAACAAAAAGAGCAGCACCGGCCCAAATTTAAGCCCTGGGAGTGGACCAGAGTGGAAACCTCAGCAGCGAGGGCCTATCCCTGGCCTCGCCTCTCCCCCCAAGCCACCGTGGATTGGCACAATTCAAACCAGGGCTTGGTGGGAACTCTGCAGCATCGTGGAGATCAGGGGAAGGGGCCAACAGCCAAAACCAACATGATGTGGCTCTGAGGGAAGGCAGGAGCCGCCATGCTGGGTTGCAAGTGCCGCCCACCATTGGACCAGGTAAACGGGCATTCTTTGGTTGGAGAAGTTACTGCTGACTCCATCTTTGGGGGGGGGCACAGGGGTCCTTGGACAAGACGTGGAAGAGACAGGTTGAACAAACAGCAAATTTCCTCATAATGTCTCTTCTTGTGTGTGTCGCACAAAATAAAAACAAGAATGCTTTTTGGTTGGAGGGACATTTGCTGATTTCAAGCCCCCATCAAATGCCCAGTTTGCATCCTCTTCTTTAGCTGGCTCTGTGACAAAGCCATACTGCAGCCACACTGTCAACTATAGAAGGACAGCTGATTCGTAAACCTGGTTGTCTGGCTTCATTTGCATATCATTTACATGAGCGTGGCAAATGCCAAGCCACAGCTGCTGGATGCTGTGTGATATTTTGGAATAGCTGATGCAAAATGAGAGCAAGAGGCAGGGAATGGAACCTTATGAGCCAGCTCAATAAAAAATCATGACCCACTTTTAGAAACCATACAATTTGAAAGAAATAAAAAAGAGGAAGGAGGGAAAATGCCCTGTGATTTCTAAATTGCACAGAGCCCAATCAGCGCAGAAATGATGAAATTAATAATGGGTGCATTGAAATGAAGGAAGCTGCATGCTGTTTTCCTACCATCCCAAACCTCACCTTCTCATTCCATCCTGGCTGTTCTAAGAACCATCAAGGTTAGGCAGCCATCTTTTTGGGGGGATGGGGGACTATTTCCTCTGGTTAGGTCTTCCCATACTGAAAAATGACAAAGTACAGCAAAATGGCTTGAAGAGTGGAAGAGTGAACGGTATTGCTTCAGACTGTAGTTGGTGGGTACTGGTTTGCATTGCTGCCCCTCCCATGGTGTAACAATATGGCATGGCTGGGACCCTAATTTGTGTGTAGGAAAGTGGCACAGCAAACAAACAAACAAAAGCTTAGCACATCCTTTCCCTTGATGTGTGCATTTCCTATTTACATGCATTTATATATATATTTTTTTAAAAATGTGGTCACTCCTTAGCTATAGTCTGAACTGATGTTGTTGTTAGTGCTTTAAAAAAAAAGTTTAGGGGGAACTGTCATTTTCCTGCTCATACTGAAATACTGCCCCTAAGTGAGGCCAAACTTAGATTCAAAAATGTTTAGGGGTACCCCTGCGTCCCCCCAGAAAAAAGCACTGATTATTATTATTCCTCCACCATATTCAGCTGCATGTATAGTTTCAGTCCCTGCCATGATTTTGGAGAGGGCTGCAAACTCCTGTTCATTGCAGCCTTTCATCCTAAATGGAAAAATAACCACCAGTCAAAGTTGTTGTTGTTTTCAGAAAGCTTTCATTATGACAGATGTAACCATTTTTGTTCCCCCCCCCCCGAAGGATAATTACATTGATTTAGTGCCAATTTAAAAACACTGAGTAATGGGAGCTTCTTGTTTCCCTCTTTTCTTGCTGTGACATTAAACTAGTCATGGACTGAAAGCCTTATTTCAGTGCATACACCTTCAATTTTGTTTATTTACTGTGGATTAACTGGCACAGCATATCTGACACAAATCCATTTTAATACTCTCCTTCGACCTACTCCCACCTTCAATCTCATATTTCCTCCCCCTCTTCTCTTCCCTATAAGGCATCATCAAGACTGCTTTGCCTGATATGAGCCGAGAAAACCGAGAGCAGTACCAAGTGGTCATCCAGGCAAAAGACATGGGAGGCCAGATGGGCGGATTATCAGGAACCACAACGGTGAACATCACGCTGACCGACGTCAATGACAATCCACCTCGATTCCCCCAGAGTATGAACCATTTAATACTTCAGATGTGTTCAAAAAGCCTCTTTAAACTCTGTAGTTCAAGTTCCACCATCTGGGGACGTAAATGCAGATGCACTTCTGGTGTTGCAGCTATTTAAGGTCACACAGGAACATACATACATACATACATACATACATACATATATAATATTTCCAAAGGAAATAAACAAAGTTAACTCCCATAATAGTGTTAGGTCTACAAGCAAAAACAAGCAAACCAACAAATGCTAGAGGTACACAAAGCTTTGCTGCTTGTAGAATTATAAACAGCACCATCATTTACATGACTGGGTTTCCCAGCGACTCTGAGCGGCTTCCAACAAAATATTAAAAACACAATAGAACGTCAACTGTTAAAAACTTCCCTGAACAGGGCTGCCCTCAGATGTCTTCTAAAAGTCAAATAGTTGTTTATCTGTTTGACATCTGGTGGGAGGGAGTTCCACAGGGCGGGTGCCACTACGAAGAAGGCCCTCTGCCTGGTTCCCTGTAACCTTGCTTCTCTCAGCGAGGGAACCACCAGAAGGCCCTCAGAGTGTCCGGGCTGAATGATGGGGGTAGAGACGCTCCTTCAGGTATACTGGGCCAAGGCCATTTAGGGCTTTAAAGATCAGCACCAACACTTTGAACCACTACCAAGAAGGCCCTTTGCCTGGCTCCCTGTAGCTTCACGTCTCACAGTGAGGGAATTTCTAGAAAGCCCTTGGAACTGGACCTCAGCGTCCAGACTGGACAATGTAGGAGAAGACACTCCTTCAGGTACACAGGGCCCTGAAGAGTCAGGTGATAGCTTTAAGCCTGATTCTGCACAGCTCATAAACCACGAAACAGAATGCAGCAACTCCAATATATTTTGACCTGCCAAATGTCCAGTAATGTCCAGGACTTTTAGCAACTGACAGGCCACCTTACATGGGCAAAGTGTTGCATTCTGCTTGCTGGGAATCTAACTTGCACACAATCTAGGTCACATCCCACAGTCACATAACTAAATAGCCACCACTGTCCTTCTCCATCCTACTTGGTTCACAAACTGCACAGCACTTGATGGTCGTGCTGTGACAAAGGGTATGTTCTCAAAACTTTACACCCAGGAGCTGCAACCGGCATGATGTGCCTGATCATTGCAGCACATGCTGCAACACATGTGCTCATACACACACGTGGATGATGCAGCAATGCAAATCAAAACAGCTCTCCTTTTCAGGCACTTATTCTCACAAATGGAGCCATAGACAGTGTTGTTAGGCTGATCGGAAGGTCAGTGGTTCAAATCCGCACGACAGAGTGAGCTGAGCTCCTGTTGCTCTGTCCCACCTTCTGCCAAGCTAGCAGTTCAAAAGCATACCAGTGCAAGTAGATAAATAGGTACCGCTGTGGTGGGAAGGTAAACAGAGTTTCTGTGCACTCTGGTTTCCATCACGGTGTTTAGTCCTGTTGGCCACATGACCCAGAAAGCTGCCTGTGGACGAACGCCGGCTCCCTCGGCCTGAAAGCGAGATGAGTGCCGCAACCCCATGGTCGCCTTTGGCTGGACTTAACAGTCCAGGGGTCCTTTACCTTTTACCTTTTGTACCCCACCCCTGTGCTCCTCAAAAACCACAAAGCCCAACTAAATTAAAACTTTGTAACCTATTGGCCACTCTCTGCTTTGTACTATTTATTGGTTTTGTTCACTTTTTTAGCATGCTTATAAAATATATGTATTCACTTCTCCTCATGACTTAGCTCAGAGGTCTGCTTAAAATGCAAGGGTGTGATAGAGTAATTAATCATACTGAAGTTGGCGAACCCAAAGTAGGCTAGTATCACATATATTTTGCTGTAGTGTATGTCACTCAGTGACAGTCTCATAAAGACTACATATTAGAAGGTATCCATAAAGAAGCTTTGATATCAAGGCTGCTGTGGGGGTTGGGGTTTTTTTTTAGCTTTTACTCTTCCCCGTCGCTTCTTTGTGAGCACAAAAGAAATAAGAGCCTATGGAGATTGGTGTGCCTTCTTTTTAAGGTCTTAGATTATTTGAGTTACAGCCTCAAATAACAAGTAAGTGTGCCCTTTATTCACTGGCATATCAAATCACTAAGAGTCAACAAACGTATTGTGGCATAAGCTTTTGTGCACCCGACAAAGAGGGGTTTGACTCACGAAGGCTCATGTCATCATACAGTTGTTCCACTATATGAAAACTCAGTTTTCATATCCTGACAGCTGCTTTGTTTGTGGAAAAACCACCTTAGAAAGAGCTAATTTAGAGTGGAGATTGAAAATAAGTGTTTTCAACTTTTTCTTGCCCAGCGTTACTATTGCAAGGCTCACCCCCCTCCCTGCAAATTGCTGTCCCTACCAAGAGGTTCCAGGTTCTTGTGCATATTCAGATACATACAGTGGTACCTCTGGTTACGTACTTAATTCGTTCCGGAGGTCCATTCTTAACCTGAAACTGTTCTTAACCTGAAGCACCACTTTAGCCAATGGGGCCTCCTGCTGCTGCTGCACCGTTGGAGCACGATTTTTGTTCTCATCCTGAATCAAAGTTCTTAACCCGAGGTACTATTTCTGGGTTAGTGGAGTCTGTAACCTGAAGCATATGTAACCTGAAGCATCTATAACCCGATATACCACTGTATGTTAAATACCCTGCACAAAGAGAAGTGACTCAAGGGAAGGATTTGTAGAAGAAATACTGTGGGTGGAGAAAGGGAAGCATACCCTCCTGCTGCCACTTATTTGTCTACATCACCCCATACTAAAGATTATTTTCTGAAAGGAGGGTGGCTGACTGGATTTTGAGTGTACAGTCATACCTCGGGATAAATACGCTTCAGGTTGAGCGCTTTCGGGTTGCGCTCTGCAGCGACCCAGAAGTAATGGAGCCTGTTACTTCTGGGTTTCGCCACTTGTGCATGCGCAGATGGTCAAAATGACATCACGCGCATGCACGGAAGTGGCAAAATGCGACTGCGCACACGCCGACGCGCTGTCGTGTCTTACGTTCTGTTTGGGATGCGAACGGGGCTCTGGAACAGATCCCGTTTGCATCCCAAGGTACCACTGTATCATCCAGCTCAGGCTTTATCTGCGTTCCATCTGTGAGGGCAGGGCCAGTGTCAGAAATAGACAGCGTTGGGCACTACAGTGGCCTACATCACAGCAGATGGGCAGGGATCACAGCAAGATAGGAAGGTGCCTTATACCAACGTGTCTCTCTCTCTCTCTCTCTCTCTCTCTCTCTCTCTCTCTCTCTCTCTCTCACACACACACACACACACACACACCCCTTTAAAGCACTGTTAAATCACTCTAACAGTTATGGCTTTTTGCAAAGAATCCTGGGAAGTTTAGTTTGTTAAGGGTTCCAAGAGTTGTCAGGAGACCACTTGCAGAGTTCCTGCACCCTTAACAAACTACACTTCCCAGGATTCTTTGGGAGAATGTGTGTCAGTTAAAGGGACATAAGGTTGCTTTAAAGTGATGGTGTGCTCTTGGTATAAGTCAGCTTCCTGTGTTGCAGTGTATGGTGTGGCCATGACCCAAGGTGACTTTTTTGGTCCCTCCAAATGAGTATTGTCGACACTGATTGGCAATGGCTCTCCACGGTTTCAGACAGGGCACATTCCCAGTGAAATCTGGAGCTGCCAGAGATTGGACCTGGAATCTTCTGCATGCAAAGCACATGCAATACCAGTGAGCCCTTGAGCCCCTTCACCTTCTCCTCCTTCCTAGCGTTGCTTGTTCACCTGTCCTCTTTGAGCATGCCAGCAATGGCAAGACATAAGATAAAGAGCATCATCTTCCACTTGACTTGAACTCTGTCAGTTATACGGATTGGGCAAAGTGCATGTATTGCACTGGCGTCAGGCGGACCCATTCAGAGGAGGCACCTAGCCTACCCCCCTTCCCCCCGAATGACTACACACTTGCACATATGCAACAGATCCAAGGGATAATTTATCAAGCTCATCTTCAAAGACCTCGGCTCTAATCTTGACTGACCACCAAACAATAAATCTCAAGGGTTATATGTGGACTGTCCATCTTCCTCAGAGACCTATATCCAGGTGTGTTGATTATTTTTGTTGCTGAGTAGGCTAGCTGTGCTTCTTCCCATTCTACTCCACCTGAGAAAAGAGAGGGGTAGGGATTATTTTAGAGTCAAGAAATTGGCTATTAAGAGTCAGGTAGGAGTTACTGAACTGGAATAACAATCAGAGTGTTAGTGGCAGATAATAGGCTCTCAGGAAGGACAGCTTTCTTTAAGCAGAGGCTTGACAACCATATGTCAGGAGTGTTCTGATGGTGTTTCCTGCTTGGCAGGGGGTTGGACTCGATGGCCCTTGTGGTCTCTTCCAACTCTATGATTCTATGATTCTATGATACATTCTGGAAAATGTGTTTGTACCCGTCCCAGAAACTCATCCCCCTATCATCATTACATATATCCGGGAGAAGAGTCAATTCCACCATTACTCTTCTTCCCCCACATTATAAAGCAGTTGAAAATTGTGGAGTCAAAGGAATTTGTAACATCCTGCTATTCTGATACTGGTCCAATATTAGGGATTTGCGAATCAGCTTTTTGGAGCTAAAGTTACAGTTCCGATGACTTCTTCCATTCTTATTCTTATTTACCCACTTTGTTACCCACAAAGTTAAGATGGATGTACATAGGAGAAGAGGAAGCTGCCTTATACTGAATTAGATCATTGGTCCAGATAGTCTGTAATGACTGGCAGAGATTCTTTCAGGATTCCAGAGAGTGTCTCCTCCCTGGAGACACTGAGAACTTAATCTGGGACCCCAGGCATGCAAAACAGATGATCTACCACATGACAGGTCCTAAATGAAAATGCACTCTGCATTCACATATATTTCCTTCTTCAAATTTCCCTCTGTTTGCCTAAGAATTTAATTTTTTGAAACAAAGTTTCCTTGCGGGTTTATTTTAGTGATTTTGGAAGAAATGTCTATGTGCTAAAAAATGCAAAATCAGCACAGAGGATTGCCAGAGCATCTCTCATCATCTCAGATCAATAACGAACCATATCTGCTTCTAGCAATAATTTCTCCCATTCTGTCTGAGCAAAGCAGCACCCAGGTATAATATGTGTGTGAGAGAGAGAGGGACAGGCAGACAGACAAAGATGGAAATTCATTGTGATCTTAGAGTGGATTCACAGAGAACAGATATTTGGAGCCACCAAGTAGATACAAGAACTACAGCTGCCTTAAAAACTAGACAGGCTCGGCTGCTACTTGCTTTTTCTCTAGAAAAATTCACATTTCCCCACTATCCCAGAAAATTTATTTACAACAAGGACAATTTCCCTCACCTTGATAATCCATATTTAAATTATATTTAATGAGCAATACCTCTTATGTTCTCTTCTCTTCTGCTCATAGTTGCCTTACCTTTCAAAAGAGTGCACTGTTGACTTTAGACCAAAGTCTTCTTCCTGTTTTTTTTGTATGCTGAAGGCAGCTAATGGGCACCTTGTATGCTGACTTAATTGTAGGTACAGCTCCACATCTCCCCCTAAAGGGCCCTTTCCCCTTTTACTAAATCTTGGTTGGATGCTTTTACAGGACTGGTATAGTGCACTCAAGTTACTTCCTTTAATTTTAAGAAAAAGCAATTATTTTAACATTCAAAATGTGTCCCTTCTTACACCGACATTTTATCAGATTTCTTTTGTGCTGCTATGTATTTGCCTTCACTGATTTAGAGCTGTTTCAGCTTTGTCTCTTGCCAATTGAAATTCAAGCTCTTAACACCAAGTTGTGATTACATGGTATTGCTTCTGTTTATTGACTGTGTGAGCATGAGTTTAATTAGGTTCTTGGTGCAAATGCAGGTAGAAAAATACACCTTTCAAATCCCACTGTTTTTCAGTCATCATGAAATTCCTTTGCTGCACCTGACATGATAAAAAAGGGCTGTGGCTAGACACTCCCAGATGGTCATAAAACCGGATTAGATTTCTATGTCGATCGCATTTGCTGCCATGCCCAAGCTGAGGTAATCAGCAAACAGCATAATTTCAAAAATAGTACTGCCATCATAGTTAAAAGAGCTGACAAAGAAGCAGCAGTCATCACTGTGAACATTTCAGACATGAGGCTGCAAGGCAACTCCACCATGACATTTTACAGGACCCAATTATCAGATCCCACAGAGGAATACCAGAAAGATCTACACAATCTGATGAAGGAATTTCCTACCAAAGTGCAAATCAAAAGCCATACATCTGAGGAGCCTCAACTAGACATTTTCTATTTACTACCCAAACTACAGAAACCATGGCACTTTAGGTGCCCCATGGCACTTTAGGCTTCCGGTACCATCACAGATGGGGCGTTTGGATATACGGACTCTGTTTGAAGGCCATATGTCACCAGTACTCGTGCTTGGTTCTGAATACAACCAACTTTCTGAGGAAATGACAATCCGGTGACAAGCTTCCAGAACACAATACCCTAGACTACACCAATATCTCCACAAGGATGGGATATAAGCCATCAGTAATATCATCCTAGATGGAGTTCCAGCTACCAAACTTTGCCACTTGATACTCACTTTCATTTCAGATTTAGGGAGAACATTTATCTTCAGATCAATGGCTCTGCCATGGGCACTCTTGGATGGACCCAAAGTATGCCAGCATCTCATGGCTGATTTGGAATACCCCATTCTCATTGCCTGTCTCCTAAAGCCTTTCCTCTCCTTGAAACACACTATACCTATGTCTATGTCTATGTCTATGTCTATGTCTATGTCTATGTCTATGTCTATGTCTATATCTATCATCTATCTATCTATCTATCATCTATCATCTATCATCTATCATCTATCATCTATCATCTATCATTTATCATCTATCATCTATCATCTATCATCTATCATCTATCATCTATCATCTATCATCTATCATCATCTATCATCTATCATCTATCTATCCCGCCCATCTGGCTGGGTTTTCCCAGCTACTCTAGGAAGCTAATATCATATATAAAAACACAACACAACAAAACATCAAACATTTTAAGAAAACAAAATATCATTAACAAGCAACAAACAAATCAATCAATCAATAGAAATCAACAGCAACAACAGACAGTGTACAGTTATGCCCAAATTAAAATAACCACCAACTCCAACTAAACATTTAACCAACACCAATCCGACAATAATAATAATAATAATAATAATAATAATAATAATAATAATAATAATAATAATAATGGAACCATTTAAAACATTTTAGCCAGTTTTCAGCTGCCACATTTATGACATCTTTATCATCTGGATTTATCAACAAAGACAGTTTGAGCGGTTCTACCCAGATTTCAATAAGCTTCAACCTGCAATCAACTTGAGCCTTGACCTATTCAGACAGCAGGTTCACTTTCTTGAAACTACTTTAAAATTATACAATGGACATTTACCGGTAAGTATCACTATACATAGGAAACCAAACGTCTGCTACACCTATTTACATGATTCCAAAGTGCATCCAGAACATGCACTACAAAATCTATCGTCTACACCCAATCTCTATGATATAATTGCATCAGCTCAGATTCATCACACTCACAAGATAGAAAAAAGTTACATCAGGCATTAATCAAACCACAGCACCTCCCTCATCCATTGATGTGGGAGATCAACCAAGCCAGATTGGTACTACTACAGGACAAACCTTGAAGAGAAAATGACAGAAATCCACTTGTCATTATTTATAGTTCCCAGCTGAAACCACTCAAACATAATCAGTGGTCTATAGGCTATCGTCAGTCAATAGACACCTCAATTTCACAGGTCTTGGGTGGTAGGTCTGTACTTACATAAAGCCCCAGACAACTATCCCAAAGCAACCACTCATCAGCAACTACAGGCCGCATAACAGAGATCTGGGACCAGACCCTGCAGTAAACCCAGGTGCCAAATCTGCCCCTCTTTCTACTCTGGCAACACTATTACTCTATCTAATTGCGTATTGTGCCAGTCACACAATCAGTTGTTCATTCACCTGTTCATCTTCCAGAGTGATATATGTTATCTCCCAGCAGTAGCTTTCAGCATTCTGCATAGGACAAATAGCCCAGTCTCTACACAAAAGAACCAATTAATGTGATCCAGGAAAGCTTATGAAATAATAAATATACTGTAATAAATATAGTGCCACAACACTGTTTCTTGTATCTGCTGCAACAAGCTACCATGGCTACCACTCTGTAAACCTCATAACTTCAGACTGCACATGGACACAGTATATTTTAAAATATGTATTTTAATATAAAAATAACCTTATAAATATTCCCAGTTATAAACACACAAACCCAAAGAAAACTAGAACATCCTCAGGAGTTAGTCAAGCCCTCTCCTTCATGTTCTCCTTTTGTACATAGAGGGAAGTTTGGGCTTTTATATGATGGAGCACTAAGAAATAGACCCTCTGACATGCACAATGAACTAGCATGTTCCACATTGTTTGGTCTCTCACTTTGCTCTGCACAAAGTGATCTTGACTTCATCAACATAGTCTTCATTCATAACCTTTAGGACTGTGGCCCACACACAGGTCACAGAGTACTTCAGACCTCAAGTACTCATTTAATCAGTGCCGGATTTACGTTTAAGCTAAACAAGCTATAGCTTAGGGCCCCACTTTCTTGGGGGCCCCCAAAAAAATTAAAGGCAAAAAAACTGGATGTACATTTCCAAAATATAAGATAAAAACAAATAGAATAAAACCTACATATAGCAACAGTGTTTTGTGTTGTGTAGGCCTCTATAATGTAAGTAATGGGCCCTGCCTGCCAGCCTGCTCCCTAAAATATCACTGGTTTGCTCATTTCTATATATAGGGTACCTACATTCTGTATGGACTGGTTGCATACTTCTTAATTGTATTTCAGTTCAACAATTACTTTGATAAAATATATATTTTGTTATGTGCTTTAGAAAGCTATTAGGTCCATAAATCACCATATAGTATATATTCAACACAAAAAACAGTGACAATTTGTTGTTGACAAAGGACAGCTGGACATATAAAGGGCCCCATTACCTTCAGTAGCTTAGGGCCTCATCAAACCTAAACCTGGCCCTGCATGTAATGCATTTTTTTCATGGCTCTGCCCTATATGACAGTGTTCAGGAACGTCTCTGTAGTCAGAGCTAGTATGAAACAGGCGCCTAGCACTCTGAGATGGGCTGCAAACAGCAAATCCCACTTTTGGTAGCTTCTCTGAAACAGGTGATTGTGTTGGTTGTGATCAACAGGGACGTCTTTACCACTGGGCATAGTGGTGAGGCAAACCAGGGTGCCAAGCAGTGGAGGGCACCAGGCGGAGAGTCCGGGGAGAGTCCAGGGAGGGGAGAGTGGGGAGGTAAGTGAGGCGAAGCAGGGGCTTGGTGCCTGCGCACCTCCAGTGCTTGTCGGAGGCGGGAAGGCTCCGGATGCTTTCCTGCAGTCCGGAGCTCTCTCTGCTGGCTCCGCAACACACCACCTCCTCGGCTGTGTGGTGTGTGCTTGTATCCCAAGCTCTGCGTATAATAAACATGACTCTACCACCGCTCCCCCCATCCACTCTACCTCAAAAGATCCCTGCGCTTGTGGCTACACACTGCAACTGCTGCCCGCAGCGCCCCTCCCTCCTTCCCCACCGCCTTGCACAGAGCTGCCCCCACCACCTCTGCACTCCTTCACAGGAACCGGGTTTTCTTCCCCTGCCTGATCCCCTCCCAGTCACACTCTCTCTCCCCCCTTCCTCCCCAAGCAAGGATGGCGAGACTGTGGCTGAGTGAGCACGCTTCTCTGCTGCGGCGATGCGGACGGCCCAGCCCGCTTCGCCTGTCTCTGCCCGGATGAGACCCCCGCCTGCCTCCCCATCGTGCCTGGCTTCCCAGCCTCACACCATGATCCCGCCACAGGAACTGGCCTCGTGCGAGCAGCACGGGGCAGCAGCGCAAGGGCGGGAGCAGCCTTTCCTAAAAAAGGCCAACAACTTGAGGATTCCCGCCCCCCTTAATAAACGTCAACAACTCTGGGAAACGGGGGTGTGTGCTGGAGGGATCTTTGCACCACGGCACCGGATATGCTTAAGACAGCCCTGGTGATCAGCAAAGCATCTGCTGTAGCACTGGGCTACAAACTTCAATGCCCACATGTGTAGAAGCTTCTCACTTTCTTCCATGAAGGGAAATGCTTATTTGTCTGCATTGTAGGCTTTCTATATTATATGCTAAAACAATCTCCTGAATGTGAAAGAAAATGAGGAAAACCCTGGGCTTATAGGCCCCTGTGCATGCATCTGAACTCCTGCATAACCAGCTGATTGCTATGTAGCATCCTGGACTGATTTATTCCCAGTGTCAGAAACATGACGCATCTCCTCAGTTCTGAGATTGGATTGGAAAAGAGAACTCAAAATAGAAAGAGAAATTGTCCCTTTGTTTCCATGCCTTTTGATCAAAGTAGACATGATATATTCATTCGCTTAATTTTTAGCTCACCTTTCAGTTCAAAGAACATCTCCAGCATAGTTCCTAGAAATTAAAATTAGGCTTTCTAAACCATTCAATTATTAAAACAGCTAAAATATCCAATTACCATATGCAGTTCAAATCACCAATCAGCCACAGCAAAAATAAACAGGAGCACAAAGATATTCATTATCAACTAACTTGAGACTTTAAGAAACAGAAATCTTCCCACCCTGGTTCAGCTTCTTAATGCAGAGATGAGTTACATTGGTAGATTTCCTTAGGCAGGGAGTTCCATGGGGAAGAGACAAATACTGAAAAGACACTGGTTCTTTTAAGTGCCTTAGGGCACAAAAATCTGTAGAGCCCAAAGTAGGGCCAAATCTAATGACCTAATTATACAAGGAAGTTCATACAGGAACAAACATTCCCTTAACAGCGAAAGCCTATGCATGCTTATTCAGGAGCATGTCCAATATTATCCAATGGAACATGGTCCCATATAGGTGGGTACAGAATGTCCCCCTGGCAGAGCAATGCCAGGCTTGGGCTGTGTGGCTTGGACAGAGGTGCTGTCAGGGCCATCTTACCCATAGACGCTAGGGGTGCGGGGCACCCAGGTGCCAGGCTCTCAGGGGCACCAGGCTTTGAATCCAGGGCCTGAGAATTGAGTCTGGGGAAGAGCCCACCTGTCGGTCAGTCGGAGCGCTGTGGCGGGCTCTTCTGCTGCGGGCGGCTCTGTGCTGCGGGTTCGGGGCCGACTGAGCCAGCAAGACACTGAGGCAGCTGGCCTACTCCGCCCTCCTGCATGCCTGGGAATGGGCAACCGGGGGGGGGGGGTAGATCTTTGCACCCTGGCGCCACATATGCTTAATACAGCCCTGGGTGTTGTCCCCTCCACCAGCTAAACCAGCCTCCTGCTAGCCACTACCAACAGAGTGACACAAGCCTTAGTACAGCATTCCCCTACTGCCTGTCAAACAGTTAGGTGGCAGTGCCATCAGTGGGATTCCCACTCCAGAAAACAGCAGGTGGTCTTGAAATCAGGCTTTCTGGAGGCAGGGTGAGGCTGAGCTGGCCTGGGATCCATTGGATCCCAAGCTGAGCACACCGATGTCATGTGATGGCAGAGAGCCCAATCGCTGTGCCAGCTTGCAAACAATCGTTCCATCATGAGTTGTAAAGGTGTGTTGTTGTTGTTGTTTAGTCGTTTAGTCGTGTCTGACTCTTCGTGACCCCGTGGACCAGAGCATGCCAAGCACTCCTGTCTTCCACTGCCTCCCACAGTTTGGTCAGACTCATGTTTGTAGCTTCAAGAACACTGTCCAACCAACTCGTCCTCTGTCGTCCCCTTCTCCTTGTGCCCTCCATCTTTCCCAACATCAGGGTCTTTTCCAGGGAGTCTTCTCTTCTCATGAGGTGGCCAAAGTATTGGAGCCTCAGCTTCAGGATCTGTCCTTCCAGTGAGCACTCAGGGCTGATTTCCTTCAGAATGGATAGGTTTGATCTTCTTGCAGTCCATGGGACTCTCAAGAGTCTCCTCCAGCACCAGAATTCAAAAGCATCAATTCTTCGGCGATCAGCCTTCTTTATGGTCCAGCTCTCACTTCCATACATCATACATCCATACATCACTACTGGGGAAAGGTGCATTAGCAGTGCCAAAACCCCACCCGCTGGGGACAAAAGGTTTGGATTGTGCTATAAGAAATTTTGGGCTCCTGTGATGTTGTGCATCCTTCACTTTGTATGTGAGCACTCAGCTTTTCTCAGAAGTCCTGAGTGACAACTTGGACCTTTACAAAGGATTATTTGATCTAGGCAAGTTTTCCAGATGTACTCAGATTTCCCCTACAACTCTGAAGGCAACCAACGTTAAAAGTGAGCAAACTGCTATGCTCAGGTTTCTAATTAGAGCCCGCATACTGAATTTCCCACTGCTTGCTTGGAAAGCTGATCTTACTTTGAACTATGTAATATCCACACAGATCAGCTGAATGTTACCTGACTTTACCCCATCCTTGAGCAGAAAGGTGACAAACCCTACTGAGAAATTTGGGCTTATTTACATTAAAAAGAGAGGACTTCTTTTTAAAAGTCCAACACATGTGTTGCCTGAACAGAGCCATCCAAAACCACCTCAGATTTTGCTTCAGGCAAAATCCAGTGGCAGTTCCATTTCCAAGAACCACCAGTTTCTGAGGCTATGTAAACTAAATAAACCATTCTTGCTTTTAGATTTAATTTTCAAAATAGGGGGTGGAGATCATTAATGGCACTAGACAGTTAGTGCCGTAACCACGGCAGGGTTCCTATTTGCATTGAATTTTTAAACATTTGCAAGAAAAGTAGCGGTAAGAGGCTTTTGAAGCAGTATAATCTTTTCCCACCACAAGAAAAAAAACACCCTTGACTCTGACAGGTACTCCTTTCCACTGTGTTCAGATTAACTCTTGCCTTGTGGTGCTTTCCTCAACTCACCAGGCCACTGAGGAGCCTTCTCTGTTTCTTCTCATGGCATTTTAAAATTATGTATGCAGATGAAACACCTATGAATGTGCACACTCACACTCCCTCTCACAAGTTTCTTGCGTTGTTGTTTTATTTCCCAGGCACATATCAGTTCAGCTCCCTGGAGTCTGCACCACTCGGAAGTTCGCTTGGCAGAATAAAAGCCAATGACCCCGATATGGGTGAAAACGCTGAGATTGAGTACAGCATAGCTCCCGGCGATGGATCGGACGTCTTTGATATCATCACTGACAAGGACACACAGGAAGGGATTATAACTGTCAAAAAGGTTTATTTTTCCTCCTTCTCTTTTATTGGACTTAGCACTCCAGGTCTTAGGGTGTGTGTTTTCTCTCAGACAGGAGGGAGGAGAAGGTTCCCTGTGAGGTCAGTTGCAGAGAAGCTAGCATATTATGTCTGTTCTTCTTCTTTTCATTGCCAGGTAACCGTTAAACTTCAGAACTTGTGGTGTGGTTTTTTTTGTTTTGTTTTGAGTATGTCAGTTCACCTATAGAGATATCCTTGGGAGCTCAGGCCTGTCAGATGCATTCAGACATCCCTGCATGACAACTTCTGAAGGATGGATATGTCAGGGTAAGGGAGGGTGGTTAGCTTCACAAAGCAGCCCACCAGGTGAACTCTTGCCGTTTGGTTTGCAGTGAATGGAGACAGCCAAACTATGAAATCTGGTCCTGAAGATAGAGGTCTGAGGAATTCCAGCCTCTAATGAGCACATTCCATGGGCAGCCTTTGGTCTACTAATGAGACCTTCCCTGCTGCCTGGACTCTGTCAAACAGCTATATATATATATATATATATATAATGTGAACACACATAAATTTAATGTGGCCTTATAGCTACTGCTTTCCTTTAAAGGAGATGGGCACAAATTGAAATTGTGTCAGCAATATTTGGGTTCTAAGGCTTCCTCTCACCTTATTAATAAATATTTTGATGGGATCTTATCTGTCTCAAGCTTTTGGGGGGATGCCTCATACCTGTGTCCTCCCTGCATGCCTGTTGGCTGTCTTCTCCACTCAAACACCTGCAGGTCAAGAAATTCTGTGGGCAAATTCCTGTAAGGAACTGCTGGCCTAGGGCATCTGCTTTCAGGTCTCTCTTGATCTCCCATTGGCTAGCATACAGATGACTTCTACTCACAGGTTATCTTGAAAGAGTGAGAGAAAATAATAATAATTTGTGTGCCAGAACAAATCTATACCCTGTCTCTCCATAGTGCAAGGAGGTTGCGGGATAGACATATTATTTATTTTCAACAGTGTAGTATGTGCCTCTAAACTACAGTATGTGTTATAGCTCGCAGCTAGGCAGGAGTTAAATTGTATGCACATTAAAATATTTGGACAGCTTTCTGCTGTAGTGGAGACCACATGCCCTACTATGGGCATAGCCCAGATTTAAGGGGGGAGGGGCAAAACTTTTGTTGGGAAAACAGTGGGCTATATGTGTCCAATCAAGTTATCCCATTAGGACAAGGAATCACACATGTGCAATGAGACTTCCTCTCTCTCTTCTCCCTGTACACACCTGCGACACCCCCCACAAGACTGTTCTAGGATTTCCACACACCCCAACCCTCCAGAGCTGATTGGGGGTTGGGTGGGTGGGGAGAAGAGGGAGATGAAGTCCTATTGCACAGACAGAAGTCCTTACACTAATGGGAAAACTTAATCAAATTTAACCCTATGAGATTACAAGAGAGTAGCAACCCAAAGCACAGGTTACCCATAGACTACTATAACTCTTCACTTGGTCATATATTGAGCTAGAACAGTGCTGCAGTAGCTTGGTAGATCAATTCTCTCCACTATACAGATGGACCCTGCTTGAACTGTGCCCTTCACACAAGCCAAATCCTTCAAACTGGAAAGCCTAGAGGAGATCATGTGAGATGGAGCATGGTCTGCCTAATCCAAGTGCTCACAGGGCAAGCCCAGTTCATATGTTCATATTGGAGGTTGTGTGGAGAGTAGCTTGCACTGCTCCTTCACCTCTGCTAATTCACCATCATCTCCCAAGGAATGTAAGAGCCATGGTAACAGTCACCCAATTAAATTCACAAGTTTAAGTGACAGCAAAGCAGGAACAGTCTTACTAAAATTCAAGTTGCCTTTCTAGCTTTAGGTTTACTTTGTCAGTACAACATCACATAGTTTTACACTGTAATTCCAAGGGCCAAACTAAATGTTAATGAATGTGTCATTCAAAACTCTATATTCCCTTTGTAATATTATTATGGGGGATTGTCAGTGGCATTTTCTGGGTTAAGTGGGTGAATAGGAGGAGATCTGGGCAAAGCTAAACATCCTCTTTTCTTTCCTTATCTTCCCCTGATGAATGTTTTTCTCTCTCTTTGCTGAGTTCAGCTTTAGTTAAAAATGAGCATCCTGAAGGTGCCAAGATTTATCCTAAATGAGAACAATTTCTGGCTCATATATATATATTCTACTGATTGTTACAGGACTATGTTTAGAATGGGTGTAATTTTGAGTCAACAGCAATTAGTCATTGATTTTGTGGATTGCAGCTAATGGTGCATGCAACATGCAGTGTGTTTTGGCAGATCTCAGAGAGATGAAACAGTGATTTGTATTGATGGATATATAAGAACCAACACACCCACCCCAAACAAAACTTTAAAAATGCCACAGTAGGCAAAATTAAGTTGACGAGGGGCCTTTATCAGAGCCATTATTATTTCAGAGATCATTATTGCAGCAATTAAGGCTGAATCCCTAAGCCCATTCACTTGGGTAAGTAAGTTTCATTGATTTCAATGGAATGTACTCTGAAATAAATACCGGAATTTTGTATGAGTCTGGTGCATAGGATTTGAAGATTGGTAGAACAAATACATAATGACACTTCGCTCTCACAAATTCACGCTGGATGGATGAATCAAAATTGTGAGTGTACTTCCCCAAGATGACATTGAAAACTTGGTTCACGCATTGTCTAACATGTTCGGGTTATAAGAAAAGTCTGAAAACAGGATATTATTCACCTCTCTGCTTCAAAAGCTGGGACAAGAAATAGCAGCCAGCAACTGCAACACAGGCCAAGAGGAGATGGAAAGTTGCTTGGTGAGAGTTCCCTTTCACAAAATTTAAACTATGGAAGTATCTTCACAGTGGTAAATGGTGTATCTGTTATTGTGGAAAGCAGGAACTAAAACTAAATGAGTCAAACATACTAGTACAGTAGTACCTTGGTTGTTGAACTTAATCCATTCCAGGAGACCATTCGACTCCCAGAACCATTCAAAAACCAAGGCACTGCTTCCTATTGGCTGTAGGAGCTTCCTGCATTCAATCGGAAGCCATATAAGCTGTGTCAGACTTTCGGCTTCCAAAAAACGTTCACAAACCAGAACACTCACTTCCAGGTTTGCGGTGTTTGGGAGCCGATTTGTTTGGGAGCCAAGCCATTTGACAACCAAGGTACCACTGTACCTGGAAATGGGATGTTTCAAGTAGGTCTTACAAGACTGAGGAAGGAGAATTTGCAGTGGGAGAACATACCTAGTGTTGCATTATGACTGAGCAGACCCAAGTTCAACTCCCTACACAGTTAAGAAGCTCACTGGGTGACCTTAGGCCAATCCAAATCTGTCAGCCTAACGAGCCTCACAAATTCATTGTGAGGATATAATTAGAGGAGGCAGGAGTAGGTGCACCATTTTGAAAAGTGGGACACTGTATTAGTAGCTAGCGCTATGCTTTCCCCCCACTGCCTTTAAAAATTATCTAAGCACATTAACTCCTGCCAACCTAGCAGTTCTAAAGCACATCAAAGTGCAGGTAGATAAATAGGTACCACTCCAGCGGGAAGGTAAACAGCATTTCTGTGTGCTGCTCTGGTTCGCCAGAAGCAACTTAGTCATGCTGGCCACATGACCCGGAAGCTGTACGCCGGCTCCCTCGGCCAATAAAGCGAGATGAGGGCTACAACCCCAGAGTCGGCCACAACTGGACCTAATGGCCAGGGGTCCCTTTACCTTTACCTAAGCACATTAAAGTAATATAATAAAATTTACTAAGAGTAAAAATGTGGCAAGATACTGCCTCGTTTATTGTCTTTCCCCCACAAAACACTGTCAGAAATTGAGAAGAGAACATATTACCATGTCGTCGTCCCCCCATCATTTTGTTGTGATGGAATAGAACAGTTGGGAAACTGTCTTGGTGGATGATAGATAAGAACATAGTAATCTGCCTTATAGCAAGTCAGGCCTTTGAGCCCATGTAGATCTGTATTATCTGCCCTGATTGGCAGCGACTCTTCACATTTCCAGTCTTACCTGGAGATGCAAGGTCTTGAACCTGGGACCTTTTGCATGCAAAACAGGTGCTCTACCACTTAGTAGTATGACTGATCACAGGACAGATAGAAATTTTGGAGTTAGCAAAAAGATTTATATCAAGTGGTTTCCAACAGTACTAGTTCTACTTCGTTATCCTTCTGAAATGTAGTTGTTTTTCTATGTGACATTCTTTTCCATTTCTTCTCCCCCACCCCACCTTTGACTGCAAGCAATTAGATTTCGAAAAGAAGAATCTATATGTCCTAAAAGTGGAGGCAACCAACGTCCATCCTGACCCACGATTTTTCTACCTGGGACCATTTAAGGACTCAGCCTTGGTCAAAATTTATGTGGAAGATATTGACGAACCACCAGTGTTTAACATACCTTCTAATTTACTAGAAGTAGATGAAGATGCCAGGGAAGGTAGTATCATTGGGCAAGTGGTAGCTCAGGATCCGGATGCAGCAAGGAACATAATAAAGTAAGTCAACTTCCACAAACAGCACAAATAGGCATCAAGTGTGCAATGTCCTTGCATTTCTCTAACAAAAGAAAAAGAAAAAAGGGAGGCATAAAACCTTAAATCTTGCTTAACAGCCATTGTTGAAATCTTGTGATTTGAAGATATTATTGAAGTGCTTACTAATTTCAACAAGGATAGGTCCACAGTACTATAATTATTGCTATTAATGTCATTAGCATTTTATTATTATGTGTTACACTAAGGAGGTCAGAATGGATTATGGATGGTTCTTGCGTGCCACTTTGAGCATTATTTGGAAACGTCACATATAAGTAAATTGGATGAAGGTAGCTCAAAAGTAGTCTCTTATCGAGGCAACTTATAAGGCCAAAATCTTCCGCAGTAAAACTGCAACATGTGACTTCCTACCATTTTTCTAGACTGGTCCATATATCACTTCTTTTTGAATAGTTATGTTTACTTCAGTGGAAATTCACATACCGGTAGCTGTTTTGTTGTTACAGAGTTGTGAATTTCATTATTTGATGCATAACTCAGTAAGAATCTTGGTTCTTCATATTGTGTTTATATTTTAAATGATATGTCCAGTTCATAGATTCATCTATTTCAGTTATAATATTACAGAGCTTTTACATCTGGCATTCAGTTGTTTGGATGTTTGGATTCTGATTTCTTCCCATCTTTTACTGTAAGGTTCAACTCCATTTTGATGTAAAAATATTTAGTAACGTATTTTGGGTAGCACAGCAGTTAGATTTTTTTTTTTGTGTGTGTGTGTGTACTTAAATACTGGTTATAAAGTGCACTATTTTAAACCTCTGTTAAATGTTCAAAAAATTAATTAAAATCACAGTATGACTAGAAGACCAAGAGGCAGCCTGTGTTGTAATTTGACAGATATACTTTGGATCGGCACACTGATTTGGACAGAATATTCAACATCCACTCAGGAAATGGGTCCATATTTGTTTCAAAGACACTTGACCGAGAAGCGGCCCCATGGCACAATCTCACTGTCATAGCAACTGAAATCAGTAAGTGGCAGGTGCATCCTGTTGCATGGTTTTAAGTGTTTCCATATATATATATATATATATCTGCACAATATCACACCCAGTACTGCAACAATATATTCTGGGCAGTATCCAACTAAATAGCTATGAGAGTGCAATGACTTTTAGCTGCACAATGTAACTTCCACACCACCCTAAATCTACTCTGAGTTTCCCCCCAACCCTCTGGAGAAGATTTAGCTGACATGTGGGGAGGTGTGGGGAGAGTAGCAGGTGGGACAATTACTTCATACAGCTAAAAGTTGTTGGGCTAGTGTAAATGTTTTGTTAGACACCCCACACAGGTCACACAATATATGTCCTTTTAAAATTTTACAGATCCATGCAAAACGTATTGTTACAGTTTAACACTTAGACTGCAATTCTATGTACACGTCTCTGGGTGTAAGCCCTGCTGAACCCAGTGGGAGTTATTTCTGAGTAGACATGCATAGGGTTACATTGTAAATCGTAAAAGAGAAGATGCTGTTTATAGAACCACCCAGGGGTTGAAATGGTCTCTTGTGTGTTACTGTAGTTTTTATCAGGGGGTTCAATAACAACACCTAATATATCCTCTTATGAGATGGTTCCCCAGTCAATATTTAGAGGCCCTTTCGTGTATCTTTCTTGAGAGGACTAATAGATCTATTGCCAAACTGGTAGCAAAATATGTGTATGTTGTCATGTCTCTTAGATCTGCTCAACACTCTCTCTCACTCACTCACTCAATCTCTCTCTCTCACTCTCTCAGTTCTATTCTGGCTGTGGGAGGTAGAGAAAGAGTGATGAGGTTGCTGTGGTGCTAATACATTGACAGAGCCAATTTGGTATTCTCACAGATGTGTTTGCACTGCATCAACCTTGTTTCTGCCTTATCCCACCTCCTCTGATTCTCAGTATGGAGCAGTCACATGCATGACCATAGGTCATGTGAACAGTGGCTCCCCACCAAGCCACCCACAACTGGTAAACAGCCCAAGAGTTTCAGCAATAAATTTATTTCCTTCTGAAAAATAAAGTCTCTGGCAGATGAAGATACAGGGGAAGGTTGGAACCCCAAACACCAGCCTTGCTCTGTTTTCAGATATAATGCACAAAACCTTGGTGACTTCATATATCTCCTTTCTTGGGAATGGAGAATTCCCCAAGTGGGAAAGTCTTCTGATCTGTGAAGGTACACTTTGGGCCCTCAGGCAGGAGACTACCGGGTCCCTGAGAAGGCAGAGCTTTGAACGTAGTAGTAGTGCAGAGAAAGTAAAAAGGGGGCAGGTTAGGGAAGCTCTGGTGGGCTAGCAGCTCAACGACTTGCTGGGGAGAGAGTAGGGATGGGCTGTGCTTGTGTCCTCATCTCTAGCTGAGATTCAGGTAACAGCCTTAATAAATAACAAGATGAAAGATAAAACAACAACAACAACAAGGTAACAGCCTTGTTAGACTTCAATTCCATTCCCCTGCTCTGCATATGAATGTACACATACACCCTTTGTTCCTTGACCCGCCCCTCCAGGATTTTGGGAAAACTTGGGATGGCTTTTAAAAAATATAAATTATGTACTATACAGTCGTGCAAAACTTGGGGTTCTGCCAGATATGCTGTTTCCTCCCTCTGGCAAGGTGGGTGGTTTTTGCTACATAAGGATCAGCACTCACACTGCAACATCAGAAATAGTGGGAATTATGGTATAAGATTGTGGCTATTGTTTCTGTTTCAGGCAACCCCAAGCAAAGTACCCAGGCTCCCATTTTCATCCGGATTTTAGATATAAATGACCACGCACCAGAATTTGCCAAGTATTATGAAACTTTTGTTTGTGAAAATGCAAAAGCGGGACAGGTAAATGCATATTTACTGTTACCAACAAACTTGTAGATGAAATCTCAACACTTTCTGCACTTAGATCAATCCATAGTGGCAGTCTGACCCATGCTTGATTGGTAGAGATGGGGGAAAGGGTCATATTTTTGAATCCCCCTAATTCACACATTTGTTTGTCTAAGCATTTTGATTTCATCTCTTTTATAGCTGGCCACACTGACTATTTGATAAAAGGCAGTATGTAAAATTACGATAATAATTGAATACGTGTGCTCCTTTGAGAGGAAGAGTGGGATATAATTACTACTACTGCTACTACTACTACTACTACTACTACTACTACTAATAATAATAATAATAATAATAATAATAATAGACATAACAACATCTTATGACTGTGGAAAAAGAGTTACTGAATTAATTGTTCCATTCTATAAACCAGTGGTTGCCAATTAGCTAAGCACTGCAGACCCCCCTGTTTTTCAATGGCCAAACCATGGATTCCCTACTTTTCAAAATTTTGATATCTCTATGGTAGTTATCTATTATAAGAAATAATAATTATAATGCGAATGGTGCCTTGGACTCCCTGGGGTCCGCAGACCACCAGTTGGGAACTACTGATCTAAACTGATATGTGTCTAAGGCAGGGGTAGTCAACTTTTTATACCTACTGCCCACTAATGCATCTTTCTGGATGGTAAAATTTCCTTACAGCCCACCAGTGCTTGATGGAAGGAGGATTCAGCTTGTGCCATAGAACCCCCTACCACTCACCTGGAATCCTGAAACGCCCACTAGTGGGCAGTAGGGACCAGGCTGACAACCCCTGGTCTAAAGACTATACAGTCGTACTTTGGACTTAGTACTCGGATGTTTTGACTTCCAAACGCTGCAAACCCAGAAGTGAGTGTTCCAGTTTGTGAACGTTCTTTGGAACCTGAACATCCGACGGGGCTTCCACAGCTTCTGATTGGCTGCAGGAGCTTCCTGCAGCCAATCAGAAGCCACACTTTGGTTTCTGAATGTTTTGGAAGTCGAATGGACTTCCAGAACGGATTCCGTTCGACTTTCAAGGCACAACTGTATAGATTTTGACTATCATCTAACTAATGCAGACTGCTGTGGGGTTTTTTGTCAGAAGCAAAAGCATGAAGGCAAGACTTCTTTTTTAAAAGGAGTTCTACTTTCTTGATATTTCAATGTTACTGCATATGACACAAATCTGTATTCAAGGCCCAAGCATTAGTATCTGGGTCCATTTTGCCTACCCAAGATGCATCCACACCAAAACCGCTGAAGGGAAAATATTGCAGCTTGAAAGAGACCTAGGCTTGATGAGGGGTTTCAGGGGGTGTATCCAGTGCCAGGCAGGTAATCAATATCTGCCTCAGGGTGAACAGGTAGAATTACATGCTTTGGCTAAAATTACTTTGATACTTCGTGTATATTTTTCAGGGTAAAGCCAAAGGGTTAGTTAACAATAAGCATGGGGGAGGCTTTTGATTCAGTTCACATTTAAAGATGAACCAGCCTAACTCTCTGAAACAAAGCACAAACCATAACACAGCCACCCTTCAGAATTTGCACTTTTCCTAATACTTGGATAACAAAACTGCATGGACAGTGTCTCAATCCTAATAAAGACACATGCACAATATTACTATTTAAACTTAGTTCCAAAATGCACATCACCATAAATAAATGCCAATTTGCTGTGCATCAATGGTGCCCCGAATCCAACACCTTAGATTGCCAAGTTACTGTACTGTGTGGTTAAAAAAAAAAAGGTAAAAGGTGTGGTATGAACAGTCCACATCCTTCTTTTTGCATCTCATGATATAGTAGTCAAATAAGATTCCTATGCTTTGCCTTTATTGTAGACATTCATTGTGTACTAACCAGTGTGAGAGAGCCAGTGTGGTGTAGTGGTTAAGAGCGGTAGTCTCGTAATCTGGGGAACCGGGTTCGCGTCTCCGCTCCTCCACATGCATCTGCTGGGTGACCTTGGGCTAGTCACACTTCTCTGAAGTCTCTCAGCCCCACTCACCTCACAGAGTGTTTGTTGTGGGGGAGGAAGGGAAAGGAGAATGTTAGCCGCTTTGAGACTCCTGAAGGGGAGTGAAAGGCGGGATATCAAATCCAAAACTCTTCTTCAAATCCAAATGCATCGTCTTCACTTAATTATTAGTGGAAAGGTTATGGTCTTCAAGTCTTGGAAAAACTGAAAGGCAGGATATTGCCCTTCACAGCTTCATAATAGCCCATGGTTATACTTGCTCAATTGCAGTGTTAGGCAACACAGAGTATCAGACATTAAATAGATGTTTAATGATACAGCATCTCCAAGTGACTCCAGCTCAATTCTTATTTAACATGAGAGGTAGGGTTGCTGATATCCCTTGCTTCTATTTCGTGCTGCTCTGGGAATGCACAGAAGTGTAAAAACAACATGGAGTCCAAGGCTGGATGCAGGAGGTATGATTTGAGTGGTTTCCCCTATGGTTTATGTAATTGCAATGAAGGCAGGAAGCAGCAAACACACTGGCCCCGTAAGCCTCAGACCCTTAACAGTGCAACAAATGTACAGGCCTGATGTACACAAAGTTTTTTGAAGTGTTGACTACAATAGATGCATCTCGCTAGTATAGCTTTGTTTTTCCGTTATGCATAAATTTACACTGCCGCTGCTTCAGCGAGAAACCAACTTTCTTATTCTTAAATACTGAAGCCACAGATAATGAGACACCACACTAGAAAAACATCTTCGCAAGTAAAACGGATAAATTAGACATTCCCCCTCCCCAATACACACACACACATATAGGTGATGGCACTTAACAGCCACACAATGACATAGGAACTGCAAACGTCCATTAACATTCCCTACATTTTCAGAGTGAAGGTGGAAATACTTGTAGCTCACTTACTTAAAGGTACAGTGGTACCTCGGGTTAAGTACTTAATTCGTTCTGGAGGTCTGTTCTTAAACTGTTCTTAACCTAAAGCACCACTTTAGCTAATGGGGCCTCCTGCTGCCACCACACTGCCGGAGCACGATTTCTGTTCACATCCTGAAGCAAAGCTCTTAACCTGAGGTAATATTTCTGGGTTAGCGGAGTCTGTAACCTGAAGTGTCTGTAACCTGAAGCGTCTGTAACCCGAGGTACCACTGTACATGAAACAACATTTGGGACCTCATGATCAATCATAGTTTATCATGGTGGAAATGAACTGCTGTGAACCATGACTGTTCCTATGCTCCTGTGAGTCAGATGGCTCTCATATCAGCTATGCCACACTGACTTACACATTTTAATATACATCTGCTCCTCATGTGACATAAAATTCTCCCTACCACTGGGATGATGAAGCTCACATTATGAAGCTCACCTAAGGGTAGTTTGGGAATCTTCAGTGGCTAAGTCAAAAGGCTCATCCACACTCCCATTAGCCTTGTTGCTTTCCCCTGGGGAAACCTGTGGTTTAGTGCTGAATCCAAACAAATGCCCATCAGGTTTTCTGCACATTGCTCTTTATTCCAATTTAGTGCTCAAGGTTTTCCAGGAGGAAGCAATGGGGCAAAGCTCAGAACTGTGCCTAGGAACCACATGGCAAGTGGAAAACCCATGCTTTCTAGGCATAGAACAAGCGGAAATGTGGATGAGCAGAAAGTATCACAAGATGTGTGACTCAAAGCCCTTCCACATATATCATAAATAGTGGTATCATATATATCATATATAGCAGCATATATCATATATAGTGGTATGGCTGCTGGGGTGTGTTTTTTGGGTGTGGGTGTGGTTGGAGTCTGACAAATAACATTCATCAGCTAGTATTCCAGAATATTGTACCAGCTCCACCCGTTCCTTTTTTTATACTGAGGGGGGAAAACCTGACTTTTGTGAAAGAGCCAGAATCGATCCTCAATATTTACATTTGTGTGGCATCTGTACAAGCATTGTCCCAGATTGTGTGTAGAGGCAGTGGCATCGCAACGGGGGGTGGGGGCGGCGTGCCCCGGGTACCATGTCTGGGGGGACAACAAGAAGGCAGCCTGCGGGGGCTCGCCCCGCTGCGGTGGCACGAGCAGCCATCGCGCCGCTGCAGCCACATTGTGGAGGATCCTCCATTCGTGGATGCAGCCACAAGCAGAGGATCCTGGTGCCAGTGGCAAACCGCTATGTACAGCGCATGTGCGACATCGCATGCATGCTCTGTACATAACGACGATGCCCATGCGCTGTACATAGCGGTTTGCCGCCGGCGCCGCTCAAGCGCCATATGGACAGCGGTGGGATCCCTCCGTCGCCACTGCAGCCGCATGTAGAGGATCCTTCGTTCATGGCTGCAGCCACGAGCAGAGGATCCCGGTACTGTCCATAAGGCGCTGGAGCGCCGCCGCTGGCAAACTGCTATGTATAGCGCATGTGCGGCACCGCTCAGTTGCGTTGTACGTAGTGACACTGCACATGCGCCCTTCGTAGCGATGCCCCACCCTGGGTATCACGATGCCTTCGTTCGCCCTTGTGTGGAGGGGTTGGAATGTGGTTCAGCTTTCATTTAAAGTTGATCTTACCTAATTTACCCTTTCCAGAACCAGGGCTTTTTTTCAGCAGGAACTTGCCGGAACTCAATTCCTAATGGCTATTGCCATTCTAAGAGAATGAGGGAGGTGTTAATTGTGAATTCTGGCACCTCTTTTTCTAGAAAAATAGCACTGTCCAAAACTATATGCACAGTGAAACATAGCAATCCTTCAAAATTCCCACATCACCAAATATGACACTGCAGTTCCCCAGCCATGTGTACAAAAATGCATATAATAGGTTAAAGAGTTTACAAAAAATGCACATATTCATGAAAATAACACAAAACATATCATGTTAGGAGAAAATGCTTTGTGGAAATGTGTACATTAGGCCACATTGCTTACTATTGTCTATATTGGGAGAAAATCACACAAAAACGCAGATGAATTCCCATGAGGACCTTTAAATGATGATTTCAAACTGATGTGGAAATGTGGAGAAGTGAATTTAATATTGGGAACATGAGAAAACTGAGAGAAACCATAACCAACAGATTCACCCATCCCACACTGGGGGGCCTAAGAGCCTTATGATAAATTGTTAGAATTTGTCTTCTAGTTAGACATTTTCTCCTTGCATTCCTCAAGGCAGTAATTGCAGGGATCTAATTACATCCCTTTTTAATTAACTTGCTTATCTTAGTTTTGTTGTTTTGCAGGCCTCTACAAAGGGGAAGTTTTCTCTTGCTGTTTTGATGCTTATATGAGAAGACTTTTCCTGTACACTTCAAGAAAAATTGCAGGGCTTGATCATGACACAGAGGTTGAAAATGCTGACAGCTATTTGACCCCCTACCCCCTCATCTAAGCTGTTGTACTTGCCATTTTTGCTGCAGGGGGAATTAAACAGGTAGCAGCGACTCTGGAAAAAGACAAAATCAACAATTCAAATAAAGGATCAGCTTTGACAATAAGGTTGTTTTATGAAGCATGGAGGATTGTGGAAACATATTCAAAATGTGTGTTGCCAAGTGCAATATATTTCTTCATGGTCCTGCCACAACTACATTATGTGGGTGGATGACTCACAGAGGAGTTTTTTCACCCTTCTTCTTTCTCTCTATTGCAACAGGAAAGCCTTATCTACAAAAATAGAGTTATGCAGTGAGCAGGGAATGACACTTTCTGGTGATCTTCTATTAAGATTTATGAGAGAATTTTTGGTTTTTTAAAACTCACTAACTTGCCTAAAAATAGCCTGTTTATGAGAGATAGATAATTTCACCCAGAAACAATTTTTCATGCTTGCCTTGTGGACACCGTCCTAAGTTTTGGGTCATTTCTTGCCAAGAGGTGTCAGTGAAAATGCATTAACATCCCATTTCACCTGTTCTGTGGCTTACTCATAGAATACACAATTGCTGCAGCTAAACCCAGGTGACCGCTGACTCCAAGATGAAGATCTGTGTATTTATATCCAGAGCTGTTTATAGTCCATGCTGTTGTTACTGTTGGCTGTTGTTATTTTTTTAATGTGAAATGATGTGTAAAGTAATCCTAATTCAGCACCAAGGAAAGTCAATTCTTCAATTTCCACATCAAATGAATTTGCATCTTTTATTCCACATAATTGCGTCTGCTTTTTGTTTTATTTTACTGTCTTGCATAATTGGCTCTGGGTTTGCTAGTCAGGCAGAGGAAGTGACAAGGAGCTATGCAGGGGACAGAAGCACCCCCTCCTTCGCCTAGAAACCTTTCTGAATATGCAAACCCTCTGATTCCCAAGATTTTAGCAAGCCTTGCCTTCCATGAGCAGCAGACAGCATGGCAGGTCTGTGCCACTCATCTGGTCTTCCTCTGTTTGCATCACTGCTGTATGCTGGGAGCAGAAAGGTTGGCACAATGAAAACACACTGGCAGGTATGCTGGATTGGCATTCCTCTCCATCGCAGTATGCAACAATGACAGAAACAGAGGGAGTTCAGGTGAGCAGCTCAGCCCCATCAAGCCATCAACTACTGCCCTTCACATTTCCACATAGATCGTCACAGCCATGAAGACTGGAAACTTGCTCCTGTATTTTTAAATGGAACCTGATGCTCAGCAAACGAAATTCTAGACCCAATAAACATTCTTCAGGTTTCCTCCACTGAATTGCAGCATACACCCAGTACTAAAGAGACTCTTATTTTCCCCCTTACTTGGTCCTTCACCAGTTAAGAAGCTCTGTCTTTTGAACATCATTTAGTGCATGAGTGTCTATGTGTTGAATGAAGTCTTAAAGACTGCAAGGGCCCCTACACACAGATAATGGTTCTTATGCTTGTAGGATCATTGTTATTGTAAGCATTTATGCCCCATCCTTCCTAATGCCTGTAAGCTGCTTCCTCCTCCTTCGTCTCAGTATTGCCCTTGTAGAACAGCAGGGAGGAACCAACTAGAATTACTTGGCTCCACCTGTCATTGCCTCAGTCTCCAACAGCTGTTTGGGCTACCTGCACTGCATCCCACTAGACTTGAGGGGAACCAGCCACCACTGAAAAGACCAATTTCATAGGCAGGAACATGAAACGAGGACTATTTATTTATTTATTTATGGGGGTGAATGCTTGCTAAAGGGGTTCTTGTAATGTGGTGGGTGTAGACTCTAGCTATTAAGAATCAAATCTGCTCCCATCTTGGGTTCTTGGGGCCAATGAATATGCAACGTTCTTAACCACACTACTTTTATTTGGGAGAAGCAGCTGTGGGGTTCCAATCTGGAACATGTTCCTGATCCAAAGCTGAGCCGCTCACTGGTTTTCTCATTGAAAGCAGTGTTTTCCAAAGTGGGCGAGACCGCCCCCCCGCCGGGGGGGGGGGTGCTAGAACTATCCAGGGGACAGTAGTAGCTTCAAGTGCAATTGGGGGGGCATTGGATAAAAATAAGTGGGCAAAGGAAGCATAAAGAAAGAAGAGAAGAGAATTTTGAACAACTGTTTGTACAATTGTATGCTGTGTACTGATGCTTACTGCCAGGTCAGGCACCATAGCAGGATGGCAACAACACCTCCCCCAGATTCAACAGTTGTGCTAGAGGCGAGGAGTTTTCCAAGGCTTTGGTGAACCATTTTTGGCTTCAGCCAGGCCCAGGAAGTGGATTGCAACTTTACTATGTTGTAGGACGTAGGTAGAAATATAGAAACATAAAAAAACACAAATTTGTCACTGCATCTTTTTGTTTTTTCGCTTAGAGAAGTTGGATTTCCAGGGGCACTGAGTTGTTGTTGTTGTTGTTTTGGAAAGGGGGGGGGCAAGCCAAATAAGTTTGGGAACCTCTGCTCTGAAGCATGGCAGAATATTGGGAACTCGTTCATATATGTACGTATGTATGCATAGACATATAGACACCAAGACATTTCCGTGCATGTTTGGCTTGTAGGATTTCCCTGGCCACTTCCCCATCCTCACTCTCAGCGTTTCATGTCAGCTCTTTTGTCTTTTCAGATAAAGATGAAGTGGACTAGCTTGTCTTTTTGAGTCTGCCAGTATCGCCCTTCAGCTAGCATTGCATAGGGCTTACTTCCCCCCCCCCTTTCCGTCCCCTCGCAGCTCCAGCTGAGCATTCTGCTTCATCCCTGTGACTTGAACAGGGACTTGAAATCTACTTGACAGTGGGTAGTGCATGTGGAGTAGCTGTAATTGTAATGTGAGGCATTAGAAGTGGCTGGAGATTCCAGAAGGTCGCTGTTGAGCTTGCCAATCAGGACTTTGAGTATTATACAGAGCACCAAGGGCTGCCTGCTGAAGCTAAGAGCAAGCCATTGTTTGTGTGCTCGGAGGAGGATGCAAAGTCGAACAACCTGAATTGACATATGGGTGCCACAAATAAATGCATGGGTGAAGGTGGTTTTGCACCTACTGCAGTGGAAAGTGGAAGGCAGGGATTTCCAAGTGTGCAAAGACAGAGATCCTAAGCATCAGGAATACTATTTTGACATAGGAAGGAATTTACTGATCCTCTTATCGAGCAACTCCTTATAAACTTCCAACAAACCCCATGGTTTTCTGCAACACAGTTTGAAAAGAACTGTGCTAGGGCAATAGATACCAAGTATCGAGAAACATTCCCGCATAGGTGTTGTGAGTTGTGCCTTATCCGTAAGCCAATCTCCAGTATGAACTCCACACAACAGTAGTAAAATGCCATTGATCTGGTTCTTCTGAAGTCATTTCAGGTATTTCAGAATTAGAGTGTGAAAAGGTGGTTTTAATTTTCTCACATTTCCCTATGTTTCCTGGCAGCTCATACAAACCATTAGTGCTGTGGACAAGGATGAGCCACCACGTGGACACAAATTTTTTTTTGAGCTGGTGCCAGAATACACAGTCCATCCAAACTTCTCCATCGTGGACAACAAAGGTAGGCTCTAATTATTAGCTCTAGGTGACCTGTTTTCATCCCTGCACGTAAAGATTCCTAATGTGAGTTTCCATTTCTCTTGGTCTTCTGGTTCAGATAACACAGCAGGCGTTATAACAAGAAGGAATGGATACAGCCGGAATAAAATGAGCACCTATGTCCTGCCAGTGGTAATATTTGACAATGACTACCCCATCCAAAGCAGCACTGGCACACTGACTATCCGGGTGTGCACCTGTGACAGCCGAGGGAACATGCAGTCTTGCAATGCTGAAGCTTTGCTCCTTCCAGCGGGTCTTAGCACAGGAGCCCTCGTTGCCATTCTGCTCTGCATCGTGATTCTCCTGGGTAGGTGATTTTGTACCCTTCTCTTGCTTTACATCTGAAAAAAATGATTAAAATGTCCAGACAAGGGGAAGAGGATATTTGACCTAGGGGCCAACTTCTAGTCATTCCTTTTCCCAGACCTGCACAAATCAAGTTAAGAGGTGCTTTAATATGGAGATAGGTTGGCTCAGTTCTGTAAGGTAAAGGACCCCTGGACAGTGAAGTCCAGTCAAATTTGACTATGGGGTGTGGCACTCATTTATGCTTTCAGGCCAAGGGAGCTAGCGTTTGTCTGAAGACAGCTTTTCTGGGTCATGCAGCCAGCAGGACTAAACTGCTTCTGGTGTAACAGAACACCGTGATGAAAGCCAGAGCACACAGAAACGCTGTTTACCTTCCCGCTGCAGCAGTACCTATCTATTTACTCACACTGGCATGCTTTTGAACTGCTAGGTTGACAGGAGCTGGGACAGCGAAATGGAAGCTCACCCCATCGAGAGGATTCAAACTGCCGACCTTATGATCAGCAAGCCCAAGAGGTTCAGTGGTTTAGACCACAGCACCAGCTGCGTCCCAATGCTCAGCTGTGTAGGTCAGCTGTAACCAGCTGATAGTTTAGAGATGTTTTGATACTAGTGAGGGAACATGCAAAACAACATGTTCTACTTGCTGAGACTCAAAATTGCTGTTTTGGAAAAGTAACATAGATTACTCATCCAAAACATACATTGAACATGCTCATTCTTTAAATTGCCGTTTTTGGAAAATGAAAATAGTTCATACATGGGTTCAACAGTACCTCTGTATAACCCACCAGGTGGTTGTGTGCCATCCTATGTCTCTGATCAACAGCCCCAAAGCTCATTGCAAAGAGATCAGGGGAATTCTGACACATTCCCATAGTTCAAATACCAACTGAGATATAAGGATAGTTATATTTAATAATATTGCATACTATCTAACATGCTGAGGGGTGAAAGTCATGATGTATGAGCATTTCTGCCAACATTGACATAGTGGGAAGGGCCTATGTCAGGAATGATCTTTACTTTCTGAGGAACGGCCATGTCTCTGCTTTGCTTGTAGTGACTGTGGACAATGCTGCCTCTTGGCCATGTGTCAGCCTGAAGAGCTGCATCCCATCATCCATTGTGATGTCACAAAGTTAGACCACAATTATTTGCTTGTGTGCAACTTATCAACACTAAGATCAAAAGGAAGAAAGTTTCACCTAGTGGGGTCAAAAGTTGGAAAAAAAGAAGTGCCAGAGGCATCTTAGTTTGATGTAGTTCTGTGCAGCATACAAATTAATCCAAGGTCCAATTCAGGTGGCCTTCTCCCAATTAGTGGTTAATTAACAAAGCTAGAAAAATGAAGATCCCTGCCCTGTCTGAGATCTGTAGTATCGGATTAAGAATTGACACATCCATCTATTTCTGGTCCACATCACTTTCTCGTGTCTTCACCCATAAGTCTACTTCATTCAGTTTCCGAATACATGCAGAATTCAAAAGAAAAACTGTAATAAAATGTACATATAATACATATTTAAATACATATTTTCAAACCTAATGGGCAGCACCCAGTGAACTGGTTCCATTAGTACAAGGATGTATATTTGCACAATGGAACCTCCCCTCTTCTCTTCTCCCCATGCCTCCTTGTGCCCTCCTCAGATCTGCTCTGGAGGCTTGTGGGAACTCCAAAAGATATTTAGCAGGTGCATGGGGAGAGAAGATGGAGGGGAAACATTTGCATGGCGAGGCCCCAGGCCCCACAATTCCCTCAGAAATAAGCACACAGACACGAATATGTTGGGTTAATGGGATAAATTAGGCCCCAACGTTATTGCTTACAGATGTGAGCAGTCTGACTTAGGCAATTGGATGAAGCAAGACTATGTCCTGAATCCTGCCCGTCTGCAGGGTTCCCATAAGGGTCAACCACCGATAGGGGGAGCCCTACGATATACATCAATTGAGTACCCCCAAGGTTACCGATGGGGTCGTGGCATGGCCCTAGCCCATGCCCAGGCTTCGGGCAGGAACCACACCCCCGGATCCTTTAACAGGATGCCCTTAACGTGGAGGGCCAGGCCAGAGGCAACAACTGCCCCTCCCATGACAAGGCTTACTTAATGCCTAACCTTACAAAGTTGTGACGATTGCTACTAGGTAGGCGAAAACCAAATGGTTGGTGCCAGTTTGCCAAGTGGAAAAATTCCTACCTGGCCCCAACAACCAGGCGACTGACATTAGTCATAGCAAGGCCATAGTCAAGCACGCAAGAAAAGAGGGTGGGTGGGCTGGGAGATCTGAGGGAGGAGTTGAATGGAGGCTGCCCTCCCCAGCAAGAAAAGAGGGTGGGTGGGCTGGGAGATCTGAGGGAGGAGATGAATGGAGGCCGCCCTCCCCAGCAAGAAAAGAGGGTGGGTGGGCTGGGAGATCTGAGGGAGGAGATGAATGGAGGCCGCCCTCCCCAGCCACAATGCGGTTTAAATACCACATGGCCATGCCCCCGGCTAACCCGATTGGTCAGCCAGGAGACATGACACGGTGGCTGGGAGTCCTAGTGATGTGGGCAGCATCCCTCTGCCCACAGCCAGGTCACTGGGAGGTCTCGGGTTGCCGCCCGCAACGCAGCCCCCCCCCCAAGGGAGCCATTTTCTAAATACATTTTCTTTCAAAATTTGCATTTTTAGACATACATTATATTTATTTGGGGGTGAGTACTGCTTCAGAACATCCAGGAATGATCTCATCAGGGAAGCATGTCTGGTGCCACCACAACTCTCAGACACCAAGAAACTCTTGCTTACCCATGCTTCTCCTCCCCAGCCCTCTGCAGTTCTGGGGCTTTTCCCAACTTCCCAGAATCAATTTAGGGGCAGGCATGGTAGGAAAGGAGAGGAAGCAAAGCCTTGTTGTGTTAGTGGGACTTGGCACTAGCACAACTGTGGCACTAACTTAGTCATGTTCATCAGTTTCAATGGATCTCCCCTTCAGTAAAAGTTCACTGACTACCACCCAATAATTATAACATCATAGTTTGTTTCGAAGGGCAGAAAGCAACCCATCACCAAAGGAATGTAAGTGCAGCTGAAGATGAACTAAAAGCACCCTGGCTTTTTGCATTGTTTCCTGCTGTTTAATGCAGCAATTAAATTTATGATGAGCTTTTACAAGTTCATAAAAAGTCCCAAATACAAATGCAAAAGAAGCCACTTCTCTAATAAGAGGGCACCTCCTCTAAGGATCATGCTTTTAACTGTTGAAGTATGAAACTTGATGTGTTGCCTATAACAACAACAAAGAAGAGTGCTAAAGGGGGATAACTGAATAGACTGGAGAGCCAGGGAGAGTATTCTTTGTAGTGAAGGCAAAAGGGAAGTGCCAAGGTTCTCCAAAACTTGTTTGTGAAAACAGCATGTGTAGACTAGACCATACACATTTATTAGTCAAATTGCTTCAGCAACATCCTCACTACAATATAACCTTGGTTGAGTCATTTGGTAGCCATGGGCACCAAATGCATGCAGAGGGTTCTGAGAGCAGACCAGCTAGCTTTCCCTCCTAAATGCCAGCATAGGTGCCACCCCACCCCACCTGATGATGCTCATAGGTGCATAGGAAGCTGCCTGATATTGAGTCAGACCATTGGTCTGTCTTGTTCAGTACAGTCTACACCAAGGACCAGAAGTTTCTCATCCATGAGGCTAATTAGCCCCTTGAGGCCTCCCCACTTGGCCCACAAGGCCATTTTGCCCGGACACTGAGGTCTGCCCCGGACACTGAGGTCCAGCACTGAGGGTCTTCTGGCGGTTCCCTTGCTACGAGAAGCCAAGTTACAGGGAACCAGACAGAGGGCCTTCTTGGTAGTGGCACCCACCCTGTGGAACGCCCTCCCACCAGATGTCAAAGAGAAAAATAACTACCAAACTTTTAGAAGACATCTGAAGGCAGCCCTGTTTAGGGAAGCTTTTAATGTTTAATAGGTTATTGTATTTTAGTGTTTTGTTGGAAACCACCCAGAGTGGCTGGGGAAACCCAGCCAGATGGGCAGGGAATGAATGAATGAATGAATGAATGAATGAATGAATGAATGAATGAATAAATAAATAAATAAATAAATATTTTGACTAAGCCATGCCTACCTGACCTACAATGGGGCTGCTCTCCCTGCTTGTTCCACTTGCCGCTGAAGGCAAATGGGCATAATGGTCACGAATCCAGGATTGGCACAGTCCATAAGAAATCCAGTTGCAGCAGACTTATCTTAAACTTGACAATAACTTATAATAAGACAAAACCTTAACACTACATACAGAGCAGAACACCACACCAGAACAAAGAGATAGAAAGAGAAAGTGTGAAACCCAGGCTCCTCCTGACCTGACTATTATAGTCAGCATGACCTTGACACAAAGGATAACAGAACCGGTTTAAACCAGATGTACTCAGCTTCCCAGAAGGAATAACCCAAACATCAAAAACCTTCTGCCTACTTCTTTCACGTTGAAAGAAACCTTCCAGAACACTCTTGAACTAAGTAGAATAAGAAAGAAACATCAGACCAATACAGTCATACCTCGGGATAGCTTTGGAATAAGTATTTTCGGGTTTTGCGCTGCGGCTACCCGGAAGTAACGGAGCGCGTTACTTCTGGGTTTCACCGCTCGTGCATGCACAGACGGTCAAAATGGCATCATGCACATGCCCGGAAGCAGTGAATCGCGACCCACGCACGCACGGACACGGGTTGCGTTTGCTTCTGGATGTGAACAGGGCTCCGGAACGGATCCCGTTCGCATCCAGAGGTACCACTGTATTTTCTGTACCAAGAAATGCAAGCTGACAGTACTCGCCATACCCTGTTCCATTTACACCTGACTAAACCCTTTACACATTACCCACCCCCTCACCTATCCCCGCACAGCTTGCCACAAACCCTTTTAACGGAGGGGCAGGCACTCTGGAAAATGGTTTTCTGAATCATCTCCCTCCTCCATTAAACCCTGCCATATCAATGTTTAATAGAGGGAGAGAAGCACCTCACAGAGCACTCTGCTAAACCATTCTGTGAAGTGCCTTCCCCCTCCATTGAACCTTATGCAGTTGCATTTAACAAAGGGTGGGAGGAGCTTCACAGAGCAGTTTGCCAAAGTGCGCTCTGCTTTCATGAAACCTCGCTGCGCACATGTGCAGCCAATCCTCCTCCATTAAACAGTTCCAACATGCTAGAGTTGGTGTGGCCACCAACTGGCAAACTACAGCATGATGACAGCCTTACATTTTTATGTATAGAGGGAAATATAGGATGCTGAGTGTGATGCAGGTAAAAAAAACCCCAAAACTGGCTCAGTTCAAATAGCAATTTGAATTTTCCAGAGACCTACAATCTGCTGATTGTCAGATCATCATAAGTCCCTTTCAAAGTACGGTAGGGGGATTCTGTAGATGGCAAAAAGGTCAACTGTCTCCTCCCACCTCTCAAACTTAGCTCAGACTAACACATTTCTCCACCCCATTCTATACCGACAGGCAATGGCTCTCCAGGATTTCAGACAAGAGTCTCCTCCAGCCCTCTCAGCCCTGCTGGGGATTCAAGCTCGATTCTTCTGCATGAAAAGCAGTTGCTTTGTTACTAAACTGCATCACAAACAATATTAGCCTGAAGAGGGCACTGTGCATATGTAGATGTGCACCTATATGGCTCCTTCAGGGGGAAGGGGGACCTTTTTCAGTGTTATTGTTCCATGGAAGGAGTCTGTGCACACAAATTGACACCGATTGCACATCAATATCTAGTGAGACTGTCAGGACTCACTTCAGGACTTCAACAGATAAATCCTATGGTTGCATACTCATACGTCTGATTGAATTCAGTGAGCTTTACTCCTGATAAGCATGTACAGTTATACTTTGGAAGTCGAACAGAATCCATTCTGGAAGTCCGTTCGAAGGCGTGGCTTCCAATTGGTTTCCGATTGCACAGACGCGCCAGAAACAATAGTGGAAGCCATGCCAGACATTTGGCTTCCAAAATAAAAAATAAAAAAATTGAAAACCGAAACACTCATTTTTGGTTTTCGATCATTCGGAAGCCAGAACGTTCGACTCCCAAGGTGTTCAGGAGCCGAGGTACAACTGTATATCATTGAAGTCCTAGGTCCCATTAATTTTAATGGGAGAGTCAAGCACACACCTATTGTGATCAATGAAGCTTTCAAACTGCTTTGTCTAGGTGATGCCCTTTTAATTTGCTTTCCAGTATCCACCTGCTTTTCTAGCCTGATATTTATTTATTTATTTATTTGAAATTCTATACCGCTTTTTATTTTTAATAAATATCTCAAAGCCGTTTGTCTGTTCCTTACTTGTCTTTGTTTGCTCCCAGTTTTAGTCGTGCTGTTTGCCGCAATGAAGCGGCAGAGGAAGAAAGAGCCCTTGATCATTTCCAAGGATGATGTCCGAGACAATATTGTGACCTATAATGATGAAGGAGGTGGCGAAGAAGATACTCAAGCCTTTGACATTGGCACACTAAGAAATCCCGAAGCCAGAGAAGAAAGCAAAATGAGGAGAGATGTGATGCCAGAAACTATCTTCCAGATAAGGAGAACTGTGCCACTGTGGGAGAACATTGATGTCCAAGATTTTATCCATCGAAGGCTAAAGGAAAATGATTTGGATCCAACGGCACCTCCTTACGATTCTTTAGCAACATATGCGTATGAAGGGAACGATTCTATAGCAAATTCGCTTAGCTCTTTGGAATCACTCACTACAGATGGTGGCAACCAAGATTATGATTATCTCAGTGACTGGGGACCTCGGTTTAAAAAGTTGGCAGATATGTATGGTGGAGATGAGAGTGACCAAGACTGACATCCCGATCCAGGGATTCCAAGTGCAGATGAAAGGTTCCATGTGGTGAGCCAGATTTGCCCCATCCTTCTCAATGACAATGGCTCTGTGTGTCCAGCCCCAATAAATATCTGCAGAGCATTCCTCAAGGTTGTAGAGAATGGGAGCAATTCTACATAGAAGGAAGGGGCTTGCGTGCTTACACTGGAGACCAGGCAGCCTTGGATCATGGCCTAATAATAGCATTTTGTGACTTGGTCAGTGTTGATGGGATTAATGCCTCTGTATCTAAATAAAAGTGGCCTACATTCTCTTACTTGGAAAAATACAAAAATAGGTGTTTGTCTTAGTAAGGGTTTGCTTAACAAGTCTACGTGAATGAAACTGGTTAGATTTTATAATTGCTATTTTAAGACAAAACTATATTTCACCCTCTCTGCCTAAGATGTTGGAAAGAAGATACTCAGCACTTATGAAAAGATACCTAAAAAGGCTTTTTGTGCCTTTAATAAACAAGTTGGAAAGTATAACTTTTTTTTCTAAAGGAACACTTTGCTTCACTTTTCCTACGGCTGTCTGGGACGATATGTACCCATCTTATAATCTGATTACACCTTAAAAATAAGAATGAATATTACTGCCATATTTATTGAGTAAAAGAATGTCTGTGTGTTGATTCATGATATTTTTATATATGTATATTTATATTTTTGTATTTTTATTAAATAAATTAGTATTGATAAATGAATGGCTGGTTTCATTTGCTCAGTATGTGGGACGCTTGAGTCAATGATAGGAAGTGCATATTTTAGCCTTTCCCAACCCAACCTGGTGCTCTTCACACGTATTGGACTATGACTCCCACAGCCCTGGCCAGCGTGACAAATGGTAAGGGATGTTGGGAGTTAATCAACCAAATCCAAAATATCCAAAGGTCACCAAACTAGGCCAGTGTGTTGTAACTATTTGTGGGAGGCAGGTTGCTTTTCTTTTCAGATGTATGAATTAGATGTAAATAGTTCCTGTTCTCAGGATATCCCGAGAATGATTGGACTGTGTTGTGGAACTCTCCACTTTGTCTAGCAGAGACCAATAACAGGTAGCAAAGCAGAAAGGATTTAATTTTGCACAAAAATGGTGTTCCATCTACCTGTCTGTGCAGACAATTGAGCCTATCTGCAGGTCACATTTTTTTAAATACAGTGGTACCTCGGGTTACATATGCTTCAGGTTACATACGCTTCAGGTTACAGACTCTGCTAATCCAGAAATAGTGCTTCAGGTTAAGAACTTTGCTTCAGGATAGGAACAGAAATCGTGCTTTGGCAGCGCGGCAGCAGCAGGAGACCCCATTAGCTAAAGTGGTGCTTCTGGTTAAGAACAGTTTCAGGTTAAGAACAGACCTCCGGAATGAATTAAGTACTTAACCTGAGGTACCACTGTAGTTTCCCCCAGTGTTTTTTTTTTTTTTTCCTGGGGGGACTCATTACTGGCACTTTTTTTTTCTTAGAAGAAAAGCACTGGTTTTCCCACAATGTGATACACACATCTTTGATTCCAACAGACCCCTGTGTGTCACCCAATTACAAGTGTCCCCATCCAGCTTGCCCCACTTTTATGCAATTTTTATAGCCAACCTTAACTATGCATTTTGGGATCTATATCTCCCTGTCGTCCACTAAGTCCTCCCTAACTTCCTTTGTTCTTCTAACTGTCAGTTAGCACAATCTACTTAACACATAACTCAGCCACAAGCTTCATCCATTCATTACCTTGCATTTAAGAGAGTTTCCTGTTGTTGTCTGGAACAAGGTGTTCAGAGAAGCAACTGTTAGCTGCTTACAAGCTGGTGTTGCATTTCTCAGGAACAGGCCCTAGATTTAGCCTGGGGCATTTTCATCTCTATCTTAACTATTATTTCCTCTTTAGCTCATTTCATTCTTTCCTCCTCTCTCTTTGATATTAATATTTTATTTGGTTTCAAGATTCAACATTACATTTTGACACTCAGTAATTATAATTCTGTTCTGCAACACTAACGACTTCCCTCTCACCCATCTTCGATGTTTAGAAGTCATTTAGCTAATTTCTCCTGACCAGAGTGCCTCTATTTTCCAACACAATTCCAACCCCCCTGTGAGGACAGAACATCAGGTGACAATATTTTATCCTGCCTTTTCACTATGTAGTTCAGGACCATACATGATTCTCCCTCTTCACTCCCCACATACTTTTATTCTCACAACCAGAACCTCTTTACGATTGAAGGCCCCAGAAACTGAGAGTTGTATCCAATGTTGCTTCTACCCAGAGTAGACACATTGATATTAATGGACTTGACTGACTTAGGTCCATTAATTTCAGTGTATGTACTCTGAGTAGACTTTAGGGATACAACCCTTAATGTTCATTTGAGGCACATATTTTCCCCTCCTTTTCAGCTTGGGCAATGTCGATCATAGCCTCTTCCAAGTGTGATATGTGAGACAATTGCCCATTTCCTTAAAAAAAGAAAAGAAAAAAGAAGAAAAAAAAAGGTCTCATCCCTTTGAGGCAAATTGGACTGTGAGAATGTGATTAGTCCAAGGTCAAAAACTGGGCTTCAGTGTTTGAAAGTCACATGCTCTGAGACACATTCAGTTACTCGATGGGAGCAGTCTACATAATTGCTCTACTTAATGAAGAGGATAAAATCCTCTGGTTCCACCTTCAGAGTGGGTGGAACACTTTATGTTATCTCATATAAACAGCACACAGGCAGAATCAGAAGGCAGCAATGACCCTGCAGTAATCTTGCCATAAACATCTGGGGTACCGGTTGTCACGAGTGAAAATATTGGCCTAATAAAATACAGAAAACCCAACAGAAGCTTGGGAAAACATTACTAGTGGGCCAAAAAAAAGGGGGGCAGCTCAAAGTGCTAGAAATTAGATTTATTCCAGGCCTGGCATATTTGGAAACAAGTCTTTCTTGGGGGAACATTTCCAGCAGCCATTTTCATAAATACATCTAATTTCTAGCACTTGGGAGTTTTTCCATTTCCCCTCTGATAAATTCTGATAAATTCTAGACCAGCCTTCCTCAGCTTAAACATGTGAGGAAGAAGAAGAACCTGTTTAGAGAGTCGGTGGCATCGCAAGGGGGGGCAGGGGGGCAGTGCACCCTGGGTTCTCCGTTCACAGCTGCAGCCACAAGCTGAGGATCCCGCCACTGTCCATACGGCATTCGAGCGGCGCTGGCGGCAAACTGCTATGTACGATGCATGCACGGTGTCGCACACATGCACTGTGTGTAGCAATGCCACACATGCTCTGTACATAGTGGTTTGCCACCAGCGCCGCTGGAGCACTGTACGGACAACAATGGGATCCCTCCTCCCCAGCTCGCCATAAGCGGCTCCTGTTTTGCTGCTTTACAGTGAGCCAGGGAGGGGCGGATGGGACCCACGGCTCCCCCTCCCTCCTTCCCTCCCTGGCTCGCTGTAAGTGGCTCCGGCTTTGCCGAAATTGAGCCAGGAAGGGAGGGAGGATGGACGAGAGCTGTGGCTCCCAAGAGGACGAGCTGTGCAGCTTTGCCAGTGCCTTGGCAAAGTGGCATAGCTCCCCCCCCCTTCCCCTGATGGCTCGGGGTACTTGGGAGTCATGGGGTGGGGGCACAGAGGCGTAGGAAGAGGGGCGGACATTTGGCACCCACCCGCAACTCCCAAGCCTACCCCGAGCTGTTGATGTGGGGGGAGGGGTGACCCAAAAAAAATCCGCACCGGGTCTCACCTGGGCTTGCTACACCTCTGTAGGGAGTTAGGGACATGCACACTGTCTGAACCCAAGAATGCCAGGTGAGCCTGTTCTGTTTCCCATCCTTTGCGCATTGATAGGAAGGTTTCAGGTGGGCTGAACATGCTTAGAAGCTGTCTCATGATCAGAAACCTTGATAACTTGCTTGGGAGACCTTTTTAGACCTTTGCACTAAGAATGTGGAAGTCAGGGATGGAGTGGATTAGGAGGTTGGGGTCAGGAGTATGGACGCCAGAAAATTCCTACAGAAACAGAAATGGTTGGTCTTTACTTATTTGTCCTTCATCCATAACAAAAATCAATTTGGTGAGTACAATGGATGTCTGTCGATGCATACATAACTATGCTTCTCCCTCCCATTTGCACTGTGTTTCCTTTCCATTGAAATGCATAGGTTGTCATAAAGTAATGACAACGTAACTTACAAACTTGAGTTATGGAAGTTATGCAATTTATCCACAGTGGACAGAAAGACAAGTAACATAGTTTTTGGCAGAAGAACTGCAGCAGAATGGAAACAGTGCTGCGGGTGATGAATACAAGGCAGAACAAAATAATAATAATCAATGTCTTCTGATATCCCTAGTCAGGACACAACCTTTTCCCCCTGTCTGTTCTAGCTCAATGCCGTAAAAGGACTAATATCCACTACGTAGGCTATGACACAGTTTATAGGTTGTGTGTATGAAACATTCCTTTCTCCCATACTTATGCCTTCAGCATGGGTTGTGAGAAAGACTCTCCTCCCTGCAAGAGAGGGGAGTGGTTGTGGCCGGGAACCGGACTCCGACTCAAGCAGGGGGCGTTTGCCCCCTGCCTCCCACTCACCTGGCTGGCGCCCACGCCCTCGGCCAGGCACCCAACCAGGTGCCTTCAAGGGGGGGGGGTGCGTGTACAGCAGCCTAAATTGCTGCGGCACCAGCCTCCAGCCCTCACTTTTCATTGTCCCATCGCGAGTCAACCACCCTCCACTCCCTTAGAGCAGGGTTCCAGTTTTCTTTTGGCCTTGCTATGGACCTTAGGTTGGTCGCCCTGGTTGTTTGGGGGGCCTGGTAGGAATTTTTCCATTTGGCATTAGGCTTTTTGGTTTTTTCGCCTACCTCGTAGCAATCGTCACAACTTTCGTGATATTGGTGGGTAGGTTAGGCATTGGAATAACGTGTTGTGGTGTGTGGAAGGGCTAGGTGTGGCCATCGCCTGTGCCTTCAATTTTTGGGTATTCCGTTAAAGGAATCCGGCGGTCGTGTATTCTGTCCAATGCCTGCTTGGCAGGAGGCCATGGCACGACCCTCGGTGACATCAGGGGAGAGCTTATATTTGGATTAGCATCAACAGGCTCCACCTACTTGTGAATAACCCCCCCCCCTTGTTTTTTAGACTCACCCCTCTCTGAGTGGGTGGAGTCAGCTGACATAATCCAATGCCTAAGCCAATACCTTTTCACTTGCTGTAATCAATAAGGTTGTGGCCTTTTCTTGCCCATTAACCTTATATCACGTGTCCTTGTGTTTCATTCCACTGCGCGGGGTACGGGTCCTCGAACCACAATGCTGATGTTCAGACAAGTGTATTTTTTTCTTCTCCACTGCCTCCATATATACTACGCAGATCTCTTAATTCCTTCTCTCTGGAAGATCTGGAACCACACCCTGGAGAAAAATCAGCTGGAAATTGGAAAGCATGAGGTGACTTTATAGCAAATTAGACTATTTGTCCATCTAACCCTTCAGGTTGTTTTTCAGCAGGTGAAGCTGACTCCTGGCCCATGAAAGGAATGCTATGGGAAAATGTTAAAAATGGAATGTCTCTTTTTGTGGAGTCGAGTTGAGGAGAAACAGCATGATTTTTGTATGCCTGGCCATTGGGAAAAAGTTGGCCACGCTACCCATAATTGAAATAAATATAGCTAATGGAAGCCATTGTCTTTTCTGTACTGGGCTGCATGTCAAACCTCCCACCCCCCTCATTTCCATTTTGAAGCAATAAGCAAATGTCAGCAATCCAAGAACGTCTGCAGCAATCCAATCTAATACACTTTTAAAGACTATTAAGCAATTAAAGATTTGTCACTAATGGCTTTTAAAACGAAGGGGAAGCAAAACAGGGAAACAAAAGAAGCTTGATACTCTAAAAATAGGTTACATGGTGTATTCCTTCAAATAAAACATCTTGTTAACTTACACAGAAACATTTTGCTTTCATGCTTTCAATGATTTGGTGCTAATGAGGGATGCATTTCCTTAAAAAAAGAGAGATGTTAATGTATATATTAAAATATGCACTGGGTTTATGAGATTATTAACCATTCACTAACTTTGCAAGAATAGGATTTCACACATAATGGAATTAGTGATGCTATCCTCTTCATTCAGTATATTTGCTTGGTGGTGGCAAATGGATTAAAGCTGGCCATCTACAATTTATATTATTATTATTATTATTATTATTATTATTATTATTATTATTAACATTTATATCTGACTTTTCTTCCAAGGAGCTCAAGGTGGTGTTGATGGTTCTTCTCCTCACTGCATCCTTACAACACTGTGTCGTGAGTTAGGCTATGAGAATGACTGACTCACAGCCACCCAGTGAACTTCATGGCTAAGGCTGGATTTGAACCCTGGTCTACCAACTCCATTCATTCAGTCTAACTTAGCTCCAGTAGCGGTGGTTCTAGATCCATCTCTGACCACACAGAATGACTAGAGCAGCATTTTCAAACTGCTGATAACATCTGGACCACACTTCTAACCCAATTAAAATAATCATCCTCACCTTCTCTCCTTTGGTTTGTTTTGGAACACCCCTAGGCAGGATCCCACAGGGTGAGGGCATATTTGGGTACATCTCTGCTTAAGGCCGCAGTACCCAGGTTCACCTCAGGCTTATGCAAGAGTAAGCCAGCTGCTCCCATTGGGTCAAAGATGGGCTGCTGGCGGCAAAGGGTGCCACTGTTACTCTCTGGAGGCCTAGCCTGGTTCAGGGGATTCCTCCAAGCTGAAGCCACTTTCTCCCCATCTACTCTGAAGTGAGGTCTTCCCTCTGCCAGCAGATCCTTCGCTGGCATGTGTAAGAATCCCATCATTCTACACAGAGGTCGCATAGATGCTTATGCCACCTTGTTTGTTCACAGGCGCTTTGGGCTCATGTATTTATTTGACTTGCTGATTACAGGTAAGATCAATTTAGTGGGCAGGAATGGGGAATGTCTAGATCAGCGGTTCTCAGCCTGTGGGTCCCCAGATGTAGTTGGACTACAACTCCCATCATCCCTGAGCTCTGGCCTTGCTAGCTAGGGATGATGGGCATTGTAGTCCAACAACATCTGGGGACCCACAGGTTGAGAACTGCTGGTCTAGATGCTGCTGGATAACGACTGCCATCACCTGTCAGGCTGCTGGAAAAGCCCCTCCGTCTGTTGTCTGTAAGCAGAACCAGGCACAGAGCTTGCAGCAATCAACTTTATTGCTCAGTAATCAGCACATGGCACATCAGATGAGCATTGCAGATGCTAAAGTTCCCTCCTCTCTCCTCCTCACTCATATACCTCCCTCCTTGCATTTTTTCATCATGACCGAGATTTTCCTAATTGTTCTAGCCTTTTCTTGACCCTTCTTTCCTGTGCTGAGAGTGCGGGAGGAGAAGGAGCTGAATCGGGACTGTATTGGAGAGCAGGAGACACAGCCCCTTCTCCTTCTCTGTCAGCATCTGTGGCTACCTCAAGCTTCTTCCCCTCACTTTCACTCTCTGCTTATAATTCCTTCCTGTCCCACCAGTCTGAACCTGGTTCAAAGTCCCCTTCCCCCCTCAGGTACCTCCTGGACTGCTGGTGGCCACCACTCTTCCTCATCCAGCCAGTCCCTGATATCACCCCCTCACCATTGACCATGCTGCCTGGGATGGATTGCACTTGGAGTTCAACAACTTCTGGAGCAACCAGGTTATCTATCCCTAACGTTGGAGGAAGGACCATAGCTCAGAAGCAGAGAACATGTTTTGCATGCAAAAGACCTCAGCTTTGTTCCCTGGCATCTTCACGTGAGGCTTGGAAAGAATTATTTCGATGAGTGACCTGAGCACGTATAAGGAAATCTCCTGTGTTTTATTATATGGAATCCAGCCTCGTCAGTTATTAAAATGCACAACACTGTTCCAAGCATGTTTCTCCTTGTCCCCATCTCTTAATTGGGATCATCGGGTAGTGGCAGAAGCTTGGGGTGCAGAATGTTTCACCAGATCCATTAGGTTGCTTTCCCCTCCCTCTTCTGTTTGATGTTGGCATAAAAAAAAAAGAAAATCACTATTCCTGCCTTTGTAACTTCAAGACCTGGCTGTAATTCATCCTGAGTAGTACTACCTTTGAAGACAGTTCAGAGGCTGCAGCTGCTGTAGAATGCAATGGCTCACCCAGAATATTTGTGATGGGATAAAGAGCCTATAGCTCAGGGCTCCTTTTGGAGGAAGGATGCAATATTATAGATCGATTGATCGATTGATCAATAGCATTAGTGTACAAGAGTGAGAAAATGCAAAGGAGAGGGCTGCTATACTTTAAATAACATGTTGATCTAAATATATGCTGCACTCCCTAGCTGTGATTCCTACATTGCTGAAGGGTCTTTGGGTTCCTTTCAACTCTACAATTCCATGATTATATTATTCCCCCTTCAAAAAAAGGCATTAGCTGGTATAAAACCTGAGTTTGGACTTCATTCAGTGATGACCTATATTCAGGTCAATACAATAACTGCATAGAATACACACACACACACACACACACACACACGTGTCTTTTGCACAGATATGAAAAGCAGAGGTGTGTTTTCTTTCCTGTATTATCTGCTCATCCAAGCATCCAATAATGCTTGGGTCTTATTTAAATATAAAACACTATGAATGCTTCTATAGTGATCTAATGGAACTGCTAGTTGTCCAATCAGTTCAATGGGTATCAGGGCTCTACAGGGGACAGGCATGAAGGAATCATGCCCATTCAAGTTGGGTAGGATAACAAATCCCCACAGCAGCAATAAAAGATGAGAAGACCAGAGGGAAGCACCAAAATCCAAGGTAAGGGAGTAAGGGCTAAACTGCCCCAAAGCCAAAATGATGGGGAAACGGATATTAGAACCTCTGGTAACCCGAGTTGCTCAGATTAAGAAGAACTACCTGAAACATTAGAGCTTTGACAGGGATCGACTCATGAAACTCAGCTGCTATGCAACCAGGTGGCATATGCCTAAGCTACAGCTTTGAAGCACAGAGTTGAATCTCTCGAGTTTGAAGTTGGTGCAAGTTGTAAGGAACGGGGGCCAAGCCACTGGAAAGACTAGCACGAGATAAAACAAACACACCAGTACTTCACACTGAGTTATCTATAGGTACTCTGTTTGACTGTATGAACTGGTCGTGTACTATAGCCTTTAGATATTTGTATATATAGCTCACAATAAATATACTGCACTGAGGAACCTGGAACTCTGAGCATTTCTGCTAAAGCGCCGCAGAGAATTTTCGACACAAATATGGGTTTGGCAAGCAGCATGCACTCAATAGAGAGTTACGATGTTATCATCCAGTTATGATGTTCTCAGCACCGCTGTGACCGGGAGGATGACCCTGCCTCCACCCACCCACATCCTGAGCCACTATTGTTTTCTGAAGGTGTCAAATGCACCTGTACAGTGGTACCTCAGGTTACAAACTTAATTCATTCTGGAAGTCCGTTCTTAACCCAAAGTGTTCTTAACCTGAGGTGCACATTTCCTACATAGGCCTCAGGTGGCCCCGGAAGCGGATTAAGTTCGTATCCCGGGGCAAAGTTTGCAACCCGGAGCACCAGCTTCCAGGTTTGCAGAGTAAGTAACCCTAAGCGTTCATAACCTGAAGTGTTCGTAACCTGAGATACCACTGTATCACATTATTTTTAAAGTGTAAAATTAGAATATCTTAGGCATGTACCCCTAAAAAGTAGATGACTGGCATCAGTGGACAGCCAGGTTGGGCACTAGTCAAGTCCTCTAACAGCTCAGAAGGGCCCCTCACTGGTTTGACTGAGCTGTGCCAACTTATCATGCCCTTTGTCAGGCCCCTTAGCAACCATTTTAAGATTCAGAAGTTAGCGGTACGCTTTTGAACAGGAGCTGGCTCCCATCCACAGTTTTCATACCCATTGTTTTAATTTACCCACAATGCAATGCCCCAGCCCATAGACATTGAGTAGAGAAGTGCATCAGAAGAAGGAATTTGTATCAGTATTTGTTTCTTATTAGTTCGTATCAATGCTTTTCTGCTGTATTTTGTAGCATTTGTTGCTGTTTTAGTTTGCTGTTTTTAATATATGCCGTTAGGTCCAGTCGTGACCAACTCTGGTTGTGGTGCTCATCTCACTTTATTGGCCGAGGGAGCCGGCGTACAGCTTCCGAGTCATGTGGCCAGAATGACTAAACCACTTCTGGCAAACCAGAGCAGCGCACGGAAACGCCGTTTACCTTCCCACCAGAGCGGTACCTATTGATCTACCTGCACTTTGATGTGCTTTCGAACTGCTAGGTTGGCAGGAGCAGGGACCCAGCAACGGGAGCTCACTCTGTTGCGGGGATTCGAACCGCTGACCTTCTGATCGGCAAGCCCTAGGCTCTGTGGTTTAACCCACAGCGCCACCCGCGTTTCATTAAGTAGTATAGAAATGTCCTAAATAATATAAATACATTTCTTGATGCTTTAAGCATGTTTTGAGTAGAATCTGATTTTTTTTAAAAAAATATTGTTGAATGACTGGTGATGCCTTTTGGATAACCCATGATGCTTCATGGCTGGGTGGGGATTAGAATTTGGGTATCCGCCATCCTAGTTCAGCACTCTAACCACACACTGGAACACAGGAAGTTGTCTTATATTGAATCAGACCATTGGTCCATCTGTTTGAGTGTTGTCAACCCTGATTGGCAACAGCTCTCCAGGATTTCAAGCAGGGATTCTTAATTCCCAGCTCTGCCCAGGATTGAATCTGGGACCTTCTGCAAACATGCAGAAGGTGAGCTCCACCACTGAGCGAGGGCCCTTCTCCTTCCTGCCTCTCTGAATGTGCTTTTTCTCATTTAGCATGCTGCTTTTCCAAGCAAGAGGGAGCTCCAGTCCCATACAGAAAAAGCGGCGATGTGCTTTCCACAGCAAGATACCGCTGCCTGCTGCCCTGTGTTGCCAGTCTATTTCGTGTCACTGATGTACAGCCAGCTCCGCAAGGCTTTACAGCCAATCGCAATATTGGAGGCAGAATTTCACCTACCGTATTTCACTTCCAAGTACACTGATTCATTGCCAGAGCCTCCAGTGCCAGCGGAGAGCATTAGCTGTGATTTTGTCATAATACTCTGCCATGTAATTTGCTGGAAGAAACAATGACCCCATGCTGACACAGTCCTTTTTCACAGCTTGTGTATCCCAGCTTCGGAGGGAGCTTTCAGATTAGCTGTAAATATTAGCTCAGGCCTGGAAACCTGTTGGTCTGAAATTCTTTCCCTCCCTCCTTTCCCCTCTCATTGCAATAGTACACATATCTGAGTTTGGCCGTGAAAACTTTCAGTCTTGTAGAGAATCCTATACATTCTCTGCAAATTTTGAGGGTTTTTAAAACAGACTGCCACTCTCCATGAGCTGATATCATTCAATAGAAAGTGGCAGAATTCTCTTTAACTAGTTCTTCAGATATTAAATGGACTACTTCAGCTACAGAATTGTTGAAGATACCTTTCTCTAATAAGGTCCTCCTGTTCAAATATGAAAAGAGTTGACCCCTTCACAATAATGAAACAGCCTGTCACAGACCCTCCAAGGGTACCTATTTTCCAGGGACAGTCCTGGATTTACAGAAGCTGTCCTGGTTTCTTATTTGATCCCAGAATGTCCCACTTTTCCTTAGGATATCCCTGATCTCATCAGAGAAATGTCTGAACATATGGTAAGGTAAAGGGACCCCTGACCATTAGGTCCAGTCGTGACCGACTCTGGGGTTGCGGTGCTCATCTCGCTTTATTGGTCGAGGGAGCCGACGTTTGTCCACAGACAGCTTCTGGGTCATGTGGCCAGCATGACTAAGCCGCTTCTGGCAAACCAGAGCAGCACACGGAAATGCCGTTTACCTTCCCGCTGGAGCGGTACCTATTTATCTACTTGCACTTTGTGCTTTCGAACTGCTAGGTTAGCAGGAGCTGGGACCGAGCAACGGGATTCGAACTGCTGACCTTCTGATCAGCAGGTCCTAGGCTCTGTGGTTTAACCCACAGTGCCACCTGTGTAGGACATCCCTATTTGCATGAGAGGAATGTTGGCATGCATGGAGTTACGGGACACCCAAGCCAACTATACAACCTTTAGAAGAATTCTGAAGGCAGCCCTTTTTGGGAAATTTTTTAATGTTTAATGTTTTATTATGTTTTTATATATGTATCTGGAAGTCGCCCAGAGTGGCTGGGGCAACCTCTTCAGATGGGTGGGTTATAAGTAAACATTATTATTATTATTATTATTATTATTATTATTATTATTATTATTATTATTATTACTATTATTGAATAGGACATCACATCTCTATTTTCATCGGAGAAATGTTGGAGGATATACTCTCATACACAGCTCAAAAGGATTTATGGGACCAAGGGTACTCATCTGATAGGATGAGAACTTGTATTTAAGCCACCTTGAACCTTGATGAAAGGCTAAGTGTAAATATTTTAAATAACCAAATAAATATTATTCATTCATCTCAGTGATGGTGAACCTTTTAGAGATCGAGTGTCCAGACTGCAACCCAAAACCCACTTATTTATCTCAAAGTGCCAACACGGCAATTGAACCTGTATATCTCTCCCCCCCCCCCATGTTTTTCACGTTTCTTCTTTATGACTGATGTTGTAATAAATAATCCTTTGCATTACATTCTTCATTAAATTATTTTTCCATTGATATGTAATTTCATGATATAACTCAGTGCTTTTTTTTCTAAAAAAAATGTTTAGGGGTACTCTCATTTTGACTCAAGAAAATCACCACGGGGGTGTGTGGAGCGCGTTCTGTGAGTGTGGCATGCCGCCTGTGGGGGCATGGCACCTGGTGCATGGGAGGGTATGCAGCATATGTCGGGGGGGGGGCATCGGGATGGCACCCTACCGGAATAGTGGTGCCAGGGGCGGTCTGCTCCTTCCACACCCCCATTCCTCCGCCAGTGACTACTTGGACCTTAACACTTCAAACCCGGAAATTGAGTTTTCCAGTTTTGGAACTTTTTCCGGAAGCTGAATGTGCTCTGTTCTGAGTATAACTTCCATTTTGAGTGCCACACTTCCGTTTTCCTAGTGAGGGAAGGTGGGTCAGGTGGCAAGCGAGCAGGCACCTGCCGCTGCCACAACAGCAACCACCCCCTCCTCCAGCTCTGGCAGCCCCGGCGCTGAGTGAGGGAAGGCTGGGCCAGGGCAGCAAGCGAGCAGGCAAGGGATGTTGCCGCCACACACACACACACACACCCCAGCCTGCTCCCGCTTGTAGGCCACTTTTGATTGATGGGGTCTGTGTGGAGAGGGTAACAACGTTCCGATTTTTGGGCATTGAATTACAAGAGGATTTGTCCTAGAGTGTCAACACAAGGGGGCTTGTGAAGAAGGCGCAGCAGAAACTGTACTTTTTGAGAATACTAAGGAAAAACCATCTTCCGCAGAAACTGCTGTTTGCCTTCTATCACTGTGCCATTGAGAGCGTGCTCACTTATGGCTTATGTGTGTGGTACGGAAGCTGTACTACCCAGGACAGGATGGGGTTGGGCAGAGTTGTTAAGGCAGCAGAGAGCATTGTTGGCTGCCCACTCTTCACCTTAGAGCAGATTTATGCCACAAGGTGCCATAGGAAGGCACTGGACATAGTAAAAGATCCATCGCATCCTGGTCACTGTCTCTTCGAGCTCTTGCCGTCGGGACAGAGATACAGGACGATGAAGACAAGAACGAACCGTCTTAAGAACAGCTTCTTCTCCAGAGCGATCTCGGTCCTGAATGGGAAGCCCGGACTTTGAAAGTCAATGACAATAAAGATATTATTATTATTATTATTATTATTATTATTATTATTATTATTATTATTATTATTAAAAATAGGAGTGTGATTAGGCTGCTCCACTAGGCAGCATTGCTGCTTGCACGGGAACAGGAGCTGGATTGTGGCTGCTCAGCTGGGGAGCACACTTTCCATAGAGGGGTTCCCGGCTGCACTCCCCTTGTGGGTGAAGTTTGAAGGAGCCCTCACCTCCACATCAGATCCCCTGCAACCCCGTGAAGGCAGCCAGGCTGAATAGTTGCTGGGGTTGGGGAAGGTGGAGGCAGCCCGGAAGCTGCATCTGAGAGCCCCTGCACCACCTGAAGGCAGCTGAGATGCCTGATCCTGCTCTTACTTGCATGCAAGCAGGAGTGGAGGCTTCCCGCTGAGAGATCCCCACCTCCACTCCTGCTTGCATGCAAGCCCTCCTCTCCTCCCTTCCCCACCCACAGCACAGAAGCTAGGACCCTGCTGGGGCATCGGCGTGCATGTCCACAGAGAGGGCTTTATTTGCCCTGTCTGGCATGCATGCCATAGGTTCACCACCACTGATTTATCTGACCATTTAATAAAGAATTTGATTAGAAATATTATTCAGTTCTTCTCTCGTTGGGTTCATTACTTAATTAATCCATTTATCTGAGCTCCCATTTCACACCATTGTGGAATTTCCGTTAGAATAACATTGCCTTTTAAAAACGAAGGGAATCGGAATGTTATTGAGTTCATTAATTAAATGTTTATAAAACGTTCATAAAGTGAAATCTCCAGACGTAAGACCAAATTGACTTCAGTGTGTGCAATCTTTCAACTCCATAATCAGCTTCAGTGTTAATCTCCACCTGCTTGACAAAGATTTCGCAAATCCTAAAGATTGTTCCTTTCTCACTCTGACTTAACAGTGCTTAGGCAGTAGTGGGGTACAATATCAGTTTCCCCACTAAAATGCAATGCAAATGACATTCTGCATCCTTTACCTAAGCAGAGGGAAATTCAGAGCACACATGTGGATTGGGGAGGAGTGAACCAGGAGAGAATTGATAGTATATCTATTTATTATTTACAAATGTACAGATCCAATTATTATTGTGCTGGGTCCATAAGAGAACATGCAATGAAACAATGCTTGATTCACAGTGACTTCAGTTACAAAGCAACAAGACAAATTTCTTCAGACCTCTGCACTGCTCAAAGCTGAAAGCCGCATGCGGACTGGCCAAGCCAGTTTCACAGTTTTCTGAGCAGGTCCATCCACCACAGAAACGAGGGAAGTTACTTTATATGCTGGTTATTTTAGGACACCTGCACATATTTTTTACATGTATAATATTGCATATAATATGTAAGGATTGTTCATATTTATATATTTAAGGATTCTTGTTGAGTTCAAAAACAAGAGAGAAATTAAAACAAAAATCTCTGCAGATAAGCCTGGCACTGAGATTTTCAGAAATCCGTACTTCAATGTGATATGCTATATTGTTTCCCCAATGACTGGCACCTACTGTTAATAGCCACCCATTGTTAGACTTCCAATAATGCAACAGCTTGAATCGTAACAATAGACTTCAGGATTAATGTTGTCGCTAAAATCAGAATAGTGATTTGATGTGAAGGCAATTAACTTAGAACCCATGACACATAGTTATTGGGTCTACTCTTCTGTAGGCCTAACTCTACTCACTAATGGCAGAAATTCATATCTGGATTTCCAAATATATCTTCCCATGAGCTGAAGCAGACCATAAAATTTTTCATTTTTTCTTCTGCTTCCAACTCTACTTTCTCCTCTTTTCCTTGCATTGCTCCTTTTCTGTCTCATGTTTGTTTTGAGTTCCAAAAGATCTCATTACTGTGCCATTGTACTTTTAATTGTTTCCCAGAATCATAGTGCAGTGGTACCTCAGGTTACATACGCTTCAGGTTACATACGCTTCAGGTTACATACTCCGCTATCCCAGAAATAGTGCTTCAGGTTGAGAACAGAAATTGTGCTCCGGCGGCGCAGCAACAGCAGGAGGCCCCATTAGCTAAAGTGGTGCTTCAGGTTAAGAACAGTTTCAGGTTAAGTATGGACCTCTGGAATGAATTAATTACTTAACCCGAGGTACCACTGTATCGGAACAAGACATCATACTAACAGCACTGATGCAAATGGGACATTTGCATTTGTGTTTCGTGTTAATTCTAGTTTCTTCAATGAGGATACATTAGTATCTGCATCATAAACAAAAAAGCCATAGCCTTTCTGCATCTGGCTTTGAAACATCTGACACTGATCTCCCTAATAAAGAACAGAGGGGAAGGCTGAAGAAGGCAAAATGCTTTGGCTGCTTTCATCCACCAATAATGGTTCTCCCTGCTACAAACTTTAAGTGGCTTCAGAGTATCGAAAGATCATTACACCTACAGAAACTACAGCTAATCCAGAATGCGGCAGCTAGACTGGTGACTGGGGGCAGCCGCCGAGACCACATAACACCGGTCTTGGAAGACCTACATTGGCTCCCAGTACGTTTCCGAGCACAATTCAAAGTGCTGGTGTTGACCTTTAAAGCCCTAAACGGCCTCGGCCCAGTATACCTGAAGGAGCGTCTCCACCCCCATCGTTCTGCCCGGACGCTGAGGTCCAGCGCCGAAGGCCTTCTGGCGGTTCCCTCATTGCGAGAAGCAAAGCTACAGGGAACCAGACAGAGGGCCTTCTCGGTAGTGGCGCCCGCCCTGTGGAATGCCCTCCCATCAGATGTCAAAACGATAAACAACTACCTGACATTCAGAAGACATCTTAAGGCAGCCCTGTTCAGGGAAGTTTTTAATGTATGATATTTTAGTGTTTTTTTGGTTTTTGGGCGGGGTACAAATAATAAATTATTATTATTATTATTATTATTATTATTATTATTATTATTATTATGCTTCTCTTTAGCCCTTTCCAACAATCTAAGTTCCTAGGGTTGTGTGTAATGTAGCACTAAGGTGAATATTCCATTAGTGCAAGGATTCGTCCATGCACAACAGAACACCTCCTCCCCTACAAGCCTACTAACTATGTTCTGTCATGGATGGACCTGCTCACATATTTGTGGATAACACAGGACAAGCGTGAGTGGGGGAACTCCATTGCACTAGAGCTAATCCTTATCCTAGCACAACTATTTAGTTGTATTTTACCCCAAGAATTTTAACAGCATAATGTCAGTCTGGGAAAGATATCTCTTCTGGAAACCATGCACTGGGAAATTTTAAGACATCAGTTATGCTATGTCAGGTTTCCCCATTCTGGTGCCCTCCAGTTCTTGTCAAATCCAACCCTCATCAGCCCCAACAAGTGTAGCCAATGACAGGAAGGGATGCGGGTGGTGCTGTGGTCTAAGCTACTGAGCCTCTTGGGCTTGCTGATCAGTAGGTCAGCAGTTCAAATCCCCACGATGGGATGAGCTCCTGTTGGTTCTTGCCAACCTAGCAGTTCAAAAGCACACCAGTGCAAGTAGATAAATAGGTGGCGGAAAGGTAACAGCGTTTCCCTGCACTCTGGTTTCCATTACGGTGTTCCGTTGCACCAGAAGCAGTTTAGTCATTCTGGCCACATGACCCGGAAAGCTGTCTGTGGACAAATGATGGCTCCCTTGTCCTGGAAAGCAAGATGAGCTCTGCACCCCATAGTCACTTTTGACTGGACTTAACCATCTAGGGGTCCTTTACCTTTTACCTTACCTAGCCAATTCCAGGGATGATGGGAGTTGTAATCCCCCCCAAAAAAAATCTGGTAGGCAGTGCTTTTTTCTGGGGGAATGCAGGGGTACGCATACCCCTAAACATTTTGTGAATCTACGTTTGGCCTCAGTAAGGGACAGTATTTCAATTTGAGTAGGAAAATGAGAGTACCCCTAAACAATTTTTTGAGGGGAAAAAGCACTGCTGGTAGGCATCAGGTTGGGGAAGGCAGCTTTACATCCTCAATGCCTTCTAAATAGCCTCAGTCCAGTATATCTGAAGGAGCGTCTCTACCTCCATCGTTCTATCCGGACACTGAGGTCCAGCGCCGAGGGCCTTCTGGCGGTTCCCTCACTGAGAGAAGCCAAGTTACAGGGAACCAGGCAGAGGGTCTTCTCGGTAGTGGCACCCGCCCTTTGGAACACCCTTCCACAGATGTCAAAGAGAAAAACAACTACCAGACTTTTAGATGACATCTGAAGGCAGCCCTGTTTAGGGAAGCTTTTAATGTTTGATGCATTACTTTATTTTAATATTGTGTTGGAAGCCGCCCAGAGTGGCTGGGGAAACCCAGCCAGATGGGCAGGGTATAAATAATAAATTATTATTATTATTATTCTGTGCCTCTCAGGCTTCCAGCACTTGCTACAGAGCATTGTAATCACCAGTCTTATAATTAAAGAGGCTGTTCTCCTGCACACCTGCCATGATAGGGAGCAGACAGTACAATTAACCACAAAAGCCTACATGTTTGATTTCCAGCTGCCTTTTCTTGAAGTCACAGGGGCAATGCAGTGCCGTAGGATTGTGGCGTGTGGTGAGACTCTGCTAGTACTCGAATGGGTAAGAGTGAAGTTCACAAAATGCTAAATGAAAAGACAGTACTATCAGAAGGGGGTCTTTGTATCGAAACTTACTGCTTCCAAGTTTCCTGCATATTCAAGAGATGCTTAGTCTGTGCTTCAAAGCCTCCTGCGGTTTCTTTTAAGCTCCTCCTGCAAGCCTTGTGAAGCCACCGGGCTTCATCATTGAAAAACAGACAGCTGGTGATACCATACTAAATGATAATCCGGGTGAAAGCTACCTATGAGAAACTTTGCTGGATTTCCAGACTTTTCCCACAAGTGGATAAGCGAGGGCGAATGTCACCCTCATAAACGTACATACACTTAGCCTGAAAAGGGACACAGACAAAGCTGCAGGCAGTTGGTGCCTCATCCATATTTTTCCAGTGAAAACGTTCAATTTCAGTAGTACATTCGCCACCTCATGATAATAATAAAAATAATTTTATCATTTGCACTCCTTCCATCTGGCTGGGTTGCCCCAGCCACTCTGGGCAGCTTCCAACACATAAAAACATAATCAAACACCAAACATTAAAAGCATCTCATTGCAGGAGTACCTTCAAATGCCTTCTAAAAGTTGTATAGCTGTATATTTCCTTGACATCTGATGTGAGGGCATTCCACAGCGCACACTGAGTTTTGAAGGAAGATTTTTGGTAAGACTACTGATGCTTCTCAGTGGAGTTCAGTGCATGCATATGTGTGATACCACAAAAGGGGGAAGGACAAAAAAACATTAATGACATTTTTTCAATACTGTGGGTGTGACATCTGCTTCATGCCAACACTGGCAGTTTTGATGGGATTTGAGGGAAGAAATCCTCCACTTAGCAGGCAAAGCTGGTAGGATCTGATGCTCAAAAGCGAATGGAAATTCACCGAAAGGGAAATTCGGAGGTAAGCTTGGAGGCACCCACACAAACAAAACATGAGAAACCCAAACAAACATGAGAAACCCAAACAAACATGAGGTCAGAATACTCCTTAGAACAGAATTTGAGGGGTGCATAGCAGTCTGCAGGGGAGAAAAGAAGAAGCCATTTCCATTAACACGAGCAGAAGTGAATCACACAACATTGGATTCTGCCTAATGTATTTTAAAAAGATACATTTACAAGAATTTTCATGCCAATTTCTCCCCCAACTAACGCTCCGGAGATGGAGGGGGTCGCAAGGATACACAGGGAGAGAACAGGGTGGGGAAGTTACACTGTGCAGCTAAAAGTCATTGTGCTAGCATAACTATTTAATTGGATACAACCCTTCTTATTTCCTGTTACAACAATAAACATTGACCAGATTATTATTATTATTATTATTATTATTATTATTATTATTATTATTAATATTAATATATTTATTGGCATTTTCATTTTCAAAAAACACCATGTGATTTTACATATCTTTACATTTCCTATATTCTGACTCTCTCAAATAGCGACTTCCCCCTATCCCTACCAACTGACTTTCTAACTTCCAATTATAATTTCATCCGCATTTCTCATTCCCCCCATCTACCTTTCCTTTTACTTTGAGATTCCTTATCATTGTAAACAAGTTTCTAATTTTAACTGACAAACCTTTAAGCCAGTCCTGTTAGTGTTGTTAAGTGTTTACAATGTTCTTTCAAATAAATAATAAATTTACTACAGTCTTTTTCAAACTGTTGGTCTCACTGGTCTTGGATTTTCCGGGACAGTCTTACCAGCTCTATATATTCAATCATCTTGCTCTGCCGTTCTTCTACTGTCAGAATTTCTTGCCGTTTCCACATCGGGACTTAAAGAATCCTTGCCACTGTTGTTGCGTATAAGAGTATAGTATCTCTTCTCCTAAAAAACTTTGACCAGTTTAACAACCATAGAAATATTGGCCTTCTTGCCACATTGTCCATCTTCCTCTGAATTTATACTTCTGTTAGAAGGCATTAAAGGGTTAATGAATCCATGACCACAAATCACTCTCCATAGCTTCCCATATGCTACACATGCACAGCATCAATGTCAGGTATGTTAAGTTGCCCTTCTCTATGTATAACCTCCTGGATGTGATTTTTGTTTTATTTATTTAAAAACACGGAGAGAAACATCCATGCGAACTCATGCCATTGTTTCAGCTCCAAATAATAGGAGTTATTTTGGAGGAGAAATTAAGTGTGTAGCGTCACTGCAGCATCAACTACAGAGTCAGTACATTAGCAAAAGTCCTTCTTTCCTTGCTAATTCGCCTCAAAACCAGCATGGGGTCAGTCGCTCCTCAGACTCAGCATGGGAAGAAACTCCATGCTGGGTAGCGTAATTTTTTAGGGGCTTGTGAATCACCAAAATTATCTCTGCCATTACAGTTTATGTTCTAATGCTATTACACTTTAAAGTGTTAAACATTTCTAACGTCCTTTGAATGTGTGTAATTGACAGGAATGTATTGCTTTATTATAGCACCATTCAGTTTTCCAAGAGGTTTCTATGAAGCCACTCAAAGGGAGTGGGATGATTTAAAAAGCAGAACTAAATTAACCTAACCTTCACAGGGGAAAAAACCCACACACATCTGATTCACCTTAATCACCAATTTGTGTCCTCTTCTGAGGAGGTTTTGTGTCCTCTTTGGAAGGTTTAAGTAGCGCTGGACAGAATCTGATTCATAGCGGCAAACATTTCAAAGGGATTTTATTAATCCTCAATCAATAGCAAAACACGTCATTAGCTGGAAAGCAGTAACTTCCTAATTATTGGTGGCACAAAGAATTTCCTTCTTCCCAAAATAGGCTGCACAGGCCTCTTTGACCGTCAACAATCCCTCAGAAAACTTGTTCCAGCTAGGAGCTAATGTCTGTCAAAGCAACAAATTGGCTGTGTATTTGAACTTCTTAGGCAGTGTATATCCACCAGAGAGCTTCAGTTAAGGTGCTCCTAATATGCAGACTCCAGTCTCTTCTTAGTTTACAGATGGAAGAATCTGTCAATTTTGGTTTTTCTCAGTTTTTTTGCCCCTCCCCATTCTTAAATTCACTTCTCTACATCACTTTGCATTTTTTTAATCCTCTTAAAAATTCATCAACATCCTAGTGCAAATTTCTCCTAATATACACATATTTGTATACACATTTCCCCAGCATAACACATTTTTGTATGTTATACACAACTGCATATACTGGAGTAACATGCACATTATAAACACATATGTTAGTGGAAATATGTGATTTTAATGTGCGTGTTACTCTGGTCTGTGCCTTTGTCTACCCATTTGTGCAAAAAAATGTAAAGGTAAAGGAGCCTTGGACGGTTAAGTCCAATCAAAAGTGACTATGGGGTTGAGGCACTTGTCTCACTTTCAGGCCAAGGGAGCGAGCGTTTGTCTGCAGACAGCTTTCCAGGTCATGTGGCCAGGATGCAACAGAACACCGTGATGGAAAGCAGGGTGCACGTAAACACCATTTACCTTCCTGCCACAGCGGTATCTACTTATCTACTTGCACTGGCATGTTTTCAAACTGCTAGGCTGGTAGGAACTGGGACAGAGCAACGGGAGCTCACCCCGTTGCGAGGATTCAAACCACCAACCTTCCAATCAGCAAGCCCAAGGGGCTCAGTGGTTTGGACCACAGTGCCACCCACGTTCCATCCATTTGTGTACTGATTACTTGCAAAATTTGGAAGGGAAAATTAAATTGGTTCCCCTTTTAATGTGAACAAAGCTGAAGTTAGCACCCATCCCTACACATGAGAAAAAGACATTATAGTGTCCTCCCATTAAGGTGTTTTAAGGTCTTCAGAAAAGGACCTGTTTGCAGTTTAGGTGAACGGCAGCTAGAAGCCTCTCAGATACATGCCCTCCAACAATTCTCCAATGAACATAGGGACATCCTATAAGTTAAAGAACTTGCAGCCCCTTCTTGACATTCCTAATCAGCTTCCTGAGGCAGCCTCTCACTCTTTCTCATGGTAGAGTTGGCCCAGCCCCAGTCATACAGCTGTCCTTTCATATACCTGAAGGTAGGTAGATTATTGTAGAATGATGGCAGGAGCAAAGTTAGGCAAACAAACTGCCAAGACAAATAAGTGAAATGTTCCTTGTTGGATGCAAACCTTAAAAAAACAGAAAGCACACACACACACACACACACACACACAACCATAAAAGACAAACCCTCAAGTTTCTAAAATAGTTACTTGTACGCATGCAGAATTAACATACATATAAACTTCATTTTGATGTGGTCCACTGTAACCCCATGTTCTTCAGAGTGTTGTACCCTCAATTTACCAAATATATATTGCCCTTGAAAGAATAATAATTTCTCTTCCCTTTGGCACTGCAACGCCAAATTTACAAGCCTGCTGTGCTTCTTATGCATTTATTTTCAAAGGGAACTCTTTATGCTAATGTAGGGAAATGCTCGAATTGGCCCAGTATGTGGCATTTATGTGTTCTGCTGCATTTCCAAGAAACATCAAAATATGGTGTTTTGTAGACCTTAATTTCAGTATTATACAGGGAACACTGCAAGAAAATACGAAACAATTTGATTATCTCAGGATATTATTAAACATGGCATTCAATGAATCTTCTCTTAACAGTGTACATTTAATGTGCCATTCCTCAGGATATAATCAAAGTACAACAAATCAGTTATGTGTCAGATATGGAAATTTTTAAATCTCAACAGTGTACACACACACTTTGCATTACTTATAGACACACACATATATAAATATTAGCACTTTCCCAGTAGACTTTTCCCTTTTATTCTTTCTGAATATATTAGTATAATGTGCGTCTGATGCATATTTGATGTATTGCTACTATTGTGCTATGAAGTTTAGAGACTAAAATAAACAGTGTAAAATAATAATAACACTAATTCAAGAGAAAGGGAATAGCTAAGGCCTGCACGCTTTTGCTGTTTCACCTCTATAATAATGCTAGCCTCCTTGAGATTGGTTAAAAACAAACAAACCCCAAACTCACCCATATTGTCCAGAGTCATACCCTCTAATTTACTCATATTAACTCTCCTATTTTGAATCTCAAGGTCTGGCAAAATTAAGCATTTTAACTAGATCTATAATGCTTCAAGTGAAATCCTTCCCCTCATGAGATCTTAGCTTGAACAAGGATGGGGGATTGCTGCAAACTACTACTTCATTGGCATCTATCTGTCTTAAGAGACAATGGAAGAGTGTGCCATTGCAGATAAAGTCAAACCATTGGAAGTTACAGGACCTGCTGTGGCTGTAGAGACCAATATGGGAAAGACATGTTTTATTGTAGCTGGGGCAGATGAAGGCAACTTGTTTCACTGTTACAGATGCACCATGGTGTTTTCTCTTTGTGTTCCTCCCAGCAGTCATTTCTCCTCTGGTCACTGTTTTGCATACCTAACATAACTGTGTCAAATTGAAGTTACACTGTATAGAAGGTTGTTCTGCTAAACAAGGCTTGTTCCAGAACAAGTCTTATGCTGGGTGGGATGAAACCAAATTAAGGGACATGGGCAGTGCCAGATTAATGTATAAGCTAAACAAGCTATAGCTTAGGGCCCCACTCTCTTGGGAGCATAAAAAAAAACTTAAAGGGGAAAAAACTGGATGTACATTTCCAAAATATAAGATAAAATACAAATAAAATCAAACTTACATACAGCAACAGTGTTTCGTGTTGTGTAGGCTCCTATGAAGTAAGTAATAGGCCTCGCCTGCTGGCCTGCTCCCTAAAATATAGGGAATGTTGGGAAAGATTGAGGGCACAAGGAGAAGGGGACGACAGAGGATGAGATGGTTGGACCGTGTTCTTGAAGCTACCAGCATGAGTTTGACCAAACTGTGGGAGGCAGTGGAAGACGGGAGTGCCTGGCGTGCTCTGGTCTAAGGGGTCATGAAGAGTCGGACATGACTAAACGACTAAACAACAACATATATAGGGTGCCTACATTCTGCTTGGACAGGTTGCATGGCAACATGTGCAAATGGCTTTAGATACCTATTAAAGGTAAAGGTAAAGGTACCCCTGCCTGTACAGGCCAGTCGTGTCCGACTCTGGGGTTGCGGGCCCATCTCGCTTAAGAGGCCGGGGGCCAGCGCTGTCTGGAGACACTTCTGGGTCATGTGGCCAGCGTGACGAAGCTACTCTGGTGAGCCTCCACCAGCGCAGCACACGGAAACGCTGTTTACCTTCCTGCTATAAAGCGGTACCTATTTATCTACTTGCACTTAAGAGTGCTTTCGAACTGCTAGGTGGGCAGAAGCTGGGACTGAATGACGGGAGCTCACCCCGCCACGGGGATTCGAACCGCCGACCATACGATCAGCAAGTCCTAGGCGTTGAGGTTTTACCCACAGCACCACCCGCGTCCCTTTTTTAGATACCTATTAGGTCCATAAATTACCATATAGCATATATTCAACACACAAAAACATTGACAATTTGTTGTTGACAAAGGACAGCTGGACATATAATCGGCCCCATTACCTTCAGGAGCTTAGGGCCCCATCAAACCTTAATCCAGCCCTGGGCATGGGGGAAGAGGAATGGAGGAGTGGTTAGGATAGCTGAGATCCTCTGCTCCATCAGGGATCAGTTAGGTACTCACAATGGTAGTCATTACTATGTCATGTCTAGGGCTGGGTGATACATTGTTATATTATCCAAAACCAGTTTTGAAGTCCATATTGGTTTCATAATTTTTGACCTGGCAATATATCGTGAATCATGGTATGTGCATATGCTATGCAAAAATCACAATGTGGGGAAAATTGTGAAGCCAGCCAATGCCTCTACATAACTCAATCCTTATTTCACTCCCCTATCAACTGTTCTACAGGCTCTTCCACCTATCCCCAAGTCAATTTTGGGGACACAGAGGAAAGAGAGTGAGAAAACTCCAGTTGTGCAAGTGGAAGTCCTTGCACAGGGCTTCTGCTATCATGGCTAGTTAGGTGAATCCTGCCCCTATGGAGGGTCTCAAATGTTTCTCTGAACAAATACCACTACTGCTTATTTGTAGTGTTTTGAAGCTCCCAATTTTTTTTCCTAAGCTTAAGTTTATGAAGGATCATATCCCACCAATGGATTTTATTCCAAAAGTGGCTGGCACAATCAAGTTCTCCAATACTATAAAATATGACCAAATCAAAAGGACAGGGCTTCAGCTGAATAATAATAATAGTAAAAACAATTGACTTAGAGTTGTTGATATCGTAGAAATACCTCTGAATTTTGAGAAATGAATATTAATGGAGGGGGGAATATATTTGACCAGAAAAAGTAGTAGAAGAAAGGAACTTTGTAGGGGTCCAGAACAGATGGATGTGAGATGAAGAGAAGCTGCCAGATCTGAAGATTGGAAAGTCATTGTTAAGAGAAACACAGATATAGAGGTGATTCAGTAGAATTGAGTGAGCAGTGCAGTGAGACACTGGACTGAGGTCAACATGTCTTCATTAAAAGAAAGAAGATGGCCACAATGACACTGTGAACAATGGTTGTCATGGTAGCCAGAGCAAAATCCAAACCAAAATGGGTCAAAAGTGCTTTAGTGATACAGGTAAGAGGACAAGTGGCTACCAGCTCTCTCAGTGATGAAGGAAAGGACAACAATGTTTGCCATCAAAAGCTGACATTTAATGACATGACGGTTACCTTTATGAAGTTCAGGCAAATTACAGAAGCCGAGCACTCATGGGAAATGGCGCCACTGAAAGAGCTAATAATTGCGACCCAGGACAGTATTTGTTGTCTGTGATGGCAAAAGAGTTGTAGATGCTGACTATTAGCATTAAAAAAAAGTTGCTAGCAATAACCATCCAAGAAAGGGATATTGGGGTCATGGCAGAACCACTGTGCAATGGAAATCAAACAGCAGCACCATCTATGGATGTGATATGGCTGCATACCTTCCACGTTTCCCAATGAACATTGGCTTCAACGTTTGATGAGACACTGCTGCATATTCCATATTTGTCTTCCTTCTGCCATGTTCCTCCTGCAGTCAAGGGACAAACTACTCAAGGCCAGCCAAGTTATTTTAGCACCTGAGGTAATTCCAGAAATGTTCCTCCTTTCCTCTGACTGGAAAAATACCATAAGAATAAATTAACAAGTTGTTTCCCTTTGATACCCCAAATCAGCCACCTCATACAACCTAAAGGTAGAGCCCAACCCTGAGTGCCTCTCAGAATATCCACTCACCTGGGGCTCTGGGGGAACAATGTTTGTCCCACTGCATAGCCATGGCCAGTTTTGGGAGACCGCCATAGTCCTGTGCAGTCAGGAGAGGGCTGGCCACTTGGTGGCAATTTCCTCCAGCCATGCCAGACCCACCAAGCTGCCGCATGGCCAATCAGGACTGGTTGTTAAACCACTCTGGAAACTGTGACTCTGAGGGGAATAGGGGTCTCCTTAATAAATTTCAGGCCCCAGGATACTTTGTGAGGTGCCATGCCTGTTTAAAGTAGCATGCTTATCTTTTGAATATATAGTGAAGCTGGGGTATGTGGCTTTCTTGATTGTGAAAAGCATCTGTAAAATAATGCATAAATTGGGATCTTCTGTGCACATGCTGGTTGCTTTAGAAATCAAAATGGGATACACAGGAAGAGTGAAGTGCTATTCAGATTTACTAGCTGACCACAGAACCGAAATGTATAACAAAATGTAGAGATCCCCTTTCACTGTAATTGAAAGGACAAGGGTCTCAAGCAACTGTGGTAATTTTATTATTATATTCAAATGAAATCTCATCTCATCATAAAACTGCCTGAGCTATCCAGCAATATGACTTGTAGGTGTCTTCATGCAGAGAAGGCTTCAAATAAACATTAAAATATTTATCAAAATTGCAGAGCAAAATAAATGAAGTATAATGCTGGGTTTGTAGTCTATATTTAGGTTTGTTTGCGTCTTTGTATTGAAAAGACATCAAAGTATTCAAAGGAGAAAAACATTAGAATATTCATCAAATTTGACTGGAAAATAAACAGTAACTATGCTGTATGTTATTCTCTCTTAGCTTTCTCAATTCATTATAATTTCTACAATGGGGTTTATATTTTATCGGACCAGTCCTACCTATTATGATTGAATTGTTCCCGGCCATGGCTGCAAAAAAGAAATGGTGCAGTGTCAATTTTCACATCTGACCAGAAGAGAACATTGAACAATTCTATCCCAAAATTACCGTAATCTACTATTTCAGCTCAAGCATGCCTAAGGCAGCAACCAAGGGATGAATGTCTGTTGGCTGATGCTGGAGGAGAAGTTAGCAGCCAGCAGCAGTTCTATTTAGCTGACTGCAACCTCTGTGAGCTGGTGACCAGGACTTGTAAACAGAGGCATTTGTGAGGGTGTTTTGAGGGGGAGGCCCTAAGTGTTGTCTCATGGTGTACATAGGACCAAGAGACATGGACGGGGATGGACCTGCGGCAGTGACCTGCAACATCTGTCCCATGTTTGTCTTCCTCCCTAAGAATGTGCAAAGCCAGACCTGCAGATGAGCAAAAGCAGGTTGCCTTGCTGGAAGAGAAGGTACAGCAACTTGAGGCCCAACTATTCACACTTTGAGATACTGGGCAAGATGCGGAATTTCTCAATAGAGCAAAGTGAACTGACCTGGAACAGAGGTGCAGGTGGGAGGAGGAAGACCTCCCATTGCAGGAGTGAAACCCCAGAGGAACGTGGCACACAGAAGCAGAACTTTCAGTATCCATGCTGTGTCACCGGAGCTACGAAATCAATTCCATGCCCTTACCTCACACACCGATTCTGGGCCAGAGGAGCAAGGACAGTAGCTGTGTACCTCAGAATACACCAAGCTGGCTGTGGAAGGTACAGTGTACAGAACAATTCCGGCAGAGAAAGAAGTGGTGGTAGGTGACTCCTTACTGAAGTGGAAAGAGGCAATAGTGGTTGGAAGTAACAGGATGTCTCAAGAAGTTGTCAAGTCCTAAAAGTCCACTGACCATAATCCCATCCTTCTGATTCATGTGTATAAAAAAATGCTGCTAGACACAGTTTTTGACATATAGCAAAAGACTCAGCAGCAGGAAGAAGAAGAAGATAATTGAGGAGGAGGAGTTTGGATTTGATATCCCGCTTTCTCACTACCCTAAGCAGCATCAAAGCAGCTTACAATCTCCTTTCCCTTCCTCCCCCACAACAAACACTCTGTGAGGTGAATGAGGCTGAGAGACTTCAGAGAAGTGTGACTAGCCCAAGGTCACCCAGCAGCTGCATGTGGAGGAGCAGGGACGCGAACCCAGTTCACCAGATTACGTGTCCACCGCTCTTAACCACTACACCACACTGGAAGGTTTTGGCCAAGAAAGAGATAAGGAAATACTGGAAGTAAAGCACTGGCTGTGTAGATTGTGGTGTCAGGAAAGATTTGGCTTCTTGGACCATGGTCTTCACTTTTTTTGAGGAAAAACTTGTAGCAAGAGATGGGTTGAACCTCACAGCAGTTGGCAATAATGTGTTAGCTAAGAGTCTTGCAAACATGATCAGGAGAGCTTTAAACTAAATCCTAACTGGGAGGGAGACAATATTACAGATGGAAGGGGAACACCTCACACTGGGCATAAAAGCTTCATTGATGTACAAGAAACAGAGGTGGTACTACAGAAACCTGCTAAAGGGCAGAAAGCCACAAGAAGAAAGCTGCTGGAGGGATTGGCTTGTGGCTTCACTTGTATCTATACTGATGCACAGAGTATGGGAAACCAGCAAGACAATACAAGAGGACAAATATGACCTAATAAGCTTTACTGAAACATGGTGAGATGACACTCATGACTGGAATGTAGAAATTGAAGGGTATAAGCTGTTTAACAGGAAGGGAGGAGAAATAGCATTATATATAAAGGCTGTGTACACTTGTAAAGAGATCTATGACCTGGAGCATGGAAAGCAGATTGAGAGTATATGGATTAAAATTGTAGGCGAGAGAAACAACAGTGACCTTACTGTGGGTGTCTGCTATAGACCTCCAAGCCAGACTGAAAAATTGGATCATGCATTCCTACAGCAGATAAACATTCAGAAAGACACACAAACACACACACACAGAGAGAGAGAGAGAGAGAGAGAGAGAGAGAGAGAGAGAGAGAGAATAGTAATGGGAGATTTCAACTAACTGAAATCTGCTAGAACTCAAACCTTGCCAAGAATGTAAGGTCCAACAAATTTCTCCATTGCCTCACTGGCAATTTCATTTTCCAGAAGGTGGAAGAAGCAACAAGGGGGTCATCTACCTTGGACCTGGTCCTCACCAACAGGGAGAAATGGATTGACAGTGTGGAAGAACTGGAAATCCTGGGAGGAAGTGATCACGTACTTGAGTTTCATGATACAGAGGCAGGGGAAAGCTTGAGTGTAGTCGGACATGCACTCCGGAATTTAAGAAGGCTGTTTTCAAAAAGGGTGAGATGTTCAGAAATACTCAAAGAGAAGGGACTCCCAGATGGATGGGAGTTTCTCAAAGGTGAATAATGAGGACACAAATGCAGACAATTCCAACATGAATGAAAAGTGGGAGGCATCTAAAGAAACCAGGGTGGCTGCATAAGGAGCTTGCAGATGACCTGAAATTTAAGAAGGCCATATATAAGAATACAATTATTCATGAAGGAAGAGTATATACAAGTAGCCAACACTTGCAAGGAGAAGATCATATGGGTCAAAGCTTAGTATGAACTCAGACTTGCAAGAGAGGTTAAAAATAATAACAGTGGTTATCAAAGGTTTTTTAAATATTTTCCTAGGGGTTCCTTTTGTTGTATGCTGGGTACGTACTTGAGCACTTTTCATTCGGAATCCTCTCCAGGAAATCTGTGTTTCTCCATTCACTCTTCACCTGTTCACATTCCCTGGCTGTATCTATCCACCTTGCTTGATGGGGCTGAACACGCCAGAATGAGGGAAATCAATGATAACACCCACCCAAATTCAACCCCACCCCCAGGTGGTGGAATAGCAGTGTGTTTTCCCCAAAATAGCGGTTTCCAAATGTTCTTCTTCATAACAGGGTACTTTTTTTTGGGGGGGAGGGGGGATCATTGCTTTCATTCTGGTAAGAGCTAGAAGCGTCTTTTTCAGCAATGAGAAGTCCTAAAGAGAAACTGGACTTTAGCAGGAGTTGTGGAGATGGTGGGAGGAGACCGCCCTGTTTGCAGATCTGTGGATACTCTGAAAAGACCTTTTCATGAGCGGTTACAAAATCTGTTCATGAAGTGGGGCAAATTTATATTCGGATGTTCCCTCCACCAAGCGAGATTGCATTTTCACAAGGAAAACTATGCCACAGCAGTGGGACACCGTGAAAAGCTCCCACACATGGGGGAATTACTGGGCATGAAAACTGGGTATAATCCATATTGAAAGAAAGGTATGGACAGGCCATAACTGGTGAAGTCTTCAGTGACAATTTGCATGTGACTCTCCTTTGGAAACCTTTGGGCAATTAACCTGGACAATTTGGGCAATTAACTAGCCTGAACACTGTTGAAACTTTTGACTGTCACACTCTAACAAGTGTCTGTTAAAGGTACCCATCAACACCTTGCGATTGTATAATTCCACTCTGCTAAGCTTTCAGCACTCCCACCCACGGTATGCTAATTACAGGCATCTGAGCATCAGAACTGACACCTCTCCATTCCACATGATATAATGGTTTGTTTAGACACTTCTTTTGCTCTTCCACCTATCATTGCTTGAGACATAAATGTGGGGATGTCATCTCACACCTCATCCCTTTTCCCTTCTGCAGGGCTCCGTTCCTCCAACCTCAAATTTCTACTCCTACCCCCATTGCACCTTCCCTCCCTGCAATGTGCTGTTTCTCCAGTGAACTTTCCACACATACTTCTTATTTTGTTTTTGTTCAATCTATTTTATAACACCTTTTAAAGTGTTTTTTTTATAGCGATTTTAAAGCCTTTTACGGTTTAGCAAACTTGGGAGTTTTATATCTAAACAAGGGTCAGCACCTCCCATCTATCTTCAAGAAAGCTGAGGAAATGACCCTTCCCTGAGAGGAATTCCAGCAGGTGGGAAATATCTATCTCCACTGCTACCAGCCACAATACTTTGATTCTTTAAAAAGCACACCCAAAAAACACCTTCCTTTGTTCATCAAAGACTATTGGCTATTCATAACAGCCTTGATTCTGATAACCTTTGATGGTATTTGTGCAGTTTTTGTACAACTGAGTTGTCTTTTTCCAAAACCAATGGCAGCTTTGCTTTCTAAGCGTATATATGTACAAACGAATTTGTATATGGAGATGCAATCTGTGCCCAATTATGAACATTTAAGTGCAATTTATTTTTAAAGTGATAATTGCAGTTTAATACCTCACTTGAAAACATATTTACTTAGATGTAAGCCTATTTTATTTTGGTAGAATGTCTTTCTGTGTAAGACCTGACTCAGAAGTGAGCAGAGTAATGTGGGAGTTAACTTCTTCAAAGTCCACCCCATGATATTCTAGTAACATCTGAAGAAAAGAGCAGAGATTGCTATACAGCCTTCCCATGCTAGTGTTAACAATCCACGTGATCAGAACAGAAATGTTACCTTGCTAGACCCAACCAAAGTCCAACGAGTCCTGCATTATTTTTCCAACATGGAGGAACCAGAGACAGTAGCAGTGTACTGTACATGCTCCACATACAGAAGGCACCAGGTTCAATCAATGGCATATGCTGTTAATATGTTCCAGTGGTAAATTATGAGACGAAGTTCTGCTTGAAACTCTGTAGAGCTTCTGTAGGGGAGCAGGTGGTACTGTGGTCTCAACCACTGAGCCTCTTGGGCTTGCTGATCAGAAAGTCAATGGTTCGCATCAGCACAAGGGGGTGAGCTCCCATTGCTCTGTCCCAGCTCCTGCCAACCTAGTAGTTTGAAAGCACACCAGCACGGGTAGATAAATAGGTATTGCTGTGGCGGGAAGGTAAACAGCATTTCCAAGCGCTCTGGCATTCGTCACAGTTTGCCATTATGCCTGAAGCGGTTTAGTCATGCTAGCCACATGGCCCAGAAAGCTGTCTGTGGACAAACACCAGCTCCCTTGGCATGAAAAGTGAGATGAGTGCCACTACCTTATTTATTTATTTATTTATTTATTTACCACCCTATACCAGTCGCCTTAGACTCAACTTAACCGTCCAGTGGTCCTTTACCTTTTTTAAAATACGGGTGGGTTAGGTGAGCAACCAGATGCCATCAGAAGCACACACACAATGACAATTATGGGTTGACAACTCTGGTGTGAGGAGGAAGCATGCCATTGAGTGAATTCACACAGTTCTTCTCTCCAGATGTTACCAGAGTAATGTGGGACTGGACCAACTGGAAAGTGTTCCTGTGTTGCTCTTAGAGCATGTTAATCAGATACCAGTCAGTCATTGATGGTTCACTGTTGGAAAGTCTAGTACTAGACACACCCCCCCCCCAAGGTACCATCAGTTGGAAAGTTGTGTGGTAGCCATCTAAACTTATAGCCTTAACTCGTACATGTGGATAAAGCACACTTGTGTGAATAAATCTCTGTTTGCCTTCGTGTTCACTATGAGACAATGTTGGTTTTTCCAATCCCTAGAGGGGAAATTTGGCAAGAACCCCAACTTCAGTGTAATTGATGGCAATGGAATGTTCTAATGCAGAAAAACAGTGTCACATTAATTTCCACATGAATCAGTCAATCACCGGCTGCCATGATGTCTTGCATTTCTGCTTGCTAATGAACCAGATAGAGATATTTGTTCATTGCTGGTGTGTAGAGCTAAAATAATGGTCTTCATGCAAATCAGCAAACATGATTGGTGATCTTGGCATCACAAAGTAATAGGGGAAAGCAAGCTGAAGTGACCGAAAAGAAAATGGGAGAATCAATGGAGAAAACAATGTGCCATAGCAAATAAGGAGGTTGAGTCAAGGAGGACAGACCTAGCCACAGACATTAGCAGGAGTGGATGAATGAAATTACTATTTCAGAGGCAACATAATTTAAGTGCCAGATTGAAAGGGAATAATATTACATTTGTGTTCCGCTTGTGAGCTTTCAAAAGCATGTGACTAGATTCTGCTAGTACTATAAGATTGGGAATGTCCTGCCTGAAACCCCAGAGAGTCACTAGATGGAGCAGTGCTCTCATTCATTATAAGGCAGAATGAAGATTTTGGAACTCCATCTCGATGCCCGGTGGACTGTGATGCCAGCTAGAAGAAGAAGAAGAAGAAGAAGAAGAAGAAGAAGAAGAGAAGAAAAAGAAGAAGAAGAATTTATTATTTATACCCCGACCATCTGGCTGGGTTTCCCCAACCACTCTGGGCAGCTCCCAACAGAATATTAAAAACATGATAAATCATCAAACATTAAAATCTTCCCTAAACAGTGTTGCCTTCAGATGTCTTCTAAAAGTCAGATAGTTATTTATCTCCTTGACATCTGATGGGAAGGCATTCCACAGGGCGGGCGCCACGACTAAGAAGGTCCTCTTCCTGATTCCCTGTAGCTTTGCTTCTCACAGTGAGGAAACCACCAGAAGGCCCTCAGAGCTGGACCTCAGTGTCCAGGCTGAACAATGGGGGTGGAGACGCTTCTTCAGGTATACTGGGCCAAGGCCATTTAGGATTTTAAAGGTCAGCACCAACACTTTGAATTGTGCTTGGAAATCTACTGGGAGCCAATGTAGGTCTTTCAGGACCGGTGTTATATGGTCTTAGTGGCCACTCCCAGTCACCAGTCTAGCTGCCACATTCTGGATTAGTTGTAGCTTCTGGGTCACCTTCAAAGGTAGCCCCATGTAGAGCACACTGCAGTAGTCCAAGCTGTTTGGAAAGTATCTGGGGTAAGTGATATTTCTTCTATATTCTGCAGTTTCCCTGAAACATGTCATTAAGGGAGCAATCTAGTGCAGAAGAAGTTGGCACAAAGCAAGCCAGCGTAAATTAAGCTGGTGTAAAGTTACACCAAACCCAAACACCCTTTAGCAGTTGGGCTGCTGCTGATCTGCCTAAGCCTGGCAGAGAGAAAACAAGCCTTTAAAACAATGTTCTATGCTTGGCTGCCAAGACATGTGACTGAACTGAACAGGCTTAGGATCCAAACTAATTCTCCCTCTGGTCTTGCCACACCACCAGAATGCCATTTTGGGGGGTTTACTTGGGCCTCAGCTCAGCCAGCTTTGGCTCAGCAGAAATGAGCAAATTATGCCGGCTGAGATGGAGATGAGGACTTAATGCCAAGTTGAGCCAGAGTGCACCTTAAGCTGTTCATCTGAGTCAATATTGCCATAAGATTGCCCCTTAAGTAACAGAGATGGTAGCATCTGTGATAGGATTGCCGTATTTCAAACAGTGAAAATCCAGACAGAAAAATTGGTGACCTTTTTTTGTCAAAGTTGTTGAGCTATGGAATATTGGCAAAAATGGCACAGCTGAACATGGGTTGCCATATGTCTGGATTTTCCTGGACATTTTGGGCAATTTCTGCCCAGACACTGCCGCCGACTGCAGTATTCCAAATATGTCCAGAAAATTCCAGATGTATGGCAACCCTGATCTCTGATAAACTTCTAGATAATTCAATGAAAATGAGACCGGCTGGAATCTGAATCTCTAGAGGCCCTCATAGCAGAACAAAAGCAAAAATTATTATTTTAATGATGACTGATATAATTATCTTGTTTGAATTGTTCACTTGCATCTTTTATTTCACTTTTAACAAAAGACACCTAGCAAGGGCCCATTTGCCCTTTTAATGTAGCTTATAAATTTCTCAAACAAACAGAGTCAGGGAAAGAAGAAACACTTAGCAAGATTACACAGAAAGAGTGACAGAATTAGTTTGATGAGCCACAAAGGAACAGTTTATATCCTGAAAATGCATTGGGCCACATTATTTATTGTTGGTTTGCTTCAAGAAAAGCATCCATTCACTTATGAGAAAAGCAGGAGGAAATTTCACAGAAGACATAGAGTAGAAGCAAAAACTAAAGCTATTTAAATAAAATGCAGTGTTGCAATTCAAAATGGGGTGAATCCAAAGCTAAATGTTAGTTAATTTGAGGCTCATAGTTGCGGGCGCTATTATTATTTTACAACAGAAAACAATTCCCTGTGTCTTTCCCTTCTATTTATAGTTGTTCAAAGTAGGTTTCTAAAAATGCCTCAAAGGATTAGGCGGTTTATATGCCCTTGTGATCACAACAGAGCTGGCTGCCAACGGGAGATGGAGTGCTTCCATGTTCTGGCTGCTCCTGTGCACACATTGCACTCTATAGATAGAGACCATTTTCTATGGAACATAGTTCCCTGAGGACCTATATATGTTTGGTTGGTGCATCGACTATTCTGGAAGACAACACACCAGGCTAGATAAATCACTGTTCTGTTGCAGTCAGGCAATTCCTGTGTTGCTTAAAGAGGCATTTATTGCACAAATGCTTGACTGGTGACAAGCTTAGTTTTCTTCATTGCAAATTATATATGTGGATCTTGGGAAATTAAATTTGCTGGTAGGAGAGCTGAACCTTAGGTGATGTGGTGATGGAAAAATCTCTAGTGGGTCTCGTGAATCAAGAGAAGCAGACTTCACTATCCCAAAGCCTTCCTCCAGGGCTGTCAGGACACCAATGAGAAACTGGAGTAAAGTACTATTTCAGCTATGTACTCAGTTGATATTGAAGATTGCGGTATGGAAATACGGCCTTCCAGGCATCTCAAACTGGCTTCAGGACTCTCCTCCGAAGGCCAAGACACCCAACTGACCCTCCTCCGTACCTGCTTTTGTCTGGCTGGGATATATCCTTGAGCTGTTATAATGCTCCTTGATTACTGGACGGAGGCATGTGCAAAGTAACCAACTGATATTTCCATGCCCAACATGTAGGCGATTGTAAAAAGAATTGCATCCATTGAATCCCCTGCTTTTGGCCCTGGCCCTGCCCACCACTAGCATATGGTCCCCAGAAGAGACCACAAGGGCATGTGGCACTTAGGATGAAAAAGGTTCCTCACCCCTGCCATAGATGGGAGACAGGTGAAACATGAAATGTCAAGACATACACTCCAAGTGTCCCGATTTTGCCTGGATGGTCACAAAATTCCCAAACCATCATGGACTTCTGACTTGATCACAGGGTGTCCTGATTTTCCCCACCAGTGGATAGGGACTAATGGAAACAGCTCCCAGGACAGCAGCAGCATTGGGAAGGAGCTGTTAGGGCTCCTTCCCAAAACCTAGTTAGCCCCATTTTGGTGACAATTCCATTGACATGTACCAGCTGAATTTGTTATTTGAAGGACTGATGTTAAAGAGATATAAATAGGCAGAGATTTCTGCCCGGAAGTTCATTACACATTGGTGCTTCTTCTGTTCCACTGCAGTTCAGCTTCCACTAAAACCTGCATAATTAATCTAACTTTCTGATGTGGCCAAAACATATGCAATTAAATATGTGATTGATTTCAATGGAAGAAAATAATGTAATTATTTGCATAACATATGCAGACTAAAGAAATGTTGATAGTGAATATGTCTTCATTTGTGCAATTTCCATTTCTGATTTCAGGTGGACATAGAAATGGTGGGAATTGCTGTTCCCATTTCCAACAAAATTTTCCAACATCCCTAAGTGACCATACCGTTAACCGATATAAGATGTATCCCCCCCCCCTTGCAAACGAACATTGTTTTGTTTAAAAAATTCAGTTTGATCTGAAATTGTTTCTATCCATCACTGCAACATTTAGATACTTTCCTACAGCTAGAGATCTGGGATGAATCTTTCGCTCCATTGTCTAAAAAACCTCAGATGACAGTTCCAATAGAAAAACAGAGGAGCTTATCAAACTTGGCAGCCTGGCCTGTGTATATGGGCAACTTCCATTACAAAGACTTCTTTTAGAATGAGAAAACAGCCAACATCTGTCATTAGTAACAGAAACGAAGGTTGTCTCTTTGTTGGGAAACATAGAATGGTATATATTTGTTACCTTCGTAAGTGCAGTACTCCCACTAAAATCAATAAGCCTTAGGTGGAGACTAACAGTCAATTTAAGACCAGAATTCATTTTTTTGTTGTTGATGATTTTGTGCAAGAGAAAGGAAAAGGAAAACAACAACACCCACATGTCTCTGTATTGAAGCTAGCGTCCCTCCCCACTCCCTTTGAAAAGATCCTGAGCAAATCATGAGCCAATTGTTAACGCTCATCTTGGCATGGGAGAAATCACCATGTGAAGCCATCATTTGACATTTTCCTTTTTTTGCTAAGAATACTGCTGAAAGCCTTGTTAAATATAAAGGGGAAATTCTCTCCTCTTTACAGTGTGTTAAGAGTTGACAGTATCCGGCATAAAAAGGCACAATCCATCTGTGATTGTGCGTGCATCTCTACGCACGCCTGGCTGCACATGTCTTCCTCACAAGATTCCAGATGACCTTAACAGATTGGAAAAGTGGGCCAAAACCAGCAAAGCAAATTTTGATAGCTATAAATACACTTAGGCAGAGATACACAGATATAGGATGTGGGACACCTGGCTTGACAGCAGTACATGTGTAAATGTAGCCCTCTGACAAGGCTGGCATGAAACATCAGTAGTTCTTTGATATTATGCTGCAGATGGGCAGCCACCTGATACCAGCTTGGGACCTTGTCCAGTGGAGTAAGAGCTGAACCACTGCTGGGCTCCAATTCATGGTGGCTGCTTTCCATGTGAGATTATACAAAATGTCTGACCTGCTGTTCGGTGGCCAGCACAGACTGGTGTAAAGCACCAGCTCAGTTTACATTAAAAATGTCAGTCACTGCTAAAACACATCTGGAGGTGTAGGTGTGGGTGGGGACTGGACTGCAGAGGAGTGGTGGAGGCCACCGCCCCTCCTCCTGAACCTTCCAGAGTAGAGGAGGACAGTATAGATTTACAACGGTGGTTTGAAGAAGGTCATGACTCTGAGACTGAAGAAGGACAAAGCTGGGAGAGAATAGAAGGAGAGGAAGGGCAAGCAGAAGAGTCAGGACAACTGGTGGACACATTATTATTAGAAAACATTCCCGATCCCCCTTCTCCTAGAACTAGGAGGGCTGTGAAAGTGGATGAACAGAAAGCGAATAGACAAAGGGCCTCACGCAGCTACTGTATAAGGGGTTGAGCTGCTGGCGACTGAGAGTAAAAGAGGGGAGGATATTACTTGGAGCAATGCCATCATCCTAGAAACAGCATCCTGTGTATTTCTCTGTGAATATTGAATAAAATACGTTGGTAAGAGCTTCTGGCATTTTCATTACTGGCAGCCTGACATGAGGGAGGGGGATCGGACTCACTGAAGCCCGACAGTGTGTGTTCATGTGTGCGTGTGTGGTGTCAATAGGAAAGTGACTGACAACTGGAGCAGGGGTGGGCCAGTCAGTGAGCTTTGGGGCCATCAGCAGATGCATGATTATGCTGAAGCCTGAAGCCTGATGCCAGGATTACCTATTACCGTCAGTTGTGGTGGAGGATATTGTCCCTGAGGAGATTTCACCCCTCCCATATCCAAGAATCTGCTGATGAGTCTGGTGATTTTCCAGAGAGGAGGGGCAGTGTTCTGCTCTCTACTTATTCTGTTCCAGCACCACATCAGTGTCAGTCAGTGTGTCGGAGAGAGAGAGACTGAGTGTTAGAGATTGTGTGTATAGATAAGGTTGCTGCTAAGAGCAGCTGCAGACACTCAGTGCAGTTCAGTTTTTTAGTTTAGACCTCATTAAGCTCTGTATATAGTTGTGTATATAGTTGTAGATAGAATAAAAGAAGATATTCTACAGAGCTGCTCTCCGAGTGTTTTATATGCTCTGCTATACTCTGCTATACTCTGCTGTGCGATGACTGTCTTCTTGTGGAAGTGAATCCGGTGCTCACAACTCTAAGCTGTGAGTCCACAGCATTTTGACCTGTTCCTGTGCAGAAGGTGGTCTCTGGAAGTGCTACCCAGCTCGCCTAGCCCAGTCAGGCTGAAATGGATGAGTCCAGTTCGTGGCACTGGCTCAAGGGTGATGCTGACAGTCCCATCGTAGCATTGAGGTAGGATTCAGCTACAGGTCAAGAAGACTTCTGTGTGTGGAACGGGCTGGGTTGGTGGGTGGTGACTCTGGCAACAAAATGGCCTGTTTCAGAAAGCAGACATGTGGAGAGGGAAGGGGAATTGGATCAGGATCATGACGTCTGGAGGCAGCTCTAATCCCTTGCTCCTGCAAGGATTCCCTGACTGAAATCACCTCTATTAAACATGCAGGGAAATACATGGACATAAATTGTTTTCTCCTCCAGATTGGTGTGTGTGAAATTTGAAACTGGGCCTCAGCAAGCATTGGACGTGGACACATTCTTGAAAACAAGTAGATTTCACTAAGAGATGGCTGCAAAAATTGCCTCGCACTGGGGAGAAAGCACTCCCCGTTGGATCCGGGAGCATAACGTAATACAGATTTGATTCTCATAAAGACCTAAGTACCATACACATCCCAGGAGCCTTTGCATTTTTCATGATACATTACTGTAAGACAAGGAGACAAGGTAAACCTTTAAAGCAGGAGGAGAACTCATACCTAAAGCAACAACTTTAAGTTCAAAAATAAGCTGCTGGGGAACATTTTACTGTAAACACGGCATTTAATTCAGGTAACTACTGGGATCACTTTAGAGGAAGGAGAAAACATTCTGGTTATTTCTGCAGCCTGTCTAAAAGGCTCAAGAGAGGTTCAGTGGGTTGTTCTGTGACAGTGCACTCTAGAAATATAGTGGCAGAGCGAAATGAATGAAGGGCAGATAACGCCACTGGCCATCTTAAAGGTGTTAGCTAGTACTACACTTGCAGTGAATGTCAGCCTGACTTTACTGCAGGCAGGTTATGGCATTTCTATTTATGATCATATTTCATCGGGAAAGGATAATACAGAGTGGAGGGGCAAACACTCTGTCACATGAGTCAAGAGGACTGACTCATTATAAACAGAAGCATGGTTGGACAGAACAAGTGCACCGCAAGTATACTGAGCAAGAGAACCTGGGGCAAAGGACTTCTTTTTTGCTTGCACACTTCATTCCTTACCCTCCCGTCCTCTCGCCTCCATCATTTTTTAATGTGGAGTGCATGTTATGCTTGTCAACCCGCCGCAATGCCACCAGAAAACAAAGCAGATATTTTGAAGATATTTCCATGAATCTTTCATGGAAAGCACCCCAAGATCCAATAAATATTGACTCGTCTATATACCTATATCCAATTAAACATCAAATTAGCATATACAGTGTTTTTAATACATGGATTCTATCAGCAAAAGTAATGCAATGTAAACTCTCATTTTGCATAACCTGCCCCTAAAACCCAATAAAGAAGAGAAGGCGAGAGGGGGGGGGGTGTTAATAGAAAATCAAGAAAGGGAAAAGATGGGATGGAAAAGAAATAATAATGCACAATTACAGTAGCTTCCCCTCATATTATTTTGTTTAATGGAAAGAATTCACATAAAAATTAAGAGTTACAGCTAGGCACAATAAAATATTATGTAGGCTTGGTCTTCTAAATTTTATGCCTGATGTCAACAGGCAAGGAGTTCTAAAGTGTAGGTGATGCTACAATAAACAATCAATTTCTAGCAACTGAAATAAGTACAACTGTAACAGTTATGTTATTGCAACATAACTTATAGCACAAGCTAAGTGTGTTTGCTTACATGTACGTCCCACTGTGCTCAATGGTACTGACCCTCAAGTAAGTATGCATAGTATTTGCAGTCTAACAATGCCATCATATCTGTGTCGGTTCAGAGCTAAGTCCTATTGAGTTCAAAGGGGTTTTTCTCTCCAGTGAATGTGGACTGCAGCCTTAATTGGCCACTGAAAGGAGGAAAGTGGTGGTTCATTTTTAGTAACCAGAGAAGGAAGAAGGGTTGCTATTCTGTCTTTGCTTTTCCCCTCTCCTCCTTCCCCACCATATGGGTGTAACTGCAAGACAGGATAAGCCAAGCATTAGACCTTTGATAACAGTCAGATAGCATGCAATAGCCTTCCCACAGGCACATGTCAAAACAAGAAGAGATGAAATAAGCATTTCTCTGACAGAAACACACTCTCACTCTGACGTTTTCCCTTTCCTCCCCAATACTAACTGTATCAAAACAATAAACAGCACGATTTGCAAGGGACTTTTAAATGTTTTGTAGGTGAAGAAATTTGACAATTCCAAGATTAAGAACATCCTGCATTCCCCTTTGAGCCAAGCAAGCTTCATCTATATATCCTGTGACATGAAAACAAGACAACAGCATAGGATTGTTCACAGAGTCCCCAAGTGACAGGATTGGTTGCTGGGAGCTCTTTTATAACTTTCTATCCTCTTTCACCCTCAGCCAATGAAATTGCATCCAGTTTCCACAAATCTTAGGAGCTGGTGTTAGCAAACTTCAGACTCGTTAAGGATCTTGTCTTGGTTTTCCTCTGAGGAAATTTGGTTGATAATAATTAGACAGGAGTGCCATGTAGGGTTGCCGTATTTCAAAAAGTTGTTGAACTTTTGTTTTGCCCCAAATTGTTGAGCTTGTTTTGCGAGATCACCAACCCACACGGGCTGCCAGATTTTCTGCAGACATTTCAGTCATTTCTGCCAGGATGCTGTTGAGAATACTGGCTATGTCTGAGAAATTCTGGACATGTGGCAACCCTACTACTGCAGGACTATGGCTCCAATGAGCCTGACCATGTGGGTTGGAACTTCTGGGAACTGACAAAATCAGAAGGCCCACATGTTCCCCAGCCCTCTATTGGACACAGATATTTCCACTTTTCCAAGCAGGAAGAAGCATCTAATGTTAGCGCTAGAGGACTGCATTTCCTTTGGATGAGACAGGATTGTAGACTTAGATGCCTTGAACATGATCTAGTTAATGAGCATCCATCCTGATTGACTTATTATGATTGACTATCAGGTCAAACAAATTTCTAATACATTTTTCTCATCACTTATCACAAAAGGTCTGGGTTTTTTAGGAGGAGAAAAAAGTTTGTTGGACAAGAGCAGCAAATCAATATGCCCATTGCCTAATTTCACTTTTCTGGTATGTGAATGAATCCCTATCCCAAACAGTGACAATCTCTAACCGGCCTTAGAGTATCACCCTAGTAGGTGTTTTGTTTACTAATATATAAGCAGACCACAGTTGTAGCACACAAACTTCTACAAGCAGGCAGAGATGCCACTGTTTCCATATTCTTCCTCTCTCTCTCTCTCTCTCTCTCTCTCTCTCTCTGTGTGTGTGTGTGTGTCTTTATATTAAGTTGGGAGTGGAATTGTTTGAAGGGGAATCCAATTTTGTACCAGGCCTTTGGATTATGCAACAGGGTGGGGTGGGGAAGAAGCTGATGGGAGCTAATTGAGTTGGCCTGGATGACCCTTGGGGCCATAGAACCATATAATTGCAGATTTGGAAGGGAACTTGAGTATCATTTAGTCCAACTCCCTGCAATGCAGCTGTCTCATATGGGGATCAAATCTGCAACCTTAGCATTATCAGCACCACGTTTCAACCAAGTCTCTACAATTCCATGAGTCTATCAGTTTTCCCCAAGAGCACTTGCAACCTAATTTACTTCATATTTATCCAACACCTCCCAACTGAACCTATATCTCTACCCTCTCTGCCTTAGGTCTAGGGTGTCTTCTTCCAAAGTGGGGAGTAAGAGTGGAGATTCACCATCCATCAATAGACACTTACATTCTTTTGCCTAGTTATTTTTTCTAGAATGCATGATCATTCTTTGATTGATAAGGTTAATATAAACTGGGTTGTACATCACAAAGCCCAGAGCCAATTGTGCTTGTAGCTGTTGTTAAATGTGCAGCCATATCCACTGGGATATGGCCAGGTTCACCGTGTTTTCACACTAACCTTTCTTGAGATGGCAGAGGAGGATTGGAGCAACTCCTTAGGATTGGAGCAACTCCTTAGGATTGGTACACAGCACAGAACACAGAAACAGGAGCTGGCTTCTCCCTCCCTCCCTCCCTCCCTCCTTCCCTCCCTCTTTCTTTCTTGGTACCTGCCAGTATTCAAAGCATCACATTTTTGTAAGTCTGCCAATTATGTGCTGTCACCAAAAAGGGAGTACAAAGTGTGTTTTACACATGGATAAAAATGCAGTGGTAATAAAGCCATAAGCGAGAAGACGCACTGCGTACACATAAAGAAGAATACCTTGCAAAACACACTTGACATTCATTCAACATTCCTGGCTGTATTGAGTTGTTGTATGCACTTCTCAATGAACAGTAGAATCCTATGTGCAATTATGCCAAAGCAAAACCCAGTAGGTTGAATTGGGCTTTCTCACATTTAAATGTCGGGCAAACGGTTGCCGAGAAATTTTATTTATTTTATTTTTAATGGAAACTAAACCTTGCTGGGCGGCATAAGTGGGTTTGGCTTTGACTTCTTTGTGCTGTCAGTTCTTTGAAGACTCCCTGAGAGTTTAAAGTGTTTGTCATTAATTTAAAAGGACTTAGAGTAGCGACATGGGTTAATGGTTTTACCAGGAAATAATGCAGTGTCATTACAATACATCATCACAATTCCCAGTGTTCCTGTTCTGCTTCTTCATTGCGGTCGCTGGTGGCATTGATGTAATCTTTCATGATCCACACAGTTTTTTTACAGCATGGATGTGAATTCTAAATCAGAACTAAATGGTCATAGACAAAATGCTGGCAGATTTTCATGCAGGCATACAGTGACCATATACTTCCAATTGCTTGTCATTTTCTAGTCTAAAATGAAGGCGGAGGAGAACAGCAGAAATGTTAGTGTCTCCAATGAGGAGACAACAAAACAAAGGGTGAAAAAAAAATCAGTATGTGTATCTGTCACACCACTGAAAATGGTAATAATTCACTATGAACACACACACACACACATTTTTGAATAATTCATACTAGGCATGGAGAAAAACTCCCCTGGGTGCTTTTGCTGGGCTTATCTAAACTATTTTGCCTTCCCTCAGAATTCTTCAGTTATCTTACTTTGAAATTCACCTGAGGAAACTGCACACTCTCCCCTTTGAGAAATTTCCCCAGTTGTAATGAAAGTTCTGTGGCTTCTTTGAAATTCTCATGTTTTGCCCAAGGAAAAGGTTCCGAGTTCACCCTGTTAGGTAAACTACCATTCTACCCCCACTTTACAGAAGACGGAGGGATGTGACTGACAGCAATGAATGCAAGAATGAACACACATTCGTTTGTTTTAGGTTCTTAATTTATTTAAAATAATTGTAGGTTACCTTTTCGGGACAAACCCTCTCAAGGTGACTTTCATTGTAGATAATCAGTCTGTAATATCAAATGGAATTGTGGCAATGTTTGCAGCCCAACAAAGCCTTGTTAGACTTTGCCAGATCCTTGTATTGGTCTCACCACAGCATCCTCATTTTGAATGAAGCATAGGATCAGGTATAGTGAGTGCTCCCTGCATTGCCGAGCCAACACTGTGGCTCAGTATGCTTAGCCATGGTTATTCCTAATGTTGATTTGTCAACTGAACCTTGGTTAACACCCCAAACATGTGATCCCACCATGGTTTGCTCAGTTCAGATTCACATCTGAATGTTTAATAGCCAGAATACTGCAGACAGAAGCAGTGTCCAGGTGGAAATCACTATAATACTTGGGTAAATCTGCAACCCGTGTTGGCAGTGTTGTTTTTGGAGATTTTCCTTCAAAATATCTGATTTATTTATTTATTTTTTTGCAATTTTGCCAAAGCGGAACACTTTCGTTTCTGGATTTTCACTTTTTCAAATATGGCAACCCTTATGTTTAATGAACACCATTGTTTTACAAAAGCATCTCAGTCATTAAGTATGGTTTATGTCTTCAGATGCAACATTCAGCAGTTGTTTAAAAACCAACCATAGCTTTGTATTATGCCTACTCCGGGCCATTGTCAGGAAGTCCAAACCTTGAATGAAGCCTAGCCTATTCAGTTGGGGGCAGGAGGAGAGAGAGAGAAGAACAAGAACACATTTACAATAGTGTTGTCTTACGACTGGAGGACTTTCCTTCTGTTTTTCTTCCTCCACTGTTTTAGAAGGCAACAACTTCTAAGCATCTGATGAAGCGCCAGCTGCACTTTTATTACAGGGTTCCTATCCCTTTCAAACTAGATCAGTGGGATTCAGGGCTCAAAGATCTTTGTGTTCCAGCTGGAACCAATTTACAAGCCATCATATTCTATTTGTTTCAACTTCTTTTGATTAAAGCAATTACTTTCACATAATTCTAAGACAGAGGCTTTGTCTGTTGAGGCTACAACAGCATTGTGAGGACCTGCTCTTTCGCTCCTATTTTATTTGCCCAATCTGTTATAGAAATCAACCACACATCTAACCTTGCTGTTGTGCCAAATTAATAGCAAGCAGCCGGGTTTTTTTACCTAGCACTGTGGGGTGGTGGAGAGAAGTCATTCGCATCTTTGAATCTTAAAAAGAAGAAAAGTGACAATAAACTACAGAAGACACCTCCTGATGTGATACCTTTATAACTGCTGACTTGTTGCCAGGGAAACTGAGCTCAATTTACTTTTTGCTTAATTAGTACTTAAATCATAATTAAACTTCACATCAATCGTAAATGGCCTGCAAATTGCATATGAGTTCTTTGAAATGGTTAGAAAACACAATGGAATAGAAATCCAAAGGGTCCTTTTACTCCTAGATCTATATGTCCTGTGTTTTCCAGTGGTACCTCAGTGCATCCTGACAACAGTCCCATGGTGCAGGATAGAGTAAGGAGGTGAACACACATATATTTAATGGCAAAACTCTATCTACCACACCATATCAAAACCTATTCTGTTCTTTTGTCTCTCAGCGAAAGGCACCCACATCAGCCACCACAATGTTCATGGACAGATTAGACTTTGTTGTTGTTGTTGTTGTTGTTGTTGTTTAGTTGTTTAGTCATGTCCAACTCTTTGTGACCCCATGGACCAGAGCACGCCAGGCACTCCTGTCTTCCACTGCCTCCCACAGTCTGGTCAAACTCATGCTGGTAGCTTCGAGAACAATGTCCAACCATCTCGTCCTCCATCGTCCCCTTCTCCTTGTGTCCTCTATCTTTCCCAACATCAGGGTCTTTTCCAGGGAGTCTTATCTTCTCATGAGGTGGCCAAAGTATTGGAGTGTCAGCTTCACGATCTGTCCTTCCAATGAGCATTCAGGGCTGATTTCCTTATTAATTTAACATTTCAAACCTTGACTTCCTGCCAAGCCCTGTCTGTCGGTGGCTCTGTTTTTTTGTGTTTGTGTATGTGTGATTTTTTGGAATTATTTTATTTATACTTTTCAAGTTTATACATTTCACTCATTTTATACATTCCATTTTTACAATCATTTTTACATTTCAAAATGTGACTTCCTTCCCCCTCTTTCTGTGGCTCCTTAAATTTGTTTTTAATATCTTCTGTATAACCAAATTAACCTAATTTGCTCATTTATTCATCTTCCTTAATATATACTCTTATGAACTGCAGGTTATTACAATAACCCTGCCAATGGTTTTTATCTGTTTGCAATTTATTTGTAAATATTCAATAAACCATTTCTATTCCTTTATAAAAAGTTTGTTATCTTCATTTCTTATTCTTCCGGTAAATTTCACCATTTCTGCATATTCCATAAGTTTTTGTAACCATTCTTCCTTTGCTGGAACTTCTGCTTTTTTCCATTTTGGGGTGAGTAGCATTCTTCCTGCTGTAGTAGCATACATGCATAAATAAATTTATTTTCAATTTAAGTAGTTCTGTCCCTATAATTCCCAATTTTGGGAATAAGGTTCAAATCTCTGGCTGGGGGGAAAAAAAGCCCTGGTTGTTTCAAGGATAAAATGGGGAGGGGAAGAACCGTGGACATCACCTCCTTGGAGGAGAGGCGGGCTAAAACTGTAATAAATGAATGGTTGCCAGGCGATTCCACCTTGAGAACATAATAAGAAGAGCTCTGCTAGATCAGACCAATGACCCATCTAGACCAATGATCCATCTAGACCAATGATCCATCTAGAACAGCATCCTGTTCTCACAGTAGAGAGACCAGATGCCTATGAGAAGCATGTAAGCAAGATATAAATAATAGAATTGTAGAGTTGGAAGGGATCCTGAGGGTCATCTTGTCCAACTAAGCATGTCCTCACTAATAGAGAGCACGTGTTGCGGTAGGGGCTTACAGGCCACCCCCACTGTTGCCAGGCGGATGTTTGAAGAGACCCAGGCAGGATTGGGTTAAATTGGGTCTCTGGGGAGATTTGTGTGTTGCCAATTTGGAGGAGGGGTCAGAAGTTTTAAATACTGGACGCCCAGCATAGGGCGTCCTCTTGGCTGCTTGCACCAGATCACCCGCCCACCCTCCCTGAATTGGGGGGGGGGGGTTGTTCACTTGACCTTGCTATGCCTGTCATGGGGTCGTCTGCTTTTGAGGCAGGGGCATGGTAGGAATTTTGTCCATTTGGCTGATTGGCTGGTGCCATTTGGTTTTGCCTACTGCGTAGCAAATCGTCACAACTTGTAAGGTTGGCGGTTAGGCATTGGTTAAATTGGTTGGTGGAGGAGTAAGTGCCTACCCCTCCAATGGTGGTGCGGAAAGGCAATTCCGTTAAAGGAATCCAGGGGCTTGCCATTCTTTTCGTCCTTGCCCCTGGCATCGGACTTGGGCCGTGCATGCCTTCAGGAGCATGAGGGTGAGAAGTGAGGGACTGGTGCCCAGCTTCATTTCTCCCCAATATTGTTTCCCTGACTGGCTTCCACTGGAATCCGGAAGTCAGTTCTGTCCCTGGGCAAGGACAGATAGTCGTAACCAATGCCTAAGCAACCACTCACGTGTGTGTATTTAAATAAAGTTATGGCCAAAATCATGCCAAAAACCTTAAACAAAAATTATGTGTGATGTGTGAGTTATTTGGGGGTGGCTTGGGGACCTCGATGCGCAACTTGCAATGCTTGGGTTATCCCATGCAACCTTGGCATTATCAGCACCACGCTGTAACCAACTGAGCTATCTGGCTCATGAACAGAAGAACACACTCTTGAGCTGGATACTGCTCAATCTTTAATAATAATAATAATAATAATAATAATAATAATAATAATAATAATAATAATAAATTTTATTTATATCCCACCCTCCCCAGCCGAAGCCGGGCTCAGGGTGGCTAACAACAATAAAACAGTACAAAAGTACAGCATAAACAACACTCTAAAATCATTCATTATAAAATTAATTAATTCAAGCCACTGGCAACCATTGGGCCAGAGCTCCACGAAGATTGCTGAGGGAGGGTGTCAGGCTGTGCCCTGGCCAAAGGCCTGGTGGAACAGCTCTGTCTTTGCAGGCCCTGCGGAAAGATGTCAAGTCCCGCAGGGCCCTGGTTTCTTGTGACAGAGTGTTCCACCAGATCGGAGCCACAGCCGAAAAAGCCCTGGCTCTAGTTGAGGCCAGCCTAACTTCTCTGTGGCCTGGGACCTTCAAGATGTTTTTATTTGAAGACCGTAAGTTTCTCTGTGGGGCATACCAGGAGAGCCGGTCCTGTAGGTACGAGGGTCCTAGGCCGTATAGGGCTTTAAAGGTTAAAACCAGCACCTTAAACCTGATCCTGTACTCCACCGGGAGCCAGTGCAGCTGGTATAGCACCGGGTGAATGTGATCTCGCAGCGAAGACCTCGTAAGGAGTCTCGCTGCAGCATTCTGCACCCGCTGGAGTTTCTGGGTCAGTCTCAAGGGCAACCCCACGTAGAGCGAGTTACAATAATCCAGTCTGGAGGTGACCGTCGCGTGGATCACAGTGGCTAGGTCAGGGCGAGAGAGGTAAGGAGCCAACTGCTTAGCTTGGCGGAGATGGAAAAATGCCGCCTTTGTTATAGCTGCAATCTGCGCCTCCATGGAAAGGGAGGTGTCGAAGATTACACCCAAACTCTTAACGGACGGTGCTGGCACTAATTGCGCCCCCTCAAGAGATGGGAGTTGCCCCCCCAATCCCATATTGCCCCGTCCCAGCCACAGGACCTCTTTCTTCGAAGGATTTAGCTTCAACCGGCTCCCAGGTAACCATCCAGCCACAGCTTCCAAACATCTGGTCAGTGTGTCTGGGGCCGAGTCAGGATGGTCATCCATCAACAGATAGAGTTGGGTGTCATCAGCATACTGATGGCAACCCAGCCCAAAACTCCGAACAAGCTGGGCGAGGGGGTGCATAAAGATGTTGAAAAGCATCGGGGAGAGTATCGCACCCTGAGGTACTCCACACACCAAGGAGTGGCGCGATGACAATTCCCCCCCAAGCGCCACCCTCTGTCCCCGACCAGAGAGAAACGAGCGCAGCTATTGAAGGACTGTGCCCTGGATCCCCACGTCGGCAAGGCGGTGGTCCAGGAGTTCGTGATTGACCATGTCAAAGTCTGCTGACAGGTCTAGAAGAATCAGCAACCCCGACCTGCCTCGATCCCGCTGCCTGCGGAGATCATCTGTTAGAGCGACCAGAGCTGTCTTGGTCCCATGACCAGCGTGGAAGCCGGATTGGAATGGATCCAGAGCCGATGTTTCATCCAGAAACCCACCAAGCTGTTCAGCAACCACTCTCTCAATCACCTTACCCAGGAACAGAAGATTCGAAACCGGGCGGTAATTGGATAGATCTAAAAGGATCTAATGATGTTTTCTTTAAGAGCGGGCGCACCACTGCCTCCTTCAGTTCCCCAGGGAATGTCCCCGTACCAAGGGAAAAATTGATGATATCCCCCAGGTGGGCCCGCACCTCGTCTGGACACGCTCTAATCAGCCAGGACGGGCACGGGTCGAGAGGACAGGTGGTGGGTTTTCCAGCTCGGAGGAGTCTCTCCACATCGGCTGGGGATATCCGGTCGAAGTGGTCCAATACTGGACCCGAGGACAGTCGAGAGGCCTCCAGTTCCTTTATTGTATCCAAATTGGCAGGGAGGTCATGGCGGAGCAACAAGACCTTCTCCGCAAAAAAGCTCGCAAATGTCTCACAGCTGTGTGTCAAATTGTTATTTAAATTTGGCTGTCCCTCAAGGGATGTTAAAGACCTGATTATACTAAATAATTGAGCTGGGCGAGAGCTAGCGGATGCAATGGAGGCCGAGAAGTATGACTTCTTAGCAGCCTTCACCGCCATCTCGTGTGTTTTCATAAAAGCCCTATAAGATGTTCTTGAGGCTCCGTCACGGGCACCCCGCCATACTCGCTCTTGCCGTCTGAGGTCCCGCTTCATTTTCCGGAGCTCCTCGGTAAACCAGGGAGCCCGGTTTCTGCGGGGTCGCAGAGGGCGCTTAGGTGCGATCTCATCGATAGCTGCCAGGAGCTGGGTATTCCAGCCCTCAACAAGCTCAGTCAATGAGTCGCCAGGGGGAGCAAGGTCCCGCAAGGCTTGGCGGAATCTATCAGGGTCCATCAGCCTCTGCCGGCGAGCCCAAATCGGCTCGCCACCTAAGCAGGGTGGGGGTGGAAAGTCAATCCTTTCATCATTCATTCTTTTTTTTAAGGCAGGCATCCCCAAACTTGGCTCTCCAGCTGTTTTGGAACTACAATTCCCATCATCCCTGACCACTGGTCCTGTTAGCTAGGGATGATGGGAGTTGTAGTCCCAAAATAGCTGCAGGGCCAAGTTTGGGGATGCCTGATTTAAGGGATTTATACCCTAATCCTTCAACATGTTCCCAGGGCAGATGGAAATGATTAGTGCACAACAGATGTCTCACCACACACAGGTGACAATTACTTTTGGTAGCAGACTAGAGACTTTTAGTCAAAGCATAAGAAGCACTAGTATTATTATTATTTTTTAAGGGGGGGAAACACACACGGTCAGCAGACTGGAGCTGTTGCTCAGGAACCTTTTCCCAATGTTAAATCTCCCCAAGGAATTTATACAGAACAAGGAGTCTTGGTTACGGAAACAAGCAGTTTATCTGGCTGTGTGTCTTCAGTAACAGTACTGAAAGTAGTACAACCATTTATCATCAACACTGACACCATCTCTAAGGAAATCTTCAGAGTTCAGACATATCTGAAGTCTTGTTTTGAAGAGCTGGATTTCTTTCTTTTTTCCTCTTTTGCCCTCAGCGCCCAAAATAAAAGAACATTATGATGCTGTTTGGATTTCTCTCCATCTCTGGACACACTGCAGCTCATTTCTTTACCATTTTACTAATTGTTTCATAGACTGTCGTAAGTGGGCAGGGATCAGGGGGAGAAAAATACAGTAGAATGCTGTACCATGTTCAGGATTTGAAACTTCAATAACGGAAAACAATAGAGATTAAAGACAGATACAGACTTTGGAGAAGAAAGAGGGAAATGGACCAAGTCAAGCTGACTTCATTTTGAACAGGAAAACCCATGCAACCACATTGAATAGAAGTGGGTTTAATTGAGCCATCAGACTCGCACAGGAGTGAATGACTGGGAATGAAAAATGGAAGGGGGGGGACTGCCTTAAACCAAATTGAGCACCCATTGATGGTAATAGGCAAGGTAGGTTGGTTCTGCTCATGAAAGGTTGGGTGGTAGTGAATGAATGGGGCAGGGTAGAAAGGGAGAGGCAAATATTAGCAGATCCCCCACTTCCCTGCCTCCTTTTCCTTACTGCTTGATAAATGTGACCCGACAACACATTCTACTTCTTGATGCCTCCAATGATTCTGCTTCCTCCTGCACCAGGGTATTCAAATCAAGGACCACAGGAAGCTGCCTTATGCCTGGTCGCCTGACAATCTAGTGCAGTATTTAATCTGACTACCAGTGGTTCTCAGGAGGCCTTTTCCATCACTTGCTGCCAGCTCTTTTTATCTTTTGATGGCAGAGACTGAACTGGAGTCCTTCTGCTACAAAGCTCTGCTTCTGAGCCTCAGCCTTTCCCTGGGTTTCACACCAGATCTACTCATATTGACTCAAGGCAAAATTGCAGTAGCCACTCTAGTTAGTGAGAAAAGACATGTTTTAAAAAAGAAAAGAACATGCTGCCTTAATTTTATTTTTTGCTAATAAAACACTCAAGGTAAAGCGAAAAGATAATCTATTTATTATGCAACATTTGACCTGTTTGTGAAATTTCAGATTTGAAGTGACCAGTACAAAAGAAGGAATGCCAGAAACTCCGAAATATTTACATATGGAGTAAAAATTTTCACAAATACAAGGATTTGTGAATGTATGTTTCTGCTGCATAGCTCTATACATGCAGAGAACTTTATCATAGGATCCTGCTGCTACTAAGGGATTTTTACACTGTTTCCAACAAGCGTACAATCTGTATACCTGTGTACACAATATGGCTGAGCTATACAAATAGAGCCAGATATTTTTCACCTGGGTTCAATGCAATGTGTCACCAAGCCTGAGACTTGGCTCTTAGACATAGATGCCAACATTTTCCCCTTTTTAAGGAAAATTCCCTTATTCTGAATAGGATTCCTCACAAGAAAAGGGAAAAGTTGACAGCTATGCTCTTAGAGGCTTTCAGCCATCCTACAGATTATAACATCTCCCCATCTCAGCTGCTTGCCTCTATGAAATGTCATCATTATTTCAGCTCTGGGATAATCTGAACTGCAATGCCATGTTTTTCTATATTTTTAATGCTTCAGCTGAGAAATTTTCCATTGGTGTTTAATGGTATGAAAGACAAAGAATGAAATTATCTAGCCTTCATTGCTGAGTTTTTTTACAAAATCTAAATCATTTGCAATTATGTGATCATTGTTTCACTGAACCACAAAACCATAATACTTGGAAGGACCAGAAAGGTTATCAAATCCAATCTCCCTTTGTCAAGGTAAGATCCACAGCACTTAAACTTCCAATGTAGCAAGGAGCCAATTTGTTCTCATATGCCTCCATGGAAAAAATGTATTGCTTCTTCCTATATAATATTTCCCATTGCCATATAGTTATTCTTTTTCTGCATTCTCAGAGTGATGTGGACACAGTGATTCACATACCACTGCTGGTAAAAGTGAATTGATCATATGCTCCATTGAAATAATAAAAAACCCAAATGTGAACACGTAAAATTGCTTATGATAATCACAATTAACTTTTGCTAGATTACACTGATTTAGGTAAGTGGTAAGATACTTCTCTTTCCTTCTGTCAGCTCCTAGCCTTCTGCTTTTTCACAGAAGACTGGGATTAAGCAGCAAAAAAACTATGACTTGTGCTTATCCACCAACCTTTAAGAAAATGATCATTCCACTCATGTATAGGGATTGTGTATGGTTCTCATGACTGGCCAGAATCAGCAAAGAAGAAACTATTGGAAAATGACAGCACCAAGAATGGAAAACTGTACAGTTTTTCTGTGTGTAGATTCATATTGTGCACCTCCCCTCTAGATAAGTAGCAAATTGCTCCTATTTGAATTTAATTCTTCGATAAAGATTTTCAAAGGTCACTTTCATGAAGTCCCTCTCTGAAGATGAAGTGGCAGCCACCAGTTTAGATGGCTTTACAAAATAATTAGATATATGCAGATCCTTTGATGTTAATAACCATAATGGCCGAAAGTGGAGGGAGCTAGTCAGAGGCACTTTGAGATGCTTGAGGAATTCAGTCTTTGTGAATTCTGATGCAAACTAACTTGATCTACACCTCTTGGAGTAAAGTACAGACTGGAACTTAGCTATCCCCTTAGGGTGCCTCCAGACTGCATTTTGCAGAATGGATCCAATTGCATACCGTGAAAATTGGGTTCATGTAATCCAAGTGGATTAAAATGGTCTGTTGCCCTAATTCTCCCTTTTAAAAGAAACTGACCTTTTGCATTTAAAAAGTGTGAAATGAATGAATGAATGCTGGAGAGATGGGGGAACACTCCACAAAAAAATCAGGATGGAGGCTGGTGTTATTACCTCCATGCAAACATAAGAGGATGAACAAACTCCGTGAGAATTTTGCGAAAGCAGATCAAGATGAATGCTGAGTAAATAGGTTATCTGGAGGAGCCCTTAGGTAACCTTGGAAAATCATGCATCTAATATGTTCAGGGAGCCTCCATGAGTACAAAAAGTTCACCATTTCAGGCAGACAATGCGAGTAGAGCTGCTATGCTTGTTCCCACTTCTTCCCTCTCTTTGCTTTATTCACAGACCAATGGAAAAGGGCATTGCTCTCCCTATGCATATTACACATACAGCATAAGTCAGTATTTTGTGCATACAGTGATAGAAGTAAATGTTATTCATAGTTGGCCAAAAATAAATTTGTGCCATCTCAGGAAAAAGAAAATAAGTGTAGCAAACTGTTCTTGCTGATCCTGCCCAGGAGTTGTATAGTCTGGGCAAATAAAACTCTCTTCTCTTCTTTTTAAAAACAAGTTACTCTAAGCACACCCTGTGCTATTTAAAGCAAATGGAAATAAGATCTAAAAGATGTTGGCAGTTTTTGATCTGCCTCTTAGCTTCTGTTTTGATTTTCAGACTTTCCTTGTAAATGCATGTCTGCTTAATGAGTCTGGGTATTTCTCCCCCTCCCCTCTCACCCCCACCCCATTTAAAGCTCTTTTCTAAAGTCAGAAATGTGGCTCATCAAATTATCAGTTTATCATTGCATATACATTTTTCCATTTATGTTTGTAGTTGTATTCATGGTAGAAATGTATTTTCATAGCGTAGCTAATGTCTATTTATCCTGCTCTTTCTCCTTTGGGCTCATTATTTGTTGATGAGATTTTTCTTTCTTTGTTGCTTGCATCTAGGCTTCTTGAAAAGGGCCATTTCTAAAAATACATATTTAGCAACTCTTTCATTCTTTGTTGGAAGCAAATGCCTCCTAGGCAAATCTTGTAAGGCCCATTCAATCCACTGCCAGGGGTTTCCTACTTATTTATTTATTTAACATTGTGAATACTCAGTTTAACATGACCATCAAATTTGTTGCATGTGGCCGAGTGGTATGAATCGATGCACAGCTATGGAATCACAGAGATTTAGGGACGGTCTGAAGTTTAAACCCTCTTTCCTTTTAAATAATAAGTTCAAATACAAGTAGAACAACAACAAAAGATGTTAAAGGAAAAGATACAAAGCTCTACATGCAAAATCAGTTCAAAATGGTTCATTCAACATTCACGTTTCCCCCCCTTTATACAACATATCCAACACAGCTTGAATCACAACTTCTCTTGAGTAGCCTTCAGAAATTAGATTCTGTGGTGCAATCAAATAATGTGGGTGGTTGGGGGAGCAAATATGCTAGCCTCTAATGTCCTCCTCGGCCCCACCTTTAAAAGTTAATGTATTGGATGGAAGGTTTGTAAGATCTGTAAATGTAGGGAGTGGGATGGTCATAGCTCTTTCCTATTGTTATTAAGACTCTCCCTTGCTTGCCTGATTGGTCTGCCTCCTTTGGTTAGAGCTGAGTGCTACCACAGAAACCCTACCCAAAAGTTCCTAGAACTGAGTCTCAAGATGCACCATAGCTTTGAGACCAATCCTAACATCCAGTAGGTAGGGTGGCAGTAAAGCAGTTGAAGATGAATAGCTTCCACTGGGTTTTTTATTATATTGGGTTTCTTTATATTGGCCAGAAAACCATAGAATTGTAGAGTTGGAAGGGACCCTAAGTATCATCTAGTTCAGGCTTCCTCAACTTCGGCCCTCCAGATGTTTTGAGACTACAATTCCCATTGACCCGGACCCCTGGCCCTGCTAGCTAGGGATCATGGGAGTTGTAGGCCAAAAACATCTGGAAGGCCGAGGCTGAGGAAGCCTGATCTAGTTCAGTCCCTGCAATGCAGGAATATGCAGCTGTCCTATATGGGGATCACACCTGCAACCTTGGCATTATCACTGCTCCCATACAAAAGTTGGAGTTTTATACAAAGAGAGAAATCTCACCATCCTCCACTGAAGGAAACTAAAGGCATTCTGCTGTTCAGGTACACAATCCATTCCGGCAAAAGGAAGGTATGGGGCAGGGCAGGTGAGAGCTGTGGAATGGACAGAGTAAAAAAAAAAAGGTAAAGGTAAAAGAGCTCTGGATGGTTAAGTCCAGTCAAAGGTGACTATAGGGTTGCGGCACTCATCTTGTTTCAGGCTGAGGGGGCTGGCATTTGTCCACAGACAGCTTTCCGGTTCATGTGGCCAACATGACTAAACCCCTTCTGGTGCAACGGAACACTATGATGGAAACCAGAGTGCACGGAAATGCCGTTTACCTTCCCGTCGCAGTGGTCCCTATTTATCTACTTGCACTGGTGTGCTTTAGAACTGCTAGGTTGGCAGGAGCTGGGACAGAGCAACGGGAGCTCACACCGTCATGGGGATTTGAACTGCCAACCTTCTGATTCACAAACCCAAGAGCCTCAGTGGTTGAGACCACAGCGCCACCCGTGTCCCAATATGAACAGAGTACCCATGACTTGGGGATTGCCCCAAGGGCCAGATAGAGCAGCATGGAGGGCCATATTCACCATCTGAAGTTCTCTACCTTCCCTAGATGCTATTGCAGGGACCAACTATTAGATTTATTAGGATAGGAGCCCTTTCATAGCAATTGCAGAACCGGCCAGCCTTTATTCAAGAGCAGATGACCAATTGTCCCCAGTGTTTTGCCAGTCCCTCAAGAACTGGATTAATTAACACCTACAGCATGGCATTCACTTTTATGAATTTCTTTTTGGAAATACCTTTTCTGGAGATTAGTAAGCAATGGCATGTTTCCCATAGATTTCAACATGCTGTAAGAGGAGCTGACAGGGCGAGGAAGTATAATAATTTAAGAATAAAAATGACATGCTCCTATGTTTTGAATCTTTTGGTTATCATCTCCATATGCCGTGTTAGCAGAGTAATTAGCTTCATTAGGAGGAGCCTTCTACAAACAGCACATGTTGCAGCCAAATGATGTGGCATCATCCTGAATGCGCAATCAAGGCCGAAGTGAAGATCATCAAACTCCAAGACCATCCATTTTAATCAGCAATGCACCAGGGCAACTAGAATTGGACTCAGCTGTTAAATAGATAATTGTGTTTGTGGAAGAGATGGTCTGAAAAACATACACACTTCTGTCAGTTGACCCACTCTGGAAATTCTTAGTCTATCCACCCTGCTGAAGAAAACTTTTGTTTACTGTTGTGGGCACTTAGTGGGGCATCTAAACCCAAAATCTGCTGGAATGAGAGACTTAGGATCCAACAGATCTCCACATCAGCCAGGGTTACACTGGCATAAGTCCCCAATCCTGGCTCAGCCAGAGGTATCTCAGTAAAAGTCCCTCATCCCAGCTCAGCCAGTACAAAGCAAACTGAACTGGCAATGACTTTGCCAAGCACAGAGTTAATCAGTTTCGGCAGTGGGACCAGTCATCCAGTGAGGGGGTTCTTATGCTGGATCCTAAAACTGTTCCATTGATGTCATGTGACCTGGCAACCAGGAGGAATTTACACTGGCAAAAGGGGAGGTCCAAGTCAATCTCCCAGTATGTTTCCAAGCACAATTCAAAGTGCTGGTGTTGACCTTTAAAGCCCTAAACGGCCTCGGCCCAGTATACCTGAAGGAGCGTCTCCACGCCCATCGTTCTGCCCAGACGCTGAGGTCCAGCGCCGAGGGCCTTCTGGCGGTTCCCTCATTGCGAGAAGCAAAGCTACAGGGAACCAGGCAGAGGGCCTTCTTGGTAGTGGAACAACTTCCCACCAGATGTCAAAGTGATAAACAACTACCTGACATTCAGAAGACATCTCAAGGCAGCCCTTTTCAGGGAAGTTTTTAATGTGTGATATTTTAGTGTATTTTTGGTTTATGTGGAAGCCACCCAGAGTGGCTGGGGAAACCCAGCCAGATGGGCAGGGTACAAATAATAAATTATTATTATTATTATTATTATTATTATTATTATTATTATTATATCTCAATTTGACTAGTTTTCCCTTTGACAGGCTTCGACGAACACAGCCAGGAGCAGCCTTGCTCCTAAATGGGGTTTGGCTCTGACACATTTTATTTTATTTTGATTTATATTCAGAACTATGTAGTGAGACCCTCCCACTTTCATGGTTATGGCTATCCTCATTAGTAGGCACATCCATAACTTTTTAATTTTTTACTCCTGCCACTGAAGTATAAATGTGTTGGAGCTTTGAAGGCACTTGGGACCTGCAAGCAAGTAAGATGGTAATCACCACACTCAGCTGGAGCTCACCAGAGCTCAGCTCTGGCACCTCTTGGGTGGGCGTCACTGCCATTCTAAGAAAACCAAGGAGAAGTTCATGGTGAGATCCGGCACCACTTTTCCTAGAAAAATAACACTGCTCACACTGCTTTTCTTGAAGAGCTGTTCTTCCATCCGGTCTTGGAAATTCTGTTGTCAGATTGCTTTTGTCTTCTAAACACAGCCAGAAAACTTAACAATGTCTTTAATTTCTCCCAATTAAAGGTTTCGCAAAATAAACGGGAAAAAATGCACTTCCAATTTTCTCATAAAATTCAAACATTTAAGTTTCCTGAGGCAAAAAAGTGGAGATTCATGGAATCATAGAGTTGAAAAGTACCCTAAAGGCCATCTACTCCAACTCTCTGCTATGCAGGAATCTCAACTAAAGCATCCATGACACATGGCCATCCAACCTCTGCTTAAACTACGCCAATGAAGAAGAATCCACAACCTGCTGAGGGAGACCATTCCACTGTCTAACAGCTCTTAGTGTCAGAAAGTTCTTCCTGATGTTCAGTTGGAATCTCCTTTCTTGTAACTTGAATCCATGGTTCAGGTCTTATCATACAGAGCAGTAGCAAACAAGCTTGCTTTATCTTCCAAGTGACAGTACTCTTGATATTTGAAGATGGCTATCATATCTCCTCTCAGTCTCCTCTCTTCTAAACATTTGTCCTTATGTAAAACATTTAAAGTATATCACCGAAAGGTAGATAGATAAATGAAAAACAAAAACAAAAAACTACTAACATTTTTCAAGTGGTTTCAACAACTTTTTCCACTATATGTGTTCACTATACTCAGGCAATCGAGGTGAGCATGAGACTTCCCACCAATAACTGCATTTTCATAAGCAAAAACACCCTCCATTGCTTAGACAAATACTACATTGTGTTCATTATCTTTTCCTATGCCTTTTTTTAAAAAAAAAGAAGACAAGGTGTCATTACATTTGGAAGGATGGCACATCATAATAACACATCTACTTTACGTAATGAAAAATCTGGTGTAGCATTTGGTAAAGAAGCAATTATAATCTATGTTAACACAGTATGTGTGTTTTGCTAGTGATTGATAAGCCAAAGACTTAAACGAAGAGTGAGTTCTGTTTGATGTCAGTCAATTTTGACAGATTTCTCACTTACTCCAGCCACAAGGAAGGTGTCGAGTATATAATTTCCTCCCGCCCGTAAATGAGTTTTGAAAGTTCGAATTCTTTGGAACAAGTTTTAGATTGCATGGTTTTGATGAATGTGGAACAACGAATGCAGTTAAGGAAAAACAGAATCAACTCCAATATTCATCTAGCTCAGACCATGGTTGTACAATGTCTGTCTCACCAAACTGAAGATGACCAACTTCTCTTATATTGTGACTTGCTAGCTGCTTCACAACCCATCATTTTACTGATCACAATCAGGCAGGTAGAAACAGGAAGTTTGTTGGTGTGTGGTGGACCAACATACATAGTTGGTGGACTGAATCCTGCTCAGGGAATCTTGACTCAATGTAGGTCAACTCTACAGCTCAAAATAATCAAGATGGTAAAGGTGATAACAATTGTTCTGAGTATCTCATAGTGAGACAGAGATAAGTACAAAGAAGACATTTCTATGTTTCATTTCAGGACTTCCATGAGGCTCACCTTTACTAGATATGTCTTTCTGTATGTGTGAAAAATAATCCAAACAATGACCTGTACTTGTCAACTGATAATGTCTTTTCCACAAGCGGCCTACACCATGAATTGGACATTTTAAAATCTGCTCTCTGCTTTCTTCTCTTTCTAAAAGAAATACTTTTTATGATGACCCTGCTAGTGAACTCCCCTCCCAAATTTGGAGTGGACCCAGTTCAAACAAATTATTTCAAGACACAACTTAAATTATTCTAAAAATTTTGAATATTATGGACTATGTTGAATCAAGGTGCTGCAATACTCCCAGTGCTGGTTTCAGGAGAGCACATTGGTTTATATTCTTATACACACACCTTCAATTCTCCTCAAAGAGTTACAGCTCCCAGAGTTTCATGGGAAGAGGGATTTATTGTTAAAACAATCTGGAAAATGTAGGTCTTTGAGAAGCATAAGGTAAAGGTAAAGGGACCCCTGACCATTAGGTCAAATTGTGACCGACTCTGGGGTTGCGGCACTCATCTTGCTTTATTGGCCAAGGGAGCCGGCGTACAGCTTCCGGGTCATGTGGCCAGCATGACTAAGCCACTTCTGGCGAACCAGAGCAGCGCACGGAAACGCCGTTTACCTTCCCGCCAGAGTGGTACCTACTTATCTACTTGCACTTTGAGGTGCTTTTGAACTGCTAGGTTGGCAGGAGCAGGGACCGAGCAACGGGAGCTCACTCCGTCACGGGGATTCGAACCGCCGACCTTCTGATCGGCAAGTCCTAGGCTCTGTGGTTTAACCCACAGCGCCACATAGGGGTCTCTTAACAAGTCTCAGCATGCTTAACAAACTACACTTCCCAGGATTCTTTGGAGGAAGCCAGGATGGTTTAAAGTGTTGATTCTGCTTTAAATAAATAGTGCAAATGGATTATCAGTTGCTTGCCATCCTAAGACATGTTGGCAGTTGTGGAGGGAGGACAGGAATTTGTACACTGCATAGCTGCTTGCCCATCCCATGACTAGGAGTTGCAGAAATTGTAATAAATTATGGGAAATAGTGGATGTTTGCTTAATATGGAACACTGTCTCTACTCTCCCATTCTAATCCACAGTGACTACCTAGAAATGAGGCCGTTGATTCCCCCCCCCCCCATATATATCAAAGGAAACCCAAAACAGAATTATGGCAGCATTATGATGATTGCTGGGAAATATGGTGGACTGGAAGCCTTCTATAATTATCTCAAGGAACGTTTGCCATGAAAGACAAAACTGACTGTCTCAGCAAATCTTGTGGCTAATTTAACCATGGTGGTAAAACTGTCAGTGGTACCCTTTGCTCAGTAATTGACTGGTGCTAAGGAGCATTATGACCTTTGAAAATGTCAGACTCTGAGATGAACCTGGTTTGAAACCTCTCCCACCCCTCCCAAGCACGGAGATCCCTGTACAAGTTGGAAATTGTTTTGACACTTGTACAATTACTGACTGACACCAAACCCATTTTGCCTTTTGTTTACCTGTGGGGATACTCTACTGTGGAAAGCTGCAGGCGACAATGAGTTTAGCATACTTATTTTATTTGTAGATGGATATCATTTTGTTCCTTTTATATTTCTTTAAGAACTTCAGGCAAAAGGGTAATGTCTAAAGAGGACTCTGAGGGCTGAACACATATAGTCCATTGTAGCTTAAAGGGCTACATTATATTATGGGATGACCATATTCCATGCATTATGTGGCATCTGTATGATGTAATGAGATAAACGTCCTCTTTTTATGCTACTCCACTTCAGCTTCTGGTCCCCGGCTCAAAAAAAAAATCTGACTTTAAAGACACAATATAATATCTGTGCCATCTCCTCTGGTGAAGACCATCTATGTAGCTTGCTCTAGCCATTTCCTATATATATATATATATATATATATTTGCTTTCGTAGATTTTCACGGGTACAGGAATGTAGGTTTTGGTGTCTTCGGGTGTCTTCCCGTGTAAGAGTTGGGGTGTCTAGGCGACGTTTCGACGAGGTCTCACTCGTCATCTTCAGGCTGGTGCTTTCGGCTTCTTGTTACTGGAACAGAGCAGGGTCTCAGTGTTTGAGTTCCTATAAATACTGTTGAGGGGGTGTGGTGCAGAGAGGAAGTTCCCAGGTTATTGTGCCTTTTCTTCTTTTGTTCCTTAATTACTTGGGGGATATCTTGAGTGATATCTTGAGTGATATTCTGAGTACCACGAAATTAATTTTGCAGATTCCAAATTGCTCTTTAACATGGAACATCACCACAAGAGAATAATCATGGAAGCCATCGAGATAGAGAAACACCCTCACAACATGAACAAGCGTGACGACACGTCCCGCCTGCCAGACATCTGGAAATTAGCCCTCCCCACAAAAACCGACACCAGAACCAGAGGCACACAGAACACCATCACCTATCAACCGCACCAGACCCAAACCCAGACCCTCTCCACAGATAAATCACAGACTCCATCCGGTAGCCAAACCATAGTGGCACCTCCGGATGCTGCACCCCCCTGCAATCCCTACACAGATCTGGCTGACACAGGGCACAAAACCACAGCTCGCCCCTATACACGAAGCCAAGCCAGAGCACAACTAAGTGCAGTACAGCCATCTTCTCAGAAAAATCTCTTCACAAGCTCAAAAGGTCAAGACACGAAAGCTATAGCAACTAATCCACACTTAATGACCCACCTAAGTGGTACTCAGAATATCACTCAAGATATCACTCAAGATATCCCCCAAGTAATTAAGGAACAAAAGAAGAAAAGGCACAATAACCTGGGAACTTCCTCTCTGCACCACACCCCCTCAACAGTATTTATAGGAACTCAAACACTGAGACCCTGCTCTGTTCCAGTAACAAGAAGCCGAAAGCACCAGCCTGAAGATGACGAGTGAGACCTCGTCGAAACGTCGCCTAGACACCCCAACTCTTACACGGGAAGACACCCGAAGACACCAAAACCTACATATATATATATATATATATATATATATATATATATATATGATATTTATTGAAAATTTTTGAAATTACAAAGAAAAAACAAAGCAAAAAAAGAAAATAGAAAAAACAAAGAAAAAACAAACCACATCAAACAATACAAAATCAAAAAACAAAAATACACCGCAGACAAACAAGAATACATCCCTCGTTCTCAAATCCTCAACTCTCATTACCTTCTTTTTCTTTGACCTCCTTCTCCTCCCTTTTTTTGTATCCTGATTAATAATTGTGCAGCAAATCCTTTCCATATTTCATAGTATTCTGTCACTACGTTACCTTAATCTATTTTCATCTTATCTTGTAGAGAACCTTAAAAACTTAAAACTTAAATCTTATTTTTACCGACTTCTCACAACCATAATATTCTTACCCAATTCTTTAAACTTTTTTACTAGAGCCAAATAATTTCATTCCAACATTTTTCTAACATTCATCAATTTTATAAACCAATCCTGATAATAAAAAAAGAAATAAAAACAATCAAATCTTCATCCAGCGTCCCTTCCTCCTGGTCCCGGGTTTTGTCAGTCCTTTTTATCCCATTGATCTAGCGCATTAACCTGGCAACCTTATATCCGAGGCCCTTAAATCTCTTCCATGTCCCTTCCGCAGCTTTTCTTCATATTCTCCTTTCACTCGTGGGAACTCCAGCTTGGTGATGTTTTTGACCCTTTTCAACAGATCAGCCCCTTTTCCATAGTCCAGACTCAACTCCATGTGGTATTTAAGAAGATGTTTCAGAATCCCTCCGAAATGGAGAGCCCCCACAGCTCCAAACATCTCACGGCCCATTGCCAGACTCGGAAAGTCCAAACATCCAACCCCCCATTTCCAGACCAGTCCAAACTTTATCTTTCCAAATCTGGCTTTTTCCAAGTTCATTTGTCAAATCCAAAAGCTCTTGTTCCTGCAAGGCCGCAGCTCCCTCCATCTCTGGCGCCCAAGATTCAGCAACATCCTCTTCTCTCATCTGCTCTGTCAGGACACACTCCTGATCTAATTCCTGGGTGGGCTCCACATAGTTTCCCACTGCCTGTTCAAAAATTCTGGCCGCATTAGTCATCAAATCCATCTTCTCACTTAACTGTTCCAGTAGGGCACTTGTTTTACAGAGAGCACACAACAGAGCCTCTGAATACATTGTCCTACAAGGTCACAAGTCCATTCCCACGATTGTAATCTGAGACAGCTGCAAGCTCCCTGGAATTAGTTACAGTTTCACAGTCTCCCTCTGGGGGGGGACTTCTATTTGTTCTTGCAACAAAGTATATTTTTTGAGATATTTTGTCAATATTTGTTCCTTTAAAGTGCGAAAGGAAACAATGGAATCACTATGTTTCTCTTCCTTTAACTATCTGTCAAAAACATTTGTCTCTGGTCAATGAGCTTCAAAACGCCAGTCCTGACACCCCGCTACAGGATCAGGACGGTGGAAAGTTACTTTACTTTAAACTCACTTCTGCAGGTTTAAACAGTCCAAAAAAGATCCCCCTTCTTCTCCTGCTGCCGAAGGGGGGGTTCAAGAATTTTAAATGATGAAAGCCAATCCTTTAAAAGCGATTTTCTGAGCTCTAGTTTACGTTGTCTTTGCTTTACTCTGTCTACAAAGAAACGGAAGGCCGACTTCCTGTTTAGACCTTCCTATTTCAGTACCAAATTAAAATAAATTTTTAAGTCCAATTCCTTTCTTCTCGCAAGTCCTTGTTTAAAGTCTGATTGTTCAAAGTTTAAGTACTCACGGGTGCTTATTTCAGAAGCCAAATTGTCCCAGGAAAAAGGCAGCGCTCTCTGGCAACGGCTGTGCGGCTTCGCTCCACAGAAATAGCAGTTGACTCACAGCACCGCACCACTTCCCCCTCTTCACTTCGGAGCCTATTAGTGGGTTCCTTTGCGGGTTGGGGGCGCGCTAAGGGAGCCCGCCGAGTCCCATGGTCACAGGCTTCATCCGCATGTGATTTTTAGCTGGGTCCCCGCTTCGCCGTAGCGGACGTAACGGAAAAGACCCGTTTCACGCAGAGCTAGTCCCTCAGAGGGAGTCCGCCATTGCCGATGGCGCCACCCCGGAAGTCCTTGCTCTAGCCATTTCCTTCTCTTTGCCTTTAAAAATCAACTGTACCACTTTAACCTTGTCCTTTCCAAATCACATCAACTCACCACCCACAACTTCCTACTGAGGAGCAATCACCATTGGGACTACTGCAAGGGAAGAGAGAATGTTTAACCGTTTTGCTCTCTGTCCTATATTTCTGAATAACATTGTCACACACACACACAGCTGGGGAAAGGAAGGTTTTCTTTCTCATGTACAGGATGCCATTCAGATTTCAGATGTTTGGAAGCAGTTGTTATTCTGCTTGCAGTGACTGGGTGCTGCTAAATCACCCATATCTACCTGAAGGCACCCTACGTTAGACTTCAGGTCTTCAGCTTCTGGGTTCATATATTTCTTTCATTTCCTCCAAAACATTACACAGCAGAACACATTAGTGTCATGACATTCTCTCTTCCAGCACCCTCACTTCTGTCTCTGGTATTATGATGATACCAGTGCCGTCATTGTGATGCGAGCAATGACCTCACAAGAGACCAGGCTTTGTGGAGGGCTCTGACTGACTGCAATGAGAAAAGCACACTCTGATGTTGCTTCAGCCACAACCAACCTTGGACTGAGCCTTAAACAGGGGCAACATTTCTGTCTCACTTGTTAACTCAACCTTTATGGCCTCTTCAAGTTACAGGGGACAGGCCCATTTTAGCAGTCTTTTACTCTGAGGGAGCAGGGCAGACGCCGGTTGTACTGCAGCTTTTGTGATGTGGTCCTTGGAGCCAGGAACGACCATGTGACATGTTTGGGCTGCAGGCACACTGCAACTGTGGGCTCATTTTGTGGATGTTCTTCTGGGGCCTGTTCAGCCTACAATTACCCTTCTGATTCTATGAATCCTCAGTGCCTAAAGAAGAGGAATCAGATCAAAGAAACATCACAACAGGTGTGGACAATATGGAACACCCTGAACAATATGGAGGTACAAACAAGAGTCAAGTTTTAATAGATGTTAAAGGCGAAGGAGGGGTGTGGTTGCCATTTCCAGCAGTAACCATGCATTTACCTCGACAGCTAGTTTTACACTAACAGATAAAAAGAAATTCATACCCTCCAACATTTCTCCAATGAAAATAGGAATGATTCCATCATCATCATCATCATCAGTTTAGTATTTATACCCCACCCGTCTGACTAGGTTGCCCCAGCCACTCTGGATAGCTTCCAGCATATAAAAAAACAACAACAACATAATAAAACATTAAACATTAAAAAACTTCCCTATACAAACAAGGCTTCCTTCAGATGTCTTCTAAAGGTTGTATAGTTACTTATCTCCTTGGCTCGGGGGTCTCTTAACTCCATACCCTCCAACATTTCTCTGACAAAAATAGGGACTTCCTAAGGAAAAATGGGGCATTCTGGGATTAAAGCAGAAACCAAGGTGGCTTCTGTAAATCTAGGACTAATCCTGGGAAATAGGGACACCTGGAAGGTCTGGAAATTCAGAGCACAGGGATGGCAAGCTATGCTGTGAAGCCTAACTGAAAAAGGGTGGGGGAGGGGAGGCAGGCAAGACTATAATTTAAGGATGTGAATGGAATGAATATGGTCCCATGGCGCTTCATGAAAAGGAAAGCAAGGATGTGTGTGCCTAATGACCTAAACCCACTCATTAGGATTATGGTTGTGGATAAGCACAGCAGGCCTTATCATTAAATCTACTGCCATCGTTTCCCAAAATACTTAAATTCATTGCAGAAGGGTTATAAAGTACTTCTAAGTGGCTCTTAAAAAACACGCATGCATGCACATGCACGCGCACAGACACATGGACTCACTCTCTTTTTTCTCTTTAATCCAAAAACAGAAAGCAGCGTAAGTCATTGAATTTACCAAGTGCATTATCTGAAGAGCCATTTCTCTATATTTTCATGTATATATGCATGTCTTTTGTTCAATAATGAAACAAACAGGTTTCATTTTTGCCTTTCCTTTTCCCCTGTCAGGATCTGAATGTGAGAGTTACATCCCTCATTAATGACTCATCCCAGCTAATCTCTATTCTATTCATAGCTTCGCACTGTCTTCTTGCCACGGCTTCCCTTGCCGAACCTATTGTTTCAAACAGGGGGAAAGGCTGTTCTGAGCTCCTGTGGTGTGAGGACATTAGAGTGCCTTGACTCCCCCCTCCCGTCTTACCCGCAATCATACCCTTCAAAAACATCAGAAGAAATTGAAGCTGGAAAGAAATTGGAGGCATTTAAGCTGAGGCTGGATGGCCATCTGTCAGGAATCCTACATTACAGATATTGCATCAAGCAAGGATTTGGACAGTATGCCTTTTAAGGATGCGTCTAACTCTGTAACTCTACGGTTCAAGTTAGGGGAAAATGTGCCATAAACAAGCTTGCAAAAGGTACATCAGATTCAAGGAAATGTTGTTTTGAGGCTGGTGTGATTATCTGACTCAGCATGCTAGCCACATCATATTGCTCCCCAAAACTGTGCTCTAAACATTGGTCTCCTATTTTCAACAGCACACACATCTTGGGGATAAATGTATAGAAAGTTAAAAGGCTTAGAAAATAGTTGAACTTCATGCACCCCTAAAACCTGTGTTAGGAAGGCATGTATTCCAAAAGACAGTGAAGAATCCATTAAATTAAACATTAAATGAAATATAGAATCATAGAATCTTAGAGTCCACCACCTCTCGTGGGAGGCTGCTCCACTGCCAAACAGCTCTTAGTGTCAAAAAGTTTTTTTCTGAGCATTTAGTCAGAATCTCCTAACTTGAAGCCATTGGTTCAAATCCTGCCCTCCAGAGTCCTCAAGTTCTACCTCTCCAGGAAAAAACAAGCATGTTCCCTCTTCCATGTGACAGCCCTTAAGATCTTTGAAGATGGCTATCATATTACCTCTTGGTCTTCTCTTTTCCAAACTAAACTTACCCAGCTCCTTCAAGCGCTCCTTGTAAGGCTTAGTTTACCTTAATCACATACCCTTAATCATCTTGGCCACCCTCCTCTGCACACATTCCAGCTTGTCAACACTCTTCTTAAATTGCAGTGTCCAGAAGTGGACACTGTATTCCGGGTGTGGTCTGATCAAGGCAGAATAGGGTGGTACTATTATTTCCCTTGATCTGGACACTATACGTCTGTTGATGCAGCCTATAAAAGCATTAGCTATATACTTACTACTGCTGCTGCTTCAACAATATGCAAAGTTAAACATATTGGCATAAAATAAGTGAATGTGACAGGAAAACCAGCACCAGACCATAAAAGGACAGATCCCAAGTAAGCTGAAAGAGGTCCGCCAACATAGGAGTGGCAACACCAGATGACACATTGTCCAGGCTTCAAACAAATATGGCACCAGCCCTAGCTATATGCCTTTGTATCAGTAAAAGTTGCCCATATCTCTCGTGCTCTTGGGTAACCTTCTTCTCCTTAAAATAGGAGTGGGTAACTTTTGGCTCTCAATACGTTGTTGGGCTGCAACTCCTTCCTGAAGGAGGGAAAATGAGTTTTTAAAATAGTAGTCTACTCCAGGTTGCCAGGTCACGTGACTGAGCCAGCCCAAGCCCCCATCCCTCAAGTCTTGCCTCCAGAATGCCTCTTTTGTGGGGCTTATGCTAGCCTCATCTCATCCAGCTGAGCTGGAATGAGCAAGTTACGCTGGTGTATCTTCAGTTGAGCTGGGTTTGAGGACTTAATGCTGGCTGAAATTAAGTTTTGCTGCATCCTAAGCTGCTCATCTCATTCAGTCTTGCCCCCTAAGTCTATATTTTAAGAGGCTTCTTTGCTGGCCTGGTTGATCTGACCATAGTTTTCTTCTTTAGCAGACCAGGGGCATATAGACTGACTCCTAGTACATGTGGGCTTCCAGCAGGTTTCTGGATGGGAACAGGTGGGTGGACTTGATGGGCCTTCAGTCCAATCTAGCAGGACTGCTCTTATGTTCCCAAATCCCTAATTGTCATGCCTCAGTTTCTCAGATCAGGGCCCACTGCAGACCACCTCTTTGGAATATTCGGCCTTGCATAAGTATTAGTTGTTGTTTCTACAGCATGATGTTTCCTACGTAGGACATGAACCTAAAGATAGACTTCCTGGCCATGGTTCAAGCCCTCCTCAAGACTGTCACTATGGCACAGCAAGCCCGAAAGAAAAAGCTTGGCAGGACCAGAAGCTACACAAAGTGTCTGCTTGTAAGTATTTAAAGTGCAATCAGTGTTGGTGTCCATCATGAACCAATTAGATATTATCATCCTTGCTTCTTTACCACCATAGCCTACAAAGCTTCCTTCCCACTTCTTGGTGAAATGTTTGATGTGCCTTGTATGTTGTGCCAGACTAACTATAGTGGGGTGGCTTAGCTATAGTTTGTTAAGGGCACTGGGAATTATAGCTCTGTGAGGGGTAAACTACAATTTCCAAGATTCTTGGGGGTAAGCAATGTGCTTTAAATGTATGGTGTATGCTGCTGCTTGTCTGGGGCTGAGTTGCAGGAGTTTTCATTTTAGTTGTGGCACTGAAACAGAACTTCCCACAAGTTCCAAATTTTGGCTATGTTTTGGAAGGCTGCCATCTGATTTTAAAGTTGTTTTAAAAAAATCCAAAATCCAAAAACCTGAGGAATCTAGTTCTTAGTTCTTACAAAACATGAGACACAGTCTCTCTTGTTTGTTTAGATCAAGGGTAGTCAACCTTTTTATACCTACCTCCCACTAATGCATCTTTCTTGATGGTAAAATTTCCCTACCACTCACCAGTGCTCGATGGAAGGAGAATTCAGCTCGTGCTGAGAACACCCTACCGCCCACCTAGAATCCTGAAACGCCCACTAGTGGGCTGTAGGGATCAGGTTGACAACCCCTGGTTTAGATTCACACACCCCATCCTCTGAAAATCCTGGTTTGTAGCAAACTAAATTTTACTCAGAGTAGATCCACTGAAATTTATTAGTGGATCAAAGTTAGTCTACTCTGAACTAGGATTGCATATGTGGGAATGTTCTGGGGTGCAGGAGAGGATATATTGTGGGATTATATCCTTATCCAACTTGTGCTAACAAGTTCCCAAAATATCAGCAGAGTTTATAGACATTCCCCTTTAAGTTCGCAACGGTAACACTTGCACAGGTTCACTAGAACCTCTATAATAATTACTCTGGTAATTTCCCCTTTGTTCCCTCTTGAAATACAAGACACAACACAGTCTTTATAAAAGTATAAAAGAGTTTACTCACGTTCTGTTCACAATATGATCCTAGAAGGCAGACAGCTTAAAAAGGTTCAGAATCTATCTTGTAGCAAGATAGTCCTTATCTCCTCTCTTGGCTGGGAGCCAAGGGAGCATCCTTAGATGTTTCCTCATCGAAGGAAAATGGCAGAGAGAGAGAGTGGCTGCCTGCCCTGTGCTTTTGTCATTACCTGCACAGGTGAGGCCACACCCACCTCTGGTCACATGCGGAGGAAGTCCGTCCCCAGGAAGTTTACCTGCTTGCTGGACAGACACCCCTCCCCATGTTCTAACATGTACACTCTAGGAATGTTGTCATTGACTGCTCCTGTGTTTACATCCCACAGCATATTGGTCAATGTGAGAATGAATAAATTCAGTTGACTTTAACAGTTGAATGTATGGGCTCACAGAATATTAATTTCTTAAGGAAGAGAAGCAAACTCCCCCTCCTCCTCCACTTCTTCCTCTTCTTCTTCTTCTTCTTTTATTGCCACTTGGTGCAGGAACATTCCACAGCAGCAGACTTCCTTTATTTCTCATCCAGTCCCTGTGAGAGCAATCTAAAATCTGTTTCCAGTGGTTGACTTGCAATATGAGTGAAGGCGAAGAGATGGCAGCCCTGGAAGTGAATACATATTAATAAAGCTGACAATCTCGCATGAATTTCCAAACTGACTAGAAACATTTCTTTCTTTATCTTGGGAAGAAAGAAAATACCGAAATTACCTATACAAATCCCAGGGAAGTCTTAATGAACACATAAGAACAGCAGGCCAAGAACTATAATAATGGGCTGAATTTTAGTCCCTCACTGGGATTCCATCAATGCTTATTAAGCACCTGTGAGAGGCAAAGAGAAAGAGAGAGATCTTAGCACTGTACGCTGTGTCGAGAATTTTGAGAGTTTAATTAGAATGGTAGAATTGTAGAGTTGGAAGGAATCCTGTGGGTCATCTAGTCCAACCCCCTGTGATGCAGGAGAAGCATCTGGGGCAGATGACCACTCAACATTTCCTTGAAAACCTCCAATGAGAGAGTCCACCACCTCTCATGAGAGTTTGTTCCATTGTTGGCGATTCCCTCGAATAGGGTCTATCACCTCACAAGAAAGAAGAAGAAGAGTTTGGATTTGATACCCTGCTTTATCACTCCCCTTCAGGAGTCTCCAAGCGGCTAACATTCTCCTTTCCCTTCCTCCCCCACAACAAACACTCTGTGAGGTGAGTGGGGCTAAGAGACTTCAAAGAAGTGTGACTAGACCAAGGTCACCCAGCAGCCCCATGTGGAGGCGCGGGGAAATGAACCCGGTTCCCCAGATTACGAGTTACGAGTCTACTGCTCTTAACCACTACACCACACTGGCAGGACTCCCCCCCAAAAATAATAATAATAAGGAAGTGCCTTCTGTATACTCAGGGAGCAAATTTATAAATGAAAATAAAAAGTGGGAAAGTGGGGGGACCTTTCGAAACAGCCTGACAATGATCTGAGCTTCCAAGAGGTATGGAATAGTATGTTTTTTGTGGGATGTAAAACTGCAGCCAAGTACAACATTCCTACAATGGACATGTTAGGGGATGTTTTGTACCACTCAGGAGAAGACTTCCTGTTTCCTCCTGAGCTGGGAAAGACTTCCACTACATATGACTTGAAGAGGGTGTGGTTTGTTGTACTAGCATGGAGGAGCACATGGCCTCCATGTTCTGATCAATGTGTATTCTCCATTTTGTGTTCCTAAGAGTTAGGAGAAGTGACTGCTGATTCGCAGTCACTTGAGACTATTTCCCTTATGGGGCAGTTCATGTAGATATATAGTTATGTAACCTAAGCCTGCCTTCAGGGATCTATCTGTGAACCTGAATGAATCTGTGAGTAAACTTCTTTTATATTAAGTTTAATCAGATTCTCATGTCTATTCTTTTTAAGAGGGATTAGAAGGGATCTTACCAGGAATCTTAAGTAATGAGGCTCAGACAAGCCAGCAACAAGCTAACCGCTGTGTAATTTAAAAAGGGGGATGTTTGGAACTCTGCTAGGATATGAAACTTGCTAGCACAAGTTAGGAAGGATATGATTAAATAGTATATCCTCTACTACCTCCCTAATCATCCCCACAGATTTCAATTAGGAAAGGTGGGGTGGGGTGGGGAGAATGAAAGAGCCCACTGAACATAGGGAGAAATCCTGCAGTAAGATCCGCTGGGCTGAGTGGGTTTGGGATCCAGCAGATCTCTGGCTGAGTAGGGAGGTTTCTGGCATGGGTGGGCTATGTTGCCAAAATTCCCCACCCTCAGATCATTCAGAAATACAGTAGCGTTATTTCCCTCATCCTGTCTCAGCCTGGACCCAGCCAGCTGAGCCCATCCCAGTGGTTCTTGAAGAAGAAGAAGAAGAAGAAGAAGAAGAAGAAGAAGAAGAAGAAGAAGAAGAGGAAGAGGAGGAGGAGGAGGAGGAGTTTGGACTTGATATCCCACCTTTCACTCCCCTTAAGGAGTCTCAAAGTGGCTAACAATCTCCTTTCCCTTCCTCCCCCACAACAAACATTCTGTGAGGTGAGTGAGGCTGAGAGACTTCAGAGAAGTGTGACTAGCCCAAGGTCACCCAGCAGCTGCATGTGGAGGAGCAGGGAAGCAAACCCAGTTCACCAGATTACGAGTCCATCACTCTTAACCACTACACCACGCTGGCTCTCTTGAGTCAGTGTAAACTTTGAAAAGCGGGTGCAGCAGTTGGACCAGAGGGGGCTTATTGGGTTTTCGGCCTCAGCCCCCAAACTACCTTGACCAGCTTTAAGAATTGTTGGTACTAAAGGGTTAAGAGGTAACAAGTCGCTCTAATCACTGAGCAGCTGGAAGTCATTAAGCATCCAGGAATGTGAGTTAGTTTGTATAAATAGTCAGTTCACCCCTGTGTTTTTTCTCTTCCCCACCCCTGACCTGACTCGCAGACTCAGTTTGTGGCTATGGGCCTGTTTGCTAATATGAGTTAAGTTTAGAGTAAAGTTTTCTTTATGCCGGAGATAAAAGCATGTGTGCTTTATCGCCAGGGTTTTTTCATTTGTAAATAAAGTTTTTATTTCCTGAGTTCCAAAGTGCTTGCTCCAGGATTCTTCATTGAAAGGTACTGACTCTCCTGCCTTCTTCAACCGCTGCACGAAATTCTCTGCTGAGATAAGATCTATGGCGTTGGAAGTGCACTGGACGTTTACTTAACATTAAACTAATTAAAGTTTATTGGACAAGAATTATGCACCTTAACTTGTGGGGAAAGAGCAGCAAATGTCCTCAGTAGCAAAATGTCTTGGGCCAGCCTTCCTGAAGCAGCTTTTATCTGCAGAGCCGATAAAGCGTGTCCTCCCTAAAAGAGGGCACATGTTGTGTTGAGACCTGGAGACTGACCTTCTTGTTGTGGGTGGGTATATTGGACAGCCACAACACCCAACTAGTAGGTCCCTTGTTGCTGGGTTTAATCTGGCCAATGGAGTGCTGTCTCAATGGATTGAGAGACCTATAAATACCTATGCACATGACCCAGAGCTTCCTCTTTTGGTTCGTGCATCAGAACACCCGCCCACCTCTCCCTATGTTTAGGGCTGTGTGCTTGACCTTACTATGCCGTCGTGTGTCGTCTGTCATTGGGACAGGGGCACGGCAGGAATTTCCCACCCTTGGCTGATTGGCTGTTGCCATTTGGGTTTCGCCTGCCGCGTAGCAAATTGTCACAACTTGTAAGGTTGCGGATAGGCACTGTTTCAGGTGATAGGGATGAGAGAACGTTCTCTCCATCCCTATGTGAAAGGTATTCCGTTCAAGGTATCCAGGGACTCAACTTGGTTTGGTCAACCCCCAAGAGTGGGTTGTGCCTGTGCCTGAGTCCAGGGGAGCATCTCGGGAGTGGACATAGCCTGTACCCATGCTTTCTGCCTGCCTCAGGTGTTCACCCTTGGCTGACCTATGATAGAGCTCTGGGTCAGCGCTGCCTGCAAGGGTGCAGGGAGCTAGTCGAACCAGAGCTTATGCAACCACTCACTTTCTGTAATCAATAAAGTTGTGGCCTAAATTCTGCCAAAAACCAAATTAAAATTTGAGTCAAATGTACTTTTATTTAGGGGGGAGGTCTCTGGGTCTGAACACGCAAAGACAGCTGTGAGAAAGAGGGTCTTATGGAAAACACCATCAAAAGCAGAATAGATAATGAAATTGATGGACTATGAAGAAATGGTGAAGCTGACCGGGAAAATCAGGCACTGAGAGGACATTAAATCTAGTAAAGAATGGCATAACTTTATAGAGTACATCAAAGATCACTGTAAACAATTAAAAACATTAGCAGGATGAATATAACACTTGTAATTTATAACGACAAAGGAGAAAAATAGAAATGTAATAATTTAGGTAAATGCAATTAGCTGCAGAAAAAGGAAGGGAATTTTTGGAAGTCAAATACTATGGTGTTAATATAAACAAGTATGTGTGTGCAGAAAATTGTTTTTGTTTTGAAATTTTGATTTAAAAAAAATTTAAAGGGGGGTGCCCTGCAACTTCAAATTGCAGATTTGACAGCTTGATTGTTTTTAAACTGGCTGGGGTGGGCAGGTATGTAGAAGACCAAGAAGAAGAAAACCTAAAACTATACATAACATGTAGGAGATCTTCTTTCTGTGTCATTCACTGCATGTATGCTACAAGCGTATATCCAGAACGTGGGGAAAAACCCTATGCAGTTAAAAGGAGAACTGCATTGGAAATGGCACATTTTTTAGTAACCACTTTTCTATACTCCGTGGATACAGAATGTTGGAATGTGGCCACAGAACCTAAATGTTTCAGCATTGTTAATTTATCAAAATGTGAAGCCTCTGCTTGTGAAATCCTAAGGGGAGAAACATTTCCTGAAAACCTCTACTTAACTTGGAAAAAAAAAACCCAACCAGGCTGTTTTTCAGTTCCCTCGCATGACCTATAAAGGGATGGAAGTGAGAAATGACAGGTTGGAAGCAGACAAATTTTATATACTGTGGGACCCAAGTGGCATGGGGTTTTCTCATAGACTAGGGCACCTTTTATCTTCAGGTCTGCAGTTCACATGAGGGTCAGGCTGGCAGCGGGCAAACTAATTTTCTGCAGGCAGATGGTTAGTGACCTTTGCAAAGGGGATCGGTGCTTTTAGCCTATGGACTTAGCGGGCAGCATTTTCCTCTAGAGTGGTCAGTAAAGGCGACCCTAGTCAGAAATCTGAATGCTAAGGTTAAGGCTGCATCATGTGAACTTCCCTACTGCACTAAATTATTATTCTTCCAGGACATTAGAGAAGGACATCCTTAGACACATCAGTACTCACAACAGTCCAAAATCTCCCCCACTCCCACTTCTGCTAATGCTTCCTTTTCGACCTTACTGTCCCCTGGAAAAAATAAACCTCTTTGAAAAACTTCAAAAGTCTTGGCTGAAGCCACACTAAGATCCTCAGTTTTGATCCTGTGTTTCTGAGCACAATTCAAAGTGTTGGTGTTGACCTTTAAAGCCCTAAATGGCCTCGGCCCAGTAGACATGAAGGAGCGTCTCCACCCCCATCATTCTGCCCAGACACTGAGGTCCAGTGCCAAGGGCCTTCTGGTGGTTCCCTCACTGCGAGAAGCAAAGCTACAGGGAACCAGGCAGAGGGCCTTCTCGGTAGTGGCGCCCGCCTGGTGGAACGCCCTCCCATCAGATGTCAAAGAGATAAACAACTACCTGACATTTAGAAGACATCTGAAGGCAGCCCAGTTTAGGGAAGTTTTTAATGTGTGACATTTTAATGTATTTTTAATCTTTGTTGAAAGCCGCCCAGAGTGGCTGGGGAAACCCAGCCAGATGGGCGGGGTACAAATAAATTATTATTATTATTATTATTATTATTATTATTATTATTATTATTATCATCCTGTGCTTATCGATGTGCAACTCAATATTGGCTAATTTGTCGGCATGTCTTCAAACAAGGAAAAACCAAAATGTCCCTCTGTTTTGCCACCCTATGGGATTGATCAATGGTGGCTGGTTCTCCATGGGACTGGTGGGGTTGATGGCAGGAAGCCCAGTGCTATTTTTCTAGAAAAAGAGGTGCCGGAACCCACCCTTGTACTATTATAACGGCAATGGCACCCACCAGAGAGGTGTTGGAACTGAGTTCCTGTGAGTTCGAGCTGGAACAAAAGCCCTGACAGAGCCCATCAGGAGGTGGAGCCAACTAATTCTCATATTGCTCCCTTCCTCCTCCCTGCTGAGTTCTACCATGGCAGCACCAAGACAGTGTGTCAGGATGCTCTCAGCAGGTTTTCAAATTATACACAGCTTTTCTTCAGGTTTTGATTATAAGAGCAAAAACTAAACATCTAATAGTCTAGATAGAAGCAACTGGGTAGTCAGGCTGATGCTTACCTGGCTGCAGAAGTTTACTGGCCATTGCTGTTGGCATGAAGATAGTCTAGCCTGAATGCAAATATGCCATTCTGATGTCATATGTGATGTCACAAAAAAGGATATGCTTTGAGTCTTGGTAAAGCCAAAAACAGTTAACAGACTGCATCTCAGCACTGTCAAGATGGATCTCCATAATAGGTGATGAATAGTTTTATTTAAGGGGTATATTAACTTTTACCATTGGGGAAAAGTTTTAGATTGTTTTGCCAGTTTGTAACCCATCAGGTTGAGGCAAATAAATATACAGTCACAACCCTGTACCCATCAAATAATCAACCTGATGTGTGACTTTGGGACAGATTCATTTGGGACTGATTCATACAACATTTCTATCTTCCTCCTCCCTGGAAGGGTCAGGATGGGGAGGTGGTCCACCATTCCTCCTCCTCTGCCTAGACACAGTGCTGACAGACATTGCCACCTCCTAGAACAGGCAGTGTCACCCCTGGACTGGTGTAAGAAAGAAGGCAGGCAAGGGAGGGCAGACTGAAGCTGGTAGGACAGTGTCCAATAATTTACCAAAAAAATATCTACCTCTACTGTGAGTGGCAAGACAAAGAGGACCTTTTTTGGCTATTTTTCAGAGGTGGTGGGGTGGAATAGGTGAAATAAGGTGCTGGGGTTTTTTTGCCTTCAATGTATGTAGTATGACCAGGGCTTTTTTTCATCCAGAATACACTGGAACTCACTTCTGGCATCTTTCAGTTGGGTACCACTGCCATTATAAGAGAACAAGGGAGGCACACCTGGTGAGTTGTGGCACCTCTTTTCTAGAAAAATAGCACTGAGTATGACTGTCTCCTTCTGAGCATAAAGAGGGAGGGACAGAGAAAGAGAGAGAGAGAGAGAGATGCTGGCTTTCATATTCTCCCAGAAATGCATGCTTGGTAGGCATGTGGCATAATTCCTTAGGTTGTCGCAGCGTTGTGGAGGTGGAGTGGTAGCAGGAGCTCTTCTCTGACCATTACTGCCACTACAGGCAGGATCATGCAAAAGTTGTTACTATTTAAGAAATTAGAGAATGTCACCAGAAACAGCATTCTTACAAAGGAAGGTGGAGCAGGAGAAGAAAAGATCAGCTGCTGCCACAATGGTCAGCTCTTAAGCAACTCTTTCTTTCTGACCCTCTTCCTCTGCTGTTATTGTCTTCTTCTTCTTCTTCTTCTTCTTCTTCTTCTTCTTCTTCTTCTTCTTCTTCTTCTTCTTCTTCTTCATAAGCCTGCACCACCAACTGAAACATGCAAACCTTAGGTGCTTTCGCATACTGAGAATTCTGACTCACAGCCATCGGTTAAGTCCTCACACAGCAGTTAAACTAACTTTCACCGGAACAGACAGAAAACTTTCCACATCAAATACATTACAATACAAACGTCAGGACACATTACACAATGCCCATTAAAACATAATTCAGATAAACAGGATTTTACAGCCATCTATGTTACTAGTATCTTCACGACTGTGGATGCCATAGATTAATTGTACATTGAAGCTAAAAGAAGTGATAGCAGCTTACTTCCCACTGTTCCCTGCAAAAAAGTAATTTTAAAATAGCATGATGTAGCCAAAACTTTTAAGTCCCATTTCCATGGGAGACCTGAACTAAGTGTCCTGCAACTGGGTGCCCTCTTCAGGTTAAGCCTTCTGTTGTTGGCAGGGGTGTTTTCAATGGAAAAGGACGGAGCTATTACCAGATACCATGCCATCAATGTCAATAATCTCCATTCTGAAGTTTCTTCAGATAAGCAGTCAGCCCTTCACATAGCCCCTTAGCAAAGAAGCAACAAAGGCAGAACAATGCAGGCTGTCATTGGAAATAATAGCAAAAGCAACCTCTTTTCCTGATGCCTAGATTCAAATGTGCAGTTTTCGGAGAGGCGAGCTGAAGCACTCAAATATGCAGCCCGCAGAAGCTTTCCTTATTTACCCCCTGCTGCAAGACTTCATTCCAAAATGACAACTTGCACAACACATGAAAAGTGTCACTCATGGCACAATATTTCAGGGTATGTAAAAATTTCATATGGAAGCGCAATATCCCAGGGTCTGAAACTAGGAATCATCGTCCATCAACCTGTGCTGTAAATAATCATTAAATGCAAAATACCCTCTCCAGCGGCGGCATATAATAATAGCATTGCTGTCCTTTTATAAGCTCGAGTCTGGATCCCAGGTACATTTCAGTCACTAAAAAGTTGCCAATTCATTTCTTTTATGTGTTTTGCTCATATGGAAATGAACAGAAACAGACTCCAACAACACAGAATGGCCATGCTAAGATGAGAGTTGAGCCTTTATTTCTTGGAAAATAATATTCTATTTTTAAATATATATTTTTAGCTACTGAACTGCTGGAGAATTTCAGTCCTTCCCCTGGAAAAATACTCAGAAAAATGGCCTCCCCATTTGCACCATCCATGATTTTTAGATGTAACTGTGGATCCGGTTTTAATATTGTTTTGTAATATTGTTATGCACAACTCCAGCCTTTGAGCAGTGCGAGATTCCAGGTGTGCATACACCTTTGGGACAATGAGAGACGGTGGAGACTGTGGTGTTTTTATGCTGTATGGTTTATATATAACCTGTGCCTACTCTGGAGGGGGCTCTGAGCATCACATCCAAATTAGTGCCAGCTTCTTCCAAAGGAAGCAGCATCCCTGCCCTGCAGTGTGCCTGTCCCCAAGAATGGTCACATCCCACCTGTTCTAATCTTGCTAACCTAAGCTCTGGTCATTTGTAACACAGAGAAGCCCCACTCATCTGCATTCTCACATCTGGTTCTTTGATGCTAAAGGATCATTAACCCCAGGTTCTCTCACCTCAGAGGAAATTAGGCCAACTCCATTACTTTTGAGCCCATGTTAACTTCAAAGGATTAAGGATATGTGGCACCCTGTCCAGCACACAGGGTCTGACTTAATTAGCCATCAAAAATGCTAATTAAAGGATTGTCAGGGACTATCTCACATGAGTCTGGCTATCACCTCAACACTCCCCAAACCTTAATTAAATTCTAGTACCTGTAAATCTATAACAACATCTTAATATTGTAGGATAATATCACAGAGCTTCAGTATGCTGATGACAACTTAGTGTGTGCACACTCAGAGGACGACCTCCAAACCATCCTAAATATCTTTGCAGAAGCTTACGAAAAGCTTGGCCTATCACTCAACATCCAAGAAAACCAAAGTGCTGCACCAACCAATACAAAACAACCCCTCTGCAGCTCCACAAATCCAACTCAATGGGTAACATTGGAAAGTGTTGATCACTTCTCCTACCTGGGCAGCTCTCTTTCCACAAGAAAAGATGCTGAAATCTAGCACCTGAGCTCTGTGAATGCAACTTTCTCCCGACTGACCAGGACATTTGCAGGGAAAGCAAAATGTTGTCTACAAAGCTATTGTACTACCAACCTTACTGTATGCTTGTGAAACATGGACCACTTATAAATGACATCTCCAACTCCTTGAAAGATTCCATCAATGGTGTCTCCAAAGCATTTTACACATCACTTGGGAAGACAGGTGAACTAATGCCAATGTACTGGAAGGAGCAAAGATCACCAGTGTTGAAGCAATGATTCTTCAACATCAACTTTGTTGGACTGGTCATGTTGTGCGGATGCCTGATTATTGTTTTCCAAAGCAACTACTCTATTCTGAACGTAAAAATGGAAAGTGTAATGCTGGTGGTCAACCAAAAAGGTTGAAAGACTCTCTCAAGGCAAATCTTAAAAATGTAGTATAAACACCGACACTGGGAAACACTGGCCTGCAAGAGCTCCAATTGGAGAACAGCCTTTACCAAAGGTGTCATGGGCTTTGAAGACGCTCAAACTCAGGATGAAAGGGGGAAATGTGCTAAGGCATGCTTGGAAAATCTTCACCGTCATCAATTTCCACCCAGAAACCTATGTCCCCACTGTGGAAGGACGTGTGGATCCGGAATTGGCCTCCGCAGTCACTTACGGACTCACTGTTAAGATCATGTTCATGGAAGACAATCTTACTCGGCTACAAGTGATTGCCAAAGAAGATTTTAGGAGGAAGCAATAGGCTTAGCCTTTACTCCATCTAGTCACCCTCTCTCAGCTCTTCTAATATGAACTAACTAATATGAACTATGAACTAATATGAACTAACTATAGTTTCATTTAACAAAAGAGAGGGTGTTAACAAATTTCACCTCCCTGAAAAAATAAGTCAGCTGAATGCTGCCCACCCCACACAATTATGATGTCCACAAATAGCATGAAAATGTTTTGGAGGCCATTTTTGTTTAGTACTAACTAAAGTCCTAAATGGCCTTGGCCCAATATACATGTTATGTGTGCCGGTGTGGTTGCTCGAGAGAGAACAGGCAAGACTCCCACTGGTCTTTTCAAGGCTTTATTATCTGTGCAAAACATTTACAGTGCAGAGCGTCTCAATTCCATGTCTGCTCAGTCGCTAGGAGAATCTGGGAGTGGGTGGTCCTTAAACTTTCCCCAGCAGAGCAATCTTTTGACCCCCATCCTACGCCTCCCCTCTCTGCGCGTAAACCAACTGCGCAGAGAGGGTGTGGGCAAAGGGGGCCTGCCTCCCCCCCCCGGCTTTGCTCAGGCTCGGTGTTGCGGTTCTCTCTTGCATCTTCCGAGCCCTGCATCCCTTCCCCACTGGAGGCGGGGCTTCCCTCCTCGTCGGAGGAAGAGCTGCTTCTCACGATCTTTGAAGGCTCCCTGTAACCCAACTGCCCTTCCACCTGTTGCCTCTGAGCTGATGGCAGTTCCCTGACAATACCTGAAGGTGTGTCTCCACCCTTATTGTTCAGCCCACCTCCGAGTGCCTTCTGGTGGTTCCCTCACTGCAAGAAGTGAAGTTACAAGGACCGTCTTGGCAGTGGCGCCCTCCCTATGGAATGCTCTCCTATCAGTTGTCAAGGAGATAAATAACTCCAAAACATTTAGAAGGCCTCTGAAGGCAGCCCTGTATCAGGAAGTTTTTAATGATTGATGTTTTATTATGCTTTTATATGTAAGGGAAGCCACTCAGAGTGGCCGAGGAAACCCAAGCAGATGGGTAGGGTATTTATTATTAATAATAATAGTATTAGAATTATTATATGTTCCTGAAAGTCCATATACTACTGTTCCAGAAAAGGTGGGCTTCTAACACAGGTATTCATCTGTCTTATTTTTAACCTGCTTTTCCTGGAAGTAGTTCAGGGTGGTGTTCAAAGTCCTAGTATCGTGTACATTGGGTAAAGGCTGCAGCTTTGGCACAAAGTCATACCTCCATGGTAGAGCATCTGTTTTGGATGCAAAAGGCCCCAGGTCAAATCCCAGGTAGAGATGGGAGAGAACCCTGTCTGAAATCCCAGAAAGCTGCTCCCATTCATGGTAGATGATACTGAACTTGATGGACCAATGGTCTGGCTCAGTATAAGACAACTTCCTTAGTTCCTGTGAAATAATGTTATCTTCACAACTATAAGCTTAGGCTGAGCAATAGTTACTGATCCAAGATCATCCATTGTGTTTCATGGCTGAGCAGGGAGTTGAACCCATTCAGCACTTTAACCATTACAGCACACTGCCTCAGAGCATGGGGGAACCAGGTTTCTTTTGCTTTGTTTAAGCATTTATTAGCTACATTCTCGGTCCCCAGTGCAGAATCCAAAAGCAGCACTCCGGTTAAAACAAAGAAACAATTGCAAACCGTGAAAGATGCACAAAACGGCAGAAATACAAAATCACCCATAAGCAGCCACAGTCAGAACAGAATAGAAGAGAATAAAGCAAATTCAAAACAAACACAGCAGTTAAACACACATTCAGTCTTCCATTAGGAAACCCATTTGAAAAAAAAGCTATCTAATAATAACTTGACTTTAGAAAGCCATCAGCATGTGGGCCGATGGAAGCCCCACTAGCAAGAGCATTCTATTATGTAGTTGTCTCGGCAGAAGAAGCCAGGCTATGAAACCCCTGCGGTCTTCCCCTCCCAAAAGGGCAGGATGCATTGCAGAACCTTCACTGCAGATGCAAGGAAAGAGGAAAGTGCATATCAGAGATGCTCCCCAAAGTCCGCAGGCCTCAGATAAGTCTGAAAAAGTCAGAACCAGCACTTTAAATTGAGCCTAGAAGCAAAGTCAGAGAGCTTGAGCTAAAATAGGAATTGCATGCTCTTTGAGACTAGTATCTGTCTGGAGGAAGGCCACAGCTTCTAACCGTAGCTTCCAAGCCACCTTCAAAGGCAAAAGGCAGCCCCTTTGGCCTGTGCTTGCAATGCCTATACAGAAAGAAAGTAATTTATTGGGTAGAACAGAGAGCACAAGTGAGAGAGGTGGCATACAATCCCTCCAACCCAAATGAGTTTTTCTTCTCAGGTCCACAGTACAATGAACAGCTAGATCAATAACTGAGTGGCAGGAACTGTACGCTGAATGCCCCTTGATCTGAGATACATATTTTTAGAATATTATCGAGAATTTGTATAAACTAGGGCACAAGGAGAAGGGGACGACAGAGGACGAGATGGTTGGATAGTGTTCTCGAAGCTACCAGCATGAATTTGACCAAACTGCGGGAAGCAATGGAAGACAGGAGTGCCTGGCGCGCTCTGGTCCATGGGGTCACGAAGAGTCGGACACGACTAAACGACTAAACAACAACAACAGCAAAGTATCCTGCTTCTGATCTTTCGATGCTGGGGGTAGGGAGAGGAAGCAGCTGCCAGAACAATTTGTTTGACTGATTCAAAAAAGCAAGCAAACAAAAAACTCTTGAGGGGTGTTCTTCACAATGGAAAGATTCCTCACTGACTCATCTTCCATAGGGCATCTTTTTTATGCTGTGGATCTGGCATGCACTGTTTTTTGCAGAATGTGAAATAGTAGTTTTGGGCTACGTTTTCTAAAAGAAATGTTTTTTAAGTGCAAATGATGATGATGATGATGATGATAATACAATAATATCTTTTGCTTCTATCTAGTAAAGAAAGAGTAATCACGATTGCATTACAAGTTGCCAGCAAGAATTTCAAGTGAAGGCATGGAGAATCCCTACATTATGTGGAAAACTCATGTGGTTAAGATACTATCTCATTCAGTAGTTTAGTGAAGTTGCAAGACCGAGGTTCTCTCAGGCTGCAGTCCTACACAGTAAGCCTGCAACTTACGTGGGAGTTACATTCCAGAGATGGTGCCTAAAGCCAAAATCCCTTATAGTCAAAGCACCTGGGATGCAATGGTGAGTAGGACTGCCAAAGTCTTTTTTCCTAGATGTCTGCCCCCTTTCCACCCCCCCTTTTATTTTTATTTATTTTTAAAATTGCCAAGCATGTAAAGTTAAATGTGCACAACTTAAATGTGCCTATATGGGCTTATCATATACTGACTTGCTTGTCTAAGTCATATGTATGACAGAGGGAGATATGCACTTGCGTAGATATATTCATGTGGCTGCATACATGTGAAATCTGTGCATGAGAGTCTGTGACTGAGTTACATGTGTGTCTAGTCTTATGCCTGAGTTAAGTGTGTGGGTGGGTGGGTTTAGGACAATCAGGAGTTGGCTGGGGACACACTTCGAGCGTTGCCGATAGCATCACTGCATGCAGCTTACCATAGTGTTCCCCATCTTTCTAACGTGAGGAAGCTTGTGGGCATCTGGATTGTGTGGAGTACCTAAACACACATTTTCCTAAAGAGACCTATTGATAAATATAAACATGGGGTGTTTCAGAACAGAGGCCTCCAGACCCTCCAGAAAGTAGCAGACTTTGGGCTTTCAAATTTCAGTGGCACCCTGTACGACACAAAAAATTAGTGCCACCTCAACTCTTGGGCTCCGTTCTACAGCATTGTTTTGGTGCCCCCTGAAGCATGGCACCCAGTGCTACCCTAAAACTGCCTCTGCTCCCAATGTTGCTGAACAGCTACCACCAGTACCTGCTCCTTTTATAGGGCCTTGGACCCTGCCTCAGTCTCCTTGCTGGCCCAGTTTGAGATGGTCAGGTGACTGCTTGCTCTGAATTGAGGCCTCACCATCCCTTTCACCTGGTGATGTCTAGGAGTTAAAGCAGGAACAGAAGTTTCACGTGAGGAAAAATATTAATAATTCCCCATCTGCTGTCTGAGCTGGGGGTTATGTGCCTTAGTTTTAAGTCAAGGCTAGAGTGTCATGATCGTCTAACTTTAAGAGGATAATACTCTTAAAGTATTAAGATAATACACATAAAGATAATGAGGAAGGGTTGTAGCTCAGTGGGAAAGGAAGCTCCCTCCCTCCCGGTTTGTTGGTGAGTGTTGCTGTCACGCTGCCAGCAGAGGCTCTTGGAAGTGACTTGTGGAGAAGATGGCACTGGCTGAGGTGAGCTCCCGGGAACATGGAGGGGGAAATGGCTGCTGCCGTTGCTGCTGAGCGGCTAGACTCGCTGTCCTGCTTCACCTGCCTGGAGGTGTTCAAGAGCCCTGTGAGGGTGCCCTGCAGCCAGGCATTCAAGGAGTGTCTTAAGCCAGTTTGTGGAGTTTGTCACAGTACCCTGCCTCATGGCAGCAGAGCTTTCAAAGTGGAAAAGCAAATTGAAATGACAGTGGCAGAGAATCTGCTTTTCATGCTGAAGGTTCCAGGTGAATTCCCCGACAGCTTCAGGCAGAACTGGGAAAGTTGTACTGCCTGAAACTCTTGAGCTTCTGCCAATCTGTGTAGACAGTATTAATCTAGAGGGTCCATTGATCTGGCTCAGTACAAGGCAGCTTCCTATGTGCCCACATTCTGGAGAATTTAGCAAAGTGAGGCAGTTCTCAGTAAAAGGAACACATGGACTCCAGCAGCCCCATGTCTGCAACAAGGCCTTTCGATTCTGCTCCTTCTTGACCTAGGGCTGTTTTCTGCAGTGGGCCTTCTCCTCAGCAATCATTTTCCTGTAATAAAAGGGATAAGGTTACTTCAGGAATGAAGTTAATTTCATTAAGCATGAATTCTAGAGCAAGATTTCCCCAGGTGAAGAATGCTTTTGGTTCTCAAGTGGATTGTACTGAACGGGCCTTGACCTTAACATTTTCACATAATTCTCCACTCCTTGTCCCCCTCTCAGGAAACCATGACCTCTCATGATATTCGTCAGATTCCAAGCAGCTGAAACACCTCATAGCTGGCCCATGACAGTACCTCAGATGCAAAGGACTGACTATTCACAATGGCCCATTCTAAATAAAATAAAAATTCTTAGTACCATTGGATTAGTCTCCAGAAACCTTGATAATTCTGGACACAATCTGTTGTGCCCTGGAGAGAACTTCCTCATTAATTCTTGCCACAATGTGTCGGTAACACAACAGGGTAGTGTTCTGGATGTTATGCTGAGAGAAGAAAGGCAGAAGTTATCTTTAAACATCTGCTAGATTTACTAAGAAAATTGCTTGAATTTTGTAGGATGGAGACATTAGAGGTTTAATTGATAAAACTGAACTAATACTGAGAAAACAAGTCTTGTTCTCAACTCTAGAACCTGAAACAGAAGAAGACAATGCACGTACTTATGTAACCTAAGAAAACCTTTAAATAACAATTATCTTTTTAAAAAATCTCTTCCCTAAATTTTTTTTATTTTAAAAAATTATTATTATTATTTTGAGCCACCCCTCTTCCAAATGTATATGCAGTGTTGCATCACAAGACATCACCCCCCAAGAGGAATTCTTATGGAGTGGGGAGATGACATCTGTCAAAACAGCTCCCCTGTTACTAGGACTCCAGGGAGCAGCAAAAATGCTGTTTATAGTTAAGACTCAAAGGGATAAACACCAACAGCAGGAAATGCTACCTGAAACCTTTCAACACATTCCCCCTTTTTTACAAAACCCATCCCAAAACTCACCATTGTGGGGGAAGATTTTGTCTTAATCCTAACTCACATCCTTATCCGATTTAAGCAGAGAAAGATTCTATCTTTCTACTCCAGGGGTGACAAGACTGAGGTTTCTGGCATATGCTTCTCATTTTACTTGAAACATGAGGTCTACCAGCTAGGACTAGGTACAGAGTAGCAGGACCATGTACACTAAGAATTAAGAACAAAGGGGTCTCTGAGCACATACTCAGGCCACTGAATTGTTTTCATGAAGGGAACAAAGACGATTTCCTATCCATTCTTAAGGAAATCACCCCTGAGTGCTCACTGGAAGGACAGCTCCTGAAGCTGAGGCTCAGGCCAGTGAATTGTTTTCATGAAGGGAACTAAGATGATTTCCTATCCATTCTTAAGGAAACCAGCCCTGAGTGCTCACTAGAAGGACAGATCCTGAAGCTGAGGCACCAATACTTTGGCCACCTCATGAGAAGAGAAGACTTCCTGGAAAAGACCCTGATGCTGGGAAAGATTGAGGGCACAAGGAGAAGGGGACGACAGAGGACGAGATGGTTGAAGAGTGTTCTCAAAGCTACCAACATGAGTTTGACCAAACTGAGGGAGACAGTGGAAGACAGGAGTGCCTGGCATGCTCTGGTCCATGGGGTCACAAAGAGTCAGACACGATTAAACGACTAAGCAACAAGATCATAGTCCTACCATTCAAAAAATAAACTGGTGATGAACTATAAATTCCCATTTTGGACATAATGACTAACTGTGGTTTCATTAAACCAGTATGTAAGGAAGAAGGAAGGGGGAGACAAGGAGATGGGAGGGAGTGTGCCTAACTATGGTTTGGCAGGTTGCGGATCAAAACTGAGCCTGAGTATTTTATAGCCTGTTAGGCAATAATTTGTCCGGTAGGCTATGTTTGCCTTTGTAGACTATAAGGTGTGAAAGTCTGGTTTATCGCATGATAATCTTATGCAGAAATTATTCTCTACAATTATGTAAAATTTGGATGGGCATAAGAAAAAGATCAATCTTATCAAAGAATTAACTAGATTAAGAATATTTTCAATCCATATCTTCGGTACTCCTCAGCATTATTTGCCATCACATCAGTAAATTTAAGGAATAGAAATGTACTTTGGAATCTAAGTTTATGAAATGCTTTATTTTGTGAACACACAAAAGCTCCATTTTGTCCTATTCCACTCCAAAAGTATTAAACTGTGCAGGAGGTTTAAAAGGAATCAAGAAATTCATGTACAGAATTCTGTTAGGGGGGAAAAAACATTTTCTGAGAACTATGAGCATGAATTTCTTGGATTATTTTAAACCAGATTAAGCGTTGGTTCACACATGATGCGACCTGTGGCAGCAAGGGTGGCATGCATGTATGAATGAGCCAACAGAATCAAACATCACAAACAGAAAGTCTTCTCTCACATCAGCTCTAAGATGAGCTTCTAACTAGAGTCTACTAACAGCCCACCTACACAACCTGTGTTGAACCAAGCCAAGTTCAGCTCATCCAACCATGTATAGCTTCCCAGAAGAGGCTGAATAAACACCTAGTTTTTGCCCTTCACTTGAGATTGCAAAAACAAGTACCACACAAACCATAATATTCTGCTAGTATTCTGTGCTGGGCTTAGTAAAGCGGGAAATCTCCAACTGTTGAGTCATCTAGTGGTGAGAAATTAGAGCCTGCCACACATGCTAAATGTGACCCATAGTTCTTCCTGAATGCTTTACCTTTCTGATATTATGCCTGAAAAGGCTCTGTTGAAAGGGTTGTCCTCTGTACATTTCTCAATGTACTTTTCTTGGGGGGGGGGGGAGCACTCAATGTGGTGAGATGCAACCAGTCCAACTGTAAAAGCAATACGCTAGAAAGAAGCATGGACTGCTCAATTACTCTGTGCTTCCTTGATATGCTGAATACATACTACTATGTGTGTGTGTGTGTGTGTGTGTGTGTGTGTGTGTGTGTGTGTGCATAGTTCCAATAAATTATTTTCTCAAAAATATAAGGGGAAAGTGGTTCTCTCTCCAAGTCCTATCCATCCTATGCTATGCTCAGAGAGTATATGGTCATTGTAGCAGAGATAGGAAGCTTGTTTAGCATCTAGCTCTGCAATGGAAATCTGCTGTGATTGAGGAGGAGGAACGTTTAATTGAGAAGAGCATTGTAATGCCTGTTCTTACCCAGCTGATATACAGTGGTACCTTGGGTTACATACACTTCAGGTTACACACGCTTCAGGTTACAGACTCCTCTAACCCAGAAATAGTACCTCAGGTTAAGAACTTTGCTTCAGGATGAGAACAGAAATCGTGCTCCGGCGGCGCAGCAGCAGCAGGAGGCCCCATTAGCTAAAGTGGTGCTTCAGGTTAAGAACAGTTTCAGGTTAAGAACGGACCTCCAGAACGAATTAAGTACTTAACCTAAAGTAGCACTGTACTCCTTAAGGAGAGTGGGAATCTCATAAGATTTAAATTCCTCTGCTGCATGAATACACAGAGTGTTGAAATAAGAATAGCGAAAGCACAGCTAAGAAGCTCAAATCATATATATGACTGACACCCTTCTTTGGAAATTAAGCCAATGTCCAGACTTGAACATTCAAAAACTTTACTTGCAGAAACTTACAGATGAATTAAAACATAATGTTTACAGTCATATGCTTCTCGAAACATGGGTTAACAGTCTCTTCTTCTAATTTCCAAACAACTGTATTTTCCTCCTCTGAGAGCTCAGCACTCAGCCTTCTGTATCTCAGTTGGCCATCCCGTGCAACTCTTATGAGAGATTTCCACTTTTACCTTCTCCTGTAGCTTTAATCTCTTTCTTTAAGCAGAGAAAATGCACTCCAACACTGTTCAACTTAGCAGTGTTCACAGTGGATTTCAAAACACAGCCATCCTGCTTCACATAGAATGGAACCTCTCCTTCATGAGGTACCTCCCATGTGACCAACATTAGTCAATCACATGAGAATGACTAGATAACTCTCTAGAATTCACTTACCAACCAGTCAAATTTAAACACATAGTAATGCATACAAGCATCTACAATTTCAGTGAATTAAATCACTATACTTAACACACAGTAGGTCCTTGTAGCAACACTCTGAGCTGTTTTATGACCTTTTCATTACATCAGCGTGGAATTCAAGAATCCCCAAATGCAGAGATTTATAAGTTTGTAATATATAAAAATGAAACAATTATTAGCATTGCTGCTCATAATCAAATACCTATTTAATTAAAAAAATATATACAAAAGTATCCTGGTGCCAAACCTGACAACTTTGTTACCTATCTGTTAGATGGTCTGCTCTGTCAGATGGTTGAAGGAGCATGCCCAGGCATTCTTCCACCAGCAACAGATTGTCCAAAGCACAAATTATTGCCCTGAAACATTGAATGAGGAACAGCTGCAAAAAGAGGAATGGTAAAAAAGTAAAAAAATAAAATCAATTTATTGGAAGAGAAAAGACACACAAGTAGACTGAATGATCTCATGAGATTTGGCCCTGAGGCAAGTTGGATGGCATTATTGATAACAGGTTCTTGCCAAGAGACAAACTATATTTTGCCACTGAGGAGGCAACTAGAGATGTTCTGTTCAGAAAATCTTGATGTCAAGCTTATTCACATGGATTTTTTTCTTTAATCTCTCTCTCACTCCTTGATCCTGAAATGCACTCATTGCATTAAAAATGGTTCTTCCTTCTTTCAACCGGGAGTTGAGAGTAGGAGCTCATCCAGACTTCCACTTGTCCTACATCTCTCCTCCAGGAAAACCCAATCTTTATTGTAGAATTGGAGTGAATGTCAATTGGCTTTTCTGCAGGTGGACATTTACTCCGATTCAGTGCTAAAGAGTTTTTTTTTTCTTGGGGAAAGTGGTAGGACAAAGAGAAAACTGCTTTTTAGGCAAAGGTCAAGAAGAAATGTAGATGAGCCCTTGGTTACATTGTCTGGCTATATAGGAATTGGCAGGAAAAAAAGAGTTATATGATTCCTAGCGGTGTCTGTCAAGAGGATTTCTGAAGGAGAATCTCTGTATCATGTACTGCTTCAATGCTTTTAACCTAGTAGTGTCAAACTAATAAATAAAGTTCTTGTTTCTCTTACTGGGCTTAACCTCTGCCAAGGAAGTCATGGAGTATCTCCAGAGAAAGAGCAGCATTCACTCATGTGAGATCCCCTCTGTAATCTGACTTGGCACAGGTCTACCACCTCAGTGAGAACCAAGGCTTTGAAAACCTGCACAGTTTTCTCTCATTCCACCCAACGCATTGAACTTGCCTGCCAACTTCATCAGGCGGCTTCCACTGACCTTCGGCAGGGGATGTTTCCTCAAAGCCTTTTCCTCTTCTCTGAATTCTTGAAAGAGGAAACCTTGTCAGAGAGGTAGAGCAGGGGTTTTGCTCCAAGCCGTTGAAGCTGTTGGACAACAGGGATGGAGAACCGTTTTCCCATCCCTCTAGTCTAGTCCAAAAAAAAATATTTAAAAGTAAAGCTTTGTATCCAGTGTAGTGCTAAGTAAGTGATCTGTCAATGAAAGGATTCCCATTTGGGCAACAGGATTCCCTTTCCCCTTTCGCATCTGGTACGTGCCCCATGCCCTCCCCAAGCTCCAAAGTGTTGGAGGAAAATGTAGAACAGATTTAGGGGGTTCACAGGGAGAGGAGATGGAGGAAACTCCTGTTGAACAAGAAGAAATCCTTGTGCTGATGGGATGCTTAATAAATGCTGCACAGGATACAAATCACTGTGAGACTGGTGACTTCTTAAAAAAGGGCCTTTTCATTGGCCGTGCTGTGCTCACGAAATGGCTTCCCCAAAGAAGCTCACCTAGTACTCACAATATAATTTTTAGGGGCCTGAGTTAAACCTCCGTTTCTCAAGTTTTTAATCAGAATCCATCCGTCACTTTAGGGGTTTTTGTTTACACCAGTTTCCTCTTTGCTGGGTTTCATGCTGATTTTAAAGTGGTTTCAGATTATGTGTTTTATGTTTTATGTGTGGGGGTTTTTGGGGGAGGGGGATTTTTGCTGTCTTTGTTTATTTTATCTTTCTTAAAACTTCCCCACCTTCTTTCCCCTTTGTATTTTACTCATAGCTGTCAACATTTCCCCCCTTTTAAGGGAAATCCCCTTATTCCAAATAGGATTCCTCGCAAGAAAAGGCAAAAGTTGACAGCTATGATTTTACTGTCCAGAGGACATGGTTGGATGACTTGGATTATGTATGTGTCAGGGGTTCAGGAGCAGAGGCAAGGGCAAGGGAGGAAACAGAGAGCGAGGGGGAGGAGGCAGAAGAAAAGATGAGTGATGACGACGACCCGAGATCTCCGAGTCTTTCCAGTGAATCAGAAGATTCACAGAAAGGAGCACCAGTGGTCAGGGCAAGGGGGGAGCCTAGGGGGACACCCCAGGAAGATAGAGCCAGAGGGGACTCAGAGGAGAGCAGTTGGAAATCGGGACCAGCGTCACAGCCAGAGGGCAGGGAAGAGGAAGAGCGCCAGAGATCAAGCGCTGGCAGCTCGCAACAGGGGGGAGGGCACGAGTCAGGAGTGGCCACACCTCCATCGGGGAGCGAAGAAACGGTCAGACGGAAAGTGGAAGGTTGGGCGCGCGCGCCAAGTTCAAATGCACAGGAAAGTGACGCAGTAGGCAGCCAGGAAAGGGAGCCAGGTCCTAAAGCCCGGCGCAAGGAGACAGGGAGTTCCGGGGGGTCGGCGTCAGAAGAATCCCGGAAGGAAGAGACCCCGGGGGGCAGAGGGACCCAGAGGAGAGCAGTCAGGCGGAAAAGGTGGAGCAGGGCTAGGATATTAAGTTGGTGCACAAGGGGCGGAGACTCAGACGGAGCTTCGCCGATCTAGCCATTAGACGCAGAGTTGCACGCAGCAGCTTGGGAATGGAAACTGTAACTCAATAAAGACTTTTACTTAATGACCGCTGGCTAGCGTGATCCTCTGTGAGCTAGGATCTTGAAGCAGCTCTGACAGTAAGCTCCGTCTGCAAATTGTGGGCATCTACAGCCTCGAGGAGAGGAGAGAAGCAGGTGCCTACTAGCTAGCTCACGAACGGCAGACAACATGACGGCTGAGCAGCAGATAGAGGAACTCAGAAGAGCAGTGTCACAACTGAATGCCGAGGCTCTCGCATCCAGGAAGAGAGAGGAGGAGGCAGCTGCCGCCTGCAGGGATCTCCAGGTCAGGTTGGACATGCTTACGAAGCACGGGCAACTGACACCCAGACAGGAGGGAATTGGGTTGGCGAGACGAACAGGCGGTCTGGTCTCTCACTTCGATGGGAACCTGCAGCAGTACCCCAACTTTAGAGCAGATGTAATGTGCGCACTGGAACTGCTGAAAAAAGACTTTAGAGATGAGCAAGAGAAAGTGGGGTTCATCATGTCCCATTTGCATGGGGAAGCTAAAGCATGGCTGCGCAATTTGTGGAGGGATAAGGATCCGGCGCTCCAAAATGCGGATGCCTTTATTAAAGCGATGGATGGGTGTTTCTTATCAAGCATTGACGTGGATCTTGCTCGGCAGCAGATACATGGACTGAAACAAGGGAGGGCCAGCGTAAGGCAGTATCATGCCCGCTTTTTCGCTTTGGTCAGTGCTCTGGAATGGGACAGGGATTCGGCTCCTGTAAGAGACCTGTTTTGGGAGGGATTGCACGGCTCTGTTAAAGATGAAATTGCGAGGGGGGAGAGACCCCGGACCACGCAGGAGATCGTTCAGAGGGCGCTAGCCGTGGGGGTGCGGCTGGAGGAACGTCCGTGGAGCAGGGACGAAGGGCGTGGAGGGCGCGAACCAGCCAGGGGCTCCTCCTTCCTTCCCAGAGAAGCAGCGCGTGCGCAATCCACGCCTCCGCCAGGAGGAGGAGTGGAACCTATGGAGGTTGGAAGTGCAAGGGCTCAATCAGCAGCCAGAGCCCTAGCACCGACAACAGTGAAAGCGAAGCCTCCTAGAGGGAACAGGAAGTGTTACATCTGCGAGGATCCAGGGCATATGGCGAAAGAGTGTCCCCGGAGGCTCCACAAGCACACTGCAGCCTCAGCAATGGTAACTGCAGCAACGCAACAAGGAGGACCACAGCAGGGAAACGACGATGTCTGGCTGGAGGAAGAGGCAATGGGGCCCAGCCAGACGTGTCAGTGAAGAAGTCCCCGGAGATTTCACAGCCCATGGACCCCCTCCCACCCAAACCAGTAGTGAGGCTCACCGCATCGCTCCAGCTGCCCAATGGAATCACCATGGACGTGCCGCTCACCATTGACTCGGGAAGCAATGCGGACTTTATAGGGCAGGACTTTGTCGACCGGCACGCTGTACAGTTGCTGCCTGCCACGCTGCCCCTGCAGGTGGTCACGGTGGATGGCAGGGAGCTGCTAGGGGGGCAAGTGGTGAAGCAGACGCCACCAATGGTGATGCGACTTGGGAATCACAGGGAAATCATCAGCTTCAACGTCACTCAACTATCGGACACGCCCATTGTATTGGGCATGAGTTGGCTGGACAAGCACAGCCCAACGCTGGCTTGGTACCAGAGGCAGCTGACCTTCGGCTCTTCCTTTTGTGCTGAACACTGCATCGTTCCCCGGCAGTAAGGAGGGGAAGAGGAGTCACAGCTGCTGCTAGGCACGCTGCAAGCGATTCCCCACAAGTACGCAGAATTTTTGGAGGTTTTCTGCGAGAAGGAGGCGGACAGGCTACCCCCCCACAGACCATATGACTGCAAAATTGACCTGCTGCCGGGGGCGGCGCTGCCTAAAGGGAAGCTGTATTCCATGTCTGAGGACGAACTGCAGGAACTCAAAGAGTTCATAGATCATAATTTGGAGCGCGGTTTCATCCGGGAGTCCAAGGCAGCGGGGGGCAGTCCTGTATTCTTCGTTAAGAAGCGGGACACGCCCCAAAAAAGACTTGTGGTGGACTATCGCATCTTAAACAGTGTGACCAAGCCATCGGACTTCCCCATGCCCCGAATCGACGACCTCCTCGCAAAGGTACGGAAGGGCAGCGTGTTCACCAAGTTAGACCTGCGAGGGGCGTACAACCTCATTCGCATGCGGGAAGGGGATGAGTGGAAGACAGCCATGTTCACGCCGCTGGGCACCTACGAATATAGAGTTATGCCTTTTGGATTGCAAAATGGCTCCCACGTTTTTCAAGCGTTCATGCATCACGTGTTGGCGGGGCTCCTCTACAAGACGTGCGTCTGTTTCTTAGATGACATCCTGATCTTTTCGGAATCGCAGCAGGAGCATGACAGACACGTCAAAGAAGTGCTAAGCAGGCTACAGCAGCATAGGCTCTACGCCAAGCTGGAGAAGTGCCAATTCGACGTGACGGAGGTGGATTTTCTGGGCTACAAGTTGTCTGACAAGGGGCTCGCCATGGACAGCGCCAAGGTTCGAGCGGTGTTGGACTGGAAGAGCCCACGCAACCGGAAGGAGGTCCAACGGTTTGTCGGCTTCGCGAACTTCTATCGCAAGTTTATCAAAGGCTTCGCTATGCAGACAGCGGCCATCACGGACACGCTTAGCTCCAAAAAAAAGAAGTTCATCTGGACAGAGCAGGCGGAGCAGTCCTTTCAGGCACTCAAGCGTCTCTTCGCGTCGGAAGAGCAGCTGCTGCATGTCGACCCCAGCAGGCCGATGAGGGTGGAGACGGACGCCTCGGACAGAGCCGTGGGAGCAGTCCTGCTGCAGAAAGACCCGCAGGGGGTTTGGCGGCCGGGAGCGTTTTACTCCAGGAAGCTCAGCAAGTCCGAACAGAACTACACCATCTGGGACAGGGAGTTGCTGGCCATTCATGCAGCATTCAAAGCATGGAGGCACTTCCTGATCAGCGCCAAGCACACGGTGCAGGTCTGCACGGACCACAAGAATCTGGAGCACTGGCGCACGGCACAGTTCCTGAACCAAAGGCAGATACGTTGGGCTGAGTTCTTTGCGAACTTTAACTTCCGAATAGAGTATGTCCCGGGGGACACCAACATCATGGCGGACGCTCTCTCTCGTAAGCCACAATATCTGGAGGACGCCAAGCCAGCGGCCGCCATGCACATCTTCGCACCAACAGTGTGGGCGTGCGCTGCGGCAACAGTGGACCTGGAGGCGGTGCGGCGAGCGTTGCAGGATGACTCCTTCGCGCAAGCGAAGATGGCAGAGGTGCAAAGGGGCACGGCAGCGACCGACGAGTTCCAGCTGAGAGATGGATTGCTCATTCGCAAAGGGGCCATCTACGTGCCGGGAGACGAACTTCGCGCCAAGGTACTGCAGCAGCTGCACGACGCGCCCACTGCCGGGCACTTTGGCAAGGAGAAGACGGTGGAATTAGTCTCCAGAGACTTCTGGTGGCCCAGAATGAGAGGGGAGGTCGCGGACTACGTGGCGAGGTGTGACACCTGCCAGAGGGCCAAACCGGTGCACAAACCGCCGGCCGGACTGTTGGAACCGCTGCAAACTCCGGTCGAACCATGGGAGAGGGTGGCCCTGGACTTTGTCACGGATCTGCCCAGCTCGAGGGGCAAGACGGCCGTGCTGGTGGTGGTGGACTTGTTCTCCAAGATGGCACATTATAGCCATAGGCCTCATAGCCTCAGGCTTTGAAAAGGCTAAAATGATGGTGAGCCAGCGAATAGGAGATGTAGAGCTTCAGGACCATATGAGCAAGATAGATAAATATCCAGCTATCCAAGATTATGGAAAAGGGTTTAATCTAACCCCATATTTGCTGGACCTACAAATCGCAAAATATAGGCGGGCGTTTACCCTTACCAGATTTGATGTATTGCCATCTGCCTTACTAAAGGGCAGATACGAGGGCACACCCTATGCTGAACGAGTTTGCCCATGTGGTCTGAAGGAGGTGGAAACGGCTTCACATGTGCTGTTACACTGCAACCTTTACGGGGATATCAGGTTACTGTTTATCTCCCCTATCGTTCAGAAATTTCCAGGTCGATCTGAATCTCAGCGGCTGAAAATCCTACTAGGAGATAAAAACCCAGAAGTAACACTGAAAGTGGCCAAGTTTTCTGCGGCCGCGATCAAGCGGAGGGCATTAGCTGTAAAAAAGTAAAAGATCTGACCCCTGGATAAGCCCCCCCTTTTTTAAGCCCATACATATACTGTAGTGCATATATGAGTATGTATATGTGTGTGTGTGTATATGTGTATTGTTTTTATGTATAATTTTACAACTTTTAATTGACACCATCACTCCCTTGTAAACTATTGTTGCCTTTTATGTTTTTCTTTTCTTCTGGTCTATGACCGTAATAAACTATTCATTCATTCATTCATTCCGTGTGCCAAGGTGGCCACGGCGGAGCAAACCGCCAAACTGTTCATAGACCACGTGTTCAAGGTTCACGGTCTGCCACGGTCTATTCTGTCCGACCGGGGGCGACAGTTCATCTTGAATTTCTAGCAGAAGCTGATGGGCTTCCTGAACGTCAAGATCAACCTGGCGTCAGCGAGACACCCGCAGACCAACGGGCAGGCGGAGCGGGTCAATGCCATCATGCAGCAGTACCTGAGATGTTATGCGAATCAACAGCCTGCGACGTGGGTGGATTACCTGCCGCTCGCCGAGTTTGCCTACAACAACACGAAGCACGTGTCCACGGGGGTCACGCCGTTCTTCGCTAACAACGGGAGGCACCCCAGAACCTTCCCGGGACTGGAAAGGATGGGGGAGGGGGAGCCGCAGACAGCAGATGCGTTCGCGTCGGAGTTGCAGGAGGTCCACGATCAGCTGCGGCGACACCTGGAGCTGGCCAAACATGCATACAAGGTGCAAGCGGACAAACACAGAAGGGTTGGCGAAGAGATCCATGTGGGAGACTGGGTCTGGTTAGCAGCCCACGCAGTGCCGGCTAGGTCGTTGGCCAAGAAGAAGCTGGGGCACAAGCAACTGGGGCCCTACCAAGTCGAAGAGCAGGTCAACCCGGTGGCTTTCAGGCTGGCGCTTCCGGAGGGTTCCAGAATGCATCTGGTGTTCCACAGATCGGTGCTCACCCCCTACAAGGCACCGCACAGGTTTCAGGAACCCGGAACGGCACCGAGTCCGCTCAGAGAAGGAACCGGGCACGCGAGAGTGGCACAGAAGGAACGCATCAACGAAGTCACGGAGATTTTGGACTCCAGATGGGGGGAAGAAGGGGTAGAATACCTTCTCGCCAAGGAGGGCACCCCGGCCAGTGCGAACAGCTGGGTGCCGGGCTACGCCTTGGACGAACCTCTGCTCAAAGACGAGTTTCATGCCCTCTTCCCACATAGACCAATGCCAGCAGAATTTTTCGACGACTGGCTTTTCACGCCAACGCTTTCTGCCAGCACGTTCCGGGGGTTCGACTCGGACGAGGACCTGATACGAGACGCCCGTTCCCCGGAGGGGTCACCCTCGGGATCTGCCTCAGAACCCTCGTATTGGTGGGATGATCGACCAGAGGAGCAGTGGCGCAGGAAGTGGCAGGAAGGTCCAGGACGAGCAACGCCGCCAGGAGGAAGTGAGGGAGAGACGGACATGGACGTTTTCGGGGACGACCCTGGTTTCGAGCACGGCGGCACAGAGATGGAAGCGGAGGTGACCGTCGTCGACGAGAGCAGGGAGGCAGAACCGGGAGACTTCAGATGGAGGCCCGCCACGGGAAGCGAACTGTATCCGACGTTCGTCCCTCTGACACAGCAGCACCCAGTTCCCGCACCGGAAGGAGGGGAGGGGGGAACGGGGGGCTTCGAGGGGGGGATGGATGTCAGGGGTTCAGGAGCAGAGGCAAGGGCAAGGGAGGAAACAGAGAGCGAGGGGGAGGAGGCAGAAGAAAAGATGAGTGATGACGACGACCCAAGATCTCCGAGTCTTTCCAGTGAATCAGAAGATTCACAGAAAGGAGCACCAGTGGTCAGGGCAAGGGGGGAGCCTAGGGGGACACCCCAGGAAGATAGAGCCAGAGGGGACTCAGAGGAGAGCAGTTGGAAATCGGGACCAGCGTCACAGCCAGAGGGCAGGGAAGAGGAAGAGCGCCAGAGATCAAGCGCTGGCAGCTCGCAACAGGGGGGAGGGCACGAGTCAGGAGTGGCCACACCTCCATCGGGGAGCGAAGAAACGGTCAGACGGAAAGTGGAAGGTTGGGCGCGCGCGCCAAGTTCAAATGCACAGGAAAGTGACGCAGTAGGCAGCCAGGAAAGGGAGCCAGGTCCTAAAGCCCGGCGCAAGAAGACAGGGAGTTCCGGGGGGTCGGCGTCAGAAGAATCCCGGAAGGAAGAGACCCCGGGGGGCAGAGGGACCCAGAGGAGAGCAGTCAGGCGGAAAAGGTGGAGCAGGGCTAGGATATTAAGTTGGTGCACAAGGGGCGGAGACTCAGACGGAGCTTCGCCGATCTAGCCATTAGACGTAGAGTTGCACGCAGCAGCTTGGGAATGGAAACTGTAACTCAATAAAGACTTTTACTTAATGACCGCTGGCTAGCGTGATCCTCTGTGAGCTAGGATCTTGAAGCAGCTCTGACAGTATGTAATGAATGATATTAACAAGGGAAGAGAGACGAATAAAATAATAGTTTGCCACATCCTGGAATTTAGAGATACACTCGCAAACCATTACATTAATGATTTTAAGAGAAGGCTCCTGAAGCATACCAAGACTCGCCGGATGATAGGGCGGACTTTCTTTTCTGCTGGTCAAGACCTCACATTACTCCCCTGTACCATCAAACTTCCCCATCCCTGCTAAACCACTCTAACTCTAATCCCACTTCTGCACCAAATACTTTGATGTCATAATAATATTCATCTAAGTTTCACCCAAGGTATTGTGGTGCTTCAAAAATCCAGCGCTGCCCAGTATATGATAGAAAATCACATGTGGGATTAAATGTTTGAAAATAATTGTGCCTCGCAGAAATCCTGCTGATAGCTGCTAACTTTCTTTAGGACCAGTGTCGATTTGTTGGTACTCATGGCGTGCCGAGTAATTTCAGAACGGGCTAGGAGGCAGATATCATCTGATCCTAGATTCTACAGGTGGGAAAAACAGATATGTGGCTCCAGTAAGAGATAAGGAAAGAGGGAGTTATTCCTACAAGCAAGCGAGCGAAAAAAATAGAATACTGTCACAGAAAAACAACAACATCATAGTGAATTACTACATCTTGTTCAACAGGATCATATGTCCTTATACTGTCCTTCATTTGAATAGGTATTCCATCCATAGAAGGGGAGTCTCCAATTTGATTCTAATAATTTTTTACAGATACCATTACTTCCAGGCAATGTGTTCAACTCCTGCATTACTGTTTATTTGTTTTTAGAAGGCCTTGCAGAATATGTTTAAGTAACACCAGGAAGCGGGGCCTTTAGGATCTAATACTGCTGCATTTATTAACTTTGTGGTATAGAAGTTGGAAATTAAATTGCTCTTTGGGAGTTATAGCTAGTGTACTCTTAATACGTAAGCTACCTCGCATGAATTTTTATTTGGAAAACCAGTACACCCACATAAAAATAATAGTAATAATAATAATAATAATAATACCAGCAGAATTATGCATTGGACATTATTCCCGTGTAGGCTTCTTCTTTGTGGAACAGGAATTCAATAATATGAAACATCCACCATTCCTATGCTGGATCATCCTCCTAGCCCCCTCACTTGTAAAGCTTAGATCCTCACCATACTCATTCAGATCTTATTTGTTTCCTTATCTTTTCTTCTGGGTTATTTTTTCCAAATACAGAAAAAGCTGCTATAGAGTAGATAAATGAAATGCGGTTGTATGAATCAGTCCCAAAGTCACACATAAAGTTGATTATTTGATGGGTACAGAGTTGTGAGTGTATATCAATTAGCCTCAACTTGATGGCTTACAAACTGGCAAACCAATCTAAAACTTTTCACCAATAGTAAAAGTTAATATATCCCTCAAATAAAACTATTCATCATCTGTTATGGAGATCCATATTGACAGGGCTGAGATGCAGTCTGACTGTTAACTTAAAGCATATCATCTTTGTGACATCACACGTGACATCAGAATGGCATATTTGCATTCAACCTAGACTACCTCCATGCCAACAGCAATGGCCTGCAAACTTCTGCAATCAAGTAACCATCAGCCTGACTACCCAGTTGTTTCTTTCTAGACTACTGGATGTTTATTTTTTGCTCTCATAATCAAAGCCTGAAGAAGACCTGCGTATAATCTGCAAACTGGCTTCCACTGTTAAAGAAAACTAATTGTCAGGGACGGGGCAGAGGAGGAACGGTGGAGACCACCGCCCATCCTGATCCTTCCAGGAAGGAGGAGGAAGAAGATGACAGTATAGATTTACAACAGGGGGTTGAGGGAGGTAGCAGCTCAGAGGCAGATGAGGGGGAAAGTTGGGAAATCATGGGAGAGCCAGAACAACACCCGGCTGACACATTGTCATTAGAAAGCATTCCAGACCCTCCATCTCCCAGAACCCAGAGAGCCTTAAAAGTAGGAGAGCAAAGAGCTCAAAGACAGAGGGCACTTAGCAGCACCCATAAAGGAGGTGATGTTGATGATGAATGAGGAAGTGGGAGAGATGGGGGCAGGTTGGAAATTCACTTGGGACAATGCCATTATCCAAGAGGCTGGTTCTATAGCCTCTCTCTGTAAAGATTGAAATAAAAAAGGATGGTAAGAAACTTTTCCTTGTCTTTATACTTTCCTGGGCAACCAGCTGGGAGCCGCTGACAGCATCCTGACACTAATGATGTAATTTCTCTTCTTGTGGGTATTAATACTCAACCATCAGTTCACTTACACAAAAAGAATATAGCAATGCATTATTGCTTGTGTCCAGGATAATCCTTTGGTCCTACACTGTGATCTGAATATTTCTTCTTACAGTACTTCTTCTGGGTGCCTTTGTTTTAAGGGGATATTCTCTATAATATGAAAGTCTATGCAGATCATACAAATATTCCTGATTCAGTTTAATCTTACATACAATCACAAAATCAATGTGCATGTTCTCTGAACTCCCAATGGAAGAGTTCCTAGGATCACAGAGCTCACAGGTCAATATCCAAGAGAATCATTTCAGATGAGGTGATAAGTGGGAGAAGGGAGGTAGAACATGATTGACGTCTACCTCCTGTTCTCCTGAGCAGATTTATAATTCCTTCCAGTTTGTGAGTTAAGTTTATTTGTCTACATCACAGGAAGATTGTGCATCTTTCCTTCAGGTGAGATATGGAAGAACAATACTCGAGAACCAGTGTGGTGTAGTGGTTAAGAGCAGTGGACTCATAATCTGGGGAACCGGGTTCGCGTCTCCGCTCCTCCACATGCAGCTGCTAGGTGACCTTGGGCTAGTCACACTTCTTTGAAGTCTCTCAGCCCCACTCACCTCACAGAGTGTTTGTTGTGGGGGAGGAAGGGAAAGGAGAATGTTAGCCGCTTTGAGACTCCTTCGGGTAGTGATAAAGCAGGATATCAAATCCAAACTCTTCTTCTAAAAAACAAAAACAAAAACTGGAGGAGATGGAAAAGCATGGGGAACAGGAGGAAGTAAAAACAGAGAGTTCTTACCTTCTGTACTCCCTTTGTAGCCTCATGAAAAAGTGTTTGGGGAACTTAAATGTTGTTCCAGAAAAGATGGAAAAGATGAAGCCCATTATAAGTAAGAAGGAGAAGCAAGCTAGCAATCTTCTCTAACACTGGGGTTTTCTTCAGCAACAAAGCCATTTGATTGATACATAAAATCTGTTAAGTGAGTTCAATTATATTTAAGTAGTTTCCCTGCTCTTGCCAAAACACTCATCCTCATGTACACTTGCTAGATTTTGCAGGCACTTTTTTACGATTATTCATCCTGATGTCCGCAAATGGAACTCTATTAATGCTCATTTCAAAGGCCACTGTAAATTCAGACACATATAAACACCACACACAATGCTGAGCCTGCAGAACCGCTTATACATCAGACTATTAAGAAATACTTTTTTTTTTAATTTGAAAAGTAAATCAAGGAACTTTTTAATAGGTTAGGAAGGAAGACATAAGCATAAATAAGTATCATAGTTTGTCCATTCTTTTAATGGTTTCATTGCCGTCGTAAACTAAAATGTTAATAATTTATATTGTGTGTCTTCCTTTTAAAGTAAATAAATAAATAACTGCTTACTGAGGAGCTTAACAGTGTATATAGATTGTAATGCGTCTGAGGAATTTACAGCCTTGGTACTAGGCTGGTTAACATGAGCCAGTGAAAAATAGTGCCATAAAATTTCATTTACCATTTACCACTATGCTGGTCCGAAGCAGCCCAAGCCTCTTTATGTGAGCTCATAAATGGGGGGTTGCTTTTATTATGTGGCTCCATTAACTATGCCATACCCCCCAAAAGGCATAAGTTATCACCTTTAAATGAATACCCTCGTCAGGTCAGGATTTATGTGCATGTATGAAGAAGAAATGAGATATACATGTGTCTTTTGCACAGATAAACATGGACTTATCAGCATGCAGACTGTAGAAGGAATCCAGTTGTGTAAACCTCAGACACAAACAGATGGCTTAATGCCTCAGGGTTTCTCCACACTTACCCTTCCTCTGATTTAAAGCTCCACATTGAATCACTGGGGGGGGGGGTTGTTGGGTTTTTTGTTGTTTTTTGCTGCGGAGCTTTCCCTGCAAAATCCCACTCTGTAAACCTCAACCAGAGCAAGCATCAATCCATGGAAAACTCAAATGGACATTTGCTCCAATTCAGCTTTAACGAGCGGGTTTTTGTGGAGAAAGATTCGGGCAAAAAATAGATATTTAAAAATCCCCAAACTCTGACATGGACCTCTGCCTGGATAAAGTGGGGTAAAAGTAATTGTGGATAAACCCTCAGTCAAAAGGAAATTTTCCCAATTCCATCAAATATTCAGAGAATGGGAAAGGAATACCAGCATCCTTTCCTAAAGAGTGAATGTTGGTTAGAGGCACCATGGAACATACTAGGAAGGAGATAATGGAGTCCAAGTTCCTTTTGCTATGCTCTGGGTTCCACTAGTAGGATTTCAGAATGCTGGTGATAATGGATTTTGTGCATGTGCCAACCAGCCAACCAACCAACCAAACAAACAAACAAACGCCCTTCAGTATACACACACCCATTTTTTTGGTCTTGTTGTTGTTGTTTAGTCGTTTAGTCGTGTCCGACTCTTCGTGACCCCATGGACCAGAGCACACCAGGCACTTCGGTCTTCCACTGCCTCCCGCAGTTTGGTCAAACTCATGCTGGTAGCTTCGCGAACACTATCCAACCTTCTCGTCCTCTGTCGTCCCCTTCTCCTTGTGCCCTCCATCTTTCCCAACATCATGGTCTTTTCCAGGGAGTATTCTCTTCTCATGAGGTGGCCAAAGTATTGGAGCCTCAACTTCAGGATCTGTCCTTCCAGTGAGCACTCAGGGCTGATTTCCTTCAGAATGGAGAGGTTTGATCTTCTTGCAGTCCATGGGACTCTCAAGACTCTCCTCCAGCACCATAATTCAAAAGCATCAATTATTCAGCGATCAGCCTGTTTTATAGTCCAGCTTTCACTTCCATACATCACTACTGGGAAAACCATAGCTTTTACTATATGGACCTTTGTTGGCAAGGTGATGTCTCTACTTTTTAAGATGCTGTCTAGGTTTGTCATTGCTTTTCTCCCAAGAAGCAGGTGTCTTTTAATTTTGTGGCTGCTGTCACCATCTGCAGTGATCATGGAGACCAAGAAAGTAAAGTCTCTCGCTGCCTCCATTTCTTCCCCTTCTATTTGCCAGGAGGTGATGGGACCAGTTGCCATGATCTTCATTTTTTTCCACACATACACACATATCATAGGGCGTGCACTGTTTCAGAAATTTTCAAGAAGCAAGCATGATGTTTGGGTTGACAGCTGACCACCTTCATTATTGCTGGCCACTTTTGACAGTAAAACAATAGCCATAGTAGAACTAACTACACTTCCTGTTCTTAGCAGGCGTCTTAAATATTTTAGATATGTTCACACAGTTTCTGTGTATCGGATTTTACCCCCTTTCCTCTCTCTAATAGCTTCCCTTATACATTAATCCCATCTGCTTTTAGCTGGCCTTCGAAATCAGATAGCGATGGCAGAAGGTTAACCTTTACAACAGCATGTATTTTGTAAACCATTTCTTTCCTGAGAAGCTTAACCTGAAGGGGCAGAGAAGGGGACGTTGAAGAAAGGTGATTTTTAAAAGCTGTACCTTTTCCAAAACCTGTAGAGCAATGCCATGACTGACTGCTTCCAAATCTAGAGGCAAGATATTCAGCATGAAAAGGGAAGGTGGTGTGAATTAACCCATTCGTATATGTAATGGCTGTCTCTGGATGGCAAACATATATCCATCAAACTGAGAACGTCCTCAAGCTAAAAAGTTAAACATGGCCACAAATAAAGTTGATTATTTGATATCTGTTGTACTGAGGTGATCTTAAAAACCTGGCTCACACATACACACATATCACTTCTTTCCTTTAAACTTAAAGGAATGTGTGAGAAGACTCTTCTGAAAGCAGCATACTCTTTCAGGTGGTGAAAATCCTGTATGAGTGGCCACTTCTGTTTGTTTGTTTTTTAATTATTGCTCAATTTCCACATAACATCAAACCATATACGTTATTTTTTCCCCTTTCACCCCCACCAAGGACTTCCCTCAGCTCCTCTCCCTGATTTCTCTTCACATATTTTCTCTGCATATTATAAAATTGTACATATCCTTACATATCTATCCATCATGTTAGCAACCAATAAATTTATCTATGTTTATTCAAAACCTGTCAAGGAGTCCAGTTCATTTTGTTGTCTTTTTAGATAGTTTGTAAAAAGTTTGCATTCCTCCTTGAAGTCACAGTTGTCCTTGTCTCGCAGTTTGTAAGTCAATTTGGCCAGTTCTGCATAATTCATCATTTTCTCTTGCCACTGTTCTTTTATCGGGATTTCTTCATTCTTCCATCCTTGTGTTATCAAGTCTCTTGCCTGAGTGACCACTTCTTAATGCAACTTGGAAGTTATTGGCCATTGAACAGACCCTAACTCCTGTCACCTCCAGACATGCTTCCACTCTAGTTGGGACAAATGGGCTTTGAAGGAGGTATGAGTTTTGTTTTCACTATGAACCATGAAAATTAGAGGTGGTGCTTAGGGAAATTTGGGAAGGAGTTGCCCTCTTCTATATTTCAGGTCACATATGTATTCTTCTCCCATGTGCTTAAATCACAAGTTATTATGAAGTATATGAAAGTGAGCAGAACAAATGTCCTTCAAATACACTACATCGCTTTGGGGGCATTTAAACTTGAATTGATCAAAGGATGGGACTTGGAGCCTTGTCATTTAACCATTTAAATAGCCTCTTGTGAGCTGAATGAGACTGTTATTAGTAATGCTTTGGATTTTAAATGATGGCATTCATATAATTTTGCATTGGGATTTAGATTTCCTTTTTATTAAATTAATGTCCTGACAAACCTATAACACCACCATATGGCTTGTTCTTATTCAGAGAAGCATTCCAAGTCAGAGGCTACAGCTCTTGCCTAGACACATTGTTAGCAGATTGAGCCAAAGTTTCATGGCTGTGGACTGCTTTCTCTCAGAGTTAATAACACCTCCTGGGAGGGAATTAGAAAAAAAAAATTCTTTTATATCTCTAGAATGCTATTTTCTACCTCATTAATCCAATGGAAGACGATAGTCTGAAGCTTGCCAACTTTGTTCTGGATTATGACCATCATCATATATGTCATAAGTGAAGTCAGTGGCATGGAATGCCAGTGGCAACATAAGCCACCACCTTCACTGCCTAACACCAATCATGTGGGGGTCAGGATTGCTGCTCTTAGTTACGAACTTAGGCTGAACATTTATTTTTTTACTTATATCTTTATCCTGCCTTTTTTCCCTCCTGAAACCCAAGGTGGCATACTCATGTTCCCAGGTCTCCCATCCAGCCAAAGACCAGACCAAGATCTGCTTAGATTCAGCAGATTCACATCCTTGCAGTGAGAAATAGTCTGTCAGGCTTCAGGGAACTGGCTTCCTCCCCCTGTGGCAGCAGATAAGTAGAACAAAGGAAAAGGAGTCTTCTTACCAGTTAGAAACTTTAATAATCTCAGCGAGAGATCCCATCGCCTAGAAATCACAGTGCTCCTAATTAAGGATTCCACTTCCTTATGTCCCTATTAATCTACATCACTTCTACGTTTTGTAATCTGAGTTTGTACCCTCTGTGCTTTGTGTGCTATCTGTTCTGCCACTTTCCGATCTCTTCTTGACCATGGGGAGAGTGGAGGAATGCTTTCCGGAGACATTGAATCTGTTAACCCTCTCTCTTCCAGTGTTTCCTCTCCTAGCTGTTCCCCATCCAGTATTTCCCAGCTTCTGCCTTCTGAACTATGTCCCTCTGCAAACCACTGTTCCAAATCTATACTGTTCTCCTGCTCCTGGGAAGATTCAGGATCCGGATCAGGAGGAGGGGGAGGTTCCCACCTTCCTCCTCAGTGCAGCCCTCCTCAGCACAGTCCCTGACATAGTCCGTGCCATTATCAACATAATACAAACCAGAGCCTGTTGCCTGTCAAGGTTACACAAATGTAGAGATTATTCCCACATAGAAAATGTTGCACTCCTACTGAGTACCTTGGTGTCATGTACCCTTGTCTACACATGCTAATTGTTATAGGCAGGCCCATACAGAGCTCACCTGTGGCCCTTGGCAGGAGTCTTGTTAGAATAAAGTTATAAACACTTGACATGACAGAGTAAATCCAGCAGGCCCCTGGTGCCCCCTACCAGGGCCTAGGGCAAGTGTACTCAACTGCCCCCTCTTAAGTAACATATGTTACGATTTTAAACAAGAATCACAGTGTGCTACATGAACAGCAGAACTTCCTTAGAGAAGGAATTAGCAAAGATACAATTAAGCAGTAAGAAATTGATACAACACTATTAACCAGTGTTTTTGGGTTTTTTTCCTGGGGGTATGCAGGTGTACGCATACCCCCAAACATTTGCACTTTTGTCCATTTGCTGTATTTATTTTTCCCATTTTGAACCATAAAATGGTGATTTTCTTGAGTCAAAATGAGAGTACCCCTAAGCATTTTTTTAAAGAAAAAGAAAGCACTGCTATCAACTCATTAGAAGGAACAGAGAGAGTGTATCAAGCCAGTATTACAAAAGTTTCATTGGTTACCATCTCTGTTTCCAGGCTCAATTCAAAGTGTTTTAACCTTTAAATATGAAATGATTTGACAATCAGGTACCCAAAGGACTGTCATTTAGTAGCAAATAATGGAGTGACAGCAGAGGCGTAGGAAGGACAGGTGGTACCTGGTGTGGAAAATTTCTTGTCACCCCCCTCCCCCCACACACATTGATTGATTGATTTTTTTGCCTGCAAAAAAAGGTTTTACATTATTTTCTATTTTCTTACAAAGGAATGTGGATTCTGAGCTTCTGATAACAAGTAGGCAACTATGGACAGATACTTAAATCTATAGGATGGATTGTGTTTTGGTTTGTGTTATTTTAATTATATTTATTGTTTATTTATTTAATAAAATTTATTTTTTTAAAACCTGCAAAGTGGTTTACCGAAACAAAAAACAAAAAAAAAAACACCACAGCAGTAAAATCAAGAAAAATTAACAACCCTACTTTAAAACATACAAAAGCTAAAATATTAAGATTAAAATTACTTCAACTTCCTAAGCATCTAGGTATGCTTGCCTAAAGAAGAATGCTTTTAACAGGTGCCCGAAAAGAGTCTAGCAAAGGCACATGTTTTGTTGAAATTTCTGCCTTCACGACATAGGAAAACGGCCAAGTAAACAGCTATTTTCGTGGAGGAGGGTCAAGATATCAACTGATATGCATGAAATTTCATATGTAGCTATATAATCCCTAGTGTAGTAAGATAAGACCTTTGGAGCAGGCATTTATTATTATTTTTTAAAAGTTTCTAATGACACCCTAATAGGGCAGTAATTGTTTCTTGATAATTTGTCACCCCCCTCCATGATGGCACCTGGGGCGCCCCCCCCTTTCCTATGCCCCTGAGTGACAGCACTCACCTGACCTCCGATTGATTGTGTCATTAAAATGACAAGCCTGGTGGAGCTCAAGCATACCAGCTGAGCCAATCCGAAAACCCCATTAATGTGCACCCTTACTGCCACCTTGCCCACTCCCTCCCCACATTTTGGAGGTCTTGGGAGTACTAATGCTCCACCATGCTATCTGCTACTAATGTCATGTGCCAGGTGAAACTGTCAACCATTTAATCATTTTCAGATGCTCCCCATTTTCTGAAGAGGCTACAGAAGAGAAGGCCTTTTCAGTGGTAGCAGCTAAGCTCTGTACTGTACCCGACACATTTAGTGTTTATGTTTTTCAGCATCAAGCCAAGTCCATCTTATTATCTCATGCTTTCTAATTGGTTTTTATACATTTTTGGAACCTTTTAACCAGTCCTTTTTTTCTTGGGGTACGCAGGGGTACGCATCCCCCTAAACATTTTGTGAATCTAATGGGAGAGGAAACTAAAACATTTAACTTTTTTAGTTTCTTCTCTAGCATGGTGAATCGTCAGTTCCATTGCTACCCCTGATGGCGGCCTTATTTCCTGTCACGGTGTTTCCTAAGTCTCAAATGCTCAGAAGCGAGCATTTAATGTGTGAAGTAGGAATTGGAGTCTAGCATGGTGATTGGTCAGTTTCGTTGTATTTACTGTATTTATTTTTCCCGATTTATAAAATTGTGATTTTCTTTTGTCAAAATGAGAGTACCCCTAAAAAAATTTCAGAAAAAAACACTGCTTTTAACTAATTTCATGTTGCTGATGTTTTCATTGGTTCTGCTTTGGGTTGCCATATTTCAAGAAGTAAAAATCCTGACACAAAAATTGTTGAGCTTCTTTTGGGGAATTGCCCAAAAAAGTTGCTGAGCTTTTTTTGGGAAATGAACCTCAAAGTTGATTTGGGAATTCACCCCCAAAAAGGCAAAGTGTGATAGTCAGGACATTTTGATAATTTTTCAAAATCCCCCCCCCCCCCTGTCGCTAATTTTGCCATTTGAATCCCAGACATATCTGGGAAATTCTGAACATATGGCAACCCTAGTTCTGCTGGCTGCAATTTAATTGTTAGATGATTTTTACTGCTGCCATATTATCTATATCTGTCTATATCTATCTATCATCTATCTATCATCTATCTATCATCATTGCATTTTATTTGTATTCTGCAAGATTATTATGAGCTGCATTGAGCCAAAGTAGTATGGGTTGTAAAGATAGTATAACTTTAATTACAACACCACACAAGCATTACAGATTGTCTTATCATTTCCTTCTCATTGTGAATAGCATCTGAGGCATTTATAGAGACTTCCCTTTCTGCCGTTCAACCACTTGCTCTAAGACACTGACAAAGGCCTCTTGGTAACCATTGAGGTACATAATAGAGGGTGATGTTGGGAATGGAGATTAATATAGGGAATACTGGGGATTGGATTGAACCCCTTGGGTGAAAGATCAGACCAGTTCTTTTCAGGAGAAATTCAATTTCGCAGCTCTGAAATCTTGTCAGTTTACATCATGCTGACTGTATGCTCAAGAATATAGTAGATTTTAAGCAAAATTATTCACTTTAAAGTTTTTTTTCCCTGGTCACAGTTTGCATCCAATAAAACTTTTCTCTTCCCCTCCATCAGGCTTCCATTAAAAAACTGTGTGCTGTTACCACATCTGACTGTTCAACCCTGGGTTTAAAGGAGCCATTAGAAATTTCCAACTTCCCTCGGCTTTTTCCTCCTCACTCCAAAAGGTGTCTTTTAGAGAAGGTTTGGAAATTGGTCACCTTTGTTGTTGTGGGTGTTTTTTGGCCCCTATGAACACTGAGATTTGTAAGAAATAACTCCAGCAGTTGAAGACTTACTCACAGTTATGGAAACTTCAGGGGGTTATGATAGTTTATGTTTGGGCAGAAGCAGGACTTAAAGGCCACAGAGAAGCTGAGGAAAAGAATTGCCTTTTGTACTGACAAAACTGCCATCTGCAGAAGTGGAGAGACATGAAAGAACTATTAATACAGCAACACTCTTTAAGACCTGTATTCACTTCTCAATCATATGCTCAAGTGCCATTGTTTAACTCTACCCATCTTCTTCATTCATCACTATTGCAAGGCCGGCCCTACTGTTAGACAGAGTGAAGTAGCCAGATCAGCTAGCTGGTATGGGTTGCCATGAAGGACATTTGTTGTTGTTGTTGTTACTGTCAGAGGGTAGGTAGGAGAGGTGCTTATAGGATTTTCTGCCTCGGGTACTAAAGTAACCTTGAATCCTGTGCATTTTAGTTTGTGTGTGACATTTACTTTGCTACCTCAGAGAACAGACTGCCTTGTGTAGGTCCTGCATCTATTGGTACTAGAGAATTGTGCATGATGGGTGTTTCTCTGTGTGTAGATATTGAACTTATCTATGTGAAGTAAGTCAAGTCCATGCATTATCCTTCCCCAGCCAATGGGAGGTGTAGACAAAAGCTTGAGGAAGGCCGCCCCACAACATTGCAATATTTTCCAGAAAATCTAGCTTTCCTTAGACCAAACAGTTTATAAGTACAGTGGAATCTTGGTTCTCAAACTTAATCCATTCTGGGAGTCTGTTTGACTCCCGAAACCATTCAAAAACCAAGGCACGGCTTCTGATTGGCTGCAGGAGCTTCCTGCACTCAAGCAGAAGCCGTGTCAGACATTCAGCTTCCAAAAAACGTTCAAAATCCAGAACACTAACTTCTGGGTTTTTGGTGTTCAGGAGCCAAAATGTACAAGTACCAAGGCGTTCGAGAATCAAGGTATGACTGTACTGAATGATGCTTCAATACCAGAATCACTCCTAGATTCAAGCACTCAAATTCTTTCCTGTCTTATCTATATTATATAAGCAAACTTCAAGTGGTGCCCACAGGAGACTTCAACTTCTTACTCTGCTGCTTTTGATTTGGTGACTTGCTGATTAATGTACTGTATCTTAAGATTGGGCAGGACACCTATATGCAGCGATACTCTTATGAAGCACCTCTCATGAGACATCTACAACAAGTACCCATTTAAGTTAGTTCTTGGTATGAGCTTTCGTGTGCATGCACACTTCTTCAGATACACTGAAACAGAAGTTGCCAGATCCTTAAGAGTCGTCAACAGGCTCTCCCAGCTATCTGCCTATCTCCCATTCCCACCACCCTTCTGAGTAACACCCCTCCCCACCTTCTCACTATATAGAAGGATCTGGCAACTTCTGTTTCAGTGTATCTGAAGAAGTGTGCATGCACACGAAAGCTCATACCAAGAACTAACTTAGTTGGTCTTTAAGGTGCTACTGGAAGGAATTTTTCTATTTTGACTATGGCAGACCAACACGGCTACCTATCTACTACAAGTACCCATTTGTTTCTGGATTTAATTCAAAGTGCTGGTTTGTATCTTTAAATCTTGCAGGGCTACAGCTCACAGTCCCAGAAGTTGTGAATGGCTTCACAGGCAGTGAAGCTGCCCATCACCTCTGAACTTGCAGGAGGAGCTTGTGTGGACATGCACACCATCCCCTCCTGGAATATTTACCTAAGCCCCAGTATAGGGCTTCTATATACAGTGGTACCTCGGGTTACATACGCTTCAGGTTACAGACTCCACTAACCCAGAAATAATACCTCGGGTTAAGAACTTTGCTTCAGGATGAGAACAGAAATTGTGCTCTGGTGGCGTGGCAGCAGCAGCAGCAGCAGCAGGAGGAGGAGACCCCATTAGCTAAAGTGGTGCTTCAGGTTAAGAACAGTTTCATGTTAAGTACGGACCTCCAGAACGAATTAAGTAATTAACCCGAGGTACCACTGTAATGGGTTTTGTTACTAATACATCTGTCAGAACCTTCACCAAAATATCTATTGTGTTTCATTCCTATTCTTCACTCTCCTTCTCCAGAAGCAGGCTTTGCACAGCTCGTGCACTTCAAAGTAGGCCAGGAGCAAGAGAAATGCCTAATTTACCAAGATTGCAGCCCCCAACAGAATCCACAGTTCATAATTACCATGTAACTTCCCCCTCCTATCGATTCCTTTTGTTTATTTTCTAAAGATTCTTGATGTGCCAAGCAATCTGTTCCAAGCCCATCCTTTTGTGTAGCTTTGCATTACACACTGAACACATTAATCTAAATAACAGTTGATGTAGGGATATCTGCAATTTTCTACTTCTTCTGTGAAAAGTGAGGATTTTCTATTGCAGGTGAGTGTCTGAAAGAGACAGCAAACCTGTGAACATTGCCATCAGATACATGAGAAAAAATAGAAGTGGATGTGCAAGTTGATGCAGAGTCATGACAATTGTGGTTTTGTTCTTCTGGATTCAGAGAGTCCATAAAGACTACCAAAGCAGCTTTTACAGGCTTAATTTAAAAGCTGAGAAAAATAGAGAACAAAACTAGAAGAAGCAGATATAATCTTATGGCCCTTAGTTTTGCCAGAGAATCCTTTCCCTTCTTTGGCAGGCAATGAGTCCTAACTCCTCACAGACAATGGGTGCAGCATCTGGTGTGAATAGAAAGGTCTGCCCTGATGTTTTCATTAGACTTAGGTGGGCTTAAGTGTTATCTACTGTGTGGTGGTGCTGACAACATCATGTGCTTGGGGTCAAATTACCTTGACCCTGTCTACCTCTGGGTAGGTCAGCAGAGTAGTCATAACAAGAGGCCAACTACAAAGAGCTGTGAATGTTGAGATGCTCCCATACTCATCTACAAGCACTTGAAGTGCTGAGTCGGTGTCTTGGGATTCAGGTTGGTACCCAGGTGACCCTATCTTTAGGGGACACATGTCCCCATGTCTACCACACCATCTGTCAAGTGGCCCTTTCATAATCAGTGTTGATTCTAGCTTACTATGATTAACTTTTACAGAACTCTAGCCTACAAAGCTGCAAAATCATAACTACAAGCAAGTCCAGAAGTGTTCTTTGAGCACCTTAGAGGGCATCAAAAAGGGTAACTGCTGGGTACCACTTCTAACTATTACTAACTTTAATAGTCCTAATCAAGGACTATTCGAGTGGCAAAAGAGGGCATTAAATGTACAGTGTGGGTATGACCATTGGAGTTCTTTATGGTGCTGCTTTCTGGGTATCTGCAAAGATTGATCAGTAAATGATAGGAAGGAAAATGGACAGGAACATCAGGAGTCACTGCTTACAGAAGGCAAAATAAATAAATAAAAATGCACCTAAGTTAAGGATAATTGCAGCATTGTCAGGGAAAGCCGGAGAAGAATATGTCTACCACATGATCAGCATGTACCTTAAATCGTTTAGAGATTTATCTCTCTTGGTGATTTAGTTCCCCAGGAAAGCTAACGAAAATGTTTGCCTCCTTTGGAGTGTGATATCATTCCCATAAATGTGGGCACATTTTGTATCCTGGCTCTTTTGCTATTGATTTTGATAGGAATCACACACTGCAGTCAACAATGTAGTTAACAAGAACACCTGTTAGCTGTAACAGTAAGTAAACCTTTAAATTTCCATTGATAAATCTATGAATTGCAATTGTATTATGATTTGTTATCTTGTTAAAAACACACGTTTATGGTTTCCTCTGCAGAATGATTACTAGCACTTCACATATCCCAAAGCAGTTTTAGCACTGCTCTTTACAGCTTGAACCATTCTGATTATTTCTCCCTTTATAAGTTTGCTACACCCTGGTGCTAGGCACCACAAATGAGAAAGGTAGTCCATACATAGATCAAACTCCATCTTCCGCCATTCCATTCCTGTAGGTGGTTAAAAAAACCAACCATTTAATTTTCCTTCCAGTTCCCTACTCAAGTCAGTTGTCCATGGGATCTGACCTCTTCAGACATGACAGAAGACCTTTAAAGATTCCACCTTAGTTTGGCTGATCAGCCTCTGCACAGCCCTTCTCCCCCTCAGTTTATCTAGTTTCTTCCTGCTTCCCATCTTGCTGTGCTGCCAATTACCCATGTTGACCTCTGACTTTCTGTTCTTTAGACTGTTCTCCAACTACTCAGGAAGGACATAGGCCAGGTTTCAAGAACCAGAGTGGTTTTGTATTAGTTATACAAGTAGGGCAGAGAGCTTTGACCACTCTGTCCCAGGAAGCCATTTCAGAATAGCTGCAGCAGATTCTACTTCCCAGCCACTGTTAGCAGGCAGATGGCTCTCTTGGAAAACAAAGCCATAAACAGCCAGACAGTTTTGCATCCACTTTACTAAATGTACTACATCTGCTGTTGTACCTTTTGCATTTGGGAAGAGCTGTTGAAGAAAATAAGTTTATACACTACAGATATATCCTAGCAGATAGGCTTTAGTTTCTCTGCTTTGCACTCTACATACTGCCCCAAAAAGGTCAGTAGATTCATTGGGGTAGTTCAGTAACTTTAGACTGGATTGGTGTAGTTAGGCAAATTTAAATGGTCTTACAGGGAGATCCTATTTAGATGGTAATCTTACTTCAAAATGTGGTAATACAGTCCTAGGTTGTTTTTCTTGTGGGGGGGGGGGCTTTACTCATTGTGCTGGGTAGGGTCACGGCTGCCTGCCTCATAATTCTACCTTGGTTACATGTGTGGTGCTGTGGTCTAAACCACTGAGCCTCAGCCTTGCCAATTGGAAGGTTGGCAGTTCGAATCCGCACGATGGAGTGAGCTCCCGTTGCTCTGTCCCAGCTCCTGCCAACCTAGCAGTTCGAAAGCACGCCAGTGCAAGTAAAGAAACAGGTACCACTGTGGCGGGAAGGTAAACGGTGTTTCCGTGCACTCTGGTTTCCGTCATGGTGTTCCATTGCACCAGAAGCGGTTTAGTCATGCTGGCCACATGACCTGGAAAGCTGTCTGTGGACAAATGCTGGCTCCCTCGTCCTGAAAGTGAGATGAACGCCACACCCCATGGTTGCCTTTGACTGGACTTAACCATCCAGGGGTCCTTTACCTGTTACCTTTAGTTCTACCTTGATAGTACCAGTGACAGGATTCATTGTGTGGGTTGGGAGTGAGGTGCAGAGTCACATAAATTCACCATAAGATTGCTGTTGAAGAGTAGAAATCAGAATAATTCAGGTATGTGCTGCTTCCTTTGTGTGAAGTGCCTATTCCTTGAGATACATGGAGCAACAGCATTTGAGTCAGTGTATCTGATTACAGCCAGCAATTATTCATTGGTGGTAGTTTTCTGGCTAGTTGAATACTTCTCCCGTCACTCTGAGAAAGAAGTGGCTATAACCAGGGCTGTTTGGGGTGAGTTGGTGAACAAGAGGCTAACCTCTCCCTTCATCCCCCTTTTTCACAGTTCCTTCCACTTCTTTCTGCTCTACAAAGCACCTGAGGAGCAGTGCAGGATTACACCCTGTGGAGGCCCCTAAAGGTAAAGGTAAAGGGACCCCTGACCATTAGGTCCAGTCGTGGCCAACTCTGGGGTTGCGGCTCTCATCTCACTTTATTGGCTGAGGGAGCCGGTGTACAGCTTCCGAGTCATGTGGCCAGCATGACTAAGCCGCTTCTGGCGAACCAGAGCAGTGCACGGAAACGCCATTTACCTTCCCGCCAGAGCGGTACCTATTTATCTACTTGTGCTTTGACGTGCTTTCAAACTGTTAGGTTGGCAGGAGCAGGGACCAAGCAACGGGAGCTCACCCCATCGCGGGGATTCGAACCACCGACCTTCTGATCGGCAAGTCCTAGGCTCTGTGGTTTAACCCACAGCGCCACCTGCATCCCTTGTGGAGGCCCCTATGCAGTCTGATTTAAAACTTGGGGGGGGGGGGTCTTGCAAATTATCTCCTAATACATTTTTTATTTTATCAACCAACAATTTTAATGAACCAATTTTGATGTTATTTTTCTTTCAAGTTATGACTGCCACTTTTAAAGGGCCGTCCAAGAAGAAGGTGACCAGGATGATGAAGGATCTGGAAATCAAGTTGAAAGTGCTGGGGGGGGGTATAGGCTGGAGAAGCAAAGATCAAGGGAAGGCACAACATCAGTCTTCAAATATATGAAGGGTTTTCCTGCAGATTTATTCTCCATTGCTTAATAGGTCTGGACTAAAACCAGTGGGTGGAAATTGCTGGGAACTGTAGGTTTCAGCTAAATATTTGGAAAAAGTGCATAATGATAAGAGCTAGGGGTGGAAGAATATGTCAGTTTCTCATTTTCCCAATCTTAAATTCAGTTCTAGAGCTTCCATCAGCAATTTGCTTTAAACAAAAGTAATTCTCGTGAAAATTCATCATCATTTTAAGTGTAGATTCCTTGTAATAAGTACATTTTTTGCAAGGAATTTCCCCTAATATAACACATTTAAGTATCCTATTTTCATTTACCGGTACATATCAATTTTTAAGCACACTTTCCCTTTTTTGTAAACATTGGTTGGAGAAGTGCTTCACAAAATTCAGATAAGCGTGAATTTCAGAGGCTAGCTGTGTCCTCGTATTGTTTCAGAAAGTGTGATTTTGATAGAGTTGGATTTTTAACTGTGAACTGAATCAAATTTCTCCCCCCATCCTTTGTGAGAACTGTTCTACAGCAGAAGTGACTGCCTTGGGCTGGTCTACTCTCCTTCACTGGGAGTGTTAGGCAACACTTAAGATTGAGTATTGCAGCCACACTGAGCAGTATGTGAACTAAACCTGCTCCAGAGCCACATTTCTTTCTGTGCAACCTTCTGGGGTCCACAAGCCAATTGTAGGAATATTCAGAGGCAAAAGCAAGCAACAACTTAGATTTAACCTTTGTAGTTTCTACACATATACCCCAAACTCTGTGCCTCTTGCTTGCCTGGATAGAAGATGATCAGAGTTCAAGGAGACATTCCCACCATGTAATAGCACTGAAGAAGGCTGTGAAATAGGCCTAGGGATGTATGAAGCTTGGGGAGGGATGTGGCCTGGGAAAAGTCCTGACTGAGGGCCAGCTCAAAAGATGTTGGGGACCACATTAGACCTCCATACCTGAGGTTCCCCAATCCTGGACTAGATGATAGCTTTGTAATGATGCCCCCCCCCCCGACTTAGGCAAGGGTCTGTTCTTGAGACTGTGTTTTCCTCCCATATAATTTAGTTTTCCCTATGATAAATATGTTTCAGAAATGTTACTTGTCCATTGTATATACTGCATTCTGTAGCATTGGTTGTGGAATTACTATTACAGCATATTCTTTCCACTCACCTCCTCCCATTTTTATCTCAGTGACGTTATCACAATTTTACCATAAATACAGATTTGTTGACATTTCCAGGAAAAGCTCAGAAAATCTTTACAAATAGCTCAATGCGGGCATTGGGCAACAATATTTCTCTGAGATCCAAGGTAGCAGACTTCCTGGTGATACACATCCTTTGTAATTTGTTGAGCAGAATGAAGATTTTACTCCAAGAGAGGTTTTTTCATCATGCAATGGCTTTCAGTTAGATCACAATATGTATCCTGGGACAGCAACTGTTTCCAAATGAGCAAAATGCCCTTTTTATTTTGGAAAATTACTTAAAAGCAAGAAATCTATGCCAGACGTACACAATAGAGTAGAAGAAAGAGGTAAGTAGAGGTTCCTTTGGTGGTAGAGGTCACTGTGGTTCTCTGGGTTTCCAGTGTGGAAGGATATCCTTTGAATGCTAAGTACTGATGCATATGCTAAATTCCACTTAGATTTACCTTTTAAAAGGAGAGGGAAGCATCCAGGGCAGATTGGATCAATACATTCACTCATCTTCTCTACTGGCTCGAAATCATGACAAGTTTCTTCTACAAGCTTAGAGATAATACCATTAAACCTGGTTCAGATCCAAGTGGACAGTGCTGTAAGACACACACACACACACACACACACACACACACACACAAGAACAAGGTTTTCATCACACTTTCAAGTGTAGAAATACTACTGTAATTTGATTCTGTTTCAAGATATAGTAACTGTCACATTATGAATACCGCTGAGAATAAATCAAACCTTTCAGTGCTGACATACTGTGTAAAAGGTGTTTTGTGTGTGTGTATTAAAGGGGGGGGGGCTAGACTGTGCTATCTTGGTTCATTGTACTCCCTGCGCTACTCAGTACTCAGATTTGCCAAGAGTGCTTTCAAGTTGGCACTGCAAGTAACTTGCTCAACTAGCCAGCTGATTAAAATGTCAGTGGCACATGAACAGTCAAGGATGTCATTGAGTTTGCCAGTCCGGTCTGGCTCACAACTAGAGGCAAGAAAGCTCAGGCTTTAGTACCCTTGGTTGTAGCCATGGTGGCTCCGAATGCCATTTCTGCCCAGTCCCCCAAGCTGGCATCATTCCTGAAACCAAGGACATCATCAGGAGAGGAGACTGCACTCTTATGTGTTGCAACACAACGTCAGCTAAGTACCTGGCTAACCCCACCAAGCAATCCTTTCCTTTCCTTTGTCTGTCATGATTTTTCTGAAAACTTAAGCCCATGGGTAAGAACTGACCATTTTGTATACCTCTATAAGATGAGTCCCCTTCATGGATCACTGCCTTGTCATGGCAAAGGGGCTTGAATAACTCCGAGAAGCTCTGAGCTATGCTGTGCAGGGCCACCCAAGACAGACAGGTCATAGCCGAGAGTTTAGACTAAATGTGATCCACGTGGAGAAGGAACTGGCAAACCACTCCAGTATTTTGCCAAGAAAACTCTATGGACATAAAAAAGGAGAAGCTTTGAGAAGAAAGTGAGAGTTTCCAAGGCATGCCCTGATTAATGGGGTCACGGGGAGTCGAACACGACTAAGATGACTAAACAACAACAAATAAGAGGAGTAAAATCCATTTACATTTTTGTTGTGGGGAGATGTTGCATCTCCCTCCCCCACTGTTCTCACAATCCTGCTGGCCAAACAAGATGCTGTGGATTCTTCAGTTGTGCCATGTATCAATCTCCTCTATACACATATATTGATACTTGCATAGGGCGTTTCACACAGCTTCTTGATGCATGGCAGATGTGTAGCATAGCTGGTGCATGCAGAAGGGCTAAAGGGTGTGACACTGTGGACCACCTCACACCTTGTGAAACATCCTCCCTCTAGTGTCTTCAACATGCACTGTGGTTACTAGTGTTGGAAGTGTTGCCCTGCCTTTGCTAGGGAAGGGCACAGCTGTTGTTGAGGCTGAGGTCCAGCAGCTACTTGTTCCTGCTACAATATATTTCTCTCTCCTCATTATGCTCCTCCTCCTCTGAAGCGTGGGCCCTTTCTTTAGGACAGGGACCATTCATCGCTGGAAGGTCCCCACACATTCCATCTCAGCTGTGTTTACTTACAATTGGGGTTGAACTTTACAGCCCTCGTACGTATGGTACCCCATGGTAGAGAAGGAACTTTTTCCATCTCAACGTTCAGCATGGGTTCCTCTAATCTCATTTTGGAGTGATGTGGCATTGGCACATGGATTGGCCCACTCATTCCATTTTTGGATTTCCTTTATTTCTCATACATCTGATCTAGGAGCAACGATCTCATTTATTGAAGTACCTAGAGACCAAGATTGTTTTCCCGCAATCACCCAATCTGAAGACAGGTCAGCAGACAATAATAATCCCCTTTCAGCCTCTATGATGGACAGGCAGGCATTTGTACTCTGTTTTCTGATCCTCCAAGTAGCTCAAACGTCTTCAGAACCAAGATGACTGTGTCACAGGCATTTATTGAAAGTGTATAATATTTCACTAATTGTAGAAACATTTTCTATTCTATTGACAGACGTTCTGATTCCTGAAATTGTATTTTAACGTCTAGTTTTATTACAAATTTACTGGATAAATGCGATAAGCTAGTGTATGAATGTGGTATTAAATCTCGGCTAATGGAAGGCAATCAATTTTAATCATTTTTGCAGGGAGTACTTACAGGAGACTCCCTTCTAGAATGTCACACTGCTTTCGCTCTATGCAGAATAAGGTTATTGCAATAGAAAGTTGTTGTGGGGTCTTGCAGCAGGTCAATGTCAAAAACTCTGTCTTCTCTCCCCAGCCTTCAGAATAGGAGGCATACACATACAGCTTTCATTTGTCCCCTAGCTGCATCACTGAATAGCCTTGTTGATACCTCTGACTCACAGGCAGGCTCAAGTTAAAGGGTCTTGCTTGGTTTCTGACCATTAGGGAGGAAGCAGCTGATAAACACACATACCGCTGGCAATACTAATGTGAGGTCAGGATCAGTTCTTTCACAGTGGACTCTCTTCCATGTTTCTCTAGCCAGTTCATGAGATCATCTCTCTCCCTGGGCCTTCTGGGTCCCAGATGCTGTCTTTGCCTCATTGCACAAGAGATGCAATGATGGATGTAATTTGTACAGCAAACCGTTTCTCCTCATAGCAGGGTTTGACTTGTAGGATTACTGATGTCAGGACAACATTTCTGTGCTGCTGCCAGTTCTTTCAGCCCTGGGTTCACTATATTTACCAGGTCCCTTCCTGCACCTTTTGGAACAAAATGGTTGCACACCCAAAAGGGCAAACAAGCACCCTTTGGCCTTGCCCTATGTTCAGTGACATAGCATGGGTTGCCAGCACCTGGGACTCTGTGAAGGGGGATGGGTAGGAGGGAAACAGACAGAATACTCATGCATATTCAACTGCCTAACTGTGTGTGTGTCACCCAGGAGATCATAGTTGCAGATATAAGAAAAGAAAGGTTGCCCTGTTGTCTGGAGATACCACTTATTGATTCACATAGAGAAGCTGTTTTTGATGGAACCCAGCAATGGAGGCATGCACCTGTATTGAGGCAGCATTGCGTGTTGACATTTTATGCCCCTAAATTTTGTGCCCAGGGCAACCACCCCTGCCCCCCCGCTACGCCACGGCCTATGCTGCCAACCAGCTTCTTCTATAAAAGTGCTTTCCCCCCCTATCTGTTCCGCCTTTGCTCTCTATTCCCACTCACCCCCAACTTTAGCTTCCTCGTCCTCCTCCATCTTTTCCACACACCCTTTCTCCTTCATCTAGCCTAGCTCTGTTGGCAGGTAAATGGTTCTGTACTGATGAGAGTCCCTGCCTATTCTCCAGCCGGCCATTTCCATGCCTGTAGCAGGCATACAGCTTGACAAGTGAGATCTTGGCACCTCCATTTAATGTCGACAGAGGCTGCTGGAGCTTGCTATTTCCCATCTTTATCTTGTGATCAATGTAATGATGGAAAGAAGAAAAAGTCCCAACCAGAGAAGATGGCAGATTAAGTTGATGGATTATGCCAAAATGGCAAAAATAACCAGAAGAATCAGAAATCAGGAAGACCAAAATTTTAATAAGGAATGGGGAAAATTTATAATTTATCTTAAAAATCATTGTAAACAGTTAAAATCATTACTGGATTGGAATAACACATAGTTTAATGGTGAATTTTGGATAAAATGGAGATGTAAAAGATTTGGATTATTATAAAAGATGCAGGAGGAAATGACTGGTAATGTCTTTTTAAAAACACACACCCACCCTAATGCTCTTAATTAAGAAATTCACTTTTGAAAAATATAATTGTTCCTCTTCACAAAAGCTTTTAATGAAATGAAAGAGTTTCAGCACAGTAAAAAGACAGCAAGTTTGAAAGGTTTTTGGCTGTCAGCATTCCAAACACTTGTTATCATGATTTTAGTTAGTTTAGTCTAGTTTTAAATGTTCTGGTGTTCATTTTTCTGCCCAAAAGTTTGAAACTCTAGTGTTAGCATCTACTGTACTAACTTGGAACTATCACATGGAAGCCATATTTTGTTGTTGTTAATAATGATAATAATGATAATGATGATGATGATAATAATAATAATAATAATAATAATAATAATAATAATAATAATAATAACCACCTCCAAAGTTCACAGCTGGACAATATATTAAGAACAGGAAAATTATCAAAAAACAATGTGTAAGGTTTCAGCTTCTCCAGAACTTGCCATCAGGCTAGATATTAGGGGCTGGCAGGTATGAGAGAGAGAGGTACAGCAGTACCTTGTTTGTCAAACATAAACCATTCCAGGCATCTGTTTGACTCCCAGAACCATTTGAAAACCAAGGTGCGGCTTCTGATTGGCTGCAGGAGCTTCCTGCACTCAATCAGAAGTTGCAGAAGCTGCAGAAGCCACATCAGACGTTCAGCTTCCGAAAAACATTCACAAACTGGAACACTCACTTCCAGATTTGCAGGGTTTGGGCGCCAGTTTGTTTGGGAGCCAAGTTCTTTGACAACCAAGATACTACTGTATACAAAAATTAAGATGGATGATGAAGCCTTCAAGTCTGCTCTCAGACTCAAGCTGAAGATGGAGATTGCAGACTGATAGTCTCTGTGAGGCGGTTACAGGTATCTGATCATGCCTTGTAAAGTTGTTTAGCCTTTAAAGAAAGTATGCCACCCCCAGAACAGCCAGTGAACTTCATGACTGAACAAAGGTGTTGCTGTTGCTGTTGTTTTGTAGACTGAGCAGGGATTTGAAACAGGACTCCCTGATAAACATAAACTCTCCACCACTTATGCCATACTGGGTCTTGCATAGTTCAGTTCCTTGGTCAAACTAGTGTGATTAAAATTACAATATATCCCTCTTGATTTAATTAACTGAGAGCTATTTTTGTACTGTAGCCCAATATCCACGCCAAATACCTTGAGACACTAATGACAGTAAGATAGCTTTAACAGCTTGTTAATAAACATAAGCAGGGTTCCATTTAACTTATTGGGCATACATCTGAATAGGCATATACAAGATCGCACTGTTCATTTTATTAATGTTATTATGATGTGTGCATTTTCTCTTATACCTGATCAGGAAATGGCATGGAAGAGAGTTGGAGAGGAACCTTCCACTCTGGGGTGAAAAGCAATGACTGGCTGTGTGCTCAACCTTTCAGAGATCTTCCACTATAATACAGAAAACCAGGATAATACCCACTGGAAGTTGAGTGGCACTGGTGTAAACTAATGCGGGAGACGAGAATTGAGGCTGTTTGAATCTAAAAAAGAAACTGAGAGATAGAGCAAAGGAATATCTCCCTTGAGGACAAACAACTCTTTATCTATAATGAAAATCAGAACACTTTCGTTTTCGTCCTGGAAAGAAGGGCTCATTGTCTCCAGAAATGCCATTCCCGTTCATTACATTTTGAACAATGTAATCACGTTCATAAAAATTTTGCTGACATGCTCCGTCGTGTAGCCCAACCCTCGGCAATTAATACGCTCATTGTTTGATACAGATAGCTATAAACCACTGTAATTGCTAAGCTTGTTTGATGAGAAAATAAAATTATTTCATTTTGTGAAGCATGCGAAAGGCTTGGTTCAGAATGGTGGATTTGTTCAACTTGAACAGACAATGGGTAAGAAAACATTTTTAGATCTGAAAAGCAGAGAGATGGGCAGGAGGAACAATGGCCGATGTTTTCAAAAAATGTCCTAGCTCAGCTGAGGCAGGTTTAGCTCATAGTCTCTATATTGTGAAAGCCATGTAATTTGTAGCATAAGAAGCCTTGTATCTCCTGGTGAATTTATGAATCACATGCACATTGTAACTGAAGAAGTGCCAGCGTATGAATGATGAATGCATTATTCAGCCAATCCACCGGGTGGTGATCAGGAAGAGGAATGGAGGGTCCCTACAATTAACAGAGGCGGTCACTTTCAGAGGATACAGAATACTAAATGATTCAACAAGAGTGGGAACTGTTATTGGGCTCCATCTCTCATTGGCCCCAACCCATATGACAAAAGCTCAGGGATGATGGGAGCTGAAGTGCAACAAGATCTGGAGGGCCACAGGTTGCCCACTGCTGCAATGCAGGGACTGTGCTTGGATAGGGGTTAACAGCACCCAGAAGTGGTGCAGAATGGTGACATCATTGTATCTGCACAATGGCACCTGCATCAGGCAGCCCCAGCCCATTGCTGCCTTTGCAGCTAGGAAGCAACACCGGCTAATAAAAACAGGGGAGGCCTTTCCTTCTTGGTCACCAATGCAAAGGCCTTAAACAGCTGTGTGATGTAGGAAAACCTTTGTGAGTAAACACTCTTATTCTTATTTCTTATCATCAATAATCGGTCAATAAGATAGGTTAGGGTGTGTCAGGATGCTGTCAGCAGCTCCCAGCTGGTTGCCCAGGAAAGTATAAAGACAAGGGAAATTTTCTTACTGTCCTTTTTTATTTCGGTCTATACAGAGAGAGGCTATAGAACCCAGCCTCTTGGATAATGGTGTTGTCCCAAGTGAATCTCCACCCCACTTCTCTCCCACTTCCTAATTCGTTGTCGTCATCATCTCCTCTATGGGTGCTGCTCTGTCTTTGAGCTCTTTGCTCTCCTACTTTTAAGGCTCACAGGGCTCTGGGAGATGGAGAGTCTGGAATGCTTTCTAATGACAGCGTGTCAGCTGGGTGTTGTTCTAGCTCTCCCAGGATTTTCCAACTTTCCCCTTCATCTGCCTCTGAGCTGCTCAAACCCCTGTTATAAATCTATACTGTCTTCCTCTTCCTCTTCCCTGGAAGGGTCAGGATGGGGAGGTGGTCTCAACCATTCCTCCTCTGCCCAGTCCCTGACAATTAGTTTTCTTTAACAATGGAGGGGACTTCCGGTCGGCGCCAGCGCTAATGGCGGTCCTTTTTCCGAGCTCCGGAGAAGGACTGCCCTGCGAGTTCGGGTCTGTCCCGCTACGGCAAGCGGGGGACCCCTAAAATCACAGGCGCGGAAGCCTGTGAACGAGGAGATTCGGTGTGCACCAAAAGCGCCCCCCCTTTACCGCAGAAAGAGCCTTTTTAAAGGCTCTGGAACGACATCGGGGGAGCGCGGTGCTGAGAATCGCTACCCAGCCCGCAGGGTGAAGCCGCGTCGCTATTAGTGGAGAGCGCCGATTCCTTCCTGTAAATTACGGACAGAAAAAACCCGTGAGTAAAACGGAACTTTTATTTGGATCTAAAATTTGAAGATTTGGTTGAAAGCGGGGAGGTTAAAATCAAGGAAGTCTGCCTCCCCCCGACTGCATGAAAGTGAAAGCAACGGAACTCTAAAGCTGCATCCGTTAAAGACTTTGTTTTTATTTAATCAAACCTGACATTTGGACTTTAGATCTCCCCTCTAGCTAGCAGGGCAGAGGGGAGGCAAAAGAGACTTTGGCAACTGCATGATTTATTTAAAAGAAAAATCCTCTGCTGCCTCAGCTGTCTAAGAGCATGAAACGGTCTGCCTTTTAGGACAATAGGACACTGAACTGACTTTTCCCTGTGAAAGTTACATTGTGATACAAAGTTTCTGCATTGTCTGGATACAGTACATCAGAGTAAGTTGAGACAGTATCTACTGGGAAATTGTGGCAATTTGCAGTTACAAGCTTCCAGCTACACTTGCTTTAATTTTTCTCTTTCTCCTTTTCCTACGTATTTGGATATTCTCTTTGCCTTTGTATTTGGACATTTTATATTTGGCCATTTTGATTTGCTCCCCCTAGAGGGTAAAGTAAAGGTTGGCACAGCCTAAGACAGTGGAATTTTCCAGTGGGGAACAGCTCCCGTGGGAAACGACCTTGACATGAGTGGCTCACAAGAAGAGATAGTCACAAGAGCCAAGACCAAACAACAACAACAGCACCAGCTGCAGCAACAACAGCTAAAGAAAAGAGGCTCAATCACAGGCGTAACTGCCGGACTTGCAGGAATAACAGGACAAGAAAAAGTGACAGCTGTCTCTATGGAAGCCGTGACAGAAGCCCTGCTCAAGATAAATCAATCCCTGGAGTCTCTGACAAAACAGACTTCAGAAAATACACAAAAATTAACAGAAATATCAGCAAGACTAGACCAGAACACAGAATCTATAAACAAATTGGTTGAGGAAAATTCTACTACACGTAAAATTGCTGAAGAAGCGAGAGCTATCGCTGGAGAGACACAAGAGAATTTAGAACCGATTGCCAAGAAGGTCCATGAGCACGACGCAACTTTGGCTCTGTGGGAATTACAGAGAAAAGAGAGAAATTTGAAATTGAGATTGATTCCAGAGAACGAAAGTGACAACCTTGCGGAGTTTTTAACACAGGAGTTTGCTGATTGCTGGGATCTGGAGGAAGACGAATTTAAAATTACAACAGCCTTCAGATTGGGCAAAAAGCAGGATAGAAAGACCCCGAGAGACTGCCTGATTACACTTAGATCTAAGGAAGAAAGAGAGAAAATACTAGGATTACACTTTGAAAAGGCCTTGCAAATTGGAAACTCAGCTGTACAGATTTTTAAAGACATTCCAAAATATATTTTGGATTTGAGAAACTTTTATAAGGACTTAGCTCTTTTGTTAAAGAAAAACTCCATCCGCTTCAGGTGGGAATTCCCACAGGGACTGTCTTTTGATTACAAGGGAAAGAAGGTGAAAATAAAGACTATTAAAGACAAAGACAAATTTTTGGAAAGAAATCAAGAGGACCTGCAGAAGGGGACTGTGGACCCAATAGCAGAACAGAGGAGAGCATTAGACATTCTGAATCTCTCGCTTGGACACAAACCACCACCATCAGAGGAAGAGCAACAACTTGGAGCTGTCGGAGGAGTGTCAGAGAAATAACAAAATGGCTCTGCAATTTCTTAGCTGGAATTGTAATGGGCTCAATGGGCCTTTGAAGAGAAGACAAGTTTTTCACATTTTGAACAGAGAACAATTGGACTTGATATGTCTACAAGAAACCCACATAACTAGAGCTCACAGGAGATTACTTACAAACAAAAGACTAGGACAAGAATTTATCTCATCAGACAAAGTAAAAAAAAGAGGAGTTGTGATATATGTAAAAGAGAAATGGGCCCCAAAAATGATGTTCAAAGATGAGCAAGGGAGATATTTGGCAGTGGAGATACAAGTACAAGGAGAAAAACTTTTAGTTGTGGGAATCTACGCACCAAATGAAGGTAAATCTGACTTCTTCAAGAGACTTCATGAAACTCTGACGGACTATTTGGATTACAATATGATAATTATGGGAGACATGAACGGTGTGGTCTCCACCAACATGGACAAGGCACAAAGACTAACAGTTACCAAGGAAGGGAGACTTCCTAGGACCTTTTTTGAAATGACGGAAAACATGGACTTGATAGATATATGGAGAACAAGGAACCCTCTGGAGAGAGAGGGAACCTTTTTCTCCCAAGCAATGATGACCTGGACCAGAATTGATCAAATTTGGATTACTAGTGGCATGGCTCCAAAGATTAAGAAGGTAGAAATCTGCCCAAAAACTTGCTCCGACCATAACGCCGTGAAGATGGAAATGAAACTTACAACAACTGGTCAATTTAGATGGAGAATGAATGACACCCTCTTTCGAGACAAGGAGATCCTTATGAAGGCCCAAAAAACTTTAAAAGACTATTTTGAAATAAATTTGAGGGCTGACGTGGAGAAAAGAGTGATCTGGGACGCAAGCAAAGCGGTGATGCGAGGTTTCTTGATTCAACAAAACTCAATAAAGAGGAAAAAACAAAATGAGAAAAAAGAAAAGATTTTGGAAAAGATAAAGGAAGGAGAGAAAAAATTAAGAGTAAAACCAAAGTCCCAGGAGATCTTAAGAGAGATTAAGTTATATCAAACACAATATATGGAATTGATGAACCAAGAGATTGAATGGAAGATAAAGCAAATGAAACAAAAGACATTTGAATCAGCAAATAAATGTGGCAAACTTCTGGCATGGCAATTGAAGAAAAGGCAGAAATTAAATACAGTTACAAGCCTAGAAGTGGATGGAAAGAATATATCTAAACCTAATGAAATTAGAAATTGCTTCTTGAGTTATTTTAAAAAACTTTATACTCAAGGCCCGCAAAATGAAGAAGATATAGACAAATTCCTTGATAAATATGGATTTCAAAAAATCTCTCATCAAAGCAAGATGGATCTGAACCAGAGAATAACAGAACAAGAGATAGAGGCTGCCATTCAGAATATGCAATTGGGCAAATCTCCAGGACCAGATGGACTGACTTCCAGATACTACAAATCGTTGAAGGAATGGTTGATTCAACCACTAAAAGAAGTCTGTAATGAGATCCTTGAGGGAAAAAAGGCACCTGAATCGTGGAAAGAAGCATATATTTCACTCATACCAAAGACAGAGACTGAAAAGACTCAACTGAAGAACTACCGCCCAATATCACTACTTAATGTGGATTACAAAATCTTTGCAGACATTTTGGCAAAAAGATTTAAAAAAGTGCTGATGGAAAAGATTCATAAGAACCAAGCAGGCTTTCTCCCAAAAAGACACCTAGCAGACAATGTAAGGAATATAATAGATATTTTGGAAAAGCTAGAGGTGAATATAAATACTAAAGCAGTACTGATTTTTGTGGATGCGGAGAAAGCCTTTGACAATATTTCTTGGAGTTTTATGACAAAGAATCTTCATGGGATGGGGGTAGGCCAAGGTTTTGAGAATGGTATGGCTGCAATATATTCTGAACAAAAAGCTAAATTGATTGTAAATAATGTAGTAACTGAGGAACTTAAGATAGAAAAAGGAACACGACAGGGGTGCCCAATTTCCCCATTACTCTTCATTTCAGTTCTGGAGGTGTTGCTGAATATGATTAGGAATGACCAGCAGGTTAAAGGAGTGCAGGTCGGAGCTAAACATTATAAGTTAAGAGCATTTGCAGATGACCTAGTACTGACTTTGCAAGAGCCAAACACTAGTACGAAAAAGGTCCTAGAAATAATCCAACAGTTCGGCCAGGTAGCTGGATTTAAGTTGAATAAACAAAAAACCAAAGTTTTAGGAAAAAATTTAACAGATACGGAAAAAGAGAAATTCCAAGAGGAGACAGGGTTGACGGTGGTCAAGAAGGTGAAATACCTAGGGGTTTATTTGACATCTAAAAATGTGAATTTGTATAAGGATAACTATGAAAAATGTTGGTCAGAGATTAAAAAAGATCTAGAAATATGGTCAAATTTGAAATTGTCAATGTTAGGCCGAATTGCAGTGATTAAAATGAATGTATTGCCTAGAATGTTATTTTTGTTTCAGACCTTACAGATTCTTGATAAGATGGAATGTTTCAAGAGGTGGCAGAAAGATATTTCGAAATTTGTCTGGCAGGGCAAAAAGCCCAGAATCAAATTTAAAATATTGACAGACGCTAAAGAAAGAGGGGGTTTTGCCCTGCCGGACTTAAAATTGTACTATGAGGCAGCAGCTTTTTGCTGGCTGAAAGAATGGATGCTCCTCGAGAACACAGACATTTTGGATCTGGAAGGTTTTAACAATGCTTTCGGTTGGCATGCATATCTATGGTATGACAAAATCAAGCTGCATAGTGCCTTTAAAAATCACATTGTTAGAAAAGCATTGTTCAATGTTTGGATAAGATATAAAGATCTGTTGGAAAACAAAACCCCTAGATGGGTGTCACCAGTGGAGGCCAAGGCAGTGAAGAAACTCAATATGGAGGTCGGATGGCCGAAGTATTGGGAAATTTTGGAACAGGATGGAGATAAGTTGAAATTACAAAGTCATGAGAAATTGAAACATAAAGTACAAAATTGGTTTCAATATCATCAAATAATGGAGTTTTTCAAACAGGACAGGAAAATTGGCTTTCAGGTGGAAAAATCAAAACTAGAGACTGAATTGTTAGAACCCAATACTAAGAATTTATCCAGAATGTATAACTTGTTGCTGAAATGGAATACACAGGACGAAACAGTCAAATCAGCTATGATTAAGTGGGCACAGGATGTTGGTCATAACATTATGTCAGCTGACTGGGAATGGTTATGGAACACCGGTATTAAATTCACGGCATGTAATGCCTTAAAGGAAAACATTATGAAAATGGTCTATAGGTGGTACATGACCCCAGTCAAGCTGGCAAAAATTTATCATTTGCCCGATAACAAATGTTGGAAATGTAAAGAGACTGAAGGTACCTTCTACCACCTTTGGTGGACATGCCCGAAGATTAAGGCTTTCTGGGAAATGATCTATAATGAAATGAAAAAGGTACTTAAATGTACTTTTCCTAAAAAACCAGAGGCCTTTCTCTTGGGCATTGTCGGCCAATTGGTGTCAAAGAGGGATAGAACTTTTTTTTATGTACGCTACAACAGCAGCAAGAATACTTATCGCAAAGTATTGGAAGACACAAGATCTACCCACTCTGGAAGAATGGCAGATGAAAGTGATGGACTATATGACATTGGCCGAGATGACAGGCAGAATCCGTGACCAAGGAAAAGAGACGGCGGAAGAAGAATGGAGAAAATTCAAAAGTTATCTTAAGGACTATTATAAACTTAATGAATGTTAGAGTGTTGTGGTTTTCAGGAACAAAGGGATACAGTGATATAAGGTCAGAATACAGAGATGACTAAGATGACAGAGGTTGGAAAGTAACAATTGGGAGTTGCTATAAAATTATGGACATTGGGATGCAGAAAGGGGGGGTATGGGGAAGTCCCAGAAAAGAGGTTTATGAAAATATGTTATGAAATTATACGTGTATGTTTGTCTTTTTAAGTGTTTGTTTGTTCTCTAAAATTTTGTAAAACCAATAAAAATTTTATTTAAAAAAAAAAAGTTTTCTTTAACAATGGAAGCCAGTTTGCAGATTATACGCAGGTCTTCTTCAGGCTTTGATTATGAGAGCAAAAAATAAACATCCAATAGTCTAGATAGAAACCACTGGGTAGTCAAGCTGAAGGTTACTTGGTTGCAGAAGTTTACTGGCCATTGCTGTTGGCATGGAGATAGTCTAGGTTGAATGCAAACATGTATCCATCAAATAATCAACTTGATGTGTGACTTTGGGACTGATTCATACAACCACATTTCCTTTCTCCACTCTATAGCAGTTTTTTTTTCTGTATTTGAAAAAAACAGCCAAGAAGGAGAAGATAAGGAACCAGGAATAAGATCTGGATGAGTATGGTGAGGATCTAAGTTTTACAAGAGAGGGGGCTAGGAAGATGGCTTTGTGGTCCAACATAGGGATGATGAGTGCTTTGTATTATTGAATTCCTGTTTCACTAAGAAGAAACCACAAAGAAGTCTTTGAGTTTTTTGCTCTCATAATTTTAAAGCATGCTGGGTTCTAGGAGATGGAGGGTCTGGAATGCTTTCTAATGATGTGTCAGGCAGGTGTTGTTCTGGCTCTTCCATGATTTCCCAATTCCCCCCTCATCTGCCTCTGAGCTGTGACCTTCCACAAAACCCTGTTGTAAATCTACCATTCCTCCCCATCTGCTCAGTCCCTGATAGGGTGACAGGTACCAAAGATAACTTTTCAGTGGTGGCCACATCCTTCTGGAATGCGATCCCCCAGGAACTACAAAGTCATGATATTGAAAAAGACTCTCAAGACATTTTTCAATTAATTCTTATCAAGAACTGTGTCTCACTGTTCTGCTCCTCATCTTAGAGGGGTATAATTATTTTAAATCATGGTGTTTATGTGGCTCTGTGATGAGTTTGGGACACTGTCTTGTTACAACAGTTTCCCCAAAAGGTAGGATATCAATCTTTTTTAAAAAAAATAAAACAAAAGAGTTGTTTTTCTATCTCCATAGCCACCTCTTACATTTATCATATTATACACCGGGTTTTAGCCAGTGTTGGAAATCAACATAGTTTATGCCACTGAATGAATATCAGTGAAAGGGTGAGGTAAACATACCTTTAAGGTTATACTAGCCATATTTCCAGGAACGCGGGTGGCGCTGCGGGTTAAACCACAGAGCCTAGGACTTGCCGATCAGAAGGTTGGTGGTTCGAATACCCACAACAAGGTGAGCTCCCATTGCTCGGTCCCTGCTCCTGCCAACCTAGCAGTTTGAAAGAATGTCAAAGTGCAAGTAGATAAATAGGCGGGAAGGTAAACGGCATTTCTGTGCAGTGCTCTGGTTCGCCAGAAGCGGCTTAGTTATGCTGGCCCCATGACCCGGAAGCTGTACGCCGGCTCCCTCGGCCAATAAAGCGAGATGAGCACCACAACCCCAGAGTCGGTCATGACTGGACCTATTGGTCAGGGTTCCCTTTACCTTTACCTTTACCTTTAGCCATTTTTCTAACATGAGGCAACCAAAATAAATACATAGAAAAGTGATTTTATGTATGATTGACTAACTTTATATATGTGACCTTAAACAATAATGATTATTCTGGAACTCTTATCATTTGACAGACTATTGTAATAATGAAAAAGAATCCTTTGCACTAAAATGTCTGACTTAAGCATTCTGTTAGGAACATTAAATTTACTTTAGCTACACAAAATGCTGAAGTGTTAACTCAAAAGAGCCAACTGCAATGCCAAGAGGGTCATGGAGCCAATTTTCATATAATAAGAGATTCAGTGTATTGCCAGTTTTTCTCGGCTCAGATAAATCATGCTTTATATCTTTATCATTAGGGGTTAGGCTAATTAGCCTTCTGCCTTATCTTAATTTTATAACTGTGGTTTGTCCTCAGCAGGAAGCCATCAAGAAGCGGCATAACCAGGCCCAATGGACAATGAGTCATAACAGAAAGGAACTGGAAATGATACATTTCAAAGATTGAATAGTTACTACCAGAGGCAAGGTGTGTTAGATCAGTTGGTTTGAGTGTGATGTTGATAATGCCAAGGCTGTAGGTTCGATCCCTGTATGAGACAGCTGCCTATTCCTGCATTGCAAGGGGTTGGACTAGATCAAGGTTCCTTCCAGATCTACAATTCTATGATTCTATGACTCAAGTAAGAATTGCAGTGGACCTAAAGTGACTAAAGTGACCTAGAAGAGTGACTAGTGGGGTGCCACAGGGTTCTGTCTTGGGCCCGGTCTTATTCAACATCTTTATCAACGACTTGGATGATAGACTCAAGGGCATCCTGATCAAATTTGCAGATGACACCAAACTGGGAGGGGTGGCTAACACCCCAGAGGACAGGATCACACTTCAAAACGACCTTGACAGATTAGAGAACTGGGCAAAAACAAACAAGATGAATTTTAACAGGGAGAAATGTAAAGTATTGCACTTGGGCAAAAAAAATGAGAGGCACAAATACAAGATGGGTGACACCTGGCTTGAGAGCAGTACATGTGAAAAGGATCTAGGAGTCTTGGTTGACCACAAACTTGACATGAGCCAACAATGTGAAAAAGCCTATGCAATTCTGGGCTGCATCAATAGGAGTATAGCATCTAGATCAAGGGAAGTAATAGTGCCACTGTATTCTGCTCTGGTCAGACCTCACCTGGATCAAGGGAAGTAATAGTGCCACTGTATTCTGCTCTGGTCAGACCTCACCTGGAGTACTGTGTCCAGTTCTGGGCACCACAGTTCAAGAAGGACACTGACAAACTGGAACGTGTCCAGAGGAGGGCAACCAAAATGGTCAAAGGTCTGGAAACGATGCCTTATGAGGAACGGCTAAGGGAGCTGGGCATGTTTAGCCTGGAGAAGAGGAGGTTAAGGGGTGATATGATAGCCATGTTCAAATATATAAAAGGATGTCACATAGAGGAGGGAGAAAGGTTGTTTTCTGCTGCTCCAGAGAAGCAGACACGGAGCAATGGATCCAAACTACAAGAAAGAAGATTCCACCTAAACATTAGGAAGAACTTCCTGACAGTAAGAGCTGTTCAACAGTGGAATTTGCTGCCAAGGGGTGTGGTGGAGTCTCCTTCTTTGGAGGTCTTTAAGCAGAGGCTTGACAACCATATGTCAGGAGTGCTCTGATGGTGTTTCCTGCTTGGCAGGGGGTTGGACTCGATGGCCCTTGTGGTCTCTTCCAACTCTATGATTCTATGATTTTATGATAAAGTGCTAAGGCTTGCTTTTTGTTTTGACAAGAGACATTGATTATTTAAAAGTTCATACTGTGAGGGAGCTCCAGTCTCTGTTGTGGCCAAGTCGATTATGCCAAAATGGGTATTTTACAATTGTTGAGGTTTTGTTATGTGGAGAAAGCTGAGTTACTTGGGTAAGGCATCTCCACCTGCATTTCTTGTATACTCACTACAGAATGTAAAGAACCAGGGCTGTCCATATAAGAGAAATTAATTTAATCCTGCTGCAATTGCTTGGCAGTTACCTCTGCTTCCCTTGCCTAGACCTCTGGATTAAAATTGATTTACCTGAAGCGCTGCAAGTATGTTCTCATGTGGTAACCATATGAAAACTGCTATAACATGCTGAAATCATGTATGAGTGGGGCAATATTCACTGAAAGGCTTCAGAGATAGCTCCTGTATATAATCATGACTTGCCCTGTGCAAATTAGCAGAATCCATGTTTCCTCCCAGGTAAGAGTGAAAACCCTTTATTTTAAATCAAAACAAAGAAGTGTATTTTATGTGCCGTCTTATACCTCACAGAGATGCCTGTGGGGATAATCTGACTGCAATAATAATAATAATAATAATAATAATAATAATAATAATAATAATAATAATTTTTTATATCCCGCCCATCTGGCTAGGTTTTCCCAGCCACTCTGGGTGGCTCTCAACAGAATATTAAAGCCTGATAAAACATCAAACATTAAACTTCCCTAAACACGGCTGCCTTCAGATGTCTTCTAAAAGTCAGATAGTTGCTTATTTCCTTGACATCTGATGGGAGGGTGTTCCACAGGGCAGGCGCCACTACCGAGAAGGCCCTCTGCCTGGTTCCCTATAGCTTCACTTCTCACAACGAGGGAACCGCCAGAAGACCCTCGGAGCTGGACCTCAGTGTCTGGGCTGAACAATGGGGGTTGAGATGCTCCTTCAGGTCTATGAAGCAGCTCTTCATCCTGTCACCCATGTCATGAAGTAGTGATCCTGTGAGCAGGTATCGCTGGGTGGGGCACCCCAGGCAGGTGGTAAGTATTTGTCCCCAAAATGGGAGCATGTGATCAGGCGGCTGGTTGCCAGCATTCCCCAGCCCCTATAAATCTTTGAGTTAACTTGCAAGGGAGAAAGGGAACAAGCCTTGTATTAGACTTGCTGTTTGATGTTCTGTAGTTGGTGCCAGAGAAGAAGCCCATAAAGCCTGATAACCCATTCAGTGCCTGCTTGTGACTGATTAGTAGCTTGGAGGGAGGACTTGGGAAAGCGACCCCCTCCTTGACAACCCATACTGAAGTAGGTTCACCATTACAAAGTAATGCAGACTTGAACCAAAGAGAGCCAGATTAAGAGTGGTCTCTTTCTGTGAGCAAAATTATGTGCATATATTATTAGCAGTGCTTTCTTTTCACAGGGTTATCAAGGGTAAGGTAAAAGGTAAAGGACTCTTGGATGGTTGAGTGCAGTCAAAGGTGACTATGAGGTTGCGGCGTTCATCTTGCTTTCAGGCCGAGGGAGCCAGCGTTTGTCCACAGACAGCTTTCCGGGTCATGTGGTCAGCATGACTAAACCGTTTCTGGCGCAACGGAACGTGACAGAAGCCAGAGTGCACGGAAACGCTGTTTACCTTCCCGCTGCATTTATCTACTTGCACTGGTATGCTTTTGAACTGCTAGGTTGGCAGGAGCTGGGACAGAGCAAAGGGAGCTCACCCCATTGTGCAGATTCGAACCGCAGACCTTCCGATAGCCAATCCCAAGAAACTCAGTGGTTTAGACCACAGCGCCACCCACTTCAAGAGTACACAGTACAATGGTACCTCGGGTTACAGATACTTCAGGTTACAGATGCTTCAGGTTACAGACTCCGCTAACCCAGAAATAGTACCTCGGGTTAAGAACTTTGCTTCAGGATGAGAACAGAAATTGTGTGGTGGCGGCAGGAGGCCCCATTAGCTAAAGTTGTACCTCAGGTTATGAACAGTTTCAGGTTAAGAACAGACCTCCAGAACGAATTAAGTTCTTAACCTGAGGTACCACTGTATCGGCACCTCTTTTTTTTTTTTTTTTGGTTAAAAAGTGTGGCACTTACTGTAACAACTTCATGGTGAGTACCGGCACCTGTTTTTCTAGAAAAAAGCACTGACTATTAGCATTATTACCAACTGCTTAATTCAGAGCCATGTTCCTCAATAACAGTAACTGTTCGACTTTGAGGCCCTGTAAGGTGTTTGAAAGGGATGTGTGAGGCTGAAGCTGGAGAGGACCTGTATACTTAAATCTCTCTCCTTTTAAAGTATTACATTCTCTTCTCCAAACTACTAAAGTGAATTACACCTGAGCTAACAATGGGGGGAAATGTGAAGTCTGAAACCTGGTTTGTTTTGTTTTTAAGCCCAATTTGTCTAAAATATAATCTCCTCAGGAGCTATGCATGAGATAGTTCAAAGTCATTTAGTTGCCGCTTGACTCCACGGTGCTCACAGTTGGGAAAGTAAAAAAGGGGGCATTTCCCACTCATTTAATGCTTGCATTTTAGAGATGTTGAATTCAGAAGCTGGGGGATTCACTTTTCTTCCAGTTCAGGCCCAGCTTTGCTGTTACACAGGAAGAGGTGGCACGCCTCAGGTGACACTCTTTGGAGTGCAAGCAGAAAACAATGATGTGCCAGTGATGGAGCTTATTCTACTGAACATTAGAGGGATTGTGAGTTCTGCCCTAGGCATCCATATGTGATGAGCTGTCTTTTTTCCAAATTAATTAAGGCAGTGTAAAAGTGTGTGTGATGCATGTCCTACCCCAGTTTCTAAGAGCATTTCAGGAAAAAGAGATTTAATTAACTCCAGTAATTTGATATGCATGGTTTTCACTCATACACACACACACACACACACACACACACACACACACATATATATACACTTTATTAAACAAGAAAACATCATAAAATGCACACAAAACAAACATACAGTACATTCTATAAGAAAAAAGAAGAAAAGAATTTAATTATATGTAGAATAAAAAATAGCAAAAGAAAAGAAACTTCTGACTAAACCCATTGTACTATTTTGCATTCAGTTTTTTTAGTTTCTTATTAATATTTTTCTATATTTTAGTTTAAACTTTTTCTAACACTTCCTTATATCACAAGACTCATTTGATATCTGCCAGGAAACATTTATTATCACAGTACCCTTTGAGATATTCCTTAATTATTCTTCATTCCTTATTAACATCTTGTGTTGAGTTTCCTCTCACTGTCCCAGTTCTCCTTGCTAGCTGTAAATACTCTATTAATTTGCCTTGCCATTCAGTCTTTGAAGGGATGGTATCGCTTTTCCAATTTCTTGCAATTAGAATCCTTGCTGCAGTTGTTGAATACATTAATAATGGTCTAATTTTATTCTTGAATTCTGATGTCATTATTCCTAATAAAAATGCCTTGGGTCTTTTAGTGAATGGGATCTTAAACATTTTCTTTAACTCATTATAGACGGTGTCCCAGAAACCTTTAATCTTTTTGCAGTCCCACCACATATGAATGTATGTTCCAATTCCTTTCGTGCATCTCCAACATGGTTTTCACTCCTGGGTATCGAGAGCAATTGTTGATTGAGGTCTATGCAGTGGTCGGTGAGTTAGTGGACCCCCACAAATGTCCCTATTTTCCAGGGACAGACCCGATTTACAAAGGTTTCTGTTTTGATCACAGAATGCCCTGCCTTTCCTTAGGATGTCCCTATTTTCATCAGAGAAATGTTGGATTGTTTGGAGCTACAGTATGTGACCCCCGAGCCAAGGAAATAGGTCACTATACAACCTTTAGAAAACATCTGAAGGCAGCCCTGTATAGGGAAGTTTTTAAATGTTTAATGTTTTTATTATATTGGAAGCTGCCCAAAGTGGCTAGTGCAACCCAGTCAGATGGATGGGATAGTAATAGTAATAATAATAATAATAATAATAATAATAATAATAATAATAGAATAGCCCTATTTTCATCAAAGAAATGTTGAAGGGGATGAGTTAGTTGACACTCCCTTGTTCCTCAGTGGCCATTTCAGAATATGTGGAATGGCTGTCTCCAGGATAGATTTTCAGCCCTTGAACAGCTGTTGTGTGATGTATAATCATTAAATTTCTAATACCTATTTGCTGCCCCCCATGAAATCTAGCAATACCCTGCCTCCAGTTTGGGAGGGCCACTAACAAAGGGTTAATGGACCTATTTGTTTTCCTGCTCACTGTATATATTTTTTGCCTGTTCATCTTCCCCATATGCATTTCATTTTCTAATCACCAATTTCATAGGCTGGGATTATCTTAATACATTTTGCTGGATCTGAAGCATTCTTTTGCATGCAAGATTCTTTTTGGTCCAATTTAAAATTAGCACCATCTGAAGCATTTGATGGAGTTAGATGTTTTGGACACTGCTAATTGCAAAATCATCTGCAGCTGTGCACATATTTGATAGGCCTTATGGCAAACAAATTCACTTCTTTATCACACCAGCCAACTTCTTAACAAGCAGACACAAAAAAAAGTTCCTTCTTTTCCATGTCAATCTGATTAAAAAAATATTAATTTCAACAAATAGATCATTGCTGTTTTGCACGTAGAAGACTACTGTTTTCTGGGCAGTATAATATGCTTAATGAAGACTTAACAGAGAGCTCATACAAAACCCTCAGCATAATGCATCCAGAATCTCACAAATACATTTTAAAACAAACTTGAATATTGTTTTGTTGAACCTCAATCAGCTCTTAAAGCAAAATAAAAATATGTATATTTTGTATAAAAGTTGTACATTTATGAACAGTTTGGTGTGGTTTAAATGTGGAAGCCATTACTGTAACAGAAATATTTGCTCCTTTGATTTCTTCCACCCCTTTTCTTTGGAATGTCAGAGGTTGTCTCAATGGCTGTTGAGATGAGTTCAGGCTAGAGGTTTTAGTGGAACTTGGAACGTGCTAATTTCAGATTGAAATTCAAATACCAATCTCCACTAAAGGTAAAGGAACCCCTGACCATTAGGTCCAGTCGTGGACGACTCTGGGGTTGCTCATATCGCTTTATTGGCCAAGGGAGCTGGCGTACAGCTTCCGGGTCATGTGGCCAGCATGACTAAGCCGCTTCTGGCGAACCAGAGTCGCGCACGGAAACGCCGTTTACCTTCCCATCAGAGTGGTACCTATTTATCTACTTGTACTTTGACGTGCTTTCAAACTGCTAGGTGGGCAGGAGCTGGGACCGAACAACGGGAGCTCACCCCGTCATGGGGATTCGAACTGCCGACCTTCTGATCGGCAAGCCCTAGGCTCTGTGGTTTAACCCACAGCGCCACCCGCGTCCCTAATAATAAATAGAAATCTCCACTACTCAGTGATTATTTATCAGAAAGAAAATGAAACACAATGGAGATGGTTGCATTTTAGAATTCACCCATCCAGGGGAATTGTTGTTTGTCTGCCATGGTTTCAATCCAGATGGGAGTACAAAGATAAGGACATTTAACAAGTAAATCTTAGGGTCTGCTCAGCAAAATCACCTCCGTTCCAACCATGCCAGGCTAGGGAAGCTAAAATGATATTTCTATTTTGGTTTCTTTTCTAAATTGCCTGCAGCTGTTGATGTTTTTAACCTCTCTCTGTCAAAAGTGGGTTTTTTTAGAAAAGATTTTTAAATGCTCTAAACTGGTGTAGTTTGCATGTTTTATTATAACCCTACTTGCCTAGATGTTGAAGTAGTGATACTGGTCCTAAGAGGGTGAGGCTGGATCTCATCTGACACATGTGGAATGAAGTTCATAGACCTGTCTTAGCTGATCCCGATCTGATTGATTCCTAAATCATCATCGACCAAACCCTTGTGATTCCACTACTTATACAGTGGTGCCTTTGTTCCCAGAGGCCTTGGTTCCCAGATGCCTTGGTTCCCAGATGCCTTGGTACTCAAACACCTTGGTTCCCAAATGCCCAAAACCCGGAAGTACCGGTAAGTGTTCCGGTTTTCAAACGTTTATCAGAAGCCGAATGTCCGATGCAGTTGTTGGCTATTGTTTCTGGGTTGCCTGCACCAATCAGAAGCTGCGCCCTGGTTTTTGAACATTTTGGAAGTCAAACGGACTTCTGGAACGGATTAAGTTTGGCACTTTTGTTTTTGCTATATATTTTGCTTTTTTGCTTTTGAGGCTTTTGGGGTTAATTTGCTTTTGTGTCCATGTGGAACCCAGTTCAGCTACAGATTGATTGATTCATTGATTGATTGATTGCGTGACTGCGGAAATGAATAAAAGCCCCCTATCCAAACAATGACCATCATCAGTGCAGGTAAGAATTTTTTTTAAAAAAATTATTTATCATCTACAATAGTCTTATTTATTTTATAGTGCAGTATGTTGATTATTGCTTTCATTTTATGTATCACAGTAAAAGTCATGTTAAATTGCTGTTTTAGGGGTTGTTTTTAAAAGTCTGGAATGGATTAATCCGTTTTGCATTGCTTTTTATCGGAAAGCGCACCTTGGTTTTGGAACGCTTTGGTTTGGGAAGGTACTTCCAGAATGGATTAAGAACCAAGGTACCACTGTACAAGGATTCAGTATAAGTGAATAAGTAGGACAAAGTGAGGACAAAGAAGAAGAGAAAGGGCGCCCAGCGAAACAACGATATTTTATTTGCTTGTTTGTTTGCTTGTTTAATTTGTATACCACTCCTTAGCCATAGATCTCATGGTGATTCGCAACATAAAAATACAATATAGAAACTCAAAATGCATAATAAAGACAAGACCCCCCCCCAAAAGACCACACCCTACAAATCAATATGTATGCATAAAGTTGCCATGTAACAAAGGCACCTTTTGATATCCTCAAAAACAAACATGCAATGAGGTACGCAGTTGGGGCTCAGCTCTCTACAAGAACCTGTTCTTTTGAGAGGAATGTCAAGATGAAGATTCGAAAGGCATTGCTAAAGGAAGCCAAGAGTATTCAAAGGGCATCGTAATTGACAAAAGCTGTATGTTTCTTAAGCTTTCTGTAGAGGCATTGATTGCTTTCTACCACAATATTCAGAGCAATGCTGCACAATGCTGTCCCTGAAAGAAATTTCCTGCAGAAAGAATGCTCCCTGGAAGAGGAAGCAGCGCAGCTGAATTCACCTACTTCAGTCTTTGCAGTGCCTTTCTCAGAGGGTCAATCAGATCCTTGACAAAAAGCCTCTGTGTACACAAAATATGAAATTACCCGTGTCTCCTTGTATTGAATAAAAATCACAATATGTTCTCTGATGCCACATCATTATAGCGTGGGAGCGTTACCTCGCTGTTTTCAAGAGGGTTGTTTAGCAAGACAGAAGTAATGGATTGCAATGTTCTGTTTATTGTGTTATAATAAATGGATTCCGGGAAGGGCGGGGAGAGCGTGCTCTCACCAACATGATTTGCATTTGTCGTGACAGGTACGCCATTAAATACAAAGGAATTCAAGGTGGAACCACACATATTTCTGTTGTACTTATCTTTTTATTTTCATTGGTTCGTCATTCAACATTTTGTAATTCGAGTGAATTAGTTGCTGAGATCAAACCTGGATGATGAATGCATGTAAAGCAGATTTCCCCACCTGCAAGATGATGCTCAACAATCTGCCTCTTTACCAGATATGTACCTTTGATTGTTGCCCTAATTAAGAAGACTGGCATTATTAATTCCAATATACACAGAGTATACAGTTTTAAATTCACAAGGTCCCTATGTTTCCAAACAGTGCTGAAGCAAAACCTGTTCTCCAATTTCTTTTTTAAAAAATCTTCCCCCGTGAAAGCGGTTTCCCTTTTTCTCTTTCATTCTCAGGACACTTTAGAATTTCTTTAAAATTTCAGTGAGTGCAGGGTTTTGAGCTTAGCTTATCAGGTTATTTTATAAGATATGGGCTAGGATTTCAGCCTTAATGCATATAGGCTGCTTCTAGCAATGAAACAACTTGCACAAAGTCAACAAACAACCCTTCAGAAAAAGAAATGCAATGAGGCATTTGTCTGAACAGTGGCAATTATACATCAATGAATGTGTAAATAATGTGCATTGCAAAGCAATTTGCATATCTATTTATGCATAATGTGCACATGTTAAAATAAACACCCTGTTATTGCAGAGAACTAAGGAGAAAAGCATAAGAGCAGACAGTAATCTGTTCAATAGTCCGTTTTCAATTAATTCTTCTAACATTTCTACCTTGTCTACACATGCAACAGAATGCTTACCTCTCCTTCGAGCACCCAAAAATTATATTTTAGTCAAAGTCCAAACAACTTTGTGGGCACCTCTGGACAGTAGAAATCATTTGAGAGGTCCTGCCTAGGGCTTTTTTTGGAGTTGATTCTGATTATCATTTTCAGGTAAAATTCATCAGGCAACATGAGCTTGCCTTCAATGTCTTGCTACTCCACCTTGCTTGCTATTTCAAGTCCTTCATTTGTTACGCAGGGCCAGCATCATTCATGTGTTTTTTTGTTTTATTTCAAACCACTCATTCTCTCATGCCAAATGAAGGTGCCCCTCATTTCACACAAAGCAAGGCCTGTGTGTTGATGCATGCTGATCATGTCATCTGCACAGTGGCGTAGCGTGGGTTGTCAGCACCCGGGGCAAGGCAAGTAATTTGCGCCCCCTAACCCGTGGATTTTAGCACTTGAGTGCGAGCGCGCCCTCGGATTTTTCCGGTAACACTTGACTTTATAGAATCATAGAATCGTAGAGTCGGAAGGGACCCGATGGTCATCTAGTCCAACCCCCTGTGGTGATGATGATGATGATGATGATGATACATTTTATTTATACCCCGCCCTCCCCAGCCAGAGCCGGGCTCAGGGCGGCTAACACCGGTAAAATTACAATAGAAACATAATGGGGGAGGGACCAATTTAAAATACAGGTTAAAATGCAATTTGAAAAGCAGCCTCATTTTAAAAGTAGCCCACAAATCAAAACTGTAAGGGGAGGGAAGACATAAGGGTCCCACTGAGTCCAAACCAAAGGCCAGGTGGAACAACTCTGTCTTGCAGGCCCTGAGGAAAGATGCAGGACCACGCAGCTGTCCCGTGCGGGGATTGAACCTGCAACCTTGACATCCCTATTTCCATAGGGTTCGGGTTTCCGAGTGGCTAGGTAAACCAAGCTGGATGGGGAGGGGAAGCCACAAACATTAGTCTGACCAAACTGCGGGAAGCAGTGGAAGACAGGAGTGCCTGGCGTGCTCTGGTCCAGGGGGTCACGAAGAGTCAGATACGACTAAATGACTAAACAACAACAACAACAATAATAATAATGTATGAAGTTACATTGAAAGACCTACATTGGCTCCCTGTACGTTTCTGAGCACAATTCAAAGTGTTGGTGTTGACCTTTAAAGCCCTAAACGGCCTCGGCCCAGTAGACATGAAGGAGCGTCTCCACCCCCATCATTCTGCCCGGACACTGAGGTCCAGCGCCAAGGGCCTTCTGGCGGTTCCCTCCCTGCAAGAAGTGAGGTTACAGGGAAGCAGGCAGAGGGCCTTCTCAGTAGTGGCACCTGCCCTGTGGAACGCCCTCCCACCAGATGTCAAAGAGAAGAACAACTACCAGACTTTTAGAAGACATCCGAAGGCAGCCCTGTTTAGGGAAGCTTTTAATGTTTGACGTATTAATATTTTTTGGGAAGCCGCCCAGAGTGGCTGGGGAAGCCCAGCCAGATGGGCAGGGTATAAATAATTTATTTTTATTTTTATTAGACACCCCCCAAGCCAAGGAGATAAGTAACTCTACAACTTCAGAAGTCATCTAAAGGGAAGTTTTTTTAAATGTTTCATGTTTTATTATATTTTTATCCAAGGTGACTGGGGCAGCCCAGTCAGATGGGAAGGGTATAAATAATAAAATTATTATTATTATTATTATTATGGAATAGGGCGTCTCAATTTTCTTTGATGAAATGTTGCAAGGTATTCCGATTAATGCTTTTTATAGGATATTGGACACGGTGCGAGTTTATGGCTGCCAAGTATTGGCCTGAAAGGAAGCGCAGCCGGCGTCAGGGAACTGCTGGAGGATGGAGCTTGCAAGTGTTAGAATGCAAAACGCGGACAGGTTCAGGCACGCAAGAAGGTGGGGGAAAGGGGAGCCCGGATGGCTCAGTTTAAGAGCACGGCGCTGATAAGGCCAAGGTTGCAGGTTCGATCCCTTGTAGGGGGGCAGCGGCGTATTACTGCATTGCAGCGGGTGGGACTAGATGACCCTCGGCTCCCTTCCAGCTCGACAGATTCTATGAAAGCGCATGGAGCGCAGAAGTTGCATTGCAAGTAGTACGCAGGGGGGGGGGCGCAAGGGTTGCAGAGAGAGAGGGGGAGGGAGGGGGGAACTGGCCCTCCGCTGGACAACTGACCCGGCCGGGCTCTGTTTCCCAGGGAAGCAGGAAGTTGCAATCCAAAGTTGCAGAAGCGCCCTGCTCCTTCTTCCGCGGAGGGAAACGCTCCTGCGGAGGCGAGAGGCAGCGAGGAGGCGACGAGGTGAGGCTTTTGTGAGGTAGGGAGAGGAAAGACGGGGGAGGGAACCCAAGGAGGATTTGCACGAGAGGGAATGAAGGGGAAACGCGCCTCCCACGCGGAGCACTTTTCCCCGGGAAATGCACGGGGTGGGGTCGTGGCTGATCCGTGCTGCGCGCTCGCGTCGTGCGGCCCAAAGTGCTGCAGGATCGCCAATGCAAGACCCCCTTTTAAAACCTCCCCCTCCCCCAGCTCTGGAAAAAAGGGGGAAGGGGATGGCGTCGGCGTCGGGGTGCGGAGGCAGCACGTGCCCGGCCAGGCGTCGGTGGCGGCGTCAGCGCTGCTGCAGCGGCTGCTCCTCCTGCGAGCAGTGAGTGGAGCGCAGCCGCAGCGGCGGCGGGGGGCGCGCGCGCGCTAGGGCGCAAGGCTGGCGGCGGCGGCGGCTGGGAGCCCGGCCGAGGAAGGAACTTGTCCCTTCCCTCTGGACTCGTGCCCCCCGCAGATGTTGCGCCCGGTGCGGCTGGCACCCCTGGCACCCCCCACGCTACGCCACTGCATCTGCATGAAGATGTGCGAGATGGTTTTCCCACACGGAGGGAGAAATACATAGAAATCGATGTGAAAGGAGGGCATTCTTTCTGTTATTAGATCCCTCAAAAAAGGTATACTACTGCAACAATTGAGAAAAATCGTAAGGGAATCCTGAAATTTATCCATGTTAATAAATAAAATGCAACAAGCCAAAGAGATGGTACTGAATCAAGCTTGAAGTCCAACATATGTAAAGACTTACTTGGCCTGCAAAAATAGAAAATGTCTTTGTTAACCTCTAAGCAGGACCAGCCCACCAATGAGAAAAGGTGAAGCAATCGCCTTAGGCCAGGCATCCCCAAACTTGGCCCTCCAGCTGTTTTGGGACTACAACTCCCATCATTCCTAGCTAACAGGACCAGTGGTCAGGGATGATGGGAATTGCAGTCCCAAAACAGCTGGAGGGCTGAGTTTGGGGATGCCTGTCTTAGGTGACAGGATCCATAGGGGGCAGCAAATCTGGCATGCAAGGAATGCATCGTCCGTTGCGGTTGCTGCTGCTGTTGCCACAGTAGTAGCAACAGCTGTGGTGTGCTCCTTAGAGGCCTCTTCCTTAGCAGCTGTCCCCAAGTGCTGTCACCACAGTGGCCTCATGAATAGAAGGCACTGCTGCGTTCTTCCCACCCCTGGCTCCTCCTCCCACCCCAGGACCCTCCTCCACAGGGTGAAAGAAGAGCTGGGGGGGGGAAATTTCCCATCCTTTGAACCTCCTGGGAAACTCAACAAGTCTGCTGTAACCGGGTGTGGAGAGTGCCGCTGAATGGGACTCAGTTGTGGGCAGCCTGAAGAAGTACCACCCCCCTTGGGCCTGCCCATAAAAAAGCAAGTCTCGAGTGAGAGACTAGGGTGAAATCTGCTGTTTCCAGGAACTCTTCTCTTTGTGAGACTTTTGTCGGTGAGTTGAGAGTTTGTTTGAAACCTGAAGCTGAGATGGAGGGTGTTTCAGAAGGGAAATGAGTGGTTGACATATATTAGTAACATTGTACTAGCATAACAATTTCATATGTAACTGTGTTTGTTCGTTTTTTGTAATATTGTCTGTTGTTGGTTTACAGTGGACGCTCGGGTTGTGAACGTGATCTGTGCAGGAGGCACGTTTGCAACCCGCAGCGCCGCATCTGCGCACAGATGGGTTGCGATTTGGTGCTTCTGCACACGCACGACCGCTGAAACCCAGAAGTAATCCATTCCAGTACTTCCGGGTTTTGGCGCGTCCGTAACCTGAAAAAACACAACCTGAAGTTTCTGTAACCCAAGGTATGACTGTAGTTGCTTGCACACTCTTTAGTGATTTTTTAAAAAATATATTAAGTGGTATAGAAATTAAATAATCAAATAATCTTATTTGTGAAGAGGCGGCTGTGCAATGCCACCTATATTGTGACCTCTCAGCAAATAGGACGTACTACTGGTCTCTTCCCACCCCTAGGGACAAAATGGCAGGAATTGCTCTCAGGGGTATCCTGGGCTCTGCACCAGCCATGATTGAAAGTGACCACATTTCCCTCCTCACAATGGCCTTTGATTCCTACTTTGACTGTCGGTGTTGATTTGATTCCCACTGTTATGTACTGAGTTGAATAGGATCCAAACTGAAGCAGTCTGATTGGTCCTAGAACAATAGGATCCAAATTGCAGCAGTCTGATTAGTCCTAGAACAATAGGATTCAGAATGCAGCAGTCTGATTGGTCCTAGAACAATGCAGCAGTCTGATTGGTTGGCAGGAACCACCCAATCCTGCTCCAGATAGAAGTGAATCCACAACCTGATTGGCTTACAGTAGAATTCCGGAATTAGCCAATCATGTGCAGCCCATTGTGTAAATAATATATATAAAGCGGATACTGTGAGGGGACTTTCATTCATTCATTCCTCCTCACCACTATGAGCTGAATAAAGAGCATGAAATCACTTTGCGACTCTGAGTATATTTCACTGGCGACGAAGGTGGGATCCCGCTGAGCTGACTGCCACACACAGCACCGCAGCACCGCCACCTGCCGCACCGCTGCCTCACACCGTGTATCCAGGCTTCAGCTCCGGGACACAAGGAACTCAGAATGGCAACCGACAGCAGCTTCTCGCCATTCAACCCAGCATCTGGAGACTGGGAAGCGTACGCCTCCCGTTTCACCTTCCTCCTAGAAGCCAAAGGGGTCACCGACGAAGAAGACGCCAAGAAGAGGGCGATATTCTTCAGCGTCTGCGGAGAGGAGACGTTTGAAATCGCCCGGGCTCTCCTTGCGCCTGAAGACGTCGCTACTGTTCCATACAAAACAATAATGGAACAGCTGAAGGGGCACTTTTCGCCGCAGCCCTCAGTGGTGGCTCGTCGAAATGCCTTCTACACAAAGCGACAAGCCCCTGGGGAAACCATAACTGGGTTTGTGACCTCTCTCCGCCAAGCCGCCCGGTTCTGCAACTTCTCAGAGCTGGAGAACATGCTTCGTGACCGCCTCGTCGGTGGCCTGAAGGATGAGAAGCTGCAACGACGCCTCTACGCCAAGAAGGACCTAACGTTCCAGGTCGCTCTGGAGGAGGCCCTGGCAACGGAAGCTGCCGAGAGGTCAACGCAAGAGGCACGGCCGAGGCTGCCATCCCAACCGAGGGTCCACCACGAAGACCTCACCGACGACTCAGGATCCGACAGGGAGGAGGTGCACCAAGTACAGCAGCGCACTCAAGCAGCGCACAGACCACAGCTGCCTCGACGTGAAGGAGGAAACTGCGCAAGCTGCGGGGAGAGTCACGAGAGGAGGACCTGCCGTTTCCGCAACGCAGAGCACAGGCAGTGCAGAAAATCGGGACACATCGCCTGGGTGTGTCGGGCTCGGCCCACCCGACACCAGGCATCAGATGACCAACCCAAGAGCCCCAGGTCCTGGGGCCCAACGCACCAAGGCAACTCGACGGAGCTCACGGACTGCCAGGTATACCAGTTGCCCCACCCCAACGTAGAGAAAATTTATGTAGAGGTACAGATAGAGGGGGCCCCATGCCGCATGGAGCTTGACACGGGTTCAACTCTATCCATAATCTCGGCAAAGACCTTAAGGAAACTGTGTCCTACTGGGGGTCCCAAACTCAGGCCAGCCCCATTCACCCTACGGGACTTCCAGAAATGTAAGGTCCCCACAATGGGGGTGGGGACCTTCAGGGTGCAATACCGAGGGCGGACGCGGCAACTGGACTTGCTTGTGGTCAAGGGCCCCTACATTAGCTTACTGGGGTTGGCATGGTTTGGACCACTGGGGCTAGCTGTCACCGGGGTGAACCACACTAGCTTACAAGTGGACGTGGACGCCATATGCAAGGAATTTCCAGGGGTTTTCGACGGGAAATTGGGACAGTATACGGGCCCCCCCATTGCGCTACAGCTTGACCCCGCAGTACGACCGGTCAGGCTCAAGGCCCGCCGGGTCCCGTTCGCCTTGAAACCCCGTATAGACGAGGAATTGGACCGACTCGTGGAGCAAGGAGTGCTGGAGCCGGTGCCTAATGCCACCTGGGAAACTCCAATCGTCACACCCGTCAAGCCTAATGGTTCGGTCCGCATCTGCGCAGACTACAAATGTACCATAAACAAGGCCCTCACGGCCCACGCATACCCAGTGCCAGTGGTCAGCCATGTCCTTGCCACCCTGGCTGGGTCGAAAATTTTTGGCAAGCTGGACTTGGCCCAAGCATATCAACAGCTGCCAGTAGATGAGGCCACAGCAGAGGCACAGACGATTGTGACGCACAGAGGAGCATTCAGGGTAAAGCGGCTGCAATTCGGGGTCAGCGTGGCACCAGGCATATTCCAGAATCTAATGGACTCTCTCCTTAAAGGGATTCCTGGTGTCACCCCCTTCTTCGATGATGTGTTGATTGCCGGGCCCACACCAGAGGAGTTTGAGGACCGCCTCCGCACCGTTCTGCACCGTTTCCAGACGGCGGGTCTCAAGGTGAAGCGGGAAAAATGTCTACTAGGAGTGCCTCAGGTGGACTTTCTGGGATTTATGGTGGACACAGAAGGGGTCCACCCGACTGGGGACAAGGTACGGGCCATTTGTGATGCCCCAGCGCCCAAGAGCAAGACTGAACTTCAGGCCTTCTTGGGACTATTGAACTTTTACCATTCCTTCCTTCCCCACAAGGCGGCGGTAGCAGAGCCCCTACACAGACTCCTGGACAAGCGGGCCCCTTGGGTGTGGGGCCAGCGCCAGGAGGCCGCATTCCAGGCAGTCAAGGACTTGCTTGTCTCAAACTCTGTCTTGGCACACTTCGACGAGAGGCTGCCGGTGGTGCTAGCATGCGACGCCTCACCCTATGGCATTGGCGCTGTCCTGGGGCACCAACTCCCGGATGGAAGAGAGGTACCGGTGGCGTATTTTTCCCAGACACTCAACACAACCGAGCGGAACTACTCGCAAATTGACAAGGAGGGTCTGGCAATCGTGAAGGGAGTAAAAAAATTCCATGATTTCTTGTACGGGCGGCCCTTCACCGTGGTGACTGACCACAAGCCGTTGCTTGGCTTGTTTGCCCCCGAAAAGCAGACCCCCCAAGTGCTGTCTCCTCGCGTCCTCAGGTGGTCAATTTTCCTTGCCAGCTACCAGTATGCACTGATTCACCGACCTGGGAAGGTGATGGGCCATGCGGACGCCCTCAGCAGGCTACCACTACCGGAAACAGGCCCTGACCCAGCACCTGCACAAGAGGTTATGAGCCTGGAGCTGCTTCCTGACCGCCCCATTCAGGCACAAGAAGTTGCACACCATTCCAAGAAAGATAGGGTCATCTCCCGGGTCCTGGACTGGGTGTGGAGGGGATGGCCCAGCAGCAGCCCCGGGCCAGAATTCGCCGGCTACACAACCCGCAAACATGAACTGTCGGCCCACAAGGGGTGCCTGTTATGGGGAAGCAGAGTCGTTGTTCCCCAGCCCCTCCGCAAAAGGGTCCTCACAGCCCTACACGAGACACATCCAGGGGTAGTAAGAATGAAGGCCCTTGCCAGGAGTTATGTGTGGTGGCCGGGGATCGATGGAGAGATAGAGGCCTGGGTCAAACACTGCCAGGCCTGCCAAGAATCCCGCCCAGATCCCCCAAGGGCCCCAGTCCAGTCCTGGGAGTCCGCCCGAGCACCATGGTCACGCCTGCATGTGGATTTCGCTGGCCCCTTTCAGGGGAAAACATTCTTCATAGTGGTGGACTCCTACACCAAATGGCTGGAAGTCGCACTGGTACCGTCCACTTCCACGTCCGCAGCCATCCGGGTACTACGCAGGCTGTTTGCAACCCACGGGCTCCCTGACACTCTCGTCTCAGACAACGGGACTGCATTTACATCAGGAGAATTCCAAACCTTCACAGCACAGAACGCCATCCGCCACATCCGTTCGGCGCCGTTCCACCCTGCCACCAATGGCCAAGCAGAACGCATGGTGCGGACCACCAAGGACACCCTTCGCCGCATGACGCAAGGGGACTGGGAGTACCGCCTTGCCACATTCCTTCTAGCACAGCACAGCACCCCCAGCTCAACGACTGGCCGGAGCCCCGCTGAACTACTAATGGGTCGGCGCCTTGCAATCAGATTGGACCGCCTTCACCCCGATAGAGCTCAGGATGAGGTAGTGGTGGGGGAAGGCAGGAACCCCCGGACCTTCGAGGCCCAGGACCCAGTGTACGCAAAGAATTTTGGGGCAGGCCCAGCATGGGTACCCGCCACAGTCACCAGGGTCACTGGCCCAGTGTCGTACGAGGTGCTAACGGATGGGGGGCAATGCTGGCGCCGCCACTGCGACCAGATATGGCGACGATTCCCGGGATAAACCCAGGAGGAGGACAGGTCAGAGGAGTCCCAAGGGAACAGCGGGGCAGTGAGGCCCATAGAGCAGGAGGGGCCAGCAGGAGAGGCAGAATCAGTAAATACAGAGAGGATCCGTGAGGCCGAAAGGACACCAGAACCAGAACCACGACTGAGCGAGCCGGTTGCACCAGACCAAACAACCCCGTCACAGCCAGCATCCTTGGAACACGAGCCAGAACCTGGAGCCCGGACCAGGGAACACCCCAGGCCGCAACGCACACGTAGGCCACCGGCGTACCTTGAGGACTATGAATGCGACCTCCCGGGCAGGACTGGAACTTAGAGGGGAGGGGTGTTATGTACTGAGTTGAATAGGATCCAAACTGAAGCAGTCTGATTGGTCCTAGAACAATAGGATCCAAATTGCAGCAGTCTGATTAGTCCTAGAACAATAGGATTCAGAATGCAGCAGTCTGATTGGTCCTAGAACAATGCAGCAGTCTGATTGGTTGGCAGGAACCACCCAATCCTGCTCCAGATAGAAGTGAATCCACAACCTGATTGGCTTACAGTAGAATTCCGGAATTAGCCAATCATGTGCAGCCCATTGTGTAAATAATGTATATAAAGCGGATACTGTGAGGGGACTTTCATTCATTCATTCCTCCTCACCACTATGAGCTGAATAAAGAGCATGAAATCACTTTGCGACTCTGAGTATATTTCACCCACAATCTGTTCTCCATGTAAATCTTTATTCTCCCCTTGTTCCTGATGTGGATCTTCACCCTCCTCTTCTTTCCTGGCAGGGTTGTGCGAGTTCTATGGTGTGATTCACCTCAGGTGCCAAAATGTATTGGGCGGGCCCTGCCTGCAAGTGAACTGATTTAAGACTTGCAAAAAAAGAGAAAACAACAGGGGAAAAAGGCATTTGCTTCACGGTCCCTGTCATTGATATTAATTGGTCTCTAAATTGTTCTACCAGCTGCACTGATTGCATGTATTCCTTCCCCACTTAAGCATTCAGTTATGAAGTATGGACTGGAACCCAGCCAAAAGTAATGGATTATGGAAGCATATGTGAAACAGTAAAGACTGTGGTTTCCTGAAAAAAAATATCACAGATTAGAATACTGTTATCCTTTGAATGGTCCTCCAGACTTTGGGATGCAGTTCTCAGGTTTTGTTTTTTTTAAAAAAAAAGCATACAAAAGTATATATTTAAGGTGAGAAAGCATAGAACTTAATGCCGTTTTTATGCAGACCTTTAAAAAAGGTTAAGATGAAATGTGCTGGAATGAACTTATAATTGAACACATGCAAAACTGATACAGAACATAATAGAAACATCAAGCCATCCTTGGCCCTGGTTTGTATGTAGTGCTAATCCTACTCAGAACAGATCAACTGAAAATTTTGGACTTGATTAATTTCAGTGGGTCTTTTCTGAGTAAAACTTAGCTGGAGACAACCAGTTAATATTGGCATGGGCCTAGCTATACTCCTTCTGGTTAAAAGTGTGGGAATCTCCTTTCAGGGCACTTATGCGGATAATATTATACCCCACTTCATCCATCCTTCCCTGAGTATAGTAAATGAAGGACAGGATACAATGCATTAATAATACCATCATTACACTGACCTGCTTTACAGTGCTTTTCTAAGGATTAGTGAGATGATGTATGTGAAATATTTTGAACACGCTAAAGCTCTTTACAATGGCTAAGAATTAATTTATTTTCATATAACTAATTCAGAAGTTGGGGCACTGAACACTGTAACAAAATCAAAACGATGGAATTAAGTTTGACAGCACTGTGATTGGAATAGTTTCACCTAGCAACTATTATAACATATATTCTCACTAATTTTGCATGTGGAAGGGCATATTGTTTATTACCTAATTACACTTCTTAATTGGCGTTTTCCCTCTCTCCCAAACCTGAGAATGGCGAACCATAACTTTCATATCTAAATCCGTTGGATTAATGGTGATGAATGACATTTTCGTTATACATTTGAAAGCAGGGCCAATCTGGCAAGAACTTTCCATTCTATTACCAATCAGAACTGCAAAGCAAGCTCCCAGCAAATGGTACAGGCCACCCAAGCTAAAGCCAACTTCAAACGATGCATCCAAATTTCAATACGATACATCACTGCCTGGCACATGGTGCTAATTATGTTAAGTTGATGTCAATAATAAAGCCAAGACTGTGGGGTTTTTTGAAAATCTTGTATGCTTTTGGGTTGCTTGATTAAACGGCAGCTCCAGACTACTCTTTTTGTGAGCCAAGAAAGTCATTCTTAACGTATTCCTGCCCACTGTGTATGACGTCACTTTCCCCCCTTGGCTTTAGACAGAAGAAAGGTTCCTCAGCAGCCTACTGGAACGGCTGTCGGAGGAAGAGGGGTGTGAGGGGAGTGCACTGCCCCCGGCAGCGCAATCCTGGTGGGGTGCCATCGCGGCTGCCCCCTGCCCGCACTGGGTGCCACGCCCCTGCAGGCAGTGTGCCACACCCCCAGGGGGCATGTCACGCCCCCAGGCAGCATGTCATGCCCCAGGACGCATGTCACACCCCCAGGATGCACACCAGCCCCCACATGAAGCTCCACCAATGACTGGAACAAACCTTTTCTGGGTGAAATTATTATACAGCCTCAAATATGCCAGCCCTGCCTTTGAAGGGACATATCACATTCATCATTGTCGGCAGGTCAAAAGTCAGTGGGGTTGCTGCTACAGCGACTGTATCATTTTAGCCCTCTTAGTAAATCTTTCAGATGAATGTGTCGTATTTCCTATGACCTTGTGCATTGTTCTGATGTGCTGCCTTCATCTTTTTACCTCTTACCAAACAGAAAGTGGCTTTCTTCCCGGTGAATTAATTAAGGTTCGTGAATTGGAATCAGTTTCCCCCCTTTTCACCCTTATTAATTCCTCTAAACATCCGTTTCTATACGCAGTGAGAAATGCAGAATGCATTGCATTGTGCGACTCAAGGATGAACACAGCATTCTGGAATTCAAGGGGCTCTGTGACCTTGAAAGCTGGTTTCATAGTTCTGTTCCATAGATAATCTGGATAGCAATGCAGATAACTTGTTCCTTCCAGTTGGCTGTATCCAGGTGTTGCTCTGACTGATTGCTTCTCAGGGAAGGCTCCCAGTGGTGGAGAAGCGGGGGAGATATGTGCTAATTCCCCAGACCCATTTAAGCCCTTAATGCCATCTTCTTCACTGTTCCAAAAAATTAGGAGACCCTCCACAACATGTGGGAGTGATGCTGGTGGCTGCAATATATGTAAAAATGCATTTATTTGGCCAAATATACACATTTGTATACATTTTTGGGTTGGAGAGCTGTACCATCAAATTTGAAGTACTCATTTGAAGGCTAACCATCTTTCCAATCCTATATTGGTTCAAAAAGTGCCAATTATGTACTTCCTCATCATAATGCAAACAAAATTGATTTTCTCCCACATCTCTAGGCAAAAAGAGGATGGACTGAACTGAAGACTAGAAAAAAGAGAAATGGAATGGAAACTCAAATGAAGAGACTCCTCCATCCCTAGCGCGAAGGACAGAACACTTCATGGGGAGCAATCCTGTGCACAAGAATCTAGCTTAAAGCAAATTGCTGTAAATTAAGTTAGTGTAAAGTTACACCAGATCTAAACTCCATACAGAAATGGGGCTGCTTCAGCTGCTCTGCCTAAGCCTGCAAAAGGGAAAGCAAGCTTTTAAAATAGTGTACTACACTGGACTCCCATGTCATGTGACTGAACTGGATAGCTTTAGAATTTATCCTATGTCTCCCCTCTCTGGCCATGCCCCCCCCCAGAATGACACTTTTGGGGGACTTACATCTAGGGTTGCCACCTTTGTTCTGGCAAAATACAGGGTGGGGCAGGGTGGGCGGTGGGCTTTTTTTATATATATCTGGTGCTGAGGTGACTTCAGGGCATTCCATTACAATCTATTGCAGCTTAACAGGAGGGCCTCTATGGAATTTTCACACACACACACACACACACACACACACACACGAATTTGGAAATCTGTCTGTGCTTGATTAACCAGAGCTTAAATACATGACCTTTCACACACCCTTTCGAAATGTACATTTGGAGAGGATCCCTAACTTAGCAGAGAGAGAGAAGAAACAACAAACAAACAAACAAGGCCTGAAATACAAGACAAAACTGTCAATTTCATGATGTGGTATTTTACATTGAAATACGGGACAATTCTGTATTACACAGGGCACATGACCTCCCTACTTCCACCTGCTGAGGTAAGATGATCAAGTTATATAGTGGTACCTTGGGTTACATATGCTTCAGGTTACATACACTTCAGGTTACAGACTCCGCTAACCCAGAAACAGTACTTCAGGTTAAGAACTTTGCTTCAGGATGAGAACAGAAATCGTTCTCCGGCGGTGCGGCAGCAGCAGGAGTCCCCATTAGCTAAAGTGGTGCTTCAGGTTAAGAACAGTTTCAGGTTAAGTACGGACCTCCGGAACGAATTAAGTACTTAACCTGAGGTACCACTGTACTGGCATATATTTGGCTAAGCCAAGGTTGAGAACTTTACATCAGCTGATCCAAAGATTTGATGGATCCTAAACTGCTCATTGTGGTGGATTTTGCCATACTAATGTCCCTGTATTTTGGATTACAGTCCAAAGAACTGAGGAGCCACAGTACTTGACTTGTTCTGAAGATGAGCAATTAAGGCATCTCTGTGCATCTACTTTGCAAGGCCCCCACCATCATGCACTTTCACCCAAAGAACATATCCTGTCCAAAGCGTTTTGACAGCATTGTTTGTAGGGACAGATTTGACAAATATATAAACTTCAGGCCAAATACTTGCCTCTTACTTGATAACTCCTGGAACACATTTGTTCTCACTTCATGCTTATTATCTTTAAAATTGCTTCTTCTCCTCTCTGGCTCCCAAGGACAGACTAGTTATTTGTTGCACTACCGTTAACGCAAGTTCAGTAGATATTTCATCCAGATATCTCCTTCTTTAAAGCTAACCAAAGTACTTCCCATTGTCAAGAGCACACTTCATATCTCTGGGAAAAGACAGTTGCATTTGAATGTGCTTTACCATCTCTCAGGGCTCATCATCCTGGAGAAAAATGTTGCTTCTTCTTTGAATAAAATATTTTCTTTTGGAGAGCTTAACAAGGTTTTCTTTTTCCGTTAGTTTGTCTCAAAAAAGGGGGTGGTGGCAATTGAATATTTGCAAGATGTGCCCAGGCTGTTAATGTTCACCCCATCTGTGTAGAAGAAAAGAGCAAACTACTTGTCAGTAACTCTCATGTGATAATTAATAATAATAATAATAATAATAATAATAATAATAATAATAATAATAATATCTTTATTGTCATTGCCCCCGCTCGGGGACAACAAAATTACTTAATTAATTAGCTGATATATGCTGCAATAAATTGATGCAACAGATAAAACAGGAAGCAGACAGCATGGAAGAACGTAGTGCTCATTAATACAAGCATGACTAATGAAAACTTCTGATCTATGATAAACATATCAAAAAAAGCATGGCCGATTTGGTTATCATTAAACTTAACACTTGGAACATGTTTGAAAATCTAGCTTCTTATTTTTACTTTTGCACACTCTAGGGTCAAAACAAATTGACAATCAGATTGTGAAATTTGTCGATCTCTTAAAAATGTGTCTGAAGGCAGCCCTGGGATGGATTAGAACAAACTAAAACTAGTTCCAGATAAGATGAACATGGTGTTATCTGGGGGAAAACGCCAACCTGGTTGGAGGTTTGTAAGTGATTTGGGCAGGTATACAACTTAGGGGTATGTATTCCTTGACCACGTGTTACTTATGGAGATTCAAGTGACCTCAATGGTTACAAGTGTGTTTTAACAGCTTATATTGGTTCACTAGTTGTAGCCCTTTGGGGAGCAAGTAGACACACAATCATAGTCAGACTAGACTACAGTAATGTTCTCTATGTACGGATGCCTAAAAGGACAACCTGGAAACTTCAGCTGATGTAAAATTCATTGGCCAAGATCAGGGGTCAGCAAACTTTTTCAGCAGGGTGCTGGTCCACTATCCCTCAGACCTTGTGGGGGACCGGACTATATTTTAGAAGAAGAAAAAAATGAATGAAATCCTATGCCCCACAAATAACCCAGAGATGAATTTTAAATAAAAGGGCATATTCTATTCATGTAAAAACATGCTGATTCCCGGACCGTCCGTGGGCTGGATTTAGAAGGCAATTGAGCCGGATCCGGCCCCCGGGCCTTAATTTGCCTACCCATGGCCAAGATGTTCATGGGAGCTAGGGAACACACAAATTTTGTATTACTCACACCCACTCATTTCCAGATTCATTGCAAGTGCTAGTACTAACTTTTAATATTTGGAATGTCTTGGAATTAAATTATTTTTAGAACTGCCTACTGTATGAAGGCATCTGGGCCCTGTGATCAGCCTCACTCAGACATCCTGCCCTCTGGCTGGCCACTAACATTGATCATATTGTAAGTGCTAGACGTCCAGTCGCATCTTTTATGGCCTTTGTCTTTATGGATTCCGTTGCTGGGCCCCCAATATATGATTTTATCTTGTGATGATTATGGTGATTAGCTATTTGTTCAATTGTTGTTGTTGTTGTTTTTAATTGGAAGCTGCCTCGTGAGGGCTTTTCCCTGAAAGGTGTAGAAAGGAAGAACGGACACACAACAAAATCCTTTTGGTAACATGCACACAGTATTGTCAGTGAGGAAGAACAGCTCAGATGCTGAGCCTAGAGGAAGGGATGTAGTTCAGTGGCAGTAAAGGAAGTGACAGAGGTTAAATATTTTATATATATATATATATATATATATATATATATATATATATATATATATGCTTTCGTAGATTTTCACGGGTACAGGAATGCAGGTTTTGGTGTCTTCGGGTGTCTTCCCGTGTAAGAGTTGGGGTGTCTAGGCGACGTTTCGACGAGGTCTCACTCGTCATCTTCAGGCTGGTGCTTTCGGCTTCTTGTTACTAGAACAGAGCAGGGTCTCAGTGTTTGAGTTCCTATAAATACTGTTGAGGGGGTGTGGTGTATAGCCTCCAACGTTCTGGGCAGAGAGGAAGTTCCCAGGTTAATGTGCCTTTTCTTCTTTTGTTCATTAATTACTTGAGGGATATCTTGAGTGATCACCACAAGAGAATAATCATGGAAGCCATCGAGATAGAGAAACACCCTCACAACATGAACAAGCGTGACGACACGTCCCGCCTGCCAGACATCTGGAAATTAGCCCTCCCCACAAAAACCGACACCAGAACCAGAGGCACACAGAACGCCATCTCCAATCAACCACACCAGACCCAAACCCAGACCCTCTCCACAGATAAATTACAGACACCATCCAGTAGCCAAACCATAGTGGCACCTCCGGATGCTGCACCCCCCTGCAATCCCTACACAGATCTGGCTGGCACAGGGCACAAAACCACAGCTCGCCCCTATACACGAAGCCAAGCCAGAGCACAACTAAGTGCAGTACAGCTATCTTCTCAGAAAAACTTTTCACAAGCTCAAGAGGTCAAGACACGAAAGCTTTAGCAACTAATCCACACCTAATGACCCTCCTAAGTGGTACTCAGAATATCACTCAAGTAATCACTCAAGATATCCCTCAAGTAATTAATGAACAAAAGAAGAAAAGGCACATTAACCTGGGAACTTCCTCTCTGCCCAGAACGTTGGAGGCTATACACCACACCCCCTCAACAGTATTTATAGGAACTCAAACACTGAGACCCTGCTCTGTTCTAGTAACAAGAAGCCGAAAGCACCAGCCTGAAGATGACGAGTGAGACCTCGTCGAAACGTCGCCTAGACACCCCAACTCTTACACGGGAAGACACCCGAAGACACCAAAACCTGCATATATATATATATATATATATATATATATATATATATATATATATATATATATATTAGTGGTACCTCAGGTTACATATGCTTCAGGTTACATACGCTTCAGGTTACAGACTCCGCTAACCCAGAAATAGTGCTTCAGGTTAAGAACTTTGCTTCAGGATGAGAACAGAAATCATGCTTCGGTGGCGTGGCAGCAGCAGGAGGCCCCATTAGCTAAAGTGGTGCTTCAGGTTAAGAACAGTTTCAGGTTAAGAACGGACCTCCAGAACGAATTAAGTTCTTAACCCACGGTACCACTGTAAATTATACAAGTGCTTCTGAAATGACAAACCTGTTAAATATCTAAAAATCTTCTGCCCTTCACCTGCCAGAGGTAGTTACCTCTCTTTACCTAGCAGTTGTTGCATGTATGAGCTGAGTAGGAATCTCTCTGAATCTGACAAAGCTTTCGATGATTGCATTGATGATTGCAATTAAGTACTTAACCCGAGGTAGCACTGTGTGTGTGTGTGTGTGTGTGTGTATTCAGGGTGGGACCACTGACACAAAAGTCATCACAACTTTAATGAATGGCCACTGCTAGCTGCTTTACACCTGAGGACAGAGCTGAGTAATGGTGGCAAGATAATTGTCCACATGACTTGTTGCTTACTGATGTCCTGCCAAAGCTGACAATCTCTCCAATGTTATTAAGCCAAGATTTAGATTTTTTTAAAAACCGAAACAAAACAAATGAGACTCATTAGTTATTATCATTTATTATTTCATTATTACTTTCTCTAATTTCACACGACAACAGATGTTTTTCATCATCTCGTTCCCCATAAAATATGTAATTGCTGAGCTGCGATTTGGAATAGAAAATGGCATTCAACAATTCATTATCAAGCTGCTGAACAAAGCTATTTAGAGCACATGAAAGAATGCCACTCATAAGTCAATATACTTGGCAATCAGCAAGATAAAGCCTTCAATCTGCATCAGGTTTTTCCTTTCTCATTTTTTTGTGCTGTTCTTCAGCACCAGCAGTAGCATAGTTTTTTTTTATCACACACTTGTATTTTGCATTGCAGCATCCCCGTTGTAACAAGCAAATATAAAAATGACAAAGTCCCCCCTTTATTTTTGTTTCAAAAGAGTGATAGTGTCATCCTAATGAACCAATTCAGCGCATGTTTATTCATCAAAGCAAGTGACTCTTGTAACATCAGTAGATGCTTTAGCAGGGAGAAGAAGAATTATGACCATTTTGTCCTTGCCTCATGGCAGAGCTAGATCTGGAAACAGATAGTTCAGTGTGCATGCATGTTTCTGTCGTGTCTGAGACAACACAACAGAACTGCAAGCTTTATGGTAAACAGTTGGTGAAATTCCACTGACCTGTGCTTGTTTTCAGGGTGCCTCTAGACTGTCACTATTTTTGGGTGGGACTCAATCGCATACTTGAAAATTGAGGGTGCACAGTTAAAGTTGATTGGCAGGTTTTCTGCAACAAGTTCACGGCCCCCAAATACTGGACTATGTGCAATGAGGACGGGGAAAAGAAGATGGACTGGGGAGCATGAAATGACGCTTGCTTTGAAACGATGTAATGCAGGTCCCGCTATCAGAACAATCATTATCTGAAATTTCAGTTATCCAAACACAAAAAATTATACCCACACCTCACTGCACAAATGGTTAATTCAGATATCTGAATAGCTGGAGTTTGTCCACTTCCTTACTTGTTTGTGTTTTGCTGCCTGGCAGCAGCCAGTGTAATATACTGATTAAGAGCAGTGGACTCATAATCTGGTGAACCAGGTTCGATTCCCTGCTCCTCAACATGCAGCTGCTGGGTGACCTTGGGCCAGTCACACTTCTCTGAAGTCTCTCAGTCTCACTCACCTCACAGAGTGTTTGTTGTGGGGGAGGAAGGGAAAGAAGATTGTTAGCCACTTTGAGACTCCTTAGGGTAGTGATACAGTGGGATATCAAATCCAAACTCTTCTTCTTCAGGCAGAAAACATGGAATGAGGGAGAGAATCAGGAAGCAGGAGAGATCAGACAAATCTCCTCACTTGGTTTGTCTTTTGCTTGTTGGATGCAGCAGTTTAGGGCAGAATCCATAGAGGGGGAGAGGGAGGAGACTGGACAAATAACAGATTGAAAATGTTCCTATATGAGATAATGGAAATTGTCAGCTTGTTAAGCAAACACTTCCCTAACAAATGATTTCCTGGGAACATGCTGTGTTCAGAAAGTGGGACCTGCATGAGACTACATTTGTATTCAACATGGTGCTAAACAAAATGTTTTGCCAGTGCAATGGAATGTTCTCCCCTCTCCCCTTCCCCCACCAGTCTGTTTTGGGGGTTCCCCAACCCTGTGGAGAAAATTTGGGGACTGCACAGGAGGATGGAAATCCTGTTGCATGAAGCTAAATACTGCCCAAACACTTTTGTTCTCCTGGGAAGCATGGGCCTGACCAGCAAAGTACTATAAAATCTATCAGCCATTTCTCTTCAGGTTTATAAGTACATTATTTTCCTCCTTTAAGGTTATTCACATAAACTGAGACTGGTCTTCATGGGACTAATCATGCAAGGCCCATTACTTTTACTTTTTTTTTAAAAAAAGGTCAAAATAGAAGAGGAGAAGATTGGGGAAGGTGGTGAAAAGGGAAACCAAAATGACCAAGGGGGTGGAATAACTGCCCTATGAGAGACGTAAGAGAAACGTTTACCTCCTTTTCTCATTCCACTAGAACTTGTGGAAATAATAAAGTAATTATTCAGGCTGCACATGAAGCTGCAATCTCACAACAGGAGGATGAAACCTGAGGCCTCCACAAATTTGTCAGTGATGGAGCCAGCAGTAGCAGTAGATGCTCAACTCAGTCTTGTTAAACAACGAACGTGCTTAGGATCTATATCTGGACCAGAGAGAGGAAACTTTATTGAACTGTCTTAAGTACTGAAAAAGAGGACAGGACCACACTGATAGATTGTTTAAGAACAATGTGTTATTTTGTATTTTGTAATGTTTCTTTGTAACTATTTTAAGACTGTTTCCAGTAAAGCTTTGAAACTCATTTGTTGTGATGGAGAGCTCATTCATTTCGACTCTGCAAAAGGTCCGGATCAGGGATTCCACTTGCAGCAACTCTAACAAAGAGAATATGAAGTATATCCTTTCCTTCAAGGCCCAAGAAATGCTCCAGCCTCCTCATTTGAGAGTAGTACAGAGGTGGTTCCATACTTTCATGATCCACACTGAAATGGCAGGCAGTAAAGATAAATCTGAACTGGGAAAATGGTGTAATGTGTCACTGTGGGGTTGAGAAAATAATCACGTGCACTCAGTCTGCAGCACCAGCCTTTCAGCTCAGTTCAAATTCCCTTTCACAAAAGAATTAGTTTGCCTGAACTATACCTTACAGCAAATTAAACAGCATGAAGTTAAAAAGAGAAGGCGTCAACGCTCCTGCTTTTCACTAGCAGGCTAATAGTAAAGGCTGTGCTTCTAGACATGAAGGGGTTGACTGTCCTCAATAAGCCCTCAGGTACATGCATTGGGGAAAAGAGGCCTTGTTAGCTTTCCCTCCTTATTTATGTCAAACAGTACAATCCAGCCCTGAATCAGGAACTCAATTAGAATTTTCACCGGAGAAGTGGAAAAATTTCTAATTCCCCACATCAATCCTCAAAGGCACTTTATTAAACTTGTTTTTTGGGGGGGTTCCCCTTTGAGAATCCTTACTTCAGAGTTGTCATCCTCCAACACACACACACACCAAAAGTAGACAATGGGGACTCAGAGAATGAGGGACAATGCCCTCTCCCAAAAAAGGGGGAAAAAGTTGCTTTGAATGTTTCCACTGCTATCACTGGTAAAGATCTACTTCTGAATAGCCCCCATGGAGAGAGCAGGGGAGCGACTGAGGAGTAGTTGAAAGACGATAACCCTCTGAACAAGGTGTGTGAAGTGCATGTACAGCTGTCAAACACGACAGCGCAAGCTTTCCTCTTGTTCTGATACAATGAGCTATCCAATGGGAAATGTAATTTTAGAAATAAATCATAGGAGGCCATCAGATTTTAAAGATACTTCCTCTCACCTCCCCCACCCCTCCAGCTTTATCTCCTTTAGAAACGAACTGACAGGCAAGGGTGGGGTAGGGAGGTAATGTATATTTTTCTTGGTGTTTCAAAAGCTTATCTAGATTGATTTTAGGCTCTGTGAAACTTTGATAACAGTCTGCCAGAGCTGACGAGTTTCACAGTGAGGAAACTTGTATAACCAATCAGGGTGGTTTTTTTCCCCTTCTCCCTCCCCTCAAAGAATATTCACCCATAGTTTATATGGATAGAGGGGGAAATCTTTCTTATAAGCCCATGGAGTAGACATCAAAGCAATCATTGAAAGCTTTGTCAGATTCAGAAAGATTCCTACTCAGTTCATACATGCGATAACTGCTAGATAAAGAGAGGCAACTACTTCTGGCAGGTGAAGGGCAGAAGATTTTTAGATATTTAATTTAACAGGTTTGTCATTTCAGAAGCACTTGTATAATTTACAGTGGTACCTCGGGTTAAGAACTTAATTCGTTCCGGAGGTCTGTTCTTAACCTGAAACTGTTCTTAACCTGAGGTACCACTTTAGCTAATGGGGCCTCCCGCTACCGCCATGACACCGCCGTGTGATTTCTGTTCTCATTCTGGAGCAAAGTTCTTAACCCGAGGTACTATTTCTGGGTTAGCGGCATCTGTAACCTGAAGCGTCTGTAACCCAAAGTACCACTGTACTTCTGGAGTTGCCAAAACAAAATGCCCAGTGGGTGGGGGTGGGGGGGGGGGTGGGGGGGGGAAGCATTTCCTGTTCTGCCTCAGATGAAAATATTTCTTTGGCTGACCTTAGATACTGAGATTGCATAGCAGAGGAGTGGAATGAGTTCTTCCATCTGACCGTAAGGGTGACCTCTAGAATGAACTGGGTTGTTTACCTGAGATTTGAATCAATCAGATAACCTGTAAAGAGGAAAAAGGTTTTTTTTTATCATATGTGGTGATCTTGTAGTAAGGATAAGCTTACTGGGAAGTGATATACATTGGTACCTTGGATTACAACCATAATCCATTCCAGAGGTCCATTTGTAAACCAAAACAGGTTGTAACCCAAGGTGCACTTTCGCCAATGGGGCCTCCCCCCCCCCAATTGTTCGTAATCCAAGAAAAAAGTTTGCAAACCGGGACACACACTTCTGGGTTTGACGTGTTTGTAATCCAAAACGTATGCAAACCAGACTGTTTCCAAACCAAGGTACCACTGTATAATAAAATGAAAAAGATGTTTAAAATAATGTTTGTAAAAATAAAAAAGAAAACAAACAAACAGAAACTTTCCTTTTGGGAATTATAAGGACATAACTACACAAAATGTATGGAAATTTATTCATTCGTGCGACTACAGTGGCAAGAACGTTACTTGCCCAAAAATGGAAAGAAGGAGAAATCCCAGCAAAAGAAGAATGGATACAAAAACTTATGGAACATGCAGAAATGGTGAAACTTACCAGAAATATAAGAAATCAAGATGACAAGCTTTTTATAAAAGAATGGAAATGGTTTATTGAATATTTACAAACAAACTGTAAGCAGATAAGAACATTGGCAGGATTATTGAAATAACCTACGGTTTTATAAGGGTATATATTTAAAGCAGATGAATAAATGAACAAATTAGGTTAATTTGAATATGCAGAAAATATTAAAAATAAATTTAAAGAACCGCAGAAAGAGGGGAAAGGAAGTCAAGTTTTGAAATGTTAAAGTGATTTTAAAATTATTGAAATGTATAAAACTGAAAATCATAAATAAAATATATAAAAAGGATGCCTGATTTTAGTTTTGAGTGCATGGAGGACCGAAGAAGCCCATACTACTGCTCCACCACACTAGGATTCCTGAGTATTCTTTAAAAAAATGTATATACAGTTATTTAATCTTAAACATAATTCCTGCGTAATTTTAGCACTCATGTGATAAAGAAAAAGGTCCTCTTATGGATCAGTAGCTGGCTAAACAGGAAGCAGAGAATAGGGGGAAATGGATATTTTCTCCAAAATTCAGTAAGTGGGGTCTTTCAACGAGCTGTATTGGAATGAGGGATGGGAGAGAACTAAGATTCAGTTAGTGTTTAGACGCAAACTTACCTAAATCTGCATTTCTAAAACAATGCATTAACTGAAACACACCCCTCCTCTGAAATTTGGTGTTCCTTGAATTTTGAAATGCAATTCTCCAGCCAAGGAATATGTACAAAAACACATTACGTCAGGAGAAATTGCCTTGCAAAATTGAGTATATTGGGCAATATTTTGAGCAAAAATGTAATTATTAAGATAAAGGTAAATATTAAGATAAAGGTAAAGAGAACCCTGACCATTAGGTCCAGTCGTGGCCGACTCTGGGGTTGTGGCGCTCATCTTGCTTTATTGGCCGAGGGAGCCAGCGTACAGTTTCCGGGTCATGTGGCCAGCATGACTAAGCCACTTCTGGCAAACCAGAGCAGCACACGGAAACGCCGTTTACCTTCCTGCCAGAGTGGTACCTATTTATCTACTTGCAATTTGATGTGCTGTTGAATTTTCATGAGGACATAAAAAAAAAAACGTGGATGGATGCAGAAATGTGCAGAACTGAATGGAAGATGGTGGGGGGCTTTTTTAAAAAAGTTTTTTTATTAAATTTTACAAAATATAGAAAAGATACAAAGACAAGGACACGAAGAAAATAAAAACACAAAATACATACTACAAAATACAACAATACACACATTAAGCATAAAAATACAAAATACAAAAATACGTACATTAGAAACTGATAGTAAAAAGAAAAAGTACATATAAGAAAAACACAAAAAATCCTTCTTTCTTAATTTTAGATCTTAAATTCACATATTCTCCTGACTTCCTCGCATCCCCCGTTCTTGTATCCCTTTTCAAAGTTGGTTCAGCAAATTCATAGCCCATTAATTTATCTGTTGTTGGTTTAATCTTAGATTTTATCTTGTTACTAGAACCCACACCACTTCAGGTGTATCAGTTAATTGGGGCTTCTGTCTTCTTATTAGGTGGTATATTAGAAATTCTACATCAGTGCTACAATATGCTGAGGATAAGAAAGGGTCGGTGTGACTACCGAGAAGGCCCTCTGCTTGGTTCCCTGTAACCTCACTTTTTGCAATGAGGGAACCGCCAGAAGGCCCTGCAATCCTACAGACTTACTAGAAAATAATCTCCAGTGGGAGTTACTTCAGAGTAAATGTACATAAGATTATACTATTTATGTTATTTTGATAATGATGAACATATTCCATGATCTTTGATACCCACTTTGGGTCCTCAGTACTGGTTGCATCCAGTGCAAGTAGACTTCTTACTCCAGACTGGCTTTGAAAACTGGTTGTGAGAACTGATCCAGGGTTAGACCCTGGCTCAAATTAAGCCCTGGTCACTTCTATAAATGGTTATGTTTCTCTTCTCCTGAAATGATGTTGTCTGTTTTAAATCATCTTGTCAAAAAGTTTGCTTTTTTTAATACCATGTTCTCCTCAGGAAGATGCTAAGCACCTGTCAGGGGAACAGAAAAGAGTTAGAGGCTGAAGTTTGCTATTATTTAACTGGATGACTTTTCTAGGTGAGATTGATGGTAATAGCTGCATGACATTACTTCAGCTTTCTAAAAATTTCTTTGCTTTCAAATTGTGTTTTTCAGCTGTTTTGATGGATCTGCTGCTGTAGGAAGCTGTACCTTTTCTTATAGCAAATGGAGATAGTTTTTTCTCGGGCACTTTACCACCTCTTCTGTCATCTTTAAATGCATGCCCCTTTCCTCAAGAATCTGAAATATGTCTTTATTTTATTTCTCTCTTTTTTATCCCACTTTTTATGAGTTTCTGCCAGTGACGTGCTGACAAAACATCTGGGCTCCTCAGAAGATTTCTGCGTCACTCAAATAATCACCACAGCAGTTCTCTGAAATATATTCAGTGACAATGTTCCACACATCTGGGAGCAGGCAAAGCTTGAGAGATTTGGTTTCTGTGCAGCCTAATGCAAACTGAACTGATAGATCCTTCCCAGACTAATATGTGAATTGAAATGCAATCATCCTTTGTTGGGAAAATCAAAGTTTTAAAACATACAAAAGTCCTCATGAGAATTTGTCGGGATTTTTTCTGCATTTCTGCTAATTTACAGATTTTTGGATGCAGATTATTTTTGCATTTTATTTTCACGGGCATAACGCATGTTTGTACATTATTTTCGTCTTGTATGCAATACAATTCACATTTGCATTGTACCCTAACATAGGAATTTCTATACATGTTTTAGGTTGGAACATGGCAAGGCAAAATCTGGGAAGTCAGCGCACATGTATCCTTAATGAAAGCAGCTTGTGAAATGATGTGCTGGGGATAGGTTCAGCAACTGGGAACTAGTGCATGTGTGATGGATATCCAGTTTAAACCCGTTTACTGAGTAATAATGGATTAAAGCTTCTTTTTGCTCTTTACCCTGCAAATTCTGGCAACTGCTCCTTCATACACACACCCCTGGCCAGGTCTCCCTCTCCATAGTTAACTGGGAACTCTAACAGACACCAGGACTTTCATTGGTATCTCAATAAATACAAAGGCACTCACATATAGTTTTCTATTGACTTTAAATATTGCTGAGTTTGTGGAGAATAACACCTTACAACAGGGGTGAGGAACCCATACTAGGGCTGTCATAGATGCAGAACTTCCCAGACATACCCAGAAGACTGTAGTTGGAAGCAGTGTCTGGGTGAAAGTCAGCACAAATGTCTGGGAAAATCTGGACGTATGGCAAGCCATGTCAGCAGTGTCATTTTTGCTGATGGCAGCCCTACCCATGACCCTCCAGAAGCTGCTGAACATGAGCTCATGATGGCAGAGGCTGGAGTTGAACAACATCTGCAGGGCCTGCCCTAGAGAGCAGACAGGAACATATGAAGGATGATGATTATCATCATCATCAACTGAGGATCAATTTAATTGGCTTAAAGCAGGGCAGGCTCACTCATAAGGCAAGGTGAGGCAACCACTCCAGGCAGCAGGACCCAAAGGGGCAGCTGATCTGGCCTCTAAGGAATGCATTGACCACTGCTGTTTCCATTGCCACAATGACAATAATGGTTGTGGCTGTTAGGAGTCCAGGTTCCTGGCTTGATAACACAGTAAGCGTATGTAATTAAAAAGGAGGATTTATTGCAAAAACAAAAACCCAAGCAATTATCTCTGGACGGCTCTAGCAAGTCTCTGGCCCCCATCACTCAGTTGACCCTTCTGAGGTGTTTTTCCTGTATCGACAGAAGAGATGGAACCTTCAACCCTTTACCCTGCAAATTCTGGCAACTGCTCCTTCATACACACACCCCTGGCCAGGTCTCCCTCTCCATAGTTAACTGGGAACTCTAACAGACACCAGGACTTTCATTGGTATCTCAATAAATACAAAGGCACTCACATATAGTTTTCTATTGACTTTAAATATTGCTGAGTTTGTGGAGAATAACACCTTACAACAGGGGTGAGGAACCCATACTAGGGCTGTCATAGATGCAGAACTTCCCAGACATACCCAGAAGACTGTAGTTGGAAGCAGTGTCTGGGTGAAAGTCAGCACAAATGTCTGGGAAAATCTGGACGTATGGCAAGCCATGTCAGCAGTGTCATTTTTGCTGATGGCAGCCCTACCCATGACCCTCCAGAAGCTGCTGAACATGAGCTCATGATGGCAGAGGCTGGAGTTGAACAACATCTGCAGGGCCTGCCCTAGAGAGCAGACAGGAACATATGAAGGATGATGATTATCATCATCATCAACTGAGGATCAATTTAATTGGCTTAAAGCAGGGCAGGCTCACTCATAAGGCAAGGTGAGGCAACCACTCCAGGCAGCAGGACCCAAAGGGGCAGCTGATCTGGCCTCTAAGGAATGCATTGACCACTGCTGTTTCCATTGCCACAATGACAATAATGGTTGTGGCTGTTAGGAGTCCAGGTTCCTGGCTTGATAACACAGTAAGCGTATGTAATTAAAAAGGAGGATTTATTGCAAAAACAAAAACCCAAGCAATTATCTCTGGACGGCTCTAGCAAGTCTCTGGCCCCCATCACTCAGTTGACCCTTCTGAGGTGTTTTTCCTGTATCGACAGAAGAGATGGAACCTTCAACCCTTACGTTTCTTATTTTGCTTCCTGTCTAGCAGCCTTCCTATACTCCTACGCCTTGGACTTATTCAGTCAGCTGCAGCACCTTCCTGTTCTGAAAAGCTGTCTCTGTGGCTTTCCGTGCCTGTTTGGGCTTCCGGGGAGGTTTGGCTGTATTCCAGCCTGCTCTCCGTTCCTCCCTTATCAGCCAGCCGTCCAAGATCAGGGGGAGTCGATGCTGACAGCTGGGGGCTGCGAGATTACACTTGGAGCTGGAGTGTTCATGACAGTGGCGTGCTTTTTGGAGGGTGACTGCTGCCTTCTTGGCAGCCCTGTCCCATGTCATCTCTACAAAGGCCTCTCAGTAAACAGAAGGCATTACTGCTTTCCTCCCTAGGGAGGAAATTGGGGGCTGCCCTCTGGGGTCTCCTGGGGTCTGCACCCACCTGGTATGATACAGAGCCCCTCCTTACGATGACCTTTGATTCCCACTTCTATCACCAGGTAAGGTTGATTTGATTTCCCTTGTTTCCAATATAGATTTCCAGTCCCTTCACTCTTCCTGATGTAGATCATCATTCACCCCACTTCTTCCCTGGTAGTGAGGGCACCATTTTGTGGCTTGCCTCAGGACTCAAAACGCCTCAGGTGGGCTGGCCCTAGCTGAGGTCAACTGCAAATGAAATCAGAATCAGATGCTTCCTACTCCCTAGTGTCGCAAGTTATGGTTTGTGTATCCCTAGGGAAGGCAGAAAGAGCGCCCATCCCTGGAAGGAATGCTTGGTCATCAGAATTTTACATAGGCGGGCCTAGGAAAATAATTGCTTGCTGAGGAGCAGCAAGTTTGAATTGCAGCAGCATCATTTAAACAAATCATTTCCATTCGTTTAAGCTGCTCTGAAGCATTATTTGTGTTTGATACTTCATTACATTTTTTAGTTATAATCCTTTAATAAACAGCAAGCCAAATTGTTGACAGTGCAAAATACTTTTTCTTTCCCCCGTGAGCATCAAAAAGATAGGCTCGCACAGCAAAAGCCTGTGACACAGCTGAAGTAATGTGCAAATTATAAGTTGCCCTAAACATAAATACTGTCACAAGCATGAGATGAACAAATTTCCTACCAGTTAATTTCTGCTAAGTGAAGAGCCCGATAAATATTGTTATCCTAGCTTTGCTTATCATTTGCTGCCTGCATCTCCTACGTCTGGTGTAAGGCTAAGACTTCACCCTTTATTCCATCTGAAAACTCAGTCACTTCAGATGAACACCCTTATGTGTTACAAGATCAATTAAGGGGGTTGTGGGATAACTGCCCCCAAGCCTACAAGCAACATACCTCGGTGGCCACACATTCAGAGACTGTGAGAAAAGGTCCAATGTGTAGACTAATGAAGGCATACAGAGTTCCCCCATGCAAAATTTGGGGGATCTGGTGCCGGTATAGCAGCTGGGGGAGGGTTGGCCTGTTCAGCCATATGTCCCACAGAAAGCTACTTGTCAAGATTACCCTGGTAAAATGATCAGGTAAGGGACTCATTCACTCATGCATGTCTGTCATTTAATTTCTCCACAGTATATATGATGACTGGCTGCCATACATGTGGATTGATTCCACTGCAAAACATTGCGTTCAAGGTGATGTGGAATAAAAGGTGGTCAGTTCACACACGTGTTTTACCCCTTAATCTATATTCAGGAATTCATACTGGAAACATGAAGGCAAAAAGGGGGAAGGCGTAGAGGGACATGCCCCAACCCCCTTTACCTTCTTGAATTGAGTAGGAAGGACTGAAGAAGGCTTCTAGTATGATTTAATCAGGGGTCAACAAACTTTTTCAGCAGGGGGCCGGCCCACTGTCCCTCAGACCTTGTGGGGGGCCGGACTATATTTTTTTGGGGGGAATGAATGAATTCCTATACCCCACAAATAACTCAGAGATGCATTTTAAATAAAAGTACACATTCTACTCATGTAAAAACACACTGATTCCCGGACCAGCCGCAGGCTGAATTTAGAAGGCGATTGGGCCGGATCCGGACCCCTGGGCCTTAGTTTGCCTACCCATGATTTAACTGAATGTGCTTAGAAGCTTCCTTGCAGGGCTCTCAAAGGTGGTCCAGTGATCAATACTTTAGTGATACAGGTGCCATTTTGATCAGTTCTTTTACTCTTGTGGGAATGAAACCATCAGGCTCCATGACTATTGTGTCAGGAAGACACAGCATTTAAAGTCTTTCTTAGGGTGAAACAGCCCTCGTCCTTTACAAATGCATGACTCTGAAGGTAATCACCTGGTGTTACAAGAATCTAGCAATTTCATCAGCACACAACTCTGTTCTTACCACCTTCTTTTCCAATGTCACCATTTATTTTCCCATATGTGCTGCCTTTTGAAGACGTATTTGTCATGAAGATATACTTTGGGTCTCCAAGGGTTTCCTTAGAGAGAGGATTGTGAAGTTGTCACCCTGAGGGTATTGCTGAATCACAACTCTTTTTATCTCAACTAGTGTTGAAGTTCAATAACATATTGAGAGCTACAGGTTCCCCGACCTTAACTGAGGGAAACTGCTAATAGAACACTTTTGTTCAAGACCTTCTTTCAGATTCAGTGGCCGACTTTGAAGTCACCCATCCATACATCCTTTCATTTATTGCCTTGTGTTCATTCATTGCTATCTCCTGATGGCTCACATAGAAGACCGCACAATCAGAGCTGTGCAGGAATGGCATTTCAAAATTTTCCACTCTATTTTCAGGCATCTAAATTGGCAGAACCAAGTTAGGAAAACAAATTCAGTTAATTTCTCCAGCAGAAAGAGAAATTTTCCAACAATTTATTGGGGATAGGATTTCCCATTAGCAATGCCAATACCACAGCATCTTTCTTATTTTCCTCCCTCCCTCCATGTGTGTGTTTGTGCTTTGACAGAATGGCCACCATTTTGCATTGCCCACAGTGCTCCAGATCTTGTGTTACTCCAGGGCATTGTAAAAGAGAAATGGTGGAGTGTGTGTGTGTGTGTTTGTATGTATATATTTCAAACTGATGTTTTATTGTAATTTTATTGGTGTTAGCTACCCTGAGCCCGGTTCTGGCCGGGGAGGGCGGGGTATAAATAAAATACTGTTGTTGTTGTTGTTGTTGTTGTTGTTGTTGTTGTTGTTAGAAAAAGAATAATATCAGAAATTTTCTCAGAAAAAAATGTCTTCTGTGATATTTAATGTGACTTCCAATTTTACTAGAATATTGTAAAGCCAGTTATCGTTATAGGTTTATACAGCCCTACTCCTGGGGTGGGGCGGGGGACAATAATCTGTTTGTGCATATGGTGGCTTTCCTACCCCTCCCTCTGAAAGTACAAAAAAAGGTCTGGATCATGCTCTGTGATGATAATATGAAAATAATATGTTTTGTTGAAAGTGCTTTGCCATCCTCCAGTTCAATGGGGGGGGGGCTTAATGAGTTAAGCATCCTTGAAAACAGCAATTAAATGAAAACATTTAATACTGCTTCACCTAAAACAACCATAACTTATTGGTGGTGACACAGTTGGGCTGAACAACCAGAGATGAAAATGGTGAGTCTGTATTCATAACTTTCATTATAAATAAATCCAAAATTAGTTATTATCTTTGCCCTGATGTTATGCATTGCAGTGTGCAAAACAATGGTTTCATCATCAAAATCTCTTCAAGTTAAACATTAGTGAAGCTCTAATGGAGATAAAGCAACCTCTCAGATTTTCTAATGGACTTTTATTCCTAATCACAGCCCTCTTTATGTATCTTTCATAATGATTTATTTTATAAAGATCTCAGGGATTACATCATTTTCTATGCGCTGTTCAAGATAAAGCTGTTTGCATCTCATAAAGAAGCATGTGAGAGCAAACTTGGTCAATTCAATTACTGTAAACTATCTTATGCACATGTAAAAGCTAATTATAAGGCAGCATGAGTAGCTGGATGCAATATAAATAATATCAATGGTACATGTTTTTCCAGCCTGATTCAGTTTAAACACTTAAACGATTAATAACTGAAGAAGGTTCTTTTTAATACCCTGGAGAACGGGGGAACATTGTTTACAGAATTACTTCCTTGAGCTATTTAAAGAATTAAAGCCTGACACCAAAATAATATTGCTTCTCAAATCAAAAGTGCCATCTTTTTTTATTCTGCAAAGAGTAAAGATCAATTTCCACCTCAAGGTAAAATTATGGGTGAGCAAATCAACTTGCCTTATAATTAGCTCAGTTTCGCAAAACTTTCTAAGAAAACTCTTGGTAAAAGTTATTTCACTGAGAGCTCTCAGAGAAATCTGAAAATATTGGCACATATAGGAGTGCTTCACTCCATGCACTTTATTTTTTTAAAAAAATATTTTTTTATTTGCTTTTTTCTAGGTTCCAAGTTCAAATACATCATCAATAGCACAACAAAAGCATTTTTTTACAGAAAGAAAAGAAAAAGTTAGAAAAGAAAATAATCATCTTTCTAGAACAACTCTTCATGATCTACTGGACTTCCCCGCGTCTTCCACACTCTGCCTTCCTTACAATAAAGAAAATAACAGCAAATTGTAACCTTGTTTCATGCGTTTTTTGTACTTTCCTCCAATTATATTTTAAGTTTAGAGTACTTATTGTTAAGTCTCCTCTTATTCTATCAATCAACCCTAAAAGGTTTTACTCTAAAGCTTTGGTCTTTTCATAATTATAACCTAATTTCCACCATTTTTCAAAATTTTGCTAAAGCCAATTCTTCCAAAACTCAGCAAATTCTCAACATTCATATAACTTATAGTGTTTTTGTAAATAGTCCTTAAATTTTTTCCAGTCCTCTTCCATTGTTTCTTCTCCCAGGTCTCGGATTCTGCCTGTCATTTCAGCCAGTTCCATGTAGTCCATCAGTTGCGTTTGCCACTCTTCCAGCGTGGGTAGCTCCTGTGACTTCCAATATTTGGCAAGCAGAATTCTTGCTGCTGTGGTTGCATATAAAAAGAAAGTTCTATCCTTCTTTATCACCCCCTGGCCGACTATGCCCAATAGGAAGGCCTCCGGTTTCTTGTGGAAGGTATACTTAAATACCTTTTTTAACTCATTATAAATTGTTTCCCAGAAGGCCTTCACCCTCGGGCATGTCCACCAGAGGTGAAAGAACGTTCCTTCAGCCTCTTTACATTTCCAACATTTATTATCAGAGAGATGATAAATCTTTGCTAGCTTGACTGGGGTCATGTACCACCTGTAAATCATTTTCATAATGTTTTCTTTCAGGGCATTACATGCCGTGAATTTCATACCGGTGGTCCATAACCTTTCCCAGTCTTCAAACATAATGTTGTACCCAATGTCTTAAGCCCATTTTATCATGGCTGATTTAACAACCTCATCTTGAGTATTCCATTTAAGCAGCAAGTTATACATTCTCGAGAGTACTCTCGTCTTTGGTTCAAGTAATTCTGTTTCTAATTTCAATTTTTCCACCTGGAAACCAATTTTTTTGTCCTTTTTAAACACCTCTTGGATTTGGGCATAATTTAACCAATCTCGCACCTTGTTTTTTAATTTTTCTAAACTCTGCAGTCTCCAATTGTCTCCACTTTTTTCTATTATCTCGCAGTATTTTGCCCAACCAACCTCCATATTGAGTCTTTTTGGGGCCTTTGCCTCCATTGGTGAAAGCCACCTCGGAGTCTTATTTTCAAGTAAGTCCTTGTATTTGGTCCAGACAATGAATAAAGCTTTCCTGACAATATGGTTTTTAAACCTTTTGTGAACCTTTACCTTGTCGTACCACAAATATGCATGCCATCCAAAAGCATTGTTAAACCCTTCCAGATCTAGGACATCAGTGTTTTCTAATAAGAACCAATCCTTCATCCAGCAGAAGGATGCAGCCTCATAATACAACCTTAAGTCCGGCAGGGCAAATCCCCCTCTTTCTTTTGCATCTGTTAGTATTTTAAATTTTATTCGGGGCTTTTTGCCCTGCCAGACAAACTTCGATATATCCTTCTGCCACTTTCCAAAACATTCCACTCTGTCCACGATCTGTAGGGTTTGAAACAAAAACAGCATCTTTGGCAATACATTCATCTTTACAGCTGAGATCCTTCCCAACAAGGAAAGTTTTAGTCTTGACCAGATTTCTAAATCCTTTTTGATTTCTGACCAACATTTTTCGTAATTGTCTTTAAATAGATCCAGATTTCTACCGGACAAATTAACCCCCAGGTATTTCACTTTTTTAACCACATTTAACTCCGTTTCCTTCTGGAACCCATCTATTTCTGAAGGTATCAAGTTTTTTGCTAAAACCTTAGTTTTTTGTTTGTTCAACTTAAATCCCGCCACCCGACCAAACTCATGAATTAGTTCTAAAACTCTTTTTGTACTAGATTCTGGCTCCTGTAATGTTAAAACCAAATCATCTGCAAAAGCTTTCAGTTTATATTGTTTTTCTCCGACCTGTATTCCTACCACCTGCTGGTCCTTCCTGATCAGATTCAGCAACACCTCCAGGACAGAAATAAATAACAGAGGTGATAAGGGGCACCCCTGTCGTGTCCCTTTTTCAATTTTGAACTCTTCTGTCACCACATTGTTCACTATCAGTTTAGCCTTTTGCTCTGAATAAATTGCTTCTATACCATTTTGGAACGCCCTTCCCACTCCCATCCCTTCCAAGTTTCTCTTCATAAATTTCCAAGATATATTGTTGTCAGGGGTTCAGGAGCAGAGGCAAGGGCAAGGGAGGAAACAGAGAGCGAGGGGGAGGAGGCAGAAGAAAAGATGAGTGATGACGACGACCCGAGATCTCCGAGTCTTTCCAGTGAATCAGAAGATTCACAGAAAGGAGCACCAGTGGTCAGGGCAAGGGGGGAGCCTAGGGGGACACCCCAGGAAGATAGGGCCAGAGGGAACTCCGAGGAGAGCAGTTGGAAATCGGGACCAGCGTCACAGCCAGAGAGCAGGGAAGAGGAAGAGCGCCAGAGATCAAGCGCTGGCAGCTCACAACAGGGGGGAGGGCACGAGTCAGGAGTGGCCACACCTCCATCGGGGAGCGAAGAAACGGTCAGACGGAAAGTGGAAGGTTGGGCGCGCGCGCCAAGTTCAAATGCACAGGAAAGTGACGCAGTAGGCAGCCAGGAAAGGGAGCCAGGTCCTAAAGCCCGGCGCAAGGAGACAGGGAGTTCCGGGGGGTCGGCGTCAGAAGAATCCCGGAAGGAAGAGACCCCGGGGGGCAGAGGGACCCAGAGGAGAGCAGTCAGGCGGAAAAGGTGGAGCAGGGCTAGGATATTAAGTTGGTGCACAAGGGGCGGAGACTCAGACGGAGCTTCGCCGATCTAGCCATTAGACGTAGAGTTGCACGCAGCAGCTTGGGAATGGAAACTGTAACTCAATAAAGACTTTTACTTAATGATCGCTGGCTAGCGTGATCCTCTGTGAGCTAGGATCTTGAAGCAGCTCTGACAATTGTCAAAGGCCTTCTCCGCATCTATGAAAATTAGTACTGCTTTCGTATTCAACTTTGTCTGCAACAGCTCCAAAACATCAATGATATTCCTAGAATTGTCAGACAAATGTCTACCCGGGAGAAAGCCTGCTTGGTCTTTATGAATAACTTCATTTAAAACTTTTTAAAATCTGCTTGCCAAAATGTCAGCGAAAATTTTGTAATCCACGTTCAGGAGTGAGATGGGACGATAGTTCTTGAGTTGAGTCTTTTCAGATTCCAATTTTGGTATCAAGGTGATGAAAGCTTCTTTCCACGATTCTGGTGCCCCCTTCCCCTCCATAATTTGATTGCACACCTCCAATAGTGGCTGGATCAGATAGTCTTTTAATGTCTTATAATACTTGGAGGTAAGTCCATCTGGGCCTGGAGACTTGCCTAATTGCATGTTCTGAATGGCACTTTCAATTTCCTGTTGTGTTATTCTGTAGTTCAGGATTGTTTGTTTATCTTGAGGTAATGTTTGCAGTCCATTACTTTTTATAAATTGGTTTATCTCAATCTCTGCCTGAGGTCCTTGAGTAAACAGTTTCTTAAAATATCTCTGGAAACACTTTCTAATTTCTTCTGGTTTCTGAATATTTTCTCCTTCAACCTCCAGATTGGTAATAAAATTCAGTTTTTGTCTTTTTTTCAGCTGCCATGCTAATAATTTTCCACATTTATTTGCTGATTCAAAAGATCTTTGTCTCATTTGTTTAATTTTCCATTCAACCTCTTGGTTTATCAATTTCACATATTGTGTTTGGTGAAACTTAATTTCTCTTAACACTTCTTTTGACTTTGGATTAAGTCTGAGCTTCTTTTCACCATCTCTTATCTTCTCTAAAATCTTATCTTTTTTCCCATTCCAGAGTTTTTTATTGATAGAATTCTGTTGAATCAGAAACCCTCTCATAACTGCTTTACTCGCGTCCCAGATTGTTTTCTTTTCCACTGAAGTGTTCAAATTTATCTCAAAGTAGTCCTTCAACGTTTTTTGGGCCTTCTTCACAATCTCCTGATCTCTAAACAAAGTGTCATTCATTCTCCATCTGAAGGATCCAGCTGGTGTAAGTCTCAAATCCATTTTCAAGGCATTATGGTCGGAACAGGTTTTAGGGCAGATCTCTATTTTTTTAGTCTTAGGTGCCAGTCCTCTAGATATCCAAATTTGGTCGATTCTTGTCCATGATAGGTGGGCCTCAGAAAAGAATGTTCCTTCTTTACCTAAGGGGTTCTTTGTCCTCCATATGTCAATCAAGTCCATATTGTCAGTTAGTTCAAAAAAAGTTTTAGGTAGTCTGCCGTCCTTAGTTAAGTTTTGGTTATGTGATTTGTCCATGAAGGTAGAGACCACCCCATTCATGTCTCCCATCACAATGATGTTAGTATAGTCGATATAATCCAACATTACCTCATGCAGCTTTTTGTAAAATTCCGATTTCCCTTCATTTGGTGCATATATTCCTACTATCAAAAATTTTTCTCCTTGTGTTTGTATTTCAACAGCTAAGATTCTTCCTTGTTCATCTTTAAACAAAAACTTTGGTGATAGGCTCTCCTTTGCGTAGATCACTACCCCTCTTTTCTTAACCTTATCAGATGAAATAAATTCTTGGCCTAATCTTTTATTATTTAAAACTCTCCTGTGGAGCCTAGTCACATGTGTTTCTTGTAAACAAATAATGTCCAATTGTTCTTTTCTAAGTATGTGAAAAATCCTTTTCCTTTTCTCGGGGGAATTTGCACCATGAATGTTCCAACTAAGAAGCTGAAGAGGCATCTTGAATCAATTTGTCAGCCAAAAGGGATGGGTCTCCTTTATCATCTGAATCTGGAGGTGGAATGGGTGTTGGGCCAAACGGAGGTGGTGGCCAAACTCCTGCTACACCTTTCCGGAGGTCCTCCCCGTGGTCGTTCAGGAATTTATCTTGGTCTTCTGCTGTTCTAATTCTTACTTTCTTCCCTTTGAAGTTGAAAGAAAGTCCTTGAGGGAATTCCCACCTATAGGGAATTGTGTTGTTTCTCAATAGTCCAGCAAGGTCTTTATATGTGGTTCTTAAGTCCAGTAGTTGTTTTGGTATATCTCTGTAAATTTCTGCTGTCTTCCCCTGGATCACCAATGAATTTTTAAAATGTAGGCCGAGTATATTGTCTTTTTCTTGCCTAGATCTCAAAATGATCAGGCAATCTCTTGGCTTGTCCTTCTTCACCACTCTTCCCAATCTGAAAGCGGTGACAATTTTAAAGTCCTTGTCTTCTGCTAAATCCCAGGTCTTTAATATTTCAGCTGACAGGAAACCTATCAGATCTTCTTTTTCAAGTTCTGGTATATTTCTCAGCCTAAGGTTGCTCTCCTGATTTCTCAATTCCTGCATGGACAGAAAGGCTTGCTGTTCATTAATCTGTCTGGTCAGTGGCCTTACTTCCCCTCTTACTTCTTCAATTTTTTTGTTGGCTTGCCGTAATTTTGCTTCTTCGGCCAATTTACGATTTTCTGACGTTGTTGTTTGAAGGTTCCCTATTGCCTGTGTATTCTGAGATACTTGGTCAGTCAATTTATTAATAGTGTCTGTCACTTGTTTCAAATTAGTCGCATGTTCGTCAGCTTTCTTGTTTAATGCTGCCAGCTGGTCCAATATTTCTTTGGAAACTGGATCCAGCCCTCCTGAGGCCATAACACCTGAAGGTGGCTGGCTGGCTAAAGCTAGCTGGCTAGCTTCTCCCTCTTGCAAGCCTGTAACAATTGGAACAGATGATCTGCGTGGCAGCCCAGTCAAAGTTGTTTGCAACAGTTCAGTTTGTTTTGCTTTTTTGGCAGCCCTTGTTTTTGCGGTGCCACTCATTCCACAGCTGTCCATGCGTCAAGGTCAAATTGTAAATCCCATGGGAAAGACAACCCAGGACGTAAACATCCAAGCAGAAGATTTGCAAAACAACCAGAGATTCTCAGAGACTAGATATTCCACAGTCCTGTAGGGGGAGCTCCCCAAAAGTCAAACAAAGAAGTAAAGAAAATTTTCCACCATTAAATTCCCATAAAAAGTCAGAAAAAGGGGAAAACTTTCGAATTTCACCCTTTAAACTTGTAGAGATTTATCCAAGTCAAAATGAAAGTTCTTTACAATGGTGCATGCAACAGTTCCTTATTTGTATCTCACCACCAAGGCCCGTTGTAACTTTTAGACTTTGGATACAGTAGCCACAACTTGATGGTTGTTTTGCATCTAGGCAGCCCGGGAGCCGGGTTCTCAAAAAGTTTGTAATCCAATAAAAGGAGGAAGAGTCACAATCAAAGTTCAGTCAATTTACAGAAGTGCAATTTTTGCTTCTAAGCAGTCAAGTCCGAATTTGCGAAGTAACATCCACTTTCTTTAAAAGCACCCTTTTTAACACTTCAGCTTTTAAAAGTCTTTGCTTTGATCTTTAAGCGGAGCCGGAAGACGGACTTCCTTTTTAACGTCTCCCGCTTTCAGCCGAATTTCTCAAATTTAGATCCCGTAATTCTGGTAGTCTTACTCACGAGTGTGTTGTTTAAAACCGAATTTCCAAAGAAGAAAGGTCAGCGCTCAGCAGCAGCAGCCGCGCGGCTTCACTTCCGTGGAAAGAGCGATGAACTCACAGCACCGCTACCCCCTCCACGTTCCGGAGCCCCTTACGGGGTCCCTTCTTCGCTTCCGAGGTCGCTCTTGGTGCCCGCCGAGTCCCACGACCACAGGCTCACTCTACCTGTGGTTTTACTTAGCGGGTCTCCGCTATGCCGCAGCGGACGACCCTTTTCCGCGGAGCCCCTCTTCACAGCGTAAAGAGGACCGCCATTGCCGTTTCGCGCCGCCTCCGGAAGTCCACTCCATGCACTTTAACCAGTGCCGGATTTACATATAAGCTAAACAAGCTATAGCTTAGGGCCCCATTCTCTTGGGGGCCCTCCAAAAATTAAAGGGGAAAAAACTGGATGCACGTTTTCAAAATATAAGATAAAAAACAGATAAAATAAAACCTACATACATACAGCAACAGTGTTTTGTGTTGTGTAGGCTCCTGTGGCGTAAGTAATGGGCCCCACCTGCTAGCCTGTTCCCTAAAATATCACTGGTTTGCTCATTTCTATATCATTTACTTTGATAAAATACATATTTTGTTATGTGCAAATGGCTTTAGGTACCTATTAGGTCCATAAATTAGCATATAGCATATATTCAACACAAAAAACAGCAACAATTTGTTGTTGACAAAGGACTGCTGGACATATAAAGGGCCCCATTACGTTCAGTAGCTTAGGGCCTCATCAAACCGAAATTGACTTTAACAAACAAGTTCCTGCGAATGAGCAGGAAGAACTAAATGAGGATGGTGGAGACAAGGGCTGGCCCAGGGTGTTTTGCTTCCTGAGGAAAAACAGGAAATGGCACCTACTGACACTGCTCCCACTTCCTCCTTTGCCACCATCTGATGCTGCCTGAGGCAACTGGAGATGGTCTGGTGAAGCTTCAGAACACTGAAGGCAGCAGGGGAGAATAAAGGAGGCTGGAGAGGAGCAGGTGGCCAGGGAAGGAGCAAGGGCAGAGGAAGAGGTGGTAGTGGGGGTGGGCGACAAGCACAAGATGCAGCAAGGGGTGAACCCCTGCCACCCCTCCAGCTGTCCGCAGGCTGCCGGCTGAGGCAACTTCCTCACTAAGCCTCATGGACCAGACAGCCCACTGGTGTTGACCCAGTTCACCAAACTGCCTCTTAGGAGCAAAAAATAAATATTATTTTTAAAAAAAAAAAATAGGTCCATGCTTTGAAGCTGATGTCTACAAAGCCTGGACCGTTGCCTGTCATATCTCCCCACTGCTGTTCCCCCTTCCTACTCTACGTAAATTTGCTCTGGAAAAGACGATCGGTCAGTGGGAGCTCCTTGTGCCCTGGACACGAATTTTGTATGCTCAGTTCATAACAGATTCAGGTGGGTGATTGAGTTTGCCGTTCTGCACCTGTTCCCCGGGTCAGAGCTTGTCCTCAGTTCCATAATGCACAAAAATCATAAGTAAACCTGTAGTTAAATCATACTTTATACATCCGTAATTACTCCTGTGTTTGTTTTTGGTGCATCGAAAATGGTAACCATATCTTTTTCTAAAAGTAACCACTAAATGGAGAGAAGGAGAGGAAATCATTGCCCACCTTGTCAATGGTAGAAGAAGAAGAGTTTGGATTTGATATCCCGCTTTATCACCACCCGAAGGAGTCTCAAAGCGGCTAACATTCTCCTTTCCCTTCCTCCCCCACAACAAACACTCCGTGAGGTGAGTGGGGCTGAGAGACTTCAGAGAAGTGTGACTAGCCCAAGGTCACCCAGCAGCTGCATGTGGAGGAGCGAAGATGCGAAGCTAGTTCACCAGATTACAAGTCCACCGCTCTTAACCACTACACCACACTGGTAAAGTAAGGTGAGTCATACACACACAGCAAGCATTACAGAAATACACCCATCACCAGTCTTCAGGGGCATTTTATTTTCACTCATCCCATATGATTGGCTGAAAGAAGCTATTTATTTCACATACTGAGGTGCTAGATTGCAAGACCACCAAAAGCCTTCCACACTTTATAGCGTAAAGTGTAACAGATGAGGGCAAGAAGTGTCTGACCCAGACCTAAGACTATGAATCATGAACTATGTTGGGCATATTATTCCTTCAGAAACTGGCATTGATTTCCAGAATAACATCAAAAAAGGCTTTTTCCTTCTGCATGATTTTGACCTTTACCTGCTTTCAGAATTGAGGTAATAATCATGGTTCTGCAATTTCTTTTCTATACCATGCATGTCCTTGTGCAGAAATTAATAAGAGTTTTGAAGCCTAGCTAAACTAAATTTTAGACAAACATTCGGAGCATATGAACTGCCATATGTACCCTCTTAGAGCAGCCCCAACCACTTCTAATTAAAATTTTTACTGAGGTGGCTTTTGCTGACACTGCTCTAATGAGAAATGCTCTGTTTTGTTTTCCAAGGAAATTGAATTTTCAGGCGTTTAATTTGTTCCGATCCATTTTCCTCTCGGTGTTCTCTTCAGAATTTAGAACCCAAATTTGTTTTTGCTTTTTTTGAAAAAAATAATGCTTGGATGCATGTGTTTGTCATCTCCTCAACTGAAGGTGGGTGTAAGATGACCCTAAGATCAGAGACAGTCTCCATCCCCTTGGCCACAGCTTTTTGGTGTTGAGAGAGGACCTCCTGTGTACTATTTTACTAATGGTCCTCAGAGACTGAATTAGAAGGAACAATGCTATTCATTTTTCTGACCTCACCTTTCATAACTGGTAATGGTTGGGAACCACTCATTGCAAGGATATAATTTCACATCATGTTTCACTAGACGTGTGATAAAAGAAGGAACTTTTATTTCTGCTCAAACTTTGTCACGAGGTCATATGCGGAGTCAAGCTTGAAGGAGAGTGATCCTGGATTAGAATGTCTATCAGAAAATAAACCAAAAGGGTTGACGGTTGGTCAGCCTCCTTACTGATTTGTTTGCTGCAAAAGGCAGATGTCAGTGGAATTATTTGTGGATTTCAGCATGAAACTGGTGTGACATTATCCATCTCGCTATGATTTCACACATCAAATAGTCTTCAACAGTAGTAAAATTGTAGAAAAATACAAGGTGGCGTTGGTGCGAAAATTGGAGCTATCCATCTTGATCTTCATGCTTTAATATTGAAGAGAGAAGAAACAAATGGTGGATTGCATACAATAGATTGGGTGCAGTTCAGCTAATCTAGCTTCTTCTACATCTTTTTGGTCAAAGGAATAATAAAAAGCATAATTATCAACAATTTGTGGAACTAACTTATTTTGATGCTAGTTCCTTTAATGACTTGTGAAATGGCAGAAAGGGACAGATGCCTGTTTGCTTTCCTTACTTCTTGAGGAGATTTCACCCCTCCCATACCCAAGAATCTCCTGATCATCTCCTGATGGTCTCTGCTGACTCTCCAGAGAGAAGGAGGCGTGTCCTGCCTATCTACTTATTCTGCCCAGCAACATATCTGTGTGTGAGAGAGAGAGTCAGTCAGTCAGTGTATTGGAGAGAGTGAGAGTGTTAGAGATCCTAGAGATAAGATTGCTGCTAAGAGCAGCTGCAGACTCTCAGTGTAGCATTGATTTGTGCTTAGAATATTCAGCTCTGTATATAGTTTTGTATCATAGTTGTAGTTATAGAATAAAAAGAAGATATTCTACAGAGCTGCTCTCCGAGTGGTTTATACTCTGCAAGACTCTGCAAAACTCTGCTGTGCAACGACTGTATTATTGAGACAGTGAATCCGGTGCTCTCAGCTCTAAGCTGTGAGTCCACAGCACTGCGACCTGTTCCTGTGAGGAAGGAGGTCTCTGGCGGTGCTACCCAGCTCGCCTAGCCCAGTCGGGGTTGAGGTACATGAGTCCAGTCGGCGCACTGGCTCTAGGGCGATGCTGACACTTCTATACTGACACAAAAAAGATGAAACCTTCCTCTGTTCTATGTTCTTTTTTTTAGTTCTTCTCCTACCACCACCCACTTCATTCTTGGTTTTGCAATCAGCTCCTATTCCTAATCTGTGCTTCCACATTACAGCATGTGGTATATTTTCACTGGCTGATATTTTCATTGGTAAATTCTAGAAGAGTAGCCATGTTTGCCTGCTGGGGCAAAAGCAACAATAAAATGAATTGTGGCATGTTAAGACTAGGACATTTATTGTGAGCTTCCACAAGCAAGAGCCAGTGTCAACAGATGTATGATGTACAGTGATGGCATAGAGGAAAGAATCAGCAATTGATGTCACCCATGTCGATAAAATAAAGCTCACAGATAGACACATTTGTATTAATGTCATTTTCCAAAAGAAAATAAAAAATAAACATTAAGAACCTGTTCTTTCCACTTGCATAGTCTCCCCCCTCCTTGAATGGTTATTTAATTGGCTTTTCATGTGATTAAAGTCCAGCAAAGACCTTGAGATCTGGATTTCTTGAGTCACTACTTCTGCTACAACTCTTTTAACGCACTGCAGAGGCTCTACTGAAATCTCACAAATGGTTTCGGCCAATGAGGACATTTTCAACAACAGCTTCAGAAAATGAAATCCTTGTAATGAGAAAATTGCAGTTTAAATTGGGCCTTATTTCCAGGGCATTGTGAAGGTTAGAGAAGTGGAAGGATTTTGGAAGCACTGTGGGAATTGTTGAAATTGCAGGCACCATTTCTTGTAGGCTTCATTTTGTAAGAAGAAAATCTTAGTAACCATCTTTAACTCTGGAGAACAGAAATGTATGTGGTCATTTAGTGTTTCTTTTTAAGGTGGTTAATTTTCAAGATAAAAAAAAAAAAATCAGCTTGCACTGTGGGAACTTGCAAACAAAGATTAAATCCCATTTTAGAAAATTCTGCTTTTCCTTTTGTGAAGTTCCTCTGTATTCAGTTGTTAATACTTGGGCTTTGTTCATTTTCCATGTGCACTGTTGCCATAATAACAGATGATAATGTTGCCAGGCTCATGCCACAGCTTAACATGCATAAATATGCATGTGATTGCTGTTGCTTGTGTGATTCCGCATATAGAGGCATTGGAATCTTATGCAATAATAATCCATTGACTCCATAAGGAGTTTCATGAATAAAGCCGAACGGGACATATTATTTCAAAATCAGGATGTCAGGATGCTTGTCCCTGCCAAACAGACTCATCTGAAGGTCCTTAACTGTTATATCAGATTTACCTTAAGACTTGGGAGGAGGATGAAAAATTTGTTCGTCTGGCTCAGGAAGCCCTGAATTCACCCGTGTACAACTTCAAATGTATCAAGCCAGTTGCAGCCCACTTGCTATGTATATTGTGTCTTCTGCCAGATGTATGGCAATCCAGCTGTTATTTGCAGTCCCAGGCAGGCAGAACAAAACTCAAAAGCATACACAGAGACACAAACCATATCAAACTCTAGATGAGTGTTATGAACTAGAACAATAGGATTCAGAATGCAGCAGTCTAATTGGTTCTAGAACAATAGGGTCCTGAATGCAGCAGTCTGATTGGTCCACAGGAGCCACCCAATCCAGCTCCAGGTGGAAGTGAATCCACAACTGATAAAGTGCGGGATTGGTTACACTATGGTCAGATTAGGGAGGTTTTTAATAAGGACAAAAAAATAGGCTTACAGGTGGAAAAATTGAAACTAGAAACAGAACTGTTAGAACCAAAAACTAAGGTACTTTCAAGAATGTATAACTTGCTGTTAAAATGGAACACCCAGGATGAAACGGTTAAATCAGCTATGATAAAATGGGCGCAAGACATTGGCTACAACATTATGTTCGCTGACTGGGAACAGTTATGGACCACCGGTGTGAAATTCACGGCATGTAATGCCTTGAAAGAAAATATTATGAAAATGATTTACAGGTGGTACATGACCCCAGTCAAGCTTGCAAAAATATATCATTTGCCAGACAATAAGTGTTGGAAATGCAAAGAAACTGAAGGAACATTCTTTCACCTTTGGTGGACGTGCCCAAAGGTTAAGGCTTTCTGGGAAATGATCTATAATGAACTAAAAAAGGTATTTAAATATACCTTCCTCAAGAAACCAGAGGCCTTCCTTTTGGGCATTGCCGGCCAGAGGGTGCTAAAGAAGGACAGAATTTTCTTTATGTATGCGACAACAGCTGCAAGAATACTTATCGCAAAGTACTGGAAGACAGAAGATTTGCCCACTCTGGAAGAATGGCAGATGCAACGGATTGACTACATGGAATTGGCAGAAATGACTGGCAGAATCCGAGACCTGGGAGAAGAGACAGTGGACGAGGACTGGAAGAAATTTAAGGACTATTTGCAAAAGTATTGTAAATTGTATGAATGCTAGAATGATGCAGGATATAAAGACAACATGGCATTAGTAACTTAGCGGAAAGGAGTATGATAATAATTGAACTATAAGAACAAAGGTGAAATTTGGATAATATTATGTCAAGCTTAAATATTTAAGCATTTGATAACAAAGGGTAAAATTGGAGACATAATAGTTGAAATGTACAATTTAAAACAAGTTTTGAGATAAGGTGAAGTATTGCTGAACATGATTTTGCAAACGGGAACACAGGAAAGGGAGATGCGAGGGAGTCAGAAAAGAGGGTTATGAAACTTGGTCTATGAAATTTAACTATGTTGTATGTCTTTTATATGATTTTCTTGTTCTGTATGTATTTTCTTATTTTGGTGATGGTGTCTTTTATTGTTTTTGGGTTGTGTATGTGTATGGTGTTATATTGTTTAAAACCTTTAATAAATATTTTATTAAAAAAAGGAAGTGAATCCACAACCAGATTGGCCTACAGGTGAATCCCGGAATTAGCCAATCACGTGGGGCCCATTGTGTAAATAATGTATATATAGCAGACATTCTGGGGGAACTTCCATTCCTCCCCACCACTATGAGCTGAATAAAGAGCATGAAATCCACTCTCGACTCCGAGTATATTTCATGATAGACCTACACATTGATGGTGGCTGTAACTGGTCTGTGGGTTCACCATGTGAGAGGTTGTGTAGGCCTGCTCTAAGCTCACCATCTCCAGCAAAGAAAGAAAAATAAGTATGGTACCTTTTCATCTCAAATTGTTACTGTTAAAGAGTGGAGATAATACCAAAAGGGGTTTAATAATACTTAGACATGAATAAGTTGTACTCCTCCCCACCGTCCAAAATGGAAGGACTTGAGAAACATCCACTGGAAGCTTTTCATTTCCAAATAGATTTCAAATATATATCTGTCACCAGCCTGAACACTGTCTCCGTTTTGTCAACAACAAGAGGGGGGAGGAATCTCCCCAGAAACACAGTATATTGTCAGATGCAGCACATTTCAACAACCATGCTTTTGGAAAGAAAAGACAAGTAAATAACCCCTAATCTCCCACTACTTTGCTTAATTTGTTTCCGCTATCTTGAAACAGGCTATTACTGTGTTTATATATCAAAACATAATGCTTCTTGACTGCATGACAATCTCGAATGGGCTGAACGGCTGGGAGGGATCTGCACAGCTCTGCACACATCTGCCAGAAAGGAAAGAAGTCATGAAGCAGTAATTTGGAGCTATCCACATGATTCCCAGCAAAGGATGCTAAAGTCATGAGCATGCTGAGACATTGAGAGGAATGTGACAGGCCAGCAATGCAGGCCAGTGCTTTCCCAGTGCTAAGTCCGAACTAGGGATACCCAGGTTAAAGTTTTAGCTTAGCCTCAAGGCTTAGAGGACATACCAGAAGAAGAAGAAGAAGAGTTTGGATTTGATATCCCGCCTTTCACTCCCTTTAAGGAGTCTCAAAGCGGCTAACATTCTCCTTTCCCTTCCTCTCCCACAACAAACACTCTGTGAGGTGAGTGGGGCTGAGAGACTTCAAAGAAGCGTGACTAGCCCAAGGTCACCCAGCAGCTGCATGTGGAGGAGCGGAGACGCAAACCCGGTTCACCAGATTACGAGTCTATCACTCTTAACCACTATACCACACTGGCTCTCAAGTCAGGAATGTAGACAAGAACTTCATTGTCTCACTCTCTGACAAGTATGGGACAAAGGAAGTTCTTGACAGGATAAAACTGAGTCCAGTGCTACCTTGTGACTAAACAATAGGGATGTTCACAGATTACATTCAATCTGTACTGTTTTTCTAGAAAAAGAGCTGCCGGAACTCACCGTGAACACCTCCCTTGCTCTCTTAGAATGGCAATGGCACCCACCTGTGAGGTGCCAGAACTGAGTTCCGGTGAGTTCCAGTTGCAAAAAAGCACTGCATTCAATGCAAGTGCAATCTGTGTGCATGTGTGGCTACATACAAGCACAGTTATTCACAAGTAACATTCAACATGTGTGATATCTGTGCACACCTACACTTAAGTCCTGTTGAGGCATCATTCCTTAACATGGAATGGCAACATGTTTAGGGTCAAAAGAGTGGTGCACACCAGTCTTGACCCTTGCCCACAGTCCACATCCCTGTCTTTGCCACCTGTGGCCTCCCATGTCCAGCTGAACACACTCAGAAGCTTCTCTGTGATTGAGAACCCTACAGTATCCAGATTTTCAATGGCTAGGGGGCTTCTAAGTGTGTTCAGTCAAAAGTGTTATGAAGGCACCTTCAGACCTTCTTATTCAGTACAGGAAGGTCAAGGTGGGACACTGGGGGCCCTGTGTTTTTTATTTGTATTCCTGCTGGTCAGACATAGTGGTGAACCAGAAATGCTTGACATGTAATGGAGCAGACATATGTTTATATGCAGTTCCCAGGTTATGTCTTGACATTTTTCCCACTGAGAAGAACATGTAACACAGAATACTGTAGCCCTTACCTTGTTGCTGTACTGAAGCCTCTTGGTTAACAAACAATAAACATTAGCATATGCATGGTTTCTCTGGTAACCTCTAGGTTGGATTATTGCAACACGTTATATGTAGGGCTGCCTCTGAAGATGGTTCAGAAGCTTCAGCGGGTGGAGTTTTCAGCAGCCAGGTTGATCAGTGGCAGAAGACGGTTTGAACATATTACTCTGATCCTGGCCCAACTGCACTGGATACCAATTAGTTTCTGGACCCAGTTCAAAGTGCTGGTTTTGACCTACAAATCTTGAACGTCTCTGGACCACAATACTTGAAGAACCACCTCTCCCCATATAAACTGTCCCAGACTCTGTCAGGAAAAAGCAGCAATACAAGAGCGAGCTGCAAGTTGCTGGAATGCAAAACAGGATGTTGATGTTTGGGACTGTACTATTGGAACAAAGGGGCAGTCTATTCACTGTGCTGAGCACCGGATGTTAGCTCAGAGTGTCATCTGACCTGTACTGGAAGTACAGGGGTGGAGTTTTTTTCTCTCTACTGTAGGAGACTGGAGAGTGCAGACGTGTTTCTCTGTACTGCTGGAATGACAGAAATAAAGCAATGTAAATAGATTTCTGTCTGTCTCTTTTCCCCTCCCTGAGGGAAGCAGGGAAGAGGGAGGAGTTGGTGTGTCCCTCTCACGCTGAGTAGGATCGCCGGAAAGACCTTGCCTGTATCCTGCCGGGAGACGCAGACGGGGAGGTCAACAGGATCTCAAGCCGAATGCCTGGAGAATGGCCAGATACCTCTGACCAAGGCTGAGAATCCAACAGACTCTACATTCATCCTCTGAGGCCCTTTGTGTGCATCCTCCAAGTGAGGTCCAGAGGATGGCAACACAAGAACAGGCCTTTTCTGTAGTGGCTCCCCATTTGTGGAATGCGCTCCCCAGGGAGTGTCACCTGGAACCTTCATTATACATTTTTAGGCACCAGGTGCTCTTCAACCTGGCCTTTAGCTGATTAATATCCTACAGGCTTTTAAATCTGTCTGTGGGAAGGTATAGTTTTCCTGTTTTGTTTTTAATTATTTACTTGTTTTTATCCTGTATTTTATTCTGAGATCTTATAATGAAGGGCGGTATATAAAACAAACAAACACAAACAAACAAAAAGCAAGCAAGCACTGGGACTCTAAGGGCCCATGCAGACATTTTTTATTGCACATTCATGATAATTTGTGCTTGCAATACTATGGTTAGTCATATGCGATCCCGCTTTCAATACCCTTTGAACTTGCAGAACTTTGGGGGTGGTCATACTGGTGTCCAGCCCATAGTTGCCTGCAATGTTTTATGCCACCAATGTTCTGGTATATTTTTGTCCCACTTTCGTTGTGCTGGAGCCCCTTTGGACACCAGTTAATGTGGTAGCATTGGGGAAGCCTTGCAGAACAAACACAAGCCCAATATATCCACCATTAATGCACTCTTACTGGGTCATGAACATGTTACAGAATGTACCTGCAATAAAACACCAGTCTGGAGAGGCCCTTATATATGGAAAACGTAAGTTCTGGTGTGCTTAATGGTGCTGATCTCACATTAAATATGACCTTGCAGACAGACAATATAAATGTTTCATTTAAGTACACTACATGGTTCAAGTATCCCTCCTCCTTTCGTTCTCTTGGGTTTTGCCTGTACTTTTCATTACACTTGTATGTGGTGAAAATATGTTCTCAAGGACAATGTTATTTATTTCTTTTAGTAGTGCCAATTTACAGAATTTAGATCATGGCAAGCATCAAATAGAATATTATGGGTCATGGAGTGGGAAACTCAGCAAAAGCTAATTGGGTATGCAGATCATATGAGTGTACATATTAATTGCGCATGAGCACAAAATTGTTAACAGCTTCAGCACTCATACCTCTTGTAGGATATTCTTGAACATGTTTTTCCCCCCCTCGCCCCGCAAATTTGCAGCTGAGAAACACTGAGGCATAACAAAAAGTAACTGTGGGGTAGGTCCATATCTCAGAGGTAGGGATGTTGGAGAATTCCATCAGAAATGGAAATAGGAGCAAAAACTGACATAACTCACATGTTCATTGGCAGTCAGAAACAGAAATCGCGCAAGCTCATAAGAGCAGCGTTCACTATCAATGGTTTTTAAGTTTTTTAATTCTTTGCAAACAGTTGCATTGTTTTCTGCATTATTTTGGTGTTTCCCTTCCATTGAAATGCACTGAAATGAATTACATTAGTTTCGGCCATAGCAGATAGTGAGATGAACAATGTGGGTTCTAGTGGAAGCTGAACTGCAGCCGAATGAAAACAGTGCTGATTTTGATGAACATAGGAAAGGACAGAAATTGCTGCCTCCTTACTCAGTGGTACAGCTCATGTTTTTTGTACAGCTGGTCCCAGGTTCAATCCAGTTAAAAGACTTATGGAGTCAATAATGACATGAAAAACCGCTGCTTTAGACCTTGGACTGCCACAGCCTGACTGGGATGTTTGTCGTGATCTCAATTCTGGAAAGCTGCACTACTAAAAGAAATAAATAATGTTGTCCTTGAGAACATATTTTCACCACATACAACTGTAATGAAAATTACAGGCAAAACCCAAGAGAACAAAAGGAGGAGGGATACTTGAAGGATGCAGTGTACTTAAATGAAACATTTATGTTGTCTGCCTGCAAGGTCATATTTAATACAGGGCTAGAAGTACAAATAGCCAGACTTTAGGCCTAGTCCCATGTCACCTTCCTATCCTTGAAGTAATGAGCTAACCAGCTTTTCACCAATCTGTCAAAAATAACTGTTCCAAGCTTGATAGATCTTCAAAATGGCAGGTGTGTTGTTGTTGTTGGTTTTTTTTTGGGGGGGGAATAAAGGCCTCAACACAGTTCAGAGTCATGACTATGGTTGCAATTTCATGCTGACTTAGCTGGAAGTGGGCCCTACTGGAAATAGTAGAACTTAATTCTCAATGAAAGCAATTGCATTAAGGTTAGATGTAAATAACTTATTGCATTACTTTAAGTGGGACATAATCATTACTAACTTCACCTAGATTGGGAACAGACAATAGGAGTACAGCTGGCAGAAATTATTCCAGAAAATGTCGGGGTCTACTAAATAAAGAAACTGCTTCCTTACAAATGGAAAGTGGAAAATGTTATCATAAAGCATTTCAGAAATAATAATAAAAACAGTTGTTTTAAACACATTATTTAATAAAAAATTCAAGGGTAAGACACTTCTTTTGCATTTCATTTGCTACTTCCAAAAACACACCAAAATATGATAAATTGAACATTAAGATGATGAATTCTATCTGGCATCAAGCAGTTGAAGAGTACGTTCTAATTAAAATTTTCTGGAAAGACAACTACATTATCCTTCTATTAAAGATTAATGTCCTTGATAATCCTGGTGGTTTAGTATTCTGCAGTAAATTATTAAGATACTTGAAAAGTGATTTGATGTAAAGCTTCCAAATGAAAAAAAAAGTCACCACAGCTTAATGACGGGAAAACAGTGTTTACGCTTTTTAATATGCTGATTGCATTGTCAAAACTAAGGGCAGTAAACAGCTTTAATGGAAACTCACTTGTTCCATTGCTGAAATTGTGTGCTCAACAGAATGAGCAAGCGTGAAATTGGGTTCCCCCCCCCTTTCCATCTCCATTTTTTCATCTGAAAGTAACACATAAGATGAACCCCCATTTTAGTTTTCCTACATGGTACTCAGGTGCCATACAATTTCCTGAAGAAGTCAAAAACAGGAATAAGTTATCGTAGATCCAACATACAAAATAGAGTGAGCAAGAGAGCTCCTTCACCCTCTTGTCCCATTGCACTCAAAAGGGTTCTTTGAGATTAAATCCTCATGTTAGCCTTGTACTTAGGTTTGCAAACACAGTGTGTGTACCTACTGTATAAAGAGAAAAAGTCATGCAGTATAGAACTAGGAATGTAAGAACAAGGAAGCTTCCTTACACCAAGCAGTAGCAGATGGTATGGGGTGCAGGTGGTAGTACCTCTGGAGGTGGAAACATCATGCTCCTTTTGGGGTAGTTGGTTCACCGTTGGCCCCCACCCTGCACTCAGCTCTCACCTGTGGCTCCTAGAAGCTGTTCATGTGACAACGGCCACACCTTGGGAAATAGCTTTTGACTGGCTAGCTAAAGCAGGTGAGGGTACCCAATGGGTCTCAAACCCTCAGTGAGTTAGGGACTTCCCTTGCATGCGAAGACAGGCTCCAGTGGGTTGCTGGAAAGGACCAATTGCGGGTCCAATGGTCAAGAAGGCAGTTTCTGCATCTGCTGTAGAGGAAAGTGGCCCATCAACCTGGGAAGGTAACCCATCTAGAAGAAGGAAAACTCTGATCCTAAACCTCCCCTGCCTTGTGGGATATCTTCAGGGGAGGAGAAAAGGCTAAGGAGTAAACCCTTCACAAATCTGAAGTGGAGCCCTTAAGAGGGTTGGATAATGCCTTGTATTCCTCCTTCTGGCAACTCCTGCAGGAAGCTGGTGTCAAAAGCATTGTTTTGCTTTCCTTTGGACCACATCAGTGAGGCCGAGAGGTGGGGTCTTGTTACCAGGGCAGCTCAGGACTTCCACACACATTGACCAGGTTTGTGCCCCAGGGAGGTCACTTTGGTGTTGCTAACACAGTGGTGTGACTTCACCCCCAGAGGCACACTCCATTGTCTCTCAAGACAGATGGGTACCAACAACCAACAAGAACAGTTGCTGCATCTGAGTTGATGCTGCATACTGGTACAGAAAAAGGGAGGAATGAGGAGGTTGGTTTGGCCTGATTCCCATCACTACTGTGCTGGTCCCGAGGGTTAACCGTGCGGCGAGGTCTGAGTCCAGTCTGAAGTTGAGGGTGAGGTATGGAGGCTGTCCGTCAAAGCTGAAGCGGGGTCCAAGGCGGGGAGTCGGGTGAGGTTGGGAACTCTGGCAGAAGAGCAGGAAAGGGTGCAGGCAGGAACAGGCTACCAACAATGTTGCTCCTGCAACCTGGGACTGGGGCTGGCTGGCCTTTATCTGCCCCAAGGCATAGGGTGGCCCCGTCCACAGGTGTGTCGCCTCTCCTGGCCTGAAGGCGAGCACTCCTCCTGCGGGAACTTAGTTCCTTCCGCCTCTCTGCCCTGAGCCTCTGCAGCTCAGGAGAGGCTGGAGGGTTACCGGACCCAGAGGCAACCTCCTCTTCTCCTGACGGGGCTGAGAGTGAAGCACCTGCAGGCAATGGGTCCTCCATCACCTCAGGAGCCAGAGCAGACTCAGCTGGTGCCTGTACCTGAGGATCCAGCACAGGTGAGGACCCTTCAGGCTTAAGCCCCAGCCCCGGCTCAGCTGGTTCTGGAGGTGGGGACTCCTGTGCAGGCTGGGATTACTCAGGTTCAGCCTCCGAGTCTGAATCCCAGGCCATCACAACTACATTGGAAACCCTACCTGCATATAAGTGGGCTCCTTCATAATGATGGCAGGGAAGGCATAGCTGGTGTACATGGCATTCCCATACTTTCCCATTGGAACCTTCATAGGGTGCCTGGGAGCTGCTGTTGTGTGGTGGGAGGTTAATAAATAATTCTTGGTACTTTAAACTCATGTGTGGAGAACCTTTGGTTCTCTAGATGTTGCTGAATTGTAACTCCCAACGTCCTTGACCACTGTCCATGCATGTCAAGGCTGATGGGAGTTGTCATTCAGTAACATCTGGCAGTCCAAAGGATCTCCACTCCTGCTTTAACTCATTAGAGTTCCTAGGCATCTCAGGGAGAAGATGGGATAGTTAAAGGATTATGAACTTCATAAACATGTACGGTATAGCTATCCCTCTAACAGACATCTTTCTCATGGTAATTAGTGGCTGTTAAATGAGTTTCAGCCCATTTTGCTTGTAGGATTATCACAGTGTTTCCCGTACACGGGTCTCCAGATGTTTTGGGACTACAACTCCCATCATCCCAAGCTATCAGGACCAGCTAGTGGTGGTCAGGGATGATGGGAATTGCAGTACAAAAACAGCTGGAGATTTGGAAAACACTGGACTATTGGGTGGGATTCGGCTAATGAGCAGCACCAATTGAAGCCCACACAAGAACTTGCACTAGCACAATGGAACTTCCCCCTTTCCTCCTCATGTGCACCCCCTGAGCACGTGCCTAGATTGTCTCTGATGGGGCCAGGAGTTCCCCTGGAAAAGCCCATGGAGGAAAGAGAGGGAACATAGTTCCATCATGCAAGCAGAATTGCTTGTGCTGATTGAGGGATCTGCTTAACACTACATTGAACTTCTCCCATTATATTTAGGCTGGATATGAGTGGCTAAAGTTAAGGTGGTTGATACAAAGTTTTGAACATGTGTTATACTTTTTATCAGATTTTAGTGTATATATAATAATTGTTCTGAATGTAGGGCCCCAAGCCTTACAAATTTAAATAAATAATCTATTATCACATCAGGCAATTGCTCGTCTATAGGAAGCAAGCTCAAAGGTGATAAGCTTATCACGTGCTTCCTTCGATCTAATGGAACATGTAAACTCACACACCATGCTACCAAAATGAATTAGAGTGCCATGGACAAACTCTGTTCACCCTTGGTAATTGTGCAGAAAAAATTCTATTATGCGCATCTCCTACCCAGTGGAAATTTAAGAATGGAATATGCTAATAGGGAGACAGAGAGTGATGGGAGATATTTGGGAAATGTATGCTTAACCAGAATACCAATTAATGACTAACAAAGGTAAAGTTGATTCTGGGGAAAGAGTGAAAAAAGAAGAAGTAATGTAACAGTTGGAGAGAAAACAGGAAGAGAATGGCTGGAATATTGTGTCGTTCTTGAGAATCCTGCCAACATGATCCTGTAAAATGCCAGCTTCAACACACACACAAAAATGCTGTGCATGCCTTTGTCACTTGGGAAAAACAGGTTTGAAGTGTTGTGTGTTATGCTAAACTTGATGAAAGGAGGTCATCACTGAAGGTTTGGGGTGAGGTTATTAATTTGTAACACCAAGCACTACAGTTCTGAAAGCACTATTCTCTTTGCATTCTTAAAGATGTCTCTTGGTGATGACTCCTTTTTCTGACTTTTTGAGAACCAAAATATATGACAATCTATCTATAGTATCTCTCTATCTCTCTATTCATCTATCTATTAATTATACAACTAAGTTGCATTATGCTAGCAAAAGGAATGTCGAAACAAATTAGATGTATTGTGGAAGGAAAACCCAAATAACAGAAACAAGAAATAACTAGACATTTAAAGCTAAGATTTCCAAATTCTCATGGATCATTTAGTCTCAAGTCATTGGAAAATATATTTTGAAGTGGGCAGTACATGCAGTGAGCCAGCTGACAGCTCAAAGCTTTTTCCGGCAGTGATAATCACAGAAATCACTTCTCATGACCCTTTCTCTTATCATTTGCATCTTTGATTTTTTAAGTAGTTAATAGCTTCCCTCTCTCTGTGTGTGTGTGTATGTTTGTGTGTGTGTGATTTTCCAATGGGATTATGTCACATTAGCCTTGGGGCGAAACTGTAATCAGGATGAAGCACCTTCCCCTTGAAAATTTCGACAGAATTTTCTTTCCCTTTTATAGTTTACAAATGCAATTTATTTTCTTATTAATTATTGGAGAACAGTAGAAGTATTGTTTGTTGGAAATCCTGAAAGCCAAGACCCCAGTTTGGGACAAGTACTCTTTGGTGAGAGAACCCCAGCTGAGAGTTAGCATGACAAAACATGTGGAAATATAGGCTATAAAACCTTTAAAGGTAACTTTCCAGTGAATTCCAAAATATTCCACTTCCCTAGCACACAGATAGAGAAAATGTTTGGTAAATTATAAACTGGTTTACTTACAAAACTGTTCAAAGGTCAGATTCATGTGCTCTTCCATACAACAGTAAAAAAGATAAAAAAGATGCACAGGCAGTAAAAGATTGCTTGTTAACAAAATGGTAAAAGTTCCTAAAGTATTGGTATGGCAAAACGTTAGTTTCAGACTCCATTCTTGTCTAAAACAAAAGAGGTTGGTTGCAACCATGCAGCTCAGAGCTCTTCACACACCGAATTCACACGCAGACTGATTACGACAAAAGGCTTGGTTGCTCATTTGCTCCCAAGCTTAGGGGAAGTGACATAGGTTAAGCCTGGCAGGACAGTTTACTCTGTGGCATTAACCCATTCATGTATTAATTAGACTCAAGCATGATGTCTATGTGAGGCTTGTTACCCTATAGCACCAAGCACAGTAAATGGATACAGCAGCCAAAGAAGAATCTTCTACAATGTGTCATGGGGGTGGTGGAGAGAAAGCTTTGTGATTTGAGAATTGTGACGTGTCCCTATTTTTAGTTGTGAAATGTTAGTGGGCATTTACACATATGATCACTTGGAGAAATTCATTCAAATAGTCCAAACCAACCAACCAGATAGATGATAGGTAGATGATAGATGGATGGATAGATAGATTAGATAGATAGATAGATAGATAGATAGATATAGATAGATAGATAGATGATAGATGATAGATAGACAGACAGATAGATATAGATAGATAGATGATACATAGGTACACCTCCGTCTAACAAGTAGCATAAAGAAGCCTGTCTTATGGTTTTTCTATCATTATATTTCAGTTATGATACTCCATTAAAATAATTTTTCCATTTAGGATTTCCAGCAAAACTTTGATTTCCCAAAGACTCTATTCTTGAATTTATTGATTCAACCTTAGTAATATTAACAGGTTCACACTTTTTAAATAGCTTCCACTGTAGCATTATGATTACTGTAATGTAAGAAATTGCTTACCCTAGGGGTTACTCAAAAACTTCTTAACACTCCTTTCTTCTTGGCAGTTTGTAGGCTGTTCTCAGTATTTTCCATTCGATTCTCTCCCTGCAAGCTCAGGGCGAGATTTAGCTTTTTGACATATAAAGAGGTATCTCTCTACATGCTGAGGCCTACTTGGAGTTTAACAATCCAGTGTGACGTGGCACACATTACACCTGGGAGATTATTCTGAACAAAGCTTTGCACTTCTCTTGGTATCAAATGGGGAAAAAAGAAAAGAAAAGATGGGCTCACAGAGATTAACTTGATGATAGCGATCAGTTCACTGAAAATTACCTAAAGAAACAAATTTCACTCCCCATTAGCCTTGGTATAGGCAGGCAGAAGAGACAGACAGTATATTTACAGTAATTCTTCTCTTCAGATGATATTTTACAAAAGCGGTTCTCCTCAGTTATTCCGCCATTATACACTCTATGTAGTACATCACACCAGCTAATTTTATTTCTAGGTCAAAGATAAACTGGGTTTTTATAGATAACTGTGTTTGATGCAAAGGAAAAGTTTTCTTGCTAATATTGGGGGTGGGGGAGTCTTTCGGGGATCTCATATAAATAATTTGCTCTCCCCCCCCCCCACTGCAAGATGGATGCAGACAAGCAAATGGGGACAGAATCCAAAAAAACCCTGAGATTATATTAGTTAAAAGGATATGCAATTTGAAACAAGGTATCATGTTAGCTCATAATAGCCTGGAGCAGAGGTGGATTTAAGGCAGCACAACCACTTCATCCACAAAGGCAACTGCGCAGAGGGGGCGCATTTCCCGCTCCTTCCCAAAGCAAAGTATGCACTTGCTTTGGGAAGGAGGTGTGAGGACTCTGATGGGATCCTAGAGTCCTCCTACATCCTTCCCAAAGCCTAGTTGGCACTTGTCCAGCTTTACGAAGGAGACAGGAGAGATCTAGGACCTTGCCAGAGCCCTCAAGCCTCCTTCTCAAAGCCTATCACCTCCCTTAACCGACTTGAGGGAGGTGACATGAGGGTGGAGGGGCATCAAATTTTGGCCTCACACAGAGTGCTATATTACCAAGGTCTGCCGCTGCATGGAGCAAAGGAGGGGAACCTACATCCCTCCATATGTTGTTGGATTCCAACTCCCATTAACCCAGCCAACATGGTCAATGGTCAGTGAGGATGACAGCTGTTGTGTAGCAACTGCTGAACGGCCACATTTTGCTAAAATTGTCCAAAGGTATATTTCTTTATTTCAAGGAGTTCAAGACAGCATATGTGGTTCTCCTGTCTCACTTTTCCCCTTCATTTTGTCCCTTTAAGCTGCCTGGGAGGCTGTCTGATCATCATTTGCAGGCCTCTTTGAACTTAGCTGAGGAAGAGTGATGGATAAAAGGCTATCATCTACACACTGGTCCATTAGCTTCACAGCCTTGGAGTGTTTCATGATCTGCAGCTGTGATTGGTTTGCAGCTGTGGCCTAGAGTACTTTATACCCATTCAGTGTGGGATTTCAATATGGTTCAATATTGATAAAGAACCCAGGGGAAACTGCCATGTGGGTCCCCTGAACGTGCATTATAGCTCTTACACAAAAGCATAAGGACCATATTTTATATCAGTAACTTGTAGTGAAGTTTCAGTCATTTGAATCCACATGGAATTCACAGAACCACTGCAAAAAAAGGGGGGGAAGGTTTCTGTGGTCTGGGAAATCATATTCATATTCCAATGAATCCATCAGCATGCCTCTTGACCACAAAGCTCCAGTCTGGAGAACTTGAGCGGAAAGAGCTCCTAAGATGGCAGATGATGTGTACAATCTGTGGGGAGCACCATTTGGGACCTGCAGAGATTTAGACACCTCCAGAAGTGAGTTAACTGTGATCCTCATCTCTTCAAGGCCCCTTGAGGGACTTCAAGTAAATGTGAGAATCAGACATGACCATTCCTTGGTTGTGGCTTGTGTCTCGCCCACGTAGCCCTCCTCCTCCTCCTCTTCCTCTTCTTCCTCCTCCTTCTTCCCTGTCAAGGAGTCAAGGGCAGAAAACATATCAGTGCCAATACAATTAAAATTTCTAAAGCAGTTTAATACAGCCTTCTAAAAATAGTTAATAACTTCTTCTAAAAGTTAATAGTGAGGGAGACTGGCTAGGGAGGGCATTCCTCAAATAGAGGACTATCAGAAGTCAAGCACCTTAGGTGGAACGTTCAGCTAGACTGGTCTTCCTCTAGATCTGGATATGAATGCACATGCTTATCAAATCACCATGGAGGGTACTCAACAGGTTCCCAGTATCCTAGTGTCAGGAAATAATTAAATTCTTCAAAGTTGTCTACTTCTCCAGATTACTAATGTAAAGGCATCATAGATAGATAGAACATTAAGCTGAGTGAAGTTTCCTTATAGATCAGGGCTTTGCATTTAATTCATGCACAGACATCAAAGAAACTAAGATGAAAAGGAGAGTTAAGACACATAGAATATATATATATATATTTTCACATCTTTAAGAAATGAACAAAAAAAGTTAATAGCACTTGTATTACCTTTAGTAAGTGAATGTAAAATCCTGTGTAATATTCGAAAAGAAGTCTATACACAGGGAGAACAGTACAAAAAAGTTTTTAATCTCTTTGCCTTACAAGAAATTGCTTTTCCATACTGAAGTACTATCAGCTACTTTTCACCTTGAGTTGTTTTTTTTAACTCTTTTTTATTATTCCATTGCAATGGTTATTGCAGGCCCTCTGAAAGAAACAAGGGCAACTAGGAGATCATGCTCTTTGTCATATGGGAAACCAGCACATAGAAATTGTAAATTAAATTACTTTTATATGTGGTAAGATTATGTTTACAAGACACATAGTCAGTTCTGAATATGCATTGATTCCTGATTCCATTCACTTCAAATGTCAGCCTATATGTGATAAGATGCTATGAAAAAAATATGTGTGTGTGAATGGTTTCTTAGGACATGTCTGTATGACAGCTTCTCATATTCTGCATTTGATTTCCCTTTCCAAAACTGCAAATGCAGGTCCCAAGACTCTGGCTTCTGGGACCCTCAAAATAAAATCTGAAAAAAAATTGGTGAAGCAGCAAACATTTATTGAATACAGATATGTCCTTGCAAACACGGGTATCAAAAGAAGGCACATCCCAATTCAGCAAAACACAAGCTTATATTACCTATCTCCGAGCACAGGTTCCCTCCCCTGTCCCCATTGGCAGGAGGCGTGCAGAGGCTACAGCCTATCATGACTGCCTAATAAAAATACTATAATCTCTGCCCTTGTTGACATCTCCCATCACTCTGAATTCCGACATCTACCCTCCATGTTTACCATTGTCCTTATTTGGTCAAAGCCCTCATGCATTTGTCTATTGATGTTAGCAGTATAGCCATATTCTAACCACCAGAGCCTGATGTGCTCTGGTCCATGGGGTTACGAAGAGTCAGGCATGACTAAATGACTAAACAACAACAACCACCAGTTGTTCTAGTTTCATGTGTTAACCACTAATTGTTCCAGTTACAAGCCTAATCGAGTTCTATATCTTTTGAAGCCGAGAGGACAGAGCCACATCCTGACCACCAGTTGTTCCAGTCACTGGTGTGAGCGGGTCCTGTGTCTACTGGTGTCTATGAATAAACAAGATTCCAACCACAAGCTATTCTGCTTAAGAGCATTCTACCCCCAGGCTATTCTAAATATGAGTATAAGCCAGCCTGGAGGCATTTGTGGTTTCCAATCAGTTGTAGCTTCAGCAGTTGCAGCATTGTATTTCTGAAAAAGCGAGACTTTCATTATTCTTAAAGCAACTATTTTTATTATTCCTTACACCCCAGACCCTTCGCCTCCCCCAAAAATATTGGGGGAGCTTCTCCCCCCTAAAAAAAATCACTGTGCTGAGCCACCCCAGCCTCCTTCTGCACCATTGCATGAGAGTGCAGATAGGCACTCAATTGTCCACACACCTCTGTCTGTCCCAGGGCACCCTCTGTCCTCCCCTCGCCTTCCCTCCAGTGGTCCTGGCCTGGAACCAGCACCCTGTGAGTCCCCCAAAGATGGCTAAGGAGAAGAAATGGCTAAGGAATAAATCCTACATGAATCTGGAGTCGAGTCCCTAAGACGATTAGATGGCATCTTGTATGCTTCCTTCTGACACCTCCTGCAGGCAAACTGGTGCCAAAGGTTTTGCTCTGCTTCCTTTGGACCACATCCCTATATGGCCTAGAACCCTCGTACCTACGGGACCGCCTCTCCTGGTATGTCCCACAGAGGAACTTACGGCCTTCAAACAAAAACATCTTGAAGGTCCCAGGCTACAGAGAGGTTAGGCTGGCCTCAACTAGAGCCAGGGCTTTTCCGGCTGTGGCTCCGATCTGGTGGAACGCTCTGTCACAAGAGACTAGGGCCCTGCGGGACTTGACATCTTTCCGCAGGGCCTGCAAGACAGAGCTGTTCCACCAGGCCTTTGGCCAGGGCACAGCCTGATTCCCTCCTTTGGCAATCTTCACAGAACTCTAGCCCAATGGTTGCCATCAATTTGATTTGAATTAATTTTATAATAAGATGATTTTAGAAGGTTGTATTATTTTATTGTTGTTAGCCGCCCTGAGCCCGGCTTCGGCTGGGGAGGGCGGGATATAAATAAAATTTATTATTATTATATTATTATTATCAGTGAGGTTAAGAGGGGTGGGTGGGTTGTTGTTTGGGCAGTCCAGGAGCTCCATACACAGCACCCAGGCTCGCACCTTGGGGAGGTCACTGGTGCTGCTAACACAGCCAAAATGTCATGGGACACAGCAGTTAGAAGTCTCTGCAACCACAGCAGACACCGTGATTCTCCATGACTTGAGAAACAAAAGTCTCTTCCTGCCTGAGAACATGCAAAATTAAACCTGAAGCACATGCAAGCTGGTTGCCTTGCTGGAAGAGAAAGTATCGCCAGTTGAAGCTTGACTAGCCACACTTGGCATCGACAGGCAAAAAGTGGAATTTCTCAATGGAACAGACTTGACTGTGCTGACTCAGAAGTATAATAAGAAAGGAAATATTGTGAGGGAGGATACAGTGATGATTGGTCTCACTCCCTGGGGTTTTCCTAATTAGTCAGGTGTATTACAGTCAGTGATGGATTGATTCCTAGTGCACAACCATTGAAACCATTGAAACAGTTTAATCACCAGTGCTTAGAGCATGGTTTTGAATCTGAGCCACTGTCAAAAGAAACGAGTCTTCAAAATATTTCAGCTCCAACCCTATCCTATGGAAGACTGAATAATTTTATTAATATGGATTCCAATGGAATATTCTAGACTTGAATGGGGTGGTCTTATCCAGATTGTGTACGTTACCAAAATGGGCAAAACTCATCTTGGTTCAAAAGATATATAAAAATGCAGAAAAATACATATATTAGGATAAAATACTTTAGAAATGCATACACTATGATAAAATATGTATTTAAATGTCTTTTGTGACAAAATATATTTTAAAATGCTTTAAATATTTAAATATATTTAAATTTTGCATGCACACACATATATTCACAAACTGATGCAAAAAAACAAGATGGAATGGATTTATGAATGAACACAGTTCAAATTGACACAGGCTAGAAATAAACTAGTATATCCCTAGCCTCCTCTTTTGATATTTCTTGTCATATTTTATTTTATTTGGGTTCTTCTATGAGAAGTCTGAGGAGGGAAATCTATTTCAACAGTAATGATAAACTGTAAAATTCCCTGATCAATCCACTTCACACACCAAGCTCTTAGTGCACACATTTGGATAAAGATCCTTTAAATGGTGCATGGCATGCTCAGCCATGCAATTAATGAAGGGTAATGGGCCTCAATTTGTTTTCAGACAGCTCTGGTTTTCTTTGAAACATGAACGGCCCTTATGTCATCCTGCAGCAAACAGCACAGATGAAGGTTAGGTCTCTCTCCCCAGATTGCAAAGCAAATGGGAATATAAAGACAAGACATTTGGGGCTCTTTTAAAGCTTCTTTTGAAGACAACTTATTTTGATCGCAACGAGCTGTCACAGTGGCAGTCTATTACAAATATCCCTCAAAGAATTTCAGACATGAAATAGAGCATTTAATGGAAGCATTATTGTCCACCCAAAGACAACTGCTTCTTCTTGTTTTGCTTGCTTGGCACACATTCCCTCACAGTAACAAATGTGCTTCTCTGATCATAGACTTCCATCTACAGCAAGAAGCGTCCCTGATATATTTTCTCTCTTGGGCTGATAGAGCGCAAGCGGAAGGGAACCAAATCCTTCTTAAAAGACAGGGTGCATTCATGCTTCAGAAATAGTAGATCCACTATTTTTAGTTCGTTACATTGTGATCCTAACCTCCCAGATCAGCTAGACGGAATGGATGAAGATGAGGTAAAGAGGAGACTTGCCATCTATTGTAAAGATCCTTGATGTGGCCACAAATATAGATCTTCTGTTTCCTCTGTATCCAACAGTGGTAGTCACTGTTCTTCTGGGGGGTAGAGAAGTCTAGGAACTGCTAGATCCCAAGCCCCTCTGAGAGGCCCTAAGATTGGACCTATTACCTATACCAGACTGGAGCTGTTGAGGGTAACCCTATGGCAAGATCTTCCAGGACGAGCAGTTTGGGATGCAGCAGATCTCCAGCTTAGTCATCTGATTCCTGGCTCAGCCAGAGTTAAGACCCCAACGCCACCTCAGGTGATACGCCAGCGTAACTTGTTCATCCCAGCTCAGCTGGGGCTCAGCCAACTGAACTGAAGCTGGCTGAAACAAGGTCAGTATATGTTTCAGAAGGAGATCCCCACAAAGTTCAAGGCGTGTTGAGCAGTGGAGGCTGGTCCATTGTGGCAAATGGGGCACTGCTCCGCCAACCTTAGTCAGCCCTCAGTTACCTTCCCTCCTTACTGACAATCATTCAGGGGGATAACACTGCCTTTCGGATTTCTCCTCTTTAGTTTCAGTGTTGCCCTTGTAGAGCTCAGCAAAGAGGAGGATGGTGATAAAAGTAGAATTAGTTGGCTCTGTCTGTCATTGGCCCTAACTCTATCCGTTGTCGATCTCCCTATCTTTTGCTCTGTCAGTCCAAAGGGCACTGGTGCCAACTTGAAATTAAATATAAATAAAAAAATATTTGTACCCCACCCACCCTACTGGGTTACCCCAGCCTCTTTGGGCAGCTTCCAACATAATATAAAAATATAATAAAACATTACACATTAAAAACTTCCCTAAACAGGAATGCCTTCAGATGTCTTCTAAAAGTCAGATAGTTGTTTATTTCCTTGATATCTGATGGGAGGGCGATTCACAGGGCGGGTACCACTACTGGGAAGGCCCTCTGTCTGGTTCCCTGTAACCTCAGTTCTCTCAGGGAGGGAACCGCCAGAAGGCCATCAGAGCTAGACCTCAGTATCCAGGCTGAACGATGTGGGTGGAGACGCTCCTTCAGGTATACTGGGCTGAGGCCATTTAGGGCTTTAAAGGTCAGCACCAACACTTTGAATTGTGCTCTGAAACGTACTGGGAGCCATTGTAGGTCTTTCAGGACCCAATAAAATATAGAGGGGGGTGGCGTCACCCTACCGCTGCTTGAAAGTTGACTGGCACTTCTGAGGTCAGGGCAGTCGGGTTTCAAGCATAACATGACCATGATGAGATTGTGTAGTTTCATCTGTGCTGGATTGATAGAAAGAAAGCGCTCACACAAATATTGAATTGTTAATTTCACATCTCATGAAATCCCCATTTTGATTTTGGAACTAAATCTACCTGAATGAGATTGTGGGATAAATACTCAATATTTTACAAAGGTTGGCTGAGGTGGTTTTATATATATATATATATATATATATATATATATATATATATATATATGCATGCTGACATCACAATTTTTTTTTGCTTGCTGTGACACTTTTAGAGGCTAAATTACAGTACGCCTGTGCAATCAGCACCATTCAGACTCACAGCATGAATAAAATTAGAAACGGTGGGACGAAAGGCTCCGATTCCTAATGAAATGTATAACATTATGCAATGCAAGTCCATGCATTTGCGTGGGCTAATAATAATAAACACCTTTTCCCCTTTTGCTCAGGGCCCTAGTAGTGGGAAGTGAAAGCCAGCAAAATAAAACAAAATTGAACTGGCGAGAGAGAATGCAAATGTGCTTGTAGCTGATCGAAAGGGATGGGTCTCCAGCAGGGATTATGAAGTAGTAACATTTTCCTGTTTTTTGTCACATAACAGAAAACACTGGTTTGGTTTGCAAAGCTCTGATAGACAATGTGGTCCCCCCTCCCCCAGCTGTTGTAGACTATGGCTCCTATTACTGAGGCAGGTTCCGAATGGAATCTATCTATCTTCAACAGCCCCCACCCTGGAGATTAGCAGAAAGTCTGCCACGCATCTGCCACAAGGGATGATCTAACTAGTGTCTGTTTTTAGACTCACATGTTTGCAGTTTGGGCAAGAAATCTGCACATGCTCACAATTTGGGGCAGCCAAGACATGCGGTGGGAAGGGAAGAATCTGCAACATTTCCAGTCAAGTTCTGCTTCCATGTTCCAGCCAGATCCTGCTTTCGTGTTCCAGTATTGTTAAATTGTGGGTGAACATATCAGACGACACAGCGATTCTTCAAACAGCTCTTGTTTATTCACAGGCCAGAACAGAACTGAACTGAATGGTTCAGCCAGCCTGCTTATATAGAGCTGCACTAGAACGCAACAGTAACCATTTTCTGTAAATATCCAATCACTGAACATCACTTTCAATCCCTTATTTGCATATGTGGACCTGAGTGAAAACTATTTACAGTATCCCCCTGCTGGCCCAGGGTGAGAACTTCAGTACATCACAAGTATAGTTCCCCCTTTTGCTTGAGTATTCCTGTAAGAAGCTGTTTCATGCTCATTATAAATAGCAACCCCAGCTAGAAAACAGGCCCCAGTCTTGAGATTATATCTCACTGGAGCCAGCTGTGCAGCTTGAATAAAGCAACCTTCCTTGGAAAGAACACATGTCTGTCGTTCTTGACTGAGACCTTGCTACATTATCACTGTGCTGGGCGAGCCTGATGGGAGTTGTAGTCCATCTGGAAGGCACCATATTGACTACTCCTTTTCTAGAATGTGCCTTTTCAGTTGTAGCACAAGCCCTCTGGAAAACTCTCCCAAAAGGAATTTGGAAAGCTCCATCCGTTGGACGGTTGAAACATCTCCTAAAATCTCAGCTGCTTATCCAGACAGATCTGGATACTGGAGATATTATTATAGGATTAGTAGTATTAGTATTAGTATTATACTATTAATTAAATTTGCATACTGCCCTTCAACTGAGGATCACAGGTTGGTTTACAATACAAATATACAAAAATATGTAATGTAACTAGCAAAACAATAACCCCCACCTCCCAATTTATCTTGGTTGGACAAACCACTTCCCAAAATAGATAGTCCCTCTTGTTGTCTTGCTACTTTAAATGATGGGCTTCTTATAATGTATTTCTTATATTCAGATCTTTATTAGCATTCTATTGTATATTATATTTTTATTTTATAATATATTTTGTAATTTGTTTGGGATATTTGCCAGCATTTCCCCCGCCCCCTCTTCCTTCACTGGATTTTCTTTATTTGTAAACATTTTAAGAAAATCCAGTGGAGGAAGGGGGGGTATTTCTCCACCATTTTCTCTTTCCCCTGCAGACCCCACCCCACTTCCCACAATGCTTCCTTCCACAACAGATTTTCAGGGTAGATGGGGGGGGGGGAGAGAGAGAGAGAATAAGCAAACATTGTCCATGTCTCCATTTTATTTTTATTTTTTGGTAAAGTGAGTACATCTTACTCACGAGAACTCTTGAGCTAAAATCTAATCATTCAATTTTCCGTACCTCTTTAAGTGGCAAAATTCTAATAAACTACTATGAAGGAGTAAAACCCCATCCAATTGTTGTGCTCAGATTTTCCCTCTTACACGTTTCGTATTAAATAGACAAAGGAAACAACAGCTGAAAAAGCATGTCACCGTTGTAGTACATGGGGGGCAGGCATTCTCAACAATGTGAAGCCGAACACATTTGTAAGCTTTTATGGAAAATGAACAAACGTTACAAAGGAGGGTGGTTGGATGCAGAATGCTGCAGGCTTTCAAAAGAAGTTCAAAGTCAGTTTGTTGCCTTGCAGAACAAAAGTCACGGTGACCACAAAAGAGAAATCAGTAGAAGCAGACAAAAGCTATAGATGTCTACAGGAATTCAACAGGCATGTAAGTGTTTACAGACAGAGGCATCCAAAGTATATTTCAAACTCCAGCATTATATCAAACAGGCATAGGCAATCTCCGGCCCTCCAGATGTTTTGGAACTACAATTTCCATCATCCTTAGCTAACAGGACCAGTGGTCAGGGATGATGCGAATTGTAGTCTCAAAACATCTAGAGGGCCAGAGTTTGCCTATGCCTGATATAAAAGCAGGGGCGGAGGAAGGTGGGGTGCGGTGGGGGCAGGCTGCCTCGGGTGTCATCACTGAGGGCGCTGACAAAATGCCAGGTGGCACTCACTGCAGGGCCTGCCATGTGCCTGAGCCACATGTCTCTCCTGGGAATGGCGTGGTGGCTTGGGCGCTCGCAGGCTCCACACTGCCCCAAACGGTCCGCCCACCGCCTCCTCCTCAGCTGTAGGGTGGCTGAGTGGGAGGAGGCAGGCAGACTCCTCAGAGGCCGCGTGGAGCGTCCTGCCCCAGCTCGCCCTGCCCCGTGGGTGGCTGGCTCCACCCCTAGGCGCAGGGCATGCGCACCACCCCAGGCTTGCTCCACCACTGTATAAAAGTATTCAAATATCATACAAACTTGATTGCATGTTCCATTAAAATGCAACACAAAATATGTAGTTGTGAGCCATGTGTGCAAGTGTGGCTCACGTGTGCCTTTTCTAGCTATTATCTCCCCTCCTTTCTTTGTATGATATATATAGAGAAGCTAAGCAGGTACGAAAGTAATCCCACTTACGTGGGACTAAGTTCTATGGAAATCAATGGGACTTGCCTCTGAGTAGACACACAGTCAGTACCGAAGCACAGAATAATAAGAATAAGAATAGGAATATTTATACCCCGCCCATCTGGCTGTATTTCCCCAGTCACTCTGGGCAGCCTACAAAACATAAAAAAATTGAAAAACATTAAACATTTCTCAATACAGGGTTGCCTTCAGATGTCTTCTAAAAGTCAGATAGTCAGTGTTTCCCCCCCCCCATTGGGTACGCAGGGGTACACATACCCCTAAACATTTTGTGAATCTTTGTACTTTTGTCCGTTTGCTGTATTTATTTTTCCTGATTTGAACTATAAAATGGTGATTTTCGTGAGTCAAAATGAGTGCCCCATAACATTTTTAAGGGGGGGAGAGCACTGCAGATAGTTGTTTATTTCCTTGACATCTGATGGGGGTGGAGGGAGGGGCATTCCACAGGGTAGGCGCCACTGCCGAGAAGACCCTCTGCCTGAATAAAACTTTTAGAATCTGGAGTGGGGGGAACCAATTCGGTCCTGTGTGTATGTATATATGTGCACAGCACTTTATGACTGTAGTAAAGGAGTATATTCCAGACATGTAAATAAGTCAAGATATCTTGTAATAATAGCCAGGCTATCTTGTAATAATACCAGTAACAGAAGTAGCAGCAGCAGCAGCAACAGTAATAATAAAAGCTGGGAGAGGGCTATCTGCAGAAAGATTTAGAGCTAAGCCAGCTTAATTTTCATGCCAGACATACAATAAGGGAATTCCTTACCCTGGGGACCTGCTTGGTTTCTGTGCTGGGTGTAGAGAAGGGCCCTAATTTCTTGCTTTCCCTTCAGCCTTAGCAGAGAAGACATCTCTCGCCTTTAATACACCAAGTACCCTTTAGGTGAGGTCTGGCAGAAGGATGGAGAAATCTGCTGGCAATGAACACTGCGATAGCCATCTCCTCCAAATTCCAAATGGTGTCAAAGCGCTTCCCGACAGACATGACTGACTCGTGATTGGCAAGACACAGTCAGCTGTCAATCAAGACCCATCAGGATCTAAACTCTTAAAAGTGGATGCTTGCCATTTCATCCTTCTCAATTACTGCTCTCATCTGACTGCAAACATTGCCACTTTGCATGTGAGGAAAAGCCCACTTTTAAACAGCTATAACAGCATAGATAGACTAAAAGGTTCCTTCTATTTTTTTTTTCTTGAAGCAATAGTCTGCTTCTTTACTTTGTCCTCTTCTTTGTTAATTTATTAATATTACTATTATTTTGTTCATGATTTTCAGTTTTATGCATTTCAATAATTTTACAATCATTTTAACATTTCAAAACTCGACTTCCTCCTCCCTCCTTATGTGATGCCTTAAATTTATTTTTAATATTTCCTGCATATTCCAAATTAACTTAATTTACTCATTTATTCATCTACTTTAAATATATACTCTTATAGAAAAACCCAAAACCCTGCAGGTTATTACAATAATCCTGCCAATGTTCTTATCTGTTTACAGTTTATTTGTAAATATTCAATAAACCATTTCCATTCTTTTATAAAAGCTTGTTATCTTGATTTCTTCTTTATCTGGTAAGTGCCACGATTTCTGCATATTCCATTTTTTTGTATCCATTCTTCTTTCACTGAGACTTATTTTCATTTTTGGGCTGTATTTTCATTTGCTGCTGTAGTTGCATACATGAATAAAATTCTACATAGTTTGGGTAATTAAATTCTTAATAAATGTCACAAAAATTGGTTGTTGGAGACTAGGGTGCACTGGTGCAAAACACTGAGGCTTATTCCAACCCCTCATGTGCCCAGTCATTTGGTTAATGCTACAGTGTGTATGTGGGCAACAGGTGGTGCTGTGGTCTAAACCACTGAGCCTAGGGCTTGCCGATCGGATGCCAGTGGAGGACCTCTCTTATAATGTTGCTTTTATTTGTCCAAAACTACCATAAATGTCTAGGGACATGGGTGGTGCTGTGGGTTAAACCACAGAGCCTAGGACTTGCTGATCAGAAGGTCAGCAGTTCGAATCCCTGTGACGGAGTAAGCTCCCATTGCTCGGTCCCTGCTCCTGCCAACCTAGCAATTAGAAAGCACATCAAAGTGCAGGTAGATAAATAGGTACCGCTCCGGCAGGAAGGTAAATGGTGTTTCCATGTGCTGCTCTGGTTCACCAGAAGCGGCTTAATCATGCTGGCCACATGACCCGGAAGCTGTACGCCAGCTCCCTCAGACAGTAAAGCGAGATGAGCGCCGCAACCCCAGAGTCGTTCATGACTGGACTTAACTGTCAGGGGTCCTTTACCTTTACTTTTGCAGTGTGTATGAGTGAGGTTTGATGGAAAAAAGCAAGCTACAAGAACATGCCTGAAAGCACTCTCATCCAGGGCTATTGGGATCTTAAGAGGAGTATGGTTGGAGCCTACCTAGAGTTTGACATGACTGACCCACCTGGTCATGAAAGAGAGGGAGTAAAAATATTACTTGCCCCACTTCCATTACAGTGGGAATAAAGAAAAGATGGAGTGGCCCATCCTTCTTCTGCTACCCCTTACTTACCTGTATGGATTTTCTCCCCACTTAGGCTACCTCTTAAGTATTTAACTACATGGCTGGTATATCCACCCTCTCATCCACAACCAGAAGAGAATCCTCATCTCCAGTAAGTGTCTGAATTGGGCCTAGGAATGTCTGTGCATGTCTGTGCAAAGCAATGGGAAACATATTATTATTGCATATTATTGACTTTGCTCTCATGGAAATACAGCTAATAGGGATGCCAGGAGGATAAATAATGTGCTTAGCATTCTTCTAAGGAAGCAAGAGGGTGGAATTTGTGTGTGAGGAAAATTAAATCACATCTGAATTTCCTTAGCCTGACAAATTACCTCTGTTACATCTTATGTCTCTGTTCAATTTAACAAATATTTGGGTGGTCCAGCATTATTTAACTATGATTAAGCCCACTTAAAGCAAAATTATCTCTCCCGCTGCATCCTCCTTCAAAGATGCTGCGAGGAAGTGCAACACTTTCCTGATTTCTTTCCTCATTTAGTCCCCATTTATGCCAAGCTTGATTGTAACCTTGACCAAATGAGCAAGTGAGAATCGTTTTAAAGAGATAAAAGTTTTTGATCTCAAAGGGCCAAAGGTTTCTATGAAGAAGATGCTATCGGAATGTAATGTGGCAATGAAGAAATTTGAATCCACAATGCTAGAAATGCTTTCAGCCTTTCCCCTTTTCTTTCTCTGAGGTGAGGGGGGGGGGGTCAAATGCACATTGCTTTTCAGACATGGGAATGCAATAATTACTAATGAATGGAATGCTGTCAAGCCCCCCCCCCCATTCCTGTTCAAGTTGCAAGCCCACTGTTACATGACTAATTGAGTGCATGAGGACAACAGGGATAAAAGCTTTTCTGACCTGACCTTTTGGGTTTTTAGATTAGATACCAGTCAATTATCTCCTACTTTGTTAGTTTAGTGATCTAGTAATATATGAAGTAGGAGATTAGGAACCTTTCAACCGGAATTGTGATCCTGAGATAGGAGCTGAGCTCAATTCTGGTGTGTTCATATAAGGGCCTCTTTGCAAGTTTCATTAGGCCATAGGATGATGCTTTAGACAATTGGCCCAGCTAGCTCAGTATTGTCAATACTGGCAGTGCCCCTCTAGTGGGCAGTATCCTGCTAACTTGTCCCATCTGTGGAATCTGTTCTAGGAGTTGTTCCAAACCCCCGGAGCAGATTTGGAGATGGTGTTGGTTACACATGAGTGGAAGGAAGTGAGCAAGGTCTGTTGTGCAAGTGTAAATACTTGCACTAATGGGACATGTTAGCTTGATACTGCCCAATGATTTCATTTTTTATATGCATATTTTTTATTAAATTTTCTGTTTTGTAATTTAAAATATTCATTTAAATAATCTTAAAATATCAATGGCTTCTCTTCTTCTCTTTGCATGATTCATTTTGCATAACATAAATCCCTGCATATTTTATACAAACTAAACCATTCAGTATTCCATTATTACATCCATCAAAACTTATTTACAGTTGAATTTATCTTAATGCTGCCAACGTTTTCAAATGTACACACTTCCCCCCCCCCCATATATTCAATAAATGTTTTCCAATCTTCTTTAAGTGTATGTTCTTATTGTTCTCTTATTCTATAAGTTAGGTCCGCAAACTGCATATTCCATCAGTTTAAGTTGCCATTCTTCTTTGGGACCGTGCTCGTTTTCCATTTTTGGACTAACAAAACATGGGTCACAGTAGTGGCATACCTAATTAACCTTTTTTGACACCTGGGAATTTCCATCTGAATTATCCCAACAGAAAGGATTCTGGGGATTTGGGGAAAGTGCCTATTTTTAAAAAAATCAGTTCATTATAAATTATTTCCCAATACTCTTTTACCCTTTTAAAGCTCCACCACATATGAAAGAACATTTGTTCGTTCTTCTGCACCGATTATTTCAAACTGGAATCTCACGCAACCCTACACAGAGAAGCCAGGGATTGATCATGTGACCGTTTGTATGTGAAACATGTTTTCTACCAATGAACTCTGGAACTATCTGTTCAAACATATGATTGATTGCTCCCACACTAATTTCAGCTGTAAAGTTCAGACTGCCACCATAGTGGGGAGTAAACTATGAGTACCCATTTCTGCACTGTTCCCAGACAAAGAAGGAAAGTCATTTCCAACTGCATTGCAAAAGGGAGTTAGAAGCAATGGTTTTTGATCCCTTCTGCATCAAGCCTGGAAGGAGTTCCGTTAAGGGAACCTGAACCAGACATAAAAACACACACCCTGCCTTGAATGGGGTATGACACCCAGAGGATAGGGAGCTAACAAGCAACATATGGGACATGATGAAGAAAGGCTTGGCCAAGGTTGGGTAGGGTGGCACAGAACTATAAAAGAATGGGCATAGCATGGAAGGGGCAGTAAAGCCCAGCCAGAACTCCTAGCAGATTCAGCAGAGAGAGTGACCAGGTGTCAGGATGATGTCAGCAGCTCCCAGCTGGTTGCCCAGGAAAGTATAAAGAAAAGGAAAAGTTTCTTGCCATCCTTTTTAATTTCAATCTTTACAGAGAGAGGCTATAGAACCCAGCCTTTTGGATAATGGTGTTGTCCCAAATGAATCTGCACGCCCCCTTCTCTCCCTCTTCCTCATTCATCATCGTCATCATCATCATCTCCTCTACAGGTGCTGCTCTGTCTTTGAGCTCTTTGCTCTCCTACTTTTAAGTCCTGCTGGGTTCAGGGAGATGGTGGGTCGGGAATGCTATCTAATGACGTGTAAGCCGGGTGTTGCTCTGGCTCTCCCATTATTTCCCAACTTTTCCTCTCACCTACCTCTGGGCTGTGACCTTCCTCAAGCCCATGTTGTAAATCTAGACTGCCTTCCTCTTCCTCCTCCTTGGAAGTGTCAGGATGGGGAGACGGTCTCCAATGTTCCTCCTCTGCCCAGTTTCTGACAATTAGCTTTCTTTAACAGTGGAAGCAGGTTTTCAGATTATACAAAGCTCTTCTTCAGGCTTTGATTATGAGATCAAAAAATGAACATCCAGTAGTCTAGATAGAAACAACTGGGCAGTCAGGCTGATGGTTACTTGGTTGCAGAAGTTTACTGGCCATTGCTGTTGGCATGGAGATAGTCTAGGTTGAATGCAAATATGCCATTCTGATGTCTTGTGTGATGTCACAAAGAGGATATGCTTTAAGTCTTGGTAAAGCCAAAAGCAGTTAACAGTCAGACTGCATCTTAGCCCTGTCAAGATGGATCTCCATAATAGGTGATGAATAGTTTTATTTGGGGGATATATTCAGTGGCGTAGCGTGGGGGGTGCCAGGGGGGCCGGCCGCACCGGGCGCAACATGGGCGGGGGGCGCGCTCGCACTAGCAGCTCTCTGCCCCTACTAAAATCCACGGGTTAGGGAGCCCGCGCTCGCTCGGCTTGGCGAGGAGGTCGCGGAAGGGGGAGAGCGAAGCCTTCTGCCGCGGGCAAAAAAAGGAGAGGAAGCCGGGCGGGCGCGCTGGCTGGCTGGCGTTTGGCTGCGCCTGCTGCTGCCGTTGCCGCTGCCGAGCAGGGAGTCTGGCGAGGGGGCGGGAAGAGACTTTTCCACCTCGCCTGGTCAAAAAGGAGAGCGGAGTCTCTTCAGGGCGCCCTCAGGCAGGGCAGGGCAAGGCAAGCAGAGCGAGGAGGAGAGAGAGGGGAAGGGGGGGGAGAGCAGCCAGGAAACGCTGCGGTGTGGAGGAGGAATCAATTAAGGAGAGAAAGCGAAAAGCCTTGGAGAAGGGGAAAAAAAGAAAGAAAAGAGGCAGCTCCAGGAGAGCGCGGGGGAAAGAGAAGCCTCGCTGCTGCTGCTTGGGAGAGTAAATTACTGTACTTGCCTTGCCCCGGGTTAGGGGGCACAAATTAATTGCCTTGCCCCGGGTTAGGGGGCGCAAATTACTTGCCTTGCCCCGGGTGCTGATAACCCACGCTACGCCGCTGGATATATTAACTTTTACTATTGGGGGAAAGTGTTAGATTGGTTTGCCAGTTTGTAACCCATTGAGGCTAATAGATATACATTCACAACTCTGTACCCATCAAATAATCAACTTTATGTGTGACTTTGGGACTGATTCATACAACCACATTTCCTTTCTCCACTCTATAGCAGCCTTTTCTCTGTATTTGAAAAAATAACCTAGAAGGAGAAGATAAGAAACCAGGAATACAATCTGGATGAGTATGGTGAAGATCTAAGCTTTACAAGTGAGGGGGCTAGGAAGATGGCTTTGTGGTCCAGCATAGGAATGATGGGTGCTTCATATTACGTATTGAATTTCTTTTCCACAAAGAAGAAGCCTACTCTGGAATAATATCCAATGCACAATTCTGCTATTATTATTATTATTATTATTATTATTATTATTATTATTATTATTATTATTATTACTATTATATTTATGTGGGTGTACTGGTTTTCCAAATAAAAATTCATCTGAGGTAGCTTACGTATTAAGAGTACATTAGCTGTAACTTCCAAAGAACAATTTAATTTCCAAACTGTGTATGACAAAGTTAATAAATTCAGCAGTATAAGATCCTAAAGCCCCGCTTCCTGTTGTGGCTTAAACATATTCTGCAAGGCCTTCTAAAAACAAATAAACAGTAATGCAGGGGGTGAGCCTGTTGCCTGGGAGTAGTGGTAGAAGGTATATGGAAAAAGTTACTAGAATCTATTGGGAGACGCCCCTTCTATGGATGGAATACCTATTCAAATGACGGACAGTATAAGGACATATGATCCAGTTGAACAAGATGTAGTAAGTCACTACAGTCATACCTCATGTTGTGTCCGCTTCAGGTTACATCTTTTCAAGTTGCGTCCCCCAGCAACCCGGTAGTACCAGAATGGTTACTTCCGGGTTTTGCCATTTGCACATGCGTAGAAGCGCTAAATCGTGCTTCACACATGCGCAGAAGCACTAAATCGCACTGCGCGTGTGTGCAGACACAATACTTCTGGATGCGAACACTTCAAATTGCGTACGTGGCTCTGGGACGGATTATGTCCGCAACTCGAGGTTCCACTCTCTGTGTTTTCTGTGACAGTATTCTATTTTCTTCTCTCGCTTGCTATAGGAATAACTCCCCTCTTTCCTTATCTGTTACCAGTGCCACAAATCTGTTTTTCCCACCTGTTGCTCTGGCTCTCCCATTATTTCCCAACTTCCCCCCTCATCTGCCTTTGTGTTGTGACTTCCTGCAAAACCCTGTTGTAAATCCATACTGTCCTGCTCTTCCTCCTCCCTGGAAGGTTCAGGATGAGGAGCCAGTCTCCACCATTCCTCCTCCTCTCCCCAGTCCCTGGCAGCAGAGTAGGCATAAAAGGCATAGATAGCCCACTGGCTCAGAGACATTATAGGACACTACAGTCTGATGCACCACATGAGGAAAGCATAAGGAGGCTAGGAAGAAGCATCCTCTCCACACTTCTGAGCATGTTTTTCCTTTCTTGGGAATTTAGGGGAGTTGGAGCTGGATGCCAGCCTCCCAAAATGGCTATTGTATGTATGCTGTATTCTGTTCATGCTATTAAATAAGGAGCAATCTAAAGCAGGAGTGGGGTTACCCCTGCCCTCCAGATGTTGATGGAACCAGTCCCCATCACCTCTGACCCTTGGACATGCTGCTTAAGAGTGATGGGAGTTGGAGTCAAGCAACATCCAGAAGGCCACAGTTTAAACTCCCTGATCCAAAAAGCTCTGAAGCTTCTTGCTGTGAGCAGCATGTACAAAAGCTGGGTAGGCCAGCTGTAAAATGAGAGCCAGTGTGGTGTAGTGGTTAAGAGCAGAGGACTCGTAATCTGGTGAACTGGGTTCGCTTCCCCGCTCCTCCACATGTAGCTGCTGGGTGACCTTGGGCTAGTCACACTTCTCTGAAGTCTCTCAGCCTCACTCACCTCACAGAATTTTGTTGTGGGGGAGGAAGGGAAAGGAGAATGTTAGCCGCTTTGAGACTCCTTCGGGAGTGATAAAGTGGGATATCAAATCCAAACCTCCTCCTCCTCCTCCTCCTTCTCTGAATCCCTAGGAGTGTGGAATCAGTGAAAAATAGGCATTTCTTATGGCCCATTGTAGGAGCCATTCTGAAAATTCCTATTCAGCTTCCAGGAATTGGTTGGCTGAACTAAAATGCTATATTATGTGAGGCAGAGGTGCCAATTTGTGAGGGAGGTTGGCGACATGTCAGGGCATTGGGAGACGCCAGGGGGCAGAGTCAACAGGAGGAGGAGGAAGAGCAGGCCAGGCTACTGAAACCCCAATATGCTAGGATCTATGCTTGGCATACTCCACCCCCTGATATTTTCATGCATTGGGGGGTTGGCCCCCTCCCAAAAATCATAGAATCATAGAATCATAGAGTTGGAAGAGACCACAAGGGCCTTCGAGTCCAACCCCCTGCCAAGCAGGAAACAATATTGGGGGAGGGAATGGCTTGGCCCTCAGGAGTTGGCACCTTGGGTGTGAGAGGCTTCCTTTAGGACAAAAACACTGCTGAGGAAGACAGATCTAAAAAGAAACCATCCAGACCCTCCCCAGTAGCTGTACAAGTACCCAAGGCGTACCTGTTGTCTTCACCCCACCCAAGACGGGAGAAATGGGCCCCTAGCCTACAAGCCGGAGAATAACTTTGTGAAGACTTCCAAAACATCTCTCACTATCTGTATCTCACAAATATAGGAGTAATTTGGCTCTACATATGCAGCCAAGTGAAGTGGTAAAGCCCAGAAATAGTAGAATAGACTGTACTACTTTGGACTGTTGATGGTGTTTGGGGTGTGCCAATTATAATGCAATATATATCAGCTTTCTTTGCCTAGGTGTGATTAGGCAGCATAACAGATTAGGTTGCATGGTGCATTCCATAAAGGAAAGCCCACCATTTGAGTAATTCAGAAGCCTATTCCAGCCCTAATGACACCTTGACCACCACATTTCATTTTCCAGCAAGTGAAAAGCATAGCAGCATTGCTCATTGTCCGCTTGCAACAACACGGTCCTTGTTGAATTAATAACTGGCTGCCTACTCGTAATTCAGAGAATATTCTCCACGGCCTTGTTGAAAAAGATTCAAGTCAGAATGAGTCTATTCTTTTCTCTCACTGAGCCAAACTGACATCGGTCCTGGAGAGAAGGCGACAGAGTAAATAGATATGAATCAGGGTGTGTCATCCATATCAGACTCACATGCTGGTCGTGTAATAGATATTGATGGGCTCCCACTGTGGGGCAGTTTGCCACTCTTCGGGGCTCCACACTGTTGTATTTATGACACCTGCTGCCAAGAGAAAAAGAGATTCATATTTCAAAGCCTTTTTTATTTTCGAAGGTAAGATCCAGACAGTCTTGAAAAGTGAAGATGAAACATAACATTAAATTGCAATGAGTTCTTCACCCCACAGTGCATTCCTAGCTGTGAAATTTCCATTGCAGGCCAATATACAAGCAAATTAAAAGGCAAATATAATGACACAGTGAAGGTATGGGGGCAAATCTTGTTTCAACTGAATGTGCCGTAGATCGAGCCAGGGGAGTAGCAAGGATCATGTCAGCCTATAGACAATCCACAGCCACTTTCTGTAGCCACTTTATTTAGAACTCAGCCCTGGAAAGGGAGATTTAGGTCTGAATTAAACACCAGAACAAGCTTCTTGGCTACTGTTCTCATGTTCACAGTGGCTATTTATCTACAAACTTAAGCTTTTCATGATGCTCATTTTCAAAACAAACACCCACTATGATATGGGGGGTGGCTCTGTTTGGTAGAATGTGAGACTCTTAATCTCAGGGTTCTGGGTTTGAGGCCCACACCGGGCAAAAGACTTTGCATTGCAGGGGATTGGATGACCCTCATAGTCCTTTCCAACTCTACAACTCTATGATTCTATGAAATGAAGTTGCTGACCACAACCCTGTGCCGGGTGCAAGTGCACAAACAAACAAATGTGTTAAAATAGATCTCCCTTTGTGAGGAGCTATACATACATATGTTGGTACATGTGCAGGGCCCCTTATCACAGCTGAATAGTTGAACACCTAGCTGGCACATAGCAGTAGGTGGGCGAGGTCACCATGGTGTTTCGTCCATGCCACTCTGTGACACCTGCCCCTACATCCCTTGTCTATTTAATATATGTAGCAATCCATCAGACAACACACATAACCTGCATGGTTATCTTTTGCCATTCAGTATACACATTAGCCATTGTCCTTAAGTCTGGTTTGTCTCCTTCAAGTCCTGGAGTCCATATGACAATATTCTGTGGTCCCTATGAAGTGTAGTGAAGCAATATGGGAGAAACAGTCTACAGCAAATGCCCTCTCAAAATCCTCCTTCCTATTTGCTGACAACAAATTGGGGTGGGAGCTACTTCACCAACATATTCCAGGGCGAGGAGAAATTTCTCAGAGGTGGGACTCAGTATCAGAAGTGAGAGTTGCACTGGAGCTGCTCCCCCTTCCAATTTCCATAGGCAACCTCGTTGACCTTTCTCCACAACCAGGCCATGGCCTTTTCTACCTGCCTTGCCCTACCCTCCAGACCTAGGAGTCCTAAGGGCCTTCAGAATAGAGTTGCTGCCATGGCCATTATTGTGTATGTGTCTTTTGATGAACTGACGGGGAAACTATGAGTCATTAGGATGACAAGAGAGTGTGTGTAAATTTCAACAGTGCATAGTTACATTGTTAATAGGCAGATCTACACTCATGGTTTATAATTGAGGGTACAAGGAGAAGGGGATGACAGAGGACAGGGGATGGTTGGACAGTGTTCTCGAAGCTATCAACATGAGTTTGACCAAGCTGTGGGAGGCAGTGGAAGACAGGAGTGCCTGGCGTGCTCTGGTCCATGGGGTCATGAAGAGTCGGACACGACTAAACAAAAACAACAACAACAACAACAACAGAAGAAGAAGAAACAGGTAAGGAACATTTTCATGTTACCAGTATGCCCTGTGATGTTTTAGAATGATATATCTAATATTGTTCTAACAACATTTAAAAAGTCAGTGTAGATCCAGCAGATGTTGTTAATATTGTTTTGTGGAGTATGAGAACGGTAATGCTTTGTAAATCTTATAATATAATGTTTGCTTGGGTTGTGCTGTTTCTCTTTTTTCCCCCTAGTTGCTTTGCTAATAGTCTTTTATAGAAGGTAGTTGTTTCATTGATGACTTGCAATTGTTTTAATGATGATTTGTTGATTATTCTACCTGATTTGTGTTGCATCTGTGATGTTCATTTATTGTTTGTAAGCCGCTTTGCTACTCTTCTGAGTGAAAAGCGGCATATAGAAATATTATGCATGAAAAACAAACAAACCACAAAATGAAACATTTACATTAACTGCCCCACCAACCTTGTCCTCCTGTCCTGCCCTCTGCTGGCCTGTGACTCTCAGAATGCTGCCCGGAAGGGAATGTGGTGCTTCCCTTGAAAAATGTCCTTCACTCCTGCTCTTCACTTTGACTCACCTATTTATGAGTTTCATGACACTGTTGTTATTTTTAATTCTGTGATTTAAAAACGGTCTGGCTGCAGAGCTGCTATCGGAAGCATCCAAATCATCTGCCCACATACTCCTGGGCTTCTGAACCTCTGAAGCTACCCAACGGGCAGAGGAAAGGCCTGTACTGCTGTTACTCACATGCCTTGCAGACAATGTCAGAATAAGCCCTCAGGGGCAAACAAGGTGTTCTCTAGATACATTGCATGAAGCTATGTATCTCGATTCTCTCCTCCCTCACTCACCACTTCATTACAGGAATAAGGGATAAGTGATGCTGGGAAGGCAGGATGCAGGGAAGGGAATCTTGCATCTCCTCCACTCCCAGTGTGGACACTCCCCATAGACTCCACGTTACATGTGTGTTCCAGGAGGCACTGCTTTCCACATAAGGATCACCCCCATCCCTACAATTAGGAAATTGCAGCTGCATGCTATGTACATTCATAGGTCTGTAACCTGTAGCTACATGCTACACATGTCAGCGACATCACACATAGTTTGGCTAGGCACACTTTGTCACTTAACCTGTGCCCCATATGTTAATTCTACAATGGAGAAGAACAGCAGAATATTCAAGTTAATTTCAAAAAGTTGGTGTATACTTATGCAACGCAAAACACTGTCACCCTTTTGCTAAACAGCATTTCCCATATACAGTGGTACCTCGGGTTAAGAACTTTATTAGTTCCAGAGGTCCATGCTAAACCTGAAACGGTTCTTAGCCTGAAGCATGCTTTTGCTAATGAGGCCTTTGGTGCCACTGGCATGCAATTCCCGTTCTTATCCTGGGGCAAAGTTCTTAACCTGGAGCAACCACTTCCTGGTTAGCAGAGTTTGTAACCCGAAGTGTCTGTAACCCGAGGTACCATTGTGTGTGTGTATGTGTGTGTGTGTATTAGATGCTGTAATAAAAAATGCATGGCAGGTGACATCAATTAGCACTGTCCCCAGTGCATTTCCTAGTCCTTTGTCCAGGATATGCTTTTAATGCCTGAGAGATGTTGATCACCTGCTGAGTTTCCTGGATTCTCTGCTTGCTCTGTTTATTTCCCACATAGTTCAGTTAATTAATTTTATCACTCAATAACAGTTGCCCTTCAGATCTGGCCTCAGGACATGCTGCCAGTTCAGACTGGCTGCTGTTTTCTTACCTTGTTTTTTTCCTGCTGCTTTGACTTTGGATCGGAGACCGTGAAGAGGATTGCGTCCTCTGCAGGCTATTTCATACAGCGAACACTGGCCATCAGGAAATGAAGGCCATCTCTGTACTATAACATTTAAAGTAGCATCATACCACTTTAAACAGTCATAGCTTCCCGCTAACTAATCCTGGGAATGGTAGCTTGTTAAGGGTGCCCAGAGTCAGGGCCGGCCGAAAAAGTTTCGGCAGCTGTGGCAAACCCTCGCTACCAAGGAAGAAGGGGTGAGTGAGGATCTACACCAGGAACAGGCAGGAAAGAAGGATTAACATCAGTATTTTCTGCCCCTGGGGTCTTGCCGCCTGAGGCAGTAGTCTCACATAACCTCATGGGTGAGCTGCCTGGCCCTACTCAGAGTTTTTCAGTGGCTCAGCACTACAATTCCCAGAGTGGTCAAACAGTCAATAAACCTTCCCAGGGACTTCTGAAACCGGCAGCTCTGAGAGGAAAACTTCATTTGATTGAAACTTGGTTTCGTGATTCATTTGATAATCACAATTATAGTAGATTTGACCTATGAACTGGCTAATGTTGAGTTTCAGAGATAGTGAGTTTCAGAGGTTTTCCTTCCTAATCTTTAGGAATAGCAACGCAACACACTCTCAGGCAGGGATTTGTGCAGATTAGTTAGTTGGAGGAGAAAATTTATACATGATTTGCTTCCTTTGCACAGAAACAGAAACAAACTTTGGTTTGTTATGTACAAGAATGCCAAATCAGTGGCTCCCTTCTATGGAATGCTCTCCCCAGGGAGATTCTACAGGCACCCTCACTGAATACCTCTTCAACCAGGGCTTTGACTGATTCACATGTTTATGCCCGGTGATATTTTTCTATATATAAAAAAATGTTTAGGGGTACTCTCATTTTGACTCAAGAAAATCACCATTTTATAGTTCAAATCAGGAAAAATAAATACAGTAAATGGACAAAGATTCACAAAAAAGTTTAGGGGTATGCGTACCCCTGCGTACCCCCAGAAAAAAGCACTGTTTATACCCCTTTTAAATGTGTTTGAGGCATTGGGTGGGGATTATTGGTTTGTGGTCACCCCCCCCCCCGGTTTTATCATGTACTTTGTGTTTTTATATTGTATTTTTATGTTGTGAAACACCCTGAGAGCTGTGGATGAAGGGTGGTATACAATTTTAATTAATCAATTAATTAGTTAATAATACCCCACCCCAACTGAATTCCTCCTGCCACCACCTTAATTGATCAGAATTGGTGTCATTGCCAATATGGCCTCAATATACTTATTTTTAACAAGGAAAGGAAAAGAAGAACAGACAGAGACAGGAAGAATAATTGGTTAACATTCTCATATATATTTCAGAGGAGAATTCTAGATCTTCATTGGAAAGCTGCTTTACTTAGAAGCCTCTGACCTAGCTAGCATTCACAGATTTAATTACGTAACGAGAAAAGCACTCATAAGAAATCAAAAATATACACTTCAGAGCAGGTTGAGCATTTTAATTCTAGGCTTGGCTTGGTACTCGTTCAAAGAATCATCGTGTATATTTAATGGGACAGACCGATAATCCATGGAGGGCTTTTCCACAGCTGCTGGCAGATTGAGGAAAAGGAAGATTTGTTTGTTTTAAAAGTTTCTCTGTAGTCCCAGGATGGCAGTTCAGTGTTCACAATGTCTAAGATATGATGTCTAAGAAGTAGATACATTGGCAATTCTCCGGAGAACCTCTTTGTACATGTTCAGCAACTTTTTAAAGTGTTTGATTATTATTTTTTCATTAAAGCTGAACTAAGATCAGATGGAGATAGGAGATAAGAGATAACTCAGAAGCATAGCAGAATTCAAGCCAGAGAGAGAATGAACTGTATCCCTTTTAGATGAAATGGCACACTCTTTAGAGAGAGAGAGAGAGACTGTTTAGCTAACAGCATTGAATTTACGTGAATGAAACCTTTCAAGAGAGCACTTCTGAGCATACATTTGCCCCCATGATATCTATGAGTTTGCCTTGGGAAGGGCAATTCATTGATTTGAATATTAATTTATAAATCACTTAGCTCCTCCAAAGAGTTCAGGGATTACCTATACTTCACTGTGGATCAATAGCCATTAGAAATGTACCGGTAACTTCCTGCTCTAGATAGAGAGCCAATCAGAAATCTGGTAAGCTAGAAAGCTGTTAAAATTCTCCTCAGCACTTCAGTTGCTGTAGCAGACAAGTGTCTTCAGAAGCAATTGAATGTCCATCAAAACAAGTGACAACTCTACAAATCAAATTATTTGGGTTTTTTTGCCATATTTTGCTTGCTGTTCAAATGGTCTCTAGAAGCAGCTAACAATAAATAAATAAAAAATGCAGTAAAAATGCAAACCAAAGCCACGTATTAAAAGAAAATGGAAGAAGTGTCCTTCCTCCAGTCATCTGAAACCTGAGTGACAATTTGTGTATATAAAGGTATGTGTATGTGTGTATTTATATAAAACACACACTAGGGCATATTGCACCACACCAGTTTTTTTATTGATAAGAAATACTTTGGAAAAAGAAAAAGAAAAAACTCCTAACAGTGCTTGATTTGTAATGCAGAACACAACTACTTTCTGATATGATCATGGGACATCTACAAAGTATAAAACAATGCAGCCGCATGAATCATTCCCAAAATATAATTACAGTCGTACCTTGGTTGTTGAATGGAATCCATTCCAGAAGTCCATTTGACTTCCAAAAACATTTGACAACCAAGGTGTGGCTTCTGATTGGCTGCAGGAGCTTCCTGTAGTCAATCGGAAACTGTGGAAGCTGTGTTGTTTGGTTTCCAAAAAATGTTCACAAACCAGAACACTCACTTCTGGGTTTGCAGCGTTCAGGAGCCAAAACATTAGAGTCGCAAGGTGTTTGGGATCCAAGGTACAACTGTATAAACGAGCCTCTTACACACCTACCTTAAGTATGTATACAAATGCTATGAAAAGTGTGAGCTTGTTTTTGATGCAGGAACTAATTTATATTAGATCTAATTTGAGTTACTGTCATCTCCTCATCAACACAAAGATGCCTTTCTCTTTTCTGATCTTTTCCAGGATCCCTTTTGCAAAAAAAAAGCAAACCTGAAGAAATACAGTGTAACTCTTTATCTGTCAGTCACTACAGTCTATTGCTTACTGATACTTTCTATCAGCCTCTTTTTTATTTTTACCAGTGAAAGACACAAATTGTTCAATGAAATATCAGTTTACTCAATTAAACTTGGGCCAAAATAATACAGACAGCAATATTAAGGCCATTTGGCCCCTAGTCAACCTCAAAGACCCTCTCAGGTCACATAGCAGAAATTCCTGATAGGCAGCCCCTCCACAAACTGGTTAGACAGGTATCTGCCAAGCAAAAGGGTACCTTCTGTGTATGAATGGGGACAATGGATTCTGGAGTCAAGGTATTGTCAGACATCTTGACTGACAGACTTGTGAAAATGTTGGAGAAGCATGAACACTGAGCATGATTTGATTTACAGGTACAACCCATTTTGTGATGTATCTGTGGTATTTGTGGGGTGGGCTTTCTGTGACTGGGCGGTCACACCCTGAGGGCTTAAAAATTCCTCACCTCCTTGCAAGGGGCTAGTGAGAAACTCTGTTGCAACTGTTCCAATAAGACTGCCTTACTTCCTCCTTCCTGGTTGTAGCCTCCATTTGTATTTCTGAACAAAAGTGGACCTCAAGGGATTCTAAATTGCTTGATGGGGAGCTGGGTTGTAAAAAGTCAACCCCAGTTTCATTACAACCTTAGGAAAAAGGAGACACTTTTAGAAAGTAATCCTTTAAAGGCTACCCTCCATCATTTAAGCAGGACCAATTATTCATAATTCACTTCTGACAGATGTTTATAGTTCCTTTCTACAAACCACTTAAGCAAGCCTGCTTTCTCCTAATTGGCTCAGGTGGTTTAACTGCAAGTAAGTGGCCTGTAGATTGCAGCCTTCATAACCTATTTTAGTACTTTCATAAAACCTCCCTTGGTAATCTCTTCCATTACCTGACTATTTTTATGGTTATTAAAGCTTTCCTGATATTCGATCTGCATTTTCCTCACTTCTTAATTAAAGACCATTGACTCCCCCACTCCCCTTCACTCTCTGTGGTCATAACTGGGAACTGTTCCCCATTGCCTCCAACAACATTTTACATAGTTGTAATGGTATCTCACTTTAGCCTGCTCTCTTTGAAGTTTAACCATTTCCTTACACAACATCCTGTTGATGCCTGAATCCTTTTTTAGTCTGTGAATCCTCTCTAGCACTACTGGGCACAAGGAACTGAAAATGCAGGTGCAATTTCACCACCTGAGGCCCAGCAACTGCCAAATTAAATGGCACAATTTCATTTGGTGAGGCAAATATGAGTCTCCCCCATTTCTTATTTGTACAACATCGTGTGATTGACTCAGAGGGATGGAAGAAATATTAGATCTCCTGAGTGACTGGTCTTCTGATCACCTACAACTTAGATGCTATTGGCAAGAAACTTGAAACTGGTCTAGCTTTGTTGATTCATCTCTACTTGACAAACTCCCTGGTCTCCACACATTTCAGCAATCTAGTCAGTACTTTTAGACTGCAATCCTGTACACACTTACCTGGAAATAATTCCCATTGAACTCAGTGGGACTTACTTCTGAGTTGACCTGTAATGTTACTGAATTTTGAAATGCTCAGGTGTAGACATGGTGGATAAATTCAATCCATTTACGCTTCCCAAAGCTATATAGATGCAGCCATCCTTCAAAATCTGCCCTTCTCCCAATTTTGTGATGCAGTTCTCCAATTGAAGCAACAACAACAATCCAGAAATGAATATATTAGGCAGAAGTATGCATAAAAATAAATACAGCTGTGTAGTAACATAAAAGATGCATTATATGAAGGGAAATTGCTTGCAAAAATGTGCCACGGTATTTAAAATGCACACTAAAATGTTGACAAATTTTCATGAGACCTTTTTTGGAGGAAAAAGTCTAAAAATTGTGGAAGCGTGTTGAGCTCAATTTAAGATTGGAAAAATGAGAAACCTAAATTGATTTGCCCATCCATACTCAAGTGGAACGCGGGTGGACACGGGTGGCGCTGTGGGTAAAAGCCTCAGTGCCTAGGGCTTGCCGATCGAAAGGTCGGCGGTTCGAATCCCCACGGCGGGGTGCGCTCCCGCTGCTCGGTCCCAGCGCCTGCCAACCTAGCAGTTCGAAAGCACCCCCTTGGGTGCAAGTAGATAAATAGGGACCGCTTACTGGCGGGAAGGTAAACGGCGTTTCCATGTGCTGCGCTGGCCCCCAGCCTCTTGTGTGAGATGGGCGCACAACCCTAGAGTCTGTCAAGACTGGCCCGTACGGGCAGAGGTACCTTTACCTTTACTTTACTCAAGTGGAAAAGATGTTATCCAGCACAGGAATGACTGTTTAGCAATCTAGGAGCCCTGCTTATCAGGATTCCTGAGTGCACAGGGGCTTCTAAGCATGACCAGTTGAAAGTCTTCAGAAGCCCCTTCATACAATTATGCTCAACCTCAAAAATGCTTGAGAGGAGGCCATGTATCTGGGTACACTGGGGATGGGATTTGCATATCACTTTCCATGTCTGGGCAGAGAAATGCTTGAATAAGGGTTTCAAAAATGGTCATAAAATAATGGCTTGTTTAAGGACATCTACTGAGTTTGTGACTATTACAGCAAGGGGTTATAAAATCATAGAACTGAAGCGTTAGAAGGAAGCACTCCCTGAAATGCAGGAATCTTTTTGCCCAAAGCTGGGCTTGAACCCACGGCCCCGAGATCAAGAGCCTCGTGCTCTACTGACCTCCTTGGCTTAGAACTCATACAGCACAATCCTAACAATGGACTCAGCAGTCCTATTGAATCCCATGAGTCCTAATCTTAGGGAAATGAGTTTCAGATTGCAGCCTCCTACCCAACACCATTCTGCTTTCAGGCTGAGGTATATTGTGTCTTAAATCACACCAACCAATATTTGAAGGGTCTAGCATGATGGGGAGAGCACTCTTGCAACAGTGATTGAGGCCACTGAATGAGCTTGCATCCTTCCAACCTTGCTTGTATACCCCAACAAGTCCAAGCAATTGACCACCCCAACCATAAATGGAATGACAACACCCTACGATAAAGGTACCACATAATCCAAATGTTGCGGGGTTTTGTCAAAACTAGTACTAATTTTCTTTCAGTATGAAAATGGACTCGTGAAATTTATTTGTTTCTCTGCATAATAGATGGACTGTTTGGTAGTACTTAACAAAACTGAGGAGGGCTTTTTGTGCATAATAGCAGCATTTTTCTTTTTGAAAGCTCAATAAATTTAGATTTCATTATATTGTGCACAATGAGATGCTATCAAATAAGATGTTGGTAGATACACACAGGGCACACACACACACACACACACACACACACTATTTTGTTATTATAGCCTGCTGGAAGTAAGGATGTATTTCATACAACTGGGTGTGTTGTGGCATGCTCAGTCATCTATTTGATACGAGTGATTATTATTTTTTCTAGACTGTTGAAACTCTCAAGAAGCAAATGAATGGGAAAGAATGGATACATTTTATAAAGATCTATACAGGTTTCCTCTATGGAGAATGACTAAGAATTCAAAGTTAAACAAGCAGGGAGAATTTGTGGCAAGAAGAGAAGAGAGAAATGAATAAAAGAACTTCTGTCAGCAAGCACAGTGTGAAAATAATGAAGGAAAAGGAAAGAGACACTAACAATAATATGTCCATTTTCTAAATTAATATAATCCAAAAAAATCTGAAGCAACAATAATGTAGTTCCATTCCTCTTGTTACTCTGATATATATGAGATTAAAATGGGCCAAACTTATTATTAATGTAAAAAAAAAAAGTTTTTGGAGGCAAGACCTGTCTCTTTTTGTAAGAGTCAGTTACTACAAAACCATGGAAAATGTGCCTGCCTTTTTCCTTTTCTTTTTTTAGCGATGTCTCTTCATTAGCATGTGCAGCAGTTTACAAGGGCATGGCCTTGAAAGGGGACTGTTTATCACTTTGCAAGGTGAAGGTCTCAGAGCCACAGAATGTACCATTACTTCAGGGTTTATCTACTGGATCCCAGACACTCCAAGGACATTTGAGTCCCTTTCATTGTTGAACTTCTTGGGTTAGCTTTGATTTAAACACATCCTGGTTGGCCACCAAGCTTTCTGCTCAGGTGATCTGTTAGGCAAACAAACCTCCTTCTGCCCGCAGTCCTGTAGCCACTCTCGTCTCCCATGATGCTCCAATCTCTTTTTCACTCTTCTTTGAGACTGCTCACTACAAATTTATCATATTTCATCGCAGCACTCCTTTTCTTCTCCTTGCTTTTGTTTGCTCTGTTTTTATCACAGTTAACAGTTAGAGCAGACCCTCCAAGTGTGTCTGTTTTCCAAGGACACTCCCAGATTTACAGAAGCCATCCCGCTTTCTGATTTGATCCCAGAATGTCCTGCTTTCCCTTAGTACATATGTCCCTATTTTCATTGGATAAATGTTTGACTGTATGGAGTTATGCAACACCCTAGCCAAGAAGATAAGTAACTGTACAACTTGTAGAAGACATCTGAAGGCAGCTCTGTATAGGGAAATGGTTTTTTGAGGGGCGGGGTGAGTTTGATGTTTCACTATGTTTTTATATATGTTGGAAGCTTTCCAGGGTGGCTGGGGCAACCCAGCCAGATGGGTGGGGTATAAATAATAATAATAAGATGATGATGATGATGATGGAATAGGATTACCCTGTTTGCTACAGAGAAATATTGGAGGATATGCTATAGCACTCTGTGCTAGCCCCTCCTTTCACTGTGATGCCCACTGCTTGGCTTTTACACAGCTGTGGTGCACCCCATGGCACCCCCCTTGCCTGTCAGCATGACACTCATGTTCCAGTCCATCCATCTCTGTATCTGCATGCCACAAGTAAGTCACTACAGCCACTGGCAGTGTCCATCTCAGATAGCTCATCCTCAAAAAGAATCAGTCCTAAGAAATCTGTATACCTGAAGGAGCATCTCTACCACCATCTTTCAGCTCCAAGGACCTCCTGGCAATTCACTCACTACAAGAAGTGAAGTTACAGTGAACCAGGCAGAGGGCCTTCTCGGCAGTGGCATTCACCCTGAGGAACGCCCACCCATCAGATGTCAGGGAGATAAATAACCAAATAACTTTTAGAAGATATCTGAAGGCAGCCCTGTATATGAAAGCTTTTGATGTTTGTTTTTTTATTATGCTTTTATATTTGTTGGAAGCAACCCAGAGTGGCCGGGGCAACCCAGTCAGGTGGACAAGGTACAAATAATGTTGTTTTTGTTGTTATTGTTGTTACTGTTACTATTTCAAGTTGGCACCAGTGCCCTTAGGACTGACAGAGCAAAAGAAAGGGCGATCAACAACAGATGGAGTTATAGCCAATGACAGACAGAGCCAACTAATTCTACTTTTATCTCCAGCCTCCTCCTTACTGAGTTCGACAAGGGCAACAATGAAAACAACAACAACAACAACAACAATAGCTAAATTATTACCAGCTCTTGGCGTGAAAGTCAGAATTTATTTCTATCCCTTGGAAGAGAAATTATAGGAATTCCATAGCATATTTTCCACTGAGCTATTACAACAAGCCTTCTCTCCCTCTTACTTCCCCCATGCGCCGCTCTGAGTCGTTAATAGCGTTACTGCATCAATGGGAGACACTAAAGGGTAGCAAAGGAGCAATCAGAGATCTTATTTTCTCCCGGGTGCCTGTAGTTGGCCTTGGTCTGAAATGAGGCATGATGTGCCAAACATGGCTCCTTAAAAATAATTAAAAGCAAGGATTTCATTTTCATTTTTTTTTAAAGGGACTGTTTCTCAGAAGTAAATGAAAGCAAACCAACATCAAGGAGCACTGCTGAAATGAATCCCCTGCCACTCTAGGCATTTGCCTTTTGTCTTTTGCAGCTATTATGAGCATCTTCAGGAAGATAGCAAGAAGCAGGGGGAGGAGGGAAGAGTTCAAACATTTACCATAAGTCACTTGACAATTATAGGCCTCCAGGAGCTATAGGGAGCTATTGAAGCACTCTGCAGTCACAGCACAACTGGTTAGTGAGAGGAGAGTTTCGTTGTACAACTTACTGTGGCTTTGGAGTTTGAAGAAAAGCAGGTCAGGGCTTTACCTCCCTTACACCATGCTGAGTTTGGATTGGCTCCAATGAAGCAAGAAGTGCTGTGGGATGTCATATTAGCCGTGGATCCAAGCTCTGAAGCTGCACAGTGGCCTAACCACACTCAGCCCCTGTATTATTATTATTATTATTATTATTATTATTATTATTATTATTATTGCTTTCTTTTAAAGTCTTCATTTTCAAATTTAAATTAACGAGCCTGGCTCTTTGCTTTGATTCACACAAAATGAATGCTATATGACAGGCATGTCCAACTCCCAAGGAACTGTGATCTACTCCCAAAGTTTTTTTGGGTGGGAGGAAGACCCAAAGTTGTTGAGCTTTTTCTGGGGAGGCTTCACAAAGTTGTTGAGCTTTGTTTTGTTTTGTTTTGGCAATAGATCAGGATCACATGATCGACCAGGAACGACCAGAGACGCCCCACGATCGACCGGTAGATAGCGATCGACAGGTCGGACATGCCTGCTGTAGGAAGTCAAATTATTTTGTTTATATATAGGGGGTATTTTCTAGCCCTCATTTCTTAGGAATTAAGATTTCTAAGTCCATAGTCACAATGATTGGGAAGAGGAAAATCTACCCCTCTTGACTAAAACTCTTCCGAGACTTCCTGCTTCACTCATAGTTCATTTGGGTTAGTATAAACTAGATTTTGCCAATCAAGTGCCCTCCCAAATGCTTTGGATTGACTTTGGATTGGTAGTGGACTTGATGAGTACCAACAAACTGAAGGTAAGTTTCTTGGTGGGTGGTACCTTTGACTGGATGGATGGGAGTTTGCCTGCTCTTTTTTTTTTTATAAAATTTTTTATTGCGTTTCTTTCCATAGGTTAACAGATTAATTTGCATAGCAACATACAAGAAACATTTTTTTTTATATATGAAGAAAAATAGAAAAAAGAAGACACAAGTTAAATATCATCAAATTCACTTTCTTTTGGACCTCCTCGCATCCTCTCAACATTGCTTTCATTATTCTAACCAGTTCAGCAATTTATTATCTTGTTTCACATCTTATTGTACCTTTGAGTTTATTATGTTACCAATTTCAGAAATTTGTAGTTTGTTTTCAAGACTTTTAATAAACATAATATTTTGTTTCTAATTTATCTCGTTTTTTTCATCATTACTTACTTTGTCATTTACTTAGATAATTTGCGGAAGCGTGACGTTTCTTAATCGTACAAATCTTAACATTCAAACAACTTATAGTATTTTTGCAAATAGTCCTTAAATTTTTTCCAGTCTTCCTCCATTGTTTCTTCGCTCAGATCTCGGATTCTGCCAGTCATTTCTGCCAACTCCATGTAGTCCATCAGCTGCGTCTGCCAATCCTCCAGTGTGGGTAAATCTGGTGTCTTCCAGAACTTTGCAATAAGGATCCTTGCTGCTGTGGTTGCATACATAAACAAAGTTCTATCCTTCTTTGGCACCTTCCGGTCCACCATGCCCAGAAGAAAGGCCTCTGGTTTCTTAGAAAAGGTATATCTGAATACCTTTTTCAGCTCATTATGTATCATTTCCCAAAAGGCCTTTACTTTCGGGCATGTCCACCAGAGGTGAAAGAATGTCCCTTCTGCCTCCTTGCATTTCCAACACTTATTATCAGAAAGATGGTATATTTTAGCCAACTTGACTGGGGTCATGTACCACCAGTATACCATTTTCATAATGTTCTCTTTCAAGGCACTACATGCCGTGAATTTCATACCGGTGTTCCATAACCTTTCCCAGTCCTCAGACATAATGTTGTGTCCTACATCCTGTGCCCATTTTATCATAGCAGATTTAACTGTCTCATCCTGTGTGTTCCATTTAAGCAGCAAGTCATACATCCTCGAAAGTACCTTAGTCTTTGGTTCTAGTAACTCCGTCTCCAGTTTCGATTTCTCCAACTGAAAACCCACTTTTTTATCCATTTTAAATACCTCTTGAATTTGAGCATAATGTAACCAATCTCGCACCTTATTTTTTAGTTTGTCCTGGCTTTGGAGCTTCCAATTATCTCCAACTCTTTCAATCAATTCCCAATATTTTGGCCAGTAGGCCTCCATATTGGGCCTTTTTTTAGAAATCTTGGCTTCCACTGGTGATAACCACCTCGGGGTCTTGCTTTCTAATAAGTCGGGAGTTTGCCTGCTCTTGAGGGGGTTATACTCCCTATGAAGGAGCAGGTACTTAACTTGGGGGTACTTCTGTATCCTTTGATGTTGCTTGAAGCTCAGGTGGCCTGACCAGCCTTGAGTGCCTTCCATCAGCTTCAGCTGGACAGGGATAGTCTAACTACAGTAGTACCTTGGTTCTCAAATGCCTTGGTACTCAAACAACTTAGAACCCAAACATTGCAAACCCAGAAGTAAGTGTTCCAGTTTGCAAACTGTTTTTGGAAGCTGAACGTGCTCCGTTTTGAGTGTTACGCTTCCGATTTGAATGTTACACTTCCAGTTTGAGTGCCACACCTCCATTTTGAGTGTTATGCTGAGGTATGTTTGTTTTTGCTATTTATTTTGTGTGTGGTTTTTTTCGGATCTTTTTGTGTGTGTGACTATGTGGAACCCATTTCATCTACTGACTGATTGGTTGCGTGACTGCAGTACATTGTTTATTGCTTTCATTTTATGGAGCAATGGTCTCGTTAGATTGTAAAATTCATGTTAAATTGCTGTTTTAGGGGTTGTTTTTATAAGTCTGGAATTGGTTAATCCATTTTGCATTACTTTCTATGGGAAAACACTCCTTGGTTTTGGAACGCTTTCATTTTGGAACAGACGTCCGGAACGGATTAAGTTTGAGAACCAAGGTGCCACTGTACTGTTATCTATGATCTGGTAGTCTCTGGGTTAGATTACTGCAACATATTATATGTAGGGCTGCCTCTGAAGGATGTTTGTCATCGAATTTGGCAGCCAGGTTGTTCATCAGGACAAGACAGTTTGAGCATATTACACTGCACAGGTTGTCAATTAGTTTCCAGGCCCAATTCAAAGTGCTGGCTTTGACCTATAAAGCCTTCAATGGCTTAGGACAGCAACACCTCAAGGAGAGCCTCTCCCCATGTAAGCCAACCTAGACCTTGCAATCATCATCTGAGGCCCTTCTTCAATTGCCCCCTTCACAAGTACTAGTCCAGATGGCAACACGAGAACGAGCCTTTTGTTGAAGATTAAGTGGATAGACTGTTGTGAATCAGGAACCGATGGGCCCCAGCACTTTTGCTGTATAGTAATCATAATAATATAAGGCAATATTTGCAGTCTCATCTCTTCTTGAAGAAATGCTTTCCTTTTTTTTTAACACAGCAAGTTGTATTGCATAACTGACCTGGATAAATGTGTATGATAGTGCTTTATGAGGGTGAAGAATGCATAATTTTTTTATTGCTTCCCCCACCCTTTTCCACCCCAGCGTTAACTGCAGTCTTATGCAGTACTCAGTCAGTGCTGAATTACCCTGAATTCTGATTAATCAAAGAGGTCAACTTTCATTAGAAACTGCATAAAATCCAGTCCATTAAATTGTCCATTTTAGGCCTGTAATAATGGCTCACAGTTTTGATTATTTTAATTAGTGCACTTACTGCATTGTGCAGACAAGTGCTTATATTATTTTAAATGTTTTTTTTTAAAAAAAATTCTATACATTTATTCAGAAACTAGGTTATATAGAGAAATGGTCTAAGAGAAGATGACTTGCCTTATTGTTAATCTATAAACCATCAATGCTGCTATTCAAAGGTTTCTATAGAGATGACTTTTGGTTTATTATTATTTTATTTTTTAAAAAGTTAATTCCAACAAAAGTAGTTGAATAACAACACTCAAATACCCAGCACTCTCCCTTTTCTTTCTGACATTGGTGTCATCTTCTGTGACAGCCTTTGATCACAGATATCCATTTTATCTTTCATTAAATCACAGTGGCAGAGGAGATGCTTACTGCTCAGTGATATCAACTATTGTTTGAAAGTTACAGATGGTCCTGCCCAGGAGAGAAATTGTTATTTTCTTAAAGGAATCAAAGGACATTTCCTGATTCCTACAAACTAATTGTTAAGGTCAAGTGCATTCTTGACACAGAGACCTTTGCGGCAACTTTTACTCACATTTCAACGGTACACCATTCTATGAATTTCTGAAAGGTTAAATAAAAAGAAAATTAAACCTCAAAACAAACTGCTTTGCAATCTGGACTCAGGTTCCAGGGGACTACCTCCCCTGCATTACTCATGCAAAAAAAGAAATAAAGAAAAAAGGTTTAGTTTTAATTATGATACGGCAGGGATTGAAAGGGATCCCTTAATCATTGTTGATATTACATTACTCACACGGACAAACAATCTTTGTTTATATGAGTCGAAGAGCTGTGAGCTTAGATTCTATAAGGAGGGGAAGAAACAAAGAGGGTGTGGCAGACAGAAATTTGGCTACCCAGAAGGATTGAGCAGCACTTCTCACATGGCTGTGATTCAAAGGAATGATGCCTCTGAAATTCAGAAATACCCCAGTTAGAATTGTGCACTTTTGAACACGCCTGTATTCCCAACTGGGCACCTGTTCTCAAACAGATCTTCTCCAACTCAGATTGTCATTCATGCCATAGAAGAATGCCTCTCACTCACCCAGCTTCCTCATCTACTTCTTCTGCTGAGAGGTAGACTTCTTGGTCTCTCCCTCATTTTCCTCCCAGTGCTTACGACACTGATATGGTAGCACCTCAAATGTCAGGGACCCGAGAATACTTACATCCTTAGTATGGACATTACACCCTGTAAACTGCATGCCCCAGGGTTGCTGATGGACAGCTCAGTGTGGTGCTGGCAAGAGTGTGGTCCTGATAATGCCAAGGTTGCAGGTTTGATCCCTGAATGTTGCATGTTCCTGCAATGAAGAAATTGAACTAGATGATTCTCAAAGTGCCTTCCAACCTGACAATTCTATGATTCTATGTACCTAAAGTGACGTACTCTAAAGGCTAATCCTGTTCAGTCTGAGAGGCACAGAGACACATGGTCAATACTTCAGGGGCTACAGGTCAAAAATTGTAAATTGTGGGTGGGTCTTTGGAACTACAAAAAACGGGGGGGGGCTGGTTATGACCCACTGGCTTTACAGTGTGGTTTTAAGGGTTACTGAGCTAATGTATGTAAAGCACTTCAAAAACACAATATCACTGTGTTGTTGGTTCACTCATTTGTGGTTTAGTTATGCTTTTAAAACTGAGCCCTTAAGAGAGAGAGAGAGTTGTGCCCTTCATGTAAACCATGGGTAGGCAAACTAAGGGCCCGGGGGCCAGATCCGGCCCAATCACCTTCTAAATCTGGCCCACTGACGGTCTGGGAATCAGCGTGTTTTTACATGAGTAGAATGTGTCCTTTTATTTCAAACGCATCTCTGGGTTATTTGTGGGGCATAGGAATTTGTTCATTCCACCCACCCCACCCCCCAAAAAATATTCAAGGTCTGAGGGACAGTGGACCATCCCCCTGCTGGAAAAGTTTGCTGACCCCTGGTGTAAACATTACCAGAGTTCAAATGCTGGCAGCTGATCAAAACTTTTGATGTAGTGCATTGTACTTTTTTATAATGAAAGTGTACACTCTCTGCCACATATACTGCTGCTGTTGCTTTAGTTGTTGCAGGGTAAGGAACACACACCTGTCTCCCTGTTGTTTGTGGCAGTAGCTTTCTTACAGAAGATATCCAGCACATTCTCCCTTTTCACACTTTTGTTTCGGATTCACTGCATGTGCCAGGAATAACTACTCCCCTCCTGAATCAGTTGGTACCAAAACTAACGCTGCGCTGGGCAACTTTTAATTCATGTGCATTTTCTCACAGGATCACAAAAGGTCTCAGACCGAGGCCCCAGATTCTTGAGGAATCGAGAATTAAGGCAGGGTTAGTTCTGACAAAAGGGGTTAAGTGTGAGCAGGCTGACTGAAAATTATGAGCAAGTCCCCCATTGCACTTTTCTAAAAAATAATGACCATTTCTGGCTTGAAAATGGCTGAAGCATTTTGCTACGGCCGACAAATCCCAAGAGAGCCCCGAGGCATTCATTATCTTTCTCAGATAGAGCTCTTCATACCATGGCTAGTTTTCGCCCTATCTACCAGCACTGTACTAAGAAACACGATATATCCCAAATGTAAATACAGTGTAAACAATTTGGTCGAGAGGATAACAGATGGGATGTGGAATTACAGCTCGTTGGAAGAATGGAACCCCCCTTCCCAGGTTCCCCCCTTTGAATTGTTGGTTCCTTGATTTAAGGCCTCATGGGCCCTACACAGCTCATTAAGATTTAACAATATAATACCATGATTACTCAAGTAGCCTAGTCAGGCATGGAGGCTGGATCTGCTGTTACAGCGGGAGCACATTGGTTTAGAACAACTGGCACAGCAGGATTACCAAGAGGAAAAACAAAGCTGCAGAAACAGCCTCTGTTGCTACACAAGCTCTTTAAAGCACTCTCACCCATTGATTCTTTCCCTCATATTTTTTTTAAATGTGCATCCCCTTTTAAGGGGGAGAAATCTATCACTAAACACAGAATCATAATAGCTGCTTACCCAGTCTCAGGGTGGATGGCTGTTGCATACCCTGCACAATTTATCCAATGAAAATTGGGACATCATCATCTTCTATTATTATTATTATTATTATTATTATTATTATTATTATTATTATTATTATTATACTCCACCTATCTGACTGGGCAACTCAGCCACCCTAGGAAGCTTCCAACATATATATATATATATATATACATATATATATATATACATTAAACTTTTAAAAAACTTTCCTTTACAGTGCTGCCTTTAGATGACTTCTAAAGGTTGTATGTTACTTTTCTCCTTGGCTCAGGGGTGGCATAACACCATGCCCTCCAACATTTCTCTGATGAAAATGGGAACGTCCTACTGTACCCTCCAACATTTCTCCAATGAAAATATGGATGCCCTAAGTAAAAGTGGGACATTCAGAGAGCAAATCAGAAACTGGGGTGGCTCCTGTAAAATTTGGGACTGTCCCTGGAAAATAGGGACCCCTGGAAAATAGGGACACTTGCAGGGTCTGCTGTTGTGGCACCTGTTGCAGCAGGCTCTGTCCCCCCAGGAAGCAACACTGGGCTTTGGGGGAATCCCCTGGCCAGCTGTTTGGTTAGGTGGGCTTTCCCACCACCCAAGGTCAATCCGGCCTTGTTGGGTGGGCGCAGCTTGGGAGCAGACCAGAGTGGAGCAGGCTTCATTCCCTTCTGCCCCCCAGCCTATAAGGCCACCTGCATCTGACCCTTGGAGTCTCAGGTGGTGGATAAGGCATTGGGTGGAATCCTTTTAGTCTAACATCAGGTAAGGGGATGTAGTGGTACATTACCCCCACCAAGAAACAGTGTGATAATTGGATATCCTGTTAGATAGGGTCTAGTCAGAATTCTGTATCCAAAAGCCAAGGTTTGCAGCATAGGCCATAGGTCTTTTTTCAGTGGCTGGGGGGGAGGGGGCTCTCCTTGTAGATCTGTGTCTTGTGGAGGACATGTAATCCTAGGCTCAACACTGGCATGTATCAGCCGTCCACTAGGGGGCTTGGAAGGAGATGCAAATATAAAATGGAGAAGACCTGGCTTGCCAGTAGTACATGTGAAAATGATCTAGGGGTCTCAGCAGACAAAAATAGCTAATGCTATTCTAGGCTGCATCAACAGAAGCAGGGTTGTTGTTTTTTAGCCAGAACTCAGTTCTGGCACCTCTCAGGTGGGTGCCTTTGCCATTGTAAGAGAACAGGAAAGGCATTCATGGTGAGTTCAAACACCTCTTTTTCTAGAAAAATAGCACTGAACGGAAGTATAGTGTCCAGATCAAGGGACGGAATAGTTCTGCTCTATTCTGTGGTCTTGGTGAGACCACAATTGTAGTACAGTGGTACTACAGTGGTCAGGTTAAGGACTTAATTCATTCTGGAGGTCCGTTCTTAACCTCAAACTGTTCTTAACCTGAGGTACCACTTTAGCTAATGGGGCTTCCCGCTGCTGCCGGGCCGCTAGAGCACAATTTCTGTTCTCATCCTGAAGCAAAGTTCTTAACCCGAGGTACTATTTCTGGGTTAGTGGAGTATGTAACCTGAAGCGTCTGTAACCTGAGGTACCATTGTACTGTGTCCAGTTCTGGGTGCCACAATTTAAGAAGGACATTGGCAAGCTGGAATGTGTGCTGAGACCCAGTACCCATATGATAAAGGGTATGGAAATCAAGCCTTATGAGGGACGGTTGAGGAAGCTGGGTATGTTTAGCCTGGATATGAGAAAAGGGAGAGCAGGTACGATAGTCATCTTCAAATATCTAAAAGGGTGTCACATGGAAGGTGGAGCAAGCTTGTTTTCTCCTGTTCTGGAGAGTAGGACCTGAATGAATGGATTCAGGTGACAAGAAATGAGATTCTGACTAAACATCAGGAAGAACTGACAGAGCATTTGGCTGTGGAACAAACTCTTGTGGAAGGTAGTGGACTCTTCTCCCTTGAAGGTTTTCAGCAGAAGTTGGATGGCCATCTGTCATGTATGCTTTAGTTAAGATTCCTTCATTGCAAGGGGTTGGACCAGATGAACATCAGGGTCCCTTCCAACTGTGTAATTCCATGAACGAGAGCATTAACACTCAAACAGCTATCCCTTTTAGGGTTCTAGGGAAGCTCTAAGACATAGCACCCAAGTTTAGCACAGAGGAACACATTTATATATCTCTAGTTTCCAGTGTCAACCCAACTTTCACACACAACTCTCTCAATCCTTCCGGCTTATTGTTTTTCAGCTGTGAAAAGGGCCACCCATTTGCCTCTATGACAACCAAACAACTTCTCTGGATATGCTAAATTGTGGTACTTAACTAGCCAGCTAAAACCTTTACCTTGACAAAGGAACTTGTATGGCAAGCTTCCTCTTACACATTCTACCCTTACAGAAACAGGATCACAGGTTTGGATGGGACACAGGGTATCAGAATCCAGCTTATGGGCTTCTCATAGGCCTATGGTTGGCCAGTCTGTGAACAGGATGCTGGATTAGATAAACCTTTGATCAGATCCATTGGGGCTTTTCTTATGTTTTTGTGTTCTTAGTATATAGACATTTATGGTAAAGGTAAAGGTAAAGGGACCCCTGACCATTAGGTCCAGTCGTGACCGACTCTGGGGTTGCGGCGCTCATCTCGCTTTATTGACTGAGGAAGCCGGTGTACAGCTTCCGGGTCATGTGGCCAGCATGGCTAAGCTGCTTCTAGCGAACCAGAGCAGCACATGGAAACGTCATTTACCTTCCCACCGGAGCGGTACCTATTTATCTACTTGCACTTTGATGTGCTTTCGAACTGCTAGGTTGGCAGGAGCAGGGACCGAGCAATGGGAGCTTACCCTGTCACAGGGATTCGAACCGCTGACCTTCTGATCAGCAAGTCCTAGGCTCTGTGGTTTAACCCACAGCGCCACCCGTGTCCCTAGACATTTATGGTAGTTTTGGACAAATAAAAGCAACATTATAAGAGATTTCCTCCACTGGCAAAATCACAAAGAAAATTCAAGAGGGGCTAAACATTGTTTGATAAGATGAGCAATATTTTTTCACAGGGGTGACCATTAGTCACATCTTTAATGAAATTCAAGGATCAACACAGTTCAAGCTTTTGTATGTATGAATATAAAATTTAAAACAGTTCAGCATCATAATACACAGCTTTCAAACTGGTTCATTGTAAAAACAGAAGCTAGAGAGAAGAACAAACAAGCATGTTCACCATGAACCTTGGTAGAACAGTAATGTTTAGAGCAAATCCAGGAGTAAACTAGGTCTCAGTAACAGGTGTGGGTGTACACTATGTGCTAGGTAGAATCTGCACACTGCAAGAATCACAGAATTGTAGAGTTGGAAGGGACCACAAGAGTCATCTAGCCCAACCCCCTACAATGCAGGGATCTAAACTGAAGCATCCATGATAGAAGGCCATCCAACCTCTGCTTAAAAACCTCCAAGGAAGCAGAGTCAGCCACCTCTCATGGAAGAGAAATCACCTAACTCACGTAGGGTCGGAGTGTAGAAGAAATTTGAAAAGGGGTTCCTAGACTGGAGGTATTCCTCCCAGAAATCCAAAAGGAAAGGATGCAAGCTCCAAGGGGGAAAAGATAGACCTTTATTGAAATGCAAATTTGCATAGGGACAGCCTCCAAAATGAGAAAGAGGCTGCAAAGAATCACATCCAAAGCAATGTTTTTTCATACACTTCCAGATTTCTATTTACCAATCAAAGGATCACTGCAAACTTAATAGATGCAACCCAAAGTCATCATCCTGAATCAATCAAAATCATTTGGCTCTTCAGATCAGCCCACATCACGTGATTATATTTTTCAGTGTCTGTCTTTGACTTTCTTTGACTAATTTTCCTATTCATTAAATGTCTCCCAATATCCCCTTCCATCTGTCTACAAAACAATTGAAGATTAATCACAATTGCCATGTGTCAGGGGTTCAGGAGCAGAGGCACAGGAAAGGGAGGAAACAGAGAGCGAGGGGGAGGAATCCGAAGGAAATATGAGCGATGACAGCGGCCCGAGATCTCCGAGTCTTTCCAGTGAATCGGAAGATTCACAGAAAGGGGCGCCAGTGGTCAGAACAAGGGGGGCGCCTAGGGGGACACACCAGGAAGAAGGGACCAGAGGAGACTCAGAGAGCAGCAGTTGGAAATCGGGACCAGCTTCCCCACCAGAGCACAGTAGGGGGGAGGGGTCGCAGGCATCGGGAGCTGGCGGCTCGCCGCAAGCGGGAAGGCAGGAGTTAGGATTGGCCACACCTCCATCGGGGAGCGAGGAAACGGTTAAGAGGAAGGTCGAAGGCTGCGCGCGCGCGCCAAGTTCAAATGCACAGGAAGGCGGCACAGTAAGCAGTCCGGATAGGGAGCCAGGTCCTAAAGCCCGCCGCAAAGAGGGAGCAGAGTCCGGGGGGTCGGCGTCAGAAGAGTCCAGGAAGGAAGAGACCACGGGGGGTAGAGGGACCCAGAGGAGGAGGGAAAGACGGAAGAGGTGGAGTAAGGCTAGAGTATTAAGTTGGTGTACAGGAGGCGGAGACTCAGACGGAGCTTCGCCGGTCTAGCTTCTAAGACGTAGAGCTGCACGCTGCGGCTTGAAAATGGAACTTGTAACTCAATAAAGACTTTTGTACAGTAATACCGGCTAGCGTGGTCCTCTGTGAGCTGGGACCTGGAAGCAGCTCTGACACCATGCCTAGCCGATTCTCTTTTTATGCATACAGTGGCCTCAATAGATTCTAACAGTTTGTTCTTTTTGTTGTTCTAGAATAGATATTCACTGCTTACAGGACCTAAAAGTAGCTAGTTCTGTTCTGTGAAAAGTAGTCAGGCACAGGCCTTTTCAATTTAACTAGGAAATAGGCTGAAAAGAAAATGGAATCATCAGAATTATGCAGTTTTACAAAGTTATTATTTTCTCCAACAGAAGCATCTTACAAATCATTAACAGCTTTTGGATATAGTTAATGCAACAAATTGGTCCAAAACCATGCATTCTATTTAGACCCTCCTGTGCTATTTTTTAAGTTCTTCCAGGAGTCTTTAGCAGCTTTACTTGGGAATGAAGGCCCACGGAACTCCAAGATGCTTATATCTGAATAGGCAGGCATAGAAATGGGCCGTGAAAGGGCAATTGGGTTGCATCAACTACAGCAGCTACACCTCTGATCAAATGGGTTAATTAACCATGTTTGTAATCTGTCTAACATTACATTTTCATACATCACCTCCTAGCAAATAGAAGGGGAAGAAATGGAGGCAGTGAGAGATTTTACTTTCTTGGGCTCCATGATCACTGCAGATGGTGACAGCAGTCACGAAATTAGAAGACGCCTGCTTCTTGGGAGAAAAGCGATGACAAACCTAGACAGCATCTTAAAAAGCAGAGACATCACCTTGCCGACAAAGGGCTGTATAGTTAAAGCTATGGTTTTCCCAGTAGTGATGTATGGAAGTGAGAGCTGGACCATAATGAAGGCTGATTGCCAAAGAATTGATACTTTTGAGTTATGGTGCTGGAGGAAACTCTTGAGAGTCCCATGGCTAAGGTTACCAGATGTCCCCGTTTCCCAAGGACAGTCCCCAGATTTACAGCTTTCTCAGCATTCACATGTACATAGCAAACAATAAGTGACCCTGGATTCATTGAAAAAAAATCAAACCTATCCATTCTTAAGGAAATCAGCCCTGAGTGCTCACTGGAAGGACAGATCCTGAAGCTGAGGCTCCAATACTTTGGCCACCTCATGAGAAGAGGAGACTCCCTGATGTTGGGAAAGATTGAGGGCACCAGGAGAAGGGGACGACAGAGGATGAGATGGTTGGACAGTGTTCTTGAAGCTACCAACATGAGTTTGATCAAGCTGCGGGAGGCAGTGGAAGACAGGATTGCCTGGCATGATCTCCATGGGGTCATGAAGAGTTGGACACAACTAAACAACAGCATCCTTAGGCATACATACAAAATCTGAGAATCTATCTGTTCCTTTAGCAAATAATATGGGAAATGAGATATTTACAACAAGAACCAATTAAGATAATGGATACCAAGCCCCTTTGTCATTTCTGATTTATTTTTTGCATTTTTATGTTTTTTGTTCCTGTTTGTGTTTATCTTTTGTGTAAATAATTTCTTTTTTATAAAACAAAAAGGAAATAGGATACTCATCAAATGGAGATGGGTGGGAAACAGGAGGAATGGAATGTTTACATAGTACAGTGATTGGACTACAGCATCCACCATACTTGACCACTAGCCATTTTGTCTGGGGCTGATAGGAGTTGGAATCCAGTATCACCAAGAGGGCACCTGATTGGCTACTCCTGAAATGTCAATAAGCTACCAGATACAGCTGCACTCTGCTCAGGTAGGAGCTGAAGTCTAGCAGGATGCATTCAGTCACATAAGAAAATTATATGTAAATAAATGAGTGACAAAACTGAAGCATATAATTATTGCATATTTCAGTTTCTACTTTAATCAGTCGCACCCTTGGATTGCAATGCAGGCACTGCGAGTTGAGGTGTGAGCTATAAAAATGTTGAGAATGGAAATAAGCCCCAGGAAAGTGATAGTTGCTAGTGCAAGCGAGGTATAGAAAATAATGAAAGGCATAGGCAAAAAGTTTTGATATTATCCTTCTTTTAAGACCATGATGCCTGAAAAATTGTGGTAATCTAAATTCAAATCTCTTGCAGCAGATTATTAAAGCTTTTTTTATTCTGATTGTTCACTACATGATAAAAAGAACCACCATTTAAATGTTTAATCCAATACTAGGTTCTTTCTTTTTACATGTCTAGAGCCACTGACCATTCATCCGATATATTCAAGAATTGTAATTAAGAATAAATCTAGCAATTAATCGCAATTGACAATTCTTAATATTGTCAGCAATCTTGGTCTCACAACAGTGTATTAACATGTGCTTTTAAGGCAATAATCACGCTTCTGCTTCTACTGCCATGTATGAGATTTTGCAATTGACTCAGCTGTCCCCAAACACTTAATTAAAGTAACATTTCCTTTTAGCTCATTGTTGTAAGGTCTTACTTTCTCTCCCTGACACACACTTGTAGCTAAAATTCACTGTGTCTCTAAGGCAACCAGTGCTCATTTGATTCCCCTTGGTGACACAACCGCATTCTCAACTAGACTTTTCACTGAAACCCCATACATATTGTTGCATGCCACACCAATCTCTGAGCAGTGCAAGATCCCAGGGGTTCCAGGCATGTTCACCCAGGGTCCATGTTAGCAGAGACTGTGGTGTCTATATGGCATATGCTTTCTTTACACACATATACAACTTGAGCCTATGACTGAAGGGTTCACAGCATTAGCGCTTCAGTAGGGTCTTCCTTCCTTCATTGATTCACCCCTGGATTCAAACAGACATCAGCCATGAATTTGCCTTTCCTGACTGCCGTTTCTCCTTCATCTTCTGGCTCCCCTTGCTTCCCTAAACTCTGGCTTATGTTCTTCTCACTATCTCAAACCTGGAGGAGGAAGAGTCCCCATCCATTTGCCATCACACACAGAGTTCATTTGATCTTTTGGCTCATCATCCCAGGCTATTTCTTGGACACAGGAAGCTTAGCATTCTTCAATTGGCTCTTCACATATGCTGATTCCAGGAGATTTAGAAGTGTGTAGTACACAGCCTAATACACATGGTCTGGCTTAACACACACTAGTCTCTCAACCCAGTTGTAACACTCCAAGCATTGCTTAAATTCTAACAGCTACTGGACCCAGGTGTCTAGCACCCTGGGACACGGGTGGCACTGTGGTCTAAACCACTGAGCCTCTTGGGCTTGCTGAGCAGAAGGTTGGTGGTTTGAATCCCTGTGACTGGGTGAGCTCCCGTTGCTCTGTCCCAGCTCTTGCCAACCTAGCAGTTCAAAAGCACGCCAGTGCAAGTAGATAAATAAGTACCACTGCGGCGGGAAGGTCAGTGGTGTTTCTGTGCACTCTGGCTCTCATCATAGTCCTCTGTGCTCCAGAAGGGGTTTAGTCATGCTGGCCACATGACCCAGAAAGCTGTCTGTGGACAAACATCAGCTCCCTCAACGTGAAGAGAAAAGAGTGCTGCACCCCATAGTCTCCTCTGACTGGATTTAACCATCCAGGGTCCTTTACCTCCCCCCTTTTGTCTAGCACCCACAAACTCATAACAATATATACATTTACACGAAGTAAGACCCATTGAATTCAATGATGCATACTTCTGAGCAGGCACAAATATATTATCTGTAGAGCCTTATGTTATATAAATGGAACAGGATGTAATTTTAGAGAATTCTTGCCTCAGATATATTGAAATGTACATTTCATCTTTTAAATTCCCCATGTCAATCAGTATAGGTTTGAGTATCAGGTGGGGGAAAACTGTTGTTCAAATTTCAAACAGGTAATTGTGTGGTAAGTGGATATACTAAGTTTAATTCTGTACTCTTCTGATTTGGCATCCCAAGGGATCTCATGTTGTCCCCCATAGAATCATAGAATTGTTGAGTTGGAGGATACCCTGATAATCATGTCCATTCCCCTGCAATGCAGGGCTTTGCAGCTGTCCCATACAGGGATTGAACCTGCAACCTTGGTGTTATTAGCATCATGCTCTAACCAACCATGCTATTTGGGCTGCTGCTGTTTAACATCTACATGAAGCTGCTGAAGGGGCCATTCAGGAATTGGGAATGAAACGGTCGTTTTGCTGACAATTCGCAGCATACTGGGTGAGATTGCTGCTGCAAAAATTCTGAAAACCTTGAAGAGATGAGACAACAAGGAGTAAAGAATATAATCACATACTTGAAGTGTGTTGAATCCCTTTTGCAATAAATATTTAAGAGCAAGAAAAATATTCTCAGAATACATTTGCAACACTTTGAAATGCCAGTAATCTGGATTGTGGGTATATGGAGGATAGTGAATAATGATTGGTATTTCTTGCCTCTATAACTTTGTTCTATATTCTTCTCCATGTGGCCATTATTTAAGAATCTTTTGACACGAAATGAGAGATGTGTGAGGCTTTCTTTGCCACTGAGTCACATATATCTGGATGAGAAAGGACAAAACACGAGGCAAACACAGGGCAGCTCTTATAGGTCAGTAGCATAACCTGCCACACACTCAGTGCCTGAGCAAGTGGGGTGTCAGAGAGACCAGGGGTTCAAAGCTACACAAGTGCAATATTCAGATTGTTATTCATGTATCTGAAAATAAACGGCAGAATTCATACTTCAGCAACCCCTCTCACTTTCATTCGGCCCCTCCTGAATTCCACTCGAACAAGAAAAGCTTTTAAATTAATTCTAAAGGATTCTTATTAGTGTGTTGTTTGACCAGACTGAATGGGCACTTATGTGCATTTCCAGATACAGAAATCTTGGTGGGGTTGATTGGATACTTGTACCATATACTTGTGTTTCATGGTTTTACCAGTGTTCAAAAGAATGTAACAGTAAAGCACCACATGGAAGTTATGATCAGGAATGTACCTGAGCATGTAAAACAGGGTTAGGGAACCTCAGTTCCTGGAGCCAAATGCGGCCCCCAAAGCTTCCATGTCTGGACATTTGTACTCTTTCCCCAAATTCTTCTTCTTCATCATCTTTGGCGATCACTCGTAGCCAAGTAAGATTGTCTTCCATAAACACAGTTTTAACAATGAGACCTTAAGTGACTGTGGAGGCTAGTTCTGGAACCACACGTCCTGTTGGCATCTGGGAGTCGATAGGCCAGCTGGCTCAGCCCCAGCTGGAGCGTCTCCCTCTCAGTCTTCTCGCTGCGGAGATTCATCGACCTCTGGCTCCGACGTAAATCAGCGACTCAAGCTTGCTGACTTGAGCACACTTTACTTAGCAGAGTAAACTGCACAACAGAAGAGGCTTAAGGATGCAGATACATACTAAAACTACGGGTTTATTATACATAAATCAGGACAATGAAACATGTCTCTCCTTGCCATCTTCTCGGAGAGAGAGGCTAAACAAAAGCAATACAGTGGAAGTTCTGCTCACGGGACCCAGCAATCTGTGCTGGAATGTAAACAGACATGTGACATGTAACAATCCCACACATCTGCAACAAAAGGTGGAATGGAATCTCAACACGCCCTTCCACAGTGGGGACATTGGTTTCCAGGCAGGAGTTGATCACGGTGTGGATTTGCCAAGCATGCCTTCCTCTTAGAGTGTGCTGAGTTCAAGTGTCTTCCAAGCCCCTAACACCTATGGTAAAGGCTGTTCTCCAATTACAGCACTCGCAGGCCAGTGTTTCCCAGTGTCGGTGTTTATACTACATTTTTTAAAGATTTGCCTTGAGACAGTCTTTAAACCTCTTTTGCTGACCACCAGCATTATGCTTTCCATTTTTAAGTTCGGAATAGAGTAGTTGCTTTGGAAGACGATAATCAGGCATCCCCACAACATGACGCATCCAACGAAGTTGATGTTGAAGAATTATTGCTTCAACACTGGTGATCTTTGCTTCTTCCAGTACACTGATATTAGTTCACCTTTCTTCCCAAGTGATGTGTTAAATTTTTCAGAGACACAGCTGATGGAATCTTTTGAGGAGTTGGAGATGGCATTTATAAGTGGTCCATGTTTCACAAGCATACAGTAAGGTTGGTAGTACAATAGCTTTGTAAACAAGCATTTTTGTTTCCCTGCGAATGTCCTGGTCCTCAAACACTCTGCACTTCAATTGGGAGAAAGCCACACTCACAGAGCTCAGGCAATGCTGGATGTTGGCCCTTGTGGAAAGATAACTGCCTAAGTAGGAGAAGTGATCAACATTTTCCAACATTACACCATTGAGTTGGATTTGTGGCACTGCAGAGGGGTTATTTTGTACTTGTTGGTGCAGCACTTTGGTTTTTTGGCTATTGAGTGACAGGCCAAGCTTTTTCTAAGCTTCTGCAAAGATTTTTAGGATGGTTTGGAGGTCATCCTCTGAGTGTGCACACACTACGTTGTCATCAGCATACTGAAGTTCTATGACGGAAGTTACGGTAACCTTACTCTTTGCTTTCAGCCTGCTCAGATTGAAGAGATTTCCATCTGTTTGATATATGATTTCTACTCCAGTGGGGAGTTTCCCTTCGACAAAGTGTAGGATCATGGCAATGAAAATAATGAATAATAATAATTTATAATTTAATAATTTATTATAGAGTTGGGGCAATAACACAACCCTGTTTAACATCTGATCCCACTGTGAATGGTTCACCTTGAGAGCCATTGTTATCTGTGATTGTTGCTGTCATATTATCATGGAGGAGCCGAATGATGTTTACAAATTTATCTGGGCAGCCAATTTTCAGAAGACTAGTCCACAGGGCATTACGATTTACAGTGTCAAAAGCCTTACTTCCCCCAACCACACCCCCTCTCCCCAGGTCACACTGGTCCTGGGCTTTTCCAGACTTCTACTTGTTCCATATCTAGAAAGCACTGTTCCAAGCAGTTTTCCACTTGTCCTGTGCTTTCTAAGCACAGATCCAAGCAGTTTTCTCATTGTTCCACTGCTTTCCCCAGGAAAATCCATTGTTCAGTGCTGAATCAGAGCAAATCGCCCTTCCCAAGCTGATATGTGATCTGAAATGCAGCTATCCTTCAAAATTCACACTTCTCCGTTTTTGTGGGCTTCAATTGTCCAGCCCCCCACCCCAATATGTGTATTTTAGGGGAAAGTGCAAATAATGCACAAAATGCATTATATTAGGACAAATTTCTTGCAAAAAAAATTGTGTATATTGGGCAAAAATGCATTATAAATATTTGCATCAGAAAAAAATGTATATATTTTTTCTGTGGACCTCTTTTTTAAAAAAAATCTTCCAAACTAATGCAGAAATGGGGCTTACTGAACACTGGAAAGATGAAAAACTGATAGAAATTGAAATTGACAGATCCGTTCATCTATGCATACCTAGTCCTAGACCTAGGGTGCAGCTGCGGAAAGCACCCATACTAAAAGTCAAACAATCACAGCTTGAAATGTTGCAAGATGGATAGTACGAAAAATCCCTGGTATTCTTAGCACAGACAGAGTCTCCAAAAGTGCAAGTAAAGATGTTCAACATGAACCACAGAGGTATCCCCAGGGTCCTGTTTTACATTTGAACTGCACCTGAGAACCAGCAGTGGTTTGTTTGAATTCTAGTGTCTGGAAAATTTGACTTGAAGTTTGTACATTTTGTTAAGCTCTTGAGGTGTCCACATTTATCAGTCTCAGTGAATGCACAGATTGTGGTCTTTTTGCCACCTCTTCTCCATCCTAGTGTTAACCTTAATAAAATAAAAAAGGGTAAAGGACCCCTGGACAGTAAAGTCCATTCAAAGGTGACTATGGGGTGCAGCACACATCTCACTTCAGGCCGGGGGAGCCGGCGTTTGTCCACAGACAGCTTTCCGGGTCATGTGGTCAGTGTGACTAAACTGCTTCTGGCACAACGGAAAGCAGAGCGCACAAAAATGCTGTTTACCTTCCCGTCGCCATGGTCCCTATATATCTACTTGCACTGGTGTGCTTTCGAACTGCTAGGTTGGCAGAAGCTGGGACAGAGCCACAGGAGCTCACCCCATCGTGCAGATTCAAACCATTGACCTTCCAATCAGCAAGCCTAAGAGGCCCAGTGGTTTAGACCACAGCGCCACCTGCGTCCAACCTTATACCATTAAAACTGGAGAACCTGGTATCCAGATATTATTGATATCATTTACAAATAAATTTTAGGCACACACACTACCTCATCTCCCCTATGTTTTATGCCAATGGCCAGCAGAGAAAGCCATTAACTCAAGTGTGGCTTGTCAGAGTATGCAGACAATACATGGTAAGCCATTTGCTGTGGTTTCTTTAACATGGATGAATAGCTAAGTGGGAGAAGCTTCTGTACTAAGGACAGACAAATGAGTGTGTGGTATGCATCACTTTTGTATGTGTTCATTCATAACTTATTTTTTCCAAATAGCGACATGAATCAGTGATTATTATTATTATTATTATTATTATTATTATTATTATTATTATTTACTTGTTACACACCCATCTGACTGGGTTCTCCCAGCCACTTTGGGAGGCTTTCAACAGAATATAATGGAACACAATGAAACATCAGATATTAAAATCTTCCTGATACAGAGCTACCTTCAGATGTCTATGGAAAATCATATAACTGTTCATCTCTTTTACATTTGATGGAAGTGCTTCACAGGGTGAGTTTCACTACTGAGAAGGCCCTATGTCTAGTTTACTGTAACTTCACAGTGGGTAACCTCCAGAATTTGCATATATATATATATACACACACACACACACACACACACACACACACACACACACACACACCTCAAAGTACACCAGTCTAGAACTGTATTTTGAGATATTGAGTTGCACCAATGGGAAATGTAAGGTTGCCATACATGTGGGCAGAAATCGCTGAAATGTCCCCAGAAATCTGGAAAACCTTCGCTCCTCCCCCCAAATAAACCTCAACAACTTTTGTGTCCGGACTCTCACTTTCTGAAATATGATCCACATGTTAATCCAGGAGGTTTGAATCAGTTAATTGGCACTGGAATCTACAAAAATCCAATCCCTCAAGTGACCTGATCCTTTATAGCTTGAACCCGCACTGTTCAATGTAATGTGCATTAAGCAGCGATGTACAGGGTAGACTCATATCAATCCAGTACTTTCCTACAGTCATTGAGGAAGTTCTAAGGCAATCCAGTCCTGTTTAGGTGCTCCTATAAGGTGACGGTAAGCATAGGAGACGGCAGTGAAGATGAGGACCTTTTTGCCTGCTTCGATCATATAGAAGGCAACAGACTGAAGCAGGAATGCTTTTTGACCTTTTGAGGCTCCCAACAAATTTTAGAACCTGGGTTATACACAGATGCAAGTGTGCTTATCTCTGACACCCCCCCTCACATGTCTTGTTGAGATTCGTCTGTTTTGAGAGAGAATGGAGTGCACCTCTGGGGGTAAAGTCACATTGCTGTATAAGCAGCCTCCAAGGGACCTTTTGGGCAGTGTGTGTGGAGGTTCTGAGCTGCCCAGATAACTGGACCCTCCTCTCTGTTTTGCTCATATGAAAAGGAAAGCAGAGCAACACATTTGGGACCAGCTTGGCTGCAGGAGTTGCTGGAAGGAGGTGTACAAGGTGCCATCCAACCATCTTAGAGACTCCACTCTGAATTTGTGTAGGGTTTCCTGCTTAGCCCTTTCTTCTGCCAAAGATAACTCAATTAAGTAATGATTGAAGTGGGCCTCCCAGTGATACCGATCAAAAATTCTGTTTTCTGATTCATATAACGTCTATTCCATGAAGTGCCTCTGATCATAAGCTAAGAGAAAAGATGGTTCCTTTTACTGTCTGCACTACTCCAACTTTACAGGGTGTGTGTTTTTTTAATTATTCAAAATGCCCTCATCAATAATAAAGTGAAACTACAAGTTCCGCTGTACAACTGCACTGGAAACATTGAGGAAAACATGCAAAATTGATTCGCCAACTATTGCAAGGAACTTACTCATGAATGCATTTGTCATCGTCCCCCTGCACTACCAAAGTGAGAAAGCAGGGAAGGATGCAATTCATTAACTTGCCTTGAAACAAACAAAAACATGAAAAAAATTCCACCCACAAACCCAGCAACATCTGCTAAAATCATAAACCTCTGATGGCTAAAAACCAGCAAGGGAGATAAAGAATGAGATACATGCTTCACTCTGGAGTGTTTCTTACAAATATGAGGTCCAATAAGCGATACACTTGCAGAAGGGAATATAGCTCAAAGCATTACCTTTTCCACATACGCTGAATTAGAGATTCATTTAGGTAAAATGTTATTGTGCAAGCTCAGACAGCAAATGTGCTAAAGCATAATTGGATGTTACTCTGTCTCCCTGTTGATACAGGAGTTGGTGTTGCCTTCTCTCACCATAATTAATAAGTACACAAATGTAAGACACAAGGAGGAAAAAAACAACCACCTGGGCATCAGTAGTCCTTTTTGCAAATATGTTTTTTTTAAATAATAATAATAATAATGCCATAACTGAGATGGGTTTCTAAAAGAAGTCAACCAATTAGTGCCATCTATAAACAGATATATTAAACAGATGATTAGGCTTTCTAGCTATGCTAAATAATTAGAAGGACAGTTTTTGAACGTATATTAGAGAAACAAGCAAGTTGAGCTGAACTGCATGCCAACTGGAGCAACTTACTGACATTGATTTCTCCTCTCCAGTCTCATTTGATTCACTTGTGGCAGATGGAGGAAGGTACACTTGGATGGAATGACAGAAAATTGGGGTCAAAACAGGGGTGTGTGGGGGGGTGTAGCTCCATGCATCTGTTATCAAGGAGAATGGAATTTTGGAGGAAAGGAGGGTGGAAGTCAATGTGTGGAGAAAGGGAGTGCAGTTAAAATGATAAGGAGAAAACTGTGGTGAAGAAGAGACTCATGAAGCTGGAAAAAGGTAAGAGAAAAAGCGAGTGAGTAGACTTACATAGGTGGAAGCTGCGCTCTGACACTGGAAGCTGACAGACGGTTTAGGGCAGGGGTCAGCAAACTTTTTCAGCAGGGGACCAGTCCACTGTCCCTCAGACCTTGGGGGGGGGGGGGCGGACTATATTTTGGAAAGAAAAAAAATAATGAATTCCAATGCCCCACAAATAACCCAGAGATGCATTTTAAATAAAAGCACACATTCTAACTCATGTAAAAACATCAGGCAGGCCCCACAAATAACCCAGAGATGCATTTTAAATAAAAGGACACATTCTACTCATGTAAAAACACGCTGATTCCTGGATCGTCTGCAGGCCGGATTTAGAAGATGATTGGGCCGGATCCACCCCCCGGGCCTTAGTTTCCCTACCTAGGGTCTAGGGCTCTCCAAATGTTGCTGGACTCCAATTCTCATCATCCCTGAACATCCGTCCCATACTTGCTGGGACCTCTGGGAGTTGGAGGGAAAGCTATAGATTCTCTATCCCTGGGTGAGAGACTGAGCAGGACTACAGCCCGTGATGTGAAAGACAGAATGGTTATGAGGAGCAGGAGAACACACTGTCTGCAATACAGATTATCATTGCAGGAGCACTACATTTTTACAGCATCTGGGTAAAACTGTAATGTTAAGCTGCACTAGTTTATCACATGGTATAGGCATATAGGCTTACGAAATTCCTTGTATTTCAGGTGAGTCAGCTGAGTTGCACTTGACTCCTAAAATGAGAAATTGGGGGGTAGGGATAGGTTTGACGGTTTATAGAGAAGTACATGGAAATAAACACCAATGATTTCAATGTGTCTTCCGTTCCATCCTAGAATAAAGCTTTAAGCATTTCACCTAACTTGTAGAAAGCATCCCTTATATTAAAAGTAAGCACCAACTACGTATATCCAATATTGGACCCTGTTCAAATGAAGCATAAAAATGGATTGCAGGGTTTAATTAGGACTGAGCTGTGTGTTATTTCTATTTATATTCAACAATGTCAGCTAGCCATGGGCCAGATAGTTGGCTATGCTTTGTCCACCCCTCACATTGCAAAAAGAACATGAATAATCCATAGCTCCATAAAAGAAAGAGCAGGAGACGGAAGGAAGATTTCTGACCTCCGGCGAGTGTCTTTATCCATTTATATTCCTCCCAAACACCATGTTGGAGTCAAGGGAACTTTTCCTATGCTTTGTATTTCTTGCCCAGTTTTCTTAGACCCCCTTAATTCTCTCTTCACTGTGTTCTGGTGGCATTTGGTCCCCTGCTTGCTGAACTTTAAAGCTTTCAAAATCAGGGCTTTGCTTTCAGCACTGGAAAAGATGGGAAAGGAGTCCAGAAGATTCATGTGCTCTCCTCCATCCTGTGCAAAAATGTAACAGTGGAAGCCATACCACATTATTTTCACTCACAAAGGACTGAACAATGTCCTCTTAATTATTAGTTACAGTGGTGCCTCGCAAGACGAAATTAATCCGTTCTGCGAGTTTTTTCGTCTTGCGAATTTTTCGTCTTGCGAAGCACGGTCAAGTCGCAACTGCACCTCTTCAAGCGGTTTTAAGAAAAAGGAAACAAACTTGCAAGACGTTTTCGTCTTGCGAAGCAAGCCCATAGGGAAATTCGTCTTGCGAAGCAACTCAAAAAACGAAAAACTCTTTCGTCTTGCGAGTTTTTTGTCTTCCGAGGCATTTGTCTTGCGAGGTACCACTGTACTAATATATCTTGTGTTAGCAATGGCCAAAGTTATTTAACGTTTTCAGGAAGGTTCTGAGTAGTGTTTCTCATTGTATAAACTCTCTCTTTTTGCCCCACTTGAGAAAGTGTTTACATGTTTATTTACATCTCTCTGAACTCATTTTATTTGACTCCAGTGAAATCACTAAGTAGCCAAATCTGATGGGTTATGTAGAATCATGGCATCACCCTGTTAATGTAAGATAGATAGATAGATAGATAGATAGATAGATAGATAGATAGATAGATGATACAGTGGTATCTCTGGTTACGAACTTATTTCATTCCAGAGGTCTGTTTTTAACCTGAGGTACCACTTTAGCTAATGCCCCCCCCCCCGCTACCACCGCACTGCTGGTGCACAATTTCTGTTCTCATCCTGTGGTAACGTTCTTAACTCGAGGTACAACTTCCGGGTTAGCAGAGTCTGTAACCAAAAGTGTTTGTAACCCAAGGTGTTTGTAACCCGAAGTATCACTGTATATATAAGCACATTCATTTGGAGTGCTGTTTAAAAGCTGGAAAAAATGCTCAACAAAAAATATCACAGCTTTAGGTTGGGATAAAGCAGTAAGAACGGAAATGCAGCTATGTCAAAAACCACATTCAATTTATCAAACCTGTTCCCAAAGTTCTCTTTTAATTATTTATATGCTAAGGAAATAAAAACTTTCCCCACACTTTCTTTATAGTGACGTTAATCTAACGAGGTGATAAAAGCAGGGTGCTTGGTTGGTGTCTGATTTTAAAATGAGAAGTCACCATGCAATTAAGTACCAAAACTTGCATTGACTGACAACTGCTGGTGTGGTATCTTGACCAGATATGGAGACCAAGGTTAGAGTAAAAGCCCTATAACAGATATTACTTCTACAGCTTTTCCAATCCGTATGTCTGCGCTAAATGTGGCAAAAAGTTCTGGAGCATGAGGCTGATATAAAACACAGGATTTCTCCTCTGTCTGTACGGCATAAAACGGAGCATTTCACCCTGTTAATGGTATGATCCCTATTTGACTGATTTAATTTTCATGATTAAATCAGAAAGAAGAAATAAAGAGTTTCCAGTAGAGGTGCCACTGGAAATGGTGTGGTGCCAAAGTAGAGGCAGCTAGAGGAAGCAACGGCATGTAACAAGATCAAATTTGCACAAGGTGTTTGGCGGAAAACTTTCTCTCCTCCCCTTAAAATTTGAATAGAAGTCCAATCTAACATGAGAATGGTCAGCTGCCTGTGAAAAATGCAAGGCTGCTCAATTTTTTTAAGGAGAAAAAAGTGACAGAAGATAATTTTTGGTCCAATATGCACTTTTTGCAAAGCATATAATACATTCCCATATGTATTTTCCCACTAATAAATGTGTTTTCCTTGCACACCTCACCCTTTAGATGAATTTTTGTACATATTACTTGGCTCAGGAACTGCAATGCAAAATTCAGGGGGGAAATGCAAATCTCAAAGGATGGCTGTGTTTGGGTCCATATCTTTTTTTGAATTGTGTCTTTTAATTTGAGCTGAATGTGAATTCCAGCTTTAAATGTGAAGTTTCTCCTCCATCTCTATGTTGAAGCGATAGCCTTCTGAAAATGTATCAAATTTGCTTAACAAAAAACCTTCTTTGGTTTAATTTGTTGTCTTAAGGACTTCTGTGCTATAAAATGCCAGGAAATTCCCTCTGTTAATGGTCACACCATTAACAGACCTGCGATTTAGGCAATACAAAAATGGTATGGTATCCTATGTTGTGGTTAGTTCAATATGAATGACTGTCAATGACAGAGGAGTAAACCCAGATTTGTCTCATTCATGGAACAGATGCATGGAGGCTCTGCAACTGAAGCTGTCATGCAATGAAGCTGAATTTTCCTGTTAGTGGCAATCTTCTAAGAGGCTATGGGAGAAGAAGCATGCTCTTAGATGTTCTAGGGTAAAGCCATTTAGTGTTCCACAGTTCAAAAGTGCAGAAGTGAATTGTGCTTACAAGACACTCCAGAACTAGTGCTGATGTTGGAATACTGGTGCTCATAGATCTCACCCTTGTTATCAGGCTGGCTACCATGCCAGTTGAAACACCAATACAGTCACCAAGAGGAGACCCACACAAAGTGCATGACAGGCTCCATAAAGAAGTGCTGCCATCGCCACTGCTGCCCAGGACTGACCTGCTGGGAGCCTGAAGGGCACTGCCTTGCTGGGCAGAGAGGGCTCTGTTTTTGTTTTGTTTTTCTATATTGATTTTAGTTTCTATCTATCTCATTTTAAATTGTGACTGATATTAATGCTGGATTCTTAGTTTTAGATTTTATGATTTATGTGGAAATTGTTTTCCATTTGGTTGGGTACTTTTTGATGTGTGGCGCTGTGGTCTAAACCACTGAGCCTAGGGCTTGCCAATCGGAAGGTCAGCGGTTCGAATCTCCACAACAGGGTGAGCTCCCGTTGCTCAGTCCCAGCTCCTGCCAACCTAGCAGCTCGAAAGGACATCAAAGTGAAAGCAGATAAATAGGTACCGCTCCGGTGGGAAGGTAAACGGTGTTTCCGTGCGCTGTTCTGGTTTTGCCAGAAGCAGCTTAGTCATGCTGGCCACATGACCCAGAAAAACTGTCTGTGGACAAACGCCGGCTCCCTCGGCCAGTAAAACGAGATGAACGACTCCAGAGTCGTTCGCTACTGGACTTAACTGTCATGGGTCCTTTATGTTTACCTTTTTATTTATTGTTTATGACTTTTGTTATGTTGGTAATTATGTAAATCTTGTCATGCTGTAAGCCACCTTGAACATTTTTTTAACTATGGAAAGGTGCCATACATATAAAATGATTATAATGATGATGATTATGGCAATCTACCTCCCAGCATGAGGGATGGTTGCTGTGCCTGCGATGGATACAAAGAGAACTACTCTTCAGTTCTGTGGATCTTAAAATATAAAAGGCAAATATGGAGTTTTTGTGGGGTCACGGAACATTAACTCTGTTCCCCATCAATTGCAGAACTTAAATGGATAGTTTTAATTACATCTAAATATGCTGCGTAAAATACATGCCTCAGAAAGTAGCCTGGAAGCCTTTTAGCAGATTTGATTTATTTTTACTTAAAGACTCACAGTTTTATCTCTGCATGAAGTGAAGGAATCCTTCTGTTAGAAAGGGGAATATAGCCTGCTTGAACCGTTCATTTCTACCCCAAATGCAGCAAAAATAGATCATTTGTGGCCACACAATGGGTGTCTGATTTGTCAAACAGGAGTAAATACAAATGACAAATTGGGAGCTGTGCTCATAATAATTTTTTTTTATTATTATTTTGAAGCATACATCTCATATCTGTCACTTTTAATATCCCTGTCAGTAATTATGAAAGCCCTCAAGGCTGTTTGTTCGACTCCACACGATTTGCTTTCAATGATAATAGCCTGCAGGGATATACATATATTGTTCTTGAAAGGTAATAATTAGTTTTGCATAGTCACATACCACATACTGTACAAGGGTGCCTCGTTCATGAAAAAAAGATTTTTAAGAAATGAAAGTGGGAACCTAATGAATTCTTTTTTCCCCTTCTAATGTTGCTTTTGAAGAAAACATTTAGCTTGAGTACAAATGCCTATTCAGAGCTTGAAAAATGTTTAAAATGTCATTAATTTTTTATTGAACACTTCCTTATGCTTTAAATTACATCTGGCAAATCTATAATGCATTAGATGGAGAACATTTTATGCATGGCTATACAAGAGATGAAAGAATATTTGTTAGATGTAGGAGATGGTGCAGAGGTAGTTGTGGAGACCTATTTTTCTTCTTCATTTAAGCATTCACCCTGTGAAGGAACACAGAAAACTGCACCCACAACATACTCCACAAAGTGGGAATTACAATATAATTCCCACTAGAAGAACCCAGATGTTTCAGCCATCTTTCTGAAATTCTCTTTGCAGCCTGAAAACCCATCAGTTGTTTATGCTAAGGAGGAACTTTTAAATTCATCTCAGGTTTCACTGTAGGTGACATTTGGTGGAACTTCAGTCTGCAAGTGTGTCCTCTGCATGGGACAATTTTTTCACCATTTGTGGAGACTCACCATCTAGTGCCAAAGAGCTTGTTACTTCCACTTCACTTTTCCTCGGACATGGCACTAGAATGGCTGTAAAAACGAAATGGAAAGCTTCTGCTTTGAAGCAAACCAGAGTTCCTTGTTACGTCCAATCCTGGTTACTTTAACTTATGCTTAGTTCAAAAATAGGAGCAAAAGTAATTGCCTTGTCATTTTTTACCTCTGGCCGTACCCTTCTCTGACATGTGTCCATCAAAAAGTTATCCATGAGGAAATGTAGACTTTGGATGGAAAAATGTTTCTGCACCTGGTTTAAAATGCTCACAGTTCCCCTGAGCTTGGACATAACAAGGAACTTACTCCAACATTGCACCTCATGAAACTTTCTATGACCTTAGTGAGAGGCAGAGGAAGTGAATGTGCCTTTCTATAACAGTCCAAGGTAGTGTACTGTTGCTTCCTATTGGTTTTATGTACAAAGTCTTTCCATGCCTTTATATTCTGATTTTCTCTGCCACCTACACAACTTTTGACCCAAGTGGCATAGAGCTGGAGAGATTGGGAAAGCTTCACCATCTCATCAGTTTGTAGTCACAAGCACGGGAGTGGGTACAGCATAAAAGCCGGCAACTTGAACCATCAGCCTATTATTTATTTAGAATCCCCATACCATAATAAACAAATTGGAGGATGAGGTGGAATGCTTTCTGGTTTCTTCTCAAGTCTAAGGTGCACAATTGAGACTTTAATACGTACTTGTTCCAATAATGCTTTCCCAGCTACTATATAAACCATTAAGCTTCATTACAATGTTAAGACAATTACATTGTTTGGGTTTGCGATGAAGCTGGATAAAGTCCATGAAATGTACAGATGTAGGAGGCTGTGCTGTGTTGCTAACAACTTCACAAACGAGGTGCACAGATGTCTTGTGCATCTTAAATTATGATTATTGGCCATTTTATTTTGCTATGCACTTCAGCGGGCAATCTGAGAAATGCGGTTAATTACTTTATGAGATTGTTACATACTTGAATCACAAGAGTAGAAAAATACTTCATTACAAAAAATAAAATAAAAGAACCAGCTATATCAAATAATATAATGTTCAATGCCACCACCACCCACTTCTTAACTAATTTGTATCATTATGATGAAACAAATATACTAAAGCTCGGCTCTCTCTATAAAAAACAAAACAAAACAAAAAGTGCAGCTGTATGAATTTCCTGAAAAAAATAGAGCGAGGCAGAGCGTAAATTAGTGCCTTTACATTGACAGCTTGAGGTCTCTTCACACTTCATATCGTTAGTTATGTGCGTTTTAGAAAAAGGAGAGTGTAAATATGGCAAGAAGGTGTTCAAAAACATATGGTGAGTAGCAAACCTGGGCTTTTTGCTGAATAACATGTACAGATGACTATGTGAAGGAAATACAGGAGTTTGTGGGATCTTGTCAGTAGTGGCACCATTGAATGTGCTTCTGAAAATGACCACATATGATTATTTATCAGGAGCGCCATTACTTCTAATTAGTTTAAGTTATAAGAAAGTAAGTACTATAAGTATCATTAATGCATACTGGTTTTAATCGCTTAATTTTAACCTGATCAAGAGAAGGCATTTGAACCTTTGTTCAAATCCTTTCTACCATGAAACCTGAAGTCATACCTGAATTGGAAAACAGCCGTAAAGATTAAGGCTCATTGCTATTTTTCCATAAAAGTAGGTGTCGGAACTCACCATGAACACCTCCCTTGTTCTCTTATAATGTCAATGGTGACCACCTGAGAGGTGCCAGAACTGAGTTCTGGTGAGTTTGGGGTGAAGTTGTTAGAGATATGTGAACATTCCTTCTGATGCTCACAACCTCAAAGGGCTCCTCAAGCACTTACAAAGAGTACACAGTGTGACATATTCTTCACACACACACACTTAACATATGCAAGGGGGAAAGGGGGAACGGTCCCACTCGTTCTGACCTATATGTCATTATGGTTTCTGCTCTCCCATCACCTAATGAGTTGTGGGGTGGATATCTGTGGTGGGGAGTCTGCTCTACTCAAGTAGGCTCTCTGTACAATCCTGGCTTAGAGAGCAATCCAAACCCACCATCTAATAGGATGGGTGAGCTAAGAGCCAGTGGATCATTAGCTGACATATTTAGCCTACAGCTAAGCCTAGAATCCAGTGTTTTTTTATATATATTAAAAAAAATGTTTAGGGGTTCTCTCATCTTCCTACTCATTTTGAAATACTGCCCCTCAATGAGGCCAAACTTAGATTCACAAAATGTTTAGGGGTATGCATATCCTTGCATTCCACCCCCCGAAAAAAGCACTGCTAAAATCACATGTTATCTGGAACAATAGCAAACTCTTGCCTTGTTTACTCCAACCTCCCCTTTGGTCCCTCTTCCTCTGCTCTTCTCTCCTGCCACAAATTTTAGAATTGTGTTCTGTAAAGTGCCATGCATACTGGGGACAGAAAATTCCTGTGAATACTCATGGGTGGGGTACAGGGTTTTTGTCCCACTTATGTATCTGACTCCTGAAGTGGCTGACAATTTTCACAAGTGTCCTTCCTTCCATTAGGCAAATCATGTTGTCTGTGACCGGGACTTTGCAGCCTTCCCAGAGTGCCCAGTTAAGACCCTGAGGAAACATCATGAGATACCAGTAACTTCTCCTATGGAGCTTTTTCAGATCCGGAGGCATAGCCATCCAGAGAGGCTCAGTGGCAGGATGTAGTATAATAATAATAATAATAATAATAATAATAATAATAATAATAATAATAATAATAATAATAATTATTTATTCATACCCCGCCCATCCGTCTGGGTTTCCAAAGTCACTCTGGGCGGCTTCCTACAAAAATACATTAAAGCATCAGTCATTAAAAACTTCCCTAAACAGGGCTGCCTTCAGATGTCTCCTAAACATCAGGTAGTTGTTTATTTCTTTGACATCTGATGGGAAGACGCCACTACCAAGAAGGCCCTCTGCCTGGTTCCTTGTAACTTCACTTCTCACAGTGAGGGAACCACCAGAAGGCCTTTGGCACTGAACCTCAGTGTCTGGGTTGAACGATGGGGATGGAGATGCTCCTTCAGGTATACTGGGCCAAGGCCATTTAGGCCCATTTAGGCCCACAATTTGAATTGTGCTCCAAAATGTATTGGGAGTCAATGCAGGTTTTTCAAGACCGGTGTTATGTGGTCTCGGCGGCCGCTCCCAGCCACCAGTCTAGCTGCCACATTCTGCATTAGTTGTACCCACCTTCATAGGATAAATATTAACACACATAGGTGCCAACTCCTAGGGGTTGAGGTCCCTTTGCCCCCCCCATAAAATATTTGAGGCGGCTGAACCTCCGCAAAGTTGATGAGCATTTCCATTCAAATAGTATGTGTGTGCTGTGTCTTGTTGTTGATTATGTGGGGCAGGGGCTTACCTGCCCCCCCCAATATTTTATTCAAGTTGGCACCCCTTTTTACACAAAAAAAGCCTATACACCCTGCCCTTGCATGCTACCACCCTTGGTCACCTCACAATAAGATACGCTCAAAATACCATTTCGCCCAAATTCTCAATGAGACAGAAAAATGGAAGCTTCTTCAACAGGGGGGTGGGGGGTGGGAAGAACTTTCACAAAACTGGAGGGCAGATTTTGGCATGGCAAAAATTATGCGTTCTTCATGACCATCTAATCAAAGGGATAATGCAGCCTGTTAGCTGAGCACAGATTAATGCAGTATTCAAATAGTGCCTTCTTCCGGTGCTTCTAGGGCACTATAGCTCTTAATGTATCTTCCTAAGAACATCTGCAGCTTGAAATCCCACAGTCTAGCCCATGTTTCTCTGAAACAGATATCAATTAGTGTTTCTACTTCTTCTGTTATGGGAATATTGAATTGCTGCTTTTCTCCACTTGTTTGAGCATCTGGGAAATCACCATGACAACCAGTGCATGCCAGGTGTCTGTTTAGAAAGCACTCCCTTCCTTCAGCCTTCCTCAGTAAAATTCATTACCTTAATTGCCAAGCTAATACTGAAGCAAAACGAGGCTGAGCATAAAGATTAAAAAGACATACTTCTTGATTAAAATCTTCATAACCCAAAATCTGTATAATCTGTAAACTACACCAAATATATAAATCAGTTTAAGCCTGGAAGAAGCCCATTAATATGCACGAATATATATATATTTAACACTCTCAAAATTACCACTCCTGTTAAATAAAGCGAAAACAGAAAATGAGGAATACTACATTCTTTCAAAAAATGTTGAAACTACGACTTGAGGGTAGAATTAGATTTTTTTTTTTTAAAGGAAACAGTGCGCCAGAGCATTCAATATATAGATAACCCCAAGAGGCAGATAGATTCACAGGAAAGTGTTGGAAGATTGTACAAGATCGGTACGAACGATGTGAAGAAATTGCTGCAGCATGGGCAAAAGGTCAAACTTGACCTCAGCCATTATGATTGTCTCCTCAGCCAAGTATTGCAAACTGCTGCTGCAAAATGAAACAGCTAAGTGAAGTGAGAAGGCTTTGATTGTGACTTCAACAGCCGAGTGTTTATTACTAGACCCCCCCCCCCAATGTCTGGGTTGATGGCCTCTTTGTTTCTGGGCCCATTTCAAAATGCTACCATTGATCTTCAAACCCCTAGCATAACCACATGGAGGTGTACTTGCAGGAACACCCTTCCCCCGGCCATAGAGTCTGCCATGTGCATTTAGATCGCATTAGGATTTTTCTGGGTGCCTCCACCATCATAAATGGGGTTGATGGTTGTAAGATCTAGTGAAACAATGGGGTACCTCTGTTCCATCAGGTTTCCTCACTGGTTGTGATTACCAGTGTTTGCAAAGTCTTTGCTCACATTATTTGGATTTCAAACTGCATGGATAAAGGAATATGGACCACCTGTTGGCATTGTGGTATCAGGTTAGTGACAAATGAGAATCCCTGTCAAAGTTTGACAATTGGGGTGGGGGAAATAAAGATACACCCTATTAGACAGATCCAGCTCCCCACCCCTTATAATCTACTTTATATTTTGGAAAGAGGTTTTTCTGTCCATATGTATATTTAGATGTCACTCGATACATTGCCTTGGCACAAGGGTTTCTGAGGGGAGGTTGGTACTCTTTGTTGACATTTGGATGTCAGGATGTCAGGGGCTGGGCAGAGGAGAAGTGGTGGAGACCGCCTCCCCATCCTGACCCTTCCAGGGAGGAGGAAGAGGAAGACAGTATAGATTTACAACAGGGGGTTGAGGGAGGTCACAGATCAGAGGCAGATGAGGGGGAATTCTGGGAAATCATGGGAGAGCCAGAGCATCTGGCTGACATGTTGTCGCTAGAAAGCATCCCAGACCCACCATCTCCCAGAACCTAGCAAGTCTTAAAAGTAGGAGAGCAAAGAGCTCTAAGACAGAGGGCACATAGCAGCACCCCATAGCAGAAGAGGTGATGAGGTTGACGAATGAGGATGTGGGAGATCCGGGTGGTGGAGATTCACTCAGGTCAACACCATTATCCAAGAGACTGGTTCTATAGTCTCTCTCTGTAAAGTCTGAAATAAAAAAAGGACTGTATGAAACTTGTCCTTGTCTTTATACTTTCCTGGGCAACTAGCTGGGATCCAGGGCAGCACCCTGACAGCAGGGAGCAATAGCCATTCAAAGTACATACCTTCCAACTTTTCTTGAGAAAGGAAATGTGGTCGTATGAATCCATCCCAAAGTTACACATAAAGTTGATTATTTGATGAGTATAGGTTTGTGAATGTATATCTATTGGCCTCAATTTGATGGGTTACAAACTGGCAAACTAATCTAAAACTTTTCCTCAATAGTAAAAGGTAATATATTCCCCAAATAAAACTATTCACCACCTATTATGGAGATCCATCTTGACAGGGCTAAGATGCAGACTGACTGTTAACTGCTTTTGGCTTTCCCAAGACTTAAAGCATATCCTCTTTGTGACATCACACATGACATCAGAATGGCATATTTGCATCCAACCTAGACTATCTCCATGCCAACAACAATGGCCAGTAATTTTTGACTGTCAGAAACCTTTCCTTGTCTTTAAACTTTCCTGGACAACCAGCCAGGAGCCGCTGACAGCATCCTGACAGAGACGCTATATTGAATCAAGATGGCAGATGAAAATGTGACTTCAACCACTTTGGGGCATAGGTCTAGCCATTTCCTGAGATGTTTTCACCAGAGCTGGAATGAGGGTTTCTGGAGTGGAGACGGTGGTCTTCATTGCTGTTTAGATGCCAGGTACCATTCTGAATCAAGATGGTGAAGCAAAACATAACTTTAGCATGACTTTTCCTGTTTATTCTCATAAGCATGAGGGTTTCTTAGGCAGAGGCAGCAATCTTTGTCAATGTTTGGATTCCAGGCATGTTTTGTGGACCAACACATGACTTTTCGCATGACAGGTCCAAACACAGAAATTACACTTTCCATTAAAAAAACCACATTTTTCAGTTTCTAACCTTGCTGGTGCCTTCTCAGTAGTGGTACACAGTTCTTTTTTTCTGTGGGTACGTGGGGTACACATACCCCTAAACATTTTGTGAATCTAAGTTTGGCCTCATTGAGGAGCAGTATTTCAATATGAGCAGGAAAATGAGAGAACCCCGAAACATTTTTCTTAGAAGAAGAAAAAGCACTAGTGGTACACCAGCTGTGGAAATCGGTTGGCTAAGATTTTCCTCACCATATTTCTGCTGGCATCTAGGATGCATATGGATATATACGGTTTTATTCAAAGTTTGCTTTCTTATTTGAGGTATTTATAGTCTGTACCCCATAGTCACCTTTGACTGGACTTAACCGTCCAGGGGACCTTGACCTTTACATTTTACGTTCTTCACTCAAGAGTCCCAGGGTGGGAAACAAAAACATTTTAATCACAAGTCAGAATGAAAAAAAAATAATAATCAGCTAATGCATTTAACCTGGAGAAATGATGGCTTAGCAGTGCACGTCTCCTCACAATTCCTTGCAACAATGTTATGTCTAGAGCACAGTTGGGAAAAGAAAATGGTAGCTGGATCATTGAAAGAGGAGGTCTGATCCTGCTACCTGGAGTAGCAACAAAATAAAGTGTATATATATATATATATATATATATATAGAGAGAGAGAGAGAGAGAGAGAGAGAGAGAGAGAGATGGAAGAAGCTGTTACTGTGAAGGGTAGCGCTAAAACACAATGGAGGTGAATTTTACCACACACACATACACAAATAAGAAAAATAAACCCCTATGGGGGAACAGGTATCACCCCTCCCACAGATGAAAATTTATGTTCAAATGGCATAAAGTATACCAAATCCAAACGCCATTCAGGAGCATCGCTACTGCCAGGTGAGCTGGTTCACATTTGGCAGAGATAAGACAAGCTTTTTTTTTACACCGCTTTACTGGTGTAAGTTCTTGTCGGTGCCTGGTCATATGGCTAAGCTGAATGGAGTTAGGGCTGTGCCAGCGTATGTCTACCTGATCCAGGTTTGGGGATTTATGCCAGAGGTCTGCCAGTTATTGATTTGATCATTCCAGGATAATTTAGATTTTGGATTGTCCCCTAAGGTCACAGTCCTAGAGCGATTTATCTGGGAGAAAGTCTAGTGAGACTTCCTTTCTATAGGTAGGCATTAAGTGTGTTTCTGATTGTGTGGCAATAACAGTAAAAGGCAGCGTAAACATCTCGGTGTAATAACTAGACAATTAGCATTCTACTGAATAAGTTGCTGGTTCTCTCCTGGTTAAAATTAACTAACTTTTTGAAATGAACAAAGTAGACCTCCTTCCCTATGGTGCTACAATGACGCCAACTTTAAACAGACTTCAGTTTAGCTAAATTGTTGTTAACCTAAAGTGTTTTGTTTTTCATCTGCACACAAAAAGCATCTGTGCATTTTGTTCCTGGGAGATTGTAATTGCAGAATATATGGTTTTATTTGGGATAGATGACACTCCCTCTTGCCTCTGCTAAGAACCACATTGTATTGAATATGCATAAATTTGAAAGCTGTTTCAGCATTTTCTGCTTTTTGATGTTTCAAGGCAAGATTTTCTTTTTGAGCACATTCCTAATCAGGAGAAAAAGAGACAAAGAAGGAACTGCAAAAATTGGAGCCTTTGTGAAAGATTTGAGCTGTTTAGATGCAAGATTTTGGAAGGTGCTTATCTCCTCTGGCAGAGTCCTCAGTACTTGAGATAGGCCTAGAAATAGCCTCCTATTCACAGCAGATGGTGGCGAGGCAAAGAGGGAAGGGTGAAATAATCTCATTTTCTGAATCTGTGGCCTTTCATATCTCAGGGAAGATTAAGTGATGTTGACCAGCCATACCCTGAATGGTTCTCCAGGAAATTCTCTAGATCTGTGAGGTGTAAGAATTGTGAAAGCAGAAGAATGGATAAAAATACACATTTAAAAATGGGATGAAATTAAGTTATATTCAGTGTGCCAGATTCAACTAAATAGTTATACCAGCAGGAGCAAATGCAATGAGGTCGACTAACACAAGTATGGCTTTCCTCCTTCTTCACCGCCAATGTGCCCCCCAAATTGGCTCTGGGGCTGAGAAGAACCTGCACAGAACAGGGGGAGGAGAGATGAAATAGTTGCTTCTGGCAAACAGAAATGTCTGTGCAGCAGGTCAGTTATAATAGCATAACATTGAATTCCACTCAGTACATATTTAATAATAATAATAATAATAATAATAATAATAATAATAATAATAATAATAATAATAATAATAATAAGCACTCACACTTTACATTGTGGGTACCCTTTGCGGGATCATGTGTGGTGCTACAGTTCCCAGGGAGCTTACTGGCAAACAGGGGCTGGCTTGCCTCTCAGTGTTAATTTTTGGAGGTTCACACCCAGCCTCAGTAATCAAGTTTCATTGCTGGGAGGTGGGGCCAGCCCCATTTATAAATAGGAGGTGGAGCCAACAATAGCCAGGCAGTCAGCTCTGGAGATTCACCCTCCCTACCCTCCCTTTGTTTAATGTTTTCTTGTTTGCAGGTTAACTCTTTCTTTCTGCTTAGTGGGTGTTGCTATGGTCTTTGACTAGGCGATGTTGAAGGACCGGAAAGAAATTGTCCTGCATTGGCAGGTTTTGTCTTCCCTATAGCAATTCGTCACAGCTTATGGCCTTGGGTGGAATCCTTTAGTCTTCTCTTCCCTATAAAAGGGGGGGTGAAGCGGTGACTCACCCCCCTGCGGTGGTGATTCCAGGGTCCCCCCTTAAAGGGGTGCTATATATGGGTGTCACTGGTCATACACTGAAAGGTTGTCAGTGAACTACCTTGTGTGCGGAGATATGGGCTTGGCTGCCTGCTACACTTCCCATATCCCTAAACCAAGGTCTTCCTACATTCGGAAGTTTAATAAAGTTGTGGCCTAATTTTAATTCTATGTAACATTGTCCTTATAATTCCTCAGGGCTGGGGCTGTTGCCACCTGGTCATGCAATACAACCAAATATGAATTTTATACATACATCTTAATCTTACGTTGATCGAGTGAGATCCAATATAGCACAAGTGGCCTTCTTCTGAATCTGCAATGGGAATTCTTTATCCTCTCCTCCATACTGCAGCCCCATTGGTGAGAATTAGGTTCTACTTAGTTCCAAGTCAATGTGTTCTATCTATTATTGGAAAAAAATATCTGAGGACTATGCCATAGAGCCACCCTCAGCTCTAACTATAGTCAGATTATGAGCTAAATGGGAGATATGGCAGAGAGCCTGTTTGAAGCTTAACCTCATTTGGATCTGGGAGTTTCCCTGATCTTTGCATTGCTCCAGTGCACAGGAGCTCAGGCTGTATTCTGTGGTCTAATTCCTCAGAAAGTGCACGATTCCCTAGAAAAGCAGTATCTGTTGGCTTTTGTTAGACTCTGTTAGAACTGTGATGACCTGCGTGGAAAACAAATATGATTCTTTTCTTTAACGGAGAGCCAGAAAATAACTCTTGGAAAATATGGAAGCTCTGTGTGTGTGCGTGTGTGTGTGATGATTCTCAAAGCAAGCTCTCACACACCTCCTAGCAAATTCCAAATCAAGCTAATGGGACATACCTCTGGAGGTATGCTCCAATGACACCATCATTTTGTTGTTGTTAAGTTCTCTAAACAGAAAGAAATTTAGAAAAAAATAATGGGGAAAAGAATGCTCAAGAGACAGAAACAGGGAAAGGCATTTTGGGAAAGAGAAGGCTGTTTATGAAACAAAAATTGAAAGTGTTGCAGGGTGAGATGAAAGATTGGCATTCAGCCTAAAATGCTGAAGGTTCTTAGTCTATAACTGAACTTCTAAAAACTAAGAAGGATTAATTCTATTAAATCTGTAAAAGCATTGCACATCCTTCCTTTCCCCAACAGTTCATGCTTGGTATCACCATCAAAGGGGTGAGACAAGAACATTCATTTTTCTGTAAAGTAATGGTACATGACCAATTTTAGATAATGGAAGTCCCTTGCTTTTATCTTAATCCTCAGTTATTGTTATGTCTCAAATGGGCACCATTTAATTCTGACATCCTGTTGAAGCTGATCTGGATCTTATCCTCTGGATATATGTAATTGCTGTGTGTGCTCAATTGAAAAGACTTTTAGCAAAGTGCTTTGTAGCGTATTGTCTCCCTCTAGAATAGCAAATGTCTGGTTGAACAAAACCCTTAGCACAGAGCTAGGAATGACTAGGTTGGTGCTATTTTTCAGACTAGAGATTTGTTTTCTTGTAAATTGCAAATGCCAGTCAGTTTCCAGCCAAGAAGTGACAAGAAAGTGTAGGGCATGCAAGTGTGAATCAGTGTTTTGTCCTAGATTTCTGTCATAATTGAATGTTTCTTGCCATTGAACAATGGGCCTCTTCTGCTAAACTATTTTTGTGAAAATTGATTGAAGTGAGGGGAAATATAGAAACTGCACTGAGGTGTGCTAGAACTTTCTAGCTGATATGTAGATGTGGTTATGTAACCAAAGGGCTTTCAAGCGGAGGTGTACACCGACGGCAAGATATGGTGTAGACCCTGACAAGCCTGCCTCAATCTGAGGTACCCCATAGGCCAAAAAAGTTGGAAACTAACCAACGAGTTTGCAGCTGTGTTCGATGAGTCGCTGGGATGCTACAAGGGCCCACCAGTTGCACTGAGTCTCAACCCGGCTCTTCATTTCCATGAAGGCTTGGTGGGTGCCATTTGCCCTGAAACCCAAGATTGATGCCAAGCCTCTTCCCTCTTTAGAAATGGAAGTTGTGTTTAAAAGTTATGCAATGAGACTTCCATGCTCATTCTACAATGCAGAACTTGTGATTCACCTTGCCAGACTTGGATCACCAGCTTAATAATAATGCTGATTTTGCTGCTTGAGAGAGAATTTAAAAAGTGAATGAATGAATGAATGAATGAATGAATGAATGAATAGGGGACGGGGTTGCCAGTACATAACTAGTAGGCTGCATTTGGCTTAGTTGATCTCTGGGAGCTCAGGGCTACCATAGCGAAATGGAAAAATGGGTATACGGCAGCAGTGGGGAGCCTCCAGTCCATAGGTCTAAGTTATGCCCATTCAGAGTCCTAATTAGGGACGCAGGTAAACCACAGAGCCTAGGACTTGCTGATCAGAAGGTCAGTGGTTTGAATCCCTGTGACGGGGTGAGCTCCCGTTGCTCAGTCCCTGCTCCTGCCCACCTAGCAGTTCGAAAGCATGTCAAAGTGCAAGTAGATAAATAGGTACCGCTACGGCGGGAAGGTAAATGGTGTTTCGTGTGCTGCTCTGGTTCTTCAGAAGCGGCTTAGTCATGCTGGCCACATGACCCGGAAGCTGTATATTGGCTCCCTCGGCCAATATAGCAAGATTAGCTCCACAACCCCAGAGTCAGTCATGACTGGACTTAATGGTCAGGGGTCTCTGTACCTTTATTAGAGTCCTAATTTGGCCTCTCAGGATCTTTTACTCAAGGCACCCCAACTTGTCCCACTCATATTTGATACCAGAGGTGGAATTGGTGAAGTTGCAGCTGCAGATGAACAACTGGGAACTTTAAAGTGCATTCCTGATTGTTCCTTGGCAAGCAGGACTTGTACTTGGTGCCTTTTAATTTGGCATAAAACAGAAGCTCTGCTGGGATTGGGTCCAATCAGGAGCATCCGATTGGACCTCACAATTGGAGCAGATACATATTGAAAGCCACGAGGGTGGTGCTATGGGTTAAACCACAGAGCCTAGGGCTTGCCGATCAGGTCAGCAGTTTGAATCCCCGCAACGGGGTGGGCTCCCATTGCTCGGTCCCAGCTCCTGCCAACCTAGCAGTTTGAAAGCAGCTCAAAGTGCAAGTAGATAAATAGGTACCACTCTGGCGGGAAGGTAAACGGCGTTTCTGTGTGCTGCTCTGATTTGCCAGATGTGGCTTAGTCATGCTGGCCACATGACCCGGAAGCTGTACGCCGGCTCCCTTGGCCAATAAAGCGAGATGAGCGCCGCAACCCCAGAGTCATCTGCGACTGGACCTAATGGTCAGGGGTCCCTTTACCTTTACCTATTGAAAGCAGGGTTTGAATATGCTGCCAATCAACTGTTTGGGTGGCTCCTGGAAAACCTCACTCATCTTCTAGCGTGGTTTGATTTCAACCTGACCCACCTATGAAAATGGCTCACAGGTGGTGGAGGAGGTCAGGATCTGGCCTGCCAGATAGATCCAGTTCCCTACCCCTTGTATAAGAATACAAAAAGGAGCAAAGTCAAATAATGTACAGTATTGTGACCATGTTGCTGCAATACACCATATTAGCATACTTGCAGGCATTTGGGGATTTTGCTAAAAGGTCCCATCCATACCCCTCACACTGCCAGAGGGCATTACTTTTAATGGCATGAGTCGCAGGGGGCTGAGAACGGGTCTTGGCATGTAGATGATTTGTCTAGCACTATTCAGTTTTTAGCCTTAAATTAATGCACACTAGCTTGCTGATATAAGCAATATAGAAGTTTTTTTTCTCAAGGCAAAAGGAGATGAGCTTCATTATAAATCTCTAACGCCATATGGAGTGACATCCTGTTGTACATGCTTTATGGAATTCTGCCAAGGCCCCATTCATTTCTTTAGCAGGCTTGTTAACTTTTAAGTTTAGAAATTACTCTGGTGATCAGATCCTTTGTCATGTCCTAATCCAAATAGGTTTCTTTTTTTCCTCCAGTGCTACATCTAATGCGGACAAAGGCAGACTGTCAAAAACTCATCTCTTTCCTCTGGCTGTGCCTGAAGCTTAGTTTTATATAGAACTCCACAGGAGTCTTGAAAATATTATGGTCTCACCCCCTTCCTTTTATCCATTTTCTCTCCTTTTAAAGAACACATTGAGCACCCTTGTATTTTTCATCAAGAGCTGATCACTTCCATGTTAGAATTCTCTTCCGTTCAGATTTTAAGTAGTCTCATATTTTGCTCATTCAAGCAAGTCTATTTCCCAAGCATTTCAACATAGGGATATGTGGGAATACCCCTCCCTGAGATTTCACTAGTCATGGATAGTCCCCACAAAATGCCTTCCAATGATTACCCAGGAAGCAATTTCTCCCATCTCCCATTGCCACAAAAACAAACTCTTCAAATTTCTTCTCAGATTTTGCTTGAGGGAAGAAAAACAAACCCATGGAGATTTTCTCTGAGAGGACCAGAACAGGTTATGAACGCAGGGCTTATTCACACAGTGGGAAATAATGTTGTCCTGCTATATGTCAACTGGACCAGGTAGTCAATCAACAACTTAGATACCCCTACCCCCCCCCAATTCCAGAAAGCTCTTTAGTAATATTAAGTATTCCACACACACACCCCAGCAGCTCCTTTCTCTTTATATTCTGCTGATATGGTAACTTCAACATATCCATGACTGATAGGGTATGTATCAAGTATAAGATAGCCAAACCTGGAAGCATTACTGTAGTGTTTCTTGTAATAACTTTTATTTAACAAAACCTCTTTCATACCTCCCATCTATTTTGGAGGGCTTAAATCTTTTTTAAAATTTAAGACCACAAATATTTTTCACCTACTCAGTGATTAATGACTCAACTTTGGGGGCAATGCCTCACACATTTGGGGGTTCTTTATTACTATTATTATTATTATTATTATTATTATTATTATTATTATTGCTATTTTATTAGGAACACATTTATTCAAAAGTTACACACCAGCTTTGTCCACTCTTTGAGGGAGGTCACAGCTCAGAGGCAGATGAAGGAGAAAGTTGGGAAATAATGGGAGAGTAGGTGGAGGAAGAGGAAGCACGAGGGGGGTGACAGCTGATGGATACAGCATCTTTAGAAAACATTCCAGACCCTCCATCTCCCAGAAGCTGGTGAGCTTTGAAAGTAGAAGAGCAAAGAGCTCAAAGACAGAGGGCACCTATCAGCATGCGTAGAAGAGAAAATGAGATTGACGGATGAGGAAGTGGGAGAGACGGGGGGTGGAGATTCACTCGGGACAATGCCATTATCCAAGAGGCTGGTTCTATAGCCTCCCTCTGTAAATACTGAATAAAAAGTGGGCTGTAAGAAACATTTCCTTGTCTTTGTACATTCCTAGGCAATCAGCCGTGGGAGTCGCTGGCAGCAGCCTGACAGGAAGATACCAGATTCCTGCCTCCTGATCTATATCTTTAAAAATGCAATGCCCAGAACTGGATCTAATACTCCATATGGCCTTGTACTAGTGCTAAATTTAGTGCTGGTCTAGGTAGGCCACTGAATGACTCGAAATTAACTCCTCGTATCTTTAACAGGGCAATTCTAAATGTGTTTACTCTTAAGAATATACCAGTACAGTGGTACCTCGGGTTAAGAACTTAATTCGTTCTGGAGGTACCACTTTAGCTAGTGGGGCCTCCCGCTGCTGCCGCGCTGCCGGAGCACAATTTCTGTTCTCATCCTGAAGTAAAGTTCTTAACCCGAGGTACTCTTTCTGGGTTAGCAGAGTCTGTAACCTGAAGCGTATGTAACCTAAGGTACCACTGTAAAATAATTGGACTCACTTCCAAATAAGTTTGCAAAAGATTGCAGCTGAGGTAGCGTTCTAGTCTAGGATTCCATGGTCAGTCAGCATTTTGACCTTGCTTAGGCTAGAGCTACATATGGGGCAGAATGTGGTGGTAGATTCAGACATACCATTCATGAGCCCTCCCACCTCTCTCACACGCATACAAGCAGAAAATGTCACAATTCTACCAGAGAGAGAAAGTGAGAGGGAGATGCTCAACCCTAGACCCTATGCATTTGTATGCTGCACTGTTTTTCTGTTTTTCAGGAATTTTAATACTGGGGAGAACAAGAAAAATGTGATCCCATGCTGGAACACTGAGTGAGTTCATCAATGTTATAATTTCAGTATTCCACCATGCCATATTGTTTCGTATGCATATCAGACCTTATTCTCATTGCCAAAATGTTCTTTTATAACTAACTCTTTCATAATGGTCTCCCAAAACATATCTTCGGGAATTTTAAACTGCATCCCCCTGAAACAGCACACTAGCATTACTAATGATATGAACTTATTAACCCATTGGGGGGGGGACCCATGTGATGTCTTTAAAGTCACAGTTGTTTTAATTAGTGCAACAGCATGAAGCATGGCTTGCATCCAAATGGCCATATGGTGTAGCACTTTGGGAGTCTTCTTGTTTGCCCAGAGGGTGCAAATGTGTTTATTGAAATTCCAAAATGTATTTACCACTGAAGAAGAAAAATAATCGACAATGCAGCTTCAATATGTAAACTAGGCAGCGGAAATTATTGATAACTTAGGAGTGTCATGGCACACACAGCGGTATGTATTTTGAGGACATGTTTGCCTCCATGAACATGTTCTGTCTACTTTCATCTGTTTAAAACATTTATATGACAGTTGTCTACAAAAAGCATTTAAAGTGGTCTACAAGAAAGGAGTGAATGTGACTAATACAGTAGTACCTCGGGTTAAGAACTTAATTCATTCTGGAGGTCTGTTCTTAACCTGAAACTGTTCTTAACCTGAAGTACCACTTTAGCTAATGGGGCCTCCCGCTGCCAGAGCACAATTTCGGTTCTCATCCTGAAGCAAAGTTCTTAACCCGAGGTACTATTTCTGGGTTAGCGGAGCCTGTAACCTGAAGCGTCTGTAACCCGAGGTACCACTGTAACAGTAAAAAGTAGCAGAATGAATAAGGATGTACCAAAAATGAACAACTCACTCCCCCTCCACTCGTAGCTCCAGTATTTCATTTCCATCATGTTTAGAAGTGTGTTTATTCATTCAGGCTTTAGGAGAAATTGATACAGTATGCCAGATATGATATTCAGAATTAGTTGAGATGATTCTTGCTGCATAATCCGCTTTGTGGTGATTTGAATTTGCAGGGCATTTATTCTTATTTTATATAGGATTTTTTATGTAATGTATGTTAGCAATGAGCAGATGAAGTGCAATCTACCACTGTGAGGCCTTTTCCACTTGCCACTAGAGATGGAGGGTCCCATTAAAATCTAGTCCATCCCAGTCCTCAGAGGGGAGAAACTAGGACTGTGGGTACATGACATTTTGCTCTAGAAACAATGGAAACTGAATGCTTGTTTTGTGGTCCCCACACAATCTAGATCCACTGCATATTTTCTGCCACTGACAAGCTCTTCTTGAGAAACTGGTATAGTTCCAAAAATAAAAGCTCAGTGCTGTTTGATTCTGCATTACCCCGCAGTGTGTCCATTTGAAAACAGATAAAAACAGGTGTCGGCATTCCTAGATACAGGGAAGAGTGGATCCATACCTGCCCAGTGGTGTTGTCTGCTTACAAATATGTCTGAAAACATGATATGAAGACTGGTAACATTAACCCCGCCATGTAGGAATCCCTTGCAGATGACCACAGTTTCTAGACACAATCAGGTCATGTGTGCGCAGCAGTGACCAGAGGTCGTCTGGTCTGCTGAGAGGAGCACAGAAAGAAGAAACATCATGGTATACCTGCATCAACACAACTGGAAGCCTTCATCTGCCCCAGCTGCAACAAAACATGTCTCTTCCATTTCACTCTCTGCAACCACAGCAGACACTGTAACTCTCCAATGATTCGACTTCATCCCCAAAGGCACACTCTTCCGAGACAGATGGATGCTAACCAGACTATAGTTTAGCAAGGATGCTGAGGATCTTGGTCCATGGGAACAGGCATCACGCTGCTGGGAGCTCTTTTCCAGAGCTGAAAGGCGGTATTGAAATACATTCTGAATAAATCAGCTTAAGCAAAGTAGAATTGCAACCATGCCCTGAGACATAATTATTGCTCGTTTTGCCTCCTGTGCAAACAAAAGATAAGAAGCCAGCCTGGCCTTTGCCGCAGTTTAAAGAATATGTGTGTTGGGGTGTGCTAATCTAGTAACTGTGAAAGCAGGTCAGAGCTGCAGTGCAGGAAATGGACGTTTGCTCAGCACTCTTGATTAATGAGTCAAGGAGTTGCAAGCAGGGACAGACATCAGGGAACAAGCATGGTCAGTAAATAGCCAAGGTATGGCCCAGCAGTCTCCTTATTGCATATTTCAAGAAGTTACAGCCTAATTCCATGAGGCAAGTGTTTAGAACTAGGGCGAACATCCACTGTATCACTGTATCATCATAGCCTGTGGCTTTATGCAGGCATTCAGATCCAAGATGCCGTGTCATTCATTGGGGACATTTTGCTGCCCCAAGCAGTTTTATGGCACTATGCTACAAATACACTCCCTTCCAACATAGTGAGAAAGCATATGTGATTGTATATGGCTGCATCACTCTAAGCCTGTATCTTTCATATCATAAGGTGCAGCCACTAGGGGAAACAAAACATTTTTGACTAGCTGGCCCTAGGATTTGAAGGTTAAGATGTTGATACTCATGATGTAGTACCTCTTTGCATTGTTTATTAGATGCTGCCACCGGCACCACTAAAAAGAGTGCTATCCCCAAGTTGACTGTTGACCAGTTCTGGGGGTCAGTAAACTAAGGACATCCACGTTTGACAGGATCACCATAGCAGTATCCCACAAAGGGCCTGAGGATAAAATAGGGAGAGAGATGACTGACATAAGCAACATCCTGAATTTGTATCAGCTACGAAGGAGCTGAGGCAACAATTTGATGTATGCTATTTTATTTGCCGATCAGAAGGTCAGTGGTTCGAATCCCCATGACAGGGTGAGCTCCCGTTGCTCGGTCCCTGCTCCTGCCAACCTATCAGTTCGAAAGCACGTCAAAGTGCAAGTACATAAATAAGTACCGCTCCAATGGGAAGGCAAACGGCATTTCCGTGCGCTGCTCTGGTTTGCCAGAAGCAGCTTAGTCATGCCGGCCACATGACCCAGAAGCTGTACACCGGCTCCCTCAGCCAATAAAGCGAGATGAGCACCACAACCCCAGACTTGGCCACGACTGGACCTAATGGTCAGGGGTCCCTTTACCCTTTACTATTTTATTTGGATAAATGCATTAATGAAAAATGTATTTTTTTATTATAAGACTTTTATTGAAGTTCATGACAATACAACAAGATAATAACTACAAACATTACAAACAACTAAGGGTAGGAGTCTTCTCCTAAAGGCCATTCTCAGCCCCTTCCACACACAAAAGATAGTCCCTCCCAGCTCTCAACTGGAATCCTTTCTCCTCCCAGCCTCTCACCCTGGGATACTGACATGGGGTTTGGATCTGATTTATTTATCCTGGCTTGGCTTAACTTTACACCAGCTTCTTGTGTATAGGATTGTCCTTCCTGTCTTGTTAAGTTCAAGCAGGCTTACTCGATCCTCTGGCTGAATTGCAGCAATAAATGTTCTCCACTCATTTCAAGACTGAACAACTAAAAAGGTCTGCATTGCAGGCACGAAAAAGCACCCTTCCCACCTTCCTCTTTTGTTTCCTCTCTGTTTTATTTTTAAACTCGGGAGCAATTTATCTATAAAAATATTGAAATGCTTTCCATCTAAAATACATATTCATAGCGCCAGAGTTTAATAAACTGCGACAGGCAGATTTTTATATTGCCATGAACAAAACAAGTGAATTTAATTAAAAATGAAGATGAAAGAGTGGGAATTGACATGAGCTTGTTTCATGCAGAGTGCCATAATAGATGCAAGAGCCACCAGAGATCAAGAAAGAGGAGGAAGGAGAGGAGTTTTGCTGGAGGGGATAGCTTTCCCCCCCTTCTTCCTAGAATTGTAGCAGGAGGGGGGATTAGGCCGGGACACGGGGGTTTAGATAAACCAAGCATAAAATAGGGTTATTTCATTTTAAAGGAACACTGGCTATGACAATCTGGAGACACCACCTGATTCTCCTTGCACATTTTGTCTGATAAAAGAGATTGGCTTCCTAGTCTAGCGAGAGAGCAAGTAGGTGAATGCATCCGGCTCCATCTCCGGCAGTGAAGAAGGCAGCAAAGATCCAAGCATCTGGGTCTGCAATTTGGAGATGTGCCCTTGGCTGTCAGTAAGTATGCCATATGATCAAACACATCTGCACCTGTGCAAACTGGCAAATGTGAGCCAATTTTGCATCCCTCACTGAATAAAAACCTGAACCGTCTCATTTAGAGCAAAAATATGGAAACCTTTTTTTCTCCCCCCTCTTTGTCTTTTGGTACATATTTTCAGCTAGAAGTTTTTACAACTTCAGAAATAGTTCATAAGAGCAACCTCAACTCCATGTGTGTTCACCTAAAAGAAAGTCCTGCTGTGCCCAATGGGGCTTACTCACAGGTTAGCCAAAGGGTTTGTGGCCCAGAAATTGTATTAGGATTTGTGAGACAGTTTTATGGCTAGAACTAAACAGGTTGGTCCCTTTAAACTACCTAGGCAGGAGACTAGCTGCATTTAACTACATTGTTTAATTTTCTATAAACTGTTCTATATTTGGATGTGAAGGTAATTCAGACTATGTAATCCTCTGCATGTTTACTAAGAAGTCAGTCCCATTTTACTTAGTGAGGTTCACTCCTAAATGTGCAGAGAGTTGCAGCTGGAGATATAGGAAGGCACTGATTTCCATTTTGACTTGTGTTTGTTGCATGCCAGTGTTGCCATTCTGCTGCAGTTCAGCTTCTGACAAAAACCATGTTAGCCCACCATGGTGGAATTTTATGTAACTAATTGCAGCATTAGTTATGTTATACACCATTCATTTTGGTGGGGAAAGTTTCCATGCACAGGAAACACAATGCAATGGAAAAGTCATCAATTACTTGTTTGTGGACTGAAAACAACAACCACAGTGGATATTGATCATATTCACTGGATTGGTTTCCATTCCAAAGGCTTAACTAATAATAATAATAATAATAATAATAATAATAATAATAATAATAATAATAATATTTTTTTATTATTTATACCCCACCCATATGGCTGCGTTTCCCCAGCCACTCTGGGCGGCTTCCAACAAAACATTAAAATACAATAACCTATTAAACATTAAAAGCTTCCCTAAACAGGGCTGCCTTCAGACGTCTTCTAAAAGTTTGGTAGTTATTTTTCTCTTTGACATCTGGTGGGAGGGCGTTCCACAGGGTGGGTGCCACTACCGAGAAGGAGCACGCTTCCCCTGGATGCAATCTCACTTACACTCTGGGTTTAAGAAAACAAGAAGGCTTATATTTATTATCAGAAATACACAATGTTTGGAAAGATGCTTTGGCTTATCTGGCTATGGTGGAGATGAAATGAGCCATGCTTGCTTTTGCATCTCAGGAGAAGAGAGATCCAAAATATGTCTGCACTCAAGAGGAAGACTTGAGGGAGGGAAGGAGGCCAGTAACCCTAAAAGTAGCAGTCTAACACTGAAAGAAGATCAACACAGATCACATAGGCTGAGTTGCACCCTGACACTTCCAACATAGACATGGGTCAAATAAGCAAACACCAGCAATTTCTGCTCCCCTTACCATTTCCTTCATAATTTCCCAACATTCCTAGTTGCAGTATAAGAATGCAGCCTTAAATACACGTATTAGGAGGTAGGTTCAATAGAACACAATAGGAGTCCTTCTCACTGAATGTGCATAGGATTGAGCTGCAAATTTGGAAAAGTTATTTTTCATTTACTCTGCACACTGGTTGATGAATTGACCAGCAATAGTCAATAAGTAGTGCTTGCCAGAAATCATTGCACCCCACCCTGGGTTTTCCAAGAATATTCTATGAAGTGTTGAGGAAGTGTTTGCCAGGACTGATATTTCTTTTATTTTCATCCCAATGGGAAAACAAATCACCCTACTCCTGTGAAGTAGCTAGCGCCTTCTAGGAACTGCTGGTAGACCACCGTGTCTCCACTATTTTTCAGAGAGCTGTGATAATATGAGATAAAATGATATTGTCTTCATTGCCAGAGCAATAACACTAGGCAAACAGTTTGCTATTCTCTTTTTCATTTCTTACTGTTCTGCAGTTAAAGACCAGTACGTAGTGACAGTAACCCAAGGCGGAGTTAAGGGTCATTAACACGAGCAAATCAAAGGGATTACCATTATCACAGCAGCACATCAAGAAGATTATGACTGTTATAAACGGGGGCTCAGGGCTTGTTTTGTTTTAATACACAATTCTTAAAGAGACAGCCTTATCTGGAAGAGTCAGCTCACCCTCCTTGTCTCAACATTTTGAGTCCAATGAAATTGAAATGTTTGGTGTTACAACAGAAACAAAAACACAGTGGTTCTCGGAACACTGCCAGCTCCTTGATGTGACTCAGGGAATTTCATGTGCTTGCTTACATCCTAAGGGTATTGTGCGAACCACACACACTCTCAAAAAGGATTGAAGTGATTAAGGAGCTTTTTGGAATCCAAGCCTTATGCGGCATACAGAAATAGGACCTAAACCCTGCTGAGCTTGAACCCTTAAGGCAAAATGCTTAATGAGCAACAAAAGGAGAGAATCATCCAGGCATTGCAGTTCTGTCTAGTTTGTAATGTGCTTATAACTTTCACACATTCTAGAATACAGAGACCTATGAATGGGCTGTGCGACACAACATTTCTGTATGGAAAGCTGTTTGCATGGACAGGCGGAGTCCCCCCAACTCCAGGTGACCCCCGAGCAGAATAATGACTGAAGACAATGTGTTGGCCACAACTTTATTAAGTTTCAGATGTAGGGAGACATTGGCTCAGGCATTGGGCATTTATCATTCCCAGTCCTCAGCTGGATCTCATGTACCAGGCTAACCAACTGATATGTTCTCAGGACTGATACACTCTTAGGGTTACATAAACCAGGCCTAGTATTTATGTCAGTGGCTTTGTTTTGTTGGTGGCTTTTATATGTCAGTGGCCTTCTCATAAAGTATGGATTTCTGCCAGGTAAATGACTAATTAATATATGACGAGCCATAATAGATAGCTCTAGGACTAGCAGTTCTTAAAGAAATGGGAGTGCCTGATCACCTCATCTGTCTCCTGAGAAATCTCTATGTGGGACAAGAAGCTACAGTTAGAACTGGATATAGAACAACTGATTGGTTCCAAATTGGGAAAGGAGTACGGCAAGGCTGTATATTCTCTCCCTGCTTATTTAACTTATATGCAGAATTCATCATGCGAAAGGCTGGGCTGGATGAATCCCAAGCCGGAATTAAGATTGCCGGAAGAAATATCAACAACCTCAGATATGCAGATGACACAACCTTGATGACAGAAAGTGAAGAGGAATTAAAGAACCTTTTAATGAGGGTGAAAGAGGAGAGCGCAAAATATGGTCTGAAGCTCAACATCAAAAAAACGAAGATCATGGCCACTGGGCCCATCACCTCCTGGCAAATAGAAGGGGAAGAAATGGAGGCAGTGAGAGATTTTACTTTCTTGGGCTCCATGATCAGTGCGACTAAACGACTAAACAACAACAACAACAGGACTAGCAGAAATTCCATACAGCAGGTGTCATCAGAGGATCCCTGTGGAAGCTTATCGAGAAGGTCACAATTCCCACAAAGTCTGGGTGAAAGGATTCTCTTATGGGATAATAGGAGCGGGAAAGAATTAACCACTTAAAGGCATTATGTGGATATGAGAGGTGCAATTTGTGGGCACCACAGTGGTCTTCTGTAATATGGCAATACAGCACGCTCTGTTCTCCCTGGGGTCCTTTTGGTTTCTCCCGAGCCATAGAGCTTCTTTCTGGAAGGTTTCCTTTTTTTAAGGAAGGGTATTTGTGCAAACCTTGGGATTCTTCCAAATCTGTTGATTGGTGCTTATACACAAGGATAAACACTTGAGTATGAATTCACTATTAATATTCATTATACCAATGGAGCCCAGCAAAAGAATGTTGTGGTGTATTCCTGTTGTGTGTGTTTCTTGACCCTGTGGCTAGATCTGGGGTAGTCAACTTTTTATACCTACCATCCACTAATGCATCTTTCTTGATGGTAAAATTTCCTTACCTCCCATCAGTGCTCGATGGAACGAGGATTCAGCTTGTGCCATAGAACACCCTACTGCCCAGCTAGAATCCTGAAACTCTCACTAGTGGGTGGTAGGGACCAGGCTGACAACCCCTGGGCTAGAGGGCTGGAAAAAATGAAAGTTACAAGCTACTCTCTCGGCTTCAGCCCTATCCCTAACTGGCAATTTTGACAAACAGGGTTCTTTTTCAATCAATCTGTGCCTGATTTGCAATATTAATTATGAACTATACTGCAAGGCTATCATAAGCCATCTTGCTGAGCCACAGCCCCTTCTATCCTGCTACAAAGGAATAGAGAACGGTATCTATTTGACAATTTGTATAAGCAGAGCTACTTTTAAAAGTTTTCACATTAAATAAGAACTGAGTTTAAAAGAGCTGAAACTCTTCTATTTGCTGCAGGCGTTCAGTTTTTGCTGAGTGAGCTGGAGGTGGACTCAGTTTTGCCTAATGGCTTTGTTAAAAATATTGGATTTATTCATGGAGTTCCCCCACCCCCACACACCTTTTTTCGTATTTCTACAAATATGAAAAAACCAGCTGATATCCCATGCTTGTATGTAGGTTGGGACTACATTAGGATCCGCATTTCGAGAATGAGATCCTTATTGGCATATGGACTAGGTTGCAGAATACACATTTAAAAAAATAATCAGAGAAATTGTTTGAGTAATTGCTTAGCAAACTTTGGTTATGAAAGAGCATATTCCAGGTGGATTGATCAACAGCAATAAAGGTGCTATTGTCATACCACAATGGTTACAATAGTTCAAGGATGCTGGCAAGGATGGTAATGAAAAACAAAGAGCAGTGGAAGGGAAAGAACAAAATGATGTTTTTGTAGCTGTCATACTCCAGGGTAAACCATGTGGGTTTGTTTTTCTTTCTTACAGGAATCATTTTATATAGCTAAGTGTTTTTAACTTAAGCCAGTTGCTCTATTTATTGTGGGAAAGGAAGGCAACATTGCTCCATGAATTGCTTCATTCTCACTTTTGTCATAGAACTGCCTGTGTCTGAGTGGTATCATTTCAGACTGCAAGTGAGAACCATCACTGAATAGTCTTCATTCAAAAAGAAAAAAAAAACTCCCTCCACATAAGAAACCCCTAGATTTGGGGAAGAAAGGTTTTATCCTAGCATCTTCCTCAATATGCTTTGTTGTGGAGTGGGTGGGTGGAGAACATTCAGTAATGGGAGCTTCCTCCCTACATTGCACAAATTGGTACAGCTGCCATCTCAGTGAAAACTAGGCCATGGTAGCCAACATGATGCCCTGCATTTACCATCATCTCTGAGCACTGGCAATGCTGCTATCAAGTGGATGCTGTACTACAGTGGTGTAGAACCAGGAGTGCTGACTTGTGCCCCAGGTTATAAGTGCCGAATGGCACCTGTGATATAACGCGATGTCATGATGTCACATTGCATTGGCAGCACTGCAGCTCTCCCGAGGCCTTGTGGGGTCTCAGATGTGACCTCTGACACTTTGCACGACCTTGATGCGACTTCCGGTTTCTACTGGAAGTTGTGTTCCGAGGTTTCACATGGCCTCGGACAGTGTCTGGGAGGTTGTGTTGGGGTTCTGACGTGACTTCCGATAGAAACCAGAAGTCGCGTTGGAGCCAGCACCCACACAAAAAATTGTGAGTGCCCTGGCACCCAGAGCCTCCCAGAGCTGGTGTCTGTGTAGAACTTCAGCCAAAATGCAGTCCTCCAGGCCTGTATGACTCTTGAGATGTTTTCTTTTTTATATATATATATATAATTTTTATTGGTTTTACAAAGTTTTAAACAACAAACAAACACTTAAAAGAACAAACATACATGTATAGTTTCATCCCCTATTTTCGTAAACCTCTTTTCTCAGACTTCCCCATACCTCCCCTTTCTGCATCCCAATGTCCATATTTTTATAGCAACTCCCAATTGTTACTCTCCACCTCTGTCCTCTTAGTCCTCTCTATAATCTGACCTTGTGTCACTGTATCCCTTTGTTTCTGGGAACCAGAACATTTTAACATTCATTAAGTTTATAATAGTCCTTAAGATAGCTTTTAAATTTTCTCCACTCTTCTGCCACCGTCTCCATTCGTTGATCACGGATTCTGCCTGTCATCTCGGCCAATGTCATATAGTCCATCACTTTCGTCTGCCATTCTTCCAGAGTGGGTAGATCTTGTGTTTTCCAGTACTTCGCGATAAGTGTTCTTGCTGCTGTAGTAGCATACATAAAGAAAGTTCTATCCCTCTTTGACACCAATTGGCCGACAATGCCCAGGAGAAAGGCCTCTGGTTTTTTAGGAAAAGTACATTTAAGTACCTTTTTCATTTCATTATAGATCATTTCCCAGAAAGTCTTAATCTTTGGGCATGTCCACCAAAGGTGGTAGAAGGTACCTTCAGTCTCTTTGCATTTCCAACATTTATTATCGGGCAGATGATAAATTTTTGCCAGCTTGACTGGGGTCATGTACCACCTGTATACCGTTTTCATAATATTTTCCTTTAGGGCATTGCATGCCGTAAATTTGATACCGGTGTTCCATAACCATTCCCAGTCAGCTGACATAATGTTATGACCAACATCTTGTGCCCACTTAATCATAGCTGATTTGACTGTTTCATCCTGTGTGCTCCATTTCAGCAACAAGTTATACATTCTAGATAAATTCTTAGTACTGGGTTCTAACAATTCAGTTTCTAATTTTGATTTTTCCATCTGGAAGCCAATTTTCCTGTCCTGTTTGAAAAATTCCATTATTTGATGGTATTGAAACCAATTTTGTACCTTATGTTTCAGTTTCTCATGACTTTGCAATTTAAATTTATCTCCATCTTGTTCCAAGATCTCCCAATACTTCGGCCATCCGACCTCCATATTGAGTTTCTTCACTGCCTTGGCCTCCACTGGTGAGACCCATCTAGGGGTTTTGTTTTCCAATAAATCTTTGTATCTTATCCAAACATTAAACAACGCTTTTCTAACAATGTGATTCTTGAAGGTACTGTTAACTTTGTCATACCATAAATATGCATGCCAACCGAAAGCATTATTAAAACCTTCCAGATCTAAGATGTCTGTATTTTCGAGGAGCATCCATTCTTTCAGCCAGCAAAATGCTGCTGCCTCATAGTACAATTTCAAGTCCGGCAGGGCAAACCCCCCTCTTTCTTTGGCATCTGTCAATATTTTAAATTTGATTCTGGGCTTTTTGCCCTGCCAGACAAATTTCGAAATATCTTTCTGCCACCTCTTAAAACATTCCATCTTATCCAGAATCTGCAAGGTCTGGAACAAAAATAACATTCTAGGCAATACATTCATTTTAATCACAGCAATTCGGCCTATCATTGACAGTTTCAAATTTGACCATATTTCTAGATCTTTTTTGATTTCTGACCAGCATTTTTCATAGTTGTCTTTATACAAATTCAGATTTTTAGATGTCAAGTAAACCCCTAGGTATTTCACCTTCTTAACCACCGTCAACCCTGTCTCCTCTTGGAATTTCTCCTTTTCCATGTCTGTTAGGTTTTTCCCTAAAACTTTAGTTTTTTGTTTATTCAATTTAAATCCAGCTACCTGGCCAAACTGTTGTATTATTTCTAAAACCTTTTTCGTACTAGTGTTTGGCTCTTGCAAAGTCAATACTAGGTCATCTGCGAATGCTCTTAACTTGTAATGTTTAGCTCCGACCTGCACACCTTTAACCTGCTGGTCATTCCTTATCATATTCAGCAACACCTCCAGAACCGAAATAAAAAGTAATGGGGAAATTGGGCACCCCTGTCGTGTTCCTTTTTCTATCTTAAGTTCCTCAGTCACTACATTGTTCACAATCAGTTTAGCTTTTTGTTCAAAATATATTGCAGCCATACCATTCTCAAAACCTTGACCTACCCCCATCCCATGAAGATTCTTTATCATAAAACTCCAAGAGATATTGTCAAAGGCTTTCTCTGCGTCCACAAAAATCAGTACTGCTTTAGTGTTTATATTCACCTCTAGCTTTTCCAAAATGTCTATTACATTCCTTACATTGTCTGCCAGGTGTCTTTTAGGAAGAAAGCCTGCTTGGTCCTTATGAATCTTCTCCATCAACACTCTTTTAAATCTTCTTGCCAAAATGTCTGCAAAAATTTTGTAATCCACGTTAAGTAATGATATTGGGCGGTAGTTCTTAAGTTGGGTCTTTTCAGTCTCTGACTTTGGTATGAGTGAAATATATGCTTCTTTCCACGATTCAGGTGCCTTTTTTCCCTCAAGTATCTCGTTACAAACTTCTTTTAGTGGTTGAATCAACCATTCCTTCAGCGATTTGTAATATCTAGAAGTCAGTCCATCTGGTCCTGGAGATTTGCCCAGTTGCATATTCTGAATGGCAGCCTCTATCTCTTGTTCTGAGATTCTCTGGTTCAGATCCATCTTACTTTGATGAGAGATTTTTTGTAATCCATATTTATCGAGGAATTTGTCTATATCTTCTTCATTTTGCGGGCCTTGAGTATAAAGTTTTTTAAAGTAACTCAAAAAACAATTTCTAATTTCATTGGGTTTACATATATTTTTTCCATCCACCTCTAGACTTGTAACTGTATTTAATTTCTGCCTTTTCTTCAGTTGCCATGCCAGAAGTTTGCCACATTTATTTGCTGATTCAAAAGTCTTTTGCTTCATTTGTTTTATCTTCCATTCAATCTCTTGGTTCATCAATTCCATATATTGTGTTTGATATAGCTTAATCTCTCTTAAAATCTCCTGGGACTTTGGTTTTGTTCTTAGTTTTGTCTCTCCTTCCTTTATCTTTTCCAGAATCTTTTGTTTTTTCTCATTTTGCTTTTTCCTCTTTATTGAATTTTGTTGAATCAAGAATCCTCTCATCACCGCTTTACTTGCGTCCCAGATCACTCTTTTCTCCACGTCGGCCCTCATATTTATTTCAAAGTAGTCTTTTAGAGTCTTTTGGGCCTTCGTGAGGATTTCCTTGTCTCGAAAGAGGGTGTCATTCATTCTCCACCTGAATTGACCAGTTGTTGTAAGTTTCATCTCCATCCTCATGGCGTTATGGTCGGAGCAAGTTTTTGGGCAGATTTCCACTTTTTTAATCTTTGGAGCCATACCACTAGTAATCCAAATTTGATCGATTCTGGTCCAGGTCATCATTGCTTGGGAGAAAAAGGTTCCCTCTCTCTCCAGAGGGTTCCTTGTTCTCCAAATATCTATCAAGTCCATATTTTCCGTCATTTCAAAAAAAGTCTTAGGAAGTCTCCCTTCTTTAGTAACTGTTAGTCTTTGTGCCTTGTCCATATTAGTGGAGACCACGCCATTCATGTCTCCCATAATTATCATATTGTAATCCAAATAGTCCATCAAGGTTTCATGAAGTCTCTTAAAGAAGTCAGATTTGCCTTCATTTGGTGCATAAATTCCAACAACTAAGAATTTTTCTCCTTGTACTTGTATCTCCACTGCCAAGTATCTCCCTTGTTCATCTTTAAATATCATTTTTGGAGCCCATTTCTCTTTCACATATATTACAACTCCTCTTTTCTTAACTTTATCTGAAGAAACAAATTCTTGTCCTAACCTTTTATTTGTGAGTAGTCTCCTGTGGGCTCTAGTTATGTGAGTTTCTTGTAGGCATATCAAGTCCAGTTGTTCTCTGTTCAATATATGAAATACTTGTCTTCTCTTCAAAGGCCCATTGAGCCCATTACAATTCCAACTAAGGAATTGCAGAGCCATCTTGTTATTTTCCTGAAGCTCCTCCAACAGCTCCAAGTTGTTGCTCTTCTTCTGATGGTGGTGGTTTTTGTCCAATCGAGAGATTCAGGATATCTAGTGCTCTCCTCTGTTCTGCAAGTACGTCCACAGTCCCCTTCTGTAAGTCCTCCTGATATCTTGCCAAAAATTTGTCTTTATCTTGAATTGTCTTTATTTTCACCTTCTTTGCCTTGTAGTCGAATGACAGTCCTTGTGGGAATTCCCACCTAAAGCGGATGGAGTTTTTCTTTAACAAGAGAGCCAAGTCCTTGTAGAAGTTTCTTAAATCCAAAATATATTTTGGGATATCCTTGAATATCTGTGCAGCTGAGTTACCAATTTGGAGAGCCTTTTCAAAATGTAGTCCTAATATTTTGTCTCTTTCCTCCTTAGATCTAAATGTGATCAGGCAGTCTCTCGGGGTCTTTCTATCCTGCTTTTTACCCAGTCTAAAAGCTGTTGTAATTTTAAACTCGTCTTCCTCCAGATCCCAGCAGTCCACAAACTCCCGTGTCAGGTATTCCGCAAGGTTATCTCTCTCATTCTCCGGAATCAATCTTAATTTCAGATTTCTCTCTTTTCTCTGTAACTCCCACAAGGCCAAAGTTGCGTCGTGCTCATAAACCTTCTTAGCAATCGGCTCTAATTTCTCTTGCGTTTCTCCAGCAGTAGCTTTGGCATCTTCGGCAATTTTACGCGTGGTGGCGTTTTCCTCTACAAGTTTATTTATAGATTCTGTATTCTGGTTTAGTCTTAATGATATTTCTGATAATTTTTGTGTATTTTCTGAAGTCTGTTTTGTCAAAGACTCCAGAGTTTGATTTATCTTAAGCAGAGCATCTGTCACAGCATCCATAGAGGCAGCTGCTCCTTTTTCTTGTTCTGTTATTCCTACTGGTCCTGCAGTAGCAGCTGAAATTGAGCCTCTTTTCTTTGTTTGTTGCTGTTGCAGCTGTTGTTGTTGTTGTTGCCTAATCTTGGCTCTTGTAACTATCTCTTCTTGTGAGCCACTCATGTCAAGGTCAATTCCCACGGGAACTATTCCCCGTTGGAAAATTCCACTGTCCTAAGCCGTGCCGAGCTTTACTTTACCCTCTAGGGGGAGCAAATCAAAATGGCCATAAAGTAAAGTATCCAAGTACAAAGACAAAGGAGAATGTCCAGAGATGTAAAAAAAAAAAAAAAGATTAACACAGTCAAAGTCAATATTATTAGAAGCTGTAGCTGCAAACTGCCACAGTTTCCCAATCTATACTGTTTCTTCTTGTAGTATAGTGTAGCCAGTCACTATGTAAACTTTGTATCACAGTATCACTTTTGCAGGAAGAAGTCAGTTCAGTGACTTATTGTTCTAAAGAGGCAGACCGTTTCGTGCTTTCAATAGATAAGACGGCAGAGGATTTTGCTTCAAATAAATCATGCAGTTTAAAGTCTCATTCACCTCCCCTCTGCCCTGCCAGCTAGAGGGGAGATCTAAGGTCCAAATGTCCAGTTTAATTAATTAAAGAGCAGGTTTCAACGGATGCAAGTTTAGAGTTCCGTTGCTTTCACTTTCATGCAGTCGGGAGGAGGCAGACTTCCTTGATTTAATCTCCCCGCTTTTAGCTCAATTTTCAGAATTTAAAGGGTCCCGATTGTTTTCAGTTCTTACTCATGGGAAATCAGTCCAGATTTTCTTTTCAGGAAGGAATCGGCGCTCTCCGCTTATGGCGACGCGGCTTCACTTCGCAGGCTGGGTAGCGACTCTCAGCACCGTGCTCACTCCAGATGTCGATCCGTAGCCTTTAAAAAGGCTCTTTCACGGTACCGGGGGGCGCAAAGGTGCCCACCGAGTCTCCTTGTTCTCAGGCTTCAGCGCCTGAGATTTTAGGGGTCCCCCGCTCACCGTAGCGGGTAAGACCCGAACTTGCGAAGCAGTCCTTCTCCGGAGCTCGGAGATGGGACCGCCATTAAGCGCTGGCACCGACCGGAAGTCCGACTCTTGAGATGTTTTCTATGCCACACACCTTTCTTAGTCCACACCCTACTTGAGCACTTTTGTCTGGCTGGAATGTAACCTACTGTACAAACAACAAACATCCTTGCCTGGATGAATGATTGAGTGACTTGTAGGTGCACAGAAAGCTTTTACTTTTGTGTGACTGGAATGTTACCTACTGTACAAAAGTGAGAGTCACATCAGTTATCCCACCCACTTATATCTCTGGCCCTACCTGTTATGGGCATGTGGTCCCTGGAAGGTTCTGAATGAGGGAATGTGGTCCATGGGATGAAAGGGGTTCTGCAGTCTGGTTGTGGCATTCAGTTTAGGCTTCCGTACAGCAAGTCTACTTTACAGTACAAAAGACAGTGCTAATATTAATATCATTACAAACTGAACTGTTGAGAAATCCTTGTGCTGAAATGTTACAATCAGTTTTTATAAAGGGGCTTCGAGCTTTCCTACTTTTGCTTGTTTGTTTGTTTGAGTTCCACATTTTTTCATTTCTTTTGGCCACTGTGTTCTGAAAATCACATCACATGTACTTAAATGCTCCATGATGGTGTTCCTCAATATCAGTGGAGGTGTTTAATTCTCCTTTTCCTTAAGCTTCCAAAAGGTTTCTTTTTGAGAATTACTTTGAGATACACACACACACACACACACACACACACACACACACTCACACACCCTTGGGGAAAACAACAGACATGATGTCCTGGCATCAGGGGACATAAAAATAGAGCTAAGATATACTTCTGCAATCATTTAATGTGGCTCATAAGAAGGTGAAGCTCTCCTTATGTCTAACAGATATCAAAGTAAACTTGGATGGAGCACATTTTTCAGCAGTAGACAAATGAAAGATGTTTTCCAACAGAGATGAGCTCCAAGTATCATTATGACTCACAAATTCTCTGGTTTCCTCAAAAGAACGGATAAGTGCAGAGACTTCTCAAAAGGCTCCCTTAGGAGGGCTTGTGAGCCTATGCTGTTTAAATAGTGTGCCACTGAAATATATACCTATGGAAACAAAGCAATGCCCCTTTGTTCATTTATCTATTTCTCCATGGTCCCAAATGCATATACAATATAACAGGATACCAACCACAGCTGTGCATTATGTAAAACACAGTCAGGGACTATAGGAAGGGGAAATGTAATCGAAAGCAAATTGTAAATACATCATTCCAAGGACAAAAGGACTGCACAACCTGAGACAGAACACAGTGCATTCTGCTAACTAGAGATGGTGGTCCAACAGAGGCTCCATAAACTTGCTGGATTTTGCTGCCCACCTAGAATGTGGGTTTGTTAAGCATTTGACAGGCCACAATAGATGGGTAGCATTCTAGCTAGGACTTTAGAGAGTCAGTGTGATGTAGTGGTTAAGAGTGGTAGACTCATAATCTGGTGAACCAGGTTCACATCTCCGCTCCTCCACATGCAGCTGCTGGGTGACCTTGGACTAGCCACACTTCTTTGAAGTCTCTCAGCCCCACTCACCTCACACAGAGTGTTTGTTGTGGGGGAGGAAGGGAAAGGAATATGGAGGCTGGGTGCAAAAATTGGAGAAAAGTGAGGCACTCCTGGAGAGTGCAGCTAGCTCTCACTCAAGATTGGACCATTAGGACCTGTCTGTCATTGTCCACTCCTCCCCTGGGCAATATTTCTGAGTCTTCTTTTTTAGGTGAGCCCAGGGTGTGGCAAAGATTCCCTCCTTAAGTTTGGAGCGGCATTTTCCCATCATGTCTTATCTGTGTTTCCTTCTCTGGACCATAATTTCACATGTTTTCTTCAAGGATCAAACCAGATTCCCTATCCATGGGCTTGAGACCTGCCAAATCAATGATATTAAAATGACTTCTGAAAGAGACACGGACTTAAGTCTTTGTTTTAATTATATAAACAGTGGTTTTCATGATACAGAAGATGCCCCCCCCCCCGCATTGTCATGTCCTCCCTGCAGACACTACAGGTGTGCATGAAGCAATGGAACAAGTGGTGGTCTGATATCAGGAGTCCCAGTTTCCGATTTGATAACACAGCAAGCATGGTTAATTAAAAAGGAAGATTCATTGCAGAAACAGAGTTATCCAGACGGCTCTAACATGCCACTAGTCTCATCAACTGCTTCCTGCAAGACCAGAAGCAGCTGAACTTTTTCCTCCGATGTGTTTTGCCCTGCCTCCTATCCTGTAACCCTCCCATTCGCCAAGACCTGGGACTGAAAGGGTCAGCTCCCGCCTCTTCCTCATTCTTTGAGGGACTGTCTCTTTGCTCTTTCCTTTTTTAAAAAATATTTTTTATTAACCGACCAATCAAATCAAATCACATCACATCACATCACATAAATTCCGAATTACAAAGCCGAATTTTAAATTTTTGTTGAGGGGACCCATATTTCAAGTTCCGAAGGGGGATTCCGATCATCTTCTTGCTACTGTGTTAATGTCCAAATCAGTCCAAATAATGTTCATAATTCTATCCAGTCTTATCTTGCTGTTTCCACATCTCATCTTGTTTGTATATTTTATTTATTTTTTTATTTATAATCTCTTCTGATAATCTCCTTAAATTGATAAACACCAGTTATAATCCTGTGTGAATTTTTCCGTTCGCCCAATCCTCATATCAAGATGGTTTCCATATATCATTGCTTTCATAAATAACATCTCTCTTTCCATCTCGCAGATCTGTCGCTCTTAATTCCCTCTGAGGAGTCTCACCCACAATATAAAAGCAGCTCTATTCCTCCTCCCAGACTTAAGTCCTCTGACAGAACTTGCCAACATGGCAACGGTATTTTTTACTGTGTCATTCCAAAGCTCTTATACTTTCCACGGTCTTCTTAAAACATGCTTTGGTTAGAAAGTTATCTCCACACAGTCATAAATCCACAGCTTAAGTCATTAAAATGGCATTTCTGACTTGTGACTTGGGGGGAGGGATTCTTGATTAATCACATAGAGAAAAGAAAGGAAAGGTTTTTTTTTCCCCTCCCCCATCCAGTCCCTTTGCCATACCGAGCCTTGGTGAGTCTTCTCATGATTTATTCTTGTTCCTCCAACTCGTCTTGTTTTTCAGAGGTCTCTTCAGTTAGCAGTCTTTACTCCCCCTCCTTCCTTGAAATATGTGCATTCGCTTCCTCCTAATTGTTTCTTTTGAAGTTATTGCAGCTAGAGGTGCGGATCAGAGACAGCGTCCAGGAGCGCCAAAATCCGCACAAGGGCATTCTGCCTAGTGCCCCCACCCCCACAAATTCGGGGGTGGTATAGGGCACAGCAGGCAAGGGCAGCCCCCCCCACAGACTTGGGGAGGTAGGGAGGCTATTTACTCCCATCACAGCCTCCTAATTACCTTGGGCGGGTCAGAGAGATGTTATTGTCAGCCATCTTCTGATGCACCCCTAGTGGCCCCTCTGTCTCTTTGCTCTTTCCCACCTGATGAACTGCTTCCTTCTCTATTCGTCCTCATTCTCTTTTCAACTGGCATTCCTAAGGGAGGGGGAATGGCACTAAGCTAAGCTCATCTTTCCTGGCAGTTAACCCTCTCTCTTCCTGGCTACTTCCTTCACTGGGAGCTGGTTGCAACCCTTCCCTGGGGGCTGGCTCATTCATAACATCTGATGTGGGCAAAGGTCCACTAGGTTGGAAACACCAAATTCCACATATAAATCTCCCATCCTTAGCTTCCTACAACATCTGCTTTTTCTGTGATCAATTTAAATTACTAATGCAGTTATCAAGGAGTGTAGAGAGCTTGTAAGCTGCAATCTGCCAGAATTTTCAGCCAAGAGGGAAGGATGTAACGTAGTGGCTATATCAGAGCTCTTTTGTCTTTCCGCAATATTCCTCAGTTGCTTAGTATAAAGAAAGAATATCCAAAGGTGCTTGGGTAGAATTTGGTGCCTTTGTAAGATTGTATGGAACCCCCTGAGAAATTTTGCTATCAAAACCCTTCTGGCTTCCCTCAGAATTCCTCAGGTGTTTCATGGGAGGAGGAACCCAGACGCTCACTTTGAATTTAAATCTGGATGAAATTTCAGTGCTGACTTTAATGTTAATATTAACATTTAAAAACCCTTAGTGCAGGAATTAATTTGCAGATGTGTGTTTTTGCAGCACAGACTCTATCTGAGAGTATCTGGGGAATTTAAGAATGAAGTGTATCTTAGCCTAATTCTGAATTTGTCAGGGATACAAATCATATAATCCCCGTACCTTTCCAAGCACAATTCAAAGTGTTGGTGCTGACCTTAAAAGTCCTAAAGGGCTTCAGCCCTGTACACCTGAAGGAACATCTCTCTGCCCCCGCATCCCCATCGTTCAGCCCCAGATACTGAGGTCCAGCTCTGAGGGCCTTCTGGCAGTTCCCTCACTGTGAGAAGTGAAGCTACAGGGAACCAGGCAGAGGGGCTTCTCAGTAGTGGTGCCCACCCTGTGAAATACCCTCCTATCAGATGTCAATGAAATAAGCAACTATCTAATTTCAAAAGACATCTGAAGGCAACCCTGTATCGGGAAATTTTTAAGGTCTAATGTTTTACAATCTTTTATGTGCTGTAAGCTGCCCAGATGGGCAGGGTATAAATAAAGTTGTTGTTGTTGTTGTTGTTGTTGTTGTTTAGATAACTGTCCATGTAGTGCTAACACCATGCTCTTTTTAGTTCTTACTGAGCAACTATTTAGAGTCAACATTAGCATCTTACATTTGTCTTCCCCCTAGCAAAGCAAGTTATGAGAGGGCAACATTGTCTCAGGCAAGAGCTGCAACACAGTCTTATCCCATGGGCTCCAGGGCTTCTGATAGTGTCTTCATGGTGTGTACAGTGCAGCAGATCCTACATCCAGAGGATAAAAGGTTAAAAAAAAAAAGGTAAAGGACCTCTGGACAGTTAAGTCCAGTCAAAGACATCTATGGGGTTGCGGTGCTCATCTTGCTTTCAGACCGAGGGAGCTGGCATTTATCTACAGACAGCTTTCTGGGTCATGACTAAACCGCTTCTGGCGCAACAGAACACAGTCACAGAAACCAAAGTGCACAGAAATGCTGTTTACCTTCCCGCCAGAACAGTACCTATTTATCTGCTTGCACTGGTGTGCTTTTGAACTGCTAGGTTGGCTGAAGCTGGGACAGAAGAACGGGAGCTCACCCCCATCACAGGGATTCGAACCACCAACCTTCTAATTGGCAAGCACAAGAGGCTCAGTGGTATAGACCACAATGCCACCCGCATCACTACCCAGAGGATAATGCAAATAGGGGCCCTCCAGGAAATGAGTTCCATGACCTGCCAACAGCAAGACATAAAAACAAAGCCTCTTGAGAAGTCCTTGATAACCAGGAAGGTTCGTGTGAACAAAAACCTCTGAGATTATCCTAAAGGTCAGCAATATAATTATACTTTTAGCAAGCAACAATTCTGTAAAGAGGTCTCTGCCATATTTCCAATTTTTGAATTTCATTGCCGTAGACTCCTTGAGTGATTTCTCATATATCTTGCATTGGGTTCTGCCTCTAATATATACACATGACAAAGGGGACGACGACCCATTTTTTACTTTATTTGAACGAACTTATTCCTTGTTTCTGTTTTTGGGGAATCTAAAAGTTTACAGTTAACAAATAACTCCTTTATTTATATCAATGTCTCCAAACTCTCCAACATCCAATTATTATTATTATTATTGCTAACTGTAGATCATACAATGCCATTTCTCAAGAAATTATGTCCTCCTGTTGGGGGGCTTTTTGTTTTTAATTATCTACAGATAGATGAAATTAGTGTACTTAAAACATAGCTCAATCATTGAACAATGGGGCAATTTTCTATTGTACAAGGACAGCCTTCAAGATAGAAGAGGGGAAGGAGAAAATGATACCTTCTTCAATGTGTCTTTAATAAGCGTGATTCAGGGACATGAATGAAAATAAAGACAATGATGCAAGACTCTTGGGACACCGAAGCATGCTGTTGAGAGGCACAAAGAAATTCCACAGAACTGAAGCATCACGTCTCTGACTCTTTTTAGTAATAATACTGCTCTGAAATACATTGTTGTTCAAGATGAGCTGAAACCACTCATGATTTAACTTTGTCAACATTTTCAGTAGTGCCAAAAAAATGACTCCTCAAATGATGGTTTGGAAATCCTTGTAAAAACATTCATTTATTTGTTTGCACTGCGTTCACTGCACTCAGTTCCATTAACACAAATCTCATTCATTATTGGGACATTCTTGCATTTAAAGTATGATCTTGGCATGGTCAGATTGGCCTATGTGTCTTAATCCAGGAAGGAGAAAGGATCATCAGCAAGGGAAACAACAACAACAACAACAACAACAACAACAACAACAACAACAACAACAAATCATTTGTACCCTGCCCATCTGACTGGGTTGCTTCAGCCACTCTGGGCAGAAATGGTACAGAAACATCATTTATGGTATAAAAATAATAGTACAGGGCCATTGTGAATATTCACAAATGTGTTGTTTGTATGTTGTGGCTATGGCATTTGGATATCTGAGCCAATTACAAGTTCCAAGATACAATTCCAGCTCATCATGGTCTCACCTGGGTGTTAGCCTTCCCCTCATTCACAGTGTTGTCTAATTTAGACCTGAAATTCTGCCAGAGGTGCATCCTGGATAGAATAATCCATGGGTGATATTAGAAGGTTAGGGTTCATGGAAACTACATTTTCCACAATATCCTCCTGCTGAGAATGATGCAACATGATGATGTCTATCAGACAATACATCCAACAGTGCAAAATTAGAGTGGGTGATGCCTTGTTAGAGATACCAAAAGTTCTACACTAGAGCAACCTTATCTAGTCTGTGAACTAGAGGGCAAGTCAGTTAGATTCAGGAATAAGCAACATGATCCTAGCTGGCTGGCACAGAACTTTTCCTACCTGTGTGGACCAGCAGTTGGTATTCAGAGGTATTCTGCAAAACACAATGATCACGAGCCATATTACAATTGCAGGAATGATGACAGCCCATGCAGATTAACACTTCAGCAACCTGCTGAGAGGATCAGCATGTGAACTGGACCACAGTGATTTTGTCTCTTCATTTTCATATGGAGAGCAGTTTGCCTGCAATTGTCTAAAGATATTATGCCAGAGAAAGCCTTTCAAAACCAGCAGTTGCTCCGACATAGCAACTTCAGCCATTTTCACATGGGATGATGAAAATGGCTCCCATCTAGAATACATGGTGACAAATCCCCCAATGAATACTTTAGTGGAAAAACCCTGAACCAAATGACTATGCACATTTCAAGGGTGAAGGAGTGTCTTCTTTGGCGATCACTCATAGCCAAGTAAGATTCCCTTCCATAAACATGGTTTTAACAATGAGTCCGTAAGTGACTGTGGAGGCGAATTCTGGATCCACACATCCTTCCACAGAGGGGACATTGGTTTCCTCGTGGGAGTTGATCACGGTGTGGATTTGCCAAGCGTGCCTTCCTCTTAGCACGTTTCTCCCTTGCATCCTGAGTTCGAGTGTCTTAAAAGTCCATGACACCTTTGGTAAAGGCTGTTCTCCAATTGGAGCACTCGCAGGAAAGTGTTTCCCAATTGTTTGTGTTTATACTACATTTTTTAATATTTGCCTTGAGAGAGTTTTTAAACCTCTTTTGTTGACCAGCAGCATAGCACTTTCCATTTTTAAGTTTGAAATAGAGTAGTTGCTTTGGAAGTTGATAATCAGGCATCCGCACAACATGACCAGTCCAACGAAGTTGATGTTGAAGAACACTGGTGATCTTTGCTTCTTGCAGTACAGCGGAGACACCGTTGATGGAATCTTTAGAGAAGTTGGAGATGGGGTTTATAAGTTGTCCATGTTTCACAAGCATACAGTAAGGTTGGTAGTACAATAGCTTTGTAAACAAGCATCTTGGTTTCCCTGCAAATGTCCCGATCTTCAAACATTCTGCACCTCAATCGGAAGAAAGCCACAGTAACAGAGCTAAGGTGATGCTGAATTTCAGTGTCGGCCCATGTGGAAAGATAACTGCCCAGGTAGGAGAAGTGATCGACATTTTCCAATGTTACACCATTGAGTTGGATTTGTGGCACTGCAGAGGGGTTATTTTGTACTTGCTGGCGCAGCACCTTGGTTTTTTGGATGTTGAATGATGGGTCAAGCTTTTCATAAACTTCTGCAAAGATATTTAGGGTGGTTTGGAGGCCATCCTCTGAGTGTGCACACACTACGTTGTCATCAGCATACTGAAGCTCTATGATGGAAGTTACGGTAACCTTACTCTTTGCTTTCAGCCTGCTCAGATTAAAGAGCTTTCCATCTGTTCGATATATGATTTCTACTCCAGTGGGGAGTTTCCATTCAACAAAGTGTAGGATCATGGCAATAAAAATAATGAATAGAGTTGGGGTAATAACAAAACCCTGTTTAATACCTGATCCCACTGTGAATGGTTCACTTTGAGAGCCATTGTTATCTGCAATTGTTGCTGTCATATTATCATGAAGGAGTCAAATGATGTTCACAAATTCATCTGGGCAGCCAATTTTCAGAAGGACAGTCGACAGGGCATTACGATTTAAAGTGTCAAAAGCCTTAATCAGGTCAATAAACTTAATATACAGGGGTTGGTTTTGCTCTCTGCATCCAACAATACAAAATTAAAGGGGGTGATGCCTTGTTAGAGATACCAAAAGTTCTACACTACAGCAACCTTATCTAGTCTGTGAACTAGAGGGCAAGTAAGTTAGATGCAAGCATTTTCACTCTCCTCAGGAATAAGCAACAGGATACTGACTGGCTGGCACAGAACTCTTCCTACTTGTGTTGACTAGCAGTTAGTATTCAGAGGCATTCTGCAAAACACAATGATCATGAGCCATACAGTGGTACCTCAGGTTAAGTACTTAATTCATTCTGGAGGTCCGTACTTAACCTGAAACTGTTCTTAACCTGAAGCACCACTTTAGCTAATGGGGCCTCCCACTGCTGCCACGCTGCCGGAGCACGATTTCTGTTCTCATCCTGAAGCAAAGTTCTTAACCCGAGGTACTATTTCTGGGTTAGCGGAGTCTGTAACCTGAAGTGTATGTAACCTGAGGTACCACCGTATTACAATTGCAGGAATGATGACAGCCCATGCAGATTAACACTTCATCAACCTGCTGAGAGGATCTGCATGTGAACTGGACCACAATGATTTTGTCTCTTCATTTTCGTGTGGAGAACAGTTTACCTGAAATTGTCTAAAGATATTATGTCAGAGAAAGCCTTTCAAAACCAGCAGTTGCTCTGACATAGCAACTTCAGCCATTTTCACATGGGGATGATGAAAATGGCTCCCATCAAGAATACGTGGTGACAAATCCCCCATATGAATACTTTAGCACATAGCTGTGTGAATATACCCTGAACCAAATGTCTATGCAAGGGTGAAGAAGGTGTGTAGCTCCATGGTAGATCAATTGCTTTGTGTGCAGATTCTGTCCCTGGCATTTTCAGGTTGGGATGGAAGAAAACCATGTCTGAAATCCTGGAGAGTCATTTGTCAGTCAGTATAGAGTCTACTGCAGACACTACGTAACTAAGTGGACCAATGGTCTGACATGGTAGAAGTTCTTCATAGGTTCCTGTATTCAGACATAACTGGACATAAAATATTGGTCCCTGTTAAAATGTTCCAGTCCTGCTTTCAGATATTTGGGTAAGCCTAATTTTAGAAGGAAATGTTCCTATAATTTTCTAAACAATTAAAATAAAATCTTCTTGCTTCTCAGTTCACATTCTGCTTAATGTCCAAATATTGTTGCTTCTCAGTTCACATTCTGCTTAATGTCCAAGCCTCTTGATCTAGATCAACCTTCCAAAACCTGGTGCTCTTGAGGGATTCAACAATATCCAGCATACCTGTTCATTTGCCATGCTAGCTTGTGCTGATGGACACACTAGGACAAGATATCTGGAGGATACCAGATTTCGAAAGATTGATCTAGATTTATATACATATATATATCTGCCTTTACTTACCCCCAACCTAGAAAAGAAAGATTTTCTTTCCACCTTTTGCACAAAAATCACAGATCCTGATCCAGAAGAAAATGTCTGTCTGTCTGTCTCTCTAAATATAGATATAGTGGGACAGGGGACAATTTCAGTTCAGTTCCCATTTAAAAGTGATCTTACCTAATTTGCGCTTTACAAAGCAATATGCAAACTTCAACACAGATATCCTTCAAAATTCACACATCGCCAGATGTTGCAATGCAGTTCTCCTGTCATTTTGTGTACAAAAGTGCATATACTAGGGTTAAGTGTGCATTTAAATGCATATATTGGTGGGTGAAAAAAGCATATAAAATGCATTATATGAGGAAAGTTGTTTTGGCAAAAAAAAATTAATTCAAATAAATCCACACCAGATTTCTGATGAATTTTCATGAGGACTGAAATAAAATATAATTACAAAGCAATGTGGAACTGTGGAGAAATGAATTTAAGATTTTCTTAAAGATGAGAAACAAAAATTTGACATTAGCATCCCCATATATAGGTCTCTTAAAAGATGCCTTGACATAAGGGCTTTTAGGCTGGAAAATTGGGCAGAAGAAAAATAGAGAATATATTGAATATATATATATATATATATATATATATATATATATATATATATATGCATGCAACTCCACATTCTAAGTGCACCAGAGTTTATTCACCTTAGGATATGCTCACTAGCAAAAAATCTGAAAAGCCATTTGCTACTAAAAATAAATAAATCCGCCTCTCATCTGTTTATTTACTCTACATTTCAAATTAAGCAGAAAGCAAATTAATTTTTAATATGAAATTAATACAGAGTTTATAATAGGGCACTCCATCACTTTAAAATTATCAAAATGATTTCTTGTTACTATTGCACTCTTGAGAACTAGTGCATGTGGATCTTTTTTCCTCGTAAAAATTAAATTAAGAATGTGTAATGAGAATCAGACATCATAATTTGTGCAAAACCTAAAGCCAGCAGGGAAATACTGCCTCCTTAAATGTTGACTATTGTTTCATTATGGCCAAATGAACTGACAAGTTTTCAGCTACAAATGACATGCTTTAATGTAGTTAAATGTATTTCCTATTGTACTGTGCTTATGGCAGTGAAGTCCGACACAGCTACTGAGCATTTGTGGGGGAGGTTAAACCATGTGGGCTATTTATTGAGCACTCATCCTGACAACATTGCAACAACCCTATGTTGCCCCATACTTTTCAGTGCATTTTCATGTCACTTTCCTTATCACAAAAAGTCCTATGGGGACGGGCTCCAAATTATAATTGAACAACCAAGATTTGTTGGTCTGTGATTGAATCCAATCTGAAAATTGTGTCAGTGTGGAAGCATCCACGTCAGATGTCAGAATCAGTCACATCTGATGGCAAGGAACACAGTTGCCTTGCTGATGTGGAACTGTTTCCAGCTGTGGCAAAGCCTGGCAAGGTTAGAAATGGACTCCAGTCCCTCAAGCTTTTAGGAGACAAGTAACATGGACATGCTTAGAAGCACAATAGGGCCAGGAAGCACTGAGCCATGGATGGTCTCCTGCAGCTTTGTTTTCTCTGGACATGTGTCTCTGTGCACATCTGCAAAATAATTCTCTATGTTCAGGGGATACATCCTTCCAGAATGATAATGGATAACTGGGGACTCTCCATTCTGCCCAACGAGAGGCTGCTGGCACAGAAAAGCTGGCTCAGAACTTAGCATGTTTGTCAACATACATGGAAGAACAACGTAACTTGGGTTGAAGAATGGGTAATGGAGTGTCTTCCTAAAGTACTCAGCTGTCAGAGACTGACTGGATGAGGAAGAGCGTTGGGAACTGCCCGCCCAAGAGCCCCCCACGGAGGGCACAGAAGACGATGATTTAGATTCCGGATCCTTGTGGTGGGACACGGAAGAGTAGTCTGCAGAAGGGATGAGCTGGGAGGTTCTAGAAGCAGGGGGATTGAGCGATCAAGGTGGGTCAGGAGAAAGAGGGTCTTCCAGGACAGGCTTAGAGGCTGAGAGTCACCGTGTGAGAGCAAACTCAGACAGAGGTTGCCCTTGCTACCCAGCAGTAGGCCAGACACAGTCCTGCTGGCTCTCCCCCCACCCCTCTGACACCCCATTCGAGAAGAGTCCTGCACATTGCTGAGGTGATGCGCACCCCCTAGATGTAGCCTTTATCTGCTTTGGAGGGATCCAGAGTCAGAGACTAGAGGGGGAAGGGCAGAGCTAGTGGTCAGTTTCAGCAATGCCTTAGCAGGATTAAGACAAACCAGAGGACTCTGCTGTGTTGTTATTTTCTGTTAATAAAGCAAATGGCATTTTGTGCCTTCCATGTGTGTGCATGCCCTGTGGTTGACCTGGTTCATTGACAGCTCCTTGACATCAGCCAAGCAACCGTGTCACTGACTGAGCCACTCAGTGGTAGGCCTGGGATAGGACTGTTTTCCAGACTATAGCTCTTCTCTTTTGTTATATAAGAGTATCAACGTACCCTCTACCGAGTTGTATGGAACAAAGTGAAAACAATGCAATCGGGGGAAACCTGATGCTAATGGAAGAGGGGCAAATTGCTTCTCCTCCCAAACCTTGAGACACAGTTTTAGAATTCTACTACTGTCTGTATTATGGTGGCGCTGTGGATAAAACCTCAGCGCCTAGGACTTGCCAATCGCATGGGCGGCGGTTCGAATCCCCGCGGCGGGGTGCACTCCCGCCATTCGGTCCCAGCGCCTGCCAACCTAGCAGTTCGAAAGCACCCCTGGGTGCAAGTAGATAAATAGGGACCGCTTACCAGCGGGAAGGTAAACGGCGTTCTGTGTGCTGCGCTGGCGCGCCAGATGCAGCTTGTCACGCTGGCCACGTGACCCGGAAGTGTCTGCGGACAGCGCTGGCTCCCGGCCTATAGAGTGAGATGAGCACACAACTCTAGAGTCTGGCAAGACTGGCCCGTACGGGCAGGGGTACCTTTACCTTTACTTTTACCTTTACTGTCTGTATTATCCATGAATTCTGAGGGCATCTCAATTTGCTCTATTCATAGAGGCAAATGGCAGGTCTGTTTTCTCTCTTACAAAATCAGATGAAAACCATCCCTGAGGCCTGTCCTTGTAATTTGAAGAATACAGATGGCAGCATCCATTTGAAAGTGTTCATGCAAGCTGAGCATATTTATAATTTCCTCTATTATTTAAACATTTCGTTTGGATAATGTCTTAGCTAGTCTTACATCAGAGGCTTTATATATTCATCATTCATTTTGACATGTTACCTGGTAGAAATAAAAGGGCAATGAAGCTAATTTAGCAACACTTAACTGATCTGGCTGTTCTAAAATCCCACAAATTGGAATGGTTTAAAATAATAATTTAGGGACCTGGTTTTACAGTGTGAGAGAAGAGACAGAAATTAGCATTCCTTATGACAATATAGCAGTGGTGGCACGAACTTATGGCATACGTGCCAGAGCCCTCTCTGTGGGTACACGCGCCATCGCCCCAAGACAGAGCCGGTGGAAGGCGAGGGTGGCACATCGAGTCCTCAGCTCAACTTGGGCATCCGAGCAGCCTTCTTCCTCCTGCTGCTGCTGCGAGGTTGAAGCTTTACACACCCTCCAGCCAAGGCCAATAGGAGGTGCTAGGCAGGGCGTGTCATACAGGAGCCAGCAGAGGAGGATGGCAACACGGGTGAGCTTCAAGAAGTCACTTTGTTCCAGTGCTAGGTAGCCAGGTAGGGCTGCCTCTGCCCCGTCCTTGTCACCCCTCACCCAGCACCAGGGCTCTGGGCCCCACCGGACTCACCACACCATGACCACCTCCCACTTGCTGGTATACTTCTTGTGGCTCAACCACAGCCAGGCGCAGCGAGTGAGGACGCACCTGGGGCCATGCCGGACACCCTGCATACGAGCCGGTCAGGGATGTACAAGGGAGCGGGGAAATCACTGTTGGAACTTATTTTCTCTAATAGCTCCAGCTGCTGCAGAAACAAGTTTTTTATCCTAACAGAGAAGATGAGTATCTCATAGAGAAGACAAACCCAGTCTCGTGGTGGTGATGTCAAAACATATTAACTACACTTACCTTCATGAAGGCAAACAACGGTGCTGAGAATGGGTAATTGTTGGCAAAAAGATCTATATGCATCTTCTCTTTCAATACAAAAACTGAGAGAGCTTCCCTGGACTTCACACAAATTCCCCAGATACAATGCAATATGGTAACCAGGTACTTCTTTCTTAAGGGTTAAATAGGAGTCAGAGTAGTGACAACTACTGAAGAGTCTGCACCAATTCAGGTTAAATTGCCTTGTTGGCCCTTTGCAATAAATAAGTGGGTTTTGGGTTGCAGCTTGGGCACTTGGTCTCTGAAAGGTTCGCCATCACTACAATATAGCATTCAACAAAAGCCAGTGGAGTGCATTGCCAATCACCATCCAACCCCTTGAGACCATAAAGACAGGTATGCAAAATGATATGTCTAATCATCAGCATTTGATTTCTGCAGGATACACCCATCAAAGATTTCAGATGCTCCCCAGTCCCTGCCTAGGTGTGGGAATGTAGCAGATTGTCGGACCAACAGGGGTTGTACATTTTAAGCAAGTGAAGTGTTTTTTGTTTTAATTAATTGAAAATAAAAATGGGAAAATGCATCAGTCAATTTCTACTTTTGGAATGGAGAAGACACCAAAGGATGCTGCAATATGGATGCATCTCCCCTCTAGTTTTTTTAAAAAATTAAAAAACAGAATTCCATCAAATTTTAGTACAGTATACTAGAGGTGAAACCATAACTGTCAAGCGTCCCTTATTTGAAGGGACAGTCCCTTATTCCAGTGCCATGTCCCGCTGCTGTCCCTTATTGATGGATGTCCCTTAAATGATGTCCCTTAAATTTCAAAGGAAGCAGCTCCTCTCCCTCCCTCCCTGCCGGCCAGGGGGGAGGGAGGCTCCAACTGTGTTGCTTGGCTGTGTTGCTCACCCAATAAGAAGTCTAAGAACGACTGGGGGTGGAGCTTGTGTGCCTTGTGTGTGGCTAGTTAATGCAAGCTGAGGAGGTTTTTGAATGCTGGACACCATTTTGTTGCACGTGCTGCTGCAAAATTTGCAGTGCAAAGCCAGGCCAGGGAGCCATCTTAAGTTGAGGCTGCATAGGCCTTGTGGTGCATGTGATTCAGATTCTATTCAGTTGAACCTCTGGTTACAAAGTTGGTTGGACAGTGTTCTCGAAGCTACCAGCATGAGTTTGACCAGACTGCAGGAGGACAGGAAGACTGGAGTGCCTGGAAGAGGTGAGGCTGCAGGTCCCTTATTTTGGCTGCTGATCCCTTATTTTCAAGGCTGCTGGTCCCTTATTTTCAAATCTGTAAGTTGACAGCTATGGGTGAAACAGATGCTATGAACCAAGTCACACTGCTTTTCTCTTTTTTTGCCTGTAGCAACACGACATAGGCAATTCAAGAATCTTACTTCCAGTTCCCCCAGATGTTTGCTTTGGTTCATAAATTCCAGTTTGTACAGATTCCCCACTACCACGGTACCCTGTAAACATAACCTTTATAAAGACCAAATGGGTACTAAATTGTAAGCACTGATTTCTTGTCAAAGGCTGAATTGATTTAAAGATACTTGTACTGGCTTATAAAGAATGGAATGATTGTGCCCTGGCACACTGAACTATTGATTATGATACTCTTTACTTACCTGTGGTGTCAGGCAGCAAGGCTGTGGCTCTTGCTAGGCGATCAAGGCAGCCATTTACAGCCCATGCTAAATAGTCATATTCTCGTTCTTGATTTCAGTCACTAATTGGTATCTTAATTAGGTCTGAATGTATTGCAAGAAGCTGTCCCAGCAGCTCAATGGGTGGTTAGGGCAAGAGAATTTGAGAGCGGCAAAAAGAGTTTGCAAGAGGTTGCACTTTCCCAATGCTCAAATGTCAAAGCGTTTCTTGGTGCCACATGAAAGTGGCCCAGTGGAAATGGAGTGCTTTGATTTGTCATTGAAGACATTTAATTAGAAGTGCTGTAATCCAGATTGTGGGTGAAGTTACTTAAGCATTGTTCCAAAATAAATGGCACAACCCTTAAAGGGATGCTTTAAGCTCTGCAGCAGGGGTCAGCAAACTTTTTCAGCAAGTGGCCTGTCCACTGTCCCTCAGACCTTGAGGGGGGCAAACTATTTTTTTTTGGGGGGGGGTGAACGAATTCCTATGCCCCACAAATAACCCAGAGATGCATTTTAAATAAAAGGACACATTCTACTCATGTAAAAACACGCTGATTCCCGTCCGTGGGCCGGATTTAGAAGGTGATTGGGCTGGATCCAGTCCCCGGGCCTTAGTTTGCCTACCCATGCTCTAGAGGCTACTTTCAGTTCACAACCTGAAAATAAATCGGTGGGCTTTGTGTGTAGTTAGGATGGCTTTCTTTCCATATTCAGCCCTGTCTTTGGAATAGGAAATGCCCCCGGTATTGGTGAGTTCACTGTAGTGATAGCCATCTCTATGTATTTGTGCACCATGTTGAAGGGCCCTTAGTTTGTCAAGAACCTGACTCTAGGTGAGGGACCCAGCTTATGTATCTCTAAAGTGGATATACTAGCTTGAATGACATGCTTATGCCTTCAACCAGTCAGTTTTATTGTGTTCTTCCTCTTCCCACAATCCAAACCCACTATGGGCATCTCGTTTATTTGTGCTATGGGCTGCATTTAATAGACCTTAGTGCTTTTCAAGCTTATTACTGTTTATGATTTCTTGTCCTTTTATCTTTCAAAATGCCTCGCAGACTTGCTTATTTCTCTTCTCTCGCTTATTTCTCCCTCTGCACGTTCGTTCCTGCCATCAAAAAAAGCTGATGGCTGCATTTTCCTGATCCAGATATATGGCTGCACAGGAAACTTGCAGCTGTCGTGACAAAGTTCTGTGAAGCTTGCACTGATATTGCTCCTTTTATGACTCAAGGCATCAGAGCCTGTCTCAAAGGCAAACAGCCTGCTGCTGCGAAGTGGAATGGGCATCCCAGATCCTGACATTCTGATGATACACTTTGTCGCTCAGAAGATGTGTTCATTATCAGCGTCAGACTTCCTGGGACTTTTCAAGCAAAGGATATTGCCACTATAGTGTTGTTGAGGAGCTCCTACTCATTTCAGTAGGACTTCAGCAGTAGAACTTTGAACTGGATTAGCAGTATTCACACACACACACACACACACACACACACACACACACACACAATTTCCAAAAATCATATAACATACTTTCTTATCTTATGCAATGTTTTGGATTTCCATCAACCACATCTGAAATTTTTCAGTCTTTATCACTTAATCTACATTTCTTAATTTTTCTATTACTTTTAATTGTCCTTAACTAATAACTCTCTTCATAATCTTCTCTGCAGTATTTCGCATAGTCCTCCTTACAAAACTTCTTGCAGTCCTACTAGTCTAATCTGTTGATTACAATTCTTTTTCAAATAGTTCAAATATTTGCTCCAGTCCTCTGAGAATCTCTGGTCCCACAGGTTTCAGATCCTACCTGTCATCTTATCTAATTCTGCATAGTCCATTAATTTTGTCTGTCATTCTTCTTTCGTCAGTAGTTCTTCTTGTTTCCATTTCTGTGACAATAATATTCTTGCTGCCGTTGTAGCATATAAAAACAATTTACTATCCTGTCTGTTAATATCCTCCCCTACAATGCCAAGTAAAAATGCTTCTGGTTGTTTTTTTTTTAATAAATGTATATTTCAACATTTTCTTCATCTCATTATATATCATTTCCTAGAAGCTTTCCCCTTTCTTACATTCCCACCACATGTGATAAAAAGATCCTTCTTTTTCTTTACGTTTCCAACATTTATTACTTTGGATTAGCAGTATTCAGACATTTGGCTGAATGTATAGGTACAGAACTGTGTAGAATATATCGGGTTGTACATGCAAGCCTCTCCTGACTTAAATATGCCAGACCCTGCATTCATTATGTGAGTCCCTTCTCCGGGTGCCTCTTCTAAGAGTTGTTCAAAGAAGGTCTTCACACTTGCAGACCCTCCAAGTGTCCCTATTTTCCAGGGACAGTCCCGGATTTACAGAAGCCATCTTAGTTTCTGATTTGATCCTGAAATGTCCCGCTTTTCCTTAGGACATCCCTATTTTCATCATAGAAATGTTGGAAGGTGTGGAGTTATCCAACCCCAGAGTCATCTGAAGGCAACCCTGTACAGTGGTACCTCCAGTTACGAACTTAATTGTTCCAGAGGTCCGTTCTTAACCCAGAACAGTTATTAACCTGAGGTGTGCTTTCATTAATGGTGCCTTCCACTGCCACTGACGCACGACTTCCGCTCACATCCTGGGCAAAGTTTGCAACCAGGAGACCTACTTCCGGGTTAGCAGAGCTCATAACCTGAAACATTCATAAGGAGGACAGTACGTAACATGAGGTTCCACTGTATAGGGACATTTTTGAATGTTTATTATTTTATTATGTTTTTATTTATGTTGGGAGCCTCCCAGAGTGGCTGGGGCAACCCAGTCAGATGGGTGGGATATAAATCATATTATTATTATTATTGAATAGGAGAACCCTATTTTCATTGGAGAAATGTTGAAGGGTAAGCAGTTGTAGCCCCTAGTCTATAAAATGCTCTTCCAAGCAAGACCCACCAAGCACTGGCATTAACATGTTCTCCCATGAAAGAATGTGATTATCATACTTCTTGATGTGTTGCATGTTTTGGGTTGTGGGAGTACTGTTGTTTTATTGCGAAACCTCATGGTTGTTTTTTGATTGCGCATGTAAGTCACATAGAGACATTTTGTATTAAGTGATGAATTCATTGAAAAGAACAGCACCAGCAACCTCCCAATGGTGCCATCTCCTTCACCCCTCACTGTCATTCTGAGTGCATGAATATCAAAAGTGGATGAGTGAGCAACACTTGTATGATGTGGGATCAGGGCCAGGGAATGTGTCCCAAGGACACAGTTTGCACCCTCACTACATGCAGCAGAATGCCTTAATGGAGCTCTTCTGGAGAGATTTTGTTGAAGCAAAATATTTTTCCCCTCTCTCTCACCATTACAGCCTATCATAATGAAGATGCCCATTACTACTGACTTATGATATACAACTAATAGCAAAATAATGCAGTCCCAAAAAGCATGTGGTTGCCTGAAGTGATGTTAGTAAGATGGTCTAGGTAATTTTTTATACACAAAGAAAGTTAGATCACTCAAAAATAAAGGAATAGTTTAGGGCTGCAAGTTTTAATTGGTGAATGTATCCACTATAGTTGTAGGTGATTAATTGATCAAAAGCAATATTAATCAGTAGGCATTTTAATTAGTGGAGCTGAGAAACATGCCCAAATAAAAATAACCTCAACGTAAGTGTGTCATTTAAGAGACATTTATGTAGAAGCCGTTGCATTTCTGGGATGTTTTCATTAGAACAACTGGAAAAGGGGGGGGGGGATTATGCTGCTATGTTTGAACAATCATTTTGTTATATTAATTACATTGTCTTTTCCTTTAGTATATTAAAGAGCTGGAACTTATCAAATGGATTTGCTTGGATTGTAAGTGCCTGTGTTTTTTAAATAAATATCATGAATGGTGTCTGGCTGCTACAGATGCTCTAGAAAGGTGAAATAATATGTAATTAATTCATCCATTCATTGGTTACATGGCAGATGATTAATCAGCTAACAAATCTTTAATCAATGGACAACCCTGGTGTTATTATTATTATTATTATTATTTAATCCAGAATTCACTCTTAATTAAGGAATTCGATCTGACAGGAAATTGTTTGGCAAATAAGTCACCTTGTTAGAATGAGAGAGGTGACCTTATTAAGGATGTTCATTTTTGAAAATTGGCCTCTTCTCCTGTGCCTTGAACAGCAACTTGATCTGTAGACATCAGAGGTGATAATACCTATCTCCATATCTTTAAAGCCTTCTCCTGCTGGTTTCAGCTGTTAAAGGCACAGGAGTAAGAAGGCCACAGTGGTGTTTTCCTAATATATTAGCAATTTGAGACCAGGTTAGCTTACACTATTTTAGTGGTAGAAATGTCATCTGCTCAAAATTAATGCTAGGAACATGAAACTATTCAGAAATGAAACAGATAGCACTGGTGAGAGGAAAAAAGAAGGGGGCTTGGAAAAGAAGTATAGAATTGACGTGCATTATAAGAGCTGGCAGGAGTTCAGAGATCGGCAAGGAGACAGAGTTTGGGGGGGCGAACAGAGAGGAAGAGGTTATAGCTAAATAGAAATATATGAGAGTTGCAGAGCTAGAATGATGAAAGACTATAAAGATGCATGAGGTTATTCACTGCATTTTTGGCGGACAGGTAAATGTCACATACCTGGAGCAAGGTGACGAGTGGAACCTTCTTAAACATAATGTTGAAAATGTGGCCAGCCGGATGTTATAATAATGAAAAGGGGTCATCAAGATGAGAGTGGATGTTTCATAAGGTCATGGGTGTCACAGACATCAAGTCCACTTGTCTGAAGAAGAGGACCTTAGATATGGAAACTAAGAGCCCATTTGCAAGGGCTGTAAAGACATCATCTCTTGAAATACTTTGGCATAATGTGAGTTTTGGCCACAACAAATTCTTATAGTACAGTGGACACTCGGGTTGCAAACGTGATCCGTGCAGGAAGCACGTTCGCAACCCGCAGTGTCCGCAACCCAAAGCGCCGCGTCTGCGCACACATGGGTCGCGCTTCTGTGCATGCACAAAGCACGATTTAGCACTTCTGCGCAAGCGCCGAAACCCGGAATTAACCCGTTCCAGTACTTCCGGGTTCAGCGCAGTGCGCAACCCAACATTGTGCAACCCAAAGCATCTGTAAGCCAAGGTATGATTGTGCATATAATTGTTGTTGTGGAAAAGCAAGGTAGTATTCTGAATTTTAAGAAGAGGGTAATATTCATGGACACAGATATGGCCATGGGTTGTTGTTTTTCTAGGAAAAGAAGGTGTGAAACTCACCATGATGTTATTGCAGTAAGTGCCACACTTTTAACCAGAGCTTTTCTTCTGGAACAAAAAAGAGCCGGCACTGCATACACTTGAGTATCCCCAGAAAACCCCCCACTGTGCCTAGGAAATATTAAAGGGATAAACAGGATATCTGCAGTTGCTTCCAGATGACATGTGTCTTGAGCATTCATCCTGATTTGCAGAAAGGCTGTAGGGAGGTAGATGACACCAGCTGTTTATAGCTCATTCGTCCTAATTTGTTTGTGAGGAGGCAAGACAAGGTTGCATCAAGCAACTTCCAAGTGCACTTTTTTGTCATTTTCCTTATTGCAAGAAATCTGAGGAGGAGTGGGTTTCTTCTGCGGTAACACCATTTCAACTTCTATTGCATAACCTACATGTGCTGTTATGTGAGGGCACCTTACTCAAAAATAGTGACAGCCTGCGAGCTCCCAAGGTTGCACTCTGCTGACCTCCTAATACTGCAGCATTTTCCAAAGTTTATGTTCCTCCCTCAGATGTTAACTCTGATTATATTTGTCTCCAACTAGCAATACTGTCTTTTCAAAACAAGCATGAGAAATGAGTGTGTGGGAGAAATTCACTCTCGTGAAATCTACCCAGACACAATTTTGCACCAATTTCCCAAAGAATCCAGGAAAGTTATTCCTTCTGTTCTGTTGCTGCTGTATCCCTGTTTTACCCCTAATGTGAAAGAAGGACAGAACAACATCAACAGAACAAAAGGAAAGAACTGCTGTCTGTTTTTGATATTTTGGGATACTGGCAGAAAATCCTTGCTGGGTAGATTTCATGAAATTGACATTACTTTTGTCCATTTTCACCTCATAAAGACATAAAACAAAGGAATAAAAAAGTCAAGTGGGAAATGTGCAGTCTCGAGGGAAGATGTGTGAGTATACTGCACAAACTAGTAACAAAAGTAACAAATATGCACTTATGAAGGAATGTGTTGAAACATCTGAAGTCAATCCTGAAGTAAAAACTTATTTTTCTCTCTACACTCACCCACTGTGTAGAGGAGAAAATGTCTCTGCTTGCTCCGTCTTCCTCTGAAGGGGGCACTATGGTAACCGAGAAAAGTAGGTGTGTTACCTAGCAACATAAACCATTAGGCAACACAAAATATGAGAAAGAGCAGCAGAGAACAAGTTGGCACAAAAGTGCATAGCAACCAAGTGGACTCTAAATCCTGGTGCCAATAATCCATAACATGGAACAAAGGCTTGGATGCTTGCAGTGCTACAAGTTATACATGCAGAACAGAGGGGAAATTCAGATACTGGAACACAATTTTGCCATGCTTTGTTACAGGTGATGGCAAAACTTAAATGGATTTAGGGCTTTAAAATAGCTCAGTTCAAACATGGAAAATAAGTGCTCATTTTAAAAAGTGCATGTAGATAAATAGGTACCGCTCCGGCGGGAAGGTAAATGGCGTTTCCATGTGCTGTTCTGGTTTGCCAGAAGCAGCTTCGTCATGCTGGCCACATGACCCGGAAGCTGTATGCCGGCTCCCTCGGCCAGTAAAGCAAGATGAGCGCTGCAGCCCTAGAGTTGGCCACGACTGGACCTAATGGTCAGGGGTCCCTTTACCTTTACCTAAAAAAAAAAATTATCTAGAAAGGATACTGTATTTAATTAAGTTTTAAAAATTATAATAACAACAACCATAAATGCACCACGAGTCAGAAACAACAATAATTCTCTAGCAACATCCTTAATTCCCACCCCCAGCCCCTAATTTTGCAAATATCTTTCCATGGTTACCAATGAAAGTTCAGTGCAATCTTCTGCTGAGGGAACACTGATCTTGCTTCAGAATTTAGAGGGCAGGGAACCTGAGTGGACGACTGGGCAATGGGAAAGCGTGTTCTCCTTCATGGAGAGCACGTGTTGCGGTGGGGGCCGCCAGGACACTCCAAAGTTGGGGGCGGGCTAACTGATCGTTGGCCACTGATGCGATTGGGGCTTCCCTTGTTGTTGGGAAGAAATTAATGTTGCCATTTATTGATTGACAGCCAGAAATACTAAAACTCCTTGCACGAGGCTAGGGCTTCCTCTTTTCGCCCATGCAGCGGATTGCCCGTCCCTCCCTCCCTAGAATTAGGGTTGTTCGCTTTGACCTTGCTATGCCTGTCATGGGGTCGTCTGCTTTGGAGCGGGGGCCTGGTAGGAATTTTGTCCATCTGCCTGATTGGCTGGGGCCATTTGGTTTTTGCCTACTGCGTAGCAAATCGTCACAACTTGTAAGGTTGCGGTTAGGCATTGGTTTATGGTTTGGTTGGTTGAGGGGCATGGATTGGCTGTGCCTGCCCCTCTAATGCTGCTGCTGCAAGGGAGTCCGTTAAAGGAATTGGGGGCTAACTATTGCTTGTCCACTCTGTCAAGGGGGCTCGGGCCATAGCAATGAGCTCCTGGTTGCATTTGGGGTGAGGGCAGATTCCCTGCTCCGCGTAACCCCCAAATGTATTCCCCTATTCTGACTTTCGCATTGTGCGGAATGTCAGTCTGTCCCCCACGGTGGGGGCAGATAGTCGCAACCAATGCCTAAGCAACCACTCACAAATTTGTATTTTAATAAAGTTGTGGCCAAAATTATGCCAAAAACCTTAAACAAAAAATTCTGTGTGATGTGTGAGTTATTGGGGTGGACCTGGGGACCTCGACACGCAACAGTATATGCCCTTAACCAGCGGCTACAGTAGGAAGTACAATCTATTGTAGAACTGGTGAAGTGATTGCCCAGTGTGCAATTTGAGGTGGCAGTTCCTCAATAAAAACCTAAGGCATTTGAAGGGCAAGCATAAGGGTTCCAACTGAAGTATAAGTAGGTTCCCACAAGACCAAGACACAGTGATAACAGCAAGAACCTTTACTGAACTAACAGAACTGGACAACAGGGACAAAGCAACTGTTTATACATGTCTCCCCTGCCATGAGGAGGTATAAAAATCTGAAATTAGCACTTTGAATTGAACCTGGAAGCAGACTAGAAGGCATTGAAGATAGAGCAGTTCTAAATGTTGCAAACTGTACTTGACTTTAGGTACCCCTGCCCGTATGGGCCAGTCGTGTCTGACTCTAGGGTTGCGTGCTCATATTGCTCTAGAGGCCGTGAGCCGGCACCGTCCGAAGACACTTCCGGGTCACGTGGCCAATGTGACGAAGCTGCAGCTGGTGAGCCAGCACCAGCGCAGCACATGGAAACGCCGTTTACCTTCCCGCTATAAAGCGATCCCTATTTATCTACTTGCACTTAAGCGTGCTTTCAAACTGCTAGGTGGGCAGGAGCTGGGACTGAACGACGGGAGCTCACCCCGCCATGGGGATTCGAACCGCCGATCGTACGCTCGGCAAGTCCTAGGCACTGAGGTTTTACCCACAGTGCCACCCGCGTCCCCCTTTACTTGACATAGCAGTGGAAATATCACTCTACTTCCGGCCTTTGATAATTTTGCATTCATCCCTAAATCCATCCTATCCCATTTCTGCATTAGTGAGTGGAATTCGTAAGAAATAGAATAAAAATCGGCTTAACAATCTGCATATTAATATGCATTTAAATATATTTTTTTATCACAAAGTACATATTTTTACATATGTATTTCATCAATTATGTATTGCATCCCAATGCATGTGTTGGTTAATGTATTTTGTTTTATTCTAAACTGCACATTTTGAGTTGAGAGCTATATCACGAAAGTTAAAGTTGTGGAAAATCTGAAGGATGCTTACATGCCTACCTGCACATTAGTCTGGGAGAAGCAGATCAGGTCAGCACACTTTGGAGTTCATCAAAATCTGATTCCTCAAATATCCTTAATTTGACTTGTAGCTATGTGGGAGTACTTCTGGATTTTGGTATAAAATAATGAACCTAGAGAGAAGCTGAGTTTACTTTTAGTTGTTGTTGCTGAGGTCCATGGCAAAACAACCTGCTGCTTCAGTGTGAAATTCCACAGCAAATAAGGCCCAGCAACATTTTAGATAGACGAAAACAAGGCAACCAGCAAAATCTAATTTTAGAGTAGAAATGAAAAACAAAATAAAAACCCATTGTCTAAATGTCTTTTCTTACTATTAAGAGGCAAGTAAGGAGTGACCTGAATTACCCTAAAATTTCTCAGTCTCCCCCTCCTCCTCCTCTTCTTCATCATCATCATCGGTCCAGTATACCTGAAGGAGCGTCTCCACCCCATCATTCTGCCTGGACACTGAAGTCCAGTGCCGAGGGCCTTCTGGCAGTTCCCTCCCTACGAGAAGTGAAGTTACAGGGAACCAGGCAGAGGGCCTTCTCAGTAGTGGCACCCGCCCTGTGGAACGCCCTCCCACCAGATGTCAAAGAGAAGAACAACTACCAGACTTTTTGGCATGATGGAATTGCATCTGGAGGGTCAAAGGTTTCCAATTCATGCTGTAGGCCATTTTGGGATATTAAAATCATGGATGATAGTTGCTTGCCACCTGGTAAGGGGGAACCAGAGCAGTTGCCAGTGGGGCTAGGCCCTTCCTGGGTACTGAGGCCCCAACTGATATTATCCAGAAATGATGCTGTGTCATCCTTCTAAAATCCCAAATCACGAATGTTTTAAACATGTGGGTTATTTGTGATTATCCATGCATAAGGTTTTCCCCTGTGTTTAAAAGCAATCATTGCAGTTAAATAGTGAAACCTCCAGTGGATCCCTTGTGCAAAAGACAAAAATTATGGCACATTTCAAGAAGGAGGAGGAGGAGGAGGAAATGATGACTTTTCTTTCCCTATAGCATTTCATGAAAACAAATGTGTTTATTTTTTCCTATCTCAGAACCAATTTGCCATGGGAAGAAAAAAATATCACAGTTACAGAGAGAATTGTTTCTTAGGGACACACAGTAGAGCTTATAGGCATAACTTCTTATCCTCTTGGGGCACAAACTGTAAATTAGGTTTTAACAGGCCAAATGCAAGCATTTACATAAAGCAAGCTTTAGAAATAAGGAGATTGGCTGCTTATGCACACCATGTTCAGCTAATATGCATTGTTTATAAAGAAAACATTAGTCTAGGGTGCCATGAACTGTCCTTGAAAGTTTCGGGAATGGCACCAAATTAACATGGCAATTCATGAGGACCCATTCTAGCTAAAATGGAGGTCAAAACTGCACATGATGAGTGGTTCCACGAGTCTTCTTCCATACACTCTACCTATCTGTAAGCAGTGCCCAGGGCTAATCTTATGTCCAGAAAGACCTGGATCCTGTGTGTGGCATTATATGCCTTTTGGAATTTGCTCCCAATGAACTTCAGGCAGGCATTTTCGGTTTTGGCATTTAGGTCACCTGCCTACCAATACTTTCCTTGTTCAATTAATTAATGCAATCCACCGAACTGAGACATACATTTATTAATTTGTAAAAGTATTTGCGTACCGCTGTCTTACAAAACATCAGGGCAGTTTTAAAAGCTTTAAAAGCAGCACAGAACAATCATTAACATGACTGGTTTTCCCAAAACATTTTTAAACAACTGCATAGGCTTGTCAGAATGGTAAACAAGCCTTCAATAGATGCCTTGAATTGAAAAGCAAAGATGCCTGCCAAATCTCTGCTGGAAGAGTACTCCACAGCATGAAACCAGCATAACTAAATGTCTGTCTTCTGGCTGAGACCAGTTTGGTTTTTAAAAATATTTTTCTTAAACAATTTCAGTATAAGAAATCAGTCCAAATAATCAATTACACTATTTTTTCACCTTCCCCCCCCACCCCTCCCTCCCCCCCCACCAAGGACTTCCCTCAGCTCCCCTCTCTGATTTCTTTGCACATATTGTTCTCTGCATGTTATAAAATTGTACCTATCCTTGCCTTATCAATCATGTGTTCAACTCATAAGTTTGTGGATGTTTATTCAAAACCTGCCAAGGAGTCCAGATCATTTTGTTGTCATTTTAGGTAATTTGTAAAAAGTTCCCATTCTTCCTTGAAGTCACAATTGCCCTTATCACGTAGTTTGTATTTCAGTTTGGCCAATTCCGCATAGCTCATCAATTTTTCTTGCCACTGTTCTTTTGTTGGGATTTCCTCATTCTTCCATCCTTGTGCTAACAAGACTCTTGCTGCTGTTGTAGCATACATAAATAAGTTCTTTATTTTTCTTGTCCTACAGTCCTTAACAAAAATGCTTCTGTGTTGTTGTTTTTTTTACAAATGTCATTTTAAACATTTTTTCCAGTTCATTATATATCATTTCCCAATTTTTTAAAACTTCTCTACATTCCCACCACATATGATAAAAAGTACCTTCTTTTTCTTTACATTTCCAACATATATTTGACCCGGTTTTGTACATTTTTGCTATTTGTGCTAGTGTGATATACAATCTTTACATCATTTCCCTATAGTTTTCTTTCAAAAGAGAACATTCTGTAAATTTCAGATCTACCTTCCATAATTTGTCCCAGTCCTCAAATTGTATATTATGTCCTATATCTTGTGCCCATTTGATCATGACTGATTTGACCTCCTCGTCTTTTGTTTCCCATTCTAGCAGAATACTATATGCTTTCTTCAGCAGCTTCACTTCTTCTTCTATAACTTCCTTTTGAAATCTGGAAGTTGTATAACTGAACCTTTTCTTATTATCTTCCTTATACATTTCATGTAGTTGTCTGTAATGTAACCAACTCTGAAAATGGCCTTTAATTTCCTCATAGTCTTTTAATTTTCATTTCCCTTCTTGATCTCTCAGTAAATCTCTGCATGTAGGCCACTTCCCCTTTTTGCCAAGCGGTTTGAGTAACGAAGCTTCAATTGGTGATAACCACCAGGGTGTTTTTTTGTTCTGTTAAATCTTTATGCCTCTCCCACACCCTCATTAGTGATCTCCTCTGGCTGAGACCAGTTAGTCCTCTGTAACATGGGAGACAATGAACAGCGCTGCTCCCAAGGATCTCAGAAACTGGGCTGGGATATAAGGGTTCACGCAATCTTAAAGGTATCGTGGACCCAAGTTATTCAGGACTTTGTATATCAACACAGAGCCTTGAATCTGGCCTGGTAGCATACGGGCAAGCCATGTAAACGCTTTAGCAAATGTGACAAATGTTGTAGGCCATCTACCCCCATCAACAGTCTTGTGTTGTTGATATGATGCTGTTCACTGCTATGATCTACCTCTTAGACTTTTTTTTGCACATAAATACAGATATGCAAATGAATTATTTGCAATAGTTTTCAAATAATAAATAAAAGCTAAAATTGGAAGTGGGGGGCAAGGAGATTTCTTCCATTTCTCTAATCAAAACTGCCCCACCCCAGCTGCTTTTTTCCCAGTGGGAGGGAAAGTTAAAGGGTCCTTGGCACTTTCCCCGATGAATGGGAAATCAGCTAAGGGTGATTTTGAGTGAACAAACAGGAGAAAGTGAAAGAATCAAGCATGCACCCCCTGTTTTTCTACTCCTGATATCAGTGCCCTGCTGATAAATTATATTATTATTATTATTATTATTATTATTATTATTATTATTATTAAATAATAATAATGATTCTGGCTGAATAAAAATTCTTGTTTCTCCATGAGCTGCCATTTTAGATGTTGCTCATCCCTGGATCCTGCACGTTGCTCTTTGAAGTCTTCCAAGTTCAGAAAGCAGTTTGGCAGGTAGGTACAAAAGCTTCTGGAAAGGGGAAAAGGGTTCCTAGTTACCCCTACACCCCCCTCCAATAAATCTAATTTGAACCCAAGAATTCAAAGACCCAGATGACTCACTAGTCAATCATTTAAGAGCTTGACCATAAAGAAGGCTGATCGCCAAAGAATTGATGCTTTTGAATTATGGTGCTGGAGGAGACTCTTGAGAGTCCCATGGACTGCAAGAAGATCAAACCTATCCATTCTGAAGGAAATCAGTCCTGAGTGCTCACTGGAAGGACAGATCCTGAAGCTGAGGCTCCGATACTTTGGCCACCTCATGAGAAGAGAAGACTCCCTGGAAAAGACCCTGATGTTGGGAAAGATGGAGGACACAAGGAGAAGGGGGCGACCGAGGACGAGATGGTTGGACAGTGTTCTCGAAGCTATAAACATGAGCCTGACCAAACTGCGGGAGGCAGTGGAAGACAGGAGTGCCTGGCGTGCTCTGGTCCATGGGGTCACGAAGAGTCAGACACGACTAAACGACTAAACAACAACAACATACTCTTTTAAAATGTGGCTCTTTTGGGTGGGGGGTATTAATGGGTTGTTATTGTTTTTATTATATATACTGTGGTTTTTATGTTGATATTTTCTTTGAACCGCCCTGAGACCTCCGGGTATATGGCAGTATATAAACTGAAGAAGAAGAAGAAGATGATGAAGATGAAGATCAAGATGATGAAGAAGAAGAAGTAGTAGAAGAAATCTTCCCACTCTGTACTCAACAATTAACATCTACACTGTGTAGTCCAAGGTTCAAATCCCCATTCTGCTATGAAGCTCACTGGGTGACTTTGACCAAGCAATAATGAATCTTCCGTTACATATTTACAAAGGGGTTATGACATAAGCTCCTGTGGACTGGAGCCCACTTCATCAGTTGTGTGCAGTGTTATCCTCAGTTAAAAGCTATGTCTGCCTGGTAATATAAAATAAAATGTAAGCAATAAAGTTAGAGGGTTAGTCTCTCGGTGAAACCCTGAGGTCTATGGAGGAAGAAAAAATAAATATCCCAGAAATATGCTAACATGCTTCCACAGATACCCCACAGCTCCAGATACTGAACTACTTTGTTTCTGAGCGCTTTTCATGGCCCTTATTCATGCTTCTCTGCCAGATTTTGACATATGATGAACATAACTTTCAAAATATGCTACCAGTCCACAAGATTAGATAGATCCTTACCATCCAAATGATAGGTTCCATGGAAAACGTACTTCCTGAAATTTGGAAAACATTGTGTTTGCCAAGATTTGGCTTCAGATTGTCTGCTGATTGACGAACAAATTGACACCATTAATGTCTATCATTCATTGATGGCTTTTTCTCTCCCCCCAGTTGGATAATTGCATGTTTCGGTGAGTTCTACATAACAGCTATAATTTTCTTTTGTTGGCTTATTATATGGGGGCTGCTGTTTTGTAGTGTGCATTGTGCAGTTCTGCCCCACATGTTCATGCAACACCTAATGGTATTATTTAGGAATAAAGGTAAAAAGACAAGCTGTAAGGCTAATGATAAGTTGGTTAAATGCAATCAATCATGCACTCTCAGAGAACCTCACAATACATCTTTAGTCTTTTACATGCTGACATATAGCTAGGAGGAATATATCCAGGGAGTAAAAATATGAAGTGCAAATTTCAGGAGAAAGGCCGCAGCAAAGAAGCAAATTTCAGATGTACAAAATTGCCACAAAATGGAATTTGCAGGAATCTGCAAGTCCATTGGAAAATATTGTGCTAAATTTCAGATAGGGTTGAAGCCAGCCACATTTAATGTATAATACTGCATATGAATGTTGTTTCTCCAAGTCTGTAGGGCTATTTGGCAATCATTGTAGCAATTCTAAGCAACATCAAAGCTGGAAGATGAGAAATTTGGAGGATTCTATCAACAGCAACAACACTGTCAATTGTGATACCAGCATCACACTGGTTTTTCTCCTCTGTGTCTCAAACAGTCATAGCATAATCCCCTCTAATGGAATCCAGTAGCAAAATTCCTATTGAATTTGTAATTGTAAAGGCTTTCTGCAGTAAACCTGCACTTTGGTTCTTAACTGGACTGAGGAGTTGGCATAACTGGTAGGTATGCTAGGTAATCATTTAAACAATTCACATCCATTAAACTATAAAATCAGATTTCTATAAAAATGGCTGCTGATTGATATATATATATAATGTCTTCAATAGGTGGTAGAAATTCAACAGGCATAATCTTCTTTATCTTTCATTTCCCTGACCTTCACTTTATGCTATACGACATAAATACAAACAGTTCTATTTAGCCACAATTTTTTGCTGGTTGACCTAGTGCCAGTGCCTATCTCTCAACCTAACCTACCTTACAGAGTTCTTAATAAGATTCAGTTGGTGACACCATCCTGAGCAACTTTGGGGAAAAAGTTGGAATAATGGATAATAATAATAATAATAATAATAATAATAATAATAATAATAAATTGCCCAGTGGCACCTTAGAGACCAACTAAGTTTGTTCTGCGTATAAGCTTTCGTGTGCATGCGCAAAACAAATGTTAGTTGGTCTCTAAGGTGCCACTGGGCAATTTTTAATTTTTAATTTTTACTGCGTCAGACAAACACGTCTACCTACCTGAATGTAATGGATTAATAATCGATGAATGTTCAAGGACACTAGATCAATTCATGTGCACCTGAAACAATGTGGTTGCCACCAAGAACATCATTGCATCCATGAGATTGGAACTACATTCTGCTGCAGGAACAATTCAACCTGTCACTCGGTGGGTTGCAGAATAAGTATCTGAACCGATCCCATAAGCACTGACGGGATATGTATGGGATCGGTTATCCCCTGAATGCAAGGCATTGCTTTTATCTGTCTTTAATTTTGGAAAAGACCATTGCAGTAAAAAAAAACCACTGTGCATCACAGAATTTGGATGTACAGTCTATTCGATTATTTTATTTTTATTTAAGCATTTGTGCAGCGTATTTATTTATTTATTTGATCAATTTGCATACCACCCTTCAGAGTTCTCAGGTTGGTTCACAGCACCCAATAACTTAACATTAACTGAGCAGTCAGAAAAATAATATGCAAGCTAAACCAGTAAGCAAATAATTACAACAAAAGGTGGGGAAGTTGCAGCAGAAAATAATATAAAATAACAAAAAAGGTCTAAAGGCAGGGCTTTTTTCAGCTGGAACTCACCGGAACTTAGTTTCAGAATCTTTTAGGTGGGCGACATTGCCAATATAAGAGAACAAGGCAGGCCTTCATGGTGATTTCCAGCACCTCTTTTTCTAGAAAAATAGCACTGACTAAATGGTGAATAAAAAATATTGAGGAGGGTTACATTATGCTCAAATTCAAGAGGTATTTAAAATGGATAAAAAAGTGGGTTTCCAGTGGGAGAAATCGAAACTGGAGACGGAGTTACTAGAACCAAAGACTAAGGTACTTTCGAGGATGTATGACTTGCTGCTTAAATGGAACACACAGGATGAGACAGTTAAATCTGCTATGATAAAATGGGCACAGGATGTAGGACACAACATTATGTCTGAGGACTGGGAAAGGTTATGGAACACCGGTATGAAATTCACGGCATGTAGTGCCTTGAAAGAGAACATTATGAAAATGGTATACCGGTGGTACATGACCCCAGTCAAGTTGGCTAAAATATATCATCTTTCTGATAATAAGTGTTGGAAATGTAAGGAGGCAGAAGGGACATTCTTTCACCTCTGGTGGACCTGCCCGAAAGTAAAGGCCTTTTGGGAAATGATACATAATGAGCTGAAAAAGGTATTTAGATATACCTTTTCTAAGAAACCAGAGGCTTTTCTTCTGGGCATGGTGGACCGGAAGGTGCCAAAGAAGGATAGAACCTTGTTTATGTATGCAACCACAGCAGCTAGGATTCTTATCGCAAAGTTCTGGAAGACACCAGATTTACCCACACTGGAGGACTGGCAGACGCAGTTGATGGACTACATGGAGTTGGCAGAAATGACTGGCAGAATTCGAGATCTGAGCGAAGAAACAATGGAGGAGGACTGGAAAAAATTTAAGGACTATCTGCAAAAATATTATAAGTTGTTTGAATGCTAAGTTTGCGCACGATTAAGAAACGTTATGCTTCTGCAATTTACTTTAAGTAAATGATAAAGTAAGTATTGTTGGAAAAAATGAGACAAATTAGAAACAAAATATTATGTTTATTAAGAGTGTTAAAAATAAATTACAAATTTTTGAAATTGGAAACATAATAAACTTAAAGGTATAACAAGATGGGAAACAAGATAACAAATTGCTGAACTGGCTAGAATAATGAATGCAATGCTGAGAGGATGTGAGGAGGTCCAAAAATGAGCTGTCGAAGGATGTTTGGAAAGTTTCTTAACTTTTTCTTCTTTTTTTATTTTTCTTTATATATAAAAAAAAAATGTTTCTTGCATGTTGCTGTATAAACAAATCTGTTAACCTATGGAAAGAAACGCAATAAAAATTTTATAAAAAATAAAAATAAAAAATATTGAGGAGGGAAGCTTGGGTGCCCAAAGAACCATTATTAAGTGTCTGGTGAGCCTTTCTGAAGAGAACATTCTGTAACTGGAGTGTGAACATTAAAAAGGCCCTCTCTCAAATAGGAATGGGGAGAGAAATCCAAGTAAGTTTGCATGTAAAAGCAAACCTACCAACTTTTCACACTCTGGAACAATAGGAGGACTGAAACGCAGCCGTCCTTCAAAATTCACGGCTCTGGATTTTGCAGTGCAGCTCTTCTGCCAAGTAACATATGCCAAAAATACTTAAGCTGTGGAAAAATAACATGCAGAAATGCACTATCCTGATGAAAGTGCTCTGCAAAAAAATATGTACCATAGACAAAAGTGCTGACAAAAATGCGTTTATTAGGATATATTTGCACTAAAATGCTGGTGAATTCTCAAACCTTTTTTTATTAGAAAAAAATAGCACCCCATCTCATTTGGTGGGCGCCTCTGAGGAGAGGCCACTAAAGATGCCCTCAGGGTTTTTGGTGGGTATATATAGAAGCCACACCTCTCTCTCTCTCTCTCTCTCTCTATATATATATATATATACACACACACACACACACACACACACACACACACACAATTCAAAGTGTTGGTGCTGACCTTGAAAGCTCTAAATGGCCTCAGCCCAGTATACCTGAAAGGGCATCTCCACCCCCGTCATTCTGCCCGGAAACTGAGATCCAGCACTGAGGGCGTTCTGGAGGTTCCCTCATTGCAAGAAGTGAAGCTACAGGGAACCAGCCTTCTCGGTAGTGGTGCCCACCCTATGGAACACCCTCCTATCAGATGTCAAGGGGATAAACAACTATCTGACTTTTAGAAGACATCTGAAGGCAGCCCTGCTTAGGGAAGTTTTTAATGTTTGATGTTTCATCGTGTTTTTTATATTCTGTTAGGAGCTACCCAGAGTGGCTGGGGAAACCCAGCCCAATGGGCATGGTATAATAAATAACAATAATAACAATTATTATTATTATTATTATTATTATTATTATTATTATTATTATACCTTCCTTGCCATGGGATTGTGATCAATGAAGTTTTCCATGGGGGGAGGAGTGACTTTTTTAGATTTTGCATTCATTAAGGTTCAATTTTCAATGATTAACATCTCAATTTAAAGGTTCTTGGCTAACAAGGCTTTCCTGGAAAAGACCTTTGCATTTGACCATCCTCCGCAATCCCAAACCCTAGATGGACTCATGGTCTGTCTCAGCTTAAGTCAGTTTTGTGTGTTTTCTATCCAAACCTCCCATTTATTTATTAATCTTTTTTTAAAAAAAGGCATGCTTTTGCTTTGTGAGGTAGTGAAAACACTCACAGTGACTGAACAGCATTTAATTCTTTTTTTAAAAAAGTATCTGCTGGCACTTAATACTGTTATATTTTCACACTCTTATCGCAAGCTACTATGGCTTATGGAGACAATATTCACATCCCATGGGAGGCCATGCAAAATTCTACATGATATCTAAAGGTTTCTTTAGAGTTGCTCATTTCTCTGCAGTAGTAAATTCACCCGCCAAGATATCCAACAGGAAAGAAGATGACATCAAGAGCAAAACAGCTCCGCGAGAGAATTTAATGTCACAATAATTACATGGTACATAGTGGAGGCCACACAACGATTAGGAATCCTAGCAGAGCTAATTAAGCAAGTCAAAATCGCTGCTTAAAGTAGTTTAATGTGCAAGATCACATGGCTTCTGGATCACTAAGTACCATGAGGAATGCCCACTTGCAAGAGAATTGGAAAACAAAAAGTGATCTCAGGCACGGTGTGCCATTGGGTTGCACATACAGAGCACCCCCTGACACATGCACATCAAAACCTCCCGGCTCTTTGACTACAGTGCTGCCAGCATCTGACCTGTAATACCATTAGAAGCCGGTTTTCTGTGCTCTGACCCTGGAAAGGCTTTCTCCGAGCTCACTGCCATTTGGTAAAGAAGCAGCAGCAGCAAAACGCTCCTTTAAAATCCCCTGCGCTGCTTCATTTGTTGTGTATAGACTTCACACAATAAATATCACGAGGCCTGGGGGTAATGTTATTTGGAGACCAAAGAAAAAGAGCTGAATGAACAAATACAACAGGACAGCCCTACAGGTAGTAGCGGCTGACACACATATTAACATATTAGCTTGCATCAGAGGCTGAACCATCACAAAGTTGTCTTGGAAGGATAGAGCAACCTCTTGGCTTTAACAAAAGGGCTTCGTATATTTGTTGTTCAATTCACCAATTGTTATTCTTTATTTACTGAACTTATATACTGTCTTTCTGCCAGGGCACCCAAGGCATTTTGGGTGGCTTACAGTAAGTGCCACCCACTCTTCTGTTTTGGATTCTGTAGACCTAAAGTCCGAATTTCATGGCCCATTCTTAGAGAACCCAATATTGGGGGGGGGGAGGGGTACTGAATGTGGCCACAGTGGCATACTTGGGAACTATGAGACTCTGTGCGCACAAACCCACCCACCATTGTGCTGCCTTTGCAGAGGCAGGTAAGGAGGTGTTGGGAAGGAGGCACAAAGGCTCTGACAGGGTCCTAGAGCCCTCCCATCACCTCCCCAAAGGTGAGAACATGCTAACTACGCTTTGGGAAGGAGGCAGGAGGAATCTAGGGTGCTGTCAGGGTCCTCCTGCCTGCATCCCCAAACAAGTGTTTACTAGGGTTTGGGAAAGAGGTTGGAGGACTCTAGGACCTTTTCAAAGCCTCACATCTCTATCTCAAAGCTCAGTGTCTCACTTACCAGACTTTGAAGAAGAAGAGAAGAAGAGTTTGGATTTGATATCCCACTTTATCACTACCCGAAGGAGTCTCAAAGAGACCAATAATCTCCTTTCCCTTCCTCCTCTACAACAAACAATCTGTGAGGTGAGTGAAGAAGAAGAAGAAGAGTTTGGATTTGATATCCCGCTTTATCACTACCTGAAGGAGTCTCAAAGCAGATAACATTCTCATTTCCCTTCCTCCCCCACAACAAACACTCTGTGAGGTGAGTGGGGCTGAGAGACTTCAAAGACGTGAGGTACCAGCTGAATCAGTAGCACTGTTGTCACTACTCAGAAACCACAGGTATGGGCCTGATTCTGAGTCAGCAGTCAGAGACCATTAAAATCTAAGTGTCAGGGACCATGCTGAGGAGGGTTGCACTGAGAAGGAATGGTGGGAGCCTCCCCCACTCCTGCTCCTGCTCCCAGAAGCAGGAGGAAGTATAGATTTGGAACAGTGGTTTGCAGAGGGACATAGTTCTGAAGGCAGAAGCTGGGAAGTACTGGATAGGGAACAGCTAGGAGAAGAGAGAGTTAACAGATTCAGTGTCTCTGGACAGCATTCCAGTCAGCCCAAGATCAAGAAGAGCTCAGAAAGTGTCAGAAAAAGAAAGCACAAAAAGATACAAGCTCATTTTACAAGATGTAGGAGTGACATAGATTAATAGGGACAGAAGGGGGTGTGATCCTTAATTGGGAGCACCACCATTTCTAGGAGATATGTTCTTTGTTCTCTCGATGTGATTATTAAAGTTTCTAACTGCTAAGGCGTTCCTTTCTTTGATCTTCTTATCTACTGCCACGGGGGGAGGAAGCCGATTTCCCGAAGCCTGACACTAAGACACCTAAGCCAGGACTCCCAGAAACTGTGACTATACCAGGAGATGTCTACACAAACACAAAAGACATCTCCTTTCATCCAGGCAAGAGACATTATCATGGTTCAAGAATTTGTTTCAGCTAGGCAAAAGCACTTGAAGAGCACTGGAGCAGGGCGAGTGAGGGGTGCAGCATGAGCAGGGGGTGTTGCCAAATGAGAATTTTTTGGGGGGAGGGGAGAAGAGATAAAGATACTCAGAGGGCTGAGCTTCCTTGATTATTATTTTTAAGGCAAGCCAACCCTCAACCCAAACCTGAAAATTTCTAAGACATTCACCCCCACAATGTTCCCCCACTCACAACAAATCCAGACAAATTTGTGCACAGCACTAGTTCTGCGTGAGATTAGAGGAAGCTATGCGTCCATCTCGCTTTGTATTGTCTACACAAAGTAACCTTGATTTCCTGGGCTCTTAGGAAGGAAGTCCTTGCCCCACCCAACCTGGAGACAACAGGGATCAAACCTGGACCTTCTGCAGGCAGAGCAGGTGCTCTGTCACTGAGCTGCGGTCCTCTCCTTTTGCCATTCTCAGATTTCTGCTTCTTGATCTTTGTGTGATCAAACTGCTTGCACATTGGCAAAGCTAAAAAAAAAAAAATTCTTTGGATTTTTTGTATGTGGGGGGTGGGGGTGGGATGGATGTTTGGTTGGGCTTGGGGAATTATTATTTTTTTTTATTTTGATGTTTTTGTAATTTTTACATTTTTTTGTTTGTATTGTTTTATTGGTTTTGTTTGTTTGTTTAAGGTGTTATTTTGTTTTTAGGGGGAGGGTTCAGGGCTGCCGGGGAGTGGGCCCCAGCCCACAAAATGGCTGGGGCATGTTCCACGGGGGATGCACTGGGACAACTGATCTCAGTGATCACGGGTAGGAGGAGGAGTTACGCTAAGACCAGACCATGTCATTACAGAGGAGGCAGGTTTAGTCGTTGTCTGAGGACTATCCCTGCCTCTGGGTCTGGTCCTGTCCGGATGGATACTAGAATCAGCAAGGGATACCCACGTGACCTGAAGGTGCTGCTGTGCAATGCCAGGTCAATGATTCGTAAGACCACTGCCATCCATGACTTGATCATGGATGGAGGATTTGACCTGGCATGTGTAACAGAGACTTGGTTGGATGAAGCAGATGGGCCTGTCCTTGCCGCTGCTTGTCCACCAGGTTTCTCTTACACACAGCAACCCAGGTCACGTGGGCGGGGAGGGGGGGTTGCAGTGATTTTTAGGAAGTCATTAGTTTGCACCAGGCGTCCTATTGGGAAGACCCAGTTTTCTGAGTGCATGTTCTGGAAGTTGGGCAATAGGGGCAGTACAGGATTCCTTTTGGTGTACTGACCTCCCCGCTGCACCAAGGATTCCCTGCCCGAGCTGCTTCAGGTCGTGGCGGATGTTCTCCTGGAGACACCTAGCCTGGTCGTCCTAGGAGATTTTAACATCCATGCCGACACGACCTTACAAGGGGCCGCTCGGGACTTCGTGGAAAGCATGGCCTCCATGGGGCTGTCCCTGAATAAGTCTGGCCCAACCCATAGCCGTGGACATGCCTTGGACCTGGTGTTTACCTCTATGGATGTTGGTGATCTGACACTAAGTAAAAGCGAAATGAAAGAAGTGCCATGGTCAGATCACTTCCTGGTGCAACTGGACTTCTCTGCGACCCATCCCCTCTGCAGGGAGGTGGGACCAATTCAGATGGTCCGCCCCCGCCACTTAATGGATCCAAATGGTTTCCAGAGAGTGGTAGGGGATGCTTTATCCCATGTTGATGGCCTTTCAGCCGATTCCCTGGTGGCCCGCTGGAATGTGGAGTTAACCAGGGCTATTGACTGTTTGGCTCCGAAGCGCCCTCTCCGATTGCATGGAGCCCGGACAGCCCCGTGGTTTTCCACGGATCTGAGGGCAATGAAACAATCGTTGAGACGGCTAGAGCGCCGGTGGCAGATAACTCATTCCGAATCTGACCGGACACAGGTTAGAGCTCAACGTCGAGCCTACCAAGTGGCGATAGCGACGGCGAAGAAGAATTTCTTCACCGCCTCTATTGCATCTGCAGAAAACAGCAGCAGGAGACTTTTTCAGGTGGTTCACAATTTAGCGGAACCACCTGCAACATCGGGGCCCAGTACGGGCCACATGTTCTCCTGCAATGATTTTGCAAAGTTTTTTGCAGGTAAAATCGCCCAGATTCGGGAAGAGGTAGACTCCACCGTGGGAGCAGGGCCGGGGCGGGAGAGTGCTAGAGTTCTGTCTAGTCAAGTTGAGTGGGATCAATTTCAATCTGTTACCTCCGAGGATGTGGACAGGCTGCTTGGATGAGTGAAACCAACCACCTGTCTCCTGGATCCTTGCCCATCCTGGCTTATAAAAGCTAGCCGGGAAGGACTGGGCGATGGGCTTCGTGGGGTGGTGAATGCTTCCCTCCGTGAGGGAGCCTTCCCAGACCTGCTGAAAGAGGCGGTTATTAAACCGCTTCTTAAAAAACCATCTTTAGATGCGGCCACGATGGCCAACTATCGCCCAGTCTCAAATCTTCCATTCCTGGGCAAGGTGATTGAGCGAGTGGTTGCTGAACAACTCCAGGCACGCCTGGAAGAAGCGGACCATTTGGATCCCTTCCAGTCGGGATTCAGGCCTCATCATGGGACTGAAACTGCCTTGGTCGCACTGGTTGATGATCTCCGGCGGGCTAGGGACAAAGGTGAGAGCTGTTTCCTAGTTCTGCTGGATCTCTCAGCGGCGTTTGATACCATCGACCATAGCATCCTTCTGGACCGTCTTGAGGGGCTGGGAGCTGGGGGCACTGTTATACAGTGGTTCCGCTCCTTCCTCCTGGGCCGTGTTCAGAAAGTGGTGGTGGGGGATGAGTGTTCAGACCCTTGGGCCCTCACTTGTGGGGTGCCTCAGGGTTCTGTCCTCTCCCCCATGCTTTTTAACATCTATATGAAGCCGCTGGGAGAGATCATCAGGAGGTTTGGGCTGGGTGTTCATCAGTATGCGGATGACACCCAGCTCTACCTCTCTTTTAAATCAGAACCAGTGAAGGCGGTGAAGGTCCTGTGTGAGTGTCTGGAGGCGGTTGGAGGATGGATGGCGGCTAACAGATTGAGGTTGAATCCTGACAAGACAGAAGTACTGTTTTTGGGGGACAGGAGGCGGGCAGGTGTGGAGGATTCCCTGGTCCTGAATGGGGTAACTGTGCCCCTGAAGGACCAGGTGCGCAGCCTGGGAGTCATTTTGGACTCACAGCTGTCCATGGAGGCACAGGTCAAATCTGTGTCCAGGGCAGCTGTTTACCAGCTCCATCTGGTACGTAGGCTGAGACCCTATCTGCCTGCGGACTGTCTCGCCAGAGTGGTGCATGCTCTGGTTATCTCCCGCTTGGACTACTGCAATGCGCTCTACGTGGGGCTACCTTTGAAGGTGACGCGGAAACTACAACTAATCCAGAATGCGGCAGCTAGACTGGTGACTGGGAGCGGCCGCCGAGACCATATAACACCGGTCTTGAAAGACCTGCATTGGCTCCCAGTACGTTTCCGAGCACAATTCAAAGTGTTGGTGCTGACCTTTAAAGCCCTAAACGGCCTCGGTCCAGTATACCTGAAGGAGCGTCTCCACCCCCATCAGTCTGCCCGGACGCTGAGGTCCAGCGCCGAGGGCCTTCTGGCGGTTCCCTCATTGCGAGAAGCAAAGCTACAGGGAACCAGGCAGAGGGCCTTCTCGGTAGTGGCGCCCGCCCTGTGGAACGCCCTTCCAGCAGATGTCAAAGCGATAAACAACTACCTGACATTCAGGAGACATCTTAAGGCAGCCCTGTTCAGGGAAGTTTTTAACATGTGATATTTTACTGTATTTTTGGTTTTTATGGAAGCCGCCCAGAGTGGCTGGGGAGGCCCAGCCAGATGGGCGGGGTATAAATAATAAATTATTATTATTATTATTATTATAAGTAGGGTCTAGTATGGTTTTAGATCGGAAGGGGAACCATATGCTGAGATTCCTGCATTGCAGGGGGTTGGATTAGATGACCCTTGGTGTCCCAACTCTACGATTCTATGATGCCAGGACACGTGCTGCCTTTCAGATCCTTGCTCTAATCATTTGCTCCATTTCCTATTGACCCACTTCCTACAAACTCCATTCTGGGCTCATGCTTGCCAAGATTCCATGAATACTTTAAAAGTAAATAGTGTGTGTGTGTGTGTGTGTGTGTGTGTGTGTGTGTGTGTGTGTGTGTGTTAATAGGGCTTCACGTACCTTCTTTCATATATTGACTTGTGATGGGTGAAAATACATCCAGCAGAGGAGAGCTTTCTGTGTGTGTGTGCTTGCATTTGCAAATTCAGATGTGGCCTATAGGCATCTCTCTTCTCTAAATTAGCTGGTGCACTGTATGCCTGTTACTTTCAGGACTGCCAAAACACAGTAAGCCTTCCACCACCAGAAAACTCATTACACTGTATCAGAGAACAATGTAGTCATCCTCAAGCAAGGAGCATTACAATGAGAAGCAAAGAGCTGAAGAGGCAAAAGATAAACACAGAAAAGAAGAATGTAGCAATTTTAATTAACGGAACAGCATGGCTTAGACAACTTGGTAACGATGAGCGAATTAGACTGCTTTGCGCACACACACACACACACACACACACACACGGGTTGGTTTAAAATCGAATGCAAAGATGATTTTTGAACCAAAGGGAGCCAAAGGCTGGGAATGAGTCTGAGTAAACTGTAGGAAAGGAAGACAGAGGGGACATTGACATAAAAATTGCAAGCACATTTTAGCCATTCCTGCTAATTATTGGAAAGGATTACAGCCGCTGGGCTACATGAAGGAAGGAATCTGACATAATGTATCACTGTTTGACAGCACTGTCTTAATTGAAATACCCCACTCAGAAAGCCTATGTCTGCGTGGGAACAACTATGGGGAAATGAAGATCAGTAGGGAAAACACCCCATGCAACAGAAAATTGTATTGATTTTTTATTTTATTTTTTTGCTTCAAAAGAGATTATGCTTAAATCTATTTAGATAAGTTTAGACATAAGGGAAAACACTCTTAAAGGGATCTTAAAGTATGCCAGTGGTAAACTCAGGAGCACTTCTTCGGTTCTTCAGCTTTGTTGTTGTTGTTGTTTAGTCGTTTAGTTGTGTCCGACTCTTCGTGACCCTATGGACCAAAGCACGCCAGGCACTCCTGTCTTCCGCTGCCTCCCGCAGTTTGGTCAAACTCATGCTAATAGCTTCGAGAACACTATCCAACTATCTCATCCTCTGTTGTCCCCTTCTTCTTGTGCCCTCTATCTTTCCCAACATCAAGGTCTTTTCCAGGGAGTCTTCTCCTTTTTTAAAAATAATAATATTTATTAGTTTTCCAACAAATTGAACACAACATTACAAAAAACCAAAAAAGAAAAAAAAATATAATAATACAATACAATACAAAAAACACACACACAAAAACTGCTAAACACTAATATACAACTAACAAAACAAAACAAAAACCATTTAAAACACAGTCCAATTTCAATATCTTATCTTTCTTTCACTAATTTCCACAACCTCCTCACACCTCCCTTTTTGTATTCCACTTCTATTAATTGTTTCAGCAATTCCTTTCCATCTTCCTCTATTTTCTATCCTATAATTGTCTTAACACATTCTAACCTTATTTTTCCCTTTAATGCTCTAATAATCTATTTATACTTAATTCCTTATAACATGTCTACTAAAGCCATATAACTTCATTCCAACATCTTTCTAACATTCATTAATTTTACAGTATTTCTGTAAATAGTCTTTAAACTTTTTCCAGTCTTCTTCCACCGACTCTTCTCCCTGGTCTCGGATTCTGCCAGTCATTTCCGCCAATTCCATGTAGTCCATCAACTTCATCTGCCATTCTCTGGAAACCAACTTTTTTGTCCAATTTGTATGCCTCCATTATTTGATAGTAATGGAGCCAATCTCGCACTTTGTTTTTCAATTTTTCAAAGCTCTGCAATTTTATTCTCTCTCCATCTTGTTCCAGAATTTCCCAATATTTCGGCCATTTGGCCTCCATATTGAGTTTTTTCTGTGCCTTCGCTTCCATTGGTGACAACCATCTTGGGGTTTTTTTCCTAACAAATCCTTATTAAAGTTTAAGGTCTGGCAGGGCAAATCCACCTCTTTCTTTAGCATCCGTTAATATCTTAAATTTTATTCGAGGCTTCTTGCCCTGCCAAACAAATCTAGAAATATCCTTCTGCCACTTCTTGAAACAATCCATCTTATCCAAAATTTGCAATGTTTGGAACAAAAATAACATCCTTGGCAGCACATTCATTTTTATCACAGCAATTCGGCCTAACAATGATAACTTCAAATTTGTCCATACTTCTAAATCCTTTTTCACTTCAGTCCAACATTTTTCATAATTATCCTTGAATAAGTTCACATTTTTAGCAGTCATGTTAACCCCTAAGTATTTCACTTTTTTAACCAATGTTAGTCCTGTCTCCTCCTGAAACTTCTCTCTCTCATTCATAGTTAAATTTTTCTCTAGAACCTTGGATGTGAGGGCGATCTGGCTGCGACATCTGTCACCCCATTGATCGCCAGGGTTGATTCGGTTGATCTGGCTGGCTAGGCGGGTGTGCCCTTCCTCCCTCACCGCTCCATGTGCGTCCCTCCCGAAGCTGCACACTCAGTGGAAGAGGACGACCATCCCAGATAGAAGGAGTGTACCGTTCTTCGGTCAAGGATATACGATAGCTGCGCTCCCCTGCTAGAACCTCCAAACAAACTCAAGGTCCAGGGAGTCTTCTCTTCTCATGGGGTGGCCAAAGTATTGGAGCCTCAGCTTCAGGATCCAGCTTCCAGTGAGCACTCAGGGCTGATTTCCTTCGGAATGGATAGGTTTGATCTTCTTGCAGTCCATGGGATTCTCAAGAGTCTCCTCCAGCACCATAATTCAAAAGCATCAATTCTTCAGTGATCAGCCTTCTTTATGGTCGAGCTTTCACTTCCATACATCACTACTGGGAAAACCATAGCTTTTACTATACGGACCTTTGTTGGCAAGGTGATGTCTCTACTTTTTAAGATGCTACCTAGGTTTGTCATTGCTTTTCTCCCAAGAAGCAGGTGTCTTTTAATTTCGTGGCTGCTGTCACCATCTGCAGTGATCATGGAGCCCAAGAAAGTAAAATCTCTCACTGCCTCCATTTCTTCCCCTTCTATTTGCCAGGAGGTGATGGGACCAGTGGCCATGAGCTTCGTTTTTTTAAAGTTGAGTTTCAGACCATGTTTTGCACTCTCCTCTTTCACCCTCAATAAAAGGTTCCCTAACTCTTCCTCACTTTCTGCCATCAAGGTTGTGTCATCTGCATATCTGAGGTTGTTGATATTTCTTCCGGCAATCTTAATTCCGGCTAGGGATTCAGCTTAATTTGCACAAATTTGCGTACTGGTGACACAATTGTACACATGACTGCTTAAAAGCAAGCCTCATTGTGTTCTATGGGACTGACTCTCAAGCCAGTGGGTACAGGCATGAAGCCTGAGAATGTCTACTGAGTCAAGGGAGAGTTTGGTAAAGTGGCCATTGATGCTAACCATGCAATTAGCATAACAGAGCTTGTTGTGATGAAGAACAGCCTCATGTTAAGTTATTTAAGTGATAAATAATCATTAATTTGCTTTTCTTATAGCGATTTGAGAATTTTGGTGGCAATAATGATGGCTAACCTGTTGTTCTTACAATAGTTTTAGAATCCTAGTAGTGGGGTGACAGGAGCCAGTAAAGTTACCAAACAGATTTTCTTTGCTTAGAGCACTCTTTACAAACACCTTCGCTTTTACAGTCTTCTTCAGTAGACACTGGCTCAATATTGTGTTCAGTCTCTCCAGATCCAAGTCTTTTCCTTTCCTTTTCTTTGTCTACATAGTTTCTGTCTCTATGGCAACCTGTAGTTGTTGCCATCTCTTTGTACCTTTTTCTGCAGATTGTCTAATAGAAGACAAAACAGCTGCCCCATCAATTAGCTCCAGGAACGTTTGTTCATTGGCCTAATTGCATACAGAAGGGCCGTTTCTCAGTGGCAGAACATCTGAATTGGCAGGAATAAGGTCTAGGTTCAATCTCTGATCTCTCCAGGTAGGTCCAGGAGAGACCCTTGCTGAAAACCCTTAGAGCTGCTGCCAGCCAGCTCCTAATTTGAAGTAAGGCAGCATCCCACACTTGTGTGTTTAAATTGGCAGTATTTTTTTTTTAAAGTCACTCTTGGTTGGTAAATTTATAGCACATCTACAACATGTATAGCTTGAAGTAGCAATTTCTTGGACAAATGGAGTCAATCGCCCCACTACCGAGAGCATACAAGGCGTACACAAGGTTTTGCTTTGGGTATGTGAAAACAATGCATCTGCCCCTCACTAAACGCCTCCCAAAATGAGGTGTCAGGCCATAATCAAAAGTGACTTCATAAAATGTGCTGGAGGTAGGGATGGAGGGGTAAGATTATTTTAGTTTGGCATATTTTATTTTTTATTGGTATTTAGATACTTACTCAGATGTTGATCAAAATTACATGTTTAAATATACATTTTATCTCGATGCATTAAAAAAAATTCATCCTAAACACACACTTCTATGTGTTTTGATATTATTTTTGAAGCAGAATAGGTATTATAAAATTTGGAGAAGTGTGATCACCTCTCCTACTGGGCTGACATCTTTCCACAAGGACCAACATCGATGCCGAAATCCAGCATCGCTTGAGCTCTGCGAGTGCAGCTTTCTCCCAGCTGAAGCGCAGAGTGTTTGAGGACCAGGACATTCACAGGGAAACCAAAATGCTTTTTACAAAGCTATTGTGCTATCAACTTTACTGTACCCTTTCTGCAGATTGGTGCTTGCTCTAAAAACACAGGTTTTCCTGGGGAAAGCAGCAGGACAAAAACAAACAAAAACTATTGGACTCTGAGCTTTAAAGTATGGACCTGTGCCTGAAAAGTGCAGTCTGGATGAGCCCGTAACTCTATCTTGAGGGGAAATGTAGATGTTTCATTTGTGAGTGTTATGAAAAGATTTTGACTATGGGAGCCATATTGCCTCTGGATATATATTTAACAATTTGCACTCTGATATTCCCTGATGTCTACAGGGTAGATGAAGATGGTACACTTTTGTGAGACAGTCCGTAAATACACAGGGAAAGGAAATCCTTTCTTCAAAGAAGATGCACTCTGAATTGGAATCACGTAGAAAGGATGGGTTGGGGAACAGAAGGTAGAGTGGCTCAGTTCACAGCAGATCTGAGAATACGTCAAAGCTCAAAGAGAATAGAATGAGTCCCTTGATTATTTCATATGGAGTCCTTGGGTATCAAAGGGAAGCCTCCTGCTTGCTCAACGGTGTGTATTCCATTCATTTAATGATAGGGGCATTTTCTATACAGAGGTCTCATATCTGACTGGTGAAGGGGGAGCACTATCACAAAATCTCTCTCTCTCTCTCTCTCTCTCTCTCTCTCTCTCTCTCTCTGTGTGTGTGTGTGTGTGTGTGTGTATGCAAGGGGAAGAAAACAATGTAATTTGAAAATTGGCACAGTAATCCTAAAAATATGGGCACACTGAATGATAGATGGCAGCCTTTACATAATGACAGATTGCTTATTGGTACTAATACTAACCTAGCAGCTTTCTGTTTTAACTCCAACTTACTGGAATTGACATTTCTTATTTCATGTAGGGAAATTATTTCCTCCCTCATCTCTGTAATGCCTCAAACCTTCCTGTTTATCTGTTCAGGCTAATAAGAACTGCCTTTAGTGGAACAGGAGAACAATTCGTGGATCGTGGATTGAGTCTAAAAGCTATTTCAGATATGAATGTTGTGCATCGCTTGAGTTTTCAACACTCTGTTATTCTGTAGTTTACAACTTCCAGCTAAGTGTGTGAATGGACTCCACTGGAAAAAAGGAGATGGATTCAGACTAACACTATGCATCTGCACTATACACTGAAAGCAGTATAATGCTCCTTGAAACACTAATTCTCTCCTTGGTTCCCCCTTCTAAAAATGGTCCATTTTAGAGCTAGCTACCTGTTGAATCTCTGGCCAGCCTCACTAAGATTCACTTTTACTGAGCTACGTTTTCAAACCATGCCATCCTTCGTCCTGGACGGATGATGCTGTACAAAGGTACAGGGTACCATACAAAGACAGATTCTGTATATGTGGGCAACCACAGTTGGAAGACATCTTGCACTATTTACTATTTTGCCCACTATACATTGGACCCAGGAGGCAATTTCTCACCTTACCATCCATACAGGAAAGATGTCTATCCCTGGCATAGAAGGTCCTATGGCTTCTTAGAAATGTAAACACTTCAGTGACTCACAAAGTCACCCTTTTTGCTATGGCGGCCAAAAAGATCAGAAAGAAGACCCTGGACAATACAACAATGAACTGTAAAGGAGACATAGAGATGTAAATAAAGACTGTTATTTGTGGTGTGGCACCCCTTTTGCTTGTATTTATTTTTGATTCAGATTTGTCACAGCCAATGGCTAGTACAATAAAGTTATTTGGATGCGCTTAGGGGAAAATCTGTGATGCTGTGTAGGTGGAACACTATATGACTGTAGTGTGGCACACTATAAGCAATCTGAGGCATATTTCATCTACAGATGCTTTCTGTATCCACCATCATCCCTTTCGTCCTTGCTGTAATGAGCCATTTTCCTGGTGTTTTGAAAGCAAGCTTAGAAGATTTCACTTTACATTCCCTCCCATATCGATCAATTTGTAAATTTATGAACAATTTCATGCTCCATTATTACAGAACCTTGGGTGGATTAGGAGCACTTTAAAGACCTTAAAAAACCCACGATGGAATCGTGACAAATGCAACCACTCATGACCAAAGAGCCTAGAAATGGGCAGGAGAATAATGGAGACCCGCTAGACAGTAGAGATTTAGCAGGGTTGGGGAGCACAGAGGGAGATTAGAAAAGCTTATTTTCAAGCATCCTCTCTGGAAAATATTATGTTAGAGCTCTTCTCTTAGTCTGACCCAGCTGTCAGAGAAGATGGGCTTCTGAATTAAAATATTTCTAAATACAAACAAGTATTGGGTGTATTGAGTAGCTTGGAAATGCTTGCTAATTTATTAATCCCCTCCTATTTTTCATAGTCCTCATGCTTGCTGTTTTCCTATCAAAATACTGAAAATCCTCTCAAATCATAAACTTGGTCTGTCACAACCACAGTCTCTATGCGAAATAATGTACAAATGACTTGATGCTTCTTATTTAAAAAAAACACAGACACACACACATAAAATGAATAAATTTTCCCCATATGTATTTTATCTGTCACTGCGAAATGAAGGAACCTGTTCCATATGCAGAGTCTAGGATGACAGGAATAACCAATCAGATTTAGACTGCACTTTTCCATTTCTCAACAATGGTCACAGTTAAGGCCTCAGTGAATAGCTTTGATTAATAACATTCTCTATATTGTATCATTTCCTGCACAGTACCTCATCAAAATGAATAACTTCAGAAGGCAGCTCAGAAAGAATTTTAGGTAGAGAGAGAGAAATCTATCACCAAAGATCAGCTTTGATTTATTTTCTTAATGATGAGCCATTCAGCATGATGCTGACCAAGAACTGGAAACTATGGGCAAAACTAGCAGTCATGTGTCTTCAAAAGGTTAAAAGCAGCTGAGGAAATGCTATCCATTTTTGGGGCGCAGCAGGGGGTCCCTGCAACTGTTTCTTGAAACTGTGTTTCTCCCCAAGCACAAAGAAGATTTGATTGGGAACATGGCGGGTTCAAAGGGTGAATGGCTTCTTCCTGCTACCCCAGCCCAGCTTCTGTTTGTTACAATTACACAACCGCTCATTGTGTGGTCATCCTCACATTTAGTTTGGCCTTACAAATAAACCCTTAAAAACTGAAACTATACAGGTATACAGATACCCCAAGTCAGGCCAGACACAATCTTGCAACACTTCCAGAAAGGTTTAATGATTGCCTGAGATGAGTCTCAGAGGGAAGAGTGTCCCATCAGAGGTGGACTTAGATGTCAGGGACTTGTCAGAAGAGAAACAGTAGAGACCACCTCCCCATCCTGACCCTTCCAGGGAGAAGGAAGAGGAAGACAGTATAGATTTACAACAGGGGTTTGAGGGAGGTAGCAGCTCAGAGGCAGATGAGGGGGAAAGTTGGGAAATCATGGGAGAGCATTCCAGACCCACCATCTCCCAGAACCCAGCAACCCTTAAAAGTAGGAGAGCAAAGAGCTCGAAGACAGAGGGCACTTAGTGGCACACATAGAGGAAGTGATGAGGTTGACAAATGAGGAAGTGGGAGAGACGGGGGTGGAGATTCACTCAGGACAACAGCATTATCCAAGAGGTTGGGTTCTATAGCCTCTCTCTATAAAGTTTGAAATAAAAAAGGACTGTATGAAACTTTTCCTTGTCTTTATACTGTTCTGGGCAACCAGTCAGGAGCCACTAACAGCACCCTGACAGCAATAGCCATTCAAATTACATACCTTCCAACCTTTCTTGAGAATGGAAATGTGTTTGTATGAATCCATCCCAAAGTCTCACATAAAGTTGATTATTTGCTAATGTATATCTATTGGCCTCAGCTTGGTGGGTTACAAACTGGCAAACCAATCTAAAACTTTCCCCCAATACTAAAAGTTAATATATCCCCCAAATAAAACTATTCATCACCTATTATGAAGATCCATCTTGACAGGGCTTAGATGCAGTCTGACTGTTAACTGTTTCTGGTTTTACCAAGACTTAAAGCAGATCCTCTTTACGACATCACACATGACATCAGAATGGCATATTTGCATTCAACCTAGACTATCTCCATGCCAACAGCAATGGCCAATAAACCTCTGCAGCCAAGTAACCATCAGCCTGACTACCCAGTTGTTTCTGTCTAGACTATTGGATGTTTATTTTTTGCTCTCATAATCAAAACCTGAAGAAGAGCTTTGTATAATCTGAAAACCTGCTTCCACTGTTAAAGAAAACTAATTGTCAGGGACTGGTCAGCCAGGAGCTGCTGACAGCATCCTGACATTAAGGGAGCATGACCAGTTCACTCACGTGGGGCATGGAGCCTCAGGGATGGTGCAGGAGATGCCACAACTATGATTTAAAATGGAGCAGAAGGTGGGGGGACAAATTTTGGCGTCACACAGGGCACTGCTGAAATTTGAGCCCCAAAGCCAGCCATTGGCTCCATAACTGGCTCAATAACAACCATAAAGAAAGAATCTCTGCATGCCCTTGTTTCAGGCATTGGTATAATAATCACATGGACGCTTGCAGCAGACTTCAGGTCTGATTCATACCATATTAATGGAAAGGTGCAGCTGCTTCTACAGTTTTCCCATTACAGGGTGAATCAGTGATGCGGTTATCCCACACCAGGATGCCAACTACTAGGTGACTGTAGCCCCCCCCCAATATATTTGATGGGGCAGAGCCACCCCCCCCCCAGTAGATGAGCAGCTACTTCTGCCACTGCCATGAGGTATTTTGGGGCTGCTGGTGCCAGCACAAGGCCTACTAGAATGTCAACGGTGCCACAAAGACTGGCAGGCTGCTGGCAGGCCTGCTAGGCTGCTGTCACCATCTGGAAGCCAGTGTGCTGGAGCTGTGCTTCAGGAAGTAGAAGAAGAGTTTGGATTTGATATCCCGCTTTATCACTACCCGAAGGAGTCTCAAAGCGGCTAACATTCTCCTTTCCCTTCCTCCCCCACAACAAACACTCTGTGAGGTGAGTGGGGCTGAGAGACTTCAGAGAAGTGTGACTAGCCCAAGATCACTCAGCAGCTGCATGTGGAGGAGCGGAGGCGTGAACCCAGTTCACCAGATTACGAGTCTACCGCTCTTAACCACTACACCACACTGGCTCTCCAGTCAGCAGCTTCTGGAAGTCTGGCCACAGTGGCTCACAGTGGTCATGCAAGCCAGGAATGCAGTGGCTCCTCCTCCTGCCATGGAGGGGAAACAGCCCCTAGCCCATGGTGGTAGCAGGAGGAAGTGGTGGAGCTGCCGGCCATGGAAGCTGAACTCCATTTGACATCTGGACATCACACATGACAGCGTCACATCCAGGCCTCGTGTCTGACATCTGGGCGTCGGGTCCAATGTCTGAGCATGATGTTATGATGTCACGCACAGCATCAGCCCCCCCATCTCTTCTGGAGAGTCCTGGAGTTCCACCATGGACCAAACGAATGAACCAATCCTCAACTATCATAACACAATACATGTACAGCAATGTGACAAGCTCTAAAGGTAGGAAGGGCCAATGTAATTTAGTCTTCTAGAGATTATTTTATTTAAGCCATATGGCATTATAAGCTGCTTGGAAATACTTTAAATAATAATAATGACAGAAGCTTAAAAATCTAATCTGATATATATCAGAAGTTCATTTCTTTCTAAGTTCTTATCTTTCTCAGAATAATGGCATTTCAGTGTTTGCACTTTTCTTTCAAGGCGCAAGTGCACAATATTTATTACTTATCAGATCCATAGTTTTAATGTGGGTGCAGCACAACTGGATAACAGCAGCAACAACAACAAACAAGTTGATAAATATTCAGATGCCTGCCCAAAATGACTCAATGCTCCGGACGTCTTCCAAGTAAGCAGGTGTTCTGATAATCAGGTAACAAACAAACATAAACAAACACCTATTGGCACAAACAAAGCTCTTGCCAGCAATTTTAGGAAGGAAAACTAAATTGTCTTGGGCACAGAGACTGAAATATTCCATTTGAGACCCTAGAAGAGGCAGAGCATGGCATCTGTGTGTGAGAGCACAAACAATGGGAGATGCACATAAGTGGCAGTTGCTGCAACTGCCATCCATTATTTTGCTTTAAGGCATGCCTTCATATCCATTATTTGACTCAATACACTTCATGGATAACAAAGCAAGCATCTTGGAGGACAGGCCAAATGTCCAGAACGCAAGGCAGTCAATATTATATATTTATATATAGTTTTCTTATTCAGGTGCAAATGAGAAGGCTAGAATAAAACTCAGCCTTATTTATAGCAGGGGTTATTAATGCCATATGACATATTTACGGTTGCCAGTAAATCTCATTTGCATCACTTCAAAGGCTGGGCATCGCTGCAGCATGGTTCCTTCAGTTGTCAGTTAATAGGAGTAGGAACACACAAGGCAAGGCAAGGAATCATAAATCAGCAAAAGGAGTAGGCTATTCGGATTACCTGGCTGGTGTGGCACATAAGAATCTACCTTATCTGGAGCCAGACGGTTGGCCCATATTCCCTACAATGACCAGCCCCAGTTCTGCAGTGTTTCAGACAGGAGTCTTTCATAGATCTTACATGGAGGATTGAAGCTGGGACCTTTTGCATGCAAAGCTTATGCCCTTGACTGGAGCATATTTGGCTCCCTCAGCGGAGTTCCAACTCCTGGCTTCTGCTTCCCAACCCAACGCCCTACGCATTGTGCTCCTGCAAACCTTCTCACATCACTGAGGTACAAGCAGAAACAGAAAATCTGGGGGGACTTGGAGGACCAAATCCAAGTTATACTACTGCTGGAATTGTGATCAAATTGGTTGGGACCCCAAGGGCCATCTAGTCCAACCCCCGGCAACGCAGGAATCTTTTGCCCAACGTGGGGCTCAAACCGACAACCCTGAGATTAAGAGTCTCGTGCTTTACCGACTGAGCTATCCGGCACCGTTTGCCAAGTTGTATTGGTCATTTTCGCTTTAAATATAACGTGGCACATATTTTTGATGTCAGGCCAATCAATCAATCAATCAATCAGTAAGGGTCTTTTTGTTTTGTTTTGGGGATTTGCTGGATTTTGAGGGGGGACTCTTTGGATGAAACTTTTTAAGTTTTTAAGGATCAGGCCTTTCTCTCTCATATATATATATATATATATATATATATATATATATATATATATATATATATAAAAAAAAAACTGTAAGTAACTCTGGCATGCCTTTCAGAGGAATTGTTTGTTCATCGAAAGAGTAATTTTAAAACTGGTAGTGCATGAGACTGGATGCAGGCTCTGTTTCTATTTGTAGCTTCCTCATAAGAATAATTAGCATGAGAAAGGAAGAAGAACTGTACAGCTATCAAGCTGTTCCTCATAAATGTTTTCATTACTAGGAATAACAGTTCCCTTCTGAATAGGGGTTTTCAATGAGTCTTCATTTAAGCTGAATGCTGCAACTAAGAAAAAGTTTCATTTTCATACAAGAAGGCTGGATTGCAATTTAAACTCCTTCGATATTGATTATTATGTGTTATCAAGGCAGTTGTTCTTAAGAACAGACCAGTATTAAATCCTGCCCACTTGTTTCAATTGTCAGCACTCATATCATTACGCTTTAAATAATGGTTGCTATGCCTTCCTGTACTCCCCCACCCCCATCACTTGGAATGTGCTTATTCTGGATTTATCAGACTATTAAAATAGAAACACACAAACAGGTCCTGCAACGAAATACTGCAATATATTTCCAGGGTTGGGTGTGTATTTGCTGAACTTGTGACTGAGCAGGCTTTTTTTAAAAAAAAAAAATTAAAAACCCAAATGTTAGCATCATAGACAGAAGTTCTCCTCTAGCATGTGTTTTATGCTTTCTCGATGGTGTGCACAATTTTTATAAACTTCTATATTGCCATCTAATACTCACCTTTACTCTAAACCAAGAAGTCCCAAAAGTTGTAGCCATCATTCCTTATTGGGTAGCTGTTCCATCCACTTGATCATCTTGGTTGCCCTTTTCTGAATCTTTTCCAACTCTACCCTCTCATGGCTGGCACGGCCTATGTGAGGGTGGAGAAGGAAAGCTCTGAACCTAACCCTCCACTGCCTTGCAGGATATCTTCAGGAGAAAAAAAGGCCAAGGAGTAAACCCTACACAAATCTCGAGTGGAGCCTCTAAGACGGTTGGGTGCTGCCTTGTACTCCTCCTTCCGGCAACTTCTAATGTCAAACCTATTGCTCCGCTTCCCTTTGGACCACATCAGTGAGGCTGAGAGGGGTGTCTGATTGTCTGGACAGCCCAGGACCTCCATACCCGCTGCCCACCCAGGCTTGTGGTCCAGGGAGATGATGTGGGTGATGCTAACGTAGCAGATTGACTTTGCCCTCAGAGGTGCACTCCATTCTCTCTCAAGACAGATGGATGCCGACAATGTGAGGGCAGTTGAAGTCACCCTTTATTACAACATATCCTCTTTTGGGTGTGTCTTTGATTTCATCCTTCATCTCAAGTACTCGCTGAGCACTTTGATCAGGGAAACGACAACACATCCCCACTAATCAATTACTCTTCCGGCCCAGTATCACCACACACAGCAATTCTGTGGAGGAATCTGTCCCTTTGAGGATTTCTAGCTTGCTGCACTCAATACCCACAAATTTCCCTCCAGTGCGTCCTTCCCTGCCCTTCCTATAAATTTTATAGCTGAAGATAACCATGTCCCAATGGTTCTCTCAGTTCCACCAGGTTTTCGTTATCAATGCTATCCTCTGAGAGCCAGTGCGGTGTAGTGGTTAAAAGTGGTAGTCTCATAATCTGGGGAACCGGGTTCGCGTTTCCGTTCCTCCACATGCAGCTGCTGGGTGACCTTGGGCCAGTCACACTTCTGTGAAGTCTCTCAGCCCCACTCACCTCACAGAGTGTTTGTTGTGGGGGAGGACGGGAAAGGAGAATGTTAGCCGCTTTGAGACTCCTTAAAGGGAGTGAAAGGCGGGATATCAAATCCAAAAACTACTCTTCTTCTTCTTCTTCTTCTTCTTCTTCTTCTTCTTCTTCTTCTTCTTCTTCTTCTTCTTCTTCTTCTTCTTCTCTAAGACCAAGCACTCCAGTTCACCAATTTGGCCCAGAGGTTTTTAGCATAGCATATAAACACTTGTACAATTCCTTTTGGGAAATATAGGGACAGAACTACCCAAACTGTATAGAAATTTATTTATGTATGCCACTACAGCGGCAAGAATGTTACTTGCCCAAAAAACATAAAGAAGAAGAAGTCCCAGCGAAAGAAGTATGGATACCAAAACTTATGGAATATGCAGAAATGGTGAAACTTGCCAGAAAAATAAGAAATCAAGATAACAAACGTTTTATAAAAGAATGGAAATGGTTTATTGAATATTTACAAAAAAATAAGAACATTGGCAGGATTATTGTAATAACCTGCAGTTTTATAAGCGTATATATTTAAAGTAGATGAATAAATGAGCAAATCAAGTTAATTTGGATATGCAGGAAAATATTAAAAATAATTTTAAGGAACCGCAGAAAGAGGGGGAAGGAAGACAAGTTTTGAAATGTTAAAATGATAATAAAATTATTGAATTGTATAAAATTGAAAATCATATATATATATATATATATATATATATATATATATATATATATAAACACACTTTTATACAGTTTCTCTCCTCAAGCGTCTTTGGCACTTGCCTTTTGGTCTGTATTGCTTGGGTCTCTCTAAATTGCTACCCAGTGCCCCAGCCTAGTTCTATGCCTCTCCCATTTAAATCTTTATCCCAGGGGAGGAGATTCATTTTAAATTGGACTCTCCTCAGCTTGTGTTGGCTTTCCTCCTGCTACAACCATGGTGTCTCAGGATACCTGTTGGTTAATTCCATGGAGGCTAAAGAATATGGTAGACGTTTTCCCTTTGGAACCTTCCTAGAGCGTGTTCCCCTCATTATATTTCTGTAGCTACTGCTAATTACTTGCTGGGGTGGGAAGGAGGAATTAGTATAACAAAGCAAGGTTTAATGACTAGGATCATTCTCTTGCATTACATTCTGCCACTTCAGAGGCCTAGCAAATGTAGAACACATTTAAACACTCTTTATTTAGCATGCATTTTCTTCCTGTCAAATCAATACTTTAAAATAATAATAATAAAACCATCCTATGTTACCTCTGTTAAGCACACTGGCTCTCCCAGGCCAAGTAAATCAGTGCCTAAGTCCTGAGGCCTTAACAGCTGGTGACACACCAATCCAACAAAGTCTATTAACCACATATGGTATCTGTGCTTGGGATTGCAAAATGGGGGGGGGGTTCAGGCACCTCTGATACATGACCAGTGAGCAGCGTTTGGCTGAGCAGCTCACTCTCAAGTTGTGCAGTAAAATACAAATGGGGCAATAGGCAGAACTGGCTGACAGTGTCCTCTGTTGTTGGATTCCAACTCCTCTCAGTCCCAGCCAGCCAGGGGTGTACGAAGTGGGGGGCGGAGGGAGTGGGCCGCCCCGGGTGCCACTGGGGGGGTTGACAAGATGGCCCCTGCCTTTCCCCCAGCAGTAGAGTGGCCGAGGGCACGCGCAGTCAGTATGGGCGCATCTTGCACGGCGTCCATATGGGCTGCCGCTCTTGTGTGCTGTCCATATGGGCATCCGTACGGCTGTCTCTCGCACAGCGACTGTACAGGCTGCCGCACTTGCACACTCCGTACGGGATGCTGCACATGCACACAGTCCTTATGGGATGCCACATGTGCTCAGTCCGTAAGGACATCACGCTTGCGCCACCAGGCAGTTCACCCTTCCCCGGGTGCCGGAGAGGGTTCCTCCGCCATTGCAGCCAGCATGTTGAATGGTCAGGGATGAGTGCCGGATGATCCATAAAATTGCTGGATGATCTATAAAGGACACAGTCCAGCATCACTTTCGCTGGGTGTAGTGTGCCAGCATCCCAATCAGCAGAGCATCATCTTAGTACAGCTCCTTCTCACAAAAGAAGCATCTTTGGGTTGTAGTTACACAAAGAAGACAATAAACACTTGTGGACACAATAAGGATTCAGTCAAGTATAGAGGTTTACTTGATAGGTTATAAAAGCATAATTGGTAGCAAATATATACAATCATTCACCACAGCCATGGTAAAGGCATACTTAGAGTCCAAGTCTATCTCTCTCTCCACCGCAAGTCACAAGCAAAAGAACAAGATACGCTGTTATTAGTCCTTCCTGCAGAAACTGTGCATATCCAAAGAACAGTTCCCAAGGAAAAGGAGCTTGCATAGTCAAAACAATCTCCACTTTCTGCTGCTTCTTGAATCTTCTCTGTTTCTGGAATGAATGGATCTTTCACACACAGATAAAATACAACAATGAGGCGAGTCAGAACTGAACAACATATGGAGGGCTTCAGGTTCCCCACTCAAGATGTAGTTGTGTGTTTGTGTGTAGGAGAGAGAGGTCATGATAGTTTTAAGTGGAAATTTAATTCTGAAGTCCAAGTGAGCAGGGAAAAACCTTTGTCAGCCCGACCCATGACATTCATACACCATTAAGACAGCTTTCTAGAAATCACATTAACACAGAGTTCTTGTCTGTAAATCATTGGCACAACATGCAGTCAATTATGTAAATGTAAACATGTAAATTGACACAACATGCAGTCAATTATTGGTTAACATTTGTAGCCCTGAAAGTGGAGACCCGCAGGACATTTTGCTACTTTCTTTTCTGGTTACATCTTGGCACCACTTTATATATATATATATATATATATATATATATATATATATATATATATATATATACACACACACACACACACACACACACACACACACAACTTTCTTTTGAATTTAAACATTGCATTTCCTTACTTTTCATTTGTCTTATTTACACAAAACTGCTTAGTTATTTACGATATAGTTACACTTTGTTTCAAGCCCACTCTTTATATTTTCACATTTTTGATCCACTTTCTCTCCAATCCCTCTGCTCACCTGACAACCCTCTTTCCCTTTCCTCCTTCTCTTCCCTGGGGTCTAATTCTAGATGTGTGTGAGTGAGCTATGTTTCTCCATATGGTTTTTAGGACATCTCCAGATAAAGCAGCAAGATCATTTCCCTCTTACCTGATAACTTATTTACTATTTTGCATACAGTTTACTATTTTGCATAACATCCTTCTTCAGAAAAGCCCAAAGCAGTGCTGTAGCCTCTGAACAACCCTGGGAAGTAGGCTAGATTGAAAGATAGCCACATGTCCAAAGCCAACCAAAAAAGCTTCCTAGTCCAAACACAACACTATCTCCATTTACCTGATTTGCATAGCATGTGAATAAGGCATAAGATTTTGCGGTTTGGAACACATTTGTTGGAGGTATCAGTTATTGCTATGCGTTGACTTGCAATAATTAGTTGGGTATACCTTGTAATTATCCCTTTTCACCAATTCGTCCTATGCTTGTTTGCACCTCTTGAGTTAATTTGGTCAAGAAGGCAGCTATCAATCATCAAGCAAACGGAATGTTCCATCCCTCCACAATCATAGCTTGGTCAAATGCATCTCCATTATAGTTTCCTCCAGAGAAAACCTGTCAGTTTTCACTTTAATTCCAAGACTTTTATGAAAGATCACCTTAATTATAAGATTCTTGGCATAGCATTTATGTTGTCATTCAATATGACTGATGCATATTACCAAGATGTTGTCAATGCCAAAATATATTTTCAGAAGTATATTTAATTAACTGTTTACTTCTTAGACAACCAAAATATGAAATATGCCTACGAATGAGACATTTTGGATATATATCTATCAGAAATAGATACCTATATATCTGTTTGAAGTGGATCATCAGTTCCATCATACTAATAGAACACTATTCACTCTGGAAAAAATACCACAAACTCACCCTCAATTGCAGCAAGTTTTTAATTTTCCTTTAACCATTTCACTTCTGTGACATTCTCAGGCACCATTTCTTAGCAATTGTCCCCTGCCGGACCTGGTTTATTTTAAGTGGGGTGCAGGGAAATCTGTAATAGGTGCAAGAAAAAAGTAAGAGCCTTTAGGGCCTTGAATTGCTCTGGTCTAACATTTCCATGCTAATAGGCTGGTCTCTAGCAGTTCCTTTCTTTTGCATAACCTCCAACCTCTCAGGAGGAGATATCGGGACACCCATCCTGCACCATCCTACTGCCACACACCTCTCCCCCCCCCCCGCCCGCCTGCTTACTGCCACAGTGTATTTCTGGATGCTCTGTTCTGTACTTCCGGAAGTGTGGCACAGGCGTTTGGAAATACAGTGGTACCTTGGGTTACATATGCTTCAGGTTACATACGCTTCAGGTTACAGACTCTGCTAACCCAGAAATAGTACCTCGGGTTAAGAATTTTGCTTCAGGATGAGAACAGAAATTGTGCTCCGGGGGCACGGCGGCAGCAGGAGGCCCCATTAGCTAAAGTGGTGCTTCAGGTTAAGAACGGACCTCTGGAATGAATTAAGTACTTAACCTGAGGTACCACTGTAACAGAGAAATGCATTAAATGTGTGGATGATGTATAAACTGTCCTTAAGCAAACCAGGATGAATGCTCATAGCTGTATTACCTCCCTGCAATAATATCAAGAACAATCTAGCCTCCATGTAAGCTTTGTCCAAGCATGTCAGGGTGAATGCTCAATAAATAGGTCATCCAGAGGAGTCTTAAAATTTCACGTTGAACAAAGAGCAGTGATTCTGCATTTTATTTCATTTAAAAAAATCATTTAAATCTGTTTATTTCGAATTGGAAAAAATGCAACACAGAGAGAGATGGCATTAGGATTACATATACTGTATTCTGTATGCTTTGGGAGTGAGCAGAGCACCTAATCTCTTGCCTGTGCCTTTCATAATCAGGATGAACCATTACACTCTAGTTGCCCCTGAGCAGGTCCCTAGACAAATCCAATATAGTGCATTTGAGAGTATATTAGTGTGGAAAGAGGAGTTACCCACATCTCTTTCCTTTAAACTCTTCCCTAGGTGCTTTCCTTTAAACTCTTCTATAGATCAAATAATACCAGCTAGCTCACCCATAACATCAAAGAGGAGGCCAATTGTTAGGAAATGGAAGGTAATGGAAGCCCGCCCAGCAGTAGAAGTTCAATTACCTACAGTCTATACTTTGATATAGCTCAGATCTGGATCGGGGAAAATTCCCTGCTTGTGTGAGTATATCTGCAGATAATTTTGGAAGTTTAGAAGGTTATTGAATATGGGTCAGATCGGAAGACAGCTTGTTTTAGGGCGGCCAAGTATGATTCCCATCTCCCACTCACACAGTGGGAAGTCCACAAAGCTTTCATCCATAGGCCCAAGCTATATGCTGTGTTGAGACATATGGTTCCTACATCATCAGCGCATATAAGTGGGACCTGTGCATGATTTGAGTCTACCACTTATTAAAACATATACCAGGAAGGCCTAAAACCACTGCTTGGCAATATTCTTCTTTTTATTCCCTTCTCTGTCTAATCCTTCTCTTAACATAATCTTTTAAACTTAAAACAGACTAATAAGTGAATTCTTTTGTTTTATATTCTCATTCTAATACGGCAACAATAACCATTTACTCATGAGATTTGTGTTGTTACCGAGTGATCTGTTTGTGTCCTTCTTTATTATTCAATTTGTCAGATTCATATCCAAGATATCTGAAAGATTTTTTTTTGGAGAACATAAAATGAACTTGTGAGTTTGTGGTTGCTATTACTTAGGAGAATACTCAACGGATTTCATAATACAGCCTAGAGGTTTGTTCAGTCACAATGGCAGGTGTTGTTTTATGAGTACTGTAAAAACTCATTGAGAGAGACCTAACAGGGGGGGAAAGAATGCTGTATTATTGAGCATAGGCAGAAGGCAGGTAAAATGTAAAACAGCAGGACTCACCCTGCATTTATGGTGTTCCAAGCTAGGAGTTGAGATACAAAATGACCTGATCATGACCTCCTTGACTTGAGTACAGGTCAGAACTCAGTTATCCCCTGATTGTCATATTTCCCAGTTCCTCAAGGCAATCTTTAAAAAAATGTGTATTCTATAAGGAAAATGTGTGAAATACAACAGTGTTTGCCTGCAGCCTTCTATAATAGCATGGTTACAACGGTGGTTCTGTCATACATTTCATACCTCTGGCTAATGTGTGATTTTGCGTGTCTTCCTCAATATAAAATGCCTTTATTCATTTCCAAAAGAAGGCCTACACAACTAACCAAACTGATTTTAGTCCATCAACATAAGAAGAACCCTTTTTCAGAACCACCTCTGATACTTTCTTCAGATTCTTTATACAGTGGTACCTTGGGTTAATAACTTAAGTCGTTCTGGAGGTCCATTCTAAACCTGAAACTGTTCTTAACCTGAGGTATCACTTTAGCTAATGGGGCCTCCCACTGCTGCCGTGCCGCCACTGCACGATTTCCGTTCTCATCCTAAAACAAAGTTCTTAACCCAAAGTACTATTTCTGGGTTAGCGGAGTCTGTAACCTGAAGCATCTGTAACCTGAAGCGTCTGTAACCCGAGGTACCACTGTATTTTATTTATTTTTCACTTAAGAAACTACCCAGTCAACAGACAAAATGTAAATTGTATGTGGCATCTTACAATTCTAAATAGTGTTCTATTTCTTATTAATAATCCTGCCCCCCCTTTTCCATCAAGTTTCTCATTTTCACTTTCAAGTTTGCTTGATCAGTGTGTTGCACTAGAACCTTCTCCAAATTTAATTAACAAAAAACCTGTTTGGTTTAAGGTGTTGTTTCAAGGGTTTTCCATGTTCATCCTGGCACCAAAATTGCTGGAAAATTGCCACTCTTAAGAAGCACACCCTTAACAGATACATTATTTTGACAATATGGATATGATATGGTATCCTATGTCATGGTTAGTTCAGCCTTCACAACCACCTTGGGTGGCTGTCAGTGGGAGATGGGTGGACCTAAATCCCAGATTTGTCTCTTGACTGGAACAGACAGAGTTTCTGCAACAATCACTCAGCTGAAGCAACCATTCCATGTTACTTGTGCCCAACTATCAACCAATTCCATTCACAACGAATGTGTCATGAATGAGCCAGTTCCCAGGGAAGATTTGCAGCCAGCTCCCAGGGAAGGTTGACAGCAAACTGAAGAAAGCAGCCAGGAACAGAGAGGGTTAACTGCCATGCAGCATGACCATCAGCTAGTGCCAACTCCTCTACCCCTTGGAATGCCGGCTGAAAAGTTTCTGCCCTGTTTTTGAGTTTCTTTGAAACCTAAACAGCTTATCTCATATTCCTTTGTAAGTTTTTCTTAAAACCTTTTTGTAAAGGCAATACTGAAGTTTTTACAACTGAGTCCTCAATTTCTTTTTACTATTGCTTGGTTCTCTTAAATAGGGCTATGTTTAAAACTTGTCATTGAGGTTTTCATACCTTTTTTGTTAACTCAGGGAAGCATTTCAGCTCTGCTCTTGAGTTTGTTTGATATCACTTAAAATCATTTAAGGTTTATAATTTCTTTATTTCCTTCTGAGGAAACTGATTAGTTCAGTGAAACGAGTTTTGTAGCCGGCATCTCGTTAAGTCTTTGTTTAATTCTAGGTTAATTTTTCCTTCCTTAAACTTTTTTATTTTTTGTTATTTAATTTAACTCTATAGTCGATTACTTCTCATTTCACGGATTTTCACGGCAATTCTTTTGTTTTGTGTAATTTCTTGGCTGAAAAGGGAATGGCATAGAGCCAGCCGGACCCCAGCCAATGCTCTCAGGATGTGCCAATTGGTGCAAACAGAGAAGGAAGCAGTTTCTCAGAATTGGAAAAGATTGGAGCTGAGCCAATCCCTCCTAAGAGTAGGCTAAGGGGAGGGCTGTTAGACTGGAAACAAAGCAAGAGGCACAAAGTGAGAAAGTTCAATATCTTCTGTAACCGGAAGAAGTCCTCAGAAGGGTCATCTTGATTGATGATGGTGGAGGCTGTGTTAAGCCGCCCGGAGCTATCTGTTTGTTTTGACAATAAACCATTCTTTTTAATTAACTACGCTCACTGTGTTATCAAGCCAGGGACTGGACTCCTGACAGAATGACATAGGTGCGGATCCAGTGCAACCCTGTGCTGCAGACAAAGCAATTTAAAGTATCTTTCCTTCTGGCCAATTAAGTGAGAGAATGAACAGGACTCAGGTAGTCATGACTGATTCCAGTACTCAGTATCCTTCAGCGGTTGCCAGGACACCTAGTAGGGCCAGTTGGCTTCCACCTCTCCTCCACTAGGAGGAGGAGCAAGTGGCTGATTTGACGGAGTGCTCATTCTGAATATTCAACAATGCCCCGGAGAGACGCTCCAGCGGGGGCTCTGAAGCAATGCAAGGCATTTAAAGTCGGGACCCACCAAAAAATATAGGATCCATTTTACAAAGACCCTCTCAGACCTGGAGCCTGACTTCCCTGCACTCCATGAATACATGCTCATACCATCCAACATTTCTGTGATGAAAACAGAGACATCCCATTCAATAATAATAATAATCAGGGCTTTTTTCAGCTAGAACACACCAGAACTCAGTTCCTGTACCTCTAAGGGCACCATTGCTATTATAAGAGAATAAGGGAGGTACTCACGGTGAGTTCCAGCATCTCTTTTTCAATAATAATAATAATAATAATAATAATAATAATACTATTTATGCCCCAGCCATCTGACTGGGTTGCCCCAGCCACTCTGGGAGGCTTCCAACATAATTAAAAATATAATAAAGCATTAAACATTCAATGACTTCCTTATACAGCCTTTAGATGGCTTGGAGGTCAGACAGCTCCATGCCCTCCAACAATATGGGGACATCTTAAGTGGGACATTCTGGGATCAAATAAAAAACCAGGATGGCTTCTGTAAATCTAGGACTGTCTCTGGAAAATCGGGGCACTTGGAATATCTGCCTGCTTGGGTAGAGCTTGTGTGTGAATGGATGTCTGTGTCCAGGTGTTGGATCACACCACACATCCTGCGTGTTGTGGTGGTGTGTATCTGGGATTTTATCCATGCTTCTGTGATAAATAGAGCAGGTACTTGCTGTGACAGAAAATGAGGAGACTCATGTAAACGGTGAGTAACCAAGGGAAAGCATCGGTTTAGAATGGATAATAAGGCTCTCGGAACAAGTGTTTCTTATTCCACAGTATGAGAATGTTTGGGCCCCAAAGGCAGGAGCAACAACTCTCCTAAATGTAATTGAGTTTTTAAAGGTTTCCCTAAAGTTCAGTGTGGATTTAAGATGAAGAATTTCAAGCCCGCATGGCTATAAATAAAATATGTTCTTTAATGTTTGAAGCAAGCATATTTTTTCTTGTCAGCAAAAAAAGAGAAAAGATCATCATTCAAAGAAAATGAAATATGACTGATAAGTTCAAACTAGTTTTCATCCAAGTTATGCTGTTTTATCATAAGTCAAAGCCATTATTATATTTCTGAGGCTTCTAGCTTTTATTTGAGGTTATCTAGCACAGATTAAGCTATTTCAATTAGATGCTCTGTTTTGGCATGAGTGTTGAAGCTTAAGTTTCCTTTCAATCATTGTAATTTCCCTGCTTTGCAATCCCAGGCATTATAGGAAAGAAATGTCATTTTTTTTATTTTTTAAAAAAGACACACACATATAACAGTATGAAAACATTTGAAATGAAACAAACAAGGTCTAATTATTTTTTAAAAACAAAAAAACCTGTTTAGCACATTCCTATGAACAAAGAGTTTGCAAAATAACATATGGACAATAATAGGTTGATCCAGGTAATTCCTTTAATGGGAATTTCAGTGTGATGGCATATTATTACAGTTACATATCTCCAGTGCTTTTTTTCTGGGGAGACACAGGGGGACGCATACCCCTAAACATTTTGTGAATCTAAGTTTGGCCTCGTTGAGGGGCAGTATTTCAATATGAGTAGGAAAATGAAAGTACCCCTAATTTATTTATTTTTTTCGGGGGGAAAGGACTGCATATCTCAGCATATGAGAGCCCCTCTATGTGGGTCTTTTAATGTGCATTCAGGATAATTTGTGTTCTTTGCAGTACCAGGATGGTCTTTTGTGCACCTTACATTCAGGATGATTTGTGCCCCCAAACTTCCTGGTTGCTTACATGACATCTGTAGCAATCAATGTGTGGTCCATAGCTTTTTTCTGCAGAAACCCATAGCTTTTTATTCCACAGATGTTCCATGTGTGTGTGTGTGTGCATGCCTTGGCAACGTGCAGAATTTAATTAGCTTCTCTGGTTCTCTTCATTCATAAATCAGTTCCATCCTGTTTCCACATCCTTCTGGATTTAAATATTGGACCCCATTAATTCCTTAACAAAATATTTTGTTGATCAACATACCATTTGAATGGCTAAAGACTGCACTCTTGTAGACAGTTATCTTAGAGTATGCAACACTCAATTCAATAGGGCTTACTTCTGAGAAGAATGCATAGGCTCACTTATGCATTCTTTGCAGTCTCAACTTTCAGTGGTGCTCTGTATGGTGCCAAAATTTGGCACATGCATCCTTGCTCCATTCTAAATCATAAATGTGGCATCTCCTAGCGCACCCCCAAGGCTCTGTGCCCAGTGTGACCAAACCTGTCACGTTCCCCTAAATCAGTGATAGCCAAACTTCACCCTCCAGCTGTTTGGGACTACAACTCCTATCATCCCTAGCTAACAGGACCAGTGTTCAGGGATGATGGGAATTGTAGTCCCATAAGAGCTGGAGGGCCAGGTTTGGCCATCACTGCCCTAAATTCATCTCTTATAAGATTGTATTGTCATGACTACATCAAAAATACACAACATGCATTCTTTAGGTATGGAAACAGCTTTTCCATGACCTGCAGATTCAGCAAACCTCTAATGTCAATAGATCAGTGCAACAGTGTTTGTTATATAAATGCCATACTTAAAGGGGGGGGGGAACCCTAACACAGCAGATAATGGCATGGATAACTTAGCTGCTGGAGAGGGTAACAAGCAAAATGAGACCTATGTGGAATAAAATTTGCATTCAAGCCAATGCTCAAAGTGCATAATCAAGTACTGTATGCAGCTAAATGACTCTGTTGTCTTGCAGTAATGAATATCTACATCCATCCTAAGAGTTAATGAGGAATAAATGACTTATTATCAATGAATGGCAGTTATCTAAATAGCTGTGCAACAAAAACAGAATATTAAAGTGTGGAGCTAAAATAGATCTTAAATGATAATGAACTTACTCAGATTATTAATTATTTTAAAAGCATCTAGCAAGGTTTACTGCTCTGGGATGAAGTCAGCACTCTGTTCGTTTGAGCACTCTTGCCCATTTGCAGGGTGAGTTAGCAAATAGCTTTATAAAAATTCATTCCACCAGTTCCTAAAGGAAGTGCTCTAACCTAACACAATGTTAACACACAGCAATAGCCAAAATGTATTCAAGCCCCAAAGCTGCCTTCCAAGCAGCAAGAATAGTGAGCACAGCCTTTGGGATTCTTCTATTTTTAGGGGCAACGGATCAGTGATAGAACACATCTTTTACATGCAGAAGGTCTCCAGTTTCAATACTTGGCATCACCAGTTTAAAAGATGTTGTATACCCAGGTGGAAAAGGTCTAGCCTGGGATCCTGGACTGCCACTGCCAGACAAGATACACAGTAACAAGCCAGGGGAAGCTCGAATATTTCACATATTATATATGGAGATATGAATGGGCAGATTGGGAAAGTGGAATTGCACCTGTTGGCTCCGCCCAGCCCACACATGCTTTCATCCAAACCTATGAAGAGAGCCTACATATGTAGAAAATCTCCTGTTGCTTTGGATAGATGTATTTTTTTACGTTATTCTTTGTTTTTATGTCCACGCTTGTAATCATAACCCCCACACAATAAGGGCAGCCATTTCAATTAATATATAAAATAAACAGGCATATATAAGCATCATTGTCAGGGACTGGCTAGATGAGGAAGAGTGTTGGGAGCTGCTCGCCCAAGAGCCCCCCAGGGTGGACACAGAAGATGATGACATAGATCCCAGCTAGTGGGGCTGGGAGACAGAAGAGCAGTCTGGGGAAGGGAAGAGCTGGGGGGCGGGCTAAAAGCAGTGGGGTTTGGAGATCAAGAGAGGGAGTCAGGTAAAGGAGGGCCTTCCAAGCTGAGAGTCACAGTGTGAGTGCAGACTCAGACAGAGAGGGGTCATAGGCTACCTTTGCTACCCAGCAGCAGGCCAGTCCCAGTCCTGCTGGCTCTCCTCCCCCTCATGAGGAGAGTCCTGCATGTTGCTGAGCAGTGGGCCAGACAGGCCCAGAGGAGGTGCTCACCCCCTTGATTCAGTCTTCGTCTGCTTGGGAGGGATCCAGAGTGAGAGGCTGGAAGCGGAAGGGTTGGGCTAGTGGTCAGTTTCAGCAATGTCCCAGCTGGATTGAGACAAACCAGGGGACTCTGCTATGTTGTTATTTTCTGTTGCATGTTCAGACCTTTAAACCTCCCCCTTAAATAAATTCAGACCTCAAATTTTGGTTTGGTTTTTGGCAAAATTTAGGCCACAACTTTATTGATTACAGCAAGCGAGTGGTTGCATAGGCTCTGGTTCGACTAGCTCCCTGCACCCTTGCAGACAGCGCTGACCCAGGGTACCAGCATAGGTCAGTCTAGGGTGAACACCTGGATAAGCAGAAAACCGTGAACAGGCTATGTCCACCACCCAGATGTTCCCCTGGACTCAGGCATGGGCACAACCCCCTCTTAGGGGTTGACCAAATCATTGAGTCCCTGGACTCCTTTAACAGAATACCCTTCACATAGGGATGGTAAGACCATTCTCCCACCCTATCACCTGAACCAGAGCCTATCCGCAACCTTACAAGTTGTGACAATTTGCTGCGCGGCAGGCCAAAACCAAATGGCACCAGCCAATCAGCCAAGTGGGGAAAATTCCTGCCGTGCCCCTGTCCCAATGACAGACAACACAAGACGGCATAGCAAGGTCAAGCACACAAGCCCTAAAAGTAGGGAGAGGTGGACGGGTGTTCTGATGCACGCACCAAAAGAGGAAGCTCTGGGTCACATGCATAGGTATATATAGGTCCCTTGATCTGTTTAGCCTGCGTCCCATTGGCCTGATTCAAGCTTGCATCAAGGGACCTACCAATCGGGTGTTGTGGCTATCCAATCTTACCCACCCACAATACAGGGTGTCGGTTTTCCAGGTCTCACTGCAACATATGCCCTCTTTAAGGGAGGACCCGATTTAATAAAAAGCTAATTGAATGCCATGCCTCCTGTACCTCCCTGCCTTGTGGTTGGCCTGGGCTTGCTTAACAGCTCCTTGACAATTATATAGGCAAGGCAGGGAGGCCCATGAGGCCCATGGGGCTTTCATAATCTGATGGTATGTGATTTTACCAATTTCTTTAATTATATATTCTCAGAATGTTGACATTTTGAGGCATGATCACCTCATATGGCCATAACTGCCCCTATCATTGCTGCCTTGCCAACATATTTTTTTGTGAATTTATGAAAGTTTAACTGGAGTAAGATACCATTTTTTGCATTATTTTTGACACTATCTCTTTAATACTAGGTGAGGCAGAGGTATATGGGGATTTCTCCCAAATCCTAATCCATTGCTCTTTTTCAATTTGAACAGAAAGTCATGGAAGCAGGGCAGAACTGACCTATGATGGAATGTCAACAAGACCTTAATGGGATGAACTTTGCTTTTCAGACCAGCTCAAATATTCAGAATGCGACATTGTTTTTGCAGAAGACAGAGCCATGCTTAAAGCTGAAACACTACTATGTCTGGTTCACTTTTGAATTAAAAATACATTTCTTGGTTTTCCAATAACGGATCGGGAGGCTGTATTTTTTTTATTCCTTAGAGAAATTGAGGGGGATGGGGAGAAAGAGATGGAGCAAAAATGTTGACCAGTTTTGTGAAGGAGAGAAATTTACATCAGGGCTTCTATTAGATTTTTATTTTATTTTTTTGTGGCCTTTGAAGTACCACATCAAGCTGCAGTGCATATCTGAGTGCTATTGTGTGAATGTTTACTTTGGAAAAATACTGAATCCACTTTAATGTAGCTTGTCATATTTTCTGTTCTGTAAATGCTCTCTGCACTAATGTTCATTAGAATGAAAGGGTGCCTTATTGTGCTAGTTAGAGAAAATGTCCCGGTCAAAGCAATCTGCAAACACAGCAGCACTTTGACTCTAACCTGAAAATAATTTTCAATGGATGCGTTGTAGTATCTCACATAAAAATTGATTTAAGTGTAAAGGCATGCTTGCTTTTAGATCCCTTTAAGTGACTGCAGGAATATTCAGAGCTGGTATTATGTGTAAAATTGGCTGCAGCAGTGGTTCCCAAGCCTCCTATCTTTGAGGAACCCTGCCCACAAAGATTTGTGGGTTGATCAACTCCTGCGTATTGCAAAAATGTTTTGGGGTATGCTCAGGGGCGAAGTCAGGTGAACCAAGTGGCAAGATCTGCAAATATGTTATTTTCATCCCATGAACAGCACCCTTCCACATTTTTTTGCAGTAGGAATATATTTGCTGGGTATGGTGGGGAATTCCAGGAAATGTATACAGTATGTCAGGCATTGCCAAACTTGGCCCTCCAAATGTTTTGGGACTACAACTCCCATCATCCCTAGCTAACAGGACCAGTGGTCAGGGATGATGGGAACTGTAGTCGCAAAACATCTGGAGGGCCAAGTTTGGCCATGCCTGCAGTATGTATATTGTTTGCATCTGTCTGCCTCAGGAGACAATGGAAGAGTGTGTCTTTCAGGTGAAGTCAAATGGTTGGAGAGTTACAGCACCTGCTGTAGCTGTAGAGACCAATATGCGAGAGACTTTTTTGTTATAGCTGGTGGAAAGGAAGGCTTCCAGTTATGCTGGCGAAGGTGTACTATGCTGTTTCTTCTTTCTGTGCTCCTCCCAGTGGTCATTCCTCCTCTAGTCACAGCTGTAGATACGTGACATGATTGTCTCCAGATGCTGCAAGGAATTCCCACATGTTAATGTTGCCAGCCTTCATGTCATGTTTGCAGACATATTTGGAACACAGAGTTGGTTTGTCAAAAGGCCTCTTTCCTGAAGCCGCTCCCTTAGAGCAAATCCTTGGAGATCCTACCATTTTCCATTCTGTGGACACGACCAAGCCATCGATGACATCACTGAGACAGGGGTGTGAACATGCTGGGAATATGGGCTTGGGACAGCGCACCTCTGTTTGAGACTCTGTCTTGCCATGTGAGGAGCAAAATATTCCTGATGAAGCACATGTGGAAGACATTAAAGCAGGGGTCAGCAAACTTTTTCAGCAGGGGGCCGGTCCATAGTCCTTCAGACCTTGTGGGGGGCCGGACTATATTTTGAAAAATAATAATGAACAAATTCCTATGCCCCACAAATAACCCAGAGATGCATTTTAAATAAAAGCACAAATTCTACTCATGGAAAAACACCAGGCAGGCCCCACAAATAACCCAGAGATGCATTTTAAATAAAAGGACACATTCTACTCATGGAGAAACACGCTGATTCCTGGACCATCTATGGGCCAGATTTAGAAGGCTATTGGGCTGCATCTGGCCCCCGGGCCTTAGTTTGCATACCCATGCATTAAAGCATCTTTCCTGGTAGGTATAAGTTGCCCACAAGTCACTACCAAAAAGCAGCTTGCTCAACATGCAAGCCTGGTAGACCTTTATTTTGGTATTGGTTGTTAGCATCACATTCTCTCATACCCCTTTGGAGAGGCAAGCCATTGTCATAGCTGCCTTTCCAATATGCTTGTCCAGCTCAGGGTCGATGGAGAGGTTGCTCAATGCAGTGGAGCCCAGGCAGACAAAATTGTCTACAACGTCAAGTGGAGTGCTGGCGATGTTCTGACCCAGGATGTTGGCCTTCGTCAGGCTGATGGGATGGTCAAACATCTGCATGCTTGGAAAAAATGGTGGATGAGTCTCTACAGAGCTTTGTCAGAGTGCACTGTCAAGGCTGCATCTCTTGCATAAGAACCCACCACACTATTGTCTTGGCATGGAGACATGCCAATTTGAACAGACCCCCATTTCTGTTTGATGCTTTCTTGAGAGCAACAGGGAGAAGAATGTGCCAAAGAGAATTGGGGCAAGAACACAGCCCTGTCTGTACATACATACATACATACATACATACATACATACATACATATTCAATTATGTTTCAGCATACAGCAACAGGGCTTAAAAAATTCAGATTAGCACACCACAATGAGCAACTATTCTTTTTAAAGGTCTTTTAATGTTCATTAGCACACAACAATGAGCTTTTAACTTCACAACTGTTTTTAAAGCCAGGCATTTAAATGCATCTTTGCAAACTTCATGCCAGGAGTCCGATAATGTGCATTCTTAGCATGTGCACGATGAGAAGAAGTACCTTACCTTGTCCAGCGCAACTTCTGGCATTTGAAAAAAGAGCTGCTGCTGCTGCTGCTGCTTCTTCTCCTTCTTCTGTGTGGTGTAGTGGTTAGGAGTGGTGGACTCATAATCTGGTGAACTGGGTTCGCATCTCCGCTCTTCCACATGCAGCTGCTGGGTGACCTTGGGTTAGTCACACTTCTCTGAAGTCTCTCAGCCCCACTCACCTCACAGAGTGTTTGTTGTGGGGGAGGAAGGGAAAGGAGAATGTTAGCTGCTTTGAGACTCCTTCGGGTAGTGATAAAGCGGGATATCAAATCCAAACTACTACTACTACTACTACTACTATTCTTCTTCTTCTTCTTCTTCTTCTTCTTCTTCTTCTTCTTCTTCTTCTTCTTCTTCTTCTTCTTCTTCTTCTTCTATCACTTGTAGCCGAGTAAGATTGTCTTCCATGAACATGGTTTTAACAATGACTGTGGAGGCCAGTTCTGGATCCACATATCCTTCCACAGTGGGGACATAAGTTTCCGGGTGGGAGTTGATCATGTTAATAATAATAATAATAATAACAATAATAATAATAATAATAATAATAATAATAATATCTTTATTGTCATTGCCCCCTTCGGGGACAACAAAATTACTTGACTGCTCCATAAAAACACTAATTAAACAATACAGTATAATACAGCAAGGGAGATTAGATGACTTTCAAAGTCCGGGCTTCCCATTCAGGGCCGAGATCGCTCTGGAGAAGAAGCTGTTCTTAAGACAGCTCGTTCTTGTCTTCATCGTCCTGTATCTCCGTCCCGATGGCAAGAGCTCGAAGAGACAGTGACCAGGATGCGATGGATCTTTTACTATGTCCAGTGCCTTCCTATGGCACCTTGTGGCATAAATCTGCTCTAAGGTGGAGAGTGGGCAGCCAACAATGCTCTCTGCTGCCTTAACAACCCTGCACAACCCCATCCTGTCCTGGGTAGTACAGCTTCCGTACCACACACATAAGCCATAAGTGAGCACGCTCTCAATGGCACAGTGATAGAAGGCAAGCAGCAGTTTCTGCGGAGGATGGTTTTTCCTTAGCACAGTATTCTCAGAAAGTACAGTCTCTGCTGCTCCTTCTTCACAAGCCCCCTTGTGTTGACACTCCAGGGTTGAGGGTTGAGGGTTTGCCAAGCTCTTTGCACGTTTCTCCCTTTCATCCTGAGTTCAAGTGTCTTCAAATCCCATGACACCTTTGGTAAAGGCTGTTCTCCAATTGGAGCGCTCGCAGGCCAGTGTTTCCCAGTTGTCGGTGTTTATACTACATTTTAAAAGATTTGCCTTGAGAGAGTCTTTAAATCTCTTTTGAAAATAGAGCAGGTCACCACTGGCAGTCAATGTAAACCAGTGTCCTTCAACCTTGGGTCCCCAGATGAGGTTAGAATACAACTCCCATCTTCCCTGACCATTGGCTGGGGATGCACCTTTGTGCAACTAACATTTTTTCTATGGCTTTACATTGCAATGAAGAAGAGATAGTGCTGGGCCAGCAGTCTTTCAGAGAATCCAGTCCATCATTGCTATTGTTCTTCTCACTGAAAACCCCCAGAGTCGAATCTAATGACTCTAGATTGGCCACTAGAAGATGCCCAAGCTTGCAGAGTACCAGATTTATTTATCAGTGTAAGGAATACTTTAAAGAGGACAAGTCTCTGCCATGAACAGGTTACAGTCCAGGAAAGTAATGTGCTGTTGTCTCACCAGGTTTAATTACATGGAACTTGGGAATTAGAGGGCTGAGCCAAAGGCTGTAGGTACTGCACACATTTTGATACTCGGCTGACGTCATTTTGCTCTCTTTTTTCAAGTCACAGGCTGTAATTGTTGCTTTGTTCAACGTGATGCAAAATTAATCAACGTATTTTATTCATGATTTATTGCAAGGGTTAGGGACAGCGGCTGGCTGGCTTCACCAAGGACATGGATCTCGAGACATGGCTATTACAGTGAATCAATTTAAGTTTCCTTTTAGTACCTGGCTGTCAGTTACTATCAATCAGCGAAGCCTTTTAAAAGCAAGGCCTGTTAAAGAATTCACATGCACCCTTTATTTTGTAACTCTTCCAAGGAACCATATGAGAAGTGTGAATGTGTTCAATGAACCACAAAATGTGGCATGAAGGAAGCCATGCTTTTTAACTGCAGGACTCTTCCCTGTTTATAATCATGGTGGTATTTTATACTGTCACTGTTCATACATAACACAGAATATATTTCAAGTGCACAGGCATAAAAAGGAGGAGCAGAGGGGCATATGCCTCAACTTTCGCATTCTGGCATATTGTTAAATCTTTTCAAAAGGAGCAAATCTTTATCGGTGGTCACTTCCATAGTAACGGAATATGAATTAGTACATGTTGTTGTTGTTTTAAATCACCCAGTCATTTTACCTACTGTTGTGTAAAGAAGGCCTGAAAAACTGGTGGCTCACCATGATGAGAATTACCCATCAGTTTTATCTCGGCCTACCCAGGACTTGAAAGAATTAGGATTATTTTGCTGTCTAGGAGTGGGGATGGAGAATTTTGTTTCAGTATGCATTTCAGTGGTAATCAGCCTAACGTAACCTGCACTTTCTGAAACAAGACATGGACCGAAACAGAGTTGTTTTTTGAAATTCACACATGTCTAAATTTGTGTCCCTGCCCCCCCCAAGTACAAAAGTTATTCTGGTCTTTGACATCTTATATGTAAGTTTCCAGGATCCACTATATTCCTGTGACTGTATTTGCTTTAAATGTTTTTAAGATTGAATTTTTCATTGCTGTAACTCTCCATGGCACCCAGGGGTGGGTTGTCCCATTTCACATGAGGCAAAATGGGAGCTGCCCATTTTGGTGAGATCTTATGTGACACCATTTTGACCAAGATAGGCATTGATACTGGTGCTAATTCTACTTCTGGTGGAGGCAACAGGGCAGGCATGATACCTGTGGGATCGCTGCCTTGGGGACTTTTGCCACCTGAAGCAGCCACCTCAGTCTGCCTAATGACTGAGCTGGCCCTGCTGGGACTGGCTGGTAAAAAGCAGGTAATAAATGTAGCATCATCATCATCATCATCTTCTTCATCATCAACAACAAAAAATGGTAGTAGTAATTGAATACAGAATGTTGTACAAAAATGAGTTATATTAGGAAATTTGTATGCAAATGTATGTGTGTGTGTGTGTGTGTGTGTGAGAGAGAGAGAGAGAGAGAGAGAGAGAGAGAGAGAGAGAGAGAGAGAAATGTGTGTTGCATTTAAGACTGGGAGAAAGAAAGAGAAGTCAAAGTTAATATATTTATTCATCCACACCTACAGATGGTGATGTGGATATCTTCTGACTATTGGGTTCAACCCTAGTTCACACACACAATCTAGTCAGAGGATTTAAATTCCATATGTTCTTGCTGCAATTGCCTTTACACATTCCATCTCATTATTTTACCTTTCCCTGTATAAAATTTTGAACTATGGCATACCAAAGATGCCTTATCAAAATAAATTGATTGGAATTTTGCATAACAGAGTGGAAAGAAAAGAAGAAGTTACCTCTCAGCTGTCTCGGATTTTTGATTAAAAAGTTATCATAGAAGCTCTTCAATCCAGTGATGCTTGTCTGTATTGTATGAGAAAGAGGAATAGGAAACGGTGTCAGATTAAAGATAAATAGTTCACATTTCATTTAGAGGGGGTGTTTTCCTCTCTCCTCTGTTGCAACAGCCTCTGTACAGAGAACATCAAGCATTCAAGCTACCCTTTTCAAAGGATCTTTAAGTAGAAAACAACAGTTTTCTTAAATCAATTAGTAGCTAACCAAAGTATAGCATTTAAAATAAATAGAATGCCATTATTCCAAGATTGTACCTATTGTACGAATATTAAATTCCTTACAAATCTGCAGGATCTTTTTTCTGTTTCTATTTTGCAGCTCTATTCTTTGTTGGAAAATGGCTTACTAAGTTTAAGAGGTCTCCGTAGTATCTTGGTCTTTCTTTCTTTCTTTCTTTCTTTCTTTCTTTCTTTCTTTCTTTCTTTCTTTCCCAACTAGGCGTTAATTGTGAGGAAAAAGCCTGTGCCTTGGTCATTACTGCTTAAGGTATTACTAGGGATTTCAATGAAATTATAGAATGTTATCCCCCACCCACTGTGTATAATTTTAGGCATATGGATAATAGTGTTGCCAGATCAGTAGCAATCAATATACACAAATAAAATTAGCTCCCCACCCACCCTCAAACACTGTTATATCCTCTATTAAACAGGAAATATGCTCACCTGGAGGAAAATATTACAGGAATAAAATGTGGAACACATGGGAATCATTGAATTCTGTATGTCCAGAGTAAAGAGAATATAGGATGCAAATAGCAATGCAAATAAGATTGTAATAATAATAATAATAATAATACCCCACCCATCTGGCTGGGTTTCCCCAGCCACTCTGAGTGACTTCCAGCAGAATATTAAAATACAATGATTCATCAAATACTGAAAGCTTCCCCAAACAGGGCTGACTTTAGATGTCTTTTAAAAGTCTGATAGTTGTTTATTTCTTTGACATCTGATGGGAAGGCGTTCCACAGGGCAGGCACCACTACCGAGAAGGCCCTCTGCCTGATTCCCTGTAACTTTGCTTCTCACAGTGAGGGAACCACCTGAAGGCCCTCAGTGCTGGATCTCAGCGTCCGGGCAGAATGATGGGGGTGGAGACGCTCCTTCAGGTATACTGAGCCAAAGCTGTTTAGGGCTTTAAAGGTCAGCACCAGCACTTTGAATTGTGCCTGGAAATGTACTGGGAGCCAATGTAGGTCTTTAAGGAGCGGTGTAATATGGTCTCGGCGGCCACTCCCAGTCTCCAGTCTTAGTTGTAGTTTCTGGGTCAACTTCAAAGGTTGTAGAGCGCATTGCAGTAGTCCAAGCAGGAGATAACTAGAGCATGCACCACTCTAGCGAGACAGTCCACAGGCAGGTAGGGTCTCAGCCTGCATACCAGATGGAGCTGGTAGACAGCTCCCCTGGACACAGAATTGGCTTGCACCTCCATGGACAGCTGCTAATAGATTGTGGGGCATCCCAGGGACACTGGTGGAGGAAGAGGGGGCGGGGGGAGAGCACCGCCCCCAGCACCACGATCCCAGTGGGATGCCATTGTGGCTGTCCCACCCATGCTGGGCGCCATGCCCCCATAGGCGGTGCACCACACACCCAGGACGCGCATCACACCCCTGCGGCAGCATGCCATGCCCCCGGGACGTGCGCCAAGCCCCCAGGATGCATGCCAGCCACACCCCTGCCTGCTCTCCCCCCCCCCAGTCCCAGACTCTTTGCATGAAAAGCTTGTGCCACACCACTGAACTCTGGCCCTTCCCCATGAAAGGCAATCTTCACTAAGAAAGGTAGGAATTTCAGAGATGCCCAAACTTTTTCCAAAGAGGGCTGGATTTGATGAAGTGAACATGCATGAGGGCTGACCGAGTTTTTTTACCATTTTACCTCAAAGTCATTGAGCTTTTCTTAGGATTTTACCCCAGGAGATATACTGTCACGGGGGGTAGATTAGGCCCCCAAAACGGACTTTGGACATTCCTGGATATTTCAGGGAAGGTTGTCTGCTATTACTGATCTTCTTACTGAGCTATTCCTGATTTTCTGCAAGGCACCCTAGGGTGCATCGGAACACAACTGGGAAAAATATTGGACTAGACATTAGCAGTGGACTGGCTCCAATTAACCTTGCTTGTTTTCTTATAATAATAAACAACAACAACGGGGGTCAAGTGGCACCCATGAGAGATGCATAAGTAAACAATATTTTGGGTCCCAGTGAAAATACATGTCAAAAGATAGCATACGGTATGGCCCTGTCAAATTGATAGCAGCTGTAACCAAAACAAAAATAAAAATAGAGAGAGAAGCAAAGAGAATGTCATCCTCTCCACAGACATTTAGCGTTGTCACCACCTCCAGCACTGATGAAATTTCCTTAAGCAATGTGACAGCTATTTCTCACTCCTTGCTACATGACATCTGCTCCTAAATTTTCAGAGCAATGCACAGGGATTAAGCTTTGCAACGCTTGTTAGTGTCAAAGGAACAAGGCTCCTGTATGCACGCGGGTGAGAGCATGCAAACATACCTGCACAGGCAATGCAGAACACTCTGGAAATCTTGGAAGTGACATGCAATGGCATGAAAATGTAAGAGGGCAACAACAGTGCTCCATTGCAATCTGGTAATAAAACAATAATCACCCCAAGAGTCCCCTTTCATGTGAATTTTAAATACGCCAATGAATTTAGCGACAGTCCACCTCTACAAATACTAGTCATACTGATGGAGCGCTTGTGCAAGGATGAAAGAAGAACATATTAACCTAGATTTTAATGTAAAATATGAATGTCACAACAAAAATTGTTGCTAGCTTGTTGTTTTGTTAGAGATGGACAAAACTCGCTGGAAAGATGGGGATCTATTTCTCTATCTAAGCATTTACAGACACACATGGAGAGAGAATTTGTTATTTGAATGCCTGCTCTTATGTAGTCAAAGCAGCATGAACCATATATATGCAGGAGATATCAACAGGCTTAAAGTAGGTATCAAGGGGACCTTTGATTCATTACTCACATAAAGCCAAATCTATCAAATCGGCACTTTCGAAAACAGTTTGCAAACTATTCTTTGAAATTTGCACTTATCCGAATTTTGTGATGCAGTTTTCCAACCCATGGTGATTTTAAAAGGCACATAGTAGGGGAAAGTGTACATAAAAATGAAGGTATTGGTTAAAATCACATACATTAAGGAAAACTGTGTAAAAATCTGTACAGCCAAAACTGCATATAAAATTAGGAGAAATTTTACACTAAAATGCCTACCGGTTTCATGAGGATTTTTTTTTAATCTTAATTTGCTGCAAAATTTGGAGAACTGAATTTCCATCATCCATCCATCAATCCATCCATCAATTTATTTGTATGCCACCTTTCCATAGAAAACCATTATGAAGACTGCTTACAACATGAAATAAATTGCATAATTAAAAAACATAACAAGCGTAGCCATAATCAATAAATAAAGCATCAAAAAGTACACAACCAAATTAAACAACTTCTACATATATAATAAGATCTAAAATAAAGATACAAAAATTGATAGCATTAACAGCAACAACCCTCCCACCCCACCCCCCAAAAAAACTAAATCCTGCTAAACAACATCCCAGCCCAAGAGTGGGCTTAGTAGTGTCAGCTTTTGTAGCTGGAGTCAGTCAGGGCCCTGCCCTCTCAGGAAAAAGGCCTGCAAGGCTGGAAGCTGTTCTTCCAAGATGCAGATTTGTGGAGCACAAATGACAATAAATGCCTACAGTATGCTTGTAGCATTTACATAGCAGCTCCTGCTCCAACAATTCTGGTGACTATTTAGCACAGTGAATATGTTATTTGAGACAAAAACTCTCCCAAGATTTAATTGCTCAATACTGTATACTTTTCATTCCCTTTCTTGACATGAGTCTCTTTAACATAAGAAACTGAGAGAACGAGAATTCATAGATCCATCCACTCCTAGCTTGAGGGAACCCAAGACTTGCAATGGTGTGTGTGTGTGTGTGTGTGTGTGTGTGTGTGTGTGTGTGTGTGGAAAAAGCAACAGTCTGTAATAACTCCAGGTTTGCATAATAATATATCTAACCAGGGCAAAGATGGTGAAATGGCTGCTGAGTAATACTGATGACTGTGACTTATATGGTGGTTCTCTATGCCCTGGCAGCTAGAAAGATTAGGAAGAAAGAACTGGATGGGCTAGCGGTCAATTGCAAAAGGGATCTAACCTGCACATTTTATTTGAGAATTACTTTTTATTCTGTGTAATATGAAATTTTGGAGGATTTGACCATGGTTTTACCACATATGTTGTTGTTGTTGTTGTTGGATTTTATAAACAAGAATAATGTTATACAAATAAGTATACCAAGTTTTCTCATACGTAATAACTGCTGCTTTTTTTGTTTTTTGTTCCTTCTTTGGACGTTACCATGGCATTTGGCTAATGCAATAAAATATTTTAAAAACCATTACATAATACAGTCAAACCTCGGTTTTCCAATATCTCAGCTGCTGAATGTTTTGGAACCTGAACACTGAAAACCCAGAAGTGAATGCTTCCGCTTTCTAACACACCTCAGAAGTCAAACGGCTTCTGAGGCGCGTTTCTCAATTTTCCCCATTGAACTTGCTGACAGCCCTTTGATCTTCGGTTTTTGAATGTTTCGGAAGTCAAATAGACTTCCAGAATGGATTACATTCAAAAACCGAGGTTCCACTGTAATATAGAGCATTTGCTGAGGTGTGAACCGTGTGAACAGAGTGAACAGAGAACAAAGAGTGACAACAAGATATTGCACTCAAAGCCACACATCCACAAATGCATGCAGTTCTTTCACTTCCTAGTTTACACCCAAAGGAATCATTTTAAACTCTGGTATTATGAACCTGTTTAGGTTTGTCATTGCTTTTCTCCCAAGAAGCAGGCGTCTTTTAATTTCGTGGTTGCTGTCACCATCTGCAGTGATCATGGAGCCCAAGAAAGTAAAATCTCTCACTGCCTCCATTTCTTCCCCTTCTATTTGCCAGGAGGTGATGGGACCAGTGGCCATGAGCTTCGTTTTTTTGATGTTGCGCTTCAGACCATATTTTGCGCTCTCCTCTTTCACCCTCAATAAAAGGTTCTTTAATTCCTTCTCACTTTCTGCCATCAAGGTTGTGTCATCTGCATATCTGAGGTTGTTGATATTTCTTCCGGCAATCTTAATTCCGGCTAGGGATTCATCCAGCCCAGCCTTTTGCATGATGAATTCTGCATATAAGTTAAATAAGCAGGGAGACAATATACAGCCTTGTCATACTCCTTTCCCAGTTTTGAACCAATCAGTTGTTCCCTATCCACTTCTAACTGTAGCTTCTTGTCCCATGTAGAGATTTCTCAGGAGACAGATGAGGTGATCAGGCACTCCTGTTTCTTTAAGAACTTGCCATAGTTTGCTGTGGTCGACACAGGCAAAGGCTTTTGCATAGTCAATGAAGCAGAAGTAGATGTCTTTCTGGAACTCTCTAGCTTTCTCCATAATCCAGCGCATGTTTGCAATCTGGTTCCTCTGCCTGTTCTAAATCCAGCTTGCACTTCTGGGAGTTCTCGGTCCACATACTGCTTGAGCGTTCCTTGTAGAATTTTAAGCATAACCTTACTAGCATGTGAAAATTGTGCAGTAGTTGGAGCATTCTTTGGCACTGCCATTCTTTGGGATTGGGAACCTAGACAGCATATTAAAAAGTAGAGACATCACCTTGCCAGCAAAGGTCCGTATAGTAAAAGCTATGGTTTTCCCAGTAGTGATGTATGGAAGTGAGAGCTGGACCATAAAGAAGGCTGATCGCTGAAGAATTGATGCTTTTGAATTATGGTGCTGGAGGAGACTCTTGAGATTCCCATGGACTACAAGAAGATCAAACTGATCCATTCTTAAGGAAATCAGCCCTGAGTGTTCACTGGAAGGACAGATCGTGAAGCTGAGGCTCCAATACTTTGGCCACTTCATGAGAAGAGAAGACTCCCTGGAAAAGACCCTGATGTTGGGAAAGATGGAGGGCACAAGGAGAAGGGGACGACAGAGGACGAGATGGTTGGATAGTGTTCTCGAAGCTACCAGCATGAGTTTGACCAAACTGCGGGAGGCAGTGGAAGACAGAAGTGCCTGGCGTGCTCTGGTCCATGGGGTCACGAAGAGTCGGACACGACTAAATGACTAAACAACAACAATTATGAACCTTGTGGAAGAAAACAAAAGTCTTTGTGAGGTCATTCCCACCCCCCTGTTAGGATTCTTGCTCCGTGTTTGCAGTCATGAGACTGTTGTCTATCACATGACGGTGTATGTTTTCATTCCACAACATCGGAAGTGAAAGAGACAGTATGTTTTGGTATTACTGTGTTCCGTGAAGTGGGACTACTGTCCTTTGTTCTTTCTCTTTTTGCTGTCTGATGAGAAAGAGGAGGGTGCTAAAGCAGAATGCTCTGAGTGTATTATATGTAAATAAACATAGATTAGCCAAAATGCTGTGCTACTGAGTTCTGTTACGCAAACTGCAGATCCCTAAGTGTGCTGATGCTTCTTGGTATCAGCTGCTGTGATGTTCGGGCTGAAGAAAGCTTTTGAAGCTCCCGAAAGATCGACCAGGAGGGAGAGAACATGCCAGTCGGGCACGTGTCTCTGCCAGTGTCCTACACGAGAGTAGGACAATCCTAACACCCCCACCCCCTAATTGATGCTTTTATCAATTAATATTAAATGACTTCCCACCACCATTTCCTGCCCTGAACTTCTATACACTGGTTCCTTGGTTTACAAACTTAATACATTCCGGAAGTCCATTCTTAAACCAAAGTGTTCTTAAACCAAGGCGTGCTTTCCCATAGCAGTGGCAGAGTCAAATTACAAAAGGAACACACTCAACAGGAAATGGAACATGTTCTGCTTCCAAGGCAATGTTCACAAACCAAAACACCTACTTCCGGGTTTGCAGCGTTCTTAATCCAAGTTGTTCATAAACTAAGCTCTTCTTAAACCAAGGTACCACTGTGTTCACATTTTTTCTTGGTTTGCCAGTCATCCTGCAGGATCTGAACAACTGTGTTAATAGGAAAGGGGCCAACGGTTAAAATAAATTTATTTTGGTTTCGAAGGTTCAAGCTCCAGACCTGAAGTGAACTTCAGAGTTTCATATTATTTTACACTTGAATTATTTGGCATTAGGTCATGTCTGTACTGATGTAATTTGATCTGATCACAATACCACACGTTAATCAGACTTTGGCATATTCATTTGCTAGCCTGATATATATGCTACAGTTTAGGGCTTGCATATTAGGAGAAAAGACATCAAAGAGACTTGGAAAGAACTTTGAGAAATATGAATACAGATAGGCAGGTCACTTCTAAAATATTTATCGGGTTATTTGCATCCTCTTTTTTTCTTGTTCTCTTTATTCTTCACATTATATTTCTGTATAGAGCCTTCAGCAGGAATCCCAAAACACAATAAGTTGTTGTCTATCACTTGTGTCAGTTTGAATAATCAACAGATATAAAGCAGGGTCAGTGTGGAATCTTCTTCTTTTTTTTTAGTTGAGAGAGAATGGAAATATTTTGTTTAAATAAGTACTGGCCTGGAATTTGTTTAGAATAGGCTTCTATTGCTCCGGAGTGCATTAGTACATTCTTGGAAGACGTCAAAAGAAATTTTATGCAGAATATATGAATACACACACAGAGACAGACAGAGAGAGAGAGAGAGAGAGAGAGAGAGAAAATTACTGAAAGATTTGGGACTTTGCTGAGATGAACAATACAGTTTCATGAGAAACTGGAATGGTTTTCTAGCATGAGGATATCTGATATGAAATTCCAACTCTACAATTCTATGATTCTATGACATGTGAACTCACTCATAACTATTGAAATAGACTTCTTGGGGATCCAACAAACTATGGATAGATACCCACAGTTGTAGAGGATTTCAGTCATTCATAGGGTGTAAGTTGGTGCCACTTTTGTACTGGCGACTGACAGAAAGGCCATGTTATAATTTGTTATATAAAACAAAACCACACACAACAGATAATGACGACATAATGGCATATACCTAAAAGGCCCCCCTCCAGCTGTATGGCATTATGAAATGACACATGACTCTACATCTGGTTACCAGCACTGCCCTCCAATGCCACCCTGTGGGGCCCCAAAAGTGAAATGATTAGGAAGTGAAAGTGTGAGAATTGATGGAGATGGATGGGAATATGATGATGATGATGATGAGCAATGGGCCAGACCCAGAGGGGAAGCCCTCCCCTCACCGCAGTTTACAGCTGCTTGGGAGGAGTTGAGATTGAGAGGGCTAGAGAGGAAAGGATGGACCAGACACCAGTTCCATCAACATCCTCAACTAAGTGAGATGGTGTCAGGCTTCAGAGAATCCGACCCTCCTCCCTCATGGTTGGCAGCCAGAAATGGGAAAACAAGACGTTCTTACCATGATTCTTTATTCAATATTCACTGAGAGAGATGGATGCCTCTCAGATAATGGCGTTGCTACAAGTAAAGTCTCACCCTCCTATGTCTCCCCTATTCTGTGTCACCCTTCTGATGGCTAATCTGAATCTTTGCCTCTGAGCTTTCTGTTCTGCTACCCTCAATGCTCACCTGGTCCTGGGAGAGGGGGTTCAGGAATGCTCTCCAAAGACACTGTCTGTCAGCTATCTCTCCCCTGGTGCGTCTTCTTCCCAGCTTCTCCCCTCTGCAGCCTCTGAACTATGACCTTCTGCAAACCACTGTTCTAAATCTATACTGTCCTCCTCTTCTCAGGAAGGTTCAGGAAGAGGGGTTGGGGGTCCCCACCATTCCTCTTCAGTCTAGTCCCTGACAGACTGGGACAGAGGAACTCTGTCATGTTTTTACTTTTTTGCGGCAAAAGTTCTTTCCTGACCTGCGCGTGACCTGCATTCCCCTGACAGCCCCTTGACATATGCGGGTGGAATTGTGGAGTGCATGGATGCTGGGGAACTTACTGTGGCTGACACACATCACCAGCATCCCCATTAAAAATGGGTCATTGCTGTGCTGAGGCTGACACAGGGAGGAGAAGGCTGGGCAAAGTGGCTGCAGTGGCTGCCATCCTGTTTTATTTCTGTCAGATGGCTCCATCCTCAAAAAGCTTTATTCTCCAGCTCTAGAAGGCTGCAGACTTTGTTGTGCATAGGTACACAGACCACCTATGGGATTGCACATGAACCATGAAGAAGAGTGGTTTACATTTTACAGTGCATCTCTACTGTGTATTTTCTCTAGATCGGTGCCCTCCAACTTTGGATCCCCAGTTGTTGTTGGGCTACAACTCCCATAATCCCTAGCCACTGGATAACCTTGCTGGAGATAATGGTAGTTGTAGTTCACCTATATTTAAGGGCCCAAAGGTTGAAGAATACTGCCCTAGAGAATATGCTCCCTGCATTTTGTATTGTCTCAGTTCAGCATGCCAAAAAAGAAGGAAGTATCTACTGAATACATGTTGTAAACTTTGGGGAATTAAGGATCTGGATGCAAACTTTGAAATGACATTTGGTTAATCCGAGGAATTAGAGAGGCTTTCTTATAAAATTTAGTAACTCCAGCATTCACTTTTGACCTGAACTGCTGTCTGAATTCAGACAGATGAAAAAAGCAATAGCTGCTATGAGCATCAACTTATTATGATCACATTTTTTATGTCTTCCTATGCTGTGCCTTCGCAATGTCACATTGCAGCAACTGCACGGTAACAATTGTAAAATGAATATGTAAATATTCCAAATATGCTTTAAGCTTCACTCTGGCATGTTGATCCAACAGGAAGTTATTGCATGCTCTGAAAACCGAGCTTTAAGCTGCCTGAATTTACTAACATTAATCCAAACCATGGCAAATACAGCAGCTTGAAAGATTTTCAATTAAAAACCGTTCCGTCTGATATAAATTACTATTATTACATAGTAGAAAGAACGCTGGAAATACATGCTAGCTTGTTAGATGTGTGGCTGCCCTTATTTTCACCTCACCTGCCTAACAGTGATTTCAGAAAATTGCCTTTAGTTATTTAAAATGCTTTCATGAGGTGGTTTAAGAAAAACACAAGGAAGAGCTGAGTAAATGCATAATCTCTTAAATAAATAAATAAAAACCTTAACACTGTAGGTTACCACTTGCAGTATCTGTAGTCTGGGTATGTATTATAGTTTTAAGAGTTGGGCAATCCTATATTCATTCTGTTTTATAAAAGTGTATCAATAACCATTTAATAGAGAGCAAATTTAGAAATTCAAAGACTGTGGATTCTCCAACTGTGGTGGCAGTATCCAATGAAGACTCTCAACAGTGTAAGGATTTCCACTTGCAAAATTGAATTTTGCAGGAGGGGAATCCAGAACAGAGTTTAGGGGCATGTGGGAGGAGATGAGAGGGAGGAGGAGTTCTTTTGCACAGCCCAAAGTCCCTGTGCTAGTGGAACGACTTCAATGGGTAGCGTAAAAACAAAAAAAAAAATGCATAATGTGTGTGGGGGGGTATTGGTTTGTTGTTTTTTATTTTGATTATATACTTTGTGGTTTTATATTTAGATTTTGTTCTATACCCTGAGACCTCCAGGTATAGGGTGGTATATAAATTCAAAGAATAATAATCATAATAATAATTTATGTTGTGAACCACTATGAGATCTACAGATCGTGATGTATAAATTTAACAAATAAAAATAAACCAATTATATGAGGAAAGTTGCTTTGCAAAAAAAAGTGTGCATATTAGGAGAAATTTACAATAAATGCTACTTAGGAGGAAAGCCTCTTAACACTACTGTCCTCTTGAGGTTATGGAAAAGAAATTTAATTCAGCAGCTTTCTCCTACCTGTACAACAGATTTAAAAAATAAAGTGGATTTTCATGATAACCTTCAAAAAAGAAAGAAAGAATGCTGGTGTGGGGATGTGGAAAACTGAAATTGGGGGTGGGATGAGAAACTGAAACTGAAATGGTCAGATTCGTCTGTCTCTTCTCACAAGAGATAAAACAATTAAAATGTCACAGGTAGGTAGCCATGTTCGTTGAAACAAAACAAAACAAATTCCTTCCAGTAGCACCTTAGAGACCAACTAAGTTAGTTACTGGTATGAGTTTTCTGAAGAAGTGTGCATGAAAGCTCATGCCAATAACAAACTTAGTTTGACTGGCACTGTGGGTTAAACCACAGAGCCTAGGACTTGCTGATCAGAAGGTCGGTGGTGCGAATCCCCACCACGGGGTGAGCTCCCATTGCTCGGTCCCTGCTCCTGCCCACCTAGCAGTTCAAAAGCACGTCAAAGTGCAAGTAGATAAATAGGTACCACTCCGGTGGGGAGGTAAACGGCGTTTCCGTGTGCTGCTCTGGTTCTCCAGAAGCGGCTTCGTCATGCTGTCCACATGACCCGGAAGCTGTACACTGGCTCCCTCGGCCAATAAAGCGAGATGAGCGCCGCAACCCCAGAATTGGTCACGACTGGACCTAATGGTCAGGGGTCCCTTTACCTTTACCTTAAGGTGCTACTGGAAGGATTTTTTTTTAATAATTAAAATGGTTTTTGCTTCAATGGATTTCCTTGTTTTGCTCCCCTGTTCCCTTCATTACTGTGACCAGCTCATTCCCCTGCCTCGGAGAGAGTGTACCAAGCCAAGTGTCTTTTTTGGCCCTTATATATCTTTCCACTTGGCCTTGAATGTTGCCAATAGGGAAGCTGGCATGGTGAGGTTCAGCCCCTGCCCCACAACCATGGAAATTAGGTTACATGCAGCTGACTCCTGGCATGTTGGATATTTGGGGCAGTGGCTGAGGATTGGGACAAGACCCTGATTTACGGCTTCTATTTCCACATTTTTGTACAGAATGCTCACTACGCGGGGGCAATTTGTTGCACATTTGTTTCTTTAGATCATTTGTGTCTCCCTTCACCTCCCAACTAGTAAAATTCCACATTGCCAACCATATATCTCAAAGGTAGGAAGCTAGATGGGAAGAGAGGAACAGGCCTTCTATTCCCTGTAACTGCCTGGCTCCATAACTCTGTGGGTGCCAGACAGAGAAGAGAATAAAACCAAATCCCAACAATTGCAAGGGTTTTGTGGCAACAAGCTGCCCCTGGGGGAAAAATAGGGTTTTGCTTCAAATTTGCAAGTCTCTTCTCATTGGCAGGGAGGGGAACCAAACTTATTTTTTTCCCAACCAGTAAGTGGTCTAAGACCACATCTGCAAGACAACCTTGAGTTCCTCACTGTGATATAGATTTTGATTCTAGCGGTTTTCTGAGAACTAATGGCTTTCATTTTATAAAGGATGGCAGGATAAAATCTGATTATATGATGTATTTGATGGTAGTTGGAAGGGCTAAGATTAATATACACTCTTGGTATCTTTTAAAAAGTTAGATTGAATATAAGAAAGAGTAATGTGTAAGAACCTTTAACCACTGATGAATGATTTGGAAAAGATTTTTCCATTAATGTAAAAAATATACTTCTCTGCTTGATTTCCAGTAGATATTTTTCAGGACTTTTTTTGTTCTAATAAAAGACTCCAAATCAACCAGTCCCTCAAATTATTCATCTTTTTTATATAAAAAAGTTGAATATACAAGTTTGATTTGCATGTTCAAAGAAAAGTTATAGAGAAGCTGGCTCTTCTCTCATTTCCCAGAGATGCTGGAGGCTAGACTGTGTCACAAAACAATATGCCTTAAATCTAAGAATTTGGGGATTTCATTCATTAAACTGGCCATTAGGGATATTTGATGTAATTTATTTTCTGTTCCTGTCTCTGGTGATAATATGATCCTTGCAGATGGCTAAACACCCTTGAATTAATTACAATATAAATTATCACATTAATAGAACCAGTATTTCTATTAGGGAGGAAAATGTGTATATACAGTGTTATTTTTCCTCTTGCACAAGCCTTAATTTTTATCACTCTAAGTCACTCAGTGCTCTGAAATAATATATGAAGTTTGTTAGCAGCTTGGATCTGACCAAACACATCAAGGTGACAGACCTCTATTAGGCAAATATATGCAGTAAAGCCATTTATAATCCAGAAAAAAAGGATATACAAATTGCAGTATTTAAATCTACATTAATATTATTTACAATGCAGTGATTGTGTTACAGGAACATATTTCAACTGATGCTGAGCCTAATGACCCAATCTTTGTTGCTGCCTTGTTCAGAAGGTGTGAGCATCTGTTTCGGATAAAGTCATAATACTGAACCCACCATCCAAAGAGAGATCCAGAGCCATTTTATTTTCTATGCACAACCCTAGTGTTTGGACAAGGTATACCCCGCCAAATGGGCGGGGTATAAATATTATTATTATTATTATTATTATTATTATTATTATTATTATTATTATTATTATTATTATTATTAATGTTTTAATTCACACAGAATAAAAAATGTATATGTATTAATGATAGTTTTAAATGGAAAATGGATACATGTGTAATGCCAACCCTGGAGTTTTTCCACGAGAGTTTTTCTAAAGGACTCTGAGCTCCTTGCAGAGTTAATGACTAACTAACTACATGTGAGGATTGTAAAACTGGAGTCATGTGAGGGGTAATGGGTTGCAATCTCAATTTTGAAATGAGTTTCCTTTGAGTCTTTGCCTCCCAAACCTCACTGGAGTGAAGATGCGAATGGAGGCGTCTCTCTGGATGTTATAGGAAGAACAATGCAAGTAAATGACTCTCCTGAAGGAAGAGCAAACAGCCTGGAGGCTGGAAAGCAGGCTAGAGAGAGAGACCTTTGCTTATAGGTCTGTTTAGATTATTTCATACTTTCTAAGGTGCACAAGACAGCACAAGACATTGTGTGGATATTTCTGATGTTTTAATTCTGTTTTGAAGAAAGGTCTGCTAGTAAAAGCTTTGATGGTAGTTCCATGGACCTGGACAATGTTTCATTTCCAAAGGAGTCAGTTCTTATGCTTCCAGTCACTTCAAACTGCACAGTATTTAATATCTGCAACAGTAGACACTCACTTAGAGGCCAGAACTTAAGATGATGTAAATATATATGCACACTGATAAAGTGTATTTGTTGACTACTTTGTCTCACCCCAAATGAATTGTCATAACGTACCATACTCTTTCTCCCCTATTTCCCCATGTACTAATAACATATATGGCAGCAAGAAGATTTACATCAGGGACAGTGCCTGGGACAGAAAAAAATATACCCCCTTTCAGTGGGAAGAATATACCATCTTTCAGAATGGGGAAGAAGAGCCCCATTGACCAAAGGGCCGGCTAGTCCAGCAACTTGCTCCAATCAGATGCCTATTAGAAGCCCACAAGCAGGACTTTTCTTCAGCAGGAGTGCACATCTTGGTACATTTCCCCAAATTCCAGGAGAAAGGAGCGGAACCACTGTATAACAGTGCCCCCAGCTCCCAGCCCCTCTAGACGGTCGAGAAGGATGTTATGGTTGATGGTGTCAAAAGCTGCTGAGAGATGCAGCAGAACTAGGAAACAGCTCTCACCTTTGTCCCTAGCCCGCCGGAGATCATCGACCAGTGCGACCAAGGCAGTTTCAGTCCCATGATGAGGCCTGAATCCCGACTGGAAGGGATCCAAATGGTCTGCTTCTTCCAGGCATGCCTGGAGTTGTTCAGCAACCACTCTCTCAATCACCTTGCCCAAGAATGGAAGATTTGAGACTGGGCGATAGTTGGTCATATTAAAGGTAAAGGTACCCCTGCCCGTACGGGCCAGTCTTGCCAGACTCTAGGGTTGTGTGCCCATGTCACTCAAGAGGCCGGGGGCCAGCGCTGTCCAAAGACACTTCCGGGTCACGTGGCCAGCGTGACATCGCTGCTCTGGCGAACCAGAGCCGCACACGGAAACACCATTTACCTTCCCGCTTGTAAGCGGTCCCTATTTATCTACTTGCACCCGGGGGTGCTTTCGAACTGCTAGGTTGGCAGGCGCTGGGACCGAACGACGGGAGCGCACCCCTCCGCAGGGATTCGAACCGCCGACCTTTCGATCGGCAAGCCCTAGGTGCTGAGGCTTTTTACCCACAGCGCCACCTGCGTCCCATTATTGGCAGGTCATATTGGCAGCATCTAAAGATGGTTTTTAAAGAAGCGGTTAGATAACCACCTCTTTCAGTGGGTCTGGGAAGGCTCCCTCACAAAGAGAAGAATTCACCACCCTGCGAAGCCAATTGCCCAGCCCTTCCCAGCTAGTTTTTATAAGCCAGGATGGGCAAGGATCAAGAAGACAAGTGGTTGGTTTCACTCGTCCAAGCAGCCTGTCCACATCCTCGGAGGTAACAGATTAAAAATGGAAAGCGTAATGCTGCTGGTCAACAAAAGAAGTTTAAAGACTCTCTCAAGGCAAATCTTTAAAAATGTAGTAAAAACACTGACAACTGGGAAACACTGGCCTGCGAGCGCTCCAATTGGAGAACAGCCTTTATCAAAGTTGTCATGGGCTTTGAAGATGCTCAAACTCAGGACAAAAGGGGGAAATATTCTAAGAGGAAGGCATGCTTAGGAAACCACACCATGATAAACTCCCACCTGGAAACCTATGTCCCCACTGTGGAAGGATGTGTGGATCCAGAATTGGCCTCTGCAGTCACTTACGGACACACCACTGAGACCATATTCATGGAAGACAATCTTACTCGGCTACAAGTGATCACCAAAGAAGAAGAATAAATAAGCTTTTTCCTTATGCTTTTCTGTAACTCCAGAAGAGACTGAGAGGCAATCATAGCAAGGTGTAGGGTATCTGTGGCCCTCCAGAGATTGCTCGTCTCCAACTCCCATCATTCCTGGCCATTGGTTGTGGTTGCTAGGGCTGATGGGAATGGGATTCAAACAACATATGGAGGGCAATAGTTTCCCCACTCCAGCTGTAGACTAAGAACCACTCAGTCATAATTCATTTTTTAAGGTAATAATCTCAACTTAATCTCAAAACAGGACTACATAGAAGCTAGACAAATAAAGATGCAAGCAAAGTAGAAGACTGAATCAAATTATCACATTGCAAATAGACGCTTAGCAGCAAAACGACACGTCCATTTCTAAATCACTCTTAAATAAGGAAAACACTATCCACATGTCTCACCTGACTTCAGTTTGAGCAATGTAAATCCACCACAGACGAAATCGAACGAGTTACACCAATGCAAGTGAAGCCAATGTAAGTGAAGCTTTATATTTATAGATGTCAATTGCAAGATGTGCTCTGTCGCCATCCTATTGTTCTCAGAGTCTGGTATTGACTCCTTATATCCTGGCACATATCCCATCTCCATTATGGCTTGCCCTGTTGAGACGAGCAAAAGACTAGTATCTGGCATGAATTCAAACATCTCATTAGCTTTGATTAGTTGTATCCTGCTCCTAATAAAATCTATGCTTTGCTACATGGCAATCACGGCCTTTTATGAGATATGTTTCCTTCAGAACCTGTTCCTATGCTGAAGTTCCTGTAAATGCTTAGTGTATGGGATCATGTTCTATCAGTAAAAAAAATAAAATGGTTTCTGATCTATCAATACTACTTAGATTGTGTTTTCATCCCAGGCTTCATTGCTGGTCTGCTCCTTGCTGATGTAATAAATTTGCATTGAATTCTACAGCTCTACAGGAGTTCTGCAACAGAAGATATCTATTATATTCCAGATTCCAAATGCAGTACATTAAAATGGACTAACCCTCCATTTTATTCATTAATGATGTTTCCTTTTTTAACCTCCAGATTTTAAAAATCAGAAATACTTGCTAAAACAATCATACGTTGATAATACGTTGTTAATACAAGGGTGTTATTATTTTTTGAGTAAAGTTGTTCCCACAACCCAAAATAAAGAAGGGAAATGACATTCTGGGCCTACTAGCAGGGTCAAGAGATGAAGTTCTAAGAAATTAGAACTTCATCATTGGCTGGGAAATTAGCCAATGTAATACCATTTTTTAAAAAGAGATAATTGAAGGCTGAGATATTGGAAATTTTGGGCCAGCTGGCTGAACTTCTGTCCTGGGAAAATGGGCGGAAAGTATTTAATTATGTGCTAACCACTCCCATACCCACTTGAGATAATAGACCTCTGCCAGAATTTATGCTAGACACTTAAGGACTAAAGTGAGTTGGAGATCAGAACGCACATGTCAGGCTTCACCAGCCATGCTCCCTACCCTCTCTCATTGAGTATAAAGTTCTGAAAGGAGCTTGGGAATGTACATAAAGCCCTGCCAGAAACTGGATTAAATTAAGTGGCAACTCTGTACGTTTTGTTCTCACTAGCACACTTTCCCATAATATCCCTGGAAATTGCCTAGCCTAAAATAGCTCCATTCATGAAAGTGAGAAGGTATTTGGGCAAACTTTATGGAATAAAAAGCAAATTTCAAGGGGTCAGGGACATTTCTCCTTCCTCCTTTGGATGGTGGCTGCCAGCAGCGTTGAGTATATTAGGTGGAAGGGGCCCCCTCAATATTTTGGGGCAATTGGCTCAGCCCTCCCCCAATATCGAGGGGGCTGTCACCCCCATCGTTGGACCCCATCCCCCCACCCCACCACCAGGCGAGTGCTCGGCAATTGGGCGGGACCTGTGAACGTGAACATTGCCCTCCTTGTTCCGCATCCCTCGTGTGCCACAGCCTCTCTCTGCCCCTTGGATCAGGCTTGACCTGTGGACAGATCTGCCACTGTTGGCAGCCTCTTTCTGCTGCGGAGGAGCTGCACAGCCCAGTTGAGGAGAGGGGCAGCAGCTCTCTGCTGCCAACTCTCTACTCTGAGGAAGTTCCCTTGGCAGTTCCTTCATACGCCAGAGCCAGGCTCCAATGGGAGCCTGCTGGTGGGGTCCCTGGTCACCCCCTCCAGAAAATGCAAGAGGTAGATGGTGGGCTCAGTGAGTCTGGCTGGGTTGGAGGGGGGTGTCCTGCATGTGGCGTCATGCACAGGTGATGTGCCCCCCCCCAATGTTAGGCGCAACTCGGTGCGCCTGGTGGCTGCCATTTTGCTTTCCTCAGAATGTTCCAAATGATAATAATAATTATTATTATTTATTATTTGTACCCCGCCCATCTGGCTGGGTTTCCCCAGCCACTCTGGGCGGCTTCCATAGAAACCAAAAAACACTAAAATATCATACATTAAAAACTTCCCTGAACAGGGCTGCCTTAAGATGTCTTCTGAATGTCAGGCAGTTGTTTATCGTTTTGACATCTGATGGGAGGGCGGGCGCCACTACCGAAAAGGCCCTCTGCCTGGTTCCCTGTAGCTTTGCTTCTCGCAATGAGGGAACCGCCAGAAGGCCCTCGGCGCTGGACCTCAGCATCCGGGCAGAACGATGGGGGTGGAGACGCTCTTTCAGGTATACTGGACCGAGGCCGTTTAGGGCTTTAAAGGTCAACACCAGCACTTTGAATTGTGCTCGGAAACGTACTGGGAGCCAATGTAGGTCTTTCAAGACCCGTGTTATGTGGTCTCGGCGGCCGCCCCCAGTCACCAGTCTAGCAGCCGCATTCTGGATTAGCTGTAGTTTCCGAGTCACCTTCAAAGGTAGCCCCACATAGTGGGCATTGCAGTAGTCCAAGCGGGAGATAACTAGAGCATGCATCACTCTGGCGAGACAGTCCGCGGGCAGGTAGGGTCTCAGCCTGTGTACCAGGTGGAGTTGGTAGACAGCTGCCCCGGATACAGAATTGACCTGCGCCTCCATGGACAGCTGCTAATAGATTGTGGGGCATCCCAGGGACACTGGTGGAGGAAGAGGGGGCGGGGGGGGACAGCTGTCAGTCCAAAATGACTCCCAGGCTACGCACTTGGTCCTTCAGGGGCACAGTTACCCTATTCAGAACCAGGGAGTCCTCCACACCAGCCCGCCCCCTGTCCCCCAAAAACAGTACTTCTGTCTTGTCAGGATTCAACTTCAATCCATTAGCTGCCATCCATCCTCCAACCGCCTCCAGGCACTCACACAGGACCTTCACCGCCTTCACTGGTTCTGATTTGAAAGAGAGGTAGAGCTGGGTATCATCTACATATTGATGGACACCCAGTCCAAACCCCCTGATGATCTCTCCCAGCGACTTCATATAGATGTTAAAAAGCATGGGGGAGAGGACGGAACCCTGAGGCACCCCACAAGTGAGGGCCCAAGGGTCTGAACACTCATCCCCCATCACCACTTTCTGAACACGGTCCAGGAGGAAGGAGCGAAACCACTGTATAACAGTCCCCCCAGCTCCCAACCCCTCTAGACAGTCCAGAAGGATGTTATGGTCGATTGTATCAAAGGCCGCTGAGAGATCCAGCAGAACTAGGAAACAACTCTCATCTTTGTCCCTAGCTCGCCGGAGATCATCAACCAGTGCTACCAAGGCAGTTTCAGTCCCTGAACCCTGATTGGAAGGGATCCAAATGATGTAATATCAAGACATAGCATCACTTTGAGGAGCATTCTGATGGAGGGAGATTGTGGTCCACACTGGTGGCTGCCATTGAAAATTACCTTCCTTTACTCCCCCTCCAATTCAGTCAAAGGTAGGAGGGGGTTGAGAACTTTCTACTCATTTTAGTGAGAATGTACTGTATTGGACTATGGAGGACCCACAGTCTCATTCCATCTCACTTTGGAAGGTTCTCTGGCCTATAGCTGTCAACGTTTCCCTTTTTTAAAGGGAAATTCCCTTATTCCGAATAGGATTCCTCGCAAGAAAAGGGAAAAGTTGACAGCTATGCTCTGGCCGCCCCTTGTGTATCACTTTCTCTCTCTCCACCCCTGCCTTGCATATCTCTGAAGATGTGTTTCCATCAAAGATATTATGGTTCCCCTAAAACAATACCCAAATGACTTTTACAGCCTTTTAAATGTTTCAACATCAGTACGAGTAAAAAATACATCTCAGTTAATTCTCAGCCCCTTAAGGCTCCTGAAGCAAGATCAATGCAAAAAGCATAACGCTGCTAAGTAATGCAGATAATTGAATTATCTTTGACATACATATTGTGTGTCTGTAAAATTCACCCGTCTCGTCTTAGATTGGGCTTCATCATTATGCTTCACTCAAACATTACTTTGCCATCTCTTACATCATCACATGGGGGCAGGTATCTCCAAAGAGCTGCATCTCTCTTTATACATTAATAAAGGGTATATCTTACCCATTGTTACATGGATATCCCCAGTGAAATTCTTTGACAGGCAAAGTAAATGAAGAATAATAAAAGTTAAATTACTTATTTGTAATGCTAGCTAACTAATGCGTACAAAACCCACAAAGGGGGTGGGGGAAATAGTGCACTTTTTTCGGTCCCTCTTCCCCACCCACTGATTCATTATTTAAAGTGTCTATTTATTTAGCTGCGCCTGTTTGACTGCTTAACGTGTCACTGAAAAGGAGAAGAGTTTCTGTGTATTGGATTCAGCAACGGGCCAAGGGCTATCCTTTGAAATATTCCTTTTTTTCCCATGCCCATGAAACCACAAATATCTTAAAAACCATACCAATAGAAGAAGAAGAAGAGAAGAGTTTGGATTTGATATCCCGCCTTTCACTCCCTTTCAGGAGTCTCAAAGCGGCTAACATTCTCCTTTCCCTTCCTCCCCCACAACAAACACTCTGTGAGGTGAGTGGGGCTGAGAGACTTCAGAGAAGTGTGACTGGCCCAAGGTCACCCAGCAGCTGCATGTGGAGGAGCGGAGACGCGAACCCGGTTCCCCAGATTACGAGACTACTGCTCTTAACCACTACACCACACTGGCTCCCATAGAACTAGTTAATAGAACTAGTTAAGGTTCATATCTCCTGCAGGCAGCATTTGACACCCACACCACACCAGCTTGAAAGTGCAGGATGTTACCCAAGCAGATATTGCAGGGTTGTTCAAGAGAAATATGCAATGAAGAGAGGAGAATACTGCATCCATGTCTTCTCCCCGCCTATAGGAATATAGGAGACTAAGTAAAAGGTAAAGGACCCCTGGGCAGTTAAGTCCAGTCAAAGGCGATGATGGGGTGTGACGCTCATCTTGCTTTCAGGCCAAGGGAACTGGTGTTTATCCACAACAGCTTTCTGGGTCATGTGGACAGCATGACTAAACTACTACTGGCACACAGAGGACCGTGATGGAAGTCACAGCGCATGGAAATACTGTTTACCTTCCCGCTGCAGCGGTACCTATTCATCTACTTGTGCTGGTGTGCTTTTGAACTGCTAGGTTGGTAGAAGCTGGGACAGAGCAATGGGAGCTCACCCCATCACGTGGATTCGAACCACCAACCTTCTGATCAGCAAACCCAAGAGGCTCAGTGGTTTAGACCACAGCGCCACCCGCTCCCTTATAGGAGACTACCTTATACTGAGTCAATCTGTTGGTCCATCTTGCCCAGTAGTGTCTGCACTGACTGGCAGAGGTTCTCCAGGTTTCAGACAGGGAAAGTTGCACTGTCCTACCTGAAGACATTGAGGATGCACCTGGGACCTTCTGCATGCATGTAGAGTGGGAGACAAATGGTGGAGTCAGGGCTATTTTTCAGCTGGAACTCGCCAGAACTTAGTTCCAGCACCTCTCATGTGGGCACCGTTGCCCTTATAAGAGTACAAGGGTGGTGTTCATGATGAGTTCCAACACCTTTTTTTCTAGAAGAAAAAAAGGAGTACTGGGTGGAGTTAAGATTAAGCCAATAAACTTTCATAACCTGCTCTACTCCTGTGGGTAATGTTGTCTAGACTGCTTGGCATTAAGATTATCATTTTTGTGGCTGTTGAGGGCAAGTTTCCACTGGAACATTTTAGCCAGGGGCTTGTGCTATTGGACACTACCTTCTGTGGTTGAAAATATGAACAAAAAGAACCTGACTTTTGATAAATCAAAGCATAGGTTTATTCAACCTTGTACTAGGACTTGCCGATCAGAAGGTCGGCGGTTCGAATCCCTGCGACAGGGTGAGCTCCCGTTGCTCAGTCCCTGCTTCTGCCAACCTAGCAGTTCGAAAGCACCTCAAAGTGCAAGTAGATAAATAGGTACCGCTCCTGTGGGAAGGTAAACGGCATTTCCGTGTGCTGCTCTGGTTCTCCAAAAGCGGCTTATTCATGCTGGCCACACGACCTGGAAGCTGTACGCCAGCTCCCTCGGCCAATAAAGCAAGATGAGCGCCACAACCCCAGAGTCGGTCACGACTGGACCTAATGGTCAGGGGTCCCTTTACCTTTACCTTTTACTCTGACAATGGCTGTTCAACAGATTGATATCATTCCCAGTCCCATTATCTAATATCCTTTTGCATATCCTCCAACATTTCTCCAATGAAAATAGGGATGACCTTTTTACTACTACAGTAGTACCTCAGGTTAAGTACTCAATTCATTCCAGAGGTCTGTTCTTAACCTGAAACTGTTCTTAACCTGAAGCACCGCTTTAGCTAATGGGGCCTCCCACTGCCACCGCACTGCTGGAGCACGATTTCTGTTCTCATCCTGAAGCAAAGTTCTTAACCCAAGGTACTATTTCTGGGTTAGCGGAGTCTGTAACCTGAAGCATATGTAACCTGAAGCATATGTAACCCGAGGTACCACTGTACTACTACTACTAATAATAATAAATACCCCACCATTCTGATTGGGTTGCCCCAGCCACTCTGGCTGGCTACACACACACAAAAAAAAAAAACAACAAAAAAAAAACATAAAAACCTTCCCTATACAGGGCTGCCTTCAGATGTCTTCTAAAGGTTGTATAGTTCCATATCTTATTGGCTTGGGGGAGGGGGGAGGTCGCATAACTGCCTACTCTCCAACATTTCTCCAATGAAAATAGGAACAGCCTAAGGAAAAGTGGGGCATTCCAGGATTAAATCATAAACCGAGACAGCTTCTTTAAATCCAGGACTGTTGCTGGAAAATACGGGCACTTGGAGGGTCTGCTTTTGACAGAACTTGCCTGGAATTGAACTTGAGACTTTCTATGTGTCTAGCATATGCTCCGTTATGAGCTATGCCCCCTCTTTCTGCCCAGGTTATAATAGGAGTAGAATTTAGGAGTAATGGTGTGAAAAAGAGGTTTGTCACCGCTCTAGCAGTAGAGCCCTTGCAGATGGAGAGGGTGAGAGGTAAGGGGCAGGTAGCTGTAAAAACCATCCTACTGGAATGAATAGGGCACTGTGGTGCTTATCCTGTTTAGGAAAGGTTAAATCATCTCTTATAAATTCCTTTTCTCTGCCTGCTGTGGGGCAGTGACAGTTGATCAGTGCATCCCTTTTCACATTTCTCCAGGGGACTGCAATACTGGAGGCAGAAAAGTTGGGCAAATTTAAGACACACAGTCTTCATTTGCGTTGTTCATGGAAACAGTAAGTAACACACTCTATGCCATTTAGAACACATGCATCTCCCCAAATCTGCCCTTTATAAAATATCGACCCCATAATATCTGAATAACACAATTAAGAAACGTTGCCTTCTTATCAGCATGGTTTCTCCTGTAGCTACTTAAAGCCATTAAAATTGATTAAGATTAAGAGATGGGAGTGTGAGTTGTGTTACCTTTGGTACAAATAATTTAGTTCCTTAGATTTGATCAAATTAAATGGAGAATCAAGTTAAGCGCCAGTGGAGGAAATGAGATGGAAGCTGCTGGCTTTGAAGTTTCTTTCCTCATTATTTGTTCCATTTGTTTAAAACAAGATGCTTCCTGACTTATTAACCTGATACATTTACTTAAAGGGTAAAACTCAACTGACACTAAACAAGAACTAAGTCTTACCAACAAATGAGCATTGCCAGTTAGCTGTCTACACAAATGTGTGAAGATTTCTGAGGACTTGGTGATATCTGGGGGTGAGGTAGGGGGGAAATGATCACTCTGTCCTTGAAGCTATCATGAATGAGCACCCCAAGTTCAACCAAAAACATTTATGGATTCTGTTTCCTCTTTGCTCTGGAAATGGACCCCAAATCCCAAGAGCATATTATAATAGGACTGAAGGACTCTGAGATCCCTGCATGGTTATTCCAATTCTACATTTGCCATCTTATCCAGTACTCACCCTTATTCAGAATATACAGTACTAATAGCAAACTCTGGGGAGCGGGTGGCACTGTGGTCTAAACCACTGAGACTCTTGGGCTTGCTGATTGGAAGGTCGGCAGTTCAAATCCTTGTGATGGGGTGAGCTCCCGTTGCTCTGTCCCTGCTCCTGCCAACCTGGCAGTTCAAAAGCACACCAGTGCAAGTAGATAAATAGGTATCGCTGCAGTGGGAAGGTAAATGGCGTTTCTGTGCGCTCTGGTTTCCGTTGCAGTGTTCTGTTGCTCCACAAGCAGTTTAGTCGTGCTAAACACAGCTCCTTCAGCCTGAAGCAAGATGAGCGCCATAACCCCATAGTCACCTTTGACTGGACTTAACCATCCAGGGGTCCTTTATCTTTTTTCTTTTTTTAAAAAAATAGCAAACTCATTATTTGAGTGTGGATTCTCTAGTCTAAACAGCACCATTCACAGAGGAAGAATGCGTCAGCAGGCTTGGGGGGACCCAATACTTTGCAGAAGTACTTTTTATAAAAACACACCAGAAGAGGGAATAAAACCCCTAAGAGGTGGAACATGGAACTGCACACTCTGGCCTGAGCATAGATTGCTGACTGACATTTGTGGGGAGGAGGTTAATGTCAAACCAGGGAGGGTCAGAGGAGGAATGGCATGGAGTTTCCTCAAAGAAATTATGGCTGCCACTTGTGAATAGGAGCATTCCATATTTGCAGGCCACACTTGCATATTAGTACAGTAGTACATCAGGTTAAGTATTTAATTCTGGAGCCAAGTGAGGATTCCCAGGTAAGATCCTCCCTCTATTGTGTGGGCAGGTAATCCCTCCCCCTACCTGGCCTGGTCTCCTTGGCATCGCTTCCCCCAGGTGGGATTGGACAACTGACTGAGGTAGGCGGGGACCTCCAGGTATCCCACCTGAGGGAAGGCAAAGCCAAGCCTATACTGATGGGGCCGCTCCAGATCTAGGGCTGCGCGCGTCCACGCAAAGGGTGCCCCCCGTTTTAAGCAGGGAGTGGTCATTGCAGGCCACACTTGCATATTAGTACAGTAGTACCTCGGGTTAAGTATTTAATTCGTTCCGGAGGTCTGTTCTTAACCTGAAACTGTTCTTAACCTAAAGCACCACTTTAGCTAATGGGGCCTCCTCCTGCTGCCGTGCCGCCAGAACACGATTTCTGTTCTCATCCTGAAGCAAAGTTCTTAACCTGAAGCACTATTTCTGGGTTAGCAGAGTCTGTAACCTGAAGCGTATGTAACGTGAGGCGTATGTAGCCTGAGGTACCACTGTATCCATATTTTTCTTATGGCTCTATGGCATCAGCCTTACCTTATAATTAGGGCTGTCACGTGATTAAAGAGACCTTTGTTGATAAGTAATGTGAGTTTTACTTGATTAAGCAGTTAAATCTGCATTCCATGCCGACTCAACATGTTCAGTCCTCCTTGGCCAGTCCCCTACTTTTTAAGGGATTCTTGCTCTCTGGATTATCTGCCACAGGTCTTAAAAGGTCTTGGGTCAGTTCATCTCCCCCTTCCCCTCCCCTCCCCCCAAAAAATCTTGACTGCATTAACCTTCTGGAGATCAGTTGGTATCTCACTGGAGGTATTATCAATTAATAAGCTTCAAAAGCCTTTCCCAACCCAAGCCATGTTAATCAGTCTTGTTCTGCATAAGTAGTGCAGGAGTCAAACTTTTTATGGATGTGGGAAGCGGGAGATGGAGAGAGTGAGAGAATGTCACACAGAAAAGTCTTTTGTCAGCCAGGAAAAAGCTCCAAGCTCTTCTGTGAGCACAGATGTTCATTTGGGAGAGAGGGTTTTCTTCCTACTTTAATGATTCTAAAAATATTAGCCAATGATAAATTATTCACAAAGGATTATTATATACATGAGCAATCATTCATCATCAAGCCTGATTTTTTTTTCATTGTCATCACTCAATTTGCATGAAATCCACCCAATGCTGTTTGCCTACATTAATATATAAGTCAGGTCATTATGTGCTTTTTTGGACAATGGGTAATAAAAGATACATTTCTCCCACACAAGAAGCCATTCTTTACCGAGAGAAAAATTACCCCCCAAACCAAATACAGCCCTACTCATTAATTCTTCTTCTTCCTCTAAATAGTAACTTGGTCTGTCAGCATGGATGAAAGCTAAAGACTGTGATTTTTCTAAAACATACTCTAATATGGCTGTTGATCACTGTGAGGGAGATGATGGTCATCTCTGCAAAAAGCCAAAGGATATTTCCAGATTGCACCAGGGACCACATGATAGGCCATAATAAGAATAATATGAATAAGAATAAGAATATACTGCTTAATGAAAAATAATAGGCTTCTAAACAGTTTACAAGTAATCAAGATTGTGTTGGGGTGCTTAACACTGTGTGGTTCAGGGCAGTCTGTGAAGCAACTGCTTCTCAGACTTTGAATTTGGTTGGGATTTGAGCATCATATATCTAAGTTCTGTCAACATGCAGAGGGCCGGGAGGCCAGCTGGCTAGCCCCATCTGAGCCATTCCCTTCCAGCCGTCCTGCTGCAAAGACCATCGGCCTCTGCCCGACGTAAATCAGCGACCCGGGCTTCAAAGCCAGGGCACACTATCAGCAAAGCGAACCGGGCACACAGAATAGGCATGAGCCTTCTGGAAGCATACCACAACTACATATTTATTAATCATAAATCAGGACAAAGAAACATGTCGTCTCTCTCTTTCGTCGTCTCAGAGAGAAAAGCAAAAGCAAAAGCTATACACAACGGAAGTTCCCAGCAAGCTATGCTGGAATGTAAACAGACATGTGACACGCAACAGTTCCACACGTCTGCTCCTTAAGGTGCAATGGAAATCTCAGTTGGGGCTTGTTGGGGCTGGTGTTGCTGGGGATGCCATACACTTCCTCCTCCCCCTGCTCCCACTGCACAGATGTCCATCACTGGAGTCCCATTTTCAAACCAAGTTGAACAATTATCCCTACTCAAAGGGGTGGTACGGTAAATTTATGATACCCAATGGCCTGTCTGGGAGCAGTTGTGTATACTCTAACGAAGTATCACAGTGCTGGTGGACCGTTAGCCAACTCAGTGCCCTCCTGACTGCAGTTCCTATAACCTGAAAATTGGCCATGCTGCCTAGATTGGATGAGAGTTGTAGCCCAACAGTGTTTCGTTTACCCTGGATTCGGGTATACTGGAAATCAGTTAAAATGTCCAGGGAAACCCGGGCGTATTGCAGCCCATATCAGAAACAACTTCTTCATTCTTCATCTTTTGAGATTTTTTTTTTGCGCGGGGGGGGGGGGGGCTCAGCAGTTTTCATGTCCAGATTTTCACTTTTTGAAATATGGCAACCCTATTGTAATTCCAAAAGCAGAAACATCTGGTGGGCCACAATACAATGAAAATGAATGTTTATAACACTGAGGATAGACAGCATAGTATTGGAATGAGCCATTGGTCTAATCAAGCAGGACTCTTCTTATACTGGAGGATTGAATTTAGCTTGGTTGGGTTACATATTGTGCAGGTCTTTTTTGGAAAAGAAAAGAAAACTACACAGTATAGGTATTTTATCCTGATGAAGACACATGTCTTCTTTTCATACATTGGCCAGAAGCATGGAATGTGAGACAGAACTGCCATTGTACAAAAGCTGCTACGGAAACTGACATGTTTACGGATCTTAGAAAGTTGAACAATTAAGCATATAAAGACGGGGTCCCAAACCAGCAACTCATACAACAAGGTAAAGGAGGAAATCTGATAGATGAAACAAATTTTCATGGCTTTTCCACAAATAATGCAGCTGTAATATAGGTTTCTCAAAATATACACACATTTCATCAAAGTGCAACCAGCCCTGCCTCTCACATGGGTTATTTGCCCGATGCATTTCCAAATATATGTTTGCTGCATTCACCCTTGATTTCTTTTAAGTTTATGGTTTAAGGTTTTTTTAAGTGTATGGCCCAAAGTATAATGAATGAAGAGACCCTAAGATGCAACGACCTATTAGACTCTGAGCCTATCAAATCACTCATTGTTTCTTAGGATTTTTTCCTCTAATGTTCAATTAATAATATTGTGTGTTCTAGCTTCAATATTATTATAGCTTTCAGAGGTGTTCCTACACACCCTCAATGTGCTTTTGGTAAAAAGGAATGACTAGCAAGACCTTTGTATAAGAAGAGTACAAAAACAATAACTAGAGAACAGAGTGAACAATTTATTTTCTAAGCATCTGGTAGAGAGAAGGCTTATCACTAATGCCTGTAGACAGATACAGATTTTCCTTCACTGTGCTTTTTTATTGTAGTACCCAAATGTTGCAAACAGTATATTTATTTTGAGAGTGGAGGAAAGAATCTAATATATAACGGACTGATTTTGTTGTCAGATTTTGGCCATTAAGCATATTTATAGCTGCTTACAACTTCTTTGGGGAGCATACCACTGGTGGCATTCATTGCCTGCTAGTTGAGATGGTATTTTTTGAAGGGATAGGATGGCCTTAAGACATCGTGGAGGATGATTTGTGTGTCAATTTCACTGAATCTACAATATCAAAGGTAAGGGGAAATAAATAAACAGGTTTAAAAAAGGACACCCATATATTTATAATAACAAAACAAAACAAAATGCATGTCCTAAATACACCTCTGTGAACACCACTGCTAGTTAGAGAACAGAAATAAACAGTCACTCCATTAATAATTTGATTTTTTAAAATGTATTTTTATTAAAGATTTTCTTGCCTTACAAAAGTATGTGCAATCTCTCTCTCTTTTTTCCTTCTAGTAACATTTTTTTACAAATCAGTTTCATTTGTTGAGACATTGGGAAGAAAAGGGGGGAAAGAGGTGGAGGGGGGAAAGGTGAGTGGGGGTGGGGTTGGGTGGGGATGTTTCTATTTTCCTTAATATATGTGGGGTTTTGCATCAGCGTCGCTTTGTGCAGGTTCTCTGCTATTCACTTGTGTTTCTTTGTTGGTGAGAGAGGTTGGGGTTGGCCTAGGGTGTGGCTGTTTGTTTGTGATTGGCTGTGGTGATCTTTGTTTCCGTGTGTGAGTGGGGTGGGTGGGTGTTTTGGATCAGGTTAGCCATATTGATTTGTATGCTGTTGGTGGATTATTGTCATTGTCTTGTTGGGCTGTGTATGTGATAAAGGGAAGCCATACTGGAGTGAAGGTGTCTTCTTCTATTTGTCCCCGTGTCAGTTTCAGTTTATTCGTTAATTTTTCTAGTAAGGTTGTTTCCCATACTACTTGGTACCGTTGGCCCATGCTTACTACTGACAGGTCTCTCCAGTGTCTGGTTATGATGTTTCTGGCTGCTGAGAGTAGGTGGGTTATGAGTTCTTTGTGGTGTAAGTGGGCATTGTTGTATTAGAATATGTTTAGTAGGGCCAATTCTGGGGTAATTTCTAATACTTGCTTAGTTATTTTACATATTTCTTTTGTGGCTGTTGTCCAGAATAGTTGGATTTTGGAGCACTCCCACCACATGTGGAGGTATGTGCCTGTGGAGGTGACCCTCTCCAGCATTTTGGTGAGGTTCCTGGTTGTATTAGCGTTAGTTTTCTTGGTGTTAGGTACCACCTGTAGGTGAGTTTCAGAGTGAGTTCTTTTCTTTTCGTTGGTCACTCCATTAATAATTAGAAGTCTGTGAATACTGAGAATCATAGAATCATAGACATGTAGTTAGAAAGGACCCCAAGGGTCATCTAGTTATACCCCCTGCAATGCAGAAATCTCAGCTAAAGCATTCATGACAGATGACCATCCAACCTCTGCTTAAAAACATCCACGGAAGGAGAGTCCACCGCCTCCTGAGGGAGACTGTCCCACTGTCAAACAGCTCTTACTGCCCGAAAGATTCTCCTGATGTTTAGTTGGGATCTCCTTTGTTGTTACTTGAAGCCATTGGTTTGAGTCCTACCCTCCAGAGGAGGAGAAAAGGAGTTTGTTCCATCTTCCATGTGACCACCCTTGAGATATTTGAAAATTGCTATCATATCTCCTCTCAAGTCTCCTCTTTTCCAGGCTGAACATACCCAGTTCCTTCAAGCATTCCTCATAAGGCCTGGCTTCTTAATAGGGAATAGTCACCAGTTGTGAAGTACAGTTTAGCTTGTTGGGGAAAGAAGACCCTATTTAACAAAGCTTGAAAAATTAAACTTAAATCTAAAAGTAGACACAAACTTTTTTCTGTTTATATCTAGGACCAAGCAGTTGTGGTCAGGTGGTGTTGCTTACCTTACTTCACTTCATTGCAATCACTGTGGCTTACTGGGAGGGGAAGAAGTTTGTCATTAACTTCTTCCCCTCCCAGTAAGCCACAGTGATTCAGGGAATCAGGGCTTCAGGGAATCAGCTTCTTCTCCCATGTCAGTAGATAAGAAGAGATCAAACAAAAGGAACATCTTACCAGTTAGATTCTTTAATAATCATAGTGAGAGAGAAAAGAACACATCTCCCTAGAAATGGTGGTGTTCCTAGTTAAGGCTCACTTTCCCCCTCCATCCCTTTTAATCTACGTCACTCCTATGTCTTGTAATCTGAGTTTGTACCCTCTGCGCTTTCTGTTCTATCACTTTCTGAGCTCTCTGTGTCTTTGGGGAAAGGGGGTGAATGCTGTCTGGAGACTGTGAATCTGTTAACTCTCTCTCTTCTAGTGTGTCTTTTGCTAGCTGTTCCCCATCCAGTATTTCCCAGCTTCTGCCTTCTGAACTATGTCCCTCTGCAAACCAGTGTTCCAAATCTATACTGCCCTCCTGCTCCTGGGAAGATTCAGGATCAGGATCAGGGGGAGGGGTGACTCCCACCATTCCTCCTCAATGCAGCCCTCCTCAGTACGGTCTCTGACAATTAGGTACCAATGAGGTTGCTGTGGTGCCAATACACTACAGGAACACCAGACTAGCTCCACTGATGTATTTACACCTTACTGCATTCACCACTGCCTTCCCCTTCTGTTCTCCCTCTTGGTAAGCCACAGCAAAGGGGTGATGGGAAATCAGGTAAGTTCCACCACCTTATTCCACTGCCTGCTACTGGAATTGGGAGATATTTCACCATTCTCACCAAAACTCTCCCCCCCCGCCAAATTATCAGAAGTTCCACCTATATCTTCTCTTAGGTGAAGCTTGCATCCACCCTGAGAATTTTTGCTAGTCCTATTGGAAGTCTTCTGCTTTGCTCAAAACCCCATAGATGCTTCAACCAAGGAGAAATGTCCAAATTTTCCATGAAATTTTTGCCAGAAGAGAAATTCAGGCACAATTTTAAATGCATCATAAAACAAGTGCTGAACTGGACATCAAAACACCACTTGCTGTTGTTTCTTGGTCATCTTTCTGCCATATATTAAACTCTGCAAGGTGCAATGTATTTGTGTGAATTGACCTATGCAGCTACCTATATATTCATCTGTTGAACCAAAGAAACATTCTGTAATGCCTTGCAAAGACAACTGGGTGGCTTTTGTGCCTAGATGCACACCTGAGCTATGCCATTCATCACCTGTACTAAATTATCTACTGTGGTATCTACAGGTGAGATTAAAAATGAATGAATGAATGAATGAATGGGAAAGTAGTAGACCTGGACCAAAATGATCCACCACATTAACTCAATGTGATTCTGGGAGAAGTCCAAAGATCACTCCCATATAGGGCATTGACCAGGCCTGCTTGGCCTCACTGACACACTGAAAGCTTTGAGACAGAAGCAAGGGCACATCTGCAATGTGAGTTTACTCATATTCAAGCAACTGCAGGTGGAAGCCTCCTGCAGTACTTCCCCAAGCAACATGATGAAAATTGGAGATTGAGAGGAGGCACACCATGCAAAAGGGCATTGCAACCCCACCTTGGTGTGCCCATGTGTTCAGGCAAACCATGCCTGAACACACCTATTATGGGAACTGAAATGTCATGGTCTACAACCCATCCAACCCTTTGCTTAGTCTGTGTTTTTAATATTCTGTTGGGAGCCACCCAGAGTAGCTGGGGCAACCCAGTCAGATGGGTGACATATAAATAATAAAGTTGTTGTTGTTGTTGTTGTTATGTAGCTGCATGCTGCAAAGAAATATTAGTAGTGGATGGCAAGCTGTATTTAAAGAAGCTTGTTTGCCATTATTGGTTTTCTTATTTAAAACCCCCTGAAAAGTTTCCAGGAACCCCCAGGCTTCACTGGAGCACAGTTAAACCAAAACTAAATGATTGAACCTTCTCCAAATACTACTTTTTTAAAAAAATAAGTCCTAACAAGGCAGGCTCCTTCTTTTTTTATTTGTAATTATGTTAGTGACACCCAAAGAAGCTTGACTTCTGCCAGTTGTGAGCATGGATTGCTGATACACAGCTTCAGGCCTTTGCTCAAATTGAGTCCCTGTGTTCTTCCTACGGAACAGATTCTAGCAGAAAACGGTGTGTATTCCAAGTTTCCTAGATATATCAGGATGGGCACTATTCTTTGGCCACAACTCTGCATAAGGAAGGAGGCTGCAATCTGCTTTCTCTCTCTCTCTCTTTCCAATCAGCTACAGCCACAGGGCCTTGGCAAAACTCCATTGTGGCCGAGAGTCAGAGTCAGCTGTAGCTTGGGTGCATCTGTCAGCCCCAACTGAAATCTTAACATTTTTTGCCATGGCGTACTGATTTGCTTCCAGCAGAAGCTATTAGTGAAGGTTCGTTCCAGTTGCTGTTAGTCATCGTTGCTAGCACTCTAATTGTTTGACTTTCAAATATCGGGGATAATGGCATTTTTAATGTGATGACTTTGGTTATTTTTACTCAACTTTTTTTGTGTGTAGGGGGGGTAATGATAAAGGGCTCTCCAATTTTCATGGAGCATATTAGTATTGAGGTGGCATGTATGGCATTTCTCTTGCTTGACGATAAACAAGAGGACGCAGCCTCTTCGATGTTTTTGATGCGATCCCACAAAGTAAAAATTGAAGAGGGGATAAAAGAAAGCCAGTGGCAGAGCTTTCGACACGAAGTAAACAAAATGTGAAGAAAGGCCAAGAGATTGGCTTTGAAAGTCTTTGAAGACAAGCATTATCATTGCTTCTAAAAGTCTCCAGAAAGAGGCAGAGACTCACATAATTATGCATTTATAAAGATACTGGGTTAGACTAAGAAGTGCTGATAACCTTTTAAAATAATAGAACTGAGGGACTCTATAAAGGACATGCAAATCATCTGATCTAGTCATCTGCTCCCAGAATCCTACATGCTGAAACCAATTTGTGTATGTAAGTGTATGTGTAAATGTAGGTGTATCGTATCTGACAAAAGGGGCAATCCTGTGGCAAGATAATGCAGGGCACAGCAGATCTCTAGCTCAGCCAGCATTAATCCTGGCTCCTCCAAAGATATGCTGACATAACTTGCTCATCCTAGCTCATCTGGGGCTCAGACAGCTGAGCTAAAGCTGGCTGAGCCAAGTCCAGTGTTAGTCTCAAAAATAGGTGTTCTGGAGATGAGACCAGAGACAAGTGGACTTTGGCCAGACCCAAAACCCCATTCACATCAATCATGTGAGCTGGAAACCTGGTATAAAATACTATTTTAAAGGCTTGTTTCCCCTCTGCCAGGCTTAGGCAGACAGCAGTCTCTCCACTGCTAAATGCAGTTTGGATCTGGTGTAACTTTACTCTTCCGTAAGTTATACCAGCTTGCTTTTCACGAGCTTCTTCTGCATAGGATTGCTTCCTAAGTCATCCTAAGAGCAGACCCATTCAAATCAATGGACTTAGGTGAGACAGTCTACTCTGGGTGTGACCTAGTTGGATACCACGCTTGATTTAAACAGGTATACTCAGATTATGGCTTAGTTGGATAAATCACAACTTCAGAATGGCATCACTAAAGTTATGTCACGCTTTTATGGCAGATGATTGACCAAATCATGGCAAATGGAGCAAAACTATGCAAACCGGAGCAGTCTTGCTTCTAAAGGTTTCCTACTATATTTTATCGGTTGCAACAAATGGCCTGCAAATCAATAAGATGGCTAGTAGAAGAGCAAAAACTTGCTTTTCCAAAGAAATGGACATGGAGGCTTCACCTTCTGTCATGAAACTGCATTCCAAAATAAGAATGAGAGAGGACAAAATAGCATTTTTTATTTTTTCATCTGGTTTGTGTATGTGTACACACACACACACACACACACACTTTATTTATTTATTTTAGATTCTCAGCAAGCAACAACACCATGAACTAATTAGCAAAAATAGCTATGAGTAAATAAGCAGCAAATATAAATAGCTCAAATCATACACCACCATTATTTATGAAGAACAGCTAGCTCAGGTTCCTAGTTTGGTAACAGTTTCTTTCACAGTTTCTGTAGCTTTTCAGCAACAGTGGAAGAGCTAACTGAAGCACCATGAGGAACCGTCTCCACTACTGCTTCTGCATGTTTTTAGAAATCTGGGCAATAAGACAACGCCCCACACAAGCGGCAGGCCTCCTGGCCCTGCTGCGCTTTTGATAACATTAGTACAACAGGGCCCTAACTTTAGAATTGGGTTTTTTAAAACAACAACAACCAATAATTCATTATCATACTTGCGTGCCAAGGCTCTGTGCCCTGCAGCTCCCCACTGATTAATAAACACACGGACATGAATATTTAGGTTTATGGGATAAAGAAGGCCGCAGCTTTATTGGTTACAACTGTAAGTGGTTTGGCTTAGGCACTGGGTGAAGCCAGGCTATATCTTGACTCCCTCCCTTCTGTAGGGAGTTCAACTAAAGGTAAAACACCAGTAGGGGGAGCCCTATGACTTACTTCAAATAGGGGCACCCTGAAGGGTTCCCATTGGGGTTGTGGCATGGCCATAGCCCACGTCCGGGCATCAGACAGGATCCACACACACCCAGATCTCTTTAACAGGATACCATTAATGAGGAGGAGCAGGTGGGCACTACAACCTCCCCTCCCTTAAAAAAAAAGGCTTACCCAATGCCTAACTGCCACTCGAGCCCAAACAGCTCTCCGCCAATACCCTCACACCTACAACCAATTTCTGAGGCTCTCTGCAATGCCTTTCAGCCAGATATCATATCCAACATTGGGAAGGCATACTCCATCATTACGGAACAATGCCTCCTGGTTGAAAGTGATGGCAGGGTGACATATCACACGACCTTTCAAGTGTTGCACCTTCTGTGCAACTACGGAATTAGCTTGCTTTCTAGCTTTTTTGGTGGCAACTGGGTCAGGGCAGTCATGCCAGCAATTCCTATCCAATAGCTAGGATCAGATTAAGGTTAAGTCCGGGTACAGGGCAGCAAGCTTATCAAAGTCCTCTTTAATGTTAATATAATGATAATAATAAATTTTATTTATATCCCACCCTCCCCAGCCGAAGCCGGGCTCAGGGTGGCTAACAACAATAAAACAGTACAACAGTACAACGCAACACTCTGAAATCATTCATTATAAAATTAATTCAAATCAAACCAATAGCAACCATTGGGGCAGAGCTCCGCGAAGATTGCCAAAGAAGGGAGTCAGGCTGTGCCCTGGCCAAAGACCTGGTGGAACAGCTCTGTCTTGCAGGCCCTGCAGAAAGATGTCAAGTCCCACAGGGCCCTAGTCTCTTGTGACAGAGCGTTCCACCAGATTGGAGCCACAGCCGAAAAAGCCCTGATTCTAGTTGAGGCGAGCCTAACCTCTCTGTGGCCTGGGACCTTCAAGATGTTTTTATTTGAAGACCGTAAGTTTCTCTGTGGGACATACCAGGAGAGGTGGTCCCGTAGGGTCCTAGACCATATAGGGCTTTAAAGGTTAAAACCAGCACCTTAAACCTGATCCTGTACTCCACCGGGAGCCAGTGCAGCTGGTATAGCACCGGGTGAATGTGATCTTGCAGCGAAGACCCCATAAGGAGTCTCGCCGCGGCATTCTGCACCCGCTGGAGTTTCTGGGTCAGTCTCAAGGGCAGCCTCACATAGAGCGAGTTACAATAATCCAGTCTGGAGGTGACCGTCGCGTGGATCACAGTGGCTAGGTCAGGGCGAGAGAGGTCAGTGCCCTTCCTTAGAACCAAGTCGTTTTTGCCCAGCTGAACGACCAACATGTCAGGGGGGCCAGCCAATGCAGCTCTATCTGGAAAACAAATCATTTTACCAAAGCCCCATTTCACACTGAGATTGGTGGGTGTGCTCACACATCAAATGCAGTTATGAAACAGGGTATTATTAGACATTGAGACTGACATTATCAACATTACTGGCCCTCTTTTGCATCCAAGCATTCTCAGGCACTTGGCAAATGTGATTAAATACTGCTGTGTCCTTTATCTATCTATGCCCACTGGAGCATCACACCCGAAGGCACTGCTAATTCGCAATGATGCAGCTACACTTTGAGGAGTATGTATTGTGAAGTTGGTGGCGGTGGGGAGACACCCACTGCACTCTCTCTCCCACTCTCACTCTCTCTCCGTTGCCTAAGACAAGAAAAAGAAAGGAGAGACAAGCTAAACATTTCCCCTACTTACTAAGCAAGATATCACAGGACAATCTATTTCTGACAGCCTAATTCTATGCTCTAGTGTGCTAAAACTGCAGTCTATTAGGCTAATATCTCCTAGCTCTGTAGCAGCAGCTGTCATCATTGGTTCGCCAGATCGTGTCCTCTTCCCACCCAGAGCACACGTTGTGGTGAGATCGTCAAGACTGACCTCACTGCTCTTGTGGGTGGGAGCGATTGGATAGCCACAACAACCCAATTGGTGGTCCCTCGGTGACTGGGGTAATTCTGGCCAATGGGATCGTTCCATGCATTAACTGAGGGACCTATATACCGCTGCACGTTGTGTTGAGCTTCCTCTTTCCTCCTCGTGCATTGGATCACCTGTCCACCCTCCTTATATTTAGGGTTCATTATGACCTTGCTATGCCGTCATGGGTTGTCTGTTTTTGGGACAGGGGCCCAGTAGGAATTTTCCCATTTGGCTGATTGGCTGGTGCCTCTTGGGTTTCACCTGCCGCATAGCAAATCATCACAACTTTGTAAGGTTTGGCTGTTAGGCATTGGTTCAAGGTGGAGGGGAGGGGAGGTTGTCACACCTGCCCCTCCAATGTGCGAAAGGGTATTCCATTAAAGGAATTCAAGGGCTCGCCTTGCTTTTGTCCGATCCCCTTCCAGGGGTTAGGGCCACGCCAGAGCCCCTGGGAGCATTTGGGGTGAGCTTGAGTCTGAACCTGGCCCAATGCTCCCCCAGGCATCAGTGCTGCCCTGCTGAGGTCAGGTGCAGCTAGTCGGGAACCAATGCCTAAGCAAACCACTCACAATCTGTAATCAATAAAGTTGTGGTCAAAATTATGCCAATAACCTTAAACTAAATTCTGTGTCAATTGTGTCTTTATTTATTGGGGGAGGTCTTGGGATCTTAACATGCAACACCCCTTGTATCCCTTGTATCAGGGCACATCCATGGAACAGAAGCACTGGGATAAAGAGGAGGGAAAGCAGGGTATATTGGGGAAGAATTCCCTCCATTCCCCATGTCAATGCACATGGAAGTAAAATGGTACCATCCACACACAGGGATGAAAGAAGCAATTGTTTTTCATTCTGTCCTGTATTACTTGTACACAGTGCTATTTTTCTAGGAAAAGAGGTGTTGGAACTCGCCTCCCTTGTTCTCTTACAATGGCAATGGCACCCATCTGAGAGGTCCCAGAACGGAGAAAAACTTTCCCTGCCAAAACTTAACTAAGGAGAAAATCCCTGCCTCTGCCCATGTGTACAGTCATCTGATTATCCCATCCAGACATTATTGGAGTGCCACAGACTGAGCCAGTGGGGATGAGGCTCCCACACCACTGAGGTAACAGAGGAGAAATGGGGGACCTTTGACCTTCCAGATGTTGCTGAACACCATTCATTCATTCATTTTATTTGTGTGCTGTTTTTACACACAAAACCATGCTCAAAGTGATATACAATTAATAAACAGGGATACGCTTCAAGCAACACTACAATTCCATAATAGCACAGCAAAACAATAACATAATATCAGTTTCCTAATAACACGGCAAAACAAAAAGCTATTTCAAAAATCCCATACTCTGAAAGATGCTGCCCTTGTGGCACAAAACAAGTCAAATCCATCGCACACATTTTATTTTATTGCCCATTTAATGCAAAAATATGTGGTAAGTATTTGGCCCCCTTAATGAAAGAGGGCATTTGCCGCACTGACTTTTCCAGGGTGTCTTATTTGCTGAACAATTGTAGTAATGAACTTGTGGAGAATGTAGCAAGATTTCTGAAATTACATCACCATAGGTCCTAAGAGCCATTTTTGTACCTCACAATGTCCATACAGTTTTATCCTTAAGTATCTCCTACCATGTTTCATTAACTGTGCTGTGTTCTGATCCATGGATACGATGCACATTTTCTATACCAATAAAGGAGATAGATAGATAGAACAAACATCCAATGACATACAAAAAAAAAAAACAACAACAAGATTTTAATACTATAAATATAACAAGATTGCTGAAACAATGTGTAGCACCCAAAGCAAAAATAACTAGGGAGCTTCACAGTTTCACCTTAGTCCTAGAAATGCCCTCTGATTATGTTGCTCTCCTGCAACAGTTTCTTATAAGGCTTCCAAGGGCAAGGGATGGTGTAACAACATTTGCCACAGTGTCAAAAACTTTTAAGCTGCTGCTCAACCCAAGCAGAGGAACCCTTTTTCGAGCTTCTTCAGAAACCTGGCAACAGAAAATGGTACAAAAACCCAATGTCGCAGTTCCCTATCAGAAATCAGAAGGAAAACGAAATGACTCTGAATAAATGAGATACAAGAGCAAACATGCAAATTACGATTTAAACTTTGTCATGTTAATCAAACAGGGCAGAAGCATATTATGCTGTTAGATGAAGTTGCAGACTTTCATTAGCTTGATTTCCTTGAGATCTGGACAGATAAAACTGAAATAATGACAACCAATGTTTTTCCTCCTTCTGAAACAGATCAAAGACAGCAGACCTGCACTTTATTGTGCTTGGCACCTTCATAAAAATGCCAAATGCCTATGTGATTGAATCACTCTCTCGATTCCATTAGTTTTGTATCTATTAAAATTAGCAATTCATATCCCCAGCCAAACAAAATATCTAGAAAACTAGACAGAAGGCTATAAGCATGACACTTAGAAATTAACAGGAAGAATCTATTAGAGAACAGTATCTCTGTTAATGTTGTGTCAAGAAGTCCGCATCTGGGGCAAACTGAGAATTTTCCAATGGGCACCAAAGAGATTTGGGGAATGGCCCTTAAGTGGTGATTTCTATCTAGCACCAAACATCAATGTGCCATTGAGCTAGATGGAATTGTGGCTTTCATACTGTTTCTGAGGATGGGGATGCAGCTCGGGTGTGGAACAAGCACATTACATTACATTATTATATATTAGTTCATTCTTTTAGCATGCCCTTCCTCCCCAAAAACACACACACAGTAAATGAAATATTGCACACGCACACGCACACACACACACACACACACACACACTTAAAACACAACACACTGCACAATAAAACTTAAGACTCGAATAAGACTATATTCCAAAAGCCCGACCAAATAAATAAGTTTTTAGTTTGTTCCTGAATGTTGTCTATGTGGGGGACAATTGAATTCCAACTGAGATGGAATTCCATAGATGGAGGATTGCCACACAGAAGGTCCTGCCCCATGGGACATGCCCATAGGTGGGGCTATGAGCAGGGCTTTCCCAATTGATCGTAAAGCTCAGGTCATCAAATGTTGAGGGAGATGCTCCATTAAGTACTTGGGCCCCAAGCAATAAAGGGCTTTGAACCCCAGTGCCAACACCTTGAATTCAGCTTAATGACTAACAGAAAGAGCAATTCTAAGAGTGTTGGCTGCCTGATGGAGAGGGGGAATGAAAACCAGAATGTAGTGAAATGGGAAAGACATGGCTGACTGGCTGGAACCCTGAACACTCTACTCCACACTAAAATATTTTACTGAATGTCCCCTTGTAACTCTCCTAATGGTTTCTGCATCACTGACAATTTGGTTCTTCAAGAAATACAATAGTCTAGATTAAAAGTATCTCAGCTATCAAATTTAGGTAAACTGAACCTCCATGGTCAGAGAAAGGATACCACAGACTATCAAGTGTTGGAGACAAAAAACATAGGGCAATCATCATTGTGCCCTGCTTGTGAGCTTCTAGGAACACTTGGCTAGCTGCTTTTAGAAATGATGATCATTAGATCCCTCTGTAATAACACATAGTCATCAATAGCTCATAGTCACCCAACTGCTAAAAGCATGTTCCCTGTCATGTATTAGGCAACATTTATACAACATGTGGCATTTATGTAGCCAAAATGACACAACCCACATACAAGAGGCTTGGGGGAACAAAACCCTAAGAAGGAAACTAGAGCACAGCCAAATGAGGACTGGGCAATCTCACTGGTGACAGAATGATGACTTGACTCTTGGTGGTAGTGATGGGACAAATGGAAAATCAATGCGGAAAGGAAATGGAATGGAGTATACTGGGAAAGGACTGCAACAATGAATGGGTCCCACTTTCCCTCTTTTTAATCACAAAAGTGCAGGGAACTGTATGCGTTATAAAGGTACTGCATTGTTCATGAAACTGAATTCAAAACTGAGTATATCCTATTAATATTTGTCCCTAAAGTCTTTAATTATATGTTTAATTGCTTAAACTACTGTTAACCTTTCCTGAAGTAGGGAATTATGACTGTGAGATAAAATACGTCCATGCTAGTTATTTTTCTTCTTTGTCATGTCTTATTTAGGATTTATTTGTGGTGTGAGCACATAAATGGATCTGTTAACATGTTTTTAAAGTACCCATCTAATGTCTAAATGACAGCGATTCTTCCTTACTTCATTATCACTCTCAAAATTTACAGAGAACACCTCTTTCAGCACTTTTTTCCCCTTCCTGAAAATGAACATCTATATTTTTTATATATATCGTCCCCACGGAGTACAAGGCTCCTGGTAGACTAGTGTTTGATTTCCAGTCCTTTTATCTCTGATTGTAGATACGATAATTCCAACCTTAGCCAAGTCTGATTTTAATTGAAACTTCATAAGAAATTGCATTTCCCTTTGATAGAAGATTTCAAAGTTACCAAGCAAGGTTTTGGGGTATAATTGAAGGGTCATGAAAGGAGAGGGCCCTGAAGTGTTCCAGTGCTCCTGGCCATGATCATCAAAGGGTTTCTCTGTTACTGGCAGCCACAGAAAAGCTAGTTTGAAGTTCTATTAATATAGGAGTCCTACATCAGTCCAAATCAACAAATAAAACTGCCTTCTGTTGTCTTTCCATGGATTCAACCTGAGACCCATAGTAGCATGGGTGTGATCTTTGATCTACTGGCCAAGAAGACTGATTCTGTATAGGTGTCAGTAGCATATCCTCACCTCAACATATCTGCTGCTTCCTATAAAAGCATCAGCAACCTAGACCTTCCTTATTTTATTCATATTTTCCACCATCATGAATGACCAGAACCAGAACACCATAGAATGTGAAGTAGGACTTACAGAACTGGTGAAGCGCCTGCTTTAATTTCTACAGCAAGATAAAAGCTGAGGATAAAGGCTTCGTCTCGGAAGTCGAATATTTCAGTTTTCAAACACCAAAAACCTGGAAATAACTGCTTCGGTTTTTGAATGTGCCTCGGAAGTCGAACAGGAAAACCACTTCCATTTTGAGTTTTCCATAAGCAAATGCTTCCGGAAGTAAATGCTTCAGTTTTTGAATGTTTTAGAAGTAGAATGGTCTTCCGGAACAGATTATGTTCGAAAACTGAGTTACCACTGTATAGTGTGTCCTTGTTTCTCAATTTGATCCTTTTGTACGGTTTTGTATGTTTAGTGGTATTTTATGCATTGTGACTTGCCATTACTTTTGTTGATTATAGTTTAGTATTTCTTTATTGTAACTGATAACTATAAATTGCTTAATTATTATTTGCTGATATTTAATTTTACTGTTTACTATTATATTCCAATGGATTACTGAATGTTGCTTTATTTGATATAAATTGTTTTGTTAGAACCGCTCACCTTTTGCAGTGGGTGGCATTGCGGCCAGGCATCTGGGCCCTCATGGTGATCCGGCTAGGGGCTGGGGGATTGATGCCCACCTCGTGCCAATTTCCCAGCCGTGTCACACTCGCCCAGCCAATCAGTGCTAGCAAGGGGCATGACCACGGGTGTTTTAAACCACAGCTTGGCAGGGGGATGGCTTCCCTCTCTTGCCTCCTTGCAAAATCTACCGGTCACTTCTCCTTTGAGACTTCGCTTCTTATTTTCTTTGAATCCAGTTCCAGCTTACTGTTGATCATTGCTGCACCCGCAAGATTCCCACCCCATTGCCTAGGATTATCATTTATGTTAAAGTTATTGTGACTTTGGATCAGATTGTTATTACGTGTGTGATCTTTGTGTCTATTTTGTTGTTTCTTCAGCTTGTAAAGGCGGTATTCAAATTAAAAGTGAAATGAACTTAAATTGGAATATGATATCAGTAAACACCAATCCCTTTAGTGAGATAGACTTCTAGCACCAGTTAGAAGATAGATAGTTCTCTAGATAGCTAGATAGATATAGCAGACATGGTACATGAACCATAGCTCTGATAGGACATGAAGATCCAGAGACCCTTGATGACCTAGGTGCCCTATGATTTTAGGAAAATGTCTTAAGTTGGATGGCAGCTCTATCAATTCCAGTAAACGCTATTTCAACTGACAGCATGGTCCAAAGTCTCAAAGCAGAGGGCTTTCCTCAAGGAGGAGCGCAGCCCTATCCACAGTAGGCCACCTGCCTAATTTCTGGACCTGGAAATTGCCTACCAATATGACCTCTTGACTTAGCAGGATCCATTTTGACCTTGTTGATCCTCACCCAGTCCACTCTTGCATCCATGCACTGACTCGGGACTGGCACGGCCAGAGAAATAGAAATATCTCATCAACTATTGCCAATGAAAAAAAGAACAGTAATTATATTTTAAAAGTCATAACTGGTATTTTCAAACACTGTGGAAAGAACAGTGTTAACCTATGAAGTCAGGCAGATAAATAATGCATATGTCACAAATACTTATTTTCGTAGCAGGCAAAATATAATTAAAAGTTAATCAGGTAGAAGAAATCTTTCCCTTCATATTTTTTTTAAAGTAATGTGGGGTTGTTGTTGTTGTTTTTTGTCTTTGCAACACTTTCAGACACCTTATTTACATTTACTGTATCACTTGCTAACAAGACAGAAGAATGAAGACTTCTGAGTTCTCCACCTACAATTAACATTTTACAACTTGAAGGACGAAGCAAAGGTGAGCAGCGGTAGCTGTTTCTTGAAGAAAGAGGAAAAAGCTAAATGGTATTCCTAAAATTCTTTCAGTTACTATGGGGCTTATTTTCTCTAAAGGGTCAGTCAATCTTACCATTTTATTTCTGTTGCCAGTGCTGGAACATTAGATTATATATAACAGTGGTTGACAACATCCCTCTAAACATGTTGCTGAACTACAAATCCTGTCATCCTTGATAATTGACTATGTTGGTTGTGGATGATGGGAGCTGAAGCGCATCTGGGGGCTACCCTGATGTAAAGAATAAATTAAAGCATCCTTCAGTGTGTGAAGTGCACATTTGTTTTCCAACTAAGGAACTACATAGTTTACATACAGCCATAGGTGCCTACTGTAGGGGTCTGGGGTCCCTTGATCCCTTCAATAATTTTCTCCTTGAAATGTCTCCCCATGTGCTTGCCTTCCCACCTCCCTCTCTCCCTCGGTCTGCTGCCTCCCCCCAGCCAGGCACTGCCCTCTGTTCCCATCTTGCCTCCAAGAGAGGCAAGGTGGAGCAGCGGTTGCCACAGGCAAGTGTGTGGCATGTGCATGTCTGTCCCCTGGCTGGCTGCCCATCCCTCCTTCCTCTGCTCACTTGCTTGCTCCCTCCATGCGGCTTGGCCCAGAGCAGACAAACACAGGCAGATGGGCGAACCAATGGAGGTGGCACCCTCCTATGTTGAGGACAGTGGCCTCCTTGGGGACAACCCTCAAAACTACCATGGTGGCAGCCCAAGCGCTGACGAGTACACAGGGTCAGTGGGCTGCAGTGGGCATAGGAGAAGTGGACGTCCAGCTTGAGGGAGGCAGCTGACCCAAATTCATTTATGAATTTATTCCCATAAAGTACCGTATTTTTCGCCCTATAGGACGCACCTTTTCCCCTCCAAAAATGAAGGGGAAATCTGGGTGTGTCCTATGGGGCGGATGCAGGCTTTCGCTGAAGCTTGGAGAGCGAGAGGGGTTGGTGCGCACTGACCCCTCTCGCTCTCCAGGCTTCAGGAAGACACCCGCAGCCTAGGCAGCCCTGCAGGAGTTCCCGCAGGGCTGTCTAGGCTGCGGATAGTAGCTTGCTTCCCGGAGTGCCGGGCGCGCTGAAAGCAGAGCTCCCAGCGCTTCGGGAACACATCTGCAGCCTAGGCAGCCCTGCGGGAGGTCCCGCAGGGATGTCTAGGCTGCGGATAGCAGCCTGCTTCCCGGAGCGTCGGGCGCCCTGAAAGCAGAGCGCCTGGCACTTTGGGAACACATCCGCAGCCTAGGCAGCCCTGTGGGAGGTCCCGCAGGGCTGTCTAGGCTGCGGATAGCAGCCTGCTTCCCAGAGCGTTGGGTGCCCTGAAAGCAGAGCGCCCCGCGTGCCGGGCATACATCCGCAGCGTGGGGAGCCCTGCAGCCCTGCAGAGCGCCCGGTGTTTCGGGAACACATCCGCAGCCTAGGCAGCCCTGCGGGAGGTCCCACAGGGATGTCTAGGCTGCGGATAGCAGCCTGCTTCCCGGAGCTCTGGGCGCCCTGAAAGCAAGAGTGCCCGGCGCTTTGGGAACATCCGCAGCCTAGGCAGCCCTGCGGGAGTTCCCGCAGGGCTGTCTAGGCTGCGGATAGCAGCCTGCTTCCCGGAGCGTCGGGCGTCCTGAAAGCAGAGTGCCCCGCGCTTCGGGAACACATCCGCAGTCTAGGCAGCCCTGCGGGAGGTCCCGCAGGGATGTGTAGGCTGCGGATAGCAGCCTCCCGCCGGCGGGTGGGGCACCCTGAAGCAGAGCGCCCCTCGTGCCGGACAGACATCCGCAGCGTGGGGAGCCCTGCAGGAGTTCCCCGCAGGGCTCCCCATGCTGCGGATAGCAGCCTGCCGCCCGGCGGGCAGGGCACCCTGAAGCAGAGCGTCCCTCGCGCCGGGCAGACATTGGCCAGCTCCACAAGCTCAGGGGACAGCAGGGAGGCGCAGCGCTGCCATCCCGCTGTTCCTCAACCTGGTTCGGTTTCCCCGACCTGCTTTTGGGGGGGAAATAAAGGGAAACAATTTTTCCTTTATTTCACCGCCAAAAAACTAGGTGTGGCCTATGGGAAGGAGCATCCTATGGGACAAAAAATACGGTGCCTTGAAGCAATGCCACAATAAAAAGATCAGCCTTTGTAAAAACATTTTCCAATCCAATACTGATACAGATACAGGCTGGGATCCAGATCCACTTAAAAGGCTTGTTGAAAAAGGAAGATCTTCATTAGGCACTAAAAAGACAACTGGTTTTTACCAGGAGGGCATCCCAAAGGGTAAGCACTACCTTACTAAAGGTCTGATTCCTACATTGTATCAATTGGAGCTATAGCAATTATTGGGGGGGGTGTAGAAATTCTCTTTAAATATAGTTAAAAGTTGGAAATCATCTCTGTGTAAGGCAAGCAGAACTGGCACCACCTCCATTCCTGCGACCTGAGGCAATTGCTTCAGGTTACCTAATGGAAGTGCCAGCCCTGGTTTTCCTCATGTATCTATATAGTCTGAATGCTGACCTTAACTGAAAATTATAGAAGGCATTTTATTGAAAACACGCTGAAGAAGAAGAAGAAGAATCAGTAACTTTGTTCCATTGTGTGTATTTGTTGTGTTAGATAAAGTGGACTCCAGTCCTTGGAAGCTTATGCCATAACAATTGAGCGTCTTGAAGGCATTGCAATTAAATCTGTTGTTTTTGCTGCAGCAGATTAAATACAGCTACTCCTCCCCTGAGTTTTCAGGGATCTGATAGGGACACTAAGCTAAGGTTACCAGACATCCCCATTTCCAGGGACAGTCCCTAGATTTACAAATGAGTTCCCTGACAAAATCCTGAAAAATCAACTGAAGTTGAAAAGTGTCCCCGGATTCATTGAAAAGAATCTGGTAGCCTTACACTAAGCTGCATGATAACAGACCTCTGCCTGCAAAAGTCTATTGCCTGCTTGCAAAGTGCCCTCCACTGGATTGTGGACAAGTGCTATTCAGCCGTAGGTTTCCCAACATTCATGGACTACAGTTCCATCATCCCTAACTACTGGCTAAAATGGCTTGGGGGATGTAGTCCCAAACAATATCTAGGGACTCAAAGTTGCAGACCCAGCTACACCAGGGAGTTGCTATCATTAGGAGGCCTTGTACTTTTAATGGAAGTTCTGTAGAAGTGATTTACTAAGTCATCGACTTTAAATAACAGATAATTGATTTCTTTGCTTAATGGTCCTCCAAGTCTGCTTAGTAAAGGAAGGCTTGTCTGCTGAATTACTCAACCTCTGCTCTGCTGAAAGAGCTATCTTGTTAGATTCATTGACATTAGATGTTACCATGCCTGGAAGTCCTGTATTCTACAGAGCAAAGATACTTTTAGCCCATCCATTTGTGGTGGTGGTGGTTGCTGTTGTTGGTTTCTTCAGTAATTGATTACATCTATATTATACAATGACAAATGCAACGCCTTGAACCAAAGTGCAGTGAATGCTGACAGGAGGCAAAAACCAAAAATCTAGACATTGCTGAATAATACTTTTTTCCCCTTCTACCAGCTCCATTTATCATGCCAATGTTAAAGTTAAGGAATGGATTAAAACATAACTTTAAAAGCAAAGACACACTACAGAGGGTATGACTGCTACAGCCTGGCCCAATCATTAATCAGACCCGGGGCTGTATTTGCTTTGCAGTAACAGATTTGTCTCAGGAAGCAGAACTATCTCAGGCAATTCTTCCACATGACATATGAGAAGCAAATTCATTCCAGAGAGTCTCATTTTCTAGGCCACTGTTGTGAGATTCCTCTCCAAATTGCAGATTTAATTCCCCTTGTGTTTCTTATTATCTTTGAGGAAGGCACAGAATGGGCAACTTTTTAATAAATGGAACTCATGACCCAGGTCAATTTATTTGCTGTCAAGCAAAGATGTCCATTTTTAGGATAATCTTCTAGATTTTCAAAAAATGGAAAGCATTTCCTCTTAGCACTGAGCTATAAAAACAGGCATACCTCATTTTGTTGTGCTTTGTTTTATTGTGCTTCACGTATATTGCTCCTTACAAGAATGTGGGTCCAGCTGCGTCCAGGAAAAAAAGTCCCCTGCTTTTGCAGCCCATCTACTAGCCATGGGAATGGACCTGGTTAGGGCTGGAGCAAGGTTTTAACCCTCCCATCCCTGCAGCCAAGGGGTGCTGGCTTAATAGACTACAGTATAGTGTAAACATAACTTTTATATGCACTGAAAAACAAACAAACAGAAATGTCTGACTTGCTTTATTGCAATGTTTGCTTTATTGTGGTGATCTGGAACTGAACACACAATATCTCTCCAATGTAGGTAAAAGGTAAAGGACCCCTGGACAGTTAAGCCCAGTCAAAGGTGACTATGAGGTCGTGCCGCTCATCTCACTTTCAGGCTGAGGGAGCTGTTGTTTGTCCACAAACAGCTTTCAGGGTCATGTGGCCAGCATGGCTAAACCACTTCTGGTGCAACAGGACACAGTAGCTGAAGCCAGAGCACACAGGAATGCTGTTTACCTTCCCGTCACAGTGGTACATATTTATCTACTTGCACTGGTGTGCTTTCAAACTGCTAGGTTGGCAGGAGCTGGGACAGAGCAACGGGAGCTTAATCCATCATGGGGATTTGGAACCGAACACACAATATCTCCAGTGTATGCCTGTAGCAGACTCATTCCTGGCATTTCTCAAGAATTCTAAGAAACCTTCAAATCAGTGCAGGTTTGAAAGGTTCAGGCCACCATCTCAATTCAAAATGGCATCCAATTTTATCTAAACATGGATGCTCCTTGATCTCAGGAACCATCACACACACAGGATGGGACTATCAGCTACCTGGGTTTGGGGTTCTGTTCAACCACCCCCCTGCATTGCTCATCACAAAAGATCCCTTTGCCTCAGTTTAGAATCAGGCTGGCAATTCTGAGCATCCTCAAAGAATGGTTTATAAATGCACATATTGCAAAGCTCTAAACTGCCTTCCTTTCTGGGGCACAAACACCTTACTACAATGCTGCTTGGGAACTGTAGTGGATTGGCAGAGGAAGACTGCACATTGCTTAACACAGTTGTAATGGGAATTGGGGTTGCTTGTGCGTAAACTGCAAACTGCTCCAAGCTAGCCGTATAGCTAAAACTTTCCCTGGTTGACAGCCCTTGAAACGCGACTGTCTTAGTCACTGGCAGAATCCGTCAGTGGGCGGGACCTAAATTTCCTCCAACATAAAAGTTGCTTGACTCCAAGTCTCCTCCTAGATTCCCTGCACGAAAGCCTTCTGCGCAGCCTGGGCGTGCCAAGCGGAGGTCCTGTGCTCTCTCTGCTGATCTCACTGGAAGAGTCTCTGAGCCTCCCCTCTGCCTTACTCTCAGCTTCCCCTTTCTCCCTGGTGTCCCCTGGATTTCTTTCCCCCGTGGAAGCCCCCTCTCTCTCCTTGCTAGTTCCCTCCCCTGCATCACTGGAGCGACTTTCCTCTCCTCTTCCCTCTGATGGCAGTTCCCTAACATCAGTCTTCACTTTTCATCCATTTACATCATGAGTGATGACACCTGAACCCAGGAGCTACCAGTATTATTATTATTATTAATAACCCATGGACTAGGTTGTGGTGTCCATTGCAGTTTCTCCAGTTTGCAAATGTGTCTATGTACTCAAAAAGGTGGAAGATCCCAAACATGGAAAACATGGAGAAAGCTGCAAGAATTCTGGTGGCGATGGTTGAAACATCAGCAAAAGTGCTGCCCCCATATGAACAAAGGTCACAAAGTTAGGGATTTTTAAAACAAACTAAAAAAATGAGGGAGCCAAAATGACTCACTTTTCTGCTCTTTCCACCAGCTGCACTGTTCTGGTTTACATGTATCCACACACTATGGTTTCTATGGCAACACCAACATCACTTTTTCCACTTTCAATTTGATTAGTTTGTTTTTTTCAAGAGGCCAGTTGCTCCCCACCCCACACACTTGGACTCATGAGTTTTGTTAAAGGTCACATTTACATGATGTATGCCCCTCGGTTGTAAGTGACTTTTTTTGAACTTGGAAATTCCCAGGCCAGCTGATTGCTAGGGAGCCAAGGTATTGTTGTGTAAATTGCATTTTTATTTTGAAAAGTTCTAGCTGAAAGTTCAGCTATCAGCGACAGTTTCATCGGAAGTGAGGGGTTAAAATAATCAACTTCTAATTGTGCATCGACTCCAGCTGTTGGCATGAGCTCCTAGCCTGATTAATGTGTATCATACAGGTGCAATATTGGCACATACACCCATCACCATCATCTTGTTTCGCATTATGAACGTAGGAAAATTGTTGGGGCAAGGAAACCTTCTGCAGAATACATCCTGGTATTACAACCAAGAAAAAATTACATTATGAGCCCATTATTTCCAGACTGATGGCATCACTTGCCATAATGCGTAGGCTTCAGAATTCATTTTTGGCTCTATGCTATGCCACTTCTGAGATAGCCATCTGTTGCTTGCCACTGTTCATTTAGTGGTGCTGGATAGCTAGTCTTCATTCCCAAGAGACTTAAAATGTCTCTCAGTGTACCATTCTACCAGAAAATGTTAGCAATTTTCAAGGACACACGGGGATCACTACCATTTGTATGCTTACAACGTCTAATATGTTCCTTATCCTATGAGTCCTGCTTGTTCCAGAAGAATGTTTTAATGATACAGATAAATAGAAGCACTGGGGCTTTCTGGAGAACAATGGGCCACATGGTGGGACAGGGACTTCTTTTTTGTGGCCCCACAGCTATGGAATGCTCTCCCCAGGGAACTTGGCACCACTCCTTCCACATTCACTTTTACATGCCAAGCCAAGCCAAACCAAGCCAGCCGTCTGGTTCTCCTTTTGTTTCTGCTCCTGTGATCAATGTTGCTGCTAATTACTATTTACAGTGGTACCTCGGGTTACAAACGCTTCAGGTTACAGACTCCGCTAACCCAGAAATAGTACCTTGGGTTAAGAACTTTACCTCAGGATGAGAACAGAAATCGTGCTCCGGCAGCATGGCAGCAGTGGGAGGCCCCATTAGCTAAAGTGGTGCTTCAGGTTAAGAACAGTTTCAGGTTAAGAACAGACCTCCGGAACAAATTAAGTACTTAACACGAGGTACCACTGTATTGGAAGTAGTGCTTAAAGAGGGGACAAATATTTATATAATGTATGTCCCCGCCCCGCCCCCATGTTTCAGTGGGTCTTGTCTGCCATCTTAGATACTTGGCATTGCACATTAAAAGAAAAGCCCAACAAAGTTAATTTAATAAAACTAAAAATACAGCAATACACAGTTCACTATGATTTCTGGTGCCTGATTGTTACATTTGCCTAAGTGACAATTCAGCCTACTCCCTCCATTAACCAAACTCTGTAAAACAATTGATGAAGCTTTGTGCAGGCAAAAGTTATAAACTGTATAAAAGTTCTCACCTTTAGAGAGTTACCCCTAAATTACTCCTTAAATGAAATCCCCCCAATGGGAGACTGGTACTACTGCTCATAAATGGAAAGAAATGCATAATATTTATTATTTTGACATGGTAGCAATGAATGAATTTAGGGTTTGCAATCACAATTCTCCCATTGAGGCTTCTGGTAGGGCTGCGGGGGTGTGATATTGCTTTGGTTTAAGCTCTCAAAGTTTGCAAGTTTGGCATCTTGCGCTGAAGACATATTGCTAGCAACAGGGATGTAGTTGACTTTACTTATCTCCCACCAAATGCTCGCTGTTCATATTTCAAAACCTCATTTCATTACTTTACTTTGGATTCCAGGAAATATATTCCTTCCAAGGCTTTGTCTAAATCCGTTTCATTCATGATCAAATTTATCAGCTGTTATCAAAGCCAGCATTTGGAATGCCCTTCAGCCACCTTGTACGCCAGTTCTCCTGGCCCATGCTGGCTCTCAAGTATCAGCTACATTTCCATGACTGGTGATAAACAATGAGAAGAATATATTTTGTATTCCCTTCTCCTTTGTTGCTACTTTACGCACAAGGAGAGAGTAAGAGAAACCTGGGCTTCCTCACCTGCATATATGTTTCCAGCTGAATGGTAAAAACACACATTTCATCAAGCAGGTATTGTATTTTGTTCAAATATGAAGAACTTTGAATGAGACGCAGGACTCTAGGGGGATGACATCCAAGGCACTCATGCTGTATCTCTCCTGGCTCTCTGGACCATCCAAAGGAGCTCTTCACTTCTAATATGCTAACTTTTGTGGAGTTAGAAGGTACCTGGTGGGGAGGGGAAGTTGCTAAAAACATGATGGATCAAAATGTTTTCTTGACTGCTCTAGGGAAAGATTAGTCACCTCAGCTGGTGGTTCTGTTGAAGCTCTGGTCAAACTCTGGAGCAACCAGGGGAGTTGAGAGGTTCATTCCCAAGCAGTTCCTCCTACATGGAGGCAAACTGATTCCTTGGTTTTGCAGAGATGGTGAAACAGCAGGGACAACAAATGCAGCTATGGCAGAGGGAAAATCAGACAAGTCGGGCAGAACACACGTCCATATTAGGGCCTATTTTATAGGGCTGATGGCTTCAAAGAAGTCATACTTTTCCACTATTGTTGCACACCATCCAGAATTCTCCATCAGAGCTGTTCTGAACTGCTAATGATCTGCCACATCTTTGCATGGGGAATGAGTGCTCTGTAGCCTGCTGTGACTTTTGCTGGACACTGTGCAGCTAAAATCACTTGTATCAAGTAAAATGTGGACACCATGCTCACAGCAGATCCCAGTGAAGTGCCTTTGCTACCTGCTAGTATTGCTGTGACAGATGCATTTCCATTTGTGCAACCCAAGGATGTGGGCAAGATCCTTAGAAGCATGGGGCTGACCACTTAAACGATTGACCCTGCCCACCCTGAGTTATTAAAGCAGCTAGAGGATGTTTACCTCAGTGGACTAGGAAAATGGTGATGCCTCTTCAGAGCAGGGTACAGCACCTTTCAGGCTGAAGATGGCTGCTATAAAACCTATTTTGATCATTGGACAACATGTAACCAGATTCATAAAGTCCACTCTTCTTGTTGTTAATTGCCCCACTGTGACCTTAGGGTGGAGGGCATTGCAACATTAATCCTGGGTTTACGTGGGTATGAGTGTATGGTAGCAACTAAGCTTGAAGGGTTCTCAGTTAAAACTTATTTAGACATTTCAATTTGGCTTCAAGTCTGGTTTGGGGTTTTGGTCACCCTGGTGGAAGGCTTATGCTTGGAACCAGACATGAGGAGAATGTTCCTGTTGGTTCAGCTGAACATCTCAGCAATATTCAGTGCCATTGTCTACAGTATCTTTCTGGGAAACATTATCTTTGAAAGCACTTTTTGTAGTGCTCTGATCATCAGGGGAAGACTGTTGCTAGAAGGTGACAATGGGGAATTCTACAGCAGGTGCGCTGGCCATTAATTCATTTGCAAATTCAATTCAAAGTGGTGTTCATCTCCTTTAAATCAAAAATAACTTGGGCTTAGGATAACTAATGGTTCTTTCCCCCACCCCAATGCCAGTCTGCCCACTCCTTAAATACACCTTGTATGAAAGGTGGCAGGACTCCTCTTCATGTTCCAAGGGTGCCCAAGGCACAACTAGCTGAAACACTGGAACAACCTTTTGATGTGGGCAGATGTAAAATATGGCACTTCCTACCTCTGGAGGTCTGCTTGACTCCCTGTCTTTTTGCTTTCTGATGCCTAGCCAAAGATAAATTCTGGCAGGAATTGATTTGCCAGACTGATGTTCTTTAGCGGCTGAATTCCTTGCATTTCATGTACTGCATCTCTCTTTCTCAAAATAATATTTTTTTCTTAGATCCTATTGTTTTAAAATTGTTGCAAGCTTCTGAGTGCTGCATATACAGAGGAAGGGTAGGATGTCTAATGATGATGATGATGATGATGATGATGATGTTTACCCAGGGCCAATGAGGAAGTACAAACAGCTTTAGGGGGAGGGTAAATAAAATAGGGGGAGGGTAAATAAAATAAAATAAAATAAAATAAAATATATTTTCTCCCTGCTTATTTAACTTATATGCAGAATTCATCAAGCGAAAGGCTGGGCTGGATGAATCCCTAGCCGGAATTAAGATTGCCGGAAGAAATACCAACAACCTCAGATATGCAGATGACACAACCTTGATGGCAGAAAGTGAGGAGGAATTAAATAACCTTTTATTGAGGGTGAAAGAGGAGAGTGCAAAATATGGTCTGAAGCTCAACATCAAAAAAATCGAAGATCATGGCCATTGGGCCCATCACCTCCTTGCAAATAGAAGGGGAAGAAATGGAGGCAGTGAGAGATTTTACTTTCTTGGGCTCCATGATCACTGCAGATGGTGACAGCAGCCACAAAATTAAAAGACGCCTGCTTCTTGGGAGAAAAGCAATGACAAACCTAGACAGCATCTTAAAAAGTAGAGACATCACCTTGCCAACAAAGGTCCGTATAGTAAAAGCTATGGTTTTCCCAGTAGTGATGTATGGAAGTGAAAGCTGGACCATAAAGAAGGCTGATCACCGAAGAATTGATGCTTTTGAGATTATGGTGCTGGAGGAGACTCTTGAGAGTCCCATGGACTACAAGAAGATCAAATGTATCCATTCTTAAGGAAATCAGTCCTGAGTGCTCACTGGAAGGACGGATCCTGAAGCTGAGGCTCCAATACTTTGGCCACCTCATGAGAAGAGAAGACTCTCTGGAAAAGACCCTGGTGTTAGGAAAGATTGAGGACACAAGGAGAAGGGGACGACAGACGACGAGATGATTGGATAGTGTTCTTGAAGCTACCAGCATGAGTTTGACCAAACTGTGGGAGGCAGTGGAAGACAGGAGTGCCTGGCGTGCTCTGGTCCATGGGGTCACGAAGAGTTGGACACGACTAAACGACTAAACAACAACAACAACAAATAAAATAGGTGTTGTCCTAAATAAAGAAGCCCTCAAGTGGGCAAAAAAGAGTGCCTCCTTGCTCAACTCCTTTGAGGAACAAGGCTCTATGTTGTGTGCCCATCATACAATTTTCCTGCTTGCATCCCATTGCCTTTTTTCTCTAGTCACTTGTATGGGTTAGGGAAAGAGAGTTGCCAATCAGTTCAACCTCAAGGGAGGGCACAGAACTGCAACCGTTAAAACAATATGCTAGGGAAAAGTGAGATCATTTTTGCATCAGGGAGCAAAACAGCTTGAGAGACTGCCCTAATTTTATGCTGCATGTTGTGTCTGCCACTCCCCAGAGTGCTTATCACCTGATGAAGTAGGCCATTGCCTATAATAACTCAGATAACATATAAGGCAGTTTAGTCTCCAAGGTGTCTCAGCACTTTTCCATGAAGGTGTCATATCCAGCCTGTAATGACATAAACACTGATTTTCAGGACAGATCGCTGGCTAATTGTTGAGATTCATTTGCACCAAGCAATTCCTCACATTCCTCACATTCAGAGAGACTATAGCTGCTTGTTGCCTCATGATAACCTTATACAGTGGTACCTCGGGTTAAGTACTTAATTAGTTTCGGAGGTCCGTTCTTAACCTGAAACTGTTCTTAACCTGAAGCACCACTTTAGCTAATGGGGCCTCTTGCTGCTGCCACATCGCCGGAGCATGATTTTTGTTCTCATCCTGAAGCAAACTTCTTAACCCGAGGTACTATTTCTGGGTTAGTGGAGTCTGTAACCTGAAGTGTATGTGTCAGGGGTTCAGGAGCAGAGGCAAGGGCAAGGGAGGAAACAGAGAGCGAGGGGGAGGAGGCAGAAGAAAAGATGAGTGATGACGACGACCCGAGATCTCCGAGCCTTTCCAGTGAATCAGAAGATTCACAGAAAGGAGCACCAGTGGTCAGGGCAAGGGGGGAGCCTAGGGGGACACCCCAGGAAGATAGAGCCAGAGGGGACTCCGAGGGGAGCAGTTGGAAATCGGGACCAGCGTCACAGCCAGAGAGCAGGGAAGAGGAAGAGCGCCAGAGATCAAGCGCTGGCAGCTCGCAACAGGGGGGAGGGCACGAGTCAGGAGTGGCCACACCTCCATCGGGGAGCGAAGAAACGGTCAGACGGAAAGTGGAAGGTTGGGCGCGCGCGCCAAGTTCAAATGCACAGGAAAGTGACGCAGTAGGCAGCCAGGAGAGGGAGCCAGGTCCTAAAGCCCGGCGCAAGGAGACAGGGAGTTCCGGGGGGTCGGCGTCAGAGGAATCCCGGAGGGAGGAGACCCCGGGGGGCTGAGGGACCCAGAGGAGAGCAGTCAGGCGGAAAAGGTGGAGCAGGGCTAGGATATTAAGTTGGTGCACAAGGGGCGGAGACTCAGACGGAGCTTCGCCGATCTAGCCATTAGACGTAGAGTTGCACGTAGCAGCTTGAGAATGGAAACTGTAACTCAATAAAGACTTTTACTTAATGACCGCTGGCTAGCGTGATCCTCTGTGAGCTAGGATCTTGAAGCAGCTCTGACAGTAAGCTCCGTCTCCTAAAAAATTGTGGGCATCTACAGCCTCGAGGAGAGGAGAGAAGCAGGTGCCTACTAGCTAGCTCACAAACGGCAGACAACATGACGGCTGAGCAGCAGATAGAGGAACTCAGAAAAGCAGTGTCACAACTGAATGCCGAGGCTCTCGCATCCAGGAAGAGAGAGGAGGAGGCAGCTGCCGCCTGCAGGAATCTCCAGGTCAGGTTGGACATGCTTACGAAGCACGGGCAACTGACACCCAAACAGGAGGGGATTGGGTTGGCGAGACGAACAGGCGGGCTGGTCTCTCACTTCGATGGGAACCTGCAGCAGTACCCCAACTTTAGAGCAGATGTAATGTGCGCACTGGAACTGCTGAATAAAGACTTTAGAGATGAGCAAGAGAAAGTGGGGTTCATCATGTCCCATTTGCATGGGGAAGCTAAAGCATGGCTGCGCAATTTGTGGAGGGATAAGGATCCGGCGCTCCAAAATGCGGATGCCTTTATTAAAGCGATGGATGGGTGTTTCTTATCAAGCATTGACGTGGATCTTGCTCGGCAGCAGATACATGGACTGAGACAAGGAAGGGCCAGCGTAAGGCAGTATCATGCCCGCTTTTTCGCTTTGGTCAGTGCTTTGGAATGGGACAGGGATTCGGCTCCTGTAAGAGACCTGTTTTGGGAGGGATTGCACGGCTCTGTGAAAGATGAAATTGCGAGGGGGGAGAGACCCCGGACCACGCAGGAGATCGTTCAGAGGGCGCTAGCCGTGGGGGTGCGGCTGGAAGAACGTCCGTGGAGCAGGGACGAAGGGCGTGGAGGGCGCGAACCAGCCAGGGGCTCCTCCTTCCTTCCCAGAGAAGCAGCGCGTGCGCAATCCACGCCTCCACAAGGAGGAGGTGGGGAACCTATGGAGGTTGGAAGTGCAAGGGCTCAATCAGCAGCCAGAGCCCTAGCACCGACAACAGTGAAAGCGAAGCCTCCTAGAGGGAACAGGAAGTGTTACATCTGCAAGGAGCCAGGGCATATGGCGAAAGAGTGTCCCCGGAGGCTCCACAAGCACACTGCAGCCTCAGCAATGGTAACTGCAGCAACGCAACAAGGAGGACCACAGCAGGGAAACGACGATGTCTGGCTGGAGGAAGAGGCAATGGGGCCCAGCCAGACGTGTCACTAAAGAAGTCCCCGGAGATTTCACAGCCCATGGACCCCCTCCCGCCCAAACCGGTAGTGAGGCTCACCGCATCGCTCCAGCTGCCCAATGGAATCACCATGGACGTGCCGCTCACCATTGACTAAGTAGTATGTGTGCAACTTTTTAGCAACCACAGTTGTTTAAGGAAAGAAACCTGGGCACAGATTAGAAGGAAAGCAAAGTGAAGAGGATGCAGGACAGAGACTTCCAGAGCTGTCTTTGAATTGTTAATAATAATGATGGTGATAATAATAATTTATATAGCATCTGTCAGGGTGCTGTCAGTGGCTCCCAGCTGGTTGCACAGAAAAGTATAAAGAAAAGGAAAAGTTTCTTACAGTTCTTTTTTCATTTCAAACTTTACAGAGAGAGGCTATAGAACCCAGCCTCTTGGATGGCGTTGTCCCGAGAATCTCCACTCCAACCCCCACCTCTCCCACTTCTTCATCTTCATCATCACCTACTCTACGGGTGGCACTAAGTCCCCTCTGCCCAGTCTCTGACAATTAGTGGAAGCAGGTTTTCAGATTATACAATTAGTGGAATTAGTGGACAATTAGTGGAAGCAGGTTTTCAGATTATACAAAGCTCTTCTTCAGGCTTTGATTATGAGAGCAAAAAAATAAACATCCAATAGTCTAGATAGAAACCACTGAGTAGTCAGGCTGATGGTTACTTGGTTGCAGAAGTTTACTGGCCATTGCTGTTGGCATGGAGATAGTCTAGGTTGAATGCAAATATGCCATTCTGATGTCATGTGTGATGTCACAAAGAGGATCTGCTTTAAGTCTTGGTAAAGCCAAAAACAGTTAACAGTCAGACTGCATCTCAGCCCTGTCAAGATGGATCTCCATAACAGGTGATGAATAGTTTTATTTGGGGGACATATTAACTTTTACTATTGGGGGAAAGTTTTATATTAGTTTGCCAGTTTGTAACCCAGCAAGTTGAGGCCAATAGATATACATTCGCAACCCTGTACCCATCAAATAATCAACTTTATTGGTGACTTTGGGATGGATTCATACAACCACATTTCCTTTCTCAAGAAAGGTTGGAAGGTATGTAATTTGAATGGCTATTGCTCTCTGCTCCCTGCTGTCAGGGTGCTGTCAGCATTGCCCAGAATAGTATAAAAACAAGGAAAAGTTTCATACAGTCCTTTTTTATTTCAAACTTTACAGAGAGAGGCTTTAGAACCCAGCTTCTTGGAGATTCCTGAGTAAATCTCCACCACCCACTTCCTCATTCACCAACCTCATCACCTCCTCTATGGATGCCACTAAGTGCCCTCTGTCTTAAGCTGTTTGCTCTCCTACTTTTAAGGCTTGCCAGATTCTGGGAGATGGTAGGTCTGGGATGCTTTCTAGTGACAAGATGTCAGCCAGGAGTTGCTCTGGCTCTCCCATGATTTCCCAACTTTTCCCCTCATCTACCTCTGAGCTGCTACCTCCCTCAAACCCCTGTTGTAAATCTATACTATCTTCCTCTTCCTCCTCCCTGGAAAGGTCAGGATGGGGAGGCAGTCTCCACCACTTCTCCTTCTCTGCCCAGCCCTTGACATCACAACTATAGCATCATGGCTAAATAATAATTTATATAGCATATTTAGCTCTCTTGAGTCACTCTTGTGGGGTTGAATGGCACATCGGAACACTGTGATGGAAGCCAGAGCACACCAAAATGCCGTTTACCTTCCCACCACAGTGATACCTATTTATCTACTCGCACTGGTGTGCTTTCAAACTGCTAGGTTGGCAGGAGCTGGGAGAGCAATGAGAGCTTACTCCGTCAGGGGATTCGAACCATGCCAACCTTCTGATCGGCAAGCCCAAGAGGCTCAGTGGTTTAGCCCACAGCACCACCCGCATCCCTACTATCTTAATCTGTATTTTAAATTGTGCCGGGCGTGGCAACGAGATCGCACTGGCCTATCTGAATGTGATGGTTCTGAATCCCTGACGGAGTACTCTCATTACTTGACACTCTTGTGGGTTGAATTGCCGTTTACCTTCCCACCACAGTGACTGTTTTCTACTCGCACTGTGATTTTATAGTTAGCTGCCCTGAGCCTGGCTCTGGCCGGGCTCAGGGCGGCTAACAACACTAAAATAGTGCAACATTATAAAACATCATAAGAATTAATTAAAATCAAAATTGATGGCAACCATAAACTAAAGTATTGTAAAGATTGCCAAAGGAGGGAGTCAGGCTGTGCCCTAACCAAAGGCCTGGTGGAACAGCTCTGTCTTGCAGGCCCTGCGGAAAGATGTCAAGTCCTGCAGGGCCCTTGTCTCTTGTGACAGAGCGTTCCACCAGGTTGGAGCCGCAGCCGAAAAAGCCCTGGCTCTAGTTGAGGCCAGCCTAACCTCTCTGTGGCCTGGGACCTTCAAGATGTTTTTATTTGAGGACCGTAAGTTCCTCTGTGGGGCATACCAGGAGAGGCGGTCCCGTAGATACGAGGGTCCTAGGCCGTGTAGGGCTTTGAAGGTTAAAACCAGCACCTTAAACCTGATCCTGTACTCCACCGGGAGCCAGTGCAGCTGGTATAGCACCGGATGAATGTGATCCCGCAGCGAAGACCCCGTAAGGAGTCTCGCTGCGGCATTCTGCACCCGCTGGAGTTTCTGGGTCAGTCTCAAGGGCAGCCCCACGTAGAGCGAGTTACAATAATCCAGTCTGGAGGTGACCGTCGCGTGGATCACAGTGGCTAGGTCAGGGCGAGAGAGGTAAGGAGCCAACTGCTTAGCTTGGCGGAGATGAAAAAATGCCGCCTTTGTTATAGCTGCAATCTGCGCCTCCATGGAGAGGGAGGTATCGAAGATTACACCCAAACTCTTAACGGACGGTGCTGGCACTAATTGCACCCCCGCAAGAGATGGGAGTTGCCCCCTCAATCCCATATCGTCCCGTCCCAGTCAGAGGACCTCTGTCTTCGAAGGATTTAACTTCAACCGGCTCCCACGTAACCATCCAGCCACAGCTTCCAAGCATCTGATCAGTGTGTCTGGGGCCGAGTCAGGATGGCCATCCATCAACAGATAGAGTTGGGTGTCATCAGCATACTGATGGCAGCCCAGCCCAAAACTCCGGACAAGCTGGGCGAGGGGGCGCATAAAGATGTTAAAAAGCATCGGGGAGAGAATCGCACCCTGAGGCACTCCACACACCAAGGAGTGGCGGGATGACAGTTCCCCCCCAAGCGCCACCCTCTGTCCCCGACCAGAGAGAAACGAGCGCAGCCATTGAAGGACTGTGCCCTGGATCCCCACGTCGGCGAGGCGGTGGTCCAGAAGTTCGTGATCAACCATGCCGAAAGCTGCTGACAGATCTAGAAGAATCAGCAGCCCCGACCCGCCTCGATCCAGCTGTCTACGAAGATCATCTGTTAGGGCGACCAGAGCCGTCTCGGTCCCATGACCAGCGCGGAAGCTGGACTGGAATGGATCCAGAGCCGATGTTTCATCCAGAAACCTACCAAGCTGTTCAGCAACCGCTCTCTCAATCACCTTACCCAGGAATGGAAGATTCGAAACTGGGCGGTAATTGGATAGATCTAAGGGATCTAATGATGTTTTCTTTAAGAGCGGATGCACCACTGCCTCCTTCAGTTCCCCTGGGAATGTCCCGGTGCCAAGGGACAAATTGATGATATCCCCCAGGGGGGCCCGCACCTCGTCTAGACACGCTCTAATCAGCCAAGACGGGCACGGGTCGAGAGGACAAGTGGTGGGCTTTCCAGCTTGGAGGAGTCTGTCCACATCGGCTGGGGATACCCGGTCAAAGTGGTCCAATACTGGACCCGAGGACAGTCGAGGGGCCTCCAGTTCCTTTATTGTATCCAAATTGGCAGGGAGGTCATGGCGGAGCGACAGGACCTTCTCCGCAAAAAAGCTCGCAAATGCCTCACAGCTGTGTGTCGAATTGTTATTTAAATTTGGCTGTCCTTCGAGGGACGTTAAAGACCGAATTATACTAAATAATTGTGCCGGGCGAGAGCTAGCGGATGCAATGGAGGCCGAGAAGTAGGACTTCTTAGCGGCCTTCACTGCCATCTCGTAGGTTTTCATAAAAACCCTGTAAGATGTTCTTGAGGCTCCGTCACGGGCACCCCGCCATACTCGCTCTAGCCGTCTGAGGTCCCGCTTCATTTTCCGGAGCTCCTCAGTAAACCAGGGAGCCCGGTTTTTGCGGGGTCGCAGAGGGCGCTTAGGTGCGATCTGATTGATGGCTGCCAGGAGCTGGGTATTCCAGCCCTCAACAAGCTCAGTCAATGAGTCGCCAGGGGGAGAAAGGTCCCGCAAGGCTTGACGGAATCTATCAGGGTCCATCAGCCTCCGCGGGCGAGCCCAAATCGGCTCACCACCTAAGCAGGGTGGGGGTGGAACGTCAATCCTGGCTTTCAGAGCGTAGTGATCAGACCATGGCACCTTCATCGAAGGAAACATGATCACATCTATACCACCGCCAAAGATCAGATCCAGCGTGTGGCCTGCTTGATGTGTGGCGCCCGAAACAAACTGGGAGAGCCCTAGTGTCGCCATGGAAGACACCAGGTCCAGAGCCTGTGAGGAGGGAGTGGCATCGGCATGGATGTTGAAGTCCCCCAATACCAATAGGTTAGGGAACTCCAAGGCCCAGCCGGCCACCGCCTCCAATAGGCCTGACAGGGTGGCTGCTGGTGCGCTAGGTGGCCGGTACACCAGCCAGACAGCCAAGCTCACCTCGGAGCCCCACACTAGGCCAACACATTCAATGCCGGGGATCGATGGCGGTGGTAGAGCCCTGAAAGAACAATCTTCCCGGATTAATAGTGCCACCCCTCCCCCCCCGGCCCACAGTCCGTGACTGGTGGAGGACGGAAAAACCCGGGGGCGCCATCTCTCGTAAGGTAACAGTATCCCCTTCGCGCACCCAGGTCTCCGTCACACAAGCCAGGTCGACCCCCTGCGAGATGATGAAATCTCGCAGGGTGGCGGTTTTGTTGCCTATAGACCTGGCATTGCACAACACCAGTGACGGAGGTGAGTAATCCTTGCTCACCCTACCCTCGTCTCTCGGGATGGGGCGCAGATTGGAAGGGGTACGAGCATATCCGTATCTCGATCCCCTTCGCCTATGACATCTGCCCCCACCGCCATACCTCCCTCGCCCCTCCACAGTAGGAATCCCAGGCCTCATACTCGCCTCCATTTACAAAATATAAAAGCAAGCAAACAAACAAAGAAACAATTACCCCAAAACAAAACCAATCCCCACCCCACTCAACAACCATCCCAACCCAAAATAAAACAAAACAAAATAAAAATACATGGATAAAAAACCACCGTTTCTGGTGATACAACAAAGTAATAAGTAAAAACACTTTTAAAACACTTTAAAAAATATAAAACGTTTAAACATTTGCTGCCGCAGCAGCAGTGTCCTTAGAGTTGTGGTGGTGGTGAGTATGGGGGCCGCCCCCAGGCCCAAGGTGGAGAATGGGCTTGCAGGGGGAGCGGTCCTCCCCAAGACTCATTGGCAGAAGAACAGCAGCGATGTCCCGAGGCCTCCTTGGAGCCTTATATGCTGAGGTGGAGTATGGGGCCCGCCCCCAGGCCCAAGGTGGAGAATGGGCTTGCAGGGGGAGCGGTCCTCCCCAAGACCCACCGAGAACGCGGCAGCAGCGATGTCCCGAGGCCTCCTTGGAGCCTTATATGCTGAGGTGGAGTATGGGGCCCGCCCCCCAGGCCCAAGGTGGAGAATGGGCTTGCAGGGGGAGCGGTCCTCCCCAAGACTCACCGGCAGAACAACAGCAGCGATGTCCCGAGGCCTCCTTGGAGCCTTATATGCTGAGGTGGAGTATGGGGCCCGCCCCCAGGCCCAAGGTGGAGAATGGGCTTGCAGGGGGAGCGGTCCTCCCCAAGACTCACCGGCAACGCGGCAGCAGCGATGTCCCGAGGCCTCCTTGGAGCCTTATATGCTGAGGTGGAGTATGGGGCCCGCCCCCAGGCCCAAGGTGGAGAATGGGCTTGCAGGGGGAGCGGTCCTCCCCAAGACTCACCGGCAACGCGGTATTAATGCAGTACACCTTTATAGAGTTATAATTCCATTTTTGTTCCGACACTCACTGGTGAAAATCTATTCACTTCTTTATTTAAATCTCAGATATTAGCCTGAATGTGTGTGTGTGTGTGTGTGTGTGTGTGTTCAGTACTAATATGAAATCTGCTTCCAGTGTTGACACAACTTTTTGTAAGACTAAACTTTTCCCATCATGCTTCTTTCTATCATTTCATCTTGCTGCTTGTTATACGGAAAACAAGACTGACAAGTGGTGTCTCATAAATCAGCCAACTTTGTGTACCTGTTCCCCATGCGCTCTGCACCACTGGCAGACAGCTCCAGTCCTACAGAAAATGCGAAATGATTTTGACTTATTTTCAGCTAGGAAAAGCACAGCTAATTTATACTGTGGTGACATGTGTTCCTGAGAAATTACACGACTGCATTCCAGTGGATAGACATAACTTGTCACTTCAGCTGCCGTGCAGACCTAAACTAGAGTGACACGCCAGCTTGACATAAATACTGTATTGTGTTTGACTGATGTGTACCTGTATATCCTTTGCTTAATGAAAAATGGCAAACAGCCACAGCGAAGGTTGTTTAGGGTTCAGTAAGTTTTTAGTAGGAGGGAATTAAAGGTGAGCGGCTTGAACTCTGCACTTAACTTTTGGAACAAGCCAACAGTAGCTATGCATCCAGTTCTATTATATGCTGTTATCCTTGACAAGCATGGCATTGAACCCAGGTACTTTGGGATGAAACAGGTTTTGACTTTAGATTATGCAAGTGTCCCTCAAGGTTTTTCGCCATTCAGTTACACTGAGTTCTGGGTAGAAATGTTGATGCTAACTTTCACAACATGGAGATTACAGTGTGAGTGGGCTTGCATGTTCCTATGACCCTTGCAAACGAAGCCGTCAGGAGTTTCATACTCCCAGCAGGGTCACCCAAGGCAGTAAGTTCAAAGGGGAGGAGCTAGACAAAGAATGATCCAAGAAGTCCTCAACGGCAGAACAGGCAGATGATAACAAGTGGTATGTTACAACGGCTGTGAAGGCGGATGAAGGCTGCAGCAGATCAGAACATACTGGTCATCGTGATACTCATGCCATCGGAATAGAGTCTTACTGCGAAAACTGTGCGTTGGTCAGCGTGCACTGATCTACACACATAAAACAAATTCACACACAGACATCTTCCAAAAACCCATCCCAGACTCAAACCCCCAATTGTCCCATGGTGATTGGCAAATGGTAACGGGGGCAGGGTCATGAAATCTGGAAGCCCATAGTCATGAACTGGCACATGGGTGGTAGATACAGATTCAGTTGCTCTGACTCAGGGAATGAGGCAGCTGAGCAGCTGTATCCATGACTGAGCGACCCTACTTAGGATCCAGTCTGCTCCCAAAAAGGGGGAGGGGCTAGAAAAGGCCCTAAACATAGTCTGCCTTCCTTTACAATCTTACTCAGCTACGAGTGATCGCCAGAGAAAAAGAGAAGATATTGGGGTAGGGAATGTTTTTTCAGTTCAAAGGCCACATTGCCTTCTGGACAACTTTCTCAGTGTCACATGACATGGGTGGGTGGGGACAGAGGCAAAACTGGGTGGAGCAATGCATGTGGATTTTATTTCCGTACTGTAGACAAGTCAGGGAGTCAGTGATCTGAGCCCTGGGATGTAGCCTTGGAAAATGCCCAACCATGGCAACCCCTGCCCCTAACTTAAATCCAATTGATTTCAATGGGTCTACTTTGGTTGGCACCCATCTGCCTCAGGAGACAATGAAGGAGTGCGTTTCTGGGGATGAAGTTAACTGTTGGGACTATTGGAAGGTTACAGCACCTCCCTTGCTACACTGGCTGCCCTGCTTACCTGTCTGTTTCCATGCATAGTGCAATGTGCTGGTCTCATTAAGCAAAGGATATAATGTATAAATATACATATACATCTATACACTTACACATTAATGTATAAATATACATAGAATCCAGAATTAGGTCTGCTTAAGCAGCTGGCTATAGGGAACATACCACTTCCTTGCAAAATGCTTGTCATCACCAATAAAGCCCTACACAGCCCAGGTCCAAGTTATCTGAAAGATAATATCCCCTCATATGAAGCTGCCTGGGGTTTGAGATCTTCAGGGGAGGGCCTTCCCTCAGACCTGCCACCCTCACGAGCATACATGGTGGGGAGGACAGGCCTTCTTGGTGGCGGCTCCCAGACTTTGGAACTTCCTCCCCAGAAAAGCTGGACTGGCTCCTACCTTGCAGTCCTTTCACTGGCAGGTCACAATTTTCTTGTTCCAATAGGCTTTTGGGATTGACTACTTTCAATTAAAGGGATCGTGCTATGCTGTTTTCATTGTAATTATTGGTACATTCGTACCAATAATTATTGGTACAACTAAAACGTATATAGTTTTAATTCTCTCAATGCTGAATTGCATTTTAATGATTTATTTTTCTATGTTTTTAGCAGTTCTTGTTTTTATCTGTAAGCTGCCTTGCATCCCAACTGCGGAAAAGGGGTGATGTATATATATATATGTGTGTGTGTATATATATATATATATATATATATATATATATATATATATATGCTTTCGTAGATTTTCACAGGTACAGGAATGCAGGTTTTGGTGTCTTCGGGTGTCTTCCTGTGTAAGAGTTGGGGTGTCTAGGCGAACACGAAACGTCGCCTAGACACCCCAACTCTTACACGGGAAGACACCCGAAGACACCAAAACCTGCATATATATATATATATATATGTGTGTGTGTGTGTGTGTGTGTGTGTGTGTGTGTGTATAATATCATCATTACACCCCAGGAATCAAAACTTTGGGAAATGTTGGTATAGCTGCAATTTTGATGACAGACAGTTGAAAAGTCAACTGTGGCTATTTAACATGTCTCAAGGAGAACTTTATAGCATGATAGCTGCTGTTAACTGCTACACAATAAAATTTAATTGAACATTCACCAAAAGGTTAGGAAGTTAGTCAAACTGTAACTGCTGCAATTATCACCCTACCCTGTAGTCATGAACTGAAGGCAAAACAGTTTTTGTGTGCAAGATAAACTGAAGGAGCAATGGAAGTTTCTAGATGGCTTTCAGGGTTTATACTTTGCTGCTTAGGAAAATATTTCAGTGTTTTCATTTGCAGGATTAAAGTTCCGCAGATTCAGTGTTTATGAATGAAGTTTTGTATTTAATTAGCAGCAGTAATGCAGCTGTTGCATTAAGCCGAGGAGGGAACATTTAAAACTTGTTTTGTTTTAACATATAGATTATGGGGATTCAATGTAAGTGAATAAAGATACACAATGAAACAAAAATATTGACTTTGATTATATACTTACTGACTCTAGATACCTTATGGTGTTGGCATGGGATTTAGGGTTGCCAACTGACTGGATAAGAATAGATTCACCTAGTCTAATTTTCTCCCTTGCAACTCATCTGCAGAGAAAAGCAGATGAGCAAATAAGATGCATATTCATAGCATGGAGATAACTCCCTATAACATATTTACACAAACTGCTGCTAAAGCATAGGAACATGCATTTTGGTAACAACCTATCCTCATCAAAAAGATGATATGCATCAATAGAAGAGAGGACAAAAGAGGATATACATGTGCACAACATTTCCTATGCTAATTTTTATGTTTGCATATTACCCATGTGCCTTTTAGTCTGCTGACCAGGTAGTTCAAGGCTCCTGCTCTTTCTCCTGATGGTTATCTTTGGAACTGACAGCCCTTCAAATAAAGGATGGTCCTTTATAAAGTAGGGCAACTCTAGCAGGAATTCACAAGCAGGCCACCAAGCCCCCTTGGGAGAATTAGATCTTCTGTGTTTCATGATTGATTTGAGATTATATTTGAGAACATCTCAATATGTGTGTGTCATGACCCTCTAGATCAGACTCTCCTTCCTCAGGAGATGAAGTTGAAGATTCTGAGTGCAAGGGGGAATTGGCCTCAGGACCAGCCCCAGGTATACATATCCAATCAGAAGCATTTGCAGAAGAGGAGCCCAATGTGCCATTATATCTCTGGCCTGGGGATGTTGTGTTGCCATTCTCCACTCAGAAGGCTTAGTGGAACCATAATCTCCTCTACTCTTACTGAGTCATTCATTGCTAAAGCAAGCTGGGCCCCTTTAACTGAAGAGGCTCCACTTACCAAAGGTAGCATTAGCAACTGGAATAGTTACCTCTCCTACTGAAGGTTCAGTTTGAGGATGACTACTGCTGAAACAGTAAGTCCGTATAGTAAAAACTATGGTTTTCCCAGTAGTGATGTATGGAAGTGAGAGCTGGACCATAAAGAAGGCTGATCACCAAAGAATTGATGCTTTTGAATTATGGTGCTGGAGGAGACTCTTGAGAGCCCCATGGACTGCAAGAAGATCAAACCTCTCCATTCTTAAGGAAATCAGCCCTGAGTGCTCACTGGAAGGACAGATCATGAAGCTGAGGCTCCAATACTTTGGCCACCTCATGAGAAGAGAAGACTTCCTGGAAAAGACCCTGATGTTGGGAAAGATTGAGGGCACAAGGAGAAGGGGATGACAGAGGACGAGATGGGACAGTGTTCTCGAAGCTACCAACATGAGTTTGACCAAACTGCAGGAGGCAGTGGAAGACAGGAGTGCCTGGCGTGCTCTGGTCCATGGGGTCACGAAGAGTTGGACACGACTAAACGACTAAACAACAACAACTGCTGAAACAACACCAAACCTTTGCACTTGTGGAGGTGGCAGCCAAAACCCTTCAGGGAGCTGTCCAGGTTACTTCTGAAACCTCAGCTCTGTACCTCTGAGGCCCTTTCTCAGAATGAGGGTTGGGGAAAGAAGATAAAAAGGCAAAGTCTGCACTTAGTTATTTTCTTTATAGACAGGTATACAATTACCTCACAGATTAAGGGGTAGACAACAGTTGCTTAAGTCTAAATCTATAACTAATCAGCTTCTCTTTAACAATAGTTGCTATTAGAAACCAGCTTCTTAACCCTCTGCAATTCTAAAGCAATCAAGGTAAAGTGGGAGACAGTGAGGAAAAGTGAATGAACGTGGTTCGTTGCTGTGCCCCTGCACAAAGAACAAAGTGTCTATGGTTTCATACAAGCAAACAGATAAAGCATGTCATTGTTTATCTGGCAACTAATCGAAAACTGGAGACCCTAGTACCACTGCCCCATATCACCTCCTCAGAATACCCCTGCCATAAATAGTGGGTGGCGCTGTAGTCTAAACCACTGAGCCTCTTGGGCTTGCCAATCAGAAGGTTGGAGGTTTGAATCCACACAATGGGGTGAGTTCCTGATCCAGTTCCTGCCTACCTAGCAGTTCGAAAGCACGCCCGTGCATGTAAATAAATAGGTGGCAGGAAAGTAAAAGGTGTTTCCATGCACTCTGGTTTCCGTCACGGTGTTCCATTGTGCCAGAAACGGTTTAGTCCTGCTGGCCACTTGACCCGGAAAGCTGTTTGAGGACAAACGACGGTTCCCTCCGACTGAAAACGAGATGAGCGCCAGAACCCCATAGTCGCCTTTGACTGGACTTTACCTTTACCTCTTTTTTCTTCTTCTTCTTTGCTTACCTTTGCCATAAAACTAGTCATTGACCATGAACTTTGTCCTTTTCCAGGTTCTCCTATGTAAGATAATCTAGGATGGGCAGGTCTGCAGTGATTGAAGGCATTCTGGAACATTCTGCAGGATCAACAAATGGCTCCATTGTTAACCCTAACATAAACTTGCACAGCAAGAAAGGCTGCAGGGATTTATGCAAGATTCAGTTCTGCTGCTCTGAACTTTATATAAACAAAGCTGTCTGATATAGTGCTCCTGTATGCCACCATCCTAGATCTGATGAGTCTTGATGAGAAAATGTAATACACATTACGTTCCCTGGAAAGTAATATAGGGAAAAGTAAATCAAGGTAAAGAAATAAACAAAAACTCCAAAGAGCTTTCAACAATGGAAGTAGCTTAATATAGTGGAACAGTGGATGGTCACATCTCCATTTTTATTTAGAGCAAACCTACATAAGTAGTGACCTAGCAAGCCACCCACGAGCAGACAACTCACCATGAGTGAGTGCAGGCATAAAAAGGCTTCTTTGTTATCTAGGTGGGGGTACAGGGCTGCAAGTCAATGCCTGCCTTAACCAAGGTTCTCACACAAATATGCAGGGGTGGCTAATCTTTTTTAAAACACACACACACACACACACACACACCTTTTTATCTATTTGATTCCCCACCAACTGTCAAAATATGTGGGATCTTGTTTGGCCAGAAAAACTTGTTCGGGGGCACATGGATCGCCTTGAGCCAGAGTTTAACCACCCCAATTTAGTATCTATTATTCTAAATATTACTAAAGCTGTGTATCAGGGACTGGACTGAGGAGGAATTGTGGGGACCGCCCCTCCTCTTCCTGCACCTTCCCGGAGAAGAGGAGGACAGTATAGATTCAGAACAGTGGTTTGCAGAAGGGCATAGTTCAGAGGCTGCAGAGGGGAGAAGCTGGAAAATATTGGAGCAAATACAGGAACAAGAATCACTAGGAGGGAGACAATTAACATACTCAGTGTCTCTTGAAAGCATTCCACCACCGCCCCTTCCAGAACCAGCTGTGCCTTGAGAGTAGTAGAACAGAAAGCTCAGAGGCAGAAATCACAGATCTGCTGGCACAGGGATGATGTAGAATAGGAGAAACTGAGGGGGTGGGACTTTACTTGGAACAATGCCATTATCCTTCGTCTCCCTCTGTGTATAGTGAATAAACTAGTTGGTAAGAACTCTTCTTGTTTATCTGCTTCTTGGCTGCCACTGTGCAAGGTATAGGATTCCCTGAAGCCTGACACTGTGGCCCTCTTAATACAACAGCAGTTGGCTCACCTCTTTATTCTGCGCATAGGTTTACGCAGGTGTTGTGGTTAGGCATGCCATAGCATCAGAGTTCCTCCTCTTTGACTAATGTGCAGATTAGAATGTAGTCCTCCTTTGGGATTCTGACTCAATCAAATTCCACATTTGTGTTTCGAGGGGGCGGAATAAACAGGCAATAAACACAGTGGCTAGAAAGTGGGTGGGTGGTGTCACAGGTAGTGAAAATGTGACCACAAATTTCCTTGGAGGCACCCATCTTTTTCCCAAAACAATACCCCTAGGAGGGATAGGGCATCAACACATCTCATCGCTCCCAGGGCATATTTTGTGACATACTCTGTATCTATTCCAAGCAGTCATTATCTATCAAATAAAAAGCAGGCCTTGGGTATTGGATGACCTTGTAAACAGGTGTAATGGCTTTTGTTTGGGGTGCATACATTTACAATTGCACATGGGGTTTTTTTAAATGTACATGGGGTGGAACAGAATCACAATTGAACAGTTGCACAAGTGCTGTGATTCACCAGTCCTGGCCTTCCCTGTTTATAATAGCTCTCTGAAAATTGCTTCTACCTTATTGTTAACCTTGGCCTCTGGTGTGATAGGTCTCCATCAATAGTAATGGTCTTGCCTGAGCAGGTTTTCTGTTCCATCTTCTCCCATCTTGCTTCTATTGGGTCCTAATTGCTCCCTTCCCATTGTCTCAACTTCCTTAATATTGGACTGGGCATTTGTGACACTGTCACAATCTGCAGGCACAGTAGCATTATTGAAAACTCAGAAGAGCAATACAGATAGTTGCGTGCGCAGCAAGAGGGATTTTGGACATGTATTTCCTGAGCAGCAGCCTCTCACATTGCACATCAAATCACTGTTGAAATGTGATTTTTAAAAAGCTGTTTGACATATGGCACAGGGGATCTGCTGTTCCAAGGCTTGGCATGCGGAAGCCTTCAAGCATGCCTCAAGTAGCTCTTGGGATTATGGCTTGTGTGTGCATTACAGCGCACATAGGGCTTTGGGTTGGGGTGTACAGCTGTTTCCATCATTGCATCTTTGTGCAACACAGGGCAGCGGGGTGAGTGCTTGAATTCCTACCTGGTCTTATTACAAACACTAAGTCCTTGTCAGGCATAGATACATATACCAATCCTTCTCAACACGTTGTTGTTGTTTTTTAAGTACAGAGAAAACTAAGCTTTGCTTCTCTAATAGAGCAATGTGATGCTATCCCACATCAAAATGGATCCTTGTTTAATTGCATTAATGGGCTCCTAATCCGTGCTCTTTTCCTAGAAAAAGAGGTGTTGGAATTCACCATGAACACCTCCCTTGTTCTCTTAGAATGGCAATGACACCCACCTGAGAGGTACCATAACTGAGTTCCCCCGAGTTCCTGCTCCTAATCAGGATTTAGTAAGGAAATATTATGCCAAACTGAAGCAGCATCCACCTTTTAAAAGGAAAGAAATAAATTTTATTTTTCAAAAGGCGTGCCATTCACAGTCCATGATTCACCACATTCAAAAGCTTTTAGGGGACTTACTTTTCTGCAGTGTTATTTCATAACCTAACATTCACTTTGCAGGCTGCATGCACATTGCCTCTTTTCTAAAGGATGGTGCAAACGGCAACTTCTGTAGTCTCCGAATTGTTATGTTGGTCATTATTAAAACACTCATTCATGTAAGTCTTTCATGTGCACCCTAAAAGCATGGCTGCGTGCCATGGCCCATTCACATGTCTTGTTAAGACCTCAATGGAAATGCTTCATACAAATGGTGCAATACATATAGCCAATGTGACAACAGTGGGGCAGGGTTATTTTTGATTTACTGTTTTGGCAAACACATTTTAAGTACATGCGGTTCCATTTCCCCTCATTTATCCTCTTCAGTCTTGCTTTTCCACGTTGTTGATTCCCCCCCCCCCAGTCTATTTGCGGACTGCAAACTCCTTGGGGACAAGGACCTATCTATTTTTGTCTATGGAACCTTTTCCAGCAGAGGCATGTCTGCTGATAGTTCTGTAATGATGATGGCGACGGTGCAATGAAATGTCAATTGGTGCTGTCTTTCTGTGAGATTTTACAAGAGAAACAACCAATTTCGAATCTGGACAGCATGAACGTTATGTCGTTTTAAATCTCAACACTTGCCCTAAGAAAACAGTCTCTGCATTTCAGCCAATCCTAGTCTTATTGAGAGTAGATGCATTTAGAAGCCTATCCACACCCCTGTTTGCCCTGCCGCTTTCCCCCAGGGAAACCTGCAGTTTAGCGCTGAATCGGAACAAACGACAATTGGGTTTTCCACAGATTGCTGTTTGTTCCAATTTGATGCTAAAGAGCGGGTTTTCTGGGTGAAAGCAGCTGGGCAAAGGCAAGACCACATTGACCCATGCGTAAAAAGCATGGGATGAGCAGAAAACCACTCAGATCTGTGCTGTGGGTGAGTCCTAATGAACCTAAATTACTCTCACTCTGTGCTTTTTTCTGGGGGTATGGAGGGGTACACATACCCCTAAACATTTTGTGAATCTAAGTTTGGCCTCATTGAGGGGCAGTATTTCAATATGAGTGGGAAAATGAGAGTACCCCTAAACATTTTTATTTATTTTTTTAGAAACAAAGCACTGTTCACACTCATTAACCTCTATGGATCTACTCTGCATAAGGCTAGCATTGGATACCACCCCTTAATTCAGAATCATAGACTTGTAGATTGGAAGGGACCATGAGGGTCAACTAGTCCACCTCCTTGCAACGCAGGAATCTTTCACCCAACGTGGGACTCAAACCCACAACCCTGAGATTCAGAGTCCCATGCTCTACCGACTGAGCTATCCCTCAGCTTCTCTTTTTAATGTAGGTACTGAAATGGAGGAAGTCACTAGTGTGGCCATTCAAAGGTTATACAGATAAATACCCACATGAGCATGGACCTATGTCAAAACCATAAGGATTACTCATCACTATGCCATATTTGCTAGGAGAATCAGATTACAGGCTTCAGCATGAGCTGATGAGACAGCTTGCTTGTGAGCATAGCGTCAGACAGTTAGCAGTTTCCTCCTCTTAGGGAAATTATTAAAATGGCCTGTCCTTATCGTCTGCTGTTGCCTGGAGTCAGGAAACAGGAGGGAGGCAAACTCTTCTCACTACCGTAAGGAACCTCAGCTGCGCAAGTTGCTGAAAACTCAATTAAGGATACATTTGTTGCCATCTTCTTTGGCAGTGGCTCAGAGAACCCTTCCCAGATTGGATTTATCTTTGTCTGCAGAGATTGCCTTTGATAGCTGGTATCACTCTGTTAACACTCGGCTCTCAGGATTGACTCCTGCTTTGATGCTGAGAGCGGGGGAAATAGCCCCTTCCCTGCGATCTGATTCAATCTTTGGAAATGGAGCCTCCTGCAATAATCTTGGGATGTGCCACCCATTGGGCAAAGTCAAATGGCCACATTCTCTCTTCCTGAAAACATTTCGGTGAGATTTATTTGGAGGATGGAAATATTATGCTTTTTAAAATAGGGAGCTTTAAACTGGCCAACAGGCTGAACTGCATGGTTAGCTGCCACAAGTTAAGTTGTTGAGCATGCTGCTTTTGAAAGTTGCTGGTGGGGGAAGCAAAATGTAAGAACCTGCACAAATTGGTTTGCAATTTAAAATATGGAGAGGTTTCTTTTTCTAGCGTAGGAAGGAGGATGAAGTAATGACGACGCCCTCAATCCTATTCACAGAAGCATATTCCTGAGATCAAACCCTTCACAGTATTCCATCACCAGCAATGATTCCCTGGGTGGTTCACAAACAAGATAACCTTAAACATACAATGCAGAATAATTAAAATCTACAATAAGCAATCACAAAGAGAGAGGGAGCTGGGAAATTTCCTTATAATAGAGAGAACATAAACAGTTGGCAGCTTTGATTAAAGCCACAATAAGGCACAATGAAATTAGCTTAAAATGCATTAAAAAAAAAAAAGAAGTTGGGTAATTCTTATTATTTTTTTTAAAAAAGGGTTTTCACCTGGTGGTAAAAAGACCACAGAGAAGCATGGCAAAGGTTTTCACCTTGGTAGCCACTAGCCTCACTTCATTTCTAATGATTTTTAATTACACTTATACCTCTCTTCTGAAGACCTTGATGTGTCGTCCCCCCCATCCCCGCCATGAATTTTGTACTCACCAACTTCATGGGATTACTTTAGACTGAGACTTAGGGACTTGCCTAGTGTCACCCAGTGAGCTTTGTGGCTAAGTAGGGATTAGTGCTGTGGTCTAAACCACTGAGCCTCTTGGCCTTGCCAATCAGAAGGTCGGCGGTTCGAATCCCTGTGACAGGGTGAGCTCCCATTGCTCGGTACCTGCTCCTGCCAACATAGCAGTTTGAAAGCATGCCAAAAAATGCAAGTAGATAAATAGGTACCACTCTGGTGGGAAGGTAAATGACATTTTTGTGTGCTGCTCTGGTTTCGCAAGAAGCGGCTTAGTCATGCTGGCCACATGACCCAGAAAAACTCTCTGGGGACAAACTTTAGCTCCCTCAGCCAGCAAAGTGAGATGAGAGCCGCAACCCCAGAGTCGTTTGTGACTGGACGTATCTGTCAGGGGTCCTTTACCCCCTTTTTTAGGGATTCTCCCAAGTCCTAGCCAGTGGTCTAGCCATTACACCACAACTTGGTGGTGGCACCCAGAGCAGGGCCTCCTCAAAATGACTTTAGGGCTTCAGCAGGTACATGCTGGAGGAGGCAGGTAACTACCAGGCCATTGAAGGTTCTCTAGGTTCGAAACACCACTTCAAACTGAGCCTGGAAATGGACTAGGTACCAACGCACTCAGTACTGATATAATATGATCAAAATGACAGTTCCAGTTCCAACGACAGTTTCTGAACCATTTTTAAAGTCAGCCTCAGGAATAAAGGACTGAAATAGCATATTATCATCATTTGTATATGTGCCCCGCTTTTCCATCCCCAAAGAAGTCCAAACCAGCTCAAAACTTCATACAAAAACAAGCAACTCTAGGAGGAGCTTGAGCTCTGTTAGAGCAGATAGTTTGCCTGCAGTAGGTCCCTGGTTTAATCCATCCCCAGAAAGGGCTGAGGAAAGCATCCTTGACTGAAACGCTGCAGAGCCATTGCTAGCCAGGGTAAATGATACTAAGCTAGGTTGACCAATGGTGTAATTTGGTATAAGGCAGCTTCCCAGGTTCATTGTTATCAGTTGGCAACAAAACAATATTAAAAATCTTGCATTATCTTGGCATGTTGTGCACTGAAAGAAAACTATATGGAAATAATGTACCAACCAGTGGTGTTTGGCTCCTAGTAAGTTAGCAAAAATGTGTAAGACAAGTACAGTGGCTTGGGTTAAATACTTAATTCATTCCGGAGGTCCGTTCTTAACCTGAAACTGTTCTTAACCTGAAGCACTACTTTAGCTAATGGGGCCTCCTGCTGCCGCTGCGCCACCAGAGCATGATTTCTGTTCTCATCCTGAAGCAAAGTTCTTAACCTGAAGCACTATTTCTGGGTTAGCGGAGTCTGTAACCTGAAGCATATGTAACCTGAAGCATATGTAACCCGAGGTACACTGTAGAAATACCTGCAGGAAATGTAAAAAAGAAGAAGAAGGTGCCTTTTACCATATGTGGTGGTCATGTAAGGTAATAAAAGCATTTTCGAAAATGATATATAATGAAATGAAATTTTAAAAAAGTTTAAAATAATCTTTATTTTAAAACAAAACAAAACCCAGAAGCATTTTTATTAGGAATTGTAGGTACCAATATCCCAAAGGAGCAGAAAATACTTTTTATGTATGGAACAACAGCCGAGCAGATGCGACTAGCCCAGAGATGGAAAGAAGATAAAGTCGCTACCAGAGAGGAATGGCAAACCAAACTGATGAGCTATACCAAAATAGCAAAACTGACTGGAAAGCTCAAGAACCAAGAAGACAAAAACTTCAATAAAGAATGGGGGGAAATTATAATTTATTTAGGAGATCACTGTAAGCAGATGAAAACATTAGCAGGATTGTAATAACACTTGTAATGTAGCAAATATAATGGACAATATGGAAAGATATAAAATATGGACTATGAAATAATATGCAGTTGAAAAAAGTTGACAATAGGACCCATGGAGGGGAAGTTGGAAAGTCTGGAGATTCAGAGAAATCTCTAAATATGGATGTTTATTTTGTTTTGTCATAATTCTACACTTGTAAAATCAAATAAAAAAACTTTTTAAAAATAAATGAATCTAGCATTAAAAACTGTTACAGTGAGCCTATCAAGAAGTTATCAATTTAGTACAGTGGTACCTTGGTTTACCAACTTAATCTGTTCCGGAAGTCCGTTCTTAAACCAAAGCATTCTTAAACCAAGGCGTGCTTTCCCATAGCAGCGGGGGACTCAATTTACAAATGGAACACACTCAACCGGAAGCGGAACATGTTCTGCTTCCAAGTCAAAGTTCACAAAGTTCACCTACTTCCGAGTTTGCAGCATTCTTAATCCAAGTTGTTCATAAACTAAGCTGTTCTTAAACCAAGGTACCACTGTCCTTAAAAAAAAAAAAACACCTATTCAGTTCATACAAGGGGATAATAAAATGCTACCCATATTTTAGCCAAAAATACACACACTGCACCTATGTTCCAGTAACCATGCTGGTGTAATGTTGAAGAGGAAAAATCTACCCAAGAGCTAGCAGAAACCAAGAGAAGAACTAGGTATTAATTGATACAATCCATTCATACAATGAATAGTAACTTGCCACAAGTTAATACAGAGGAAAAGAGGTAGGTGGGGAATCAGCCAACCTATTTGACTTTATAATCATAAAACTTTGTAGCCCAGCCTGCAGCGTGCTCACAAGATACTAGTAACATATTTCATCCAGTGGTTTTTTTTTTGGGGGGGGGCAATCCACCCTTAGACATCTAGGAATCTACCCCTGAGAAATTCTCAAAAGCCCAGCTTGACAATTTGAGAGCTCTGTTCTAATAATTGGTTCAAACTAATCTGTCTTCAGAATTATTTTCTTGCTGCTATCTCTTGCAATGGTTGGACAGCTGCCGATGTGCTATCATGCTGTGGAGAACATCATAGCACATTGGAATATGTTGTTTTTCTTCCAAGAAAATCCTTTAACTTCCTGCTGTGCATTACAATTTGCTGATGGTGTTTCGGCTAAAAGAGGCATTCTCGTACAGATGTGGGATGATAGGTGATTTAATACCTTTTTGGTCACCCTGCCCTCCAATGTTGCTGTCCTCAAGAAATATATTACCTACTGTTCAGAGTACGTGGAACTGGGAAGTGGAAACTTCCAGCTGCGAGGAAATGCTATTTCTGCAAGATTTCACTACCTGTCTTTCTCTCCATTAATCTAACACTAAATACTGAAAGATGTGGCCCTCCTTGGCCTTCGGTGAACAAACAGAATTGAATTACTTTACTTTTTTCCAGAAAAATAGACTTTGGACATTGCTTCTGAATATACAGGGAGTTGGAAGTGAGACATTTTTTCTTTTTCTTTTTTTTTCAGAAGAAAGCTGTTGTGTTTGAAAAGAGACTGTGTCTTATCCAGCACAAGTTAATTACCTCTAAGTCCCATTCCAGCCAAATATTAAACTAGGCAACCATCACTGATTTCCTTGAGAGACACTTCTGGATAAGTATGAACATAAAATTCAGCCTTTTAGCTTGCTCTGATTCATGCTTATGTGGAAGTAAGTCTCACTAATTTAAATTTGAATTACTTACAAGGCTCCATTCACATTGCACTTTATTCAGTTTCCCTGATGATTCCCTAACAGTTAATTTCTGCATTATATTTGAGCTTTTCCACCATGTAAAAGCCACTTCCAGAAAACTAATGGAATATACCGTATTTTTCGCTCCATAAGACACACTTTTTTCTTCCTAAAAAGTAAGGGTAAATGTCTTTGCATCTTATGGAACAAATGGTGGTCCCTGGAGCTGAATTGCCCAGGGGCAAAAAGCAGATCATGCTTTTTTTTAAAAAGGGGGGGGAGAGGGAAGTGGGTGCTGAAACAAAACCGCTAATCAGCAAGTGATCGGGGAGGGAGATAAGGGATGCTAGCAATAAAGGAGGCTTCCGGGGGGGAGGTAAAGACAGCAAACTTGCAAGAAGGAGACGAGACAGAAAGAAAAGGAGGAGCAAAAAACTGCTCCAGCTACGGAAAAGACACTAAGGCAAAAAAGAGGGAAGCGACTGTTGAAAGGAAGCAGCTGATTGGCAAGCGATCAGGGAGGGAGATAAAGGACGCTAGAGATAAGTGAGGCTGCCAGGGAGGGGAGAGGTAAAAGCACATGGATCCTCAGGATTTTTGCATTTGGATCACCCCAAATTGACCATCAGATCACATAGCATGTCCAGGGCTACAGCCAGCACACACACAAAAACATTCAATATTATATGGAGCCGCAATGGCGCAAAAAAGTTGTTGCAAAGCACGAATCCACATGGATTCTCAGGATTTTTGCATTGGGATATGCCAAAATCACCGGCAAATCACAGATCTCTGCCCACAGCATGAACCACAAAAATCATACTTCTACTGTTTCATTGAGAATATTTTTTTCCTTTCATTTCCTAGAATAAAAACTAGATGCATCTTAAGGTAAGGTGCGTTTTACGCAGTGAAAAATAGGGTACTTTGTTACTGGCCATATACTTTACTCAATAATGATGCCAAACTGTTGCAAACTCTCCCCTGAAAGGTTTGGCGGTGAAAACGGAAGGGTTTTGATCATAGGAAAAGAAATCAGCCCTCGACTACTTCACCTGCGGAAAAAGATTTTTATAAAAAATCCCTATGGCGCGCAGTCACAATTTCATCAAAAATTGGCCGTTTTCCACTTTGCTCAAAAATGGTGCCAAACTGTTGCAAACTCTCCCCTGAAAGGTTTGGCGGTGAAAACGGAAGGGTTTTGATCATAGGCCAAGAAATCAGCCCTCGACTACTTCACCTGTGGAAAAAGATTTTTCTGAAAAATAAATATGGCGCGCAGTCACAATTTCATCAAAAATCGGCCGTTTTCCACTTTGCTCAAAAATGGTGCCAAACTGTTGCAACCTCTCCCCTGAAAGTTTTGGCGGTGAAAACGGAAGGCTTTTGATCATAGGAAAAGAAATCAGCCCTCGACTACTTCACCTGCGGAAAAAGATTTTTCTGAAAAATCCCTAAGGCGCGCGGTCAGAATTTCATCAAAAATCAGCCGTTTTCCACTTTGCTCAAAAATGGTGCCAAACTGTTGCAAACTCTCCCCTGAAAGGTTTGGCGGTGAAAACGGAAGGGTTTTGATCATAGGCCAAGAAATCAGCCCTCGACTACTTCACCTGCGGAAAAAGATTTTTCTGAAAAATACCTATGGCGCGCGGTCACAATTTCATAAAAAATCGGCCGTTTTCCACTTTGCTCAAAAATGGTGCCAAACTGTTGCAAACTCTCCCCTGAAAGTTTTGGCGGTGAAAATGGAAGGCTTTTGATCATAGGAAAAGAAATCAGCCCTCGACTACTTCACCTGCGGAAAAAGATTTTTCCGAAAAATCCCTAAGGCGCGCGGTCACAATTTCATCAAAAATCGGCAGTTTTCCACTTTGCTCAAAAATGGTGCCAAACTGTTGCAAACTCTCCCCTGAAAGTTTTGGCGGTGGAAACGGAAGGCTTTTGATCATAGGAAAAGAAATCAGCCCTCGACTACTTCACCTGCGGAAAAAGATTTTTCTGGAAAATCACTAAGGCGCACGGTCACAATTTCATCAAAAATCGGCCGTTTTCCACTTTGCTCAAAAATGGTGCCAAATTGTTGCAAACTCTCCCCTGAAAGTTTTTGCCGTGGAAACGGAAGGCTTTTGATCATAGGAAAAGAAATGAGCCCTCGACGACTTCACCTGCGGAAAAAGATTTTTCTGAAAAATCCCTATGGCGCGCAGTAACAATTTCATCAAAAATCGGCTGTTTTCCACTTTGCTCAAAAATGGTGCCAAACTGTTGCAAACTCTCCCCTGAAAGGTTTGGCGGTGAAAACGGAAGGGTTTTGATCATAGGCCAAGAAATCAGCCCTCGACTACTTCCCCTGCGGAAAAAGATTTTTCTGAAAAATACCTATGGCGCGCAATCACAATTTCATCAAAAATCGGCCGTTTTCCACTTTGATCAAAAATGGTGCCATATTGTTGCAAACTCTCCCCTGAAAGTTTTGGCGGTGGAACCGGAAGGCTTTTGACCATAGGAAAAGAAATCAGCCCTCAACTACTTCACCTGCGGAAAAAGATTTTTCTGGAAAATCACTAAGGCGCACGGTCACAATTTCATCAAAAATCGGCCGTTTTCCACTTTGCTCAAAAATGGTGCCAAATTGTTGCAAACTCTCCCCTGAAAGTTTTTGCCGTGGAAACGGAAGGCTTTTGATCATAGGAAAAGAAATCAGCCCTCGACGACTTCACCTGCGGAAAAAGATTTTTCTGAAAAATCCCTATGGCGCGCAGTAACAATTTCATCAAAAATCGGCTGTTTTCCACTTTGCTCAAAAATGGTGCCAAACTGTTGCAAACTCTCCCCTGAAAGGTTTGGCGGTGAAAACGGAAGGGTTTTGATCATAGGCCAAGAAATCAGCCCTCGACTACTTCACCTGCGGAAAAAGATTTTTCTTAAAAATCACAAAGGCGCACGGTCACAATTTCATCAAAAATCGGCCGTTTTCCACTTTGCTCAAAAATGGTGCCAAACTGTTGCAAACTCTCCCCTGAAAGTTTTGGCGGTGGAAACGGAAGGCTTTTGATCATAGGAAAAGAAATCAGCCCTCGACTACTTCACCTGCGGAAAAAGATTTTTCTGAAAAATCCCTAAGGCGCGCGGTCACAATTTCATCAAAAATCGGCCGTTTTCCACTTTGCTCAAAAATGGTGCCAAACTGTTGCAAACTCTCCCCTGAAAGTTTTGGCCGTGAAAATGGAAGGCTTTTGATCATAGGAAAAGAAATCAGCACTCGACTACTTCACCTGCGAAAAAAGATTTTTCTGAAAAATCACTAAGGTGCGCGGTCACAATCTCATCAAAAATCGGCCATTTTCCACTTTGCTCAAAAATGGTGCCAAACTGTTGCAAACTCTCCCCTGAAAGTTTTGGCGGTGGAAACGGAGGGCTTTTGATCATAGGAAAAGAAATCAGCCCTCGACTACTTCACCTCCGGAAAAAGATTTTTCTGAAATATCCCTAAGGCGCGCGGTCACAATTTCATCAAAAATCGGCCGTTTTCCACTTTGCTCAAAAATGGTGCCAAACTGTTGCAAACTCTCCCCTGAAAGTTTTGGCGGTGGAAACGGAAGGCTTTTGATCATAGGAAAAGTAATCAGCCCTCGACTACTTCACCTGGGGAAAAAGATTTTTCTGAAAAATCCCTAAGGCGCGCGGTCACAATTTCATCAAAAATCGGCCGTTTTCCACTTTGCTCAAAAATGGTGCCAAACTGTTGCAAACTCTCCCCTGAAAGTTTTGGCGGTGAAAACGGAAGGCTTTTGATCATAGGCCAAGAAATCAGCCCTCGACTACTTCACCTGCGGAAAAAGATTTTTCTGAAAAATCCCTAAGGCGCGCGGTCACAATTTCATCAAAAATCGGCCGTTTTCCACTTTGCTCAAAAATGGTGCCAAACTGTTGCAAACTCTCCCCTGAAAGTTTTGGCGGTGGAAACGGAAGGCTTTTGATCATAGGAAAAGAAATCAGCCCTTGACTACTTCACCTGCGGAAAAAGATTTTTCTGAAAAATTCCTAAGGCGCGCGGTCAGAATTTCATCAAAAATCGGCCGTTTTCCACTTTGCTCAAAAATGGTGCCAAACTGTAGCAAACTCTCCCATGAAAGTTTTGGCGGTGGAAACGGAGGGCTTTTGATCATAGGAAAAGAAATCAGCCCTCGACTACTTCACCTGTGGAAAACGATTTTTCTGAAAAATGCCTAAGGCGCGCGGTCTCAATTTCATCAAAAAACGGCCGTTTTCCACTTTGCTCAAAAATGGTGCCAAACTGTTGCAAACTCTCCCCTGAATGTTTTGGCGGTGAAAACGGAAGGCTTTTGATCATAGGAAAAGAAATCAGCCCTCGACGACTTCACCTGCGGAAAAAGATTTTTCTGAAAAATCCCTAAGGCGCGCGGTCACAATTTCATCAAAAATCGGCCGTTTTCCACTTTGCTCAAAAATGGTGCCAAACTGTTGCAAACTCTCCCGTGAAAGTTTTGGCGGTGGAAACGGAAGGCTTTTGATCATAGGAAAAGAAATCAGCCCTCGACTACTTCACCTGCGGAAAAAGATTTTTCTTAAAAATCACTGAGGCGCGCGGTCAGAATTTCATCAAAAATCGGCTGTTTTCAACTTTGCTCAAAAATGGTGCCAAACTGTAGCAAACTCTCCCATGAAAGTTTTGGCGGTGGAAACGGAAGGCTTTTGATCCTAGGAAAAGAAATCAGCCCTCGACTACTTCACCTGCGGAAAAAGATTTTTCTTAAAAATCCCTAAGGCGCGCGGTCACAATTTCATCAAAAATCGGCCGTTTTCCACTTTGCTCAAAAATGGTGCCAAACTGTTGCAAACTCTCCCCTGAAAGTTTTGGCGGTGGAAACGGAAGGCTTTTGATCATAGGAAAAGAAATCAGCCCTCGACTACTTCACCTGCGGAAAAAGATTTTTCTGAAAAATCCCTCAGGCGCTGTCACAATTTCATCAAAAATCGGCCGTTTTCCACTTTGCTCAAAAATGGTGCCAAACTGTTGCAAACTCTCCCCTGAATGTTTTGGCGGTGAAAACGGAAGGCTTTTGATCCTAGGAAAAGAAATCAGCCCTCGACTACTTCACCTGCGGAAAAAGATTTTTCTTAAAAATCACTGAGGCGCGCGGTCAGAATTTCATCAAAAATCGGCTGTTTTCAACTTTGCTCAAAAATGGTGCCAAACTGTAGCAAACTCTCCCATGAAAGTTTTGGCGGTGGAAACGGAAGGCTTTTGATCCTAGGAAAAGAAATCAGCCCTCGACTACTTCACCTGCGGAAAAAGATTTTTCTGAAAAATCCCTAAGGCGCGCGGTCACAATTTCATCAAAAATCGGCCGTTTTCCACTTTGCTCAAAAATGGTGCCAAACTGTTGCAAACTCTCCCCTGAAAGTTTTGGCGGTGGAAACGGAAGGCTTTTGATCATAGGAAAAGAAATCAGCCCTCGACTACTTCACCTGCGGAAAAAGATTTTTCTGAAAAATCCCTCAGGCGCGCGGTCACAATTTCATCAAAAATCGGCCGTTTTCCACTTTGCTCAAAAATGGTGCCAAACTGTTGCAAACTCTCCCCTGAATGTTTTGGCGGTGAAAACGGAAGGCTTTTGATCCTAGGAAAAGAAATCAGCCCTCGACGACTTCACCTGCGGAAAAAGATTTTTCTGAAAAATCACTAAGGCGCGCGGTCACAATTTCATCAAAAATCGGCCGTTTTCCACTTTGCTCAAAAATGGTGCCAAACTGTTGCAAACTCTCCTCTGAAAGTTTTGGGGGTGAAAACGGAAGGCTTTTGATCATATGAAAAGAAATCAGCCCTCGAATACTTCACTTGCGGATAAAGATTTTTCTGAAAAATCCCTAAGGCGCGCGGTCACAATTTCATCAAAAATCGGCCCTTTTCCACTTTGCTCAAAAATGGTGCCAAACTGTTGCAAACTCTCCCCTGAAAGTTTTGGGGGTGAAAACGGAAGGCTTTTGATCATAGGAAAAGTAATCAGCCCTCGACTACTTCACCTGCGGAAAAAGATTTTTCTGAAAAATCCCTAAGGCGCGCGGTCACAATTTCATCAAAAATCGGCCGTTTTCCACTTTTTTGCTCAAAAATGGTGCCAAACTGTTGCAAACTCTCCCCTGATTGTTTTGGCGGTGAAAACGGAAGGCTTTTGATCATAGGAAAAGTAATCAGCCCTCGACGACTTCACCTGCGAAAAAGATTTTTCTGAAAAATCCCTAAGGCGCGCGGTCACAATTTCATCAAAATCGGCCGTTTTCCACTTTGCTCAAAAATGGTGCCAAACTGTTGCAAACTCCCCCTGAAAGTTTTTGGCGGTGAAAACGGAAGGCTTTTGATCATAGGAAAGAAATCAGCCCTCGACTACTTCACCTGCGGAAAAAGATTTTTCTGAAAAATCCCTAAGGCGCGCGGTCAGAATTTCATCAAAATCGGCCGTTTTCCACTTTGCTCAAAAATTGGTGCAAAACTGTTGCAAACTCTCCCCTGAAAGTTTTGACCGTGGAAACGGAAGGCTTTTGATCAGAGGAAAAGTAATCAGCCCTTGACTACTTCACCTGCTGAAAAAAGATTTTTCTGAAAAATCCCTAAGGCGCGCGGTCACAATTTCATCAAAAATCGGCCGTTTTCCACTCTGCTCAAAAATGGTGCCAAACTGTTGCAAACTCTCCCCTGAAAGTTTTGGCGGTGGAAACGGAAGGCTTTTGATCATAGGAAAAGAAATCAGCCCTCGACTACTTCACCTGCGGAAAAAGATTTTTCTGAAAAATCACTAAGGCGCGCGGTCAGAATTTCATCAAAAATCGGCCGTTTTCAACTTTGCTCAAAAATGGTGCCAAACTGTAGCAAACTCTCCATGAAAGTTTTGGCGTGAAAACGGAAGGCTTTTTGATCCTAGGAAAAGAAATCAGCCCTCGACTACTTCAACTGCGGAAAAAGATTTTTCTGAAAAATCCCTAAGGCGCGCGGTCACAATTTCATCAAAAATCGGCCGTTTTCCACTTTGCTCAAAAATGGTGCCAACTGTTGCAAACTCTCCTCTGAAAGTTTTGGCGGTGAAAACGGAAGGCTTTTGATCATATGAAAAGAAATCAGTCCTCGAATACTTCACTTGCGGAAAAAGATTTTTCTGAAAAAATCCCTAAGGCGCGCGGTCACAATTTCATCAAAAATCGGCCCTTTTCCACTTTGCTCAAAAATGGTGCCAAACTGTTGCAAACTCTCCCCTGAAAGTTTTGGGGGTGAAAACGGAAGGCTTTTGATCATAGGAAAAGTAATCAGCCCTCGACTACTTCACCTGCAGAAAAAGATTTTTCTGAAAAATCCCTAAGGCGCGCGGTCACAATTTCATAAAAAATCGGCCGTATTCCACTTTGCTCAAAAATGGTGCCAAACTGTTGCAAACTCTCCCCTGAATGTTTTGGCGGTGAAAACGGAAGGCTTTTGATCATAGGAAAAGTAATCAGCCCTCGACTACTTCACCTGCGGAAAAAGATTTTTCTGAAAAATCCCTAAGGCGCGCGGTCACAATTTCATCAAAAATCGGCCGTTTTCCACTTTGCTCAAAAATGGTGCCAAACTGTTGCAAACTCTCCCCTGAATGTTTTGGCGGTGAAAACGGAAGGCTTTTGATCATAGGAAAAGAAATCAGCCCTCGACTACTTCACCTGCGCAAAAAGATTTTTATAAAAAATCCCTATGGCGCGCAGTCACAATTTCATCAAAAATTGGCCGTTTTCCACTTTGCTCAAAAATGGTGCCAAACTGTTGCAAACTCTCCCCTGAAAGGTTTGGCGGTGAAAACGGAAGGGTTTTGATCATAGGCCAAGAAATCAGCCCTCGACTACTTCACCTGTGGAAAAAGATTTTTCTGAAAAATAAATATGGCGCGCAGTCACAATTTCATCAAAAATCGGCCGTTTTCCACTTTGCTCAAAAATGGTGCCAAACTGTTGCAACCTCTCCCCTGAAAGTTTTGGCGGTGAAAACGGAAGGCTTTTGATCATAGGAAAAGAAATCAGCCCTCGACTACTTCACCTGCGGAAAAAGATTTTTCTGAAAAATCCCTAAGGCGCGCGGTCAGAATTTCATCAAAAATCAGCCGTTTTCCACTTTGCTCAAAAATGGTGCCAAACTGTTGCAAACTCTCCCCTGAAAGGTTTGGCGGTGAAAACGGAAGGGTTTTGATCATAGGCCAAGAAATCAGCCCTCGACTACTTCACCTGCGGAAAAAGATTTTTCTGAAAAATACCTATGGCGCGCGGTCACAATTTCATAAAAAATCGGCCGTTTTCCACTTTGCTCAAAAATGGTGCCAAACTGTTGCAAACTCTCCCCTGAAAGTTTTGGCGGTGAAAATGGAAGGCTTTTGATCATAGGAAAAGAAATCAGCCCTCGACTACTTCACCTGCGGAAAAAGATTTTTCCGAAAAATCCCTAAGGCGCGCGGTCACAATTTCATCAAAAATCGGCAGTTTTCCACTTTGCTCAAAAATGGTGCCAAACTGTTGCAAACTCTCCCCTGAAAGTTTTGGCGGTGGAAACGGAAGGCTTTTGATCATAGGAAAAGAAATCAGCCCTCGACTACTTCACCTGCGGAAAAAGATTTTTCTGGAAAATCACTAAGGCGCACGGTCACAATTTCATCAAAAATCGGCCGTTTTCCACTTTGCTCAAAAATGGTGCCAAATTGTTGCAAACTCTCCCCTGAAAGTTTTTGCCGTGGAAACGGAAGGCTTTTGATCATAGGAAAAGAAATGAGCCCTCGACGACTTCACCTGCGGAAAAAGATTTTTCTGAAAAATCCCTATGGCGCGCAGTAACAATTTCATCAAAAATCGGCTGTTTTCCACTTTGCTCAAAAATGGTGCCAAACTGTTGCAAACTCTCCCCTGAAAGGTTTGGCGGTGAAAACGGAAGGGTTTTGATCATAGGCCAAGAAATCAGCCCTCGACTACTTCCCCTGCGGAAAAAGATTTTTCTGAAAAATACCTATGGCGCGCAATCACAATTTCATCAAAAATCGGCCGTTTTCCACTTTGATCAAAAATGGTGCCATATTGTTGCAAACTCTCCCCTGAAAGTTTTGGCGGTGGAACCGGAAGGCTTTTGACCATAGGAAAAGAAATCAGCCCTCAACTACTTCACCTGCGGAAAAAGATTTTTCTGGAAAATCACTAAGGCGCACGGTCACAATTTCATCAAAAATCGGCCGTTTTCCACTTTGCTCAAAAATGGTGCCAAATTGTTGCAAACTCTCCCCTGAAAGTTTTTGCCGTGGAAACGGAAGGCTTTTGATCATAGGAAAAGAAATCAGCCCTCGACGACTTCACCTGCGGAAAAAGATTTTTCTGAAAAATCCCTATGGCGCGCAGTAACAATTTCATCAAAAATCGGCTGTTTTCCACTTTGCTCAAAAATGGTGCCAAACTGTTGCAAACTCTCCCCTGAAAGGTTTGGCGGTGAAAACGGAAGGGTTTTGATCATAGGCCAAGAAATCAGCCCTCGACTACTTCACCTGCGGAAAAAGATTTTTCTTAAAAATCACAAAGGCGCACGGTCACAATTTCATCAAAAATCGGCCGTTTTCCACTTTGCTCAAAAATGGTGCCAAACTGTTGCAAACTCTCCCCTGAAAGTTTTGGCGGTGGAAACGGAAGGCTTTTGATCATAGGAAAAGAAATCAGCCCTCGACTACTTCACCTGCGGAAAAAGATTTTTCTGAAAAATCCCTAAGGCGCGCGGTCACAATTTCATCAAAAATCGGCCGTTTTCCACTTTGCTCAAAAATGGTGCCAAACTGTTGCAAACTCTCCCCTGAAAGTTTTGGCCGTGAAAATGGAAGGCTTTTGATCATAGGAAAAGAAATCAGCACTCGACTACTTCACCTGCGAAAAAAGATTTTTCTGAAAAATCACTAAGGTGCGCGGTCACAATCTCATCAAAAATCGGCCATTTTCCACTTTGCTCAAAAATGGTGCCAAACTGTTGCAAACTCTCCCCTGAAAGTTTTGGCGGTGGAAACGGAGGGCTTTTGATCATAGGAAAAGAAATCAGCCCTCGACTACTTCACCTCCGGAAAAAGATTTTTCTGAAATATCCCTAAGGCGCGCGGTCACAATTTCATCAAAAATCGGCCGTTTTCCACTTTGCTCAAAAATGGTGCCAAACTGTTGCAAACTCTCCCCTGAAAGTTTTGGCGGTGGAAACGGAAGGCTTTTGATCATAGGAAAAGTAATCAGCCCTCGACTACTTCACCTGGGGAAAAAGATTTTTCTGAAAAATCCCTAAGGCGCGCGGTCACAATTTCATCAAAAATCGGCCGTTTTCCACTTTGCTCAAAAATGGTGCCAAACTGTTGCAAACTCTCCCCTGAAAGTTTTGGCGGTGAAAACGGAAGGCTTTTGATCATAGGCCAAGAAATCAGCCCTCGACTACTTCACCTGCGGAAAAAGATTTTTCTGAAAAATCCCTAAGGCGCGCGGTCACAATTTCATCAAAAATCGGCCGTTTTCCACTTTGCTCAAAAATGGTGCCAAACTGTTGCAAACTCTCCCCTGAAAGTTTTGGCGGTGGAAACGGAAGGCTTTTGATCATAGGAAAAGAAATCAGCCCTTGACTACTTCACCTGCGGAAAAAGATTTTTCTGAAAAATTCCTAAGGCGCGCGGTCAGAATTTCATCAAAAATCGGCCGTTTTCCACTTTGCTCAAAAATGGTGCCAAACTGTAGCAAACTCTCCCATGAAAGTTTTGGCGGTGGAAACGGAGGGCTTTTGATCATAGGAAAAGAAATCAGCCCTCGACTACTTCACCTGTGGAAAACGATTTTTCTGAAAAATGCCTAAGGCGCGCGGTCTCAATTTCATCAAAAAACGGCCGTTTTCCACTTTGCTCAAAAATGGTGCCAAACTGTTGCAAACTCTCCCCTGAATGTTTTGGCGGTGAAAACGGAAGGCTTTTGATCATAGGAAAAGAAATCAGCCCTCGACGACTTCACCTGCGGAAAAAGATTTTTCTGAAAAATCCCTAAGGCGCGCGGTCACAATTTCATCAAAAATCGGCCGTTTTCCACTTTGCTCAAAAATGGTGCCAAACTGTTGCAAACTCTCCCGTGAAAGTTTTGGCGGTGGAAACGGAAGGCTTTTGATCATAGGAAAAGAAATCAGCCCTCGACTACTTCACCTGCGGAAAAAGATTTTTCTTAAAAATCACTGAGGCGCGCGGTCAGAATTTCATCAAAAATCGGCTGTTTTCAACTTTGCTCAAAAATGGTGCCAAACTGTAGCAAACTCTCCCATGAAAGTTTTGGCGGTGGAAACGGAAGGCTTTTGATCCTAGGAAAAGAAATCAGCCCTCGACTACTTCACCTGCGGAAAAAGATTTTTCTTAAAAATCCCTAAGGCGCGCGGTCACAATTTCATCAAAAATCGGCCGTTTTCCACTTTGCTCAAAAATGGTGCCAAACTGTTGCAAACTCTCCCCTGAAAGTTTTGGCGGTGGAAACGGAAGGCTTTTGATCATAGGAAAAGAAATCAGCCCTCGACTACTTCACCTGCGGAAAAAGATTTTTCTGAAAAATCCCTCAGGCGCTGTCACAATTTCATCAAAAATCGGCCGTTTTCCACTTTGCTCAAAAATGGTGCCAAACTGTTGCAAACTCTCCCCTGAATGTTTTGGCGGTGAAAACGGAAGGCTTTTGATCCTAGGAAAAGAAATCAGCCCTCGACTACTTCACCTGCGGAAAAAGATTTTTCTTAAAAATCACTGAGGCGCGCGGTCAGAATTTCATCAAAAATCGGCTGTTTTCAACTTTGCTCAAAAATGGTGCCAAACTGTAGCAAACTCTCCCATGAAAGTTTTGGCGGTGGAAACGGAAGGCTTTTGATCCTAGGAAAAGAAATCAGCCCTCGACTACTTCACCTGCGGAAAAAGATTTTTCTGAAAAATCCCTAAGGCGCGCGGTCACAATTTCATCAAAAATCGGCCGTTTTCCACTTTGCTCAAAAATGGTGCCAAACTGTTGCAAACTCTCCCCTGAAAGTTTTGGCGGTGGAAACGGAAGGCTTTTGATCATAGGAAAAGAAATCAGCCCTCGACTACTTCACCTGCGGAAAAAGATTTTTCTGAAAAATCCCTCAGGCGCGCGGTCACAATTTCATCAAAAATCGGCCGTTTTCCACTTTGCTCAAAAATGGTGCCAAACTGTTGCAAACTCTCCCCTGAATGTTTTGGCGGTGAAAACGGAAGGCTTTTGATCCTAGGAAAAGAAATCAGCCCTCGACGACTTCACCTGCGGAAAAAGATTTTTCTGAAAAATCACTAAGGCGCGCGGTCACAATTTCATCAAAAATCGGCCGTTTTCCACTTTGCTCAAAAATGGTGCCAAACTGTTGCAAACTCTCCTCTGAAAGTTTTGGGGGTGAAAACGGAAGGCTTTTGATCATATGAAAAGAAATCAGCCCTCGAATACTTCACTTGCGGATAAAGATTTTTCTGAAAAATCCCTAAGGCGCGCGGTCACAATTTCATCAAAAATCGGCCCTTTTCCACTTTGCTCAAAAATGGTGCCAAACTGTTGCAAACTCTCCCCTGAAAGTTTTGGGGGTGAAAACGGAAGGCTTTTGATCATAGGAAAAGTAATCAGCCCTCGACTACTTCACCTGCGGAAAAAGATTTTTCTGAAAAATCCCTAAGGCGCGCGGTCACAATTTCATCAAAAATCGGCCGTTTTCCACTTTGCTCAAAAATGGTGCCAAACTGTTGCAAACTCTCCCCTGAATGTTTTGGCGGTGAAAACGGAAGGCTTTTGATCATAGGAAAAGTAATCAGCCCTCGACGACTTCACCTGCGGAAAAAGATTTTTCTGAAAAATCCCTAAGGCGCGCGGTCACAATTTCATCAAAAATCGGCCGTTTTCCACTTTGCTCAAAAATGGTGCCAAACTGTTGCAAACTCTCCCCTGAAAGTTTTGGCGGTGAAAACGGAAGGCTTTTGATCATAGGAAAAGAAATCAGCCCTCGACTACTTCACCTGCGGAAAAAGATTTTTCTGAAAAATCCCTAAGGCGCGCGGTCAGAATTTCATCAAAAATCGGCCGTTTTCCACTTTGCTCAAAAATGGTGCCAAACTGTTGCAAACTCTCCCCTGAAAGTTTTGACCGTGGAAACGGAAGGCTTTTGATCAGAGGAAAAGTAATCAGCCCTTGACTACTTCACCTGCTGAAAAAGATTTTTCTGAAAAATCCCTAAGGCGCGCGGTCACAATTTCATCAAAAATCGGCCGTTTTCCACTCTGCTCAAAAATGGTGCCAAACTGTTGCAAACTCTCCCCTGAAAGTTTTGGCGGTGGAAACGGAAGGCTTTTGATCATAGGAAAAGAAATCAGCCCTCGACTACTTCACCTGCGGAAAAAGATTTTTCTGAAAAATCACTAAGGCGCGCGGTCAGAATTTCATCAAAAATCGGCCGTTTTCAACTTTGCTCAAAAATGGTGCCAAACTGTAGCAAACTCTCCCATGAAAGTTTTGGCGGTGAAAACGGAAGGCTTTTGATCCTAGGAAAAGAAATCAGCCCTCGACTACTTCAACTGCGGAAAAAGATTTTTCTGAAAAATCCCTAAGGCGCGCGGTCACAATTTCATCAAAAATCGGCCGTTTTCCACTTTGCTCAAAAATGGTGCCAAACTGTTGCAAACTCTCCTCTGAAAGTTTTGGCGGTGAAAACGGAAGGCTTTTGATCATATGAAAAGAAATCAGCCCTCGAATACTTCACTTGCGGAAAAAGATTTTTCTGAAAAATCCCTAAGGCGCGCGGTCACAATTTCATCAAAAATCGGCCCTTTTCCACTTTGCTCAAAAATGGTGCCAAACTGTTGCAAACTCTCCCCTGAAAGTTTTGGGGGTGAAAACGGAAGGCTTTTGATCATAGGAAAAGTAATCAGCCCTCGACTACTTCACCTGCAGAAAAAGATTTTTCTGAAAAATCCCTAAGGCGCGCGGTCACAATTTCATAAAAAATCGGCCGTATTCCACTTTGCTCAAAAATGGTGCCAAACTGTTGCAAACTCTCCCCTGAATGTTTTGGCGGTGAAAACGGAAGGCTTTTGATCATAGGAAAAGTAATCAGCCCTCGACTACTTCACCTGCGGAAAAAGATTTTTCTGAAAAATCCCTAAGGCGCGCGGTCACAATTTCATCAAAAATCGGCCGTTTTCCACTTTGCTCAAAAATGGTGCCAAACTGTTGCAAACTCTCCCCTGAATGTTTTGGCGGTGAAAACGGAAGGCTTTTGATCATAGGAAAAGAAATCAGCCCTCGACTACTTCACCTGCGCAAAAAGATTTTTCTGAAAAATCCCTAAGGCGCGGTCAGAATTTCATCAAAAATCGGCCGTTTTCCACTTTGCTCAAAAATGGTGCCAAACTGTTGCAAACTCTCCACTGAAAGTTTTGGCCGTGGAAACGGAAGGCTTTTGATCATAGGAAAAGAAATCAGCCCTCGACTACTTCACCTGCGGAAAAAGATTTTTCTGAAAAATCCCTAAGGCGCGCGGTCACAATTTCATCAAAAATCGGCCATTTTAAACTTTGCTCAAAAATGGTGCCAAACTGTTGCAAACTCTCCCCTGAATGTTTTGGCAGTGAAAACGGAAGGCTTTTGATCATAGGAAAAGAAATCAGCCCTGGACGACTTCACCTGCGGAAAAAGATTTTTCTTAAAAATCACTAAGGCGCGCGGTCACAATTACATCAAAAATCGGCCGTTTTCCACTTTGCTCAAAAATGGTGCCAAACTGTTGCAAACTCTCCCCTGAAAGTTTTGGTGGTGAAAACGGAAGGCTTTTGATCATAGGAAAAGAAATCAGCCCTCGACTACTTCACCTGCGGAAAAAGATTTTTCTGAAAAATCACTAAGGCGCGCGGTCAGAATTTCATCAAAAATCGGCCGTTTTCCACTTTGCTCAAAAATGGTGCCAAACTGTTGCAAACTCTCCTCTGAAAGTTTTGGGGGTGAAAACGGAAGGCTTTTGATCATATGAAAAGAAATCAGCCCTCGAATACTTCACCTGCGGAAAAAGATTTTTCTGAAAAATCCCTAAGGCGCGCGGTCACAATTTCATCAAAAATCGGCCCTTTTCCACTTTGCTCAAAAATGGTGCCAAACTGTTGCAAACTCTCCCCTGAAAGTTTTGGGGGTGAAAACGGAAGGCTTTTGATCATAGGAAAAGAAATCAGCCCTCGACTACTTCACCTGCGGAAAAAGATTTTTCTGAAAAATCACTAAGGCGCGCGGTCGCAATTTCATCAAAAAACGGCCGTTTTCCACTTTGCTCAAAAATGGTGCCAAACTGTTGCAAACTCTCCCCTGAATGTTTTGGCGGTGAAAACGGAAGGCTTTTGATCATAGGAAAAGTAATCAGCCCTCGACTACTTCACCTGCGGAAAAAGATTTTTCTGAAAAATCCCTAAGGCGCGCGGTCAGAATTTCATCAAAATTCGGCCGTTTTCCACTTTGCTCAAAAATGGTGCCAAACTGTTGCAAACTCTCCCCTGAAAGTTTTGGCCGTGGAAACGGAAGGCTTTTGATCATAGGAAAAGAAATCAGCCCTCGACTACTTCACCTGCGGAAAAAGATTTTCTGAAAAATCCCTAAGGCGCGCGGTCACAATTTCATCAAAATCGGCCATTTTCCACTTTGCTCAAAAATGGTGCCAACTGTTGCAAACACTCCCCTGAATGTTTTGGCGGTGAAAACGGAAGGCTTTTGATCATAGGAAAAGAAATCAGCCCTCGATGACTTCACCTGCGGAAAAAGATTTTTCTGAAAAATCACTGAGGCGCGAGGTCACAATTTCATCAAAAATCAGCCGTTTCCCACTTTGCTCAAAAATGGTGCCAAACTGTTGCAAACTCTCCCCTGAAAGTTTTGGCGGTGAAAACGGAAGCCTTTTGATCATAGGAAAAGAAATCAGCCCTCGACTACTTCACCTGCGGAAAAAGATTTTTCTTAAAAATCACTAAAGCGCGCGGTCAGAATTTCATCAAAAATCGGCTGTTTTCAACTTTGCTCAAAAATGGTGCCAACTGTAGCAAACTCTCCCATGAAAGTTTTGGCGGTGAAAACGGAAGGCTTTTGATCCTAGGAAAAGAAATCAGCCCTCGACTACTTCACCTGCGGAAAAAGATTTTTCTGAAAAATCCCTAAGGCGCGCGGTCACAATTTCATCAAAAATCGGCCGTTTTCCACTTTGCTCAAAAATGGTGCCAAACTGTTGCAAACTCTCCTCTGAAAGTTTTGGGGGTGAAAGCGGAAGGCTTTTGATCATATGAAAAGAAATCAGCCCTCGAATACTTCACCTGCGGAAAAAGATTTTTCTGAAAATCCCTAAGGCGCGCGGTCACAATTTCATCAAAAATCGGCCGTTTTCCACTTTGCTCAAAAATGGTGCCAACCTGTTGCAAACTCTCCCGTGAAAGTTTTGGCGGTGGAAACGGAAGCCTTTTGATCATAGGAAAAGATATCAGCCCTCGACTACTTCACCTGCGGAAAAAAGATTTTTCTTAAAAATCACTAAAGCGCGCGGTCAGAATTTCATCAAAAATCGACTGTTTTCAACTTTGCTCAAAAATGGTGCCAAACTGTAGCAAACTCTCCCCATGAAAGTTTTGGCGGTGAAAACGGAAGGCTTTTGATCCTAGGAAAAGAAATCAGCCCTCGACTACTTCACCTGCGGAAAAAGATTTTTCTGAAAAATCCCTAAGGCTCGCGGTCACAATTTCATCAAAAATCGGCCGTTTTCCACTTGCTCAAAAATGGGTGCCAAACTGTTGCAAACTCTCCTCTGAAAGTTTTGGGGGTGAAAGCGGAAGGCTTTTGATCATATGAAAAGAAATCAGCCCTCGAATACTTCACCTGCGGAAAAAGATTTTTCTGAAAAATCCCTAAGGCGCGCGGTCACAATTTCATCAAAAATCGGCCCTTTTCCACTTTGCTCAAAAATGGTGCCAAACTGTTGGAAACACTCCCCTGAAAGTTTTGGCGTTGAAAACGGAAGGCTTTTGATTATAGGCCAAGAAATCAGCCTCGACTACTTCACCTGCAGAAAAAGATTTTTCTGAAAAATCCCTAAGGCGCGCGGTCACAATTTCATAAAAAATCGGCCGTATTCCACTTTGCTCAAAAATGGTGCCAAACTGTTGCAAACTCTCCCCTGAATGTTTTGGCGGTGAAACGGAAGGCTTTTGATCATAGGAAAAGTAATCAGCCCTCGACTACTTCACCTGCGGAAAAAGATTTTTCTGAAAAATCCCTAAGGCGCGCGGTCACAATTTCATCAAAAATCGGCCGTTTTCCACTTTGCTCAAAAATGGTGCCAAACTGTTGCAAACTCTCCCCTGAATGTTTTGGCGGTGAAAACGGAAGGCTTTTGATCATAGGAAAAGAAATCAGCCCTCGACTACTTCACCTGCGCAAAAAGATTTTTCTGAAAAATCCCTAAGGCGCGGTCAGAATTTCATCAAAAATCGGCCGTTTTCCACTTTGCTCAAAAATGGTGCCAAACTGTTGCAAACTCTCCACTGAAAGTTTTGGCCGTGGAAACGGAAGGCTTTTGATCATAGGAAAAGAAATCAGCCCTCGACTACTTCACCTGCGGAAAAAGATTTTTCTGAAAAATCCCTAAGGCGCGCGGTCACAATTTCATCAAAAATCGGCCATTTTAAACTTTGCTCAAAAATGGTGCCAAACTGTTGCAAACTCTCCCCTGAATGTTTTGGCAGTGAAAACGGAAGGCTTTTGATCATAGGAAAACAAATCAGCCCTGGACGACTTCACCTGCGGAAAAAGATTTTTCTTAAAAATCACTAAGGCGCGCGGTCAGAATTACATCAAAAATCGGCCGTTTTCCACTTTGCTCAAAAATGGTGCCAAACTGTTGCAAACTCTCCCCTGAAAGTTTTGGTGGTGAAAACGGAAGGCTTTTGATCATAGGAAAAGAAATCAGCCCTCGACTACTTCACCTGCGGAAAAAGATTTTTCTGAAAAATCACTAAGGCGCGCGGTCAGAATTTCATCAAAAATCGGCCGTTTTCCACTTTGCTCAAAAATGGTGCCAAACTGTTGCAAACTCTCCTCTGAAAGTTTTGGGGGTGAAAACGGAAGGCTTTTGATCATATGAAAAGAAATCAGCCCTCGAATACTTCACCTGCGGAAAAAGATTTTTCTGAAAAATCCCTAAGGCGCGCGGTCACAATTTCATCAAAAATCGGCCCTTTTCCACTTTGCTCAAAAATGGTGCCAAACTGTTGCAAACTCTCCCCTGAAAGTTTTGGGGGTGAAAACGGAAGGCTTTTGATCATAGGAAAAGAAATCAGCCCTCGACTACTTCACCTGCGGAAAAAGATTTTTCTGAAAAATCACTAAGGCGCGCGGTCACAATTTCATCAAAAATCGGCCGTTTTCCACTTTGCTCAAAAATGGTGCCAAACTGTTGCAAACTCTCCCCTGAATGTTTTGGCGGTGAAAACGGAAGGCTTTTGATCATAGGAAAAGTAATCAGCCCTCGACTACTTCACCTGCGGAAAAAGATTTTTCTGAAAAATCCCTAAGGCGCGCGGTCAGAATTTCATCAAAATTCGGCCGTTTTCCACTTTGCTCAAAAATGGTGCCAAACTGTTGCAAACTCTCCCCTGAAAGTTTTGGCCGTGGAAACGGAAGGCTTTTGATCATAGGAAAAGAAATCAGCCCTCGACTACTTCACCTGCGGGAAAAAGATTTTTCTGAAAAATCCCTAAGGCGCGCGGTCACAATTTCATCAAAAATCGGCCATTTTCCACTTTGCTCAAAAATGGTGCCAAACTGTTGCAAACTCTCCCCTGAATGTTTTGGCGGTGAAAACGGAAGGCTTTGATCATAGGAAAAGAAATCAGCCCTCGATGACTTCACCTGCGGAAAAAGATTTTTCTGAAAAATCACTGAGGCGCGAGGTCACAATTTCATCAAAAATCAGCCGTTTCCCACTTTGCTCAAAAATGGTGCCAAACTGTTGCAAACTCTCCCCTGAAAGTTTTGGCGGTAAAACGGAAGCCTTTTGATCATAGGAAAAGAAATCAGCCCTCGACTACTTCACCTGCGGAAAAAGATTTTTCTTAAAAATCACTAAAGCGCGCGGTCAGAATTTCATCAAAAATCGGCTGTTTTCAACTTTGCTCAAAAATGGTGTCAAACTGTAGCAAACTCTCCCATGAAAGTTTTGGCGGTGAAAACGGAAGGCTTTTGATCCTAGGAAAAGAAATCAGCCCTCGAATACTTCACCTGCGGAAAAAGATTTTTCTGAAAAATCCCTAAGGCGCGCGGTCACAATTTCATCAAAAATCGGCCGTTTTCCACTTTGCTCAAAAATGGTGCCAACCTGTTGCAAACTCTCCCGTGAAAGTTTTGGCGGTGGAAACGGAAGCCTTTTGATCATAGGAAAAGATATCAGCCCTCGACTACTTCACCTGCGGAAAAAGATTTTTCTTAAAAATCACTAAAGCGCGCGGTCAGAATTTCATCAAAAATCGACTGTTTTCAACTTTGCTCAAAAATGGTGCCAAACTGGTAGCAAACTCTCCCATGAAAGTTTTGGCGGTGAAAACGGAAGGCTTTTGATCCTAGGAAAAGAAATCAGCCCTCGACTACTTCACCTGCGGAAAAAGATTTTTCTGAAAAATCCCTAAGGCTCGCGGTCACAATTTCATCAAAAATCGGCCCTTTTCCACTTTGCTCAAAAATGGTGCCAAACTGTTGGAAACACTCCCCTTGAAAGTTTTGGCGTTGAAAACGGAAGGCTTTTGATTATAGGCCAAGAAATCAGCCCTCGACTACTTCACCTGCGGAAAAAGAATTTTTCTGAAAAATCCCTCAGGCGCGCGGTCACAATTTCATCAAAAATCGGCCGTTTTCCACTTTGCTCAAAAATGGTGCCAAACTGTTGCAAACTCTCCCCTGAAAGTTTTGGCGGTGAAAACGGAACGCTTTTGATCATAGGAAAAGAAATCAGCCCTCGACGACTTCACCTGCGGAAAAACATTTTTCTGAAAAATCCCTAGGCGCGTGGTCACAATTTCATCAAAAATCGGCCGTTTTCCACTTTGCTCAAAAATGGTGCCAAACTGTTGCAAACTCTCCCCTGAAAGTTTTGGCGGTGGAAACGGAAGTCTTTTGATCATAGGAAAAGAAATCAGCCCTCGACTACTTCACCTGCGGAAAAAGATTTTTCTTAAAAATCACTAAGCCGCGCGGTCAGAATTACATCAAAATCGGCCGTTTTCCACTTTGCTCAAAAATGGTGCCAAACTGTTGCAAACTCTCCCCTGAATGTTATGGCGGTGGAAACGCAAGGCTTTGATCATTGGAAAAGAAATCAGCCCTCGACTACTTCACCTGCGGAAAAAGATTTTTCTGAAAAATCCCTAAGGCGCGCGGTCACAATTTCATCAAAAATCAGCTGTTTTCCACTTTGCTCAAAAATGGTGCCAAACTGTAGCAAACTCTCCATGAAAGTTTTGGCGGTGAAAACGGAAGGCTTTTGATCATAGGAAAAGAATCAGCCCTCGACTACTTCACCTGCAGAAAAAGATTTTTCTGAAAAATCCCTAAGGCGCGCGGTCAGGAATTTCATCAAAAATCGGCCGTTTTCCACTTTGCTCAAAAATGGTGCCAAACTGTTGCAAACTCTCCCTGAAAGTTTTGGCGGTGGAAACGGAAGGCTTTTGATCATAGGAAAAGAAATAAGCCCTCGACTACTTCAGCTGCGGAAGAAAGATATTTCTGAAAAATCCCTAAGGCGCGCGGTCACAATTTCATCAAAAATCGGCCGTTTTCCACTTTGCTCAAAAATGGTGCCAAACTGTTGCAAACTCTCCCCTGAAAGTTTTGGCGGTGGAAACGGAACGCTTTTGATCATAGGAAAAGAAATCAGCCCTCGACTACTTCACCTGCGGAAAAAGATTTTTCTGAAAAATCCCTAAGGCGCGCGGTCACAATTTCATCAAAAATCGGCCGTTTTCCACTTTGCTCAAAATGGTGCCAAACTGTTGCAAACTCTCCCCTGAAAGTTTTGGCGGTGGAAACGGAAGGCTTTTGATCATAGGAAAAGAAATAAGCCCTCGACTACTTCAGCTGCGGAAAAAGATATTTCTGAAAAATCCCTAAGGCGCGCGGTCACAATTTCATCAAAAATCGGCCGTTTTCCACTTTGCTCAAAAATGGTGCCAAACTGTTGCAAACTCTCCCCTGAAAGTTTTGGCGGTGGAAACGGAACGCTTTTGATCATAGGAAAAGAAATCAGCCCTCGACTACTTCACCTGCGGAAAAAGATTTTTCCGAAAAATCCCTAAGGCGCGCGGTCACAATTTCATCAAAAATCGGCCGTTTTCCACTTTGCTCAAAAATGGTGCCAAACTGTTGCAAACTCTCCCCTGAAAGTTTTGGCGGTGGAAACGGAAGGCTTTTGATCATAGGAAAAGAAATAAGCCCTCGACTACTTCACCTGCGGAAAAAGATTTTTCTGAAAAATCCCTAAGGCGCGCGGTCACAATTTCATCAAAAATCAGCTGTTTTCCACTTTGCTCAAAAATGGTGCCAAACTGTAGCAAACTCTCCCATGAAAGTTTTGGCGGTGAAAACGGAAGGCTTTTGATCATAGGAAAAGAAATCAGCCCTCGACTACTTCACCTGCAGAAAAAGATTTTTCTGAAAAATCCCTAAGGCGCGCGGTCAGAATTTCATCAAAAATCGGCCGTTTTCCACTTTGCTCAAAAATGGTGCCAAACTGTTGCAAACTCTCCCCTGAAAGTTTTGGCGGTGGAAACGGAAGGCTTTTGATCATAGGAAAAGAAATCAGCCCTCGACTACTTCAGCTGCGGAAAAAGATATTTCTGAAAAATCCCTAAGGCGCGCGGTCACAATTTCATCAAAAATCGGCCGTTTTCCACTTTGCTCAAAAATGGTGCCAAACTGTTGCAAACTCTCCCCTGAAAGTTTTGGCGGTGGAAACGGAACGCTTTTGATCATAGGAAAAGAAATCAGCCCTCGACTACTTCACCTGCGGAAAAAGATTTTTCTGAAAAATCCCTAAGGCGCGCGGTCACAATTTCATCAAAAATCGGCCGTTTTCCACTTTGCTCAAAAATGGTGCCAAACTGTTGCAAACGCTCCCCTGAAAGTTTTGGCGGTGGAAACGGAAGGCTTTTGATCATAGGAAAAGAAATCAGCCCTCGACTACTTCACCTGCGGAAAAAGATTTTTCTTAAAAATCACTAAGGCGCGCGGTCAGAATTTCATCAAAAATCGGCCGTTTTCCACTTTGCTCAAAAATGGTGCCAAACTGTTGCAAACGCTCCCCTGAAAGTTTTGGCGGTGGAAACGGAAGGCTTTTGATCATAGGAAAAGAAATCAGCCCTCGACTACTTCACCTGCGGAAAAAGATTTTTCTTAAAAATCACTAAGGCGCGCGGTCAGAATTTCATCAAAAATCGGCCGTTTTCCACTTTGCTCAAAAATGGTGCCAAACTGTTGCAAACTCTCCCCTAAAGTTTTGGCCGTGAAAATGGAAGGCTTTTGATCATAGGAAAAGAAATCAGCACTCGACTACTTCACCTGCGAAAAAAGATTTTTCTGAAAAATCACTAAGGCGCGCAGTCACAATTTCATCAAAAATCGGCCGTTTTCCACTTTGCTCAAAAATGGTGCCAACCTGTTGCAAACTCTCCCCTGAAAGTTTTGGCGGTGAAAATGGAAGTCTTTTGATCATAGGAAAAGAAATCAGCCCTCGACTACTTCACCTGCGGAAAAAGATTTTTCTGAAATATCCCTAAGGCGCGCGGTCACAATTTCATCAAAAATCGGCCGTTTTCCACTTTGCTCAAATTGGTGCCAAACTGTTGCAAACTCTCGCCTGAAAGTTTTGGCGGTGGAAACGGAAGGCTTTTGATCATAGGAAAAGAAATCAGCCCTCGACTACTTCACCTGCGGAAAAAGATTTTTCTTAAAAATCACTAAGCCGCGCGGTCAGAATTACATCAAAAATCGACCGTTTTCCACTTTGCTCAAAAATGGTGCCAAACTGTTGCAAACTCTCCCCTGAATGTTATGGCGGTGGAAACGGAAGGCTTTTGATCATAGGAAAAGAAATCAGCCCTCGACTACTTCAGCTGCGGAAAAAGATATTTCTGAAAAATCCGTAAGGCGCGCGGTCACAATTTCATCAAATATCGGCCGTTTTCCACTTTGCTCAAAAATGGTGCCAAACTGTTGCAAACTCTCCCCTGAAAGTTTTGGCGGTGGAAACGGAAGGCTTTTGATCATAGGAAAAGAAATCAGCCCTCGACTACTTCACCTGCGGAAAAAGATTTTTCTGAAAAATCCCTAAGGCGCGCGGTCACAATTTCATCAAAAATCGGCCGTTTTCCACTTTGCTCAAAAATGGTGCCAAACTGTTGCAAACGCTCTCCTGAAAGTTTTGGCGGTGGAAACGGAAGGCTTTTGATCATAGGAAAAGAAATCAGCCCTCGACTACTTCACCTGCGGAAAAAGATTTTTCTTAAAAATCACTAAGGCGCGCGGTCAGAATTTCATCAAAAATCGGCCGTTTTCCACTTTGCTCAAAAATGGTGCCAAACTGTTGCAAACGCTCCCCTGAAAGTTTTGGCGGTGGAAACGGAAGGCTTTTGATCATAGGAAAAGAAATCAGCCCTCGACTACTTCACCTGCGGAAAAAGATTTGTCTGAAAAATCACTAAGGCGCGCGGTCACAATTTCATCAAAAATCGGCCGTTTTCCCCTTTGCTCAAAAATGGTGCCAAACTGTTGCAAACTTTCCCCTGAATGTTTTGGCGGTGAAAATGGAAGGCTTTTGATCATAGGAAAAGAAATCAGCACTCGACTACTTCACCTGCGAAAAAAGATTTTTCTGAAAAATCACTAAGGCGCGCAGTCACAATTTCATCAAAAATCGGCCGTTTTCCACTTTGCTCAAAAATGGTGCCAACCTGTTGCAAACTCTCCCCTGAAAGTTTTGGCGGTGAAAATGGAAGTCTTTTGATCATAGGAAAAGAAATCAGCCCTCGACTACTTCACCTCCAGAAAAAGATTTTTCTGAAATATCCCTAAGGCGCGCGGTCACAATTTCATCAAAAATCGGCCGTTTTCCATTTTGCTCAAATTGGTGCCAAACTGTTGCAAACTCTCGCCTGAAAGTTTTGGCGGTGGAAACGGAAGGCTTTTGATCATAGGAAAAGAAATCAGCCCTCGACTACTTCACCTGTGGAAAAAGATTTGTCTGAAAAATCACTAAGGCGCGCGGTCACAATTTCATCAAAAATCGGCCGTTTTCCCCTTTGCTCAAAAATGGTGCCAAACTGTTGCAAACTTTCCCCTGAATGTTTTGGCGGTGAAAATGGAAGGCTTTTGATCATAGGAAAAGAAATCAGCACTCGACTACTTCACCTGCGAAAAAAGATTTTTCTGAAAAATCACTAAGGCGCGCAGTCACAATTTCATCAAAAATCGGCCGTTTTCCACTTTGCTCAAAAATGGTGCCAACCTGTTGCAAACTCTCCCCTGAAAGTTTTGGCGGTGAAAATGGAAGTCTTTTGATCATAGGAAAAGAAATCAGCCCTCGACTACTTCACCTCCAGAAAAAGATTTTTCTGAAATATCCCTAAGGCGCGCGGTCACAATTTCATCAAAAATCGGCCGTTTTCCACTTTGCTCAAATTGGTGCCAAACTGTTGCAAACTCTCGCCTGAAAGTTTTGGCGGTGGAAACGGAAGGCTTTTGATCATAGGAAAAGAAATCAGCCCTCGACTACTTCACCTGCGGAAAAAGATTTGTCTGAAAAATCACTAAGGCGCGCGGTCACAATTTCATCAAAAATCGGCCGTTTTCCCCTTTGCTCAAAAATGGTGCCAAACTGTTGCAAACTTTCCCCTGAATGTTTTGGCGGTGAAAATGGAAGGCTTTTGATCATAGGAAAAGAAATCAGCACTCGACTACTTCACCTGCGAAAAAAGATTTTTCTGAAAAATCCCTAAGGCGCGCGGTCACAATTTCATCAAAAATCGGCCGTTTTCCACTTTGCTCAAAAATGGTGCCAAACTGTTGCAAACTTTCCCCTGAATGTTTTGGCCGTGGAAACGGAAGGCTTTTGATCATAGGAAAAGAAATCAGCCCTCGACTACTTCACCTGCGGAAAAAGATTTTTCTGAAAAATCCCTAAGGCGCGCGGTCACAATTTCATCAAAAATCGGCCGTTTTCCACTTTGCTCAAAAATGGTGCCAAACTGTTGCAAACTCTCCCCTGAAAGTTTTGGCGGTGAAAACGGAAGGCTTTTGATCATAGGAAAAGTAATCAGCCCTCGACTACTTCACCTGCGGAAAAAGATTTTTCTGAAAAATCCCTAAGGCGCGCGGTCACAATTTCATCAAAAATCGGCCGTTTTACACTTTGCTCAAAAATGGTGCCAAACTGTTGCAAACTCTCCCCTGAAAGTTTTGGCCGTGGAAACGGAAGGCTTTTGATCATAGGAAAAGAAATCAGCCCTCGACTACTTCACCTGCGGAAAAAGATTTTTCTGAAAAATCCCTAAGGCGCGCGGTCAGAATTTCATCAAAAATCGGCCGTTTTCCACTTTGCTCAAAAATGGTGCCAAACTGTTGCAAACTCTCCCCTGAAAGTTTTGGCGGTGGATACGGAAGGCTTTTGATCATAGGAAAAGAAATCAGCCCTCGACTACTTCACCTGCGGAAAAAGATTTTTCTGAAAAATCCCTAAGGCGCGCGGTCACAATTTCATAAAAAATCGGCCGTTTTCCACTTTGCTCAAAAATGGTGCCAAACTGTTGCAAACTCTCCCCTGAAAGTTTTGGCCGTGGAAACGGAAGGCTTTTGATCATAGGAAAAGAAATCAGCCCTCGACTACTTCACCTGCGGAAAAAGATTTTTCTGAAAAATCACTAAGGCGCGCGGTCACAATTTCATCAAAAATCAGCCGTTTTCCACTTTGCTCAAAAATGGTGCCAAACTGTTGCAAACTCTCCCCTGAAAGTTTTGGCGGTGAAAACGGAAGGCTTTTGATCATGGGAAAAGAAATCAGCCCTCGACTACTTCACCTGCGGAAAAAGATTTTTCTGAAAAATCCCTAAGGCGCGCGGTCACAATTTCATCAAAAATCGGCCGTTTTCCACTTTGCTCAAATTGGTGCCAAACTGTTGCAAACTCTGGCCTGAAAGTTTTGGCGGTGGAAACGGAAGGCTTTTGATCATAGGAAAAGAAATCAGCCCTCGACTACTTCACCTGCGGAAAAAGATTTTTCTGAAAAATCCCTAAGGCGCGCGGTCACAATTTCATCAAAAATCGGCCGTTTTCCACTTTGCTCAAAAATGGTGCCAAACTGTTGCAAACGCTCTCCTGAAAGTTTTGGCGGTGGAAACGGAAGGCTTTTGATCATAGGAAAAGAAATCAGCCCTCGACTACTTCACCTGCGGAAAAAGATTTTTCTTAAAAATCACTAAGGCGCGCGGTCAGAATTTCATCAAAAATCGGCCGTTTTCCACTTTGCTCAAAAATGGTGCCAAACTGTTGCAAACGCTCCCCTGAAAGTTTTGGCGGTGGAAACGGAAGGCTTTTGATCATAGGAAAAGAAATCAGCCCTCGACTACTTCACCTGCGGAAAAAGATTTGTCTGAAAAATCACTAAGGCGCGCGGTCACAATTTCATCAAAAATCGGCCGTTTTCCCCTTTGCTCAAAAATGGTGCCAAACTGTTGCAAACTTTCCCCTGAATGTTTTGGCGGTGAAAATGGAAGGCTTTTGATCATAGGAAAAGAAATCAGCACTCGACTACTTCACCTGCGAAAAAAGATTTTTCTGAAAAATCACTAAGGCGCGCAGTCACAATTTCATCAAAAATCGGCCGTTTTCCACTTTGCTCAAAAATGGTGCCAACCTGTTGCAAACTCTCCCCTGAAAGTTTTGGCGGTGAAAATGGAAGTCTTTTGATCATAGGAAAAGAAATCAGCCCTCGACTACTTCACCTCCAGAAAAAGATTTTTCTGAAATATCCCTAAGGCGCGCGGTCACAATTTCATCAAAAATCGGCCGTTTTCCACTTTGCTCAAATTGGTGCCAAACTGTTGCAAACTCTCGCCTGAAAGTTTTGGCGGTGGAAACGGAAGGCTTTTGATCATAGGAAAAGAAATCAGCCCTCGACTACTTCACCTGTGGAAAAAGATTTGTCTGAAAAATCACTAAGGCGCGCGGTCACAATTTCATCAAAAATCGGCCGTTTTCCCCTTTGCTCAAAAATGGTGCCAAACTGTTGCAAACTTTCCCCTGAATGTTTTGGCGGTGAAAATGGAAGGCTTTTGATCATAGGAAAAGAAATCAGCACTAGACTACTTCACCTGCGAAAAAAGATTTTTCTGAAAAATCACTAAGGCGCGCAGTCACAATTTCATCAAAAATCGGCCGTTTTCCACTTTGCTCAAAAATGGTGCCAACCTGTTGCAAACTCTCCCCTGAAAGTTTTGGCGGTGAAAATGGAAGTCTTTTGATCATAGGAAAAGAAATCAGCCCTCGACTACTTCACCTCCAGAAAAAGATTTTTCTGAAATATCCCTAAGGCGCGCGGTCACAATTTCATCAAAAATCGGCCGTTTTCCACTTTGCTCAAATTGGTGCCAAACTGTTGCAAACTCTCGCCTGAAAGTTTTGGCGGTGGAAACGGAAGGCTTTTGATCATAGGAAAAGAAATCAGCCCTCGACTACTTCACCTGCGGAAAAAGATTTGTCTGAAAAATCACTAAGGCGCGCGGTCACAATTTCATCAAAAATCGGCCGTTTTCCCCTTTGCTCAAAAATGGTGCCAAACTGTTGCAAACTTTCCCCTGAATGTTTTGGCGGTGAAAATGGAAGGCTTTTGATCATAGGAAAAGAAATCAGCACTCGACTACTTCACCTGCGAAAAAAGATTTTTCTGAAAAATCCCTAAGGCGCGCGGTCACAATTTCATCAAAAATCGGCCGTTTTCCCCTTTGCTCAAAAATGGTGCCAAACTGTTGCAAACTTTCCCCTGAATGTTTTGGCCGTGGAAACGGAAGGCTTTTGATCATAGGAAAAGAAATCAGCCCTCGACTACTTCACCTGCGGAAAAAGATTTTTCTGAAAAATCCCTAAGGCGCGCGGTCACAATTTCATCAAAAATCGGCCGTTTTCCACTTTGCTCAAAAATGGTGCCAAACTGTTGCAAACTCTCCCCTGAATGTTTTGGCGGTGAAAACGGAAGGCTTTTGATCATAGGAAAAGTAATCAGCCCTCGACTACTTCACCTGCGGAAAAAGATTTTTCTGAAAAATCCCTAAGGCGCGCGGTCACAATTTCATCAAAAATCGGCCGTTTTACACTTTGCTCAAAAATGGTGCCAAACTGTTGCAAACTCTCCCCTGAAAGTTTTGGCCGTGGAAACGGAAGGCTTTTGATCATAGGAAAAGAAATCAGCCCTCGACTACTTCACCTGCGGAAAAAGATTTTTCTGAAAAATCCCTAAGGCGCGCGGTCAGAATTTCATCAAAAATCGGCCGTTTTCCACTTTGCTCAAAAATGGTGCCAAACTGTTGCAAACTCTCCCCTGAAAGTTTTGGCGGTGGATACGGAAGGCTTTTGATCATAGGAAAAGAAATCAGCCCTCGACTACTTCACCTGCGGAAAAAGATTTTTCTGAAAAATCCCTAAGGCGCGCGGTCACAATTTCATAAAAAATCGGCCGTTTTCCACTTTGCTCAAAAATGGTGCCAAACTGTTGCAAACTCTCCCCTGAAAGTTTTGGCCGTGGAAACGGAAGGCTTTTGATCATAGGAAAAGAAATCAGCCCTCGACTACTTCACCTGCGGAAAAAGATTTTTCTGAAAAATCACTAAGGCGCGCGGTCACAATTTCATCAAAAATCAGCCGTTTTCCACTTTGCTCAAAAATGGTGCCAAACTGTTGCAAACTCTCCCCTGAAAGTTTTGGCGGTGAAAACGGAAGGCTTTTGATCATGGGAAAAGAAATCAGCCCTCGACTACTTCACCTGCGGAAAAAGATTTTTCTGAAAAATCCCTAAGGCGCGCGGTCACAATTTCATCAAAAATCGGCCGTTTTCCACTTTGCTCAAAAATGGTGCCAAACTGTTGCAAACTCTCCCGTGAAAGTTTTGGCGGTGGAAACGGAAGGCTTTTGATCATAGGAAAAGAAATCAGCCCTCGACTACTTCACCTGCGGAAAAAGATTTTTCTTAAAAATCACTAAGGCGCGCGGTCAGAATTTCATCAAAAATCGGCTGTTTTCAACTTTGCTCAAAAATGGTGCCAAACTGTACCAAACTCTCCCATGAAAGTTTTGGCGGTGAAAACGGAAGGCTTTTGATCCTAGGAAAAGAAATCAGCCCTCGACTACTTCACCTGCGGAAAAAGATTTTTCTGAAAAATCCCTAAGGCGCGCGGTCACAATTTCATCAAAAATCGGCCGTTTTCCACTTTGCTCAAAAATGGTGCCACACTGTTGCAAACTCTCCTCTGAAAGTTTTGGGGGTGAAAACGGAAGGCTTTTGATCATATGAAAAGAAATCAGCCCTCGAATACTTCACCTGCGGAAAAAGATTTTTCTGAAAAATCCCTAAGGCGCGCGGTCACAATTTCATCAAAAATCGGCCCTTTTCCACTTTGCTCAAAAATGGTGCCAAACTGTTGCAAACTCTCCCCTGAAAGTTTTGGCGGTGGAAACGGAAGGCTTTTGATCATAGGAAAAGAAATCAGCCCTCGACTACTTCACCTGCGGAAAAAGATTTTTCTGAAAACTCCCTAAGGCGCGCGGTCACAATTTCATCAAAAATCGGCCGTTTTCCACTTTGCTCAAAAATGGTGCCAAACTGTTGGAAACACTCCCCTGAAAGTTTTGGCCGTGGAAACGGAAGGCTTTTGATCATAGGCCAAGAAATCAGCCCTCGACTACTTCACCTGCGGAAAAAGATGTTTCTGAAAAATCCCTAAGGCGCGCGGTCACAATTTCATCAAAAATCGGCCGTTTTCCACTTTGCTCAAAAATGGTGCCAAACTGTTGCAAACTCTCCCCTGAAAGTTTTGGCTGTGGAAACGGAAGGCTTTTGATCATAGGCCAAGAAATCAGCCCTCGACGACTTCACCTGCGGAAAAAGATTTTTCTGAAAAATCCCTAAGGCGCGCGGTCACAATTTCATCAAAAATCGGCCGTTTTCCACTTTGCTCAAAAATGGTGCCAAACTGTTGGAAACACTCCCCTGAAAGTTTTGGCGTTGAAAACGGAAGGCTTTTGATCATAGGCCAAGAAATCAGCCCTCGACTACTTCACCTGCGGAAAAAGATTTTTCTCTAAAATCCCTAAGGCGCGCGGTCACAATTTCATCAAAAATCGGCCGTTTTCCACTTTGCTCAAAAATGGTGCCAAACTGTTGGAAACTCTCCCCTGAAAGTTTTGGCCGTGGAAACGGAAGGCTTTTGATCATAGGAAAAGAAATCAGCCCTCGACTACTTCACCTGCGGAAAAAGATTTTTCTGAAAAATCACTAAGGCGCGCGGTCACAATTTCATCAAAAATCAGCCGTTTTCCACTTTGCTCAAAAATGGTGCCAAACTGTTGCAAACTCTCCCCTGAAAGTTTTGGCGGTGAAAACGGAAGGCTTTTGATCATGGGAAAAGAAATCAGCCCTCGACTACTTCACCTGCGGAAAAAGATTTTTCTGAAAAATCCCTAAGGCGCGCGGTCACAATTTCATCAAAAATCGGCCGTTTTCCACTTTGCTCAAAAATGGTGCCAAACTGTTGCAAACTCTCCCGTGAAAGTTTTGGCGGTGGAAACGGAAGGCTTTTGATCATAGGAAAAGAAATCAGCCCTCGACTACTTCACCTGCGGAAAAAGATTTTTCTTAAAAATCACTAAGGCGCGCGGTCAGAATTTCATCAAAAATCGGCTGTTTTCAACTTTGCTCAAAAATGGTGCCAAACTGTACCAAACTCTCCCATGAAAGTTTTGGCGGTGAAAACGGAAGGCTTTTGATCCTAGGAAAGAAATCAGCCCTCGACTACTTCACCTGCGGAAAAAGATTTTTCTGAAAAATCCCTAAGGCGCGCGGTCACAATTTCATCAAAAATCGGCCGTTTTCCACTTTGCTCAAAAATGGTGCCACACTGTTGCAAACTCTCCTCTGAAAGTTTTGGGGGTGAAAACGGAAGGCTTTTGATCATATGAAAAGAAATCAGCCCTCGAATACTTCACCTGCGGAAAAAGATTTTTCTGAAAAATCCCTAAGGCGCGCGGTCACAATTTCATCAAAAATCGGCCCTTTTCCACTTTGCTCAAAAATGGTGCCAAACTGTTGCAAACTCTCCCCTGAAAGTTTTGGCGGTGGAAACGGAAGGCTTTTGATCATAGGAAAAGAAATCAGCCCTCGACTACTTCACCTGCGGAAAAAGATTTTTCTGAAAACTCCCTAAGGCGCGCGGTCAGAATTTCATCAAAAATCGGCTGTTTTCAACTTTGCTCAAAAATGGTGCCAAACTGTTGCAAACTCTCCCCTGAAAGTTTTGGCGGTGGAAACGGAAGGCTTTTGATCATAGGAAAAGAAATCAGCCCTCGACTACTTCAGCTGCGGAAAAAGATATTTCTGAAAAATCCCTAAGGCGCGCGGTCACAATTTCATCAAAAATCGGCCGTTTTCCACTTTGCTCAAAAATGGTGCCAAACTGTTGCAAACTCTCCCCTGAAAGTTTTGGCGGTGGAAACGGAACGCTTTTGATCATAGGAAAAGAAATCAGCCCTCGACTACTTCACCTGCGGAAAAAGATTTTTCTGAAAAATCCCTAAGGCGCGCGGTCACAATTTCATCAAAAATCGGCCGTTTTCCACTTTGCTCAAAAATGGTGCCAAACTGTTGCAAACGCTCCCCTGAAAGTTTTGGCGGTGGAAACGGAAGGCTTTTGATCATAGGAAAAGAAATCAGCCCTCGACTACTTCACCTGCGCAAAAAGATTTTTCTTAAAAATCACTAAGGCGCGCGGTCAGAATTTCATCAAAAATCGGCCGTTTTCCACTTTGCTCAAAAATGGTGCCAAACTGTTGCAAACGCTCCCCTGAAAGTTTTGGCGGTGGAAACGGAAGGCTTTTGATCATAGGAAAAGAAATCAGCCCTCGACTACTTCACCTGCGGAAAAAGATTTTTCTTAAAAATCACTAAGGCGCGCGGTCAGAATTTCATCAAAAATCGGCCGTTTTCCACTTTGCTCAAAAATGGTGCCAAACTGTTGCAAACTCTCCCCTAAAGTTTTGGCCGTGAAAATGGAAGGCTTTTGATCATAGGAAAAGAAATCAGCACTCGACTACTTCACCTGCGAAAAAAGATTTTTCTGAAAAATCACTAAGGCGCGCAGTCACAATTTCATCAAAAATCGGCCGTTTTCCACTTTGCTCAAAAATGGTGCCAACCTGTTGCAAACTCTCCCCTGAAAGTTTTGGCGGTGAAAATGGAAGTCTTTTGATCATAGGAAAAGAAATCAGCCCTCGACTACTTCACCTGCGGAAAAAGATTTTTCTGAAATATCCCTAAGGCGCGCGGTCACAATTTCATCAAAAATCGGCCGTTTTCCACTTTGCTCAAATTGGTGCCAAACTGTTGCAAACTCTCGCCTGAAAGTTTTGGCGGTGGAAACGGAAGGCTTTTGATCATAGGAAAAGAAATCAGCCCTCGACTACTTCACCTGCGGAAAAAGATTTTTCTTAAAAATCACTAAGCCGCGCGGTCAGAATTACATCAAAAATCGGCCGTTTTCCACTTTGCTCAAAAATGGTGCCAAACTGTTGCAAACTCTCCCCTGAATGTTATGGCGGTGGAAACGGAAGGCTTTTGATCATAGGAAAAGAAATCAGCCCTCGACTACTTCAGCTGCGGAAAAAGATATTTCTGAAAAATCCGTAAGGCGCGCGGTCACAATTTCATCAAATATCGGCCGTTTTCCACTTTGCTCAAAAATGGTGCCAAACTGTTGCAAACTCTCCCCTGAAAGTTTTGGCGGTGGAAACGGAAGGCTTTTGATCATAGGAAAAGAAATCAGCCCTCGACTACTTCACCTGCGGAAAAAGATTTTTCTGAAAAATCCCTAAGGCGCGCGGTCACAATTTCATCAAAAATCGGCCGTTTTCCACTTTGCTCAAAAATGGTGCCAAACTGTTGCAAACGCTCTCCTGAAAGTTTTGGCGGTGGAAACGGAAGGCTTTTGATCATAGGAAAAGAAATCAGCCCTCGACTACTTCACCTGCGGAAAAAGATTTTTCTTAAAAATCACTAAGGCGCGCGGTCAGAATTTCATCAAAAATCGGCCGTTTTCCACTTTGCTCAAAAATGGTGCCAAACTGTTGCAAACGCTCCCCTGAAAGTTTTGGCGGTGGAAACGGAAGGCTTTTGATCATAGGAAAAGAAATCAGCCCTCGACTACTTCACCTGCGGAAAAAGATTTGTCTGAAAAATCACTAAGGCGCGCGGTCACAATTTCATCAAAAATCGGCCGTTTTCCCCTTTGCTCAAAAATGGTGCCAAACTGTTGCAAACTTTCCCCTGAATGTTTTGGCGGTGAAAATGGAAGGCTTTTGATCATAGGAAAAGAAATCAGCACTCGACTACTTCACCTGCGAAAAAAGATTTTTCTGAAAAATCACTAAGGCGCGCAGTCACAATTTCATCAAAAATCGGCCGTTTTCCACTTTGCTCAAAAATGGTGCCAACCTGTTGCAAACTCTCCCCTGAAAGTTTTGGCGGTGAAAATGGAAGTCTTTTGATCATAGGAAAAGAAATCAGCCCTCGACTACTTCACCTCCAGAAAAAGATTTTTCTGAAATATCCCTAAGGCGCGCGGTCACAATTTCATCAAAAATCGGCCGTTTTCCACTTTGCTCAAATTGGTGCCAAACTGTTGCAAACTCTCGCCTGAAAGTTTTGGCGGTGGAAACGGAAGGCTTTTGATCATAGGAAAAGAAATCAGCCCTCGAGTACTTCACCTGTGGAAAAAGATTTGTCTGAAAAATCACTAAGGCGCGCGGTCACAATTTCATCAAAAATCGGCCGTTTTCCCCTTTGCTCAAAAATGGTGCCAAACTGTTGCAAACTTTCCCCTGAATGTTTTGGCGGTGAAAATGGAAGGCTTTTGATCATAGGAAAAGAAATCAGCCCTCGACTACTTCACCTCCAGAAAAAGATTTTTCTGAAATATCCCTAAGGCGCGCGGTCACAATTTCATCAAAAATCGGCCGTTTTCCACTTTGCTCAAATTGGTGCCAAACTGTTGCAAACTCTCGCCTGAAAGTTTTGGCGGTGGAAACGGAAGGCTTTTGATCATAGGAAAAGAAATCAGCCCTCGACTACTTCACCTGTGGAAAAAGATTTGTCTGAAAAATCACTAAGGCGCGCGGTCACAATTTCATCAAAAATCGGCCGTTTTCCCCTTTGCTCAAAAATGGTGCCAAACTGTTGCAAACTTTCCCCTGAATGTTTTGGCGGTGAAAATGGAAGGCTTTTGATCATAGGAAAAGAAATCAGCCCTCGACTACTTCACCTCCAGAAAAAGATTTTTCTGAAATATCCCTAAGGCGCGCGGTCACAATTTCATCAAAAATCGGCCGTTTTCCACTTTGCTCAAATTGGTGCCAAACTGTTGCAAACTCTCGCCTGAAAGTTTTGGCGGTGGAAACGGAAGGCTTTTGATCATAGGAAAAGAAATCAGCCCTCGACTACTTCACCTGCGGAAAAAGATTTGTCTGAAAAATCACTAAGGCGCGCGGTCACAATTTCATCAAAAATCGGCCGTTTTCCCCTTTGCTCAAAAATGGTGCCAAACTGTTGCAAACTTTCCCCTGAATGTTTTGGCGGTGAAAATGGAAGGCTTTTGATCATAGGAAAAGAAATCAGCACTCGACTACTTCACCTGCGAAAAAAGATTTTTCTGAAAAATCACTAAGGCGCGCAGTCACAATTTCATCAAAAATCGGCCGTTTTCCACTTTGCTCAAAAATGGTGCCAACCTGTTGCAAACTCTCCCCTGAAAGTTTTGGCGGTGAAAATGGAAGTCTTTTGATCATAGGAAAAGAAATCAGCCCTCGACTACTTCACCTCCAGAAAAAGATTTTTCTGAAATATCCCTAAGGCGCGCGGTCACAATTTCATCAAAAATCGGCCGTTTTCCACTTTGCTCAAATTGGTGCCAAACTGTTGCAAACTCTCGCCTGAAAGTTTTGGCGGTGGAAACGGAAGGCTTTTGATCATAGGAAAAGAAATCAGCCCTCGACTACTTCACCTGCGGAAAAAGATTTGTCTGAAAAATCACTAAGGCGCGCGGTCACAATTTCATCAAAAATCGGCCGTTTTCCCCTTTGCTCAAAAATGGTGCCAAACTGTTGCAAACTTTCCCCTGAATGTTTTGGCGGTGAAAATGGAAGGCTTTTGATCATAGGAAAAGAAATCAGCACTCGACTACTTCACCTGCGAAAAAAGATTTTTCTGAAAAATCCCTAAGGCGCGCGGTCACAATTTCATCAAAAATCGGCCGTTTTCCCCTTTGCTCAAAAATGGTGCCAAACTGTTGCAAACTTTCCCCTGAATGTTTTGGCCGTGGAAACGGAAGGCTTTTGATCATAGGAAAAGAAATCAGCCCTCGACTACTTCACCTGCGGAAAAAGATTTTTCTGAAAAATCCCTAAGGCGCGCGGTCACAATTTCATCAAAAATCGGCCGTTTTCCACTTTGCTCAAAAATGGTGCCAAACTGTTGCAAACTCTCCCCTGAAAGTTTTGGCGGTGAAAACGGAAGGCTTTTGATCATAGGAAAAGTAATCAGCCCTCGACTACTTCACCTGCGGAAAAAGATTTTTCTGAAAAATCCCTAAGGCGCGCGGTCACAATTTCATCAAAAATCGGCCGTTTTACACTTTGCTCAAAAATGGTGCCAAACTGTTGCAAACTCTCCCCTGAAAGTTTTGGCCGTGGAAACGGAAGGCTTTTGATCATAGGAAAAGAAATCAGCCCTCGACTACTTCACCTGCGGAAAAAGATTTTTCTGAAAAATCCCTAAGGCGCGCGGTCAGAATTTCATCAAAAATCGGCCGTTTTCCACTTTGCTCAAAAATGGTGCCAAACTGTTGCAAACGCTCCCCTGAAAGTTTTGGCGGTGGAAACGGAAGGCTTTTGATCATAGGAAAAGAAATCAGCCCTCGACTACTTCACCTGCGGAAAAAGATTTGTCTGAAAAATCACTAAGGCGCGCGGTCACAATTTCATCAAAAATCGGCCGTTTTCCCCTTTGCTCAAAAATGGTGCCAAACTGTTGCAAACTTTCCCCTGAATGTTTTGGGGGTGAAAATGGAAGGCTTTTGATCATAGGAAAAGAAATCAGCACTCGACTACTTCACCTGCGAAAAAAGATTTTTCTGAAAAATCACTAAGGCGCGCAGTCACAATTTCATCAAAAATCGGCCGTTTTCCACTTTGCTCAAAAATGGTGCCAAACTGTTGCAAACTCTCCCCTGAAAGTTTTGGCGGTGGAAACGGAACGCTTTTGATCATAGGAAAAGAAATCAGCCCTCGACTACTTCACCTGCGGAAAAAGATTTTTCTGAAAAATCCCTAAGGCGCGCGGTCACAATTTCATCAAAAATCGGCCGTTTTCCACTTTGCTCAAAAATGGTGCCAAACTGTTGCAAACGCTCCCCTGAAAGTTTTGGCGGTGGAAACGGAAGGCTTTTGATCATAGGAAAAGAAATCAGCCCTCGACTACTTCACCTGCGGAAAAAGATTTTTCTTAAAAATCACTAAGGCGCGCGGTCAGAATTTCATCAAAAATCGGCCGTTTTCCACTTTGCTCAAAAATGGTGCCAAACTGTTGCAAACGCTCCCCTGAAAGTTTTGGCGGTGGAAACGGAAGGCTTTTGATCATAGGAAAAGAAATCAGCCCTCGACTACTTCACCTGCGGAAAAAGATTTTTCTTAAAAATCACTAAGGCGCGCGGTCAGAATTTCATCAAAAATCGGCCGTTTTCCACTTTGCTCAAAAATGGTGCCAAACTGTTGCAAACTCTCCCCTAAAGTTTTGGCCGTGAAAATGGAAGGCTTTTGATCATAGGAAAAGAAATCAGCACTCGACTACTTCACCTGCGAAAAAAGATTTTTCTGAAAAATCACTAAGGCGCGCAGTCACAATTTCATCAAAAATCGGCCGTTTTCCACTTTGCTCAAAAATGGTGCCAACCTGTTGCAAACTCTCCCCTGAAATTTTTGGCGGTGAAAATGGAAGTCTTTTGATCATAGGAAAAGAAATCAGCCCTCGACTACTTCACCTGCGGAAAAAGATTTTTCTGAAATATCCCTAAGGCGCGCGGTCACAATTTCATCAAAAATCGGCCGTTTTCCACTTTGCTCAAATTGGTGCCAAACTGTTGCAAACTCTCGCCTGAAAGTTTTGGCGGTGGAAACGGAAGGCTTTTGATCATAGGAAAAGAAATCAGCCCTCGACTACTTCACCTGCGGAAAAAGATTTTTCTTAAAAATCACTAAGCCGCGCGGTCAGAATTACATCAAAAATCGGCCGTTTTCCACTTTGCTCAAAAATGGTGCCAAACTGTTGCAAACTCTCCCCTGAATGTTATGGCGGTGGAAACGGAAGGCTTTTGATCATAGGAAAAGAAATCAGCCCTCGACTACTTCAGCTGCGGAAAAAGATATTTCTGAAAAATCCGTAAGGCGCGCGGTCACAATTTCATCAAATATCGGCCGTTTTCCACTTTGCTCAAAAATGGTGCCAAACTGTTGCAAACTCTCCCCTGAAAGTTTTGGCGGTGGAAACGGAAGGCTTTTGATCATAGGAAAAGAAATCAGCCCTCGACTACTTCACCTGCGGAAAAAGATTTTTCTGAAAAATCCCTAAGGCGCGCGGTCACAATTTCATCAAAAATCGGCCGTTTTCCACTTTGCTCAAAAATGGTGCCAAACTGTTGCAAACGCTCTCCTGAAAGTTTTGGCGGTGGAAACGGAAGGCTTTTGATCATAGGAAAAGAAATCAGCCCTCGACTACTTCACCTGCGGAAAAAGATTTTTCTTAAAAATCACTAAGGCGCGCGGTCAGAATTTCATCAAAAATCGGCCGTTTTCCACTTTGCTCAAAAATGGTGCCAAACTGTTGCAAACGCTCCCCTGAAAGTTTTGGCGGTGGAAATGGAAGGCTTTTGATCATAGGAAAAGAAATCAGCCCTCGACTACTTCACCTGCGGAAAAAGATTTGTCTGAAAAATCACTAAGGCGCGCGGTCACAATTTCATCAAAAATCGGCCGTTTTCCCCTTTGCTCAAAAATGGTGCCAAACTGTTGCAAACTTTCCCCTGAATGTTTTGGCGGTGAAAATGGAAGGCTTTTGATCATAGGAAAAGAAATCAGCACTCGACTACTTCACCTGCGAAAAAAGATTTTTCTGAAAAATCACTAAGGCGCGCAGTCACAATTTCATCAAAAATCGGCCGTTTTCCACTTTGCTCAAAAATGGTGCCAACCTGTTGCAAACTCTCCCCTGAAAGTTTTGGCGGTGAAAATGGAAGTCTTTTGATCATAGGAAAAGAAATCAGCCCTCGACTACTTCACCTCCAGAAAAAGATTTTTCTGAAATATCCCTAAGGCGCGCGGTCACAATTTCATCAAAAATCGGCCGTTTTCCACTTTGCTCAAATTGGTGCCAAACTGTTGCAAACTCTCGCCTGAAAGTTTTGGCGGTGGAAACGGAAGGCTTTTGATCATAGGAAAAGAAATCAGCCCTCGACTACTTCACCTGTGGAAAAAGATTTGTCTGAAAAATCACTAAGGCGCGCGGTCACAATTTCATCAAAAATCGGCCGTTTTCCCCTTTGCTCAAAAATGGTGCCAAACTGTTGCAAACTTTCCCCTGAATGTTTTGGCGGTGAAAATGGAAGGCTTTTGATCATAGGAAAAGAAATCAGCACTCGACTACTTCACCTGCGAAAAAAGATTTTTCTGAAAAATCACTAAGGCGCGCAGTCACAATTTCATCAAAAATCGGCCGTTTTCCACTTTGCTCAAAAATGGTGCCAACCTGTTGCAAACTCTCCCCTGAAAGTTTTGGCGGTGAAAATGGAAGTCTTTTGATCATAGGAAAAGAAATCAGCCCTCGACTACTTCACCTCCAGAAAAAGATTTTTCTGAAATATCCCTAAGGCGCGCGGTCACAATTTCATCAAAAATCGGCCGTTTTCCACTTTGCTCAAATTGGTGCCAAACTGTTGCAAACTCTCGCCTGAAAGTTTTGGCGGTGGAAACGGAAGGCTTTTGATCATAGGAAAAGAAATCAGCCCTCGACTACTTCACCTGCGGAAAAAGATTTGTCTGAAAAATCACTAAGGCGCGCGGTCACAATTTCATCAAAAATCGGCCGTTTTCCCCTTTGCTCAAAAATGGTGCCAAACTGTTGCAAACTTTCCCCTGAATGTTTTGGCGGTGAAAATGGAAGGCTTTTGATCATAGGAAAAGAAATCAGCACTCGACTACTTCACCTGCGAAAAAAGATTTTTCTGAAAAATCACTAAGGCGCGCAGTCACAATTTCATCAAAAATCGGCCGTTTTCCACTTTGCTCAAAAATGGTGCCAACCTGTTGCAAACTCTCCCCTGAAAGTTTTGGCGGTGAAAATGGAAGTCTTTTGATCATAGGAAAAGAAATCAGCCCTCGACTACTTCACCTCCAGAAAAAGATTTTTCTGAAATATCCCTAAGGCGCGCGGTCACAATTTCATCAAAAATCGGCCGTTTTCCACTTTGCTCAAATTGGTGCCAAACTGTTGCAAACTCTCGCCTGAAAGTTTTGGCGGTGGAAACGGAAGGCTTTTGATCATAGGAAAAGAAATCAGCCCTCGACTACTTCACCTGCGGAAAAAGATTTGTCTGAAAAATCACTAAGGCGCGCGGTCACAATTTCATCAAAAATCGGCCGTTTTCCCCTTTGCTCAAAAATGGTGCCAAACTGTTGCAAACTTTCCCCTGAATGTTTTGGCGGTGAAAATGGAAGGCTTTTGATCATAGGAAAAGAAATCAGCCCTCAACGACTTCACCTGCGGAAAAAGATTTTTCTGAAAAATCCCTAAGGTGCGCGGTCACAATTTCATCAAAAATCGGCCGTTTTCCACTTTGCTCAAAAATGGTGCCAAACTGTTGCAAACTCTCCCCTGAAAGTTTTGACCGTGGAAACGGAAGACTTTTGATCAGAGGAAAAGTAATCAGCCCTTGACTACTTCACCTGCTGAACAAGATTTTTCTGAAAAATCCCTAAGGCGCGCGGTCACAATTTCATCAAAAATCGGCCCTTTTCCACTTTGCTCAAAAATGGTGCCAAACTGTTGCAAACTCTCCCCTGAAAGTTTTGACCGTGGAAACGGAAGGCTTTTGATCAGAGGAAAAGTAATCAGCCCTTGACTACTTCACCTGCTGAACAAGATTTTTCTGAAAAATCCCTAAGGCGCGCGGTCACAATTTCATCAAAAATCGGCCGTTTTCCACTCTGCTCAAAAATGGTGCCAAACTGTTGCAAACTCTCCCCTGAAAGTTTTGGCGGTGGAAACGGAAGGCTTTTGATCATAGGAAAAGAAATCAGCCCTCGACTACTTCACCTGCGGAAAAAGATTTTTCTGAAAAATCACTAAGGCGCGCGGTCAGAATTTCATCAAAAATCGGCCGTTTTCAACTTTGCTCAAAAATGGTGCCAAACTGTAGCAAACTCTCCCATGAAAGTTTTGGCGGTGAAAACGGAAGGCTTTTGATCCTAGGAAAAGAAATCAGCCCTCGACTACTTCAACTGCGGAAAAAGATTTTTCTGAAAAATCCCTAAGGCGCGCGGTCAGAATTTCATCAAAAATCGGCCGTTTTCCACTTTGCTCAAAAATGGTGCCAAACTGTTGCAAACTCTCCTCTGAAAGTTTTGGCGGTGAAAACGGAAGGCTTTTGATCATATGAAAAGAAATCAGCCCTCGAATACTTCACTTGCGGAAAAAGATTTTTCTGAAAAATCCCTAAGGCGCGCGGTCACAATTTCATCAAAAATCGGCCCTTTTCCACTTTGCTCAAAAATGGTGCCAAACTGTTGCAAACTCTCCCCTGAAAGTTTTGGGGGTGAAAACGGAAGGCTTTAGATCATAGGAAAAGTAATCAGCCCTCGACTACTTCACCTGCAGAAAAAGATTTTTCTGAAAAATCCCTAAGGCGCGCGGTCACAATTTCATAAAAAATCGGCCGTATTCCACTTTGCTCAAAAATGGTGCCAAACTGTTGCAAACTCTCCCCTGAATGTTTTGGCGGTGAAAACGGAAGGCTTTTGATCATAGGAAAAGTAATCAGCCCTCGACTACTTCACCTGCGGAAAAAGATTTTTCTGAAAAATCCCTAAGGCGCGCGGTCACAATTTCATCAAAAATCGGCCCTTTTCCACTTTGCTCAAAAATGGTGCCAAACTGTTGCAAACTCTCCCCTGAAAGTTTTGGGGGTGAAAACGGAAGGCTTTTGATCATAGGAAAAGTAATCAGCCCTCGACTACTTCACCTGCGGAAAAAGATTTTTCTGAAAAATCCCTAAGGCGCGCGGTCAGAATTTCATCAAAAATCGGCCGTTTTCCACTTTGCTCAAAAATGGTGCCAAACTGTTGCAAACTCTCCCCTGAATGTTTTGGCGGTGAAAACGGAAGGCTTTTGATCATAGGAAAAGTAATCAGCCCTCGACGACTTCACCTGCGGAAAAAGATTTTTCTGAAAAATCCCTAAGGCGCGCGGTCACAATTTCATCAAAAATCGGCCGTTTTCCACTTTGCTCAAAAATGGTGCCAAACTGTTGCAAACTCTCCCCTGAAAGTTTTGACCGTGGAAACGGAAGGCTTTTGATCAGAGGAAAAGTAATCAGCCCTTGACTACTTCACCTGCGGAAAAAGATTTTTCTGAAAAATCCCTAAGGCGCGCGGTCACAATTTCATCAAAAATCGGCCGTTTTCCACTCTGCTCAAAAATGGTGCCAAACTGTTGCAAACTCTCCCCTGAAAGTTTTGGCGGTGGAAACGGAAGGCTTTTGATCATAGGAAAAGAAATCAGCCCTCGACTACTTCACCTGCGGAAAAAGATTTTTCTGAAAAATCACTAAGGCGCGCGGTCAGAATTTCATCAAAAATCGGCCGTTTTCAACTTTGCTCAAAAAAGGTGCCAAACTGTAGCAAACTCTCCCATGAAAGTTTTGGCGGTGAAAACGGAAGGCTTTTGATCCTAGGAAAAGAAATCAGCCCTCGACTACTTCAACTGCGGAAAAAGGTTTTTCTGAAAAATCCCTAAGGCGCGCGGTCAGAATTTCATCAAAAATCGGCCGTTTTCCACATTGCTCAAAAATGGTGCCAAACTGTTGCAAACTCTCCTCTGAAAGTTTTGGCGGTGAAAACGGAAGGCTTTTGATCATATGAAAAGAAATCAGCCCTCGAATACTTCACTTGCGGAAAAAGATTTTTCTGAAAAATCCCTAAGGCGCGCGGTCACAATTTCATCAAAAATCGGCCCTTTTCCACTTTGCTCAAAAATGGTGCCAAACTGTTGCAAACTCTCCCCTGAAAGTTTTGGGGGTGAAAACGGAAGGCTTTTGATCATAGGAAAAGTAATCAGCCCTCGACTACTTCACCTGCAGAAAAAGATTTTTCTGAAAAATCCCTAAGGCGCGCGGTCACAATTTCATAAAAAATCGGCCGCATTCCACTTTGCTCAAAAATGGTGCCAAACTGTTGCAAACTCTCCCCTGAATGTTTTGGCGGTGAAAACGGAAGGCTTTTGATCATAGGAAAAGTAATCAGCCCTCGACTACTTCACCTGCGGAAAAAGATTTTTCTGAAAAATCCCTAAGGCGCGCGGTCACAATTTCATCAAAAATCGGCCGTTTTCCACTTTGCTCAAAAATGGTGCCAAACTGTTGCAAACTCTCCCCTGAATGTTTTGGCGGTGAAAACGGAAGGCTTTTGATCAAAGGAAAAGAAATCAGCCCTCGACTACTTCACCTGCGGAAAAAGATTTTTCTGAAAAATCCCTAAGGCGCGCGGTCAGAATTTCATCAAAAATCGGCCGTTTTCCACTTTGCTCAAAAATGGTGCCAAACTGTTGCAAACTCTCCCCTGAAAGTTTTGGCCGTGGAAACGGAAGGCTTTTGATCATAGGAAAAGAAATCAGCCCTCGACTACTTCACCTGCGGAAAAAGATTTTTCTGAAAAATCCCTAAGGCGCGCGGTCACAATTTCATCAAAAATCGGCCATTTTCCACTTTGCTCAAAAATGGTGCCAAACTGTTGCAAACTCTCCCCTGAATGTTTTGGCAGTGAAAACGGAAGGCTTTTGATCATAGGAAAAGAAATCAGCCCTGGACGACTTCACCTGCGGAAAAAGATTTTTCTTAAAAATCACTAAGGCGCGCGGTCAGAATTACATCAAAAATCGGCCGTTTTCCACTTTGCTCAAAAATGGTGCCAAACTGTTGCAAACTCTCCCCTGAAAGTTTTGGTGGTGAAAACGGAAGGCTTTTGATCATAGGAAAAGAAATCAGCCCTCGACTACTTCACCTGCGGAAAAAGATTTTTCTGAAAAATCACTAAGGCGCGCGGTCAGAATTTCATCAAAAATCGGCCGTTTTCCACTTTGCTCAAAAATGGTGCCAAACTGTTGCAAACTCTCCTCTGAAAGTTTTGGGGGTGAAAACGGAAGGCTTTTGATCATATGAAAAGAAATCAGCCCTCAAATACTTCACCTGCGGAAAAAGATTTTTCTGAAAAATCCCTAAGGCGCGCGGTCACAATTTCATCAAAAATCGGCCCTTTTCCACTTTGCTCAAAAATGGTGCCAAACTGTTGCAAACTCTCCCCTGAAAGTTTTGGGGGTGAAAACGGAAGGCTTTTGATCATAGGAAAAGAAATCAGCCCTCGACTACTTCACCTGCGGAAAAAGATTTTTCTGAAAAATCACTAAGGCGCGCGGTCAGAATTTCATCAAAAATCGGCCGTTTTCCACTTTGCTCAAAAATGGTGCCAAACTGTTGCAAACTCTCCCCTGAATGTTTTGGCGGTGAAAACGGAAGGCTTTTGATCATAGGAAAAGTAATCAGCCCTCGACTACTTCACCTGCGGAAAAAGATTTTTCTGAAAAATCCCTAAGGCGCGCGGCCACAATTTCATCAAAAATCGGCCGTTTTCCACTTTGCTCAAAAATGGTGCCAAACTGTTGCAAACTCTCCCCTGAAAGTTTTGGCGGTGAAAACGGAAGGCTTTTGATCATAGGAAAAGAAATCAGCCCTCGACTACTTCACCTGCGGAAAAAGATTTTTCTGAAAAATCCCTAAGGCGCGCGGTCAGAATTTCATCAAAAATCGGCCGTTTTCCACTTTGCTCAAAAATGGTGCCAAACTGTTGCAAACTCTCCCCTGAAAGTTTTGGCCGTGGAAACGGAAGGCTTTTGATCATAGGAAAAGAAATCAGCCCTCGACTACTTCACCTGCGGAAAAAGATTTTTCTGAAAAATCCCTAAGGCGCGCGGTCACAATTTCATCAAAAATCGGCCATTTTCCACTTTGCTCAAAAATGGTGCCAAACTGTTGCAAACTCTCCCCTGAATGTTTTGGCGGTGAAAACGGAAGGCTTTTGATCATAGGAAAAGAAATCAGCCCTCGATGACTTCACCTGCGGAAAAAGATTTTTCTGAAAAATCACTGAGGCGCGCGGTCACAATTTCATCAAAAATCAGCCGTTTCCCACTTTGCTCAAAAATGGTGCCAAACTGTTGCAAACTCTCCCCTGAAAGTTTTGGCGGTGAAAACGGAAGGCTTTTGATCATGGGAAAAGAAATCAGCCCTCGACTACTTCACCTGCGGAAAAAGATTTTTCTGAAAAATCCCTAAGGCGCGCGGTCACAATTTCATCAAAAATCAGCCGTTTTCCACTTTGCTCAAAAATGGTGCCAAACTGTTGCAAACTCTCCCGTGAAAGTTTTGGCGGTGGAAACGGAAGCCTTTTGATCATAGGAAAAGAAATCAGCCCTCGACTACTTCACCTCCGGAAAAAGATTTTTCTTAAAAATCACTAAAGCGCGCGGTCAGAATTTCATCAAAAATCGGCTGTTTTCAACTTTGCTCAAAAATGGTGCCAAACTGTAGCAAACTCTCCCATGAAAGTTTTGGCGGTGAAAACGGAAGGCTTTTGATCCTAGGAAAAGAAATCAGCCCTCGACTACTTCACCTGCGGAAAAAGATTTTTCTGAAAAATCCCTAAGGCGCGCGGTCACAATTTCATCAAAAATCGGGCGTTTTCCACTTTGCTCAAAAATGGTGCCAAACTGTTGCAAACTCTCCTCTGAAAGTTTTGGGGGTGAAAGCGGAAGGCTTTTGATCATATGAAAAGAAATCAGCCCTCGAATACTTCACCTGCGGAAAAAGATTTTTCTGAAAAATCCCTAAGGCGCGCGGTCACAATTTCATCAAAAATCGGCCGTTTTCCACTTTGCTCAAAAATGGTGCCAAACTGTTGCAAACTCTCCCGTGAAAGTTTTGGCGGTGGAAACGGAAGCCTTTTGATCATAGGAAAAGAAATCAGCCCTCGACTACTTCACCTGCGGAAAAAGATTTTTCTGTAAAATCCCAAAGGCGCGCGGTCACAATTTCATCAAAAATCGGCCGTTTTCCACTTTGCTCAAAAATGGTGCCAAACAGTTGCAAACTCTCCCCTGAAAGTTTTGGCGGTGAAAACGGAAGGCTTTTGATCATGGGAAAAGAAATCAGCCCTCGACTACTTCACCTGCGGAAAAAGATTTTTCTGAAAAATCCCTAAGGCGCGCGGTCACAATTTCATCAAAAATCGGCCGTTTTCCACTTTGCTCAAAAATGGTGCCAAACTGTTGCAAACTCTCCCCTGAATGTTTTGGCGGTGAAAACGGAAGGCTTTTGATCATAGGAAAAGAAATCAGCCCTCGACGACTTCACCTGCGGAAAAAGATTTTTCTGAAAAATCACTGAGGCGCGCGGTCACAATTTCATCAAAAATCAGCCGTTTCCCACTTTGCTCAAAAATGGTGCCAAACTGTTGCAAACTCTCCCCTGAAAGTTTTGGCGGTGAAAACGGAAGGCTTTTGATCATGGGAAAAGAAATCAGCCCTCGACTACTTCACCTGCGGAAAAAGATTTTTCTGAAAAATCCCTAAGGCGCGCGGTCACAATTTCATCAAAAATCGGCCGTTTTCCACTTTGCTCAAAAATGGTGCCAAACTGTTGCAAACTCTCCCGTGAAAGTTTTGGCGGTGGAAACGGAAGGCTTTTGATCATAGGAAAAGAAATCAGCCCTCGACTACTTCACCTGCGGAAAAAGATTTTTCTTAAAAATCACTAAGGCGCGCGGTCAGAATTTCATCAAAAATCGGCTGTTTTCAACTTTGCTCAAAAATGGTGCCAAACTGTAGCAAACTCTCCCATGAAAGTTTTGGCGGTGAAAACGGAAGGCTTTTGATCCTAGGAAAAGAAATCAGCCCTCGACTACTTCACCTGCGGAAAAAGATTTTTCTGAAAAATCCCTAAGGCGCGCGGTCACAATTTCATCAAAAATCGGCCGTTTTCCACTTTGCTCAAAAATGGTGCCAAACTGTTGCAAACTCTCCTCTGAATGTTTTGGCGGTGAAAACGGAAGCCTTTTGATCATAGGAAAAGAAATCAGCCCTCGACTACTTCACCTGCGGAAAAAGATTTTTCTGTAAAATCCCAAAGGCGCGCGGTCACAATTTCATCAAAAATCGGCCGTTTTCCACTTTGCTCAAAAATGGTGCCAAACAGTTGCAAACTCTCCCCTGAAAGTTTTGGCGGTGAAAACGGAAGGCTTTTGATCATGGGAAAAGAAATCAGCCCTCGACTACTTCACCTGCGGAAAAAGATTTTTCTGAAAAATCCCTAAGGCGCGCGGTCACAATTTCATCAAAAATCGGCCGTTTTCCACTTTGCTCAAAAATGGTGCCAAACTGTTGCAAACTCTCCCCTGAATGTTTTGGCGGTGAAAACGGAAGGCTTTTGATCATAGGAAAAGAAATCAGCCCTCGACGACTTCACCTGCGGAAAAAGATTTTTCTGAAAAATCACTGAGGCGCGCGGTCACAATTTCATCAAAAATCAGCCGTTTCCCACTTTGCTCAAAAATGGTGCCAAACTGTTGCAAACTCTCCCCTGAAAGTTTTGGCGGTGAAAACGGAAGGCTTTTGATCATGGGAAAAGAAATCAGCCCTCGACTACTTCACCTGCGGAAAAAGATTTTTCTGAAAAATCCCTAAGGCGCGCGGTCACAATTTCATCAAAAATCGGCCGTTTTCCACTTTGCTCAAAAATGGTGCCAAACTGTTGCAAACTCTCCCGTGAAAGTTTTGGCGGTGGAAACGGAAGGCTTTTGATCATAGGAAAAGAAATCAGCCCTCGACTACTTCACCTGCGGAAAAAGATTTTTCTTAAAAATCACTAAGGCGCGCGGTCAGAATTTCATCAAAAATCGGCTGTTTTCAACTTTGCTCAAAAATGGTGCCAAACTGTAGCAAACTCTCCCATGAAAGTTTTGGCGGTGAAAACGGAAGGCTTTTGATCCTAGGAAAAGAAATCAGCCCTCGACTACTTCACCTGCGGAAAAAGATTTTTCTGAAAAATCCCTAAGGCGCGCGGTCACAATTTCATCAAAAATCGGCCGTTTTCCACTTTGCTCAAAAATGGTGCCAAACTGTTGCAAACTCTCCTCTGAATGTTTTGGCGGTGAAAACGGAAGGCTTTTGATCATAGGAAAAGAAATCAGCCCTCGATGACTTCACCTGCGGAAAAAGTTTTTTCTGAAAAATCACTAAGGCGCGCGGTCACAATTTCATCAAAAATCAGCCGTTTTCCACTTTGCTCAAAAATGTTGCCAAACTGTTGCAAACTCTCCCCTGAAAGTTTTGGCGGTGGAAACGGAAGGCTTTTGATCATAGGAAAAGAAATCAGCCCTCGACTACTTCACCTGCGGAAAAAGATTTTTCTGTAAAATCCCAAAGGCGCGCGGTCACAATTTCATCAAAAATCGGCCGTTTTCCACTTTGCTCAAAAATGGTGCCAAACTGTTGCAAACTCTCCCCTGAATGTTTTGGCGGTGAAAACGGAAGGCTTTTGATCATAGGAAAAGAAATCAGCCCTCGACGACTTCACCTGCGGAAAAAGATTTTTCTGAAAAATCACTGAGGCGCGCGGTCACAATTTCATCAAAAATCAGCCGTTTTCCACTTTGCTCAAAAATGGTGCCAAACTGTTGCAAACTCTCCCCTGAAAGTTTTGGCGGTGAAAACGGAAGGCTTTTGATCATGGGAAAAGAAATCAGCCCTCGACTACTTCACCTGCGGAAAAAGATTTTTCTGAAAAATCCCTAAGGCGCGCGGTCACAATTTCATCAAAAATCGGCCGTTTTCCACTTTGCTCAAAAATGGTGCCAAACTGTAGCAAACTCTCCCGTGAAAGTTTTGGCGGTGGAAATGGAAGGCTTTTGATCATAGGAAAAGAAATCAGCCCTCGACTACTTCACCTGCGGAAAAAGATTTTTCTTAAAAATCACTAAGTCGCGCGGTCACAATTTCATCAAAAATCGGCCGTTTTCCACTTTGCTCAAAAATGGTGCCAAACAGTTGCAAACTCTCCCCTGAAAGTTTTGGCGGTGAAAACGGAAGGCTTTTGATCATGGGAAAAAAAATCAGCCCTCGACTACTTCACCTGCGGAAAAAGATTTTTCTGAAAAATCCCTAAGGCGCGCGGTCACAATTTCATCAAAAATCGGCCGTTTTCCACTTTGCTCAAAAATGGTGCCAAACTGTTGCAAACTCTCCCCTGAATGTTTTGGCGGTGAAAACGGAAGGCTTTTGATCATAGGAAAAGAAATCAGCCCTCGACGACTTCACCTGCGGAAAAAGATTTTTCTGAAAAATCACTGAGGCGCGCGGTCACAATTTCATCAAAAATCAGCCGTTTCCCACTTTGCTCAAAAATGGTGCCAAACTGTTGCAAACTCTCCCCTGAAAGTTTTGGCGGTGAAAACGGAAGGCTTTTGATCATGGGAAAAGAAATCAGCCCTCGACTACTTCACCTGCGGAAAAAGATTTTTCTGAAAAATCCCTAAGGCGCGCGGTCACAATTTCATCAAAAATCGGCCGTTTTCCACTTTGCTCAAAAATGGTGCCAAACTGTTGCAAACTCTCCCGTGAAAGTTTTGGCGGTGGAAACGGAAGGCTTTTGATCATAGGAAAAGAAATCAGCCCTTGACTACTTCACCTGCGGAAAAAGATTTTTCTTAAAAATCACTAAGGCGCGCGGTCAGAATTTCATCAAAAATCGGCTGTTTTCAACTTTGCTCAAAAATGGTGCCAAACTGTAGCAAACTCTCCCATGAAAGTTTTGGCGGTGAAAACGGAAGGCTTTTGATCCTAGGAAAAGAAATCAGCCCTCGACGACTTCACCTGCGGAAAAAGATTTTTCTGAAAAATCCCTAAGGCGCGCGGTCACAATTTCATCAAAAATCGTTCGTTTTCCACTTTGCTCAAAAATGGTGCCAAACTGTTGCAAACTCTCCCCTGAAAGTTTTGGCGGTGGAAACGGAAGTCTTTTGATCATAGGAAAAGAAATCAGCCCTCGACTACTTCACCTGCGGAAAAAGATTTTTCTTAAAAATCACTAAGCCGCGCGGTCAGAATTACATCAAAAATCGGCCGTTTTCCACTTTGCTCAAAAATGGTGCCAAACTGTTGCAAACTCTCCCCTGAATGTTATGGCGGTGGAAACGCAAGGCTTTTGATCACTGGAAAAGAAATCAGCCCTCGACTACTTCACCTGCGGAAAAAGATTTTTCTGAAAAATCCCTAAGGCGCGCGGTCACAATTTCATCAAAAATCAGCTGTTTTCCACTTTGCTCAAAAATGGTGCCAAACTGTAGCAAACTCTCCCATGAAAGTTTTGGCGGTGAAAACGGAAGGCTTTTGATCATAGGAAAAGAAATCAGCCCTCGACTACTTCACCTGCAGAAAAAGATTTTTCTGAAAAATCCCTAAGGCGCGCGGTCAGAATTTCATCAAAAATCGGCCGTTTTCCACTTTGCTCAAAAATGGTGCCAAACTGTTGCAAACTCTCCCCTGAAAGTTTTGGCGGTGGAAACGGAAGGCTTTTGATCATAGGAAAAGAAATCAGCCCTCGACTACTTCAGCTGCGGAAAAAGATATTTCTGAAAAATCCCTAAGGCGCGCGGTCACAATTTCATCAAAAATCGGCCGTATTCCACTTTGCTCAAAAATGGTGCCAAACTGTTGCAAACTCTCCCCTGAATGTTTTGGCGGTGAAAACGGAAGGCTTTTGATCATAGGAAAAGTAATCAGCCCTCGACTACTTCACCTGCGGAAAAAGATTTTTCTGAAAAATCCCTAAGGCGCGCGGTCACAATTTCATCAAAAATCGGCCGTTTTCCAGTTTGCTCAAAAATGGTGCCAAACTGTAGCAAACTCTCCCATGAAAGTTTTGTCGGTGAAAACGGAAGGCTTTTGATCATAGGAAAAGAAATCAGCCCTCGACTACTTCACCTGCGGAAAAAGATTTTTCTGAAAAATCACTAAGGCACGCGGTCACAATTTCATCAAAAATCAGCCGTTTTCCACTTTGCTCAAAAATGGTGCCAAACTGTTGCAAACTCTCCCCTGAAAGTTTTGGCGGTGGAAACGGAAGGCTTTTGATCATAGGAAAAGAAATCAGCCCTTGACTACTTCACCTGCGGAAAAAGATTTTTCTGAAAAATTCCTAAGGCGCGCGGTCAGAATTTCATCAAAAATCGGCCGTTTTCCACTTTGCTCAAAAATGGTGCCAAACTGTAGCAAACTCTCCCATGAAAGTTTTGGCGGTGGAAACGGAAGGCTTTTGATCATAGGAAAAGAAATCAGCCCTTGACTACTTCACCTGCGGAAAAAGATTTTTCTGAAAAATTCCTAAGGCGCGCGGTCAGAATTTCATCAAAAATCGGCCGTTTTCCACTTTGCTCAAAAATGGTGCCAAACTGTAGCAAACTCTCCCATGAAAGTTTTGGCGGTGGAAACGGAGGGCTTTTGATCATAGGAAAAGAAATCAGCCCTCGACTACTTCATCTGCGGAAAAAGATTTTTCTGTAAAATCCCAAAGGCGCGCGGTCACAATTTCATCAAAAATCGGCCGTTTTCCACTTTGCTCAAAAATGGTGCCAAACAGTTGCAAACTCTCCCCTGAAAGTTTTGGCGGTGAAAACGGAAGGCTTTTGATCATGGGAAAAGAAATCAGCCCTCGACTACTTCACCTGCGGAAATAGATTTTTCTGAAAAATCCCTAAGGCGCGCGGTCAGAATTTCATCAAAAATCGGCCGTTTTCCACTTTGCTCAAAAATGGTGCCAAACTGTTGCAAACTCTCCCCTGAATGTTTTGGCAGTGAAAACGGAAGGCTTTTGATCATAGGAAAAGAAATCAGCCCTGGACGACTTCACCTGCGGAAAAAGATTTTTCTGAAAAATCACTAAGGCGCGCGGTCACAATTTCATCAAAAATCAGCCGTTTTCCACTTTGCTCAAAAATGGTGCCAAACTGTTGCAAACTCTCCCCTGAAAGTTTTGGCGGTGAAAACGGAAGGCTTTTGATCATGGGAAAAGAAATCAGCCCTCGACTACTTCACCTGCGGAAAAAGATTTTTATGAAAAATCCCTAAGGCGCGCGGTCACAATTTCATCAAAAATCGGCCGTTTTCCACTTTGCTCAAAAATGGTGCCAAACTGTTGCAAACTCTCGCCTGAAAGTTTTGGCGGTGGAAACGGAAGGCTTTTGATCATAGGAAAAGAAATCAGCCCTCGACTACTTCACCTGCGGAAAAAGATTTTTCTGAAAAATCACTAAGGCGCGCGGTCAGAATTTCATCAAAAATCGGCTGTTTTCAACTTTGCTCAAAAATGGTGCCAAACTGTTGCAAACTCTCCCCTGAAAGTTTTGGCGGTGAAAACGGAAGGCTTTTGATCCTAGGAAAAGAAATCAGCCCTCGACTACTTCACCTGCGGAAAAAGATTTTTCTGAAAAATCCCTAAGGCGCGCGGTCACAATTTCATCAAAAATCGGCCGTTTTCCACTTTGCTCAAAAATGGTGCCAAACTGTTGCAAACTCTCCTCTGAAAGTTTTGGGGGTGAAAACGGAAGGCTTTTGATCATATGAAAAGAAATCAGCCCTCGAATACTTCACCTGCAGAAAAAGATTTTTCTGAAAAATCCCTAAGGCGCGCGGTCACAATTTCATCAAAAATCGGCCCTTTTCCACTTTGCTCAAAAATGGTGCCAAACTGTTGCAAACTCTCCCCTGAAAGTTTTGGGGGTGAAAAAGGAAGGCTTTTGATCATAGGAAAAGTAATCAGCCCTCGACTACTTCACCTGCGGAAAAAGATTTTTCTGAAAAATCCCTAAGGCGCGCGGTCACAATTTCATCAAAAATCGGCCGTTTTCCACTTTGCTCAAAAATGGTGCCAAACTGTTGCAAACTCTCCCCTGAATGTTTTGGCGGTGAAAACGGAAGGCTTTTGATCATAGGAAAAGAAATCAGCCCTCGACTACTTCACCTGCGGAAAAAGATTTTTCTGAAAAATCCCTAAGGCGCGCGGTCAGAATTTCATCAAAAATCGGCCGTTTTCCACTTTGCTCAAAAATGGTGCCAAACTGTTGCAAACTCTCCCCTGAAAGTTTTGGCCGTGGAAACGGAAGGCTTTTGATCATAGGAAAAGAAATCAGCCCTCGACTACTTCACCTGCGGAAAAAGATTTTTCTTAAAAATCACTAAGGCGCGCGGTCAGAATTTCATCAAAAATCGGCCGTTTTCAACTTTGCTCAAAAATGGTGCCAAACTGTAGCAAACTCTCCCATGAAAGTTTTGGCGGTGAAAACGGAAGGCTTTTGATCCTAGGAAAAGAAATCAGCCCTCGACTACTTCACCTGCGGAAAAAGATTTTTCTGAAAAATCCCTAAGGCGCGCGGTCATAATTTCATCAAAAATCGGCCGTTTTCCACTTTGCTCAAAAATGGTGCCAAACTGTTGCAAACTCTCCTCTGAAAGTTTTGGGGGTGAAAGCGGAAGGCTTTTGATCATATGAAAAGAAATCAGCCCTCGAATACTTCACCTGCGGAAAAAGATTTTTCTGAAAAATCCCTAAGGCGCGCGGTCACAATTTCATCAAAAATCGGCCCTTTTCCACTTTGCTCAAAAATGGTGCCAAACTGTTGGAAACACTCCCCTGAAAGTTTTGGCGTTGAAAACGGAAGGCTTTTGATCATAGGCCAAGAAATCAGCCCTCGACTACTTCACCTGCGGAAAAAGATTTTTCTGAAAAATCCCTCAGGCGCGCGGTCACAATTTCATCAAAAATCGGCCGTTTTCCACTTTGCTCAAAAATGGTGCCAAACTGTTGCAAACTCTCCCCTGAAAGTTTTGGCGGTGAAAACGGAACGCTTTTGATCATAGGAAAAGAAATCAGCCCTCGACGACTTCACCTGCGGAAAAAGATTTTTCTGAAAAATCCCTAAGGCGCGCGGTCAGAATTTCATCAAAAATCGGCCGTTTTCCACTTTGCTCAAAAATGGTGCCAAACTGTTGCAAACTCTCCCGTGAAAGTTTTGGCGGTGGAAACGGAAGGCTTTTGATCATAGGAAAAGAAATCAGCCCTCGACTACTTCACCTGCGGAAAAAGATTTTTCTTAAAAATCACTAAGGCGCGCGGTCAGAATATCATCAAAAATCGGCTGTTTTCAACTTTGCTCAAAAATGGTGCCAAACTGTAGCAAACTCTCCCATGAAAGTTTTGGCGGTGAAAACGGAAGGCTTTTGATCCTAGGAAAAGAAATCAGCCCTCGACTACTTCACCTGCGGAAAAAGATTTTTCTGAAAAATCCCTAAGGCGCGCGGTCAGAATTTCATCAAAAATCAGCCGTTTCCCACTTTGCTCAAAAATGGTGCCAAACTGTTGCAAACTCTCCTCTGAAAGTTTTGGGGGTTGAAAGCTGAAGGCTTTTGATCATATGAAAAGAAATCAGCCCTCGAATACTTCACCTGCGGAAAAAAGATTTTTCTGAAAAATCCCTAAGGCGCGCGGTCACAATTTCATCAAAAATCGGCCGTTTTCCACTTTGCTCAAAAATGGTGCCAAACTGTTGCAAACTCTCCCCTGAAAGTTTTGGCGGTGGAAACGGAAGGCTTTTGATCATAGGAAAAGAAATCAGCCCTCGACTACTTCACCTGCGGAAAAGATTTTTCTGAAAAATCCCTAAGGCGCGCGGTCACAATTTCATCAAAAATCGGCCGTTTTCCACTTTGCTCAAAAATGGTGCCAAACTGTTGCAAACTCTCCCCTGAAAGTTTTGGCGGTGGAAACGGAAGGCTTTTGATCATAGGAAAAGAAATCAGCCCTCGACTACTTCACCTGCGGAAAAAGATTTTTCTGAAAAATCCCTAAGGCGCGCGGTCACAATTTCATCAAAAATCGGCCGTTTTCCACTTTGCTCAAAAATGGTGCCAAACTGTTGCAAACTCTCCCCTGAAAGTTTTGGCGGTGGAAACGGAAGGCTTTTGATCATAGGAAAAGAAATCAGCCCTCGACTACTTCACCTGCGGAAAAAGATTTTTCTGAAAAATCCCTAAGCCGCGCGGTCAGAATTACATCAAAAATCGGCCGTTTTCCACTTTGCTCAAAAATGGTGCCAAACTGTTGCAAACTCTCCCCTGAATGTTATGGCGGTGGAAACGCAAGGCTTTTGATCATTGGAAAAGAAATCAGCCCTCGACTACTTCACCTGCGGAAAAAGATTTTTCTGAAAAATCCCTAAGGCGCGCGGTCACAATTTCATCAAAAATCAGCTGTTTTCCACTTTGCTCAAAAATGGTGCCAAACTGTAGCAAACTCTCCCATGAAAGTTTTGGCGGTGAAAACGGAAGGCTTTTGATCATAGGAAAAGAAATCAGCCCTCGACTACTTCACCTGCAGAAAAAGATTTTTCTGAAAAATCCCTAAGGCGCGCGGTCAGAATTTCATCAAAAATCGGCCGTTTTCCACTTTGCTCAAAAATGGTGCCAAACTGTTGCAAACTCTCCCCTGAAAGTTTTGGCGGTGGAAACGGAAGGCTTTTGATCATAGGAAAAGAAATAAGCCCTCGACTACTTCAGCTGCGGAAAAAGATATTTCTGAAAAATCCCTAAGGCGCGCGGTCACAATTTCATCAAAAATCGGCCGTTTTCCACTTTGCTCAAAAATGGTGCCAAACTGTTGCAAACTCTCCCCTGAAAGTTTTGGCGGTGGAAACGGAACGCTTTTGATCATAGGAAAAGAAATCAGCCCTCGACTACTTCACCTGCGGAAAAAGATTTTTCTGAAAAATCCCTAAGGCGCGCGGTCACAATTTCATCAAAAATCGGCCGTTTTCCACTTTGCTCAAAAATGGTGCCAAACTGTTGCAAACTCTCCCCTGAAAGTTTTGGCGGTGGAAACGGAAGGCTTTTGATCATAGGAAAAGAAATAAGCCCTCGACTACTTCAGCTGCGGAAAAAGATATTTCTGAAAAATCCCTAAGGCGCGCGGTCACAATTTCATCAAAAATCGGCCGTTTTCCACTTTGCTCAAAAATGGTGCCAAACTGTTGCAAACTCTCCCCTGAAAGTTTTGGCGGTGGAAACGGAACGCTTTTGATCATAGGAAAAGAAATCAGCCCTCGACTACTTCACCTGCGGAAAAAGATTTTTCCGAAAAATCCCTAAGGCGCGCGGTCACAATTTCATCAAAAATCGGCAGTTTTCCACTTTGCTCAAAAATGGTGCCAAACTGTTGCAAACTCTCCCCTGAAAGTTTTGGCGGTGGAAACGGAAGGCTTTTGATCATAGGAAAAGAAATCAGCCCTCGACTACTTCACCTGCGGAAAAAGATTTTTCTGGAAAATCACTAAGGCGCACGGTCACAATTTCATCAAAAATCGGCCGTTTTCCACTTTGCTCAAAAATGGTGCCAAATTGTTGCAAACTCTCCCCTGAAAGTTTTTGCCGTGGAAACGGAAGGCTTTTGATCATAGGAAAAGAAATGAGCCCTCGACGACTTCACCTGCGGAAAAAGATTTTTCTGAAAAATCCCTATGGCGCGCAGTAACAATTTCATCAAAAATCGGCTGTTTTCCACTTTGCTCAAAAATGGTGCCAAACTGTTGCAAACTCTCCCCTGAAAGGTTTGGCGGTGAAAACGGAAGGGTTTTGATCATAGGCCAAGAAATCAGCCCTCGACTACTTCCCCTGCGGAAAAAGATTTTTCTGAAAAATACCTATGGCGCGCAATCACAATTTCATCAAAAATCGGCCGTTTTCCACTTTGATCAAAAATGGTGCCATATTGTTGCAAACTCTCCCCTGAAAGTTTTGGCGGTGGAACCGGAAGGCTTTTGACCATAGGAAAAGAAATCAGCCCTCAACTACTTCACCTGCGGAAAAAGATTTTTCTGGAAAATCACTAAGGCGCACGGTCACAATTTCATCAAAAATCGGCCGTTTTCCACTTTGCTCAAAAATGGTGCCAAATTGTTGCAAACTCTCCCCTGAAAGTTTTTGCCGTGGAAACGGAAGGCTTTTGATCATAGGAAAAGAAATCAGCCCTCGACGACTTCACCTGCGGAAAAAGATTTTTCTGAAAAATCCCTATGGCGCGCAGTAACAATTTCATCAAAAATCGGCTGTTTTCCACTTTGCTCAAAAATGGTGCCAAACTGTTGCAAACTCTCCCCTGAAAGGTTTGGCGGTGAAAACGGAAGGGTTTTGATCATAGGCCAAGAAATCAGCCCTCGACTACTTCACCTGCGGAAAAAGATTTTTCTGAAAAATACCTATGGCGCGCAGTCACAATTTCATCAAAAATCGGCCATTTTCCGCTTTGCTCAAAAATGGTGCCAAACTGTTGCAAACTCTCCCCTGAAAGGTTTGGCGGTGAAAACGGAAGGGTTTTGATCATAGGCCAAGAAATCAGCCCTCGACTACTTCCCCTGCGGAAAAAGATTTTTCTGAAAAATACCTATGGCGCGCAATCACAATTTCATCAAAAATCGGCCGTTTTCCACTTTGATCAAAAATGGTGCCATATTGTTGCAAACTCTCCCCTGAAAGTTTTGGCGGTGGAACCGGAAGGCTTTTGACCATAGGAAAAGAAATCAGCCCTCGACTACTTCACCTGCGGAAAAAGATTTTTCTGAAAAATCCCTAAGGCGCGCGGTCACAATTTCATCAAAAATCGGCTGTTTTCCACTTTCCTCAAAAATGGTGCCAAACTGTAGCAAACTCTCCCCTGAAAGTTTTGGCGGTGGAAACGGAGGGCTTTTGATCATAGGAAAAGAAATCAGCCCTCGACTACTTCACCTGTGGAAAAAAATTTTTCTGTAAAATCCCTAAGGTCACAATTTCATCAAAAATCGGCCATTTTCCACTTTGCTCAAAAATGGTGCCAAACTGTTGCAAACTCTGCCCTGAAAGTTTTGGCGGTGAAAACGGAAGGCTTTTGATCATAGGAAAAGAAATCAGCCCTCGACTACTTCACCTGCGGAAAAAGATTTTTCTGTAAAATCCCTAAGGCGCGCGGTCAGAATTTCATCAAAAATTGGCCTTTTTCCACTTTGTTCAAAAATGGTGCCAAACTGTTGCAAACTCTCCCCTGAAAGTTTTGGCGGTGAAAACGGAAGGCTTTTGATCATAGGAAAAGAAATCAGCCCTCGACTACTTCACTACTTCACCAATGGGGGACTTCAATTACCCGGATATTTGTTGGATGTCAAACTCAGCCAAGAGCATAAGGTCAAACAGATTCCTCACTGGCCTTGCAGACAACTTCATTGTCCAGAAAGTGGGAGAAGCAACAAGAGGAACAGCCATTTTAGATCTGGTCCTAACCAATGTTGATGACCTGGTTAGTGGGGTAGAAGTGGAAGGATCATTAGGTGCGAGTGATCATGCTCTTCTGAAGTTTACTATACAGCGGAAAGGAGCAGCCAAGCATACTAGGACTCAATTTCTTGACTTTAAGAAAGCCGACTTCATAAAACTTAGGGAAGTGCTGGGTGAGATCCCATGGACAGTAATACTAAAAGGAAAGGGAGTTCATGATGGCTGGGAGTTTGTTAAGAGGGAGATACTAAAAGCACAACGTCAGGCAATACCAATGAGAGGGAAACATGGAAGGTGCCTAAAGAAGCCAGGGTGGCTATCTAAAGAACTTTTAACTGAGTTAAGATTAAAAAAGGATGTGTACAAAAAATGGAAAAGGGGGGAAACCACCAAAGAGGAATTCAAACAAATAGCCAGAACATGTAGACACAAAGTCAGAAAAGCTAAAGCACAGAATGAACTCAGGCTTGCTAGAGAGGTTAAAAGCAACAAAAAAGGCTTCTATGGGTATGTTCGTAGCAAAAGGAAGAGCAAAGAAACAGTGGGGTCACTCAGAGGAGAAGATGGTGAAATGCAAACAGGGGACACAGAAAGGGCTGAACTCCTCAATGCCTTCTTTGCCTCAGTCTTCTCCGATAAGGAAAACAATGCCCGACCTGAAGAATTTGGAGCAAATGATTCAGCAAAGGAAACACAGCCCAGAATAACTAAGGAGATAGTACAAGAATACTTGGCCAGTTTAGAGGTATTCAAGTCTCCAGGGCCAGATGAACTGCATCCAAGAGTATTAAAAGAACTGGCAGATGTGATCTCAGAACCACTGGCAGTCATCTTTGAGGATTCCTGGAGAACAGGCGAAGTCCCGTCAGACTGGAGGAGGGCAAATGTTGTCCCTATTTTCAAAAAGGGGAAAAGAGAGGACCCAAATAATTACCGCCCAGTCAGTCTGACATCAATACCAGGGAAGATTCTGGAGCAGATCATTAAGCAAACAGTCTGTGCGCACCTAGAAAGGAATGCTGTGATCACCAATAGTCAGCATGGATTTCTGAAAAATAAGTCATGTCAGACTAACCTGATCTCGTTTTTTGACAGAATTACAAGCCTGGTAGATGAAGGGAACGCAGTGGATGTAGCCTACCTTGACTTCAGCAAGGCATTTGACAAGGTGCCCCATGATATTCTTGTAAAGAAACTGGTAAAATGTGGTCTTGACTATGCTACCACTCAGTGGATTTGTAACTGGATGACTGACCGAACCCAAAGAGTGCTCATCAATGGTTCCTCTTCATCCTGGAGAAGAGTGACTAGTGGGGTGCCACAGGGTTCTGTCTTGGGCCCGGTCTTATTCAACATCTTTATCAACGACTTGGATGATGGACTCAAGGGCATCCTGATCAAATTTGCAGATGACACCAAACTGGGAGGGGTGGCTAACACCCCAGAGGACAGGATCACACTTCAAAACGACCTTGACAGATTAGAGAACTGGGCCAAAACAAACAAGATGAATTTTAACAGGGAGAAATGTAAAGTATTGCACTTGGGCAAAAAAAATGAGAGGCACAAATACAAGATGGGGGACACCTGGCTTGAGAGCAGTACATGTGAAAAGGATCTAGGAGTCTTGGTTGACCACAAACTTGACATGAGCCAACAGTGTGACGCGGCAGCTAAAAAAGCCAATGCAATTCTGGGCTGCATCAATAGGAGTATAGCATCTAGATCAAGGGAAGTAATAGTGCCACTGTATTCTGCTCTGGTCAGACCTCACCTGGAGTACTGTGTCCAGTTCTGGGCACCACAGTTCAAGAAGGACACTGACAAACTGGAACGTGTCCAGAGGAGGGCAACCAAAATGGTCAAAGGCCTGGAAACGATGCCTTATGAGGAACGGCTAAGGGAGCTGGGCATGTTTAGCCTGGAGAAGAGGAGGTTAAGGGGTGATATGATAGCCATGTTCAAATATATAAAAGGATGTCACAAAGAGGAGGGAGAAAGGTTGTTTTCTGCTGCTCCAGAGAAGCGGACACGGAGCAATGGAGCCAAACTACAAGAAAGAAGATTCCACCTAAACATTAGGAAGAACTTCCTGACAGTAAGAGCTGTTCGACAGTGGAATTTGCTGCCAAGGAGTGTGGTGGAGTCTCCTACTTTGGAGGTCTTTAAGCAGAGGCTTGACAACCATATATCAGGAGTGCTCTGATGGTGTTTCCTGCTTGGCAGGGGGTTGGACTCGATGGCCCTTGTGGTCTCTTCCAACTCTATGATTCTATGATTCTATGATTCTATGATTCTATGATTCTACCTGCGGAAAAAGATTTTTCTGAAAAATCCCTAAGGCGCGCGGTCACAATTTCATCAAAAATCGGCCGTTTTCCACTTTGCTCAAAAATGGTGCCAAACTGTTGCAAACTCTCCCCTGAAAGTTTTGGCGGTGGAAACGGAAGGCTTTTGATCATAGGAAAAGAAATCAGCCCTCGACTACTTCACCTGCGGAAAAAGATTTTTCTGAAAAATCCCTAAGGCGCGCGGTCACAATTTCATCAAAAATCGGCTGTTTTCCACTTTGCTCAAAAATGGTGCCAAACTGTAGCAAACTCTCCCCTGAAAGTTTTGGCGGTGGAAACGGAAGGCTTTTGATCATAGGAAAAGAAATCAGCCCTCGACTACTTCACCTGCGGAAAAAGATTTTTCTGAAAAATCCCTAAGGCGCGCGGTCAGAATTTCATCAAAAATCGGCCATTTTCCACTTTGCTCAAAAATGGTGCCAAACTGTTGCAAACTCTCCCCTGAAAGTTTTGGCGGTGGAAACGGAAGGCTTTTGATCATAGGAAAAGAAATCAGCCCTCGACTACTTCACCTGCGGAAAAAGATTTTTCTGAAAAATCCCTAAGGCGCGCGGTCACAATTTCATCAAAAATCGGCCGTTTTCCACTTTGCTCAAAAATGGTGCCAAACTGTTGCAAACTCTCCGCTGAAAGTTTTGGCGGTGGAAACGGAAGGCTTTTGATCATAGGAAAAGAAATCAGACCTCGACTACTTCACCTGCGGAAAAAGATTTTTCTGAAAAATCCCTAAGGCGAGCGGTCAGAATTTCATCAAAAATCGGCCGTTTTCCACTTTGCTCAAAAATGGTGCCAAACTGTTGCAAACTCTCCCCTGAAAGTTTTGGCGGTGGAAACTGAAGGCTTTTGATCATAGGAAAAGAAATCAGCCCTCGACTACTTCACCTGCGGAAAAAGATTTTTCTGAAAAATCACTAAGGCGCGCGGTCACAATTTCATCAAAAATCGGCCGTTTTCCACTTTGCTCAAAAATGGTGCCAAACTGTTGCAAACTCTCCCCTGAAAGTTTTGGCGGTGGAAACGGAAGGCTTTTGATCATAGGAAAAGAAATCAGCCCTCGACTACTTCACCTGCGGAAAAAGATTTTTCTGAAAAATCCCTAAGGCGCGCGGTCACAATTTCATCAAAAATCGGCCGTTTTCCACTTTGCTCAAAAATGGTGCCAAACTGTTGCAAACTCTCCCCTGAAAGTTTTGGCGGTGGAAACGGAAGGCTTTTGATCATAGGAAAAGAAATCAGCCCTCGACTACTTCACCTGCGGAAAAAGATTTTTCTGAAAAATCCCTAAGGCGCGCGGTCACATTTTCATCAAAAATCGGCCGTTTTCCACTTTGCTCAAAAATGGTGCCAAACTGTTGCAAACTCTCCGCTGAAAGTTTTGGCGGTGGAAACGGAAGGCTTTTGATCATAGGAAAAGAAATCAGACCTCGACTACTTCACCTGCGGAAAAAGATTTTTCTGAAAAATCCCTAAGGCGAGCGGTCAGAATTTCATCAAAAATCGGCCGTTTTCCACTTTGCTCAAAAATGGTGCCAAACTGTTGCAAACTCTCCCCTGAAAGTTTTGGCGGTGGAAACGGAAGGCTTTTGATCATAGGAAAAGAAATCAGCCCTCGACTACTTCACCTGCGGAAAAAGATTTTTCTGAAAAATCACTAAGGCGCGCGGTCACAATTTCATCAAAAACCGGCCATTTTCCACTTTGCTCAAAAATGGTGCCAAACTGTTGCAAACTCTGCCCTGAAAGGTTTGGCGGTGAAAACGGAAGGGTTTTGATCATAGGAAAAGAAATCAGCCCTCGACTACTTCACCTGCGGAAAAAGATTTTTCTGAAAAATCCCTAAGGCGCGCGGTCAGAATTTCATCAAAAATCGGCCGTTTTCCACTTTGCTCAAAATTGGTGCCAAACTGTTGCAAACTCTCCCCTGAAAGGTTAGGCGGTGAAAACGGAAGGGTTTTGATCATAGGCCAAGAAATCAGCCCTCGACTACTTCCCCTGCGGAAAAAGATTTTTCTGAAAAATACCTATGGCGCGCAATCACAATTTCATCAAAAATCGGCCGTTTTCCACTTTGATCAAAAATGGTGCCATATTGTTGCAAACTCTCCCCTGAAAGTTTTGGCGGTGGAACCGGAAGGCTTTTGACCATAGGAAAAGAAATCAGCACTCGACTACTTCACCTGCGGAAAAAGATTTTTCTGAAAAATCCCTAAGGGGCGCGGTCACAATTTCATCAAAAATCGGCTGTTTTCCACTTTGCTCAAAAATGGTGCCAAACTGTAGCAAACTCTCCCCTGAAAGTTTTGGCGGTGGAAACGGAGGGCTTTTGATCATAGAAAAAGAAATCAGCCCTCGACTACTTCACCTGTGGAAAAAGATTTTTCTGTAAAATCCCTAAGATGCGTGGTCACAATTTCATCAAAAATCGGCCATTTTCCACTTTGCTCAAAAATGGTGCCAAACTGTTGCAAACTCTCCCCTGAAAGTTTTGGCGGTGAAAACGGAAGGCTTTTGATCATAGGAAAAGAAATCAGCCCTCGACTACTTCACCTGCGGAAAAAGATTTTTCTGTAAAATCCCTAAGGCGCGCGGTCAGAATTTCATCAAAAATCGGCCGTTTTCCACTTTGCTCAAAAATGGTGCCAAACTGTAGCAAACTCTCCCCTGAAAGTTTTGGCGGTGGAAACGGAAGGCTTTTGATCATAGGAAAAGAAATCAGCCCTCGACTACTTCACCTGCGGAAAAAGATTTTTCTGAAAAATCCCTAAGGCGCGCGGTCACAATTTCATCAAAAATCGGCCGTTTTCCACTTTGCTCAAAAATGGTGCCAAACTGTTGCAAACTCTCCCCTGAAAGTTTTGGCGGTGGAAACGGAAGGCTTTTGATCATAGGAAAAGAAATCAGCCCTCGACTACTTCACCTGCGGAAAAAGATTTTTCTGAAAAATCCCTAAGGCGCGCGGTCACAATTTCATCAAAAATCGGCCGTTTTCCACTTTGCTCAAAAATGGTGCCAAACTGTTGCAAACTCTCCCCTGAAAGTTTTGGCGGTGGAAACGGAAGGCTTTTGATCATAGGAAAAGAAATCAGCCCTCGACTACTTCACCTGCGGAAAAAGATTTTTCTGAAAAATCCCTAAGGCGCGCGGTCACAATTTCATCAAAAATCGGCCGTTTTCCACTTTGCTCAAAAATGGTGCCAAACTGTTGCAAACTCTCCGCTGAAAGTTTTGGCGGTGGAAACGGAAGGCTTTTGATCATAGGAAAAGAAATCAGACCTCGACTACTTCACCTGCGGAAAAAGATTTTTCTGAAAAATCCCTAAGGCGAGCGGTCAGAATTTCATCAAAAATCGGCCGTTTTCCACTTTGCTCAAAAATGGTGCCAAACTGTTGCAAACTCTCCCCTGAAAGTTTTGGCGGTGGAAACGGAAGGCTTTTGATCATAGGAAAAGAAATCAGCCCTCGACTACTTCACCTGCGGAAAAAGATTTTTCTGAAAAATCAATAAGGCGCGCGGTCACAATTTCATCAAAAACCGGCCATTTTCCACTTTGCTCAAAAATGGTGCCAAACTGTTGCAAACTCTGCCCTGAAAGGTTTGGCGGTGAAAACGGAAGGGTTTTGATCATAGGAAAAGAAATCAGCCCTCGACTACTTCACCTGCGGAAAAAGATTTTTCTGAAAAATCCCTAAGGCGCGCGGTCAGAATTTCATCAAAAATCGGCCGTTTTCCACTTTGCTCAAAAATGGTGCCAAACTGTTGCAAACTCTCCCCTGAAAGGTTAGGCGGTGAAAACGGAAGGGTTTTGATCATAGGCCAAGAAATCAGCCCTCGACTACTTCCCCTGCGGAAAAAGATTTTTCTGAAAAATACCTATGGCGCGCAATCACAATTTCATCAAAAATCGGCCGTTTTCCACTTTGATCAAAAATGGTGCCATATTGTTGCAAACTCTCCCCTGAAAGTTTTGGCGGTGGAACCGGAAGGCTTTTGACCATAGGAAAAGAAATCAGCACTCGACTACTTCACCTGCGGAAAAAGATTTTTCTGAAAAATCCTTAAGGGGCGCGGTCACAATTTCATCAAAAATCGGCTGTTTTCCACTTTGCTCAAAAATGGTGCCAAACTGTAGCAAACTCTCCCCTGAAAGTTTTGGCGGTGGAAACGGAGGGCTTTTGATCATAGAAAAAGAAATCAGCCCTCGACTACTTCACCTGTGGAAAAAGATTTTTCTGTAAAATCCCTAAGATGCGTGGTCACAATTTCATCAAAAATCGGCCATTTTCCACTTTGCTCAAAAATGGTGCCAAACTGTTGCAAACTCTCCCCTGAAAGTTTTGGCGGTGAAAACGGAAGGCTTTTGATCATAGGAAAAGAAATCAGCCCTCGACTACTTCACCTGCGGAAAAAGATTTTTCTGTAAAATCCCTAAGGCGCGCGGTCAGAATTTCATCAAAAATTGGCCGTTTTCCACTTTGCTCAAAAATGGTGCCAAACTGTTGCAAACTCTCCCCTGAAAGTTTTGGCGGTGAAAACGGAAGGCTTTTATTCATAGGAAAAGAAATCAGCCCTCGACTACTTCACCTGCGGAAAAAGATTTTTCTGAAAAATCCCTAAGGCGCGCGGTCACAATTTCATCAAAAATCAGCCGTTTTCCACTTTGCTCAAAAATGGTGCCAAATTGTTGCAAACTCTCCCCTGAAAGTTTTTGCCGTGGAAACGGAAGGCTTTTATTCATAGGAAAAGAAATCAGCCCTCGACGACTTCACCTGCGGAAAAACATTTTTCTGAAAAATCCCTAAGGCGCGCGGTCAGAATTTCATCAAAAATCGGCCGTTTTCCACTTTTCTCAAAAATGGTGCCAAACTGTTGCAAACTCTCCCCTGAAAGTTTTGGCGGTGAAAACGGAAGGCTTTTGATCATAGGAAAAGAAATCAGCCCTCGACGACTTCACCTGCGGAAAAAGATTTTTCTGAAAAATCCCTAAGGCGCGCGGTCACAATTTCATCAAAAATCAGCTGTTTTCCACTTTGCTCAAAAATGGTGCCAAACTGTAGCAAACTCTCCCGTGAAAGTTTTGGCGGTGAAAACGGAAGGCTTTTGATCATAGGAAAAGAAATCAGCCCTCGACTACTTGACCTGCGGAAAAAGATTTTTCTGAAAAATCCCTAAGGCGCGCGGTCACAATTTCATCAAAAATCGGCCATTTTCCACTTTGCTCAAAAATGGTGCCAAACTGTTGCAAACTCTCCCCTGAAAGTTTTGGCCGTGGAAACGGAAGGCTTTTGATCATAGGAAAAGAAATCAGCCCTCGACTACTTCACCTGCGGAAAAAGATTTTTCTATAAAATCCCTAAGGCGCGCGGTCAGAATTTCATCAAAAACCGGCCGTTTTCCACTTTGCTCAAAAATGGTGCCAAACTGTTGCAAACTCTCCCCTGAAAGTTTTGGCGGTGGAAACGGAAGGCTTTTGATCATAGGAAAAGAAATCAGCCCTCGACTACTTCACCTGCGGAAAAAGATTTTTCTGAAAAATCCCTAAGGCGCGCGGTCACAATTTCATCAAAAATCGGCGGTTTTCCACTTTGCTCAAAAATGGTGCCAAACTGTTGCAAACTCTCCCCTGAAAGTTTTGGCGGTGGAAACGGAAGGCTTTTGATCATAGGAAAAGAAATCAGCCCTCGACTCCTTCACCTGCGGAAAAAGATTTTTCTGAAAAATCCCTAAGGCGAGCGGTCAGAATTTCATCAAAAATCGGCCCTTTTCCACTTTGCTCAAAAATGGTGCCAAACTGTTGCAAACTCTCCCCTGAAAGTTTTGGCGGTGGAAACGGAAGGCTTTTGATCATAGGAAAAGAAATCAGCCCTCGACTACTTCACCTGCGGAAAAAGATTTTTCTGAAAAATCCCTAAGGCGCGCGGTCACAATTTCATCAAAAATCGGCCGTTTTCCACTTTGCTCAAAAATGGTGCCAAACTGTTGCAAACTCTCCCCTGAAAGTTTTGGCGGTGGAAACGGAAGGCTTTTGATCATAGGAAAAGAAATCAGCCCTCGACTACTTCACCTGCGGAAAAAGATTTTTCTGAAAAATCCCTAAGGCGCGCGGTCACAATTTCATAAAAAATCGGCCGTTTTCCACTTTGCTCAAAAATGGTGCCAAACTGTTGCAAACTCTCCCCTGAAAGTTTTGGCGGTGGAAACGGAAGGCTTTTGATCATAGGAAAAGAAATCAGCCCTCGACTACTTCACCTGCGGAAAAAGATTTTTCTGAAAAATCACTAAAGCGCGCGGTCACAATTTCATCAAAAATCGGCCGTTTTCCACTTTGCTCAAAAATGGTGCCAAACTGTTGCAAACTCTCCCCTGAAAGGTTTGGCGGTGAAAACGGAAGGGTTTTGATCATAGGAAAAGAAATCAGCCCTCGACTACTTCACCTGCGGAAAAAGATTTTTCTGAAAAATCCCTAAGGGGCGCGGTCAGAATTTCATCAAAAATCGGCCGTTTTCCACTTTGCTCAAAAATGGTGCCAAACTGTTGCAAACTCTCCCCTGAAAGTTTTGGCGGTGAAAATGGAAGGCTTTTGATCATAGGAAAAGAAATCAGCCCTCGACTACTTCACCTGCGGAAAAAGATTTTTCTGAAAAATCCCTAAGGCGCGTGGTCACAATTTCATCAAAAATCGGCCGTTTTACACTTTGCTCAAAAATGGTGCCAAACTGTTGCAAACTCTCCCCTGAAAGTTTTGGTGGTGGATACGGAAGGTTTTGATCATAGGAAAAGAAATCAGCCCTCGACTACTTCAGCTGCGGAAAAAGATTTTTCTGAAAAATCACTAAGGCGCGCGGTCACAATTTCTTTAAAAATCGGCCGTTTTCCACTTTGCTCAAAAATGGTGCCAAACTGTTGCAAACTCTCCCCTGAAAGTTTTGGCGGTGGAAACGGAAGGCATTTGATCATATTAAAAGAAATCAGCCCTCAACTACTTCACCTGCAGAAAAAGATTTTTCTGAAAAATCCCTAAGGCGCGCGGTCACAATTTCATCAAAAATCAGCTGTTTTCCACTTTGCTCAAAAATGGTGCCAACCTGTTGCAAACTCTCCCCTGAAAGTTTTGGCGGTGGAAACGGAAGGCTTTTGATCATAGGAAAAGAAATCAGCCCTCGACTACTTGACCTGCGGAAAAAGATTTTTCTGTAAAATCCCTAAGGCGCGCGGTCAGAATTTCATCAAAAACCGGCCGTTTTCCACTTTGCTCAAAAATGGTGCCAAACTGTTGCAAACTCTCCCCTGAAAGTTTTGGCGGTGAAAACGGAAGGCTTTTGATCATAGGAAAAGAAATCAGCCCTCGACTACTTCACCTGCGGAAAAAGATTTTTCTGAAAAATCCCTAAGTCGCGCGGTCACAATTTCATCAAAAATCGGCCGTTTTCCACTTTGCTCAAAAATGGTGCCAAACTGTTGCAAACTCTCCCCTGAAATTTTTGGCGGTGAAAACGGAAGGCTTTTGATCATAGGAAAATAAATCAGCCCTCGACTACTTCACCTGCGGAAAAAGATTTTTCTGAAAAATCCCTAAGGCGCGCGGTCAGAATTTCATCAAAAACCGGCCGTTTTCAACTTTGCTCAAAAATGGTGCCAAACTGTTGCAAACTCTCCCCTGAAAGTTTTGGCGGTGGAAACGGAAGGCTTTTGATCATAGGAAAAAAAATCAGCCCTCGACTACTTCACCTGCGGAAAAAGATTTTTCTGAAAAATCCCTAAGTCGCGCGGTCACAATTTCATCAAAAATCGGCCGTTTTCCACTTTGCTCAAAAATGGTGCCAAACTGTTGCAAACTCTCCCCTGAAAGTTTTGCCGTGGAAACGGAAGGCTTTTGATCATAGGAAAAGAAATCAGCCCTCGACTACTTCACCTGCGGAAAAAGATTTTTCTGAAAAATCCCTAAGGCGCGCGGTCACAATTTCATCAAAAATCGGCCATTTTCCACTTTGCTCAAAAATGGTGCCAAACTGTTGCAAACTCTCCCCTGAAAGTTTTGGCGGTGGATACGGAAGGCTTTTGATCATAGGAAAAGAAATCAGCCCTCGACTACTTCACCTGCGGAAAAAGATTTTTCTGTAAAATCCCTAAGGCGCGCGGTCACAATTTCATCAAAAACCGGCCGTTTTCCACTTTGCTCAAAAATGGTGCCAAACTGTTGTAAACTCTCCCCTGAAAGTTTTGGCGGTGGAAACGGAAGGCTTTTGATCATAGGAAAAGAAATCAGCCCTCGACTATTTCACCTGCGGAAAAAGATTTTTCTGAAAAATCCCTAAGGCGCGCGGTCACAATTTCATCAAAAATCGGCCGTTTTCCACTTTGCTCAAAAATGGTGCCAAACTGTTGCAAACTCTCCCCTGAAAGTTTTGGCGGTGGAAACGGAAGGCTTTTGATCATAGGAAAAGAAATCAGCCCTCGACTACTTCACCTGCGGAAAAAGATTTTTCTGAAAAATCCCTAAGTTGCGCGGTCACAATTTCATCAAAAATCGGCCGTTTTCCACTTTGCTCAAAAATGGTGCCAAACTGTTGCAAACTCTCCCCTGAAAGTTTTGGCGGTGAAAATGGAAGGCTTTTGATCATAGGAAAAGAAATCAGCCCTCGACTACTTCACCTGCGGAAAAAGATTTTTCTGAAAAATCCCTAAGGCGCGTGGTCACAATTTCATCAAAAATCGGCCGTTTTACACTTTGCTCAAAAATGGTGCCAAACTGTTGCAAACTCTCCCCTGAAAGTTTTGGTGGTGGATACGGAAGGTTTTGATCATAGGAAAAGAAATCAGCCCTCGACTACTTCACCTGCGGAAAAAGATTTTTCTGAAAAATCACTAAGGCGCGCGGTCACAATTTCTTTAAAAATCGGCCGTTTTCCACTTTGCTCAAAAATGGTGCCAAACTGTTGCAAACTCTCCCCTGAAAGTTTTGGCGGTGGAAACGGAAGGCATTTTATCATATTAAAAGAAATCAGCCCTCAACTACTTCACCTGCGGAAAAAGATTTTTCTGAAAAATCCCTAAGGCGCGCGGTCACAATTTCATCAAAAATCAGCGGTTTTCCACTTTGCTCAAAAATGGTGCCAACCTGTTGCAAACTCTCCCCTGAAAGTTTTGGCGGTGGAAACGGAAGGCTTTTGATCATAGGAAAAGAAATCAGCCCTCGACTACTTGACCTGCGGAAAAAGATTTTTCTGTAAAATCCCTAAGGCGCGCGGTCAGAATTTCATCAAAAACCGGCCGTTTTCCACTTTGCTCAAAAATGGTGCCAAACTGTTGCAAACTCTCCCCTGAAAGTTTTGGCGGTGAAAACGGAAGGCTTTTGATCATAGGAAAAGAAATCAGCCCTCGACTACTTCACCGGCGGAAAAAGATTTTTCTGAAAAATCCCTAAGTCGCGCGGTCACAATTTCATCAAAAATCGGCCGTTTTCCACTTTGCTCAAAAATGGTGCCAAACTGTTGCAAACTCTCCCCTGAAAGTTTTGGCGGTGAAAACGGAAGGCTTTTGATCATAGGAAAATAAATCAGCCCTCGACTACTTCACCTGCGGAAAAAGATTTTTCTGAAAAATCCCTAAGTCGCGGGGTCACAATTTCATCAAAAATCAGCCGTTTTCCACTTTGCTCAAAAATGGTGCCAAACTGTTGCAAACTCTCCCCTGAAAGTTTTGGGGGTGGAAACGGAAGGCTTTTGATCATAGGAAAAGAAATCAGCCCTCGACTACTTGACCTGCGGAAAAAGATTTTTCTGTAAAATCCCTAAGGCGCGCGGTCAGAATTTCATCAACAACCGGCCGTTTTCAACTTTGCTCAAAAATGGTGCCAAACTGTTGCAAACTCTCCCCTGAAAGTTTTGGCGGTGGAAACGGAAGACTTTTGATCATAGGAAAAAAAATCAGCCCTCGACTACTTCACCTGCGGAAAAAGATTTTTCTGAAAAATCCCTAAGTCGCGCGGTCACAATTTCATCAAAAATTGGCCGTTTTCCACTTTGCTCAAAAATGGTGCCAAACTGTTGCAAACTCTCCCCTGAAAGTTTTTGCCGTGGAAACGGAAGGCTTTTGATCATAGGAAAAGAAATCAGCCCTCGACTACTTCACCTGCGGAAAAAGATTTTTCTGAAAAATCCCTAAGGCGCGCGGTCACAATTTCATCAAAAATCGGCCATTTTCCACTTTGCTCAAAAATGGTGCCAAACTGTTGCAAACTCTCCCCTGAAAGTTTTGGCGGTGGATACGGAAGGCTTTTGATCATAGGAAAAGAAATCAGCCCTCGACTACTTCACCTGCGGAAAAAGATTTTTCTGTAAAATCCCTAAGGCGCGCGGTCACAATTTCATCAAAAACCGGCCGTTTTCCATTTTGCTCAAAAATGGTGCCAAACTGTTGTAAACTCTCCCCTGAAAGTTTTGGCGGTGGAAACGGAAGGCTTTTGATCATAGGAAAAGAAATCAGCCCTCGACTACTTCACCTGCGGAAAAAGATTTTTCTGAAAAATCCCTAAGGCGCGCGGTCACAATTTCATCAAAAATCGGCCGTTTTCCACTTTGCTCAAAAATGGTGCCAAACTGTTGCAAACTCTCCCCTGAAAGTTTTGGCCGTGGAAACGGAAGGCTTTTGATCATAGGAAAAGAAATCAGCCCTCGACTACTTCACCTGCGGAAAAAGATTTTTCTGAAAAATCCCTAAGTCACGCGGTCACAATTTCATCAAAAATCAGCAGTTTTCCACTTTGCTCAAAAATGGTGCCAAATTGTTGCAAACTCTCCCCTGAAAGTTTTTGCCGTGGAAACGGAAGGCTTTTGATCATAGGAAAAGTAATCAGCCCTCGACTACTTCACCTGCGGAAAAAGATTTTTCTGAAAAATCCCTAAGGCGCGCGGTCACAATTTCATCAAAAATCGGCCGTTTTCCACTTTGCTCAAAAATGGTGCCAAACTGTTGCAAACTCTCCCCTGAAAGTTTTGGCGGTGAAAATGGAAGGCTTTTGATCATAGGCCAAGAAATCATCCCTCGACTACTTCACCTGCGGAAAAAGATTTTTCTGAAAAATCCCTAAGGCGCGCGGTGAGAATTTCATCAAAAATCGGCCGTTTTCCACTTTGCTCAAAAATGGTGCCAAACTGTTGCAAACTCTCCCCTGAAAGTTTTGGCGGTGGATACGGAAGGCTTTTGATCATAGGAAAAGAAATCAGCCCTCGACTACTTCACCTGCGGAAAAAGATTTTTCTGAAAAATCCCTAAGGCGCGCGGTCACAATTTCATCAAAAATCGGCCGTTTTCCACTTTGCTCAAAAATGGTGCCAAACTGTTGCAAACTCTCCCCTGAAAGTTTTGGCGGTGGAAACGGAAGGCTTTTGATCATAGGAAAAGAAATCAGCCCTCGACTACTTCAACTGCGGAAAAAGATTTTTCTGAAAAATCCCTAAGGCGCGCGGTCACAATTTCATCAAAAATCGGCCATTTTCCACTTTGCTCAAAAATGGTGCCAAACTGTTGCAAACTCTCCCCTGAATGTTTTGGCGGTGAAAATGGAAGGCTTTTGATCATAGGAAAAGAAATCAGCCCTCGACGACTTCACCTGCGGAAAAAGATTTTTCTGAAAAATCACTAAGGCGCGCCTTCACAATTTCATCAAAAATCAGCCGTTTTCCGCTTTGCTCAAAAAGGGTGCCAAACTGTTGCAAACTCTCCCCTGAAAGTTTTGGGGGTGCAAACGGAAGGCTTTTGATCATAGGAAAAGAAATCAGCCCTCGACTACTTCACCTGCGGAAAAAGATTTTTCTGAAAAATCCCTAAGGCGCGCGGTCACAATTTCATCAAAAATCAGCCGTTTTCCGCTTTGCTCAAAAAGGGTGCCAAACTGTTGCAAACTCTCCCCTGAAAGTTTTGGCGGTGAAAATGGAAGGCTTTTGATCATAGGAAAAGAAATCAGCCCTCGACTACTTCACCTGCAGAAAAAGATTTTTCTGAAAAATCCCTAAGGCGCGCGGTCACAATTTCATCAAAAATCGGCCGTTTTACACTTTGCTCAAAAATGGTGCCAAACTGTTGCAAACTCTCCCCTGAAAGTTTTGGCAGTGAAAACGGAAGGCTTTTGATCATAGGAAAAGAAATCAGCCCTCGACTACTTCACCTGCGGAAAAAGATTTTTCTGAAAAATCCATAAGGCGCGCGGTCACAATTTCAACAAAAATCGGCCGTTTTCCACTTTGCTCAAAAATGGTGCCAAATTGTTGCAAACTCTCCCCTGAAAGTTTTGGCGGTGGAAACGGAAGGCTTTTGATCATAGGAAAAGAAATCAGCCCTCGACTACTTCACCTGCGGAAAAAGATTTTTCTGAAAAATCCCTAAGGCGCGCGGTCAGAATTTCATCAAAAACCGGCCGTTTTCCACTTTGCTCAAAAATGGTGCCAAACTGTTGCAAACTCTCCCCTGAAAGTTTTGGCGGTGGAAACGGAAGGCTTTTGATCATAGGAAAAGAAATCAGCCCTCGACTACTTCACCTGCGGAAAAAGAGTTTTCTGAAAAATCCCTAAAGCGCGCGGTCACAATTTCATCAAAAATCGGCCGTTTTCCACTTTGCTCAAAAATGGTGCCAAACTGTTGCAAACTCTCCCCTGAAAGTTTTGGCGGTGAAAACGGAAGGCTTTTGATCATAGGAAAAGAAATCAGCCCTCGACTACTTCACCTGCGGAAAAAGATTTTTCTGAAAAATCCCTAAGTCGCGCGGTCACAATTTCATCAAAAATCGGCCGTTTTCCACTTTGCTCAAAAATGGTGCCAAACTGTTGCAAACTCTCCCCTGAAAGTTTTGGGGGTGCAAACGGAAGGCTTTTGATCATAGGAAAAGAAATCAGCCCTCGACTACATCACCTGCGGAAAAAGATTTTTCTGAAAAATCCCTAAGGCGCGCGGTCACAATTTCATCAAAAATCGGCCGTTTTCCACTTTGCTCAAAAATGGTGCCAAATTGTTGCAAACTCTCCCCTGAAAGTTTTGGCGGTGGAAACGGAAGGCTTTTGATCATAGGAAAAGTAATCAGCCCTCGACTACTTCACCTGCGGAAAAAGATTTTCTGAAAAATCCCTAAGGCGCGCGGGTCAGAATTTCATCAAAAATCGGCCGTTTTCTACTTTGCTCAAAAATGGTGCCAAACTGTTGCAAACTCTCCCCTGAAAGTTTTGGCGGTGGAAACGGAAGGCTTTTGATCATAGGAAAAGAAATCAGCCCTCGACTACTTCACCTGCGGAAAAAGATTTTTCTGAAAAATCCCTAAGGCGCGCGGTCACAATTTCATCAAAAATCGGCCGTTTTCCACTTTGCTCAAATTGGTGCCAAACTGTTGCAAACTCTCCCCTGAAAGTTTTGGCGGTGGAAACGGAAGGCTTTTGAGCATAGGAAAAGAAATCAGCCCTCGACTACTTCACCTGCGGAAAAAGATTTTTCTGAAAAATCCCTAAGGCGCGCGGTCACAATTTCATCAAAAATCGGCCGTTTTCCACTTTGCTCAAATTGGTGCCAAACTGTTGCAAACTCTCCCCTGAAAGTTTTGGCGGTGGAAACGGAAGGCTTTTGAGCATAGGAAAAGAAATCAGCCCTCGACTACTTCACCTGCGGAAAAAGATTTTTCTGAAAACTCCCTAAGGCGCGCGGTCACAATTTCATCAAAAATCGGCCGTTTTCCACTTTGCTCAAAAATGGTGCCAAACTGTTGCAAACTCTCCCCTGAAAGTTTTGGCGGTGGAAACGGAAGGCTTTTGATCATAGGAAAAGAAATCAGCCCTCGAATACTTCACCTGCGGAAAAAGAGTTTTCTGAAAAATCCCTAAAGCGCGCGGTCACAATTTCATCAAAAATCGGCCGTTTTCCACTTTGCTCAAAAATGGTGCCAAACTGTTGCAAACTCTCCCCTGAAAGTTTTGGCGGTGAAAACGGAAGGCTTTTGATCATAGGAAAAGAAATCAGCCCTCGACTACTTCACCTGCGGAAAAAGATTTTTCTGAAAAATCCCTAAGTCGCGCGGTCACAATTTCATCAAAAATCGGCCGTTTTCCACTTTGCTCAAAAATGGTGCCAAACTGTTGCAAACTCTCCCCTGAAAGTTTTGGCAGTGAAAACGGAAGGCTTTTGATCATAGGAAAAGAAATCAGCCCTCGACTACATCACCTGTGGAAAAAGATTTTTCTGAAAAATCCCTAAGGCGCGCGGTCACAATTTCATCAAAAATCGGCCGTTTTTAACTTTGCTCAAAAATGGTGCCAAATTGTTGCAAACTCTCCCCTGAAAGTTTTGGCGGTGGAAACGGAAGGCTTTTGATCATAGGAAAAGTAATCAGCCCTCGACTACTTCACCTGCGGAAAAAGATTTTTCTGAAAAATCCCTAAGGCGCGCGGTCAGAATTTCATCAAAAATCGGCCGTTTTCTACTTTGCTCAAAAATGGTGCCAAACTGTTGCAAACTCTCCCCTGAAAGTTTTGGCGGTGGAAACGGAAGGCTTTTGATCATAGGAAAAGAAATCAGCCCTCGACTACTTCACCTGCGGAAAAAGATTTTTCTGAAAAATCCCTAAGGCGCGCGGTCACAATTTCATCAAAAATCGGCCGTTTTCCACTTTGCTCAAAAATGGTGCCAAACTTTTGCAAACTCTCCCCTGAAAGTTTTGGCGGTGGAAACGGAGGGGTTTTGATCATAGGAAAAGAAATCAGCCCTCGACTACTTCACCTGCGGAAAAAGATTTTTCTGAAAAATCCCTAAGGCGCGGGGTCACAATTTCATCAAAAATCGGCCGTTTTCCACTTTGCTCAAAAATGGTGCCAAACTGTTGCAAACTCTCCCCTGAAAGTTTTGGCGGTGAAAACGGAAGGCTTTTGATCATAGGAAAAGAAATCAGCCCTCGACTACTTCACCTGCGGAAAAATTTTTTTCTGAAAAATCCCTAAGTCGCGCGGTCACAATTTCATCAAAAATCGGCCGTTTTCCACTTTGCTCAAAAATGGTGCCAAACTGTTGCAAACTCTCCCCTGAAAGTTTTGGCAGTGAAAACGGAAGGCTTTTGATCATAGGAAAAGAAATCAGCCCTCGACTACTTCACCTGCGGAAAAAGATTTTTCTGAAAAATCCCTAAGGCGCGCGGTCACAATTTCATCAAAAATCGGCCGTTTTCCACTTTGCTCAAAAATGGTACCAAATTGTTGCAAACTCTCCCCTGAAAGTTTTGGCGGTGGAAACGGAAGGCTTTTGATCATAGGAAAAGTAATCAGCCCTCGACTACTTCACCTGCGGAAAAAGATTTTTCTGAAAAATCCCTAAGGTGCGCGGTCAGAATTTCATCAAAAATCGGCCGTTTTCTACTTTGCTCAAAAATGGTGCCAAATTGTTGCAAACTCTCCCCTGAAAGTTTTGGCGGTGGAAACGGAAGGCTTTTGATCATAGGAAAAGAAATCAGCCCTCGACTACTTCACCTGCGGAAAAAGATTTTTCTGAAAAATCCCTAAGGCGCGCGGTCACAATTTCATCAAAAATCGGCCGTTTTCCACTTTGCTCAAAAATGGTGCCAAACTGTTGCAAACTCTCCCCTGAAAGTTTTGGCGGTGGATACGGAAGGCTTTTGATCATAGGAAAAGAAATCAGCCCTCGACTACTTCACCTGCGGAAAAAGATTTTTCTGAAAAATCCCTAAGGCGCGCGGTCACAATTTCATCAAAAATCGGCCGTTTTCCACTTTGCTCAAAAATGGTGCCAAACTGTTGCAAACTCTCCCCTGAAAGTTTTGGCGGTGGAAACGGAAGGCTTTTGATCATAGGAAAAGAAATCAGCCCTCGACTCCTTCACCTGCGGAAAAAGATTTTTCTGAAAAATCCCTAAGGCGCGCGGTCACAATTTCATCAAAAATCGGCCGTTTTCCACTTTGCTCAAATTGGTGCCAAACTGTTGCAAACTCTCCCCTGAAAGTTTTGGCGGTGGAAACGGAAGGCTTTTGAGCATAGGAAAAGAAATCAGCCCTCGACTACTTCACCTGCGGAAAAAGATTTTTCTGAAAACTCCCTAAGGCGCGCGGTCACAATTTCATCAAATATCAGCCGTTTTCCACTTTGCTCAAAAATGGTGCCAAATTGTTGCAAACTCTCCCCTGAAAGTTTTTGCCGTGGAAACGGAAGGCTTTTGATCATAGGAAAAGTAATCAGCCCTCGACTACTTCACCTGCGGAAAAAGATTTTTCTGAAAAATCCCTAAGGCGCGCGGTCACAATTTCATCAAAAATCGGCCGTTTTCCACTTTGCTCAAAAATGGTGCCAAACTGTTGCAAACTCTCCCCTGAAAGTTTTGGCGGTGGAAACGGAAGGCTTTTGATCATAGGAAAAGAAATCAGCCCTCGACTACTTCACCTGCGGAAAAAGATTTTTCTGAAAAATCCCTAAGGCGCGCGGTCACAATTTCATCAAGAATCGGCCGTTTTCCACTTTGCTCAAAAATGGTGCCAAACTGTTGCAAACTCTCCCCTGAAAGTTTTGGCGGTGGATACGGAAGGCTTTTGATCATAGGAAAAGAAATCAGCCCTCGACTACTTCACCTGCGGAAAAAGATTTTTCTGAAAAATCCCTAAGGCGAGCGGTCACAATTTCATCAAAAATCGGCCGTTTTCCACTTTGCTCAAAAATGGTGCCAAACTGTTGCAAACTCTCCCCTGAAAGTTTTGGCGGTGGAAACGGAAGGCTTTTGATCATAGGAAAAGAAATCAGCCCTCGACTCCTTCACCTGCGGAAAAAGATTTTTCTGAAAAATCCCTAAGGCGCGCGGTCACAATTTCATCAAAAATCGGCCGTTTTCCACTTTGCTCAAATTGGTGCCAAACTGTTGCAAACTTTCCCCTGAATGTTTTGGCGGTGAAAATGGAAGGCTTTTGATCATAGGAAAAGAAATCAGCCCTCAACGACTTCACCTGCGGAAAAAGATTTTTCTGAAAAATCCCTAAGGCGCGCGGTCACAATTTCATCAAAAATCGGCCGTTTTCCACTTTGCTCAAAAATGGTGCCAAACTGTTGCAAACTCTCCCCTGAAAGTTTTGGCGGTGGATACGGAAGTCTTTTGATCATAGGAAAAGAAATCAGCCCTCGAATACTTCACCTGCGGAAAAAGATTTTTCTGAAAAATCCCTAAGGCGCCCGGTCACAATTTCATCAAAAATCGGCCGTTTTCCACTTTGCTCAAAAATGGTGCCAAACTGTTGCAAACTCTCCCCTGAAAGTTTTGGCGGTGGAAACGGAAGGCTTTTGATCATAGGAAAAGAAATCAGCCCTCAACGACTTCACCTGCGGAAAAAGATTTTTCTGAAAAATCCCTAAGGCGCGCGGTCACAATTTCATCAAAAATCGGCCGTTTTCCACTTTGCTCAAATTGGTGCCAAACTGTTGCAAACTTTCCCCTGAATGTTTTGGCGGTGAAAATGGAAGGCTTTTGATCATAGGAAAAGAAATCAGCCCTCAACGACTTCACCTGCGGAAAAAGATTTTTCTGAAAAATCCCTAAGGCGCACGGTCACAATTTCATCAAAAATCGGCCCTTTTCCACTTTGCTCAAATTGGTGCCAAACTGTTGCAAACTTTCCCCTGATTGTTTTGGCGGTGGAAACGGAAGGCTTTTGATCATAGGAAAAGAAATCAGCCCTCAACGACTTCACCTGCGGAAAAAGATTTTTCTGAAAAATCCCTAAGGCGCGCGGTCACAATTTCATCAAAAATCGGCCCTTTTCCACTTTGCTCAAAAATGGTGCCAAACTGTTGCAAACTCTCCCCTGAAAGTTTTGGCGGTGGAAACGGAAGGCTTTTGATCATAGGAAAAGAAATCAGCCCTCGACTACTTCACCTGCGGAAAAAGATTTTTCTGAAAAATCACTAAGGCGCGCGGTCACAATTTCATCAAAAATCGGCCGTTTTCCACTTTGCTCAAAAATGGTGCCAAACTGTTGCAAACTCTCCCCTGAAAGTTTTGGCGGTGAAAACGGAAGGCTTTTGATCATGGGAAAAGAAATCAGCCCTCGACTACTTCACCTGCGGAAAAAGATTTTTCTGAAAAATCCCTAAGGCGCAAGGTCACAATTTCATCAAAAATCGGCCGTTTTCCACTTTGCTCAAAAATGGTGCCAAACTGTTGCAAACTCTCCCGTGAAAGTTTTGGCGGTGGAAACGGAAGGCTTTTGATCATAGGAAAAGAAATCAGCCCTCGACTACTTCACCTGCGGAAAAAGATTTTTCTTAAAAATCACTAAGGCGCGCGGTCAGAATTTCATCAAAAATCGGCTGTTTTCAACTTTGCTCAAAAATGGTGCCAAACTGTAGCAAACTCTCCCATGAAAGTTTTGGCGGTGAAAACGGAAGGCTTTTGATCCTAGGAAAAGAAATCAGCCCTCGACTACTTCACCTGCGGAAAAAGATTTTTCTGAAAAATCCCTAAGGCGCGCGGTCACAATTTCATCAAAAATCGGCCGTTTTCCACTTTGCTCAAAAATGGTGCCAAACTGTTGCAAACTCTCCCCTGAAAGTTTTGGCGGTGGAAACGGAAGGCTTTTGATCATAGGAAAAGAAATCAGCCCTCAACGACTTCACCTGCGGAAAAAGATTTTTCTGAAAAATCCCTAAGGCGCGCGGTCACAATTTCATCAAAAATCGGCCGTTTTCCACTTTGCTCAAATTGGTGCCAAACTGTTGCAAACTTTCCCCTGAATGTTTTGGCGGTGAAAATGGAAGGCTTTTGATCATAGGAAAAGAAATCAGCCCTCAACGACTTCACCTGCGGAAAAAGATTTTTCTGAAAAATCCCTAAGGCGCACGGTCACAATTTCATCAAAAATCGGCCCTTTTCCACTTTGCTCAAATTGGTGCCAAACTGTTGCAAACTTTCCCCTGAATGTTTTGGCGGTGGAAACGGAAGGCTTTTGATCATAGGAAAAGAAATCAGCCCTCAACGACTTCACCTGCGGAAAAAGATTTTTCTGAAAAATCCCTAAGGCGCGCGGTCACAATTTCATCAAAAATCGGCCCTTTTCCACTTTGCTCAAAAATGGTGCCAAACTGTTGCAAACTCTCCCCTGAAAGTTTTGGCGGTGGAAACGGAAGGCTTTTGATCATAGGAAAAGTAATCAGCCCTCGACTACTTCACCTGCGGAAAAAGATTTTTCTGAAAAATCCCTAAGGCGCGCGGTCACAATTTCATCAAAAATCGGCCGTTTTCCCCTTTGCTCAAAAATGGTGCCAAACTGTTGCAAACTTTCCCCTGAATGTTTTGGCGGTGAAAATTGAAGGCTTTTGATCATAGGAAAAGAAATCAGCCCTCAACCACTTCACCTGGGGAAAAAGATTTTTCTGAAAAATCCCTAAGGCGCGCGGTCACAATTTCATCAAAAATCGGCCGTTTTCCACTTTGCTCAAAAATGGTGCCAAACTGTTGCAAACTCTCCCCTGAAAGTTTTGGCGGTGGAAACGGAAGGCTTTTGATCATAGGAAAAGTAATCAGCCCTCGACTACTTCACCTGCGGAAAAAGATTTTTCTGAAAAATCCCTCAGGCGCGCGGTCACAATTTCATCAAAAATCGGCCGTTTTCCACTTTGCTCAAAAATGGTGCCAAACTGTTGCAAACTCTCCCCTGAAAGTTTTGGCGGTGAAAACGGACGGCTTTTGATCATAGGCCAAGAAATCAGCCCTCGACTACTTCACCTGCGGAAAAAGATTTTTCTGAAAAATCCCTATGGCGCGCGGTCACAATTTCATAAAAAACCGGCCGTTTTCCACTTTGCTCAAAAATGGTGCCAAACTGTTGCAAACTCTCCCCTGAAAGTTTTGGCGGTGAAAATGGAAGGCTTTTGATCATAGGCCAAGAAATCATCCCTCGACGACTTCACCTGCGGAAAAAGATTTTTCTGAAAAATCCCTAAGGCGCGCGGTCACAATTTCATCAAAAATCGGCCGTTTTCCACTTTGCTCAAAAATGGTGCCAAACTGTTGCAAACTCTCCCCTGAAAGTTTTGGCGGTGGAAACGGAAGTCTTTTGATCATAGGAAAAGAAATCAGCCCTCGACTACTTCACCTGCGGAAAAAGATTTTTCTGAAAAATCCCTAAGGCGCGCGGTCACAATTTCATCAAAAATCGGCCGTTTTCCACTTTGCTCAAAAATGGTGCCAAACTGTTGCAAACTCTCCCCTGAAAGTTTTGGCGGTGAAAACGGACGGCTTTTGATCATAGGCCAAGAAATCAGCCCTCGACTACTTCACCTGCGGAAAAAGATTTTTCTGAAAAATCCCTATGGCGCGCGGTCACAATTTCATAAAAAACCGGCCGTTTTCCACTTTGCTCAAAAATGGTGCCAAACTGTTGCAAACTCTCCCCTGAAAGTTTTGGCGGTGAAAATGGAAGGCTTTTGATCATAGGCCAAGAAATCATCCCTCGACGACTTCACCTGCGGAAAAAGATTTTTCTGAAAAATCCCTAAGGCGCGCGGTCACAATTTCATCAAAAATCGGCCCTTTTCCACTTTGCTCAAAAATGGTGCCAAACTGTTGCAAACTCTCCCCTGAAAGTTTTGGCGGTGGAAACGGAAGTCTTTTGATCATAGGAAAAGAAATCAGCCCTCGACTACTTCACCTGCGGAAAAAGATTTTTCTTAAAAATCACTAAGGCGCGCGGTCAGAATTACATCAAAAATCGGCCGTTTTCCACTTTGCTCAAAAATGGTGCCAAACTGTTGCAAACTCTCCCCTGAAAGTTTTGGCGGTGGAAACGGAAGGCTTTTGATCATAGGAAAAGAAATCAGCCCTCGACTACTTCACCTGCGGAAAAAGATTTTTCTGAAAAATCCCTAAGGCGCGCGGTCACAATTTCATCAAAAATCGGCCGTTTTCCACTTTGCTCAAAAATGGTGCCAAACTGTTGCAAACTCTCCCCTGAAAGTTTTGGCCGTGAAAATGGAAGGCTTTTGATCATAGGAAAAGAAATCAGCACTCGACTACTTCACCTGCGAAAAAAGATTTTTCTGAAAAATCACTAAGGTGCGCGGTCACAATCTCATCAAAAATCGGCCATTTTCCACTTTGCTCAAAAATGGTGCCAAACTGTTGCAAACTCTCCCCTGAAAGTTTTGGCGGTGGAAACGGAGGGCTTTTGATCATAGGAAAAGAAATCAGCCCTCGACTACTTCACCTCCGGAAAAAGATTTTTCTGAAATATCCCTAAGGCGCGCGGTCACAATTTCATCAAAAATCGGCCGTTTTCCACTTTGCTCAAAAATGGTGCCAAACTGTTGCAAACTCTCCCCTGAAAGTTTTGGCGGTGGAAACGGAAGGCTTTTGATCATAGGAAAAGTAATCAGCCCTCGACTACTTCACCTGGGGAAAAAGATTTTTCTGAAAAATCCCTAAGGCGCGCGGTCACAATTTCATCAAAAATCGGCCGTTTTCCACTTTGCTCAAAAATGGTGCCAAACTGTTGCAAACTCTCCCCTGAAAGTTTTGGCGGTGAAAACGGAAGGCTTTTGATCATAGGCCAAGAAATCAGCCCTCGACTACTTCACCTGCGGAAAAAGATTTTTCTGAAAAATCCCTAAGGCGCGCGGTCACAATTTCATCAAAAATCGGCCGTTTTCCACTTTGCTCAAAAATGGTGCCAAACTGTTGCAAACTCTCCCCTGAAAGTTTTGGCGGTGGAAACGGAAGGCTTTTGATCATAGGAAAAGAAATCAGCCCTTTACTACTTCACCTGCGGAAAAAGATTTTTCTGAAAAATTCCTAAGGCGCGCGGTCAGAATTTCATCAAAAATCGGCCGTTTTCCACTTTGCTCAAAAATGGTGCCAAAGTGTAGCAAACTCTCCCATGAAAGTTTTGGCGGTGGAAACGGAGGGCTTTTGATCATAGGAAAAGAAATCAGCCCTCGACTACTTCACCTGCGGAAAAAGATTTTTCTGAAAAATCCCTAAGGCGCGCGGTCAGAATTTCATCAAAAATCGGCCGTTTTCTACTTTGCTCAAAAATGGTGCCAAATTGTTGCAAACTCTCCCCTGAAAGTTTTGGCGGTGGAAACGGAAGGCTTTTGATCATAGGAAAAGAAATCAGCCCTCGACTACTTCACCTGCGGAAAAAGATTTTTCTGAAAAATCCCTAAGGCGCGCGGTCACAATTTCATCAAAAATCGGCCGTTTTCCACTTTGCTCAAAAATGGTGCCAAACTGTTGCAAACTCTCCCCTGAAAGTTTTGGCGGTGGATACGGAAGGCTTTTGATCATAGGAAAAGAAATCAGCCCTCGACTACTTCACCTGCGGAAAAAGATTTTTCTGAAAAATCCCTAAGGCGCGCGGTCACAATTTCATCAAAAATCGGCCGTTTTCCACTTTGCTCAAAAATGGTGCCAAACTGTTGCAAACTCTCCCCTGAAAGTTTTGGCGGTGGAAACGGAAGGCTTTTGATCATAGGAAAAGAAATCAGCCCTCGACTCCTTCACCTGCGGAAAAAGATTTTTCTGAAAAATCCCTAAGGCGCGCGGTCACAATTTCATCAAAAATCGGCCGTTTTCCACTTTGCTCAAATTGGTGCCAAACTGTTGCAAACTCTCCCCTGAAAGTTTTGGCGGTGGAAACGGAAGGCTTTTGAGCATAGGAAAAGAAATCAGCCCTCGACTACTTCACCTGCGGAAAAAGATTTTTCTGAAAACTCCCTAAGGCGCGCGGTCACAATTTCATCAAATATCAGCCGTTTTCCACTTTGCTCAAAAATGGTGCCAAATTGTTGCAAACTCTCCCCTGAAAGTTTTTGCCGTGGAAACGGAAGGCTTTTGATCATAGGAAAAGTAATCAGCCCTCGACTACTTCACCTGCGGAAAAAGATTTTTCTGAAAAATCCCTAAGGCGCGCGGTCACAATTTCATCAAAAATCGGCCGTTTTCCACTTTGCTCAAAAATGGTGCCAAACTGTTGCAAACTCTCCCCTGAAAGTTTTGGCGGTGGAAACGGAAGGCTTTTGATCATAGGAAAAGAAATCAGCCCTCGACTACTTCACCTGCGGAAAAAGATTTTTCTGAAAAATCCCTAAGGCGCGCGGTCACAATTTCATCAAGAATCGGCCGTTTTCCACTTTGCTCAAAAATGGTGCCAAACTGTTGCAAACTCTCCCCTGAAAGTTTTGGCGGTGGATACGGAAGGCTTTTGATCATAGGAAAAGAAATCAGCCCTCGACTACTTCACCTGCGGAAAAAGATTTTTCTGAAAAATCCCTAAGGCGAGCGGTCACAATTTCATCAAAAATCGGCCGTTTTCCACTTTGCTCAAAAATGGTGCCAAACTGTTGCAAACTCTCCCCTGAAAGTTTTGGCGGTGGAAACGGAAGGCTTTTGATCATAGGAAAAGAAATCAGCCCTCGACTCCTTCACCTGCGGAAAAAGATTTTTCTGAAAAATCCCTAAGGCGCGCGGTCACAATTTCATCAAAAATCGGCCGTTTTCCACTTTGCTCAAATTGGTGCCAAACTGTTGCAAACTTTCCCCTGAATGTTTTGGCGGTGAAAATGGAAGGCTTTTGATCATAGGAAAAGAAATCAGCCCTCAACGACTTCACCTGCGGAAAAAGATTTTTCTGAAAAATCCCTAAGGCGCGCGGTCACAATTTCATCAAAAATCGGCCGTTTTCCACTTTGCTCAAAAATGGTGCCAAACTGTTGCAAACTCTCCCCTGAAAGTTTTGGCGGTGGATACGGAAGGCTTTTGATCATAGGAAAAGAAATCAGCCCTCGAATACTTCACCTGCGGAAAAAGATTTTTCTGAAAAATCCCTAAGGCGCCCGGTCACAATTTCATCAAAAATCGGCCGTTTTCCACTTTGCTCAAAAATGGTGCCAAACTGTTGCAAACTCTCCCCTGAAAGTTTTGGCGGTGGAAACGGAAGGCTTTTGATCATAGGAAAAGAAATCAGCCCTCAACGACTTCACCTGCGGAAAAAGATTTTTCTGAAAAATCCCTAAGGCGCGCGGTCACAATTTCATCAAAAATCGGCCGTTTTCCACTTTGCTCAAATTGGTGCCAAACTGTTGCAAACTTTCCCCTGAATGTTTTGGCGGTGAAAATGGAAGGCTTTTGATCATAGGAAAAGAAATCAGCCCTCAACGACTTCACCTGCGGAAAAAGATTTTTCTGAAAAATCCCTAAGGCGCACGGTCACAATTTCATCAAAAATCGGCCCTTTTCCACTTTGCTCAAATTGGTGCCAAACTGTTGCAAACTTTCCCCTGAATGTTTTGGCGGTGGAAACGGAAGGCTTTTGATCATAGGAAAAGAAATCAGCCCTCAACGACTTCACCTGCGGAAAAAGATTTTTCTGAAAAATCCCTAAGGCGCGCGGTCACAATTTCATCAAAAATCGGCCCTTTTCCACTTTGCTCAAAAATGGTGCCAAACTGTTGCAAACTCTCCCCTGAAAGTTTTGGCGGTGGAAACGGAAGGCTTTTGATCATAGGAAAAGTAATCAGCCCTCGACTACTTCACCTGCGGAAAAAGATTTTTCTGAAAAATCCCTAAGGCGCGCGGTCACAATTTCATCAAAAATCGGCCGTTTTCCCCTTTGCTCAAAAATGGTGCCAAACTGTTGCAAACTTTCCCCTGAATGTTTTGGCGGTGAAAATTGAAGGCTTTTGATCATAGGAAAAGAAATCAGCCCTCAACCACTTCACCTGGGGAAAAAGATTTTTCTGAAAAATCCCTAAGGCGCGCGGTCACAATTTCATCAAAAATCGGCCGTTTTCCACTTTGCTCAAAAATGGTGCCAAACTGTTGCAAACTCTCCCCTGAAAGTTTTGGCGGTGGAAACGGAAGGCTTTTGATCATAGGAAAAGTAATCAGCCCTCGACTACTTCACCTGCGGAAAAAGATTTTTCTGAAAAATCCCTCAGGCGCGCGGTCACAATTTCATCAAAAATCGGCCGTTTTCCACTTTGCTCAAAAATGGTGCCAAACTGTTGCAAACTCTCCCCTGAAAGTTTTGGCGGTGAAAACGGACGGCTTTTGATCATAGGCCAAGAAATCAGCCCTCGACTACTTCACCTGCGAAAAAGATTTTTCTGAAAAATCCCTATGGCGCGCGGTCACAATTTCATAAAAAACCGGCCGTTTTCCACTTTGCTCAAAAATGGTGCCAAACTGTTGCAAACTCTCCCCTGAAAGTTTTGGCGGTGAAAATGGAAGGCTTTTGATCATAGGCCAAGAAATCATCCCTCGACGACTTCACCTGCGGAAAAAGATTTTTCTGAAAAATCCCTAAGGCGCGCGGTCACAATTTCATCAAAAATCGGCCGTTTTCCACTTTGCTCAAAAATGGTGCCAAACTGTTGCAAACTCTCCCCTGAAAGTTTTGGCGGTGGAAACGGAAGTCTTTTGATCATAGGAAAAGAAATCAGCCCTCGACTACTTCACCTGCGGAAAAAGATTTTTCTGAAAAATCCCTAAGGCGCGCGGTCACAATTTCATCAAAAATCGGCCGTTTTCCACTTTGCTCAAAAATGGTGCCAAACTGTTGCAAACTCTCCCCTGAAAGTTTTGGCGGTGAAAACGGACGGCTTTTGATCATAGGCCAAGAAATCAGCCCTCGACTACTTCACCTGCGGAAAAAGATTTTTCTGAAAAATCCCTATGGCGCGCGGTCACAATTTCATAAAAAACCGGCCGTTTTCCACTTTGCTCAAAAATGGTGCCAAACTGTTGCAAACTCTCCCCTGAAAGTTTTGGCGGTGAAAATGGAAGGCTTTTGATCATAGGCCAAGAAATCATCCCTCGACGACTTCACCTGCGGAAAAAGATTTTTCTGAAAAATCCCTAAGGCGCGCGGTCACAATTTCATCAAAAATCGGCCCTTTTCCACTTTGCTCAAAAATGGTGCCAAACTGTTGCAAACTCTCCCCTGAAAGTTTTGGCGGTGGAAACGGAAGTCTTTTGATCATAGGAAAAGAAATCAGCCCTCGACTACTTCACCTGCGGAAAAAGATTTTTCTTAAAAATCACTAAGGCGCGCGGTCAGAATTACATCAAAAATCGGCCGTTTTCCACTTTGCTCAAAAATGGTGCCAAACTGTTGCAAACTCTCCCCTGAAAGTTTTGGCGGTGGAAACGGAAGGCTTTTGATCATAGGAAAAGAAATCAGCCCTCGACTACTTCACCTGCGGAAAAAGATTTTTCTGAAAAATCCCTAAGGCGCGCGGTCACAATTTCATCAAAAATCGGCCGTTTTCCACTTTGCTCAAAAATGGTGCCAAACTGTTGCAAACTCTCCCCTGAAAGTTTTGGCCGTGAAAATGGAAGGCTTTTGATCATAGGAAAAGAAATCAGCACTCGACTACTTCACCTGCGAAAAAAGATTTTTCTGAAAAATCACTAAGGTGCGCGGTCACAATCTCATCAAAAATCGGCCATTTTCCACTTTGCTCAAAAATGGTGCCAAACTGTTGCAAACTCTCCCCTGAAAGTTTTGGCGGTGGAAACGGAGGGCTTTTGATCATAGGAAAAGAAATCAGCCCTCGACTACTTCACCTCCGGAAAAAGATTTTTCTGAAATATCCCTAAGGCGCGCGGTCACAATTTCATCAAAAATCGGCCGTTTTCCACTTTGCTCAAAAATGGTGCCAAACTGTTGCAAACTCTCCCCTGAAAGTTTTGGCGGTGGAAACGGAAGGCTTTTGATCATAGGAAAAGTAATCAGCCCTCGACTACTTCACCTGGGGAAAAAGATTTTTCTGAAAAATCCCTAAGGCGCGCGGTCACAATTTCATCAAAAATCGGCCGTTTTCCACTTTGCTCAAAAATGGTGCCAAACTGTTGCAAACTCTCCCCTGAAAGTTTTGGCGGTGAAAACGGAAGGCTTTTGATCATAGGCCAAGAAATCAGCCCTCGACTACTTCACCTGCGGAAAAAGATTTTTCTGAAAAATCCCTAAGGCGCGCGGTCACAATTTCATCAAAAATCGGCCGTTTTCCACTTTGCTCAAAAATGGTGCCAAACTGTTGCAAACTCTCCCCTGAAAGTTTTGGCGGTGGAAACGGAAGGCTTTTGATCATAGGAAAAGAAATCAGCCCTTTACTACTTCACCTGCGGAAAAAGATTTTTCTGAAAAATTCCTAAGGCGCGCGGTCAGAATTTCATCAAAAATCGGCCGTTTTCCACTTTGCTCAAAAATGGTGCCAAAGTGTAGCAAACTCTCCCATGAAAGTTTTGGCGGTGGAAACGGAGGGCTTTTGATCATAGGAAAAGAAATCAGCCCTCGACTACTTCACCTGCGGAAAAAGATTTTTCTGTAAAATCCCTAAGGCGCGCGGTCACAATTTCATCAAAAATCGGCCGTTTTCCACTTTGCTCAAAAATGGTGCCAAACTGTTGCAAACTCTCCCCTGAATGTTTTGGCGGTGAAAACGGAAGGCTTTTGATCATAGGAAAAGAAATCAGCCCTCGACGACTTCACCTGCGGAAAAAGATTTTTCTGAAAAATCCCTAAGGCGCGCGGTCACAATTTCATCAAAAATCGGCCGTTTTCCACTTTGCTCAAAAATGGTGCCAAACTGTTGCAAACTCTCCCGTGAAAGTTTTGGCGGTGGAAACGGAAGGCTTTTGATCCTAGGAAAAGAAATCAGCCCTCGACTACTTCACCTGCGGAAAAAGATTTTTCTTAAAAATCCCTAAGGCGCGCGGTCACAATTTCATCAAAAATCGGCCGTTTTCCACTTTGCTCAAAAATGGTGCCAAACTGTTGCAAACTCTCCCCTGAAAGTTTTGGCGGTGGAAACGGAAGGCTTTTGATCATAGGAAAAGAAATCAGCCCTCGACTACTTCACCTGCGGAAAAAGATTTTTCTGAAAAATCCCTCAGGCGCGCGGTCACAATTTCATCAAAAATCGGCCGTTTTCCACTTTGCTCAAAAATGGTGCCAAACTGTTGCAAACTCTCCCCTGAATGTTTTGGCGGTGAAAACGGAAGGCTTTTGATCCTAGGAAAAGAAATCAGCCCTCGACGACTTCACCTGCGGAAAAAGATTTTTCTGAAAAATCACTAAGGCGCGCAGTCACAATTTCATCAAAAATCGGCCGTTTTCCACTTTGCTCAAAAATGGTGCCAAACTGTTGCAAACTCTCCCCTGAAAGTTTTGGCGGTGGATACGGTAGGCTTTTGATCATAGGAAAAGAAATCAGCCCTCGACTACTTCACCTGCGGAAAAAGATTTTTCTGAAAAATCCCTAAGGCGCGCGGTCACAATTTCATCAAAAATCGGCCGTTTTCCACTTTGCTCAAAAATGGTGCCAAACTGTTGCAAACTCTCCCCTGAAAGTTTTGGCGGTGGATACGGTAGGCTTTTGATCATAGGAAAAGAAATCAGCCCTCGACTACTTCACCTGCGGAAAAAGATTTTTCTGAAAAATCCCTAAGGCGCGCGGTCACAATTTCATCAAAAATCGGCCGTTTTCCACTTTGCTCAAAAATGGTGCCAAACTGTTGCAAACTCTCCCCTGAAAGTTTTGGCCGTGAAAATGGAAGGCTTTTGATCATAGGAAAAGAAATCAGCACTCGACTACTTCACCTGCGAAAAAAGATTTTTCTGAAAAATCACTAAGGTGCGCGGTCACAATCTCATCAAAAATCGGCCATTTTCCACTTTGCTCAAAAATGGTGCCAAACTGTTGCAAACTCTCCCCTGAAAGTTTTGGCGGTGGAAACGGAGGGCTTTTGATCATAGGAAAAGAAATCAGCCCTCGACTACTTCACCTCCGGAAAAAGATTTTTCTGAAATATCCCTAAGGCGCGCGGTCACAATTTCATCAAAAATCGGCCGTTTTCCACTTTGCTCAAAAATGGTGCCAAACTGTTGCAAACTCTCCCCTGAAAGTTTTGGCGGTGGAAACGGAAGGCTTTTGATCATAGGAAAAGTAATCAGCCCTCGACTACTTCACCTGGGGAAAAAGATTTTTCTGAAAAATCCCTAAGGCGCGCGGTCACAATTTCATCAAAAATCGGCCGTTTTCCACTTTGCTCAAAAATGGTGCCAAACTGTTGCAAACTCTCCCCTGAAAGTTTTGGGGGTGAAAACGGAAGGCTTTTGATCATAGGAAAAGTAATCAGCCCTCGACTACTTCACCTGCGGAAAAAGATTTTTCTGAAAAATCCCTAAGGCGCGCGGTCACAATTTCATCAAAAATCGGCCGTTTTCCACTTTGCTCAAAAATGGTGCCAAACTGTTGCAAACTCTCCCCTGAAAGTTTTGGCGGTGAAAACGGACGGCTTTTGATCATAGGCCAAGAAATCAGCCCTCGACTACTTCACCTGCGGAAAAAGATTTTTCTGAAAAATCCCTATGGCGCGCGGTCACAATTTCATAAAAAACCGGCCGTTTTCCACTTTGCTCAAAAATGGTGCCAAACTGTTGCAAACTCTCCCCTGAAAGTTTTGGCGGTGAAAATGGAAGGCTTTTGATCATAGGCCAAGAAATCATCCCTCGACGACTTCACCTGCGGAAAAAGATTTTTCTGAAAAATCCCTAAGGCGCGCGGTCACAATTTCATCAAAAATCGGCCGTTTTCCACTTTGCTCAAAAATGGTGCCAAACTGTTGCAAACTCTCCCCTGAAAGTTTTGGCGGTGGAAACGGAAGTCTTTTGATCATAGGAAAAGAAATCAGCCCTCGACTACTTCACCTGCGGAAAAAGATTTTTCTGAAAAATCCCTAAGGCGCGCGGTCACAATTTCATCAAAAATCGGCCGTTTTCCACTTTGCTCAAAAATGGTGCCAAACTGTTGCAAACTCTCCCCTGAAAGTTTTGGCGGTGAAAACGGACGGCTTTTGATCATAGGCCAAGAAATCAGCCCTCGACTACTTCACCTGCGGAAAAAGATTTTTCTGAAAAATCCCTATGGCGCGCGGTCACAATTTCATAAAAAACCGGCCGTTTTCCACTTTGCTCAAAAATGGTGCCAAACTGTTGCAAACTCTCCCCTGAAAGTTTTGGCGGTGAAAATGGAAGGCTTTTGATCATAGGCCAAGAAATCATCCCTCGACGACTTCACCTGCGGAAAAAGATTTTTCTGAAAAATCCCTAAGGCGCGCGGTCACAATTTCATCAAAAATCGGCCGTTTTCCACTTTGCTCAAAAATGGTGCCAAACTGTTGCAAACTCTCCCCTGAAAGTTTTGGCGGTGAATACGGTAGGCTTTTGATCATAGGAAAAGAAATCAGCCCTCGACTACTTCACCTGCGGAAAAAGATTTTTCTGAAAAATCCCTAAGGCGCGCGGTCACAATTTCATCAAAAATCGGCCGTTTTCCACTTTGCTCAAAAATGGTGCCAAACTGTTGCAAACTCTCCCCTGAAAGTTTTGGCCGTGAAAATGGAAGGCTTTTGATCATAGGAAAAGAAATCAGCACTCGACTACTTCACCTGCGAAAAAAGATTTTTCTGAAAAATCACTAAGGTGCGCGGTCACAATCTCATCAAAAATCGGCCATTTTCCACTTTGCTCAAAAATGGTGCCAAACTGTTGCAAACTCTCCCCTGAAAGTTTTGGCGGTGGAAACGGAGGGCTTTTGATCATAGGAAAAGAAATCAGCCCTCGACTACTTCACCTCCGGAAAAAGATTTTTCTGAAATATCCCTAAGGCGCGCGGTCACAATTTCATCAAAAATCGGCCGTTTTCCACTTTGCTCAAAAATGGTGCCAAACTGTTGCAAACTCTCCCCTGAAAGTTTTGGCGGTGGAAACGGAAGTCTTTTGATCATAGGAAAAGAAATCAGCCCTCGACTACTTCACCTGCGGAAAAAGATTTTTCTGAAAAATCCCTAAGGCGCGCGGTCACAATTTCATCAAAAATCGGCCGTTTTCCACTTTGCTCAAAAATGGTGCCAAACTGTTGCAAACTCTCCCCTGAAAGTTTTGGGGGTGAAAACGGAAGGCTTTTGATCATAGGAAAAGTAATCAGCCCTCGACTACTTCACCTGCGGAAAAAGATTTTTCTGAAAAATCCCTAAGGCGCGCGGTCACAATTTCATCAAAAATCGGCCGTTTTCCACTTTGCTCAAAAATGGTGCCAAACTGTTGCAAACTCTCCCCTGAAAGTTTTGGCGGTGAAAACGGACGGCTTTTGATCATAGGCCAAGAAATCAGCCCTCGACTACTTCACCTGCGGAAAAAGATTTTTCTGAAAAATCCCTATGGCGCGCGGTCACAATTTCATAAAAAACCGGCCGTTTTCCACTTTGCTCAAAAATGGTGCCAAACTGTTGCAAACTCTCCCCTGAAAGTTTTGGCGGTGAAAATGGAAGGCTTTTGATCATAGGCCAAGAAATCATCCCTCGACGACTTCACCTGCGGAAAAAGATTTTTCTGAAAAATCCCTAAGGCGCGCGGTCACAATTTCATCAAAAATCGGCCGTTTTCCACTTTGCTCAAAAATGGTGCCAAACTGTTGCAAACTCTCCCCTGAAAGTTTTGGCGGTGGAAACGGAAGTCTTTTGATCATAGGAAAAGAAATCAGCCCTCGACTACTTCACCTGCGGAAAAAGATTTTTCTGAAAAATCCCTAAGGCGCGCGGTCACAATTTCATCAAAAATCGGCCGTTTTCCACTTTGCTCAAAAATGGTGCCAAACTGTTGCAAACTCTCCCCTGAAAGTTTTGGCGGTGAAAACGGACGGCTTTTGATCATAGGCCAAGAAATCAGCCCTCGACGACTTCACCTGCGGAAAAAGATTTTTCTGAAAAATCCCTATGGCGCGCGGTCACAATTTCATAAAAAACCGGCCGTTTTCCACTTTGCTCAAAAATGGTGCCAAACTGTTGCAAACTCTCCCCTGAAAGTTTTGGCGGTGAAAATGGAAGGCTTTTGATCATAGGCCAAGAAATCATCCCTCGACGACTTCACCTGCGGAAAAAGATTTTTCTGAAAAATCCCTAAGGCGCGCGGTCACAATTTCATCAAAAATCGGCCGTTTTCCACTTTGCTCAAAAATGGTGCCAAACTGTTGCAAACTCTCCCCTGAAAGTTTTGGCGGTGGAAACGGAAGTCTTTTGATCATAGGAAAAGAAATCAGCCCTCGACTACTTCACCTGCGGAAAAAGATTTTTCTCAAAAATCACTAAGGCGCGCGGTCAGAATTACATCAAAAATCGGCCGTTTTCCACTTTGCTCAAAAATGGTGCCAAACTGTTGCAAACTCTCCCCTGAAAGTTTTGGCGGTGGAAACGGAAGGCTTTTGATCATAGGAAAAGAAATCAGCCCTCGACTACTTCACCTGCGGAAAAAGATTTTTCTGAAAAATCCCTAAGGCGCGCGGTCACAATTTCATCAAAAATCGGCCGTTTTCCACTTTGCTCAAAAATGGTGCCAAACTGTTGCAAACTCTCCCCTGAAAGTTTTGGCCGTGAAAATGGAAGGCTTTTGATCATAGGAAAAGAAATCAGCACTCGACTACTTCACCTGCGAAAAAAGATTTTTCTGAAAAATCACTAAGGTGCGCGGTCACAATCTCATCAAAAATCGGCCATTTTCCACTTTGCTCAAAAATGGTGCCAAACTGTAGCAAACTCTCCCATGAAAGTTTTGGCGGTGGAAACGGAGGGCTTTTGATCATAGGAAAAGAAATCAGCCCTCGACTACTTCACCTCCGGAAAAAGATTTTTCTGAAATATCCCTAAGGCGCGCGGTCACAATTTCATCAAAAATCGGCCGTTTTCCACTTTGCTCAAAAATGGTGCCAAACTGTTGCAAACTCTCCCCTGAAAGTTTTGGCGGTGGAAACGGAAGGCTTTTGATCATAGGAAAAGTAATCAGCCCTCGACTACTTCACCTGGGGAAAAAGATTTTTCTGAAAAATCCCTAAGGCGCGCGGTCACAATTTCATCAAAAATCGGCCGTTTTCCACTTTGCTCAAAAATGGTGCCAAACTGTTGCAAACTCTCCCCTGAAAGTTTTGGCGGTGAAAACGGAAGGCTTTTGATCATAGGCCAAGAAATCAGCCCTCGACTACTTCACCTGCGGAAAAAGATTTTTCTGAAAAATCCCTAAGGCGCGCGGTCACAATTTCATCAAAAATCGGCCGTTTTCCACTTTGCTCAAAAATGGTGCCAAACTGTTGCAAACTCTCCCCTGAAAGTTTTGGCGGTGGAAACGGAAGGCTTTTGATCATAGGAAAAGAAATCAGCCCTTTACTACTTCACCTGCGGAAAAAGATTTTTCTGAAAAATTCCTAAGGCGCGCGGTCAGAATTTCATCAAAAATCGGCCGTTTTCCACTTTGCTCAAAAATGGTGCCAAAGTGTAGCAAACTCTCCCATGAAAGTTTTGGCGGTGGAAACGGAGGGCTTTTGATCATAGGAAAAGAAATCAGCCCTCGACTACTTCACCTGCGGAAAAAGATTTTTCTGTAAAATCCCTAAGGCGCGCGGTCACAATTTCATCAAAAATCGGCCGTTTTCCACTTTGCTCAAAAATGGTGCCAAACTGTTGCAAACTCTCCCCTGAATGTTTTGGCGGTGAAAACGGAAGGCTTTTGATCCTAGGAAAAGAAATCAGCCCTCGACGACTTCACCTGCGGAAAAAGATTTTTCTGAAAAATCCCTAAGGCGCGCGGTCACAATTTCATCAAAAATCGGCCGTTTTCCACTTTGCTCAAAAATGGTGCCAAACTGTTGCAAACTCTCCCGTGAAAGTTTTGGCGGTGGAAACGGAAGGCTTTTGATCCTAGGAAAAGAAATCAGCCCTCGACTACTTCACCTGCGGAAAAAGATTTTTCTTAAAAATCCCTAAGGCGCGCGGTCACAATTTCATCAAAAATCGGCCGTTTTCCACTTTGCTCAAAAATGGTGCCAAACTGTTGCAAACTCTCCCCTGAAAGTTTTGGCGGTGAAAATGGAAGGCTTTTGATCATAGGCCAAGAAATCATCCCTCGACGACTTCACCTGCGGAAAAAGATTTTTCTGAAAAATCCCTAAGGCGCGCGGTCACAATTTCATCAAAAATCGGCCGTTTTCCACTTTGCTCAAAAATGGTGCCAAACTGTTGCAAACTCTCCCCTGAAAGTTTTGGCGGTGGAAACGGAAGTCTTTTGATCATAGGAAAAGAAATCAGCCCTCGACTACTTCACCTGCGGAAAAAGATTTTTCTCAAAAATCACTAAGGCGCGCGGTCAGAATTACATCAAAAATCGGCCGTTTTCCACTTTGCTCAAAAATGGTGCCAAACTGTTGCAAACTCTCCCCTGAAAGTTTTGGCGGTGGAAACGGAAGGCTTTTGATCATAGGAAAAGAAATCAGCCCTCGACTACTTCACCTGCGGAAAAAGATTTTTCTGAAAAATCCCTAAGGCGCGCGGTCACAATTTCATCAAAAATCGGCCGTTTTCCACTTTGCTCAAAAATGGTGCCAAACTGTTGCAAACTCTCCCCTGAAAGTTTTGGCCGTGAAAATGGAAGGCTTTTGATCATAGGAAAAGAAATCAGCACTCGACTACTTCACCTGCGAAAAAAGATTTTTCTGAAAAATCACTAAGGTGCGCGGTCACAATCTCATCAAAAATCGGCCATTTTCCACTTTGCTCAAAAATGGTGCCAAACTGTAGCAAACTCTCCCATGAAAGTTTTGGCGGTGGAAACGGAGGGCTTTTGATCATAGGAAAAGAAATCAGCCCTCGACTACTTCACCTCCGGAAAAAGATTTTTCTGAAATATCCCTAAGGCGCGCGGTCACAATTTCATCAAAAATCGGCCGTTTTCCACTTTGCTCAAAAATGGTGCCAAACTGTTGCAAACTCTCCCCTGAAAGTTTTGGCGGTGGAAACGGAAGGCTTTTGATCATAGGAAAAGTAATCAGCCCTCGACTACTTCACCTGGGGAAAAAGATTTTTCTGAAAAATCCCTAAGGCGCGCGGTCACAATTTCATCAAAAATCGGCCGTTTTCCACTTTGCTCAAAAATGGTGCCAAACTGTTGCAAACTCTCCCCTGAAAGTTTTGGCGGTGAAAACGGAAGGCTTTTGATCATAGGCCAAGAAATCAGCCCTCGACTACTTCACCTGCGGAAAAAGATTTTTCTGAAAAATCCCTAAGGCGCGCGGTCACAATTTCATCAAAAATCGGCCGTTTTCCACTTTGCTCAAAAATGGTGCCAAACTGTTGCAAACTCTCCCCTGAAAGTTTTGGCGGTGGAAACGGAAGGCTTTTGATCATAGGAAAAGAAATCAGCCCTTTACTACTTCACCTGCGGAAAAAGATTTTTCTGAAAAATTCCTAAGGCGCGCGGTCAGAATTTCATCAAAAATCGGCCGTTTTCCACTTTGCTCAAAAATGGTGCCAAAGTGTAGCAAACTCTCCCATGAAAGTTTTGGCGGTGGAAACGGAGGGCTTTTGATCATAGGAAAAGAAATCAGCCCTCGACTACTTCACCTGCGGAAAAAGATTTTTCTGTAAAATCCCTAAGGCGCGCGGTCACAATTTCATCAAAAATCGGCCGTTTTCCACTTTGCTCAAAAATGGTGCCAAACTGTTGCAAACTCTCCCCTGAATGTTTTGGCGGTGAAAACGGAAGGCTTTTGATCCTAGGAAAAGAAATCAGCCCTCGACGACTTCACCTGCGGAAAAAGATTTTTCTGAAAAATCCCTAAGGCGCGCGGTCACAATTTCATCAAAAATCGGCCGTTTTCCACTTTGCTCAAAAATGGTGCCAAACTGTTGCAAACTCTCCCGTGAAAGTTTTGGCGGTGGAAACGGAAGGCTTTTGATCCTAGGAAAAGAAATCAGCCCTCGACTACTTCACCTGCGGAAAAAGATTTTTCTTAAAAATCCCTAAGGCGCGCGGTCACAATTTCATCAAAAATCGGCCGTTTTCCACTTTGCTCAAAAATGGTGCCAAACTGTTGCAAACTCTCCCCTGAAAGTTTTGGCGGTGGAAACGGAAGGCTTTTGATCATAGGAAAAGAAATCAGCCCTCGACTACTTCACCTGCGGAAAAAGATTTTTCTGAAAAATCCCTCAGGCGCGCGGTCACAATTTCATCAAAAATCGGCCGTTTTCCACTTTGCTCAAAAATGGTGCCAAACTGTTGCAAACTCTCCCCTGAATGTTTTGGCGGTGAAAACGGAAGGCTTTTGATCCTAGGAAAAGAAATCAGCCCTCGACGACTTCACCTGCGGAAAAAGATTTTTCTGAAAAATCCCTAAGGCGCGCGGTCACAATTTCATCAAAAATCGGCCGTTTTCCACTTTGCTCAAAAATGGTGCCAAACTGTTGCAAACTCTCCCGTGAAAGTTTTGGCGGTGGAAACGGAAGGCTTTTGATCCTAGGAAAAGAAATCAGCCCTCGACTACTTCACCTGCGGAAAAAGATTTTTCTTAAAAATCCCTAAGGCGCGCGGTCACAATTTCATCAAAAATCGGCCGTTTTCCACTTTGCTCAAAAATGGTGCCAAACTGTTGCAAACTCTCCCCTGAAAGTTTTGGCGGTGGAAACGGAAGGCTTTTGATCATAGGAAAAGAAATCAGCCCTCGACTACTTCACCTGCGGAAAAAGATTTTTCTGAAAAATCCCTCAGGCGCGCGGTCACAATTTCATCAAAAATCGGCCGTTTTCCACTTTGCTCAAAAATGGTGCCAAACTGTTGCAAACTCTCCCCTGAATGTTTTGGCGGTGAAAACGGAAGGCTTTTGATCCTAGGAAAAGAAATCAGCCCTCGACGACTTCACCTGCGGAAAAAGATTTTTCTGAAAAATCACTAAGGCGCGCAGTCACAATTTCATCAAAAATCGGCCGTTTTCCACTTTGCTCAAAAATGGTGCCAAACTGTTGCAAACTCTCCCCTGAAAGTTTTGGCGGTGGATACGGTAGGCTTTTGATCATAGGAAAAGAAATCAGCCCTCGACTACTTCACCTGCGGAAAAAGATTTTTCTGAAAAATCCCTAAGGCGCGCGGTCACAATTTCATCAAAAATCGGCCGTTTTCCACTTTGCTCAAAAATGGTGCCAAACTGTTGCAAACTCTCCCCTGAAAGTTTTGGCGGTGGATACGGTAGGCTTTTGATCATAGGAAAAGAAATCAGCCCTCGACTACTTCACCTGCGGAAAAAGATTTTTCTGAAAAATCCCTAAGGCGCGCGGTCACAATTTCATCAAAAATCGGCCGTTTTCCACTTTGCTCAAAAATGGTGCCAAACTGTTGCAAACTCTCCCCTGAAATTTTTGGCCGTGAAAATGGAAGGCTTTTGATCATAGGAAAAGAAATCAGCACTCGACTACTTCACCTGCGAAAAAAGATTTTTCTGAAAAATCACTAAGGTGCGCGGTCACAATCTCATCAAAAATCGGCCATTTTCCACTTTGCTCAAAAATGGTGCCAAACTGTTGCAAACTCTCCCCTGAAAGTTTTGGCGGTGGAAACGGAGGGCTTTTGATCATAGGAAAAGAAATCAGCCCTCGACTACTTCACCTCCGGAAAAAGATTTTTCTGAAATATCCCTAAGGCGCGCGGTCACAATTTCATCAAAAATCGGCCGTTTTCCACTTTGCTCAAAAATGGTGCCAAACTGTTGCAAACTCTCCCCTGAAAGTTTTGGCGGTGGAAACGGAAGGCTTTTGATCATAGGAAAAGTAATCAGCCCTCGACTACTTCACCTGGGGAAAAAGATTTTTCTGAAAAATCCCTAAGGCGCGCGGTCACAATTTCATCAAAAATCGGCCGTTTTCCACTTTGCTCAAAAATGGTGCCAAACTGTTGCAAACTCTCCCCTGAAAGTTTTGGGGGTGAAAACGGAAGGCTTTTGATCATAGGAAAAGTAATCAGCCCTCGACTACTTCACCTGCGGAAAAAGATTTTTCTGAAAAATCCCTAAGGCGCGCGGTCACAATTTCATCAAAAATCGGCCGTTTTCCACTTTGCTCAAAAATGGTGCCAAATTGTTGCAAACTCTCCCCTGAAAGTTTTGGCGGTGAAAACGGACGGCTTTTGATCATAGGCCAAGAAATCAGCCCTCGACTACTTCACCTGCGGAAAAAGATTTTTCTGAAAAATCCCTATGGCGCGCGGTCACAATTTCATAAAAAACCGGCCGTTTTCCACTTTGCTCAAAAATGGTGCCAAACTGTTGCAAACTCTCCCCTGAAAGTTTTGGCGGTGAAAATGGAAGGCTTTTGATCATAGGCCAAGAAATCATCCCTCGACGACTTCACCTGTGGAAAAAGATTTTTCTGAAAAATCCCTAAGGCGCGCGGTCACAATTTCATCAAAAATCGGCCGTTTTCCACTTTGCTCAAAAATGGTGCCAAACTGTTGCAAACTCTCCCCTGAAAGTTTTGGCGGTGAAAACGGACGGCTTTTGATCATAGGCCAAGAAATCAGCCCTCGACTACTTCACCTGCGGAAAAAGATTTTTCTGAAAAATCCCTATGGCGCGCGGTCACAATTTCATCAAAAATCGGCCGTTTTCCACTTTGCTCAAAAATGGTGCCAAACTGTTGCAAACTCTCCCCTGAAAGTTTTGGCGGTGGAAACGGAAGGCTTTTGATCATAGGAAAAGAAATCAGCCCTTTACTACTTCACCTGCGGAAAAAGATTTTTCTGAAAAATTCCTAAGGCGCGCGGTCAGAATTTCATCAAAAATCGGCCGTTTTCCACTTTGCTCAAAAATGGTGCCAAAGTGTAGCAAACTCTCCCATGAAAGTTTTGGCGGTGGAAACGGAGGGCTTTTGATCATAGGAAAAGAAATCAGCCCTCGACTACTTCACCTGCGGAAAAAGATTTTTCTGTAAAATCCCTAAGGCGCGCGGTCACAATTTCATCAAAAATCGGCCGTTTTCCACTTTGCTCAAAAATGGTGCCAAACTGTTGCAAACTCTCCCCTGAATGTTTTGGCGGTGAAAACGGAAGGCTTTTGATCCTAGGAAAAGAAATCAGCCCTCGACGACTTCACCTGCGGAAAAAGATTTTTCTGAAAAATCCCTAAGGCGCGCGGTCACAATTTCATCAAAAATCGGCCGTTTTCCACTTTGCTCAAAAATGGTGCCAAACTGTTGCAAACTCTCCCGTGAAAGTTTTGGCGGTGGAAACGGAAGGCTTTTGATCCTAGGAAAAGAAATCAGCCCTCGACTACTTCACCTGCGGAAAAAGATTTTTCTTAAAAATCCCTAAGGCGCGCGGTCACAATTTCATCAAAAATCGGCCGTTTTCCACTTTGCTCAAAAATGGTGCCAAACTGTTGCAAACTCTCCCCTGAAAGTTTTGGCGGTGGAAACGGAAGGCTTTTGATCATAGGAAAAGAAATCAGCCCTCGACTACTTCACCTGCGGAAAAAGATTTTTCTGAAAAATCCCTCAGGCGCGCGGTCACAATTTCATCAAAAATCGGCCGTTTTCCACTTTGCTCAAAAATGGTGCCAAACTGTTGCAAACTCTCCCCTGAATGTTTTGGCGGTGAAAACGGAAGGCTTTTGATCCTAGGAAAAGAAATCAGCCCTCGACGACTTCACCTGCGGAAAAAGATTTTTCTGAAAAATCCCTAAGGCGCGCGGTCACAATTTCATCAAAAATCGGCCGTTTTCCACTTTGCTCAAAAATGGTGCCAAACTGTTGCAAACTCTCCCGTGAAAGTTTTGGCGGTGGAAACGGAAGGCTTTTGATCCTAGGAAAAGAAATCAGCCCTCGACTACTTCACCTGCGGAAAAAGATTTTTCTTAAAAATCCCTAAGGCGCGCGGTCACAATTTCATCAAAAATCGGCCGTTTTCCACTTTGCTCAAAAATGGTGCCAAACTGTTGCAAACTCTCCCCTGAAAGTTTTGGCGGTGGAAACGGAAGGCTTTTGATCATAGGAAAAGAAATCAGCCCTCGACTACTTCACCTGCGGAAAAAGATTTTTCTGAAAAATCCCTCAGGCGCGCGGTCACAATTTCATCAAAAATCGGCCGTTTTCCACTTTGCTCAAAAATGGTGCCAAACTGTTGCAAACTCTCCCCTGAATGTTTTGGCGGTGAAAACGGAAGGCTTTTGATCCTAGGAAAAGAAATCAGCCCTCGACGACTTCACCTGCGGAAAAAGATTTTTCTGAAAAATCACTAAGGCGCGCAGTCACAATTTCATCAAAAATCGGCCGTTTTCCACTTTGCTCAAAAATGGTGCCAAACTGTTGCAAACTCTCCCCTGAAAGTTTTGGCGGTGGATACGGTAGGCTTTTGATCATAGGAAAAGAAATCAGCCCTCGACTACTTCACCTGCGGAAAAAGATTTTTCTGAAAAATCCCTAAGGCGCGCGGTCACAATTTCATCAAAAATCGGCCGTTTTCCACTTTGCTCAAAAATGGTGCCAAACTGTTGCAAACTCTCCCCTGAAAGTTTTGGCGGTGGATACGGTAGGCTTTTGATCATAGGAAAAGAAATCAGCCCTCGACTACTTCACCTGCGGAAAAAGATTTTTCTGAAAAATCCCTAAGGCGCGCGGTCACAATTTCATCAAAAATCGGCCGTTTTCCACTTTGCTCAAAAATGGTGCCAAACTGTTGCAAACTCTCCCCTGAAATTTTTGGCCGTGAAAATGGAAGGCTTTTGATCATAGGAAAAGAAATCAGCACTCGACTACTTCACCTGCGAAAAAAGATTTTTCTGAAAAATCACTAAGGTGCGCGGTCACAATCTCATCAAAAATCGGCCATTTTCCACTTTGCTCAAAAATGGTGCCAAACTGTTGCAAACTCTCCCCTGAAAGTTTTGGCGGTGGAAACGGAGGGCTTTTGATCATAGGAAAAGAAATCAGCCCTCGACTACTTCACCTCCGGAAAAAGATTTTTCTGAAATATCCCTAAGGCGCGCGGTCACAATTTCATCAAAAATCGGCCGTTTTCCACTTTGCTCAAAAATGGTGCCAAACTGTTGCAAACTCTCCCCTGAAAGTTTTGGCGGTGGAAACGGAAGGCTTTTGATCATAGGAAAAGTAATCAGCCCTCGACTACTTCACCTGGGGAAAAAGATTTTTCTGAAAAATCCCTAAGGCGCGCGGTCACAATTTCATCAAAAATCGGCCGTTTTCCACTTTGCTCAAAAATGGTGCCAAACTGTTGCAAACTCTCCCCTGAAAGTTTTGGGGGTGAAAACGGAAGGCTTTTGATCATAGGAAAAGTAATCAGCCCTCGACTACTTCACCTGCGGAAAAAGATTTTTCTGAAAAATCCCTAAGGCGCGCGGTCACAATTTCATCAAAAATCGGCCGTTTTCCACTTTGCTCAAAAATGGTGCCAAACTGTTGCAAACTCTCCCCTGAAAGTTTTGGCGGTGAAAACGGACGGCTTTTGATCATAGGCCAAGAAATCAGCCCTCGACTACTTCACCTGCGGAAAAAGATTTTTCTGAAAAATCCCTATGGCGCGCGGTCACAATTTCATAAAAAACCGGCCGTTTTCCACTTTGCTCAAAAATGGTGCCAAACTGTTGCAAACTCTCCCCTGAAAGTTTTGGCGGTGAAAATGGAAGGCTTTTGATCATAGGCCAAGAAATCATCCCTCGACGACTTCACCTGTGGAAAAAGATTTTTCTGAAAAATCCCTAAGGCGCGCGGTCACAATTTCATCAAAAATCGGCCGTTTTCCACTTTGCTCAAAAATGGTGCCAAACTGTTGCAAACTCTCCCCTGAAAGTTTTGGCGGTGGAAACGGAAGTCTTTTGATCATAGGAAAAGAAATCAGCCCTCGACTACTTCACCTGCGGAAAAAGATTTTTCTGAAAAATCCCTAAGGCGCGCGGTCACAATTTCATAAAAAATCGGCCGTATTCCACTTTGCTCAAAAATGGTGCCAAACTGTTGCAAACTCTCCCCTGAATGTTTTGGCGGTGAAAACGGAAGGCTTTTGATCATAGGAAAAGTAATCAGCCCTCGACTACTTCACCTGCGGAAAAAGATTTTTCTGAAAAATCCCTAAGGCGCGCGGTCACAATTTCATCAAAAATCGGCCGTTTTCCACTTTGCTCAAAAATGGTGCCAAACTGTTGCAAACTCTCCCCTGAATGTTTTGGCGGTGAAAACGGAAGGCTTTTGATCATAGGAAAAGAAATCAGCCCTCGACTACTTCACCTGCGGAAAAAGATTTTTCTGAAAAATCCCTAAGGCGCGGTCAGAATTTCATCAAAAATCGGCCGTTTTCCACTTTGCTCAAAAATGGTGCCAAACTGTTGCAAACTCTCCACTGAAAGTTTTGGCCGTGGAAACGGAAGGCTTTTGATCATAGGAAAAGAAATCAGCCCTCGACTACTTCACCTGCGGAAAAAGATTTTTCTGAAAAATCCCTAAGGCGCGCGGTCACAATTTCATCAAAAATCGGCCATTTTCCACTTTGCTCAAAAATGGTGCCAAACTGTTGCAAACTCTCCCCTGAATGTTTTGGCAGTGAAAACGGAAGGCTTTTGATCATAGGAAAAGAAATCAGCCCTGGACGACTTCACCTGCGGAAAAAGATTTTTCTTAAAAATCACTAAGGCGCGCGGTCAGAATTACATCAAAAATCGGCCGTTTTCCACTTTGCTCAAAAATGGTGCCAAACTGTTGCAAACTCTCCCCTGAAAGTTTTGGTGGTGAAAACGGAAGGCTTTTGATCATAGGAAAAGAAATCAGCCCTCGACTACTTCACCTGCGGAAAAAGATTTTTCTGAAAAATCACTAAGGCGCGCGGTCAGAATTTCATCAAAAATCGGCCGTTTTCCACTTTGCTCAAAAATGGTGCCAAACTGTTGCAAACTCTCCTCTGAAAGTTTTGGGGGTGAAAACGGAAGGCTTTTGATCATATGAAAAGAAATCAGCCCTCGAATACTTCACCTGCGGAAAAAGATTTTTCTGAAAAATCCCTAAGGCGCGCGGTCACAATTTCATCAAAAATCGGCCCTTTTCCACTTTGCTCAAAAATGGTGCCAAACTGTTGCAAACTCTCCCCTGAAAGTTTTGGGGGTGAAAACGGAAGGCTTTTGATCATAGGAAAAGAAATCAGCCCTCGACTACTTCACCTGCGGAAAAAGATTTTTCTGAAAAATCACTAAGGCGCGCGGTCACAATTTCATCAAAAATCGGCCGTTTTCCACTTTGCTCAAAAATGGTGCCAAACTGTTGCAAACTCTCCCCTGAATGTTTTGGCGGTGAAAACGGAAGGCTTTTGATCATAGGAAAAGTAATCAGCCCTCGACTACTTCACCTGCGGAAAAAGATTTTTCTGAAAAATCCCTAAGGCGCGCGGCCACAATTTCATCAAAAATCGGCCGTTTTCCACTTTGCTCAAAAATGGTGCCAAACTGTTGCAAACTCTCCCCTGAAAGTTTTGGCGGTGAAAACGGAAGGCTTTTGATCATAGGAAAAGAAATCAGCCCTCGACTACTTCACCTGCGGAAAAAGATTTTTCTGAAAAATCCCTAAGGCGCGCGGTCAGAATTTCATCAAAATTCGGCCGTTTTCCATTTGCTCAAAAATGGTGCCAAACTGTTGCAAACTCTCCCCTGAAAGTTTTGGCCGTGGAAACGGAAGGCTTTTGATCATAGGAAAAGAAATCAGCCCTCGACTACTTCACCTGCGGAAAAAGATTTTTCTGAAAAATCCCTAAGGCGCGCGGTCACAATTTCATCAAAAATCGGCCATTTTCCACTTTGCTCAAAAATGGTGCCAAACTGTTGCAAACTCTCCCCTGAATGTTTTGGCGGTGAAAACGGAAGGCTTTTGATCATAGGAAAAGAAATCAGCCCTCGATGACTTCACCTGCGGAAAAAGATTTTTCTGAAAAATCACTGAGGCGCGAGGTCACAATTTCATCAAAAATCAGCCGTTTCCCACTTTGCTCAAAAATGGTGCCAAACTGTTGCAAACTCTCCCCTGAAAGTTTTGGCGGTGAAAACGGAAGGCTTTTGATCATGGGAAAAGAAATCAGCCCTTGACTACTTCACCTGCGGAAAAAGATTTTTCTGAAAAATCCCTAAGGCGCGCGGTCACAATTTCATCAAAAATCAGCCGTTTTCCACTTTGCTCAAAAATGGTGCCAAACTGTTGCAAACTCTCCCGTGAAAGTTTTGGCGGTGGAAACGGAAGCCTTTTGATCATAGGAAAAGAAATCAGCCCTCGACTACTTCACCTGCGGAAAAAGATTTTTCTTAAAAATCACTAAAGCGCGCGGTCAGAATTTCATCAAAAATCGGCTGTTTTCAACTTTGCTCAAAAATGGTGCCAAACTGTAGCAAACTCTCCCATGAAAGTTTTGGCGGTGAAAACGGAAGGCTTTTGATCCTAGGAAAAGAAATCAGCCCTCGACTACTTCACCTGCGGAAAAAGATTTTTCTGAAAAATCCCTAAGGCGCGCGGTCACAATTTCATCAAAAATCGGCCGTTTTCCACTTTGCTCAAAAATGGTGCCAAACTGTTGCAAACTCTCCTCTGAAAGTTTTGGGGGTGAAAGCGGAAGGCTTTTGATCATATGAAAAGAAATCAGCCCTCGAATACTTCACCTGCGGAAAAAGATTTTTCTGAAAAATCCCTAAGGCGCGCTGTCACAATTTCATCAAAAATCGGCCGTTTTCCACTTTGCTCAAAAATGGTGCCAAACTGTTGCAAACTCTCCCGTGAAAGTTTTGGCGGTGGAAACGGAAGCCTTTTGATCATAGGAAAAGATATCAGCCCTCGACTACTTCACCTGCGGAAAAAGATTTTTCTTAAAAATCACTAAAGCGCGCGGTCAGAATTTCATCAAAAATCGGCTGTTTTCAACTTTGCTCAAAAATGGTGCCAAACTGTAGCAAACTCTCCCATGAAAGTTTTGGCGGTGAAAACGGAAGGCTTTTGATCCTAGGAAAAGAAATCAGCCCTCGACTACTTCACCTGCGGAAAAAGATTTTTCTGAAAAATCCCTAAGGCTCGCGGTCACAATTTCATCAAAAATCGGCCGTTTTCCACTTTGCTCAAAAATGGTGCCAAACTGTTGCAAACTCTCCCCTGAAAGTTTTGGCGGTGAAAACGGAAGGCTTTTGATCATGGGAAAAGAAATCAGCCCTCGACTACTTCACCTGCGGAAAAAGATTTTTCTGAAAAATCCCTAAGGCGCGCGGTCACAATTTCATCAAAAATCAGCCGTTTTCCACTTTGCTCAAAAATGGTGCCAAACTGTTGCAAACTCTCCCGTGAAAGTTTTGGCGGTGGAAACGGAAGCCTTTTGATCATAGGAAAAGAAATCAGCCCTCGACTACGTCACCTGCGGAAAAAGATTTTTCTTAAAAATCACTAAAGAGCGCGGTCAGAATTTCATCAAAAATCGGCTGTTTTCAACTTTGCTCAAAAATGGTGCCAAACTGTAGCAAACTCTCCCATGAAAGTTTTGGCGGTGAAAACGGAAGGCTTTTGATCCTAGGAAAAGAAATCAGCCCTCGACTACTTCACCTGCGGAAAAAGATTTTTCTGAAAAATCCCTAAGGCGCGCGGTCACAATTTCATCAAAAATCGGCCGTTTTCCACTTTGCTCAAAAATGGTGCCAAACTGTTGCAAACTCTCCTCTGAAAGTTTTGGGGGTGAAAGCGGAAGGCTTTTGATCATATGAAAAGAAATCAGCCCTCGAATACTTCACCTGCGGAAAAAGATTTTTCTGAAAAATCCCTAAGGCGCGCGGTCACAATTTCATCAAAAATCGGCCGTTTTCCACTTTGCTCAAAAATGGTGCCAAACTGTTGCAAACTCTCCCGTGAAAGTTTTGGCGGTGGAAACGGAAGCCTTTTGATCATAGGAAAAGATATCAGCCCTCGACTACTTCACCTGCGGAAAAAGATTTTTCTTAAAAATCACTAAAGCGCGCGGTCAGAATTTCATCAAAAATCGGCTGTTTTCAACTTTGCTCAAAAATGGTGCCAAACTGTAGCAAACTCTCCCATGAAAGTTTTGGCGGTGAAAACGGAAGGCTTTTGATCCTAGGAAAAGAAATCAGCCCTCGACTACTTCACCTGCGGAAAAAGATTTTTCTGAAAAATCCCTAAGGCTCGCGGTCACAATTTCATCAAAAATCGGCCGTTTTCCACTTTGCTCAAAAATGGTGCCAAACTGTTGCAAACTCTCCTCTGAAAGTTTTGGGGGTGAAAGCGGAAGGCTTTTGATCATATGAAAAGAAATCAGCCCTCGAATACTTCACCTGCGGAAAAAGATTTTTCTGAAAAATCCCTAAGGCGCGCGGTCACAATTTCATCAAAAATCGGCCCTTTTCCACTTTGCTCAAAAATGGTGCCAAACTGTTGGAAACACTCCCCTGAAAGTTTTGGCGTTGAAAACGGAAGGCTTTTGATCATAGGCCAAGAAATCAGCCCTCGACTACTTCACCTGCGGAAAAAGATTTTTCTGAAAAATCCCTCAGGCGCGCGGTCACAATTTCATCAAAAATCGGCCGTTTTCCACTTTGCTCAAAAATGGTGCCAAACTGTTGCAAACTCTCCCCTGAAAGTTTTGGCGGTGAAAACGGAACGCTTTTGATCATAGGAAAAGAAATCAGCCCTCGACGACTTCACCTGCGGAAAAACATTTTTCTGAAAAATCCCTAAGGCGCGTGGTCACAATTTCATCAAAAATCGGCCGTTTTCCACTTTGCTCAAAAATGGTGCCAAACTGTTGCAAACTCTCCCCTGAAAGTTTTGGCGGTGGAAACGGAAGTCTTTTGATCATAGGAAAAGAAATCAGCCCTCGACTACTTCACCTGCGGAAAAAGATTTTTCTTAAAAATCACTAAGCCGCGCGGTCAGAATTACATCAAAAACCGGCCGTTTTCCACTTTGCTCAAAAATGGTGCCAAACTGTTGCAAACTCTCCCCTGAAAGTTTTGGCGGTGAAAATGGAAGGCTTTTGATCATAGGCCAAGAAATCATCCCTCGACGACTTCACCTGCGGAAAAAGATTTTTCTGAAAAATCCCTAAGGCGCGCGGTCACAATTTCATCAAAAATCAGCTGTTTTCCACTTTGCTCAAAAATGGTGCCAAACTGTAGCAAACTCTCCCATGAAAGTTTTGGCGGTAAAAACGGAAGGCTTTTGATCATAGGAAAAGAAATCAGCCCTCGACTACTTCACCTGCAGAAAAAGATTTTTCTGAAAAATCCCTAAGGCGCGCGGTCAGAATTTCATCAAAAATCGGCCGTTTTCCACTTTGCTCAAAAATGGTGCCAAACTGTTGCAAACTCTCCCCTGAAAGTTTTGGCGGTGGAAACGGAAGGCTTTTGATCATAGGAAAAGAAATCAGCCCTCGACTACTTCAGCTGCGGAAAAAGATATTTCTGAAAAATCCCTAAGGCGCGCGGTCACAATTTCATCAAAAATCGGCCGTTTTCCACTTTGCTCAAAAATGGTGCCAAACTGTTGCAAACTCTCCCCTGAAAGTTTTGGCGGTGGAAACGGAACGCTTTTGATCATAGGAAAAGAAATCAGCCCTCGACTACTTCACCTGCGGAAAAAGATTTTTCTGAAAAATCCCTAAGGCGCGCGGTCACAATTTCATCAAAAATCGGCCGTTTTCCACTTTGCTCAAAAATGGTGCCAAACTGTAGCAAACTCTCCCATGAAAGTTTTGGCGGTGGAAACGGAGGGCTTTTGATCATAGGGAAAGAAATCAGCCCTCGACTACTTCACCTGCGGAAAAAGATTTTTCTGTAAAATCCCAAAGGCGCGCGGTCACAATTTCATCAAAAATCGGCCGTTTTCCACTTTGCTCAAAAATGGTGCCAAACAGTTGCAAACTCTCCCCTGAAAGTTTTGGCGGTGAAAACGGAAGGCTTTTGATCATGGGAAAAGAAATCAGCCCTCGACTACTTCACCTGCGGAAAAAGATTTTTCTGAAAAATCCCTAAGGCGCGCGGTCACAATTTCATCAAAAATCGGCCGTTTTCCACTTTGCTCAAAAATGGTGCCAAACTGTTGCAAACTCTCCCCTGAATGTTTTGGCGGTGAAAACGGAAGGCTTTTGATCATAGGAAAAGAAATCAGCCCTCGACGACTTCACCTGCGGAAAAAGATTTTTCTGAAAAATCACTGAGGCGCGCGGTCACAATTTCATCAAAAATCAGCCGTTTCCCACTTTGCTCAAAAATGGTGCCAAACTGTTGCAAACTCTCCCCTGAAAGTTTTGGCGGTGAAAACGGCAGGCTTTTGATCATGGGAAAAGAAATCAGCCCTCGACTACTTCACCTGCGGAAAAAGATTTTTCTGAAAAATCCCTAAGGCGCGCGGTCACAATTTCATCAAAAATCGGCCGTTTTCCACTTTGCTCAAAAATGGTGCCAAACTGTTGCAAACTCTCCCGTGAAAGTTTTGGCGGTGGAAACGGAAGGCTTTTGATCATAGGAAAAGAAATCAGCCCTCGACTACTTCACCTGCGGAAAAAGATTTTTCTTAAAAATCACTAAGGCGCGCGGTCAGAATTTCATCAAAAATCGGCTGTTTTCAACTTTGCTCAAAAATGGTGCCAAACTGTAGCAAACTCTCCCATGAAAGTTTTGGCGGTGAAAACGGAAGGCTTTTGATCCTAGGAAAAGAAATCAGCCCTCGACTACTTCACCTGCGGAAAAAGATTTTTCTGAAAAATCCCTAAGGCGCGCGGTCACAATTTCAACAAAAATCGGCCGTTTTCCACTTTGCTCAAAAATGGTGCCAAACTGTTGCAAACTCTCCTCTGAATGTTTTGGCGGTGAAAACGGAAGGCTTTTGATCATAGGAAAAGAAATCAGCCCTCGATGACTTCACCTGCGGAAAAAGTTTTTTCTGAAAAATCACTAAGGCGCGCGGTCACAATTTCATCAAAAATCAGCCGTTTTCCACTTTGCTCAAAAATGTTGCCAAACTGTTGCAAACTCTCCCCTGAAAGTTTTGGCGGTGGAAACGGAAGGCTTTTGATCATAGGAAAAGAAATCAGCCCTTGACTACTTCACCTGCGGAAAAAGATTTTTCTGAAAAATTCCTAAGGCGCGCGGTCAGAATTTCATCAAAAATCGGCCGTTTTCCACTTTGCTCAAAAATGGTGCCAAACTGTAGCAAACTCTCCCATGAAAGTTTTGGCGGTGAAAACGGAAGGCTTTTGATCCTAGGAAAAGAAATCAGCCCTCGACTACTTCACCTGCGGAAAAAGATTTTTCTGAAAAATCCCTAAGGCGCGCGGTCACAATTTCAACAAAAATCGGCCGTTTTCCACTTTGCTCAAAAATGGTGCCAAACTGTTGCAAACTCTCCTCTGAATGTTTTGGCGGTGAAAACGGAAGGCTTTTGATCATAGGAAAAGAAATCAGCCCTCGATGACTTCACCTGCGGAAAAAGTTTTTTCTGAAAAATCACTAAGGCGCGCGGTCACAATTTCATCAAAAATCAGCCGTTTTCCACTTTGCTCAAAAATGTTGCCAAACTGTTGCAAACTCTCCCCTGAAAGTTTTGGCGGTGGAAACGGAAGGCTTTTGATCATAGGAAAAGAAATCAGCCCTTGACTACTTCACCTGCGGAAAAAGATTTTTCTGAAAAATTCCTAAGGCGCGCGGTCAGAATTTCATCAAAAATCGGCCGTTTTCCACTTTGCTCAAAAATGGTGCCAAACTGTAGCAAACTCTCCCATGAAAGTTTTGGCGGTGGAAACGGAGGGCTTTTGATCATAGGAAAAGAAATCAGCCCTCGACTACTTCACCTGCGGAAAAAGATTTTTCTGTAAAATCCCAAAGGCGCGCGGTCACAATTTCATCAAAAATCGGCCGTTTTCCACTTTGCTCAAAAATGGTGCCAAACTGTTGCAAACTCTCCCCTGAATGTTTTGGCGGTGAAAACGGAAGGCTTTTGATCATAGGAAAAGAAATCAGCCCTCGACGACTTCACCTGCGGAAAAAGATTTTTCTGAAAAATCACTGAGGCGCGCTGTCACAATTTCATCAAAAATCAGCCGTTTTCCACTTTGCTCAAAAATGGTGCCAAACTGTTGCAAACTCTCCCCTGAAAGTTTTGGCGGTGAAAACGGAAGGCTTTTGATCATGGGAAAAGAAATCAGCCCTCGACTACTTCACCTGCGGAAAAAGATTTTTCTGAAAAATCCCTAAGGCGCGCGGTCACAATTTCATCAAAAATCGGCCGTTTTCCACTTTGCTCAAAAATGGTGCCAAACTGTAGCAAACTCTCCCGTGAAAGTTTTGGCGGTGGAAATGGAAGGCTTTTGATCATAGGAAAAGAAATCAGCCCTCGACTACTTCACCTGCGGAAAAAGATTTTTCTTAAAAATCACTAAGTCGCGCGGTCACAATTTCATCAAAAATCGGCCGTTTTCCACTTTGCTCAAAAATGGTGCCAAACAGTTGCAAACTCTCCCCTGAAAGTTTTGGCGGTGAAAACGGAAGGCTTTTGATCATGGGAAAAGAAATCAGCCCTCGACTACTTCACCTGCGGAAAAAGATTTTTCTGAAAAATCCCTAAGGCGCGCGGTCACAATTTCATCAAAAATCGGCCGTTTTCCACTTTGCTCAAAAATGGTGCCAAACTGTTGCAAACTCTCCCCTGAATGTTTTGGCGGTGAAAACGGAAGGCTTTTGATCATAGGAAAAGAAATCAGCCCTCGACGACTTCACCTGCGGAAAAAGATTTTTCTGAAAAATCACTGAGGCGCGCGGTCACAATTTCATCAAAAATCAGCCGTTTCCCACTTTGCTCAAAAATGGTGCCAAACTGTTGCAAACTCTCCCCTGAAAGTTTTGGCGGTGAAAACGGAAGGCTTTTGATCATGGGAAAAGAAATCAGCCCTCGACTACTTCACCTGCGGAAAAAGATTTTTCTGAAAAATCCCTAAGGCGCGCGGTCACAATTTCATCAAAAATCGGCCGTTTTCCACTTTGCTCAAAAATGGTGCCAAACTGTTGCAAACTCTCCCGTGAAAGTTTTGGCGGTGGAAACGGAAGGCTTTTGATCATAGGAAAAGAAATCAGCCCTCGACTACTTCACCTGCGGAAAAAGATTTTTCTTAAAAATCACTAAGGCGCGCGGTCAGAATTTCATCAAAAATCGGCTGTTTTCAACTTTGCTCAAAAATGGTGCCAAACTGTAGCAAACTCTCCCATGAAAGTTTTGGCGGTGAAAACGGAAGGCTTTTGATCCTAGGAAAAGAAATCAGCCCTCGACTACTTCACCTGCGGAAAAAGATTTTTCTGAAAAATCCCTAAGGCGCGCGGTCACAATTTCATCAAAAATCGGCCGTTTTCCACTTTGCTCAAAAATGGTGCCAAACTGTTGCAAACTCTCCTCTGAAAGTTTTGGGGGTGAAAGCGGAACGCTTTTGATCATAGGAAAAGAAATCAGCCCTCGACGACTTCACCTGCGGAAAAAGATTTTTCTGAAAAATCCCTAAGGCGCGCGGTCACAATTTCATCAAAAATCAGCCGTTTCCCACTTTGCTCAAAAATGGTGCCAAACTGTTGCAAACTCTCCCCTGAAAGTTTTGGCGGTGAAAACGGAAGGCTTTTGATCATGGGAAAAGAAATCAGCCCTCGACTACTTCACCTGCGGAAAAAGATTTTTCTGAAAAATCCCTAAGGCGCGCGGTCACAATTTCATCAAAAATCGGCCGTTTTCCACTTTGCTCAAAAATGGTGCCAAACTGTTGCAAACTCTCCCGTGAAAGTTTTGGCGGTGGAAACGGAAGGCTTTTGATCATAGGAAAAGAAATCAGCCCTCGACTACTTCACCTGCGGAAAAAGATTTTTCTTAAAAATCACTAAGGCGCGCGGTCAGAATTTCATCAAAAATCGGCTGTTTTCAACTTTGCTCAAAAATGGTGCCAAACTGTAGCAAACTCTCCCATGAAAGTTTTGGCGGTGAAAACGGAAGGCTTTTGATCCTAGGAAAAGAAATCAGCCCTCGACTACTTCACCTGCGGAAAAAGATTTTTCTGAAAAATCCCTAAGGCGCGCGGTCACAATTTCAACAAAAATCGGCCGTTTTCCACTTTGCTCAAAAATGGTGCCAAACTGTTGCAAACTCTCCTCTGAATGTTTTGGCGGTGAAAACGGAAGGCTTTTGATCATAGGAAAAGAAATCAGCCCTCGATGACTTCACCTGCGGAAAAAGTTTTTTCTGAAAAATCACTAAGGCGCGTGGTCACAATTTCATCAAAAATCAGCCGTTTTCCACTTTGCTCAAAAATGTTGCCAAACTGTTGCAAACTCTCCCCTGAAAGTTTTGGCGGTGGAAACGGAAGGCTTTTGATCATAGGAAAAGAAATCAGCCCTTGACTACTTCACCTGCGGAAAAAGATTTTTCTGAAAAATTCCTAAGGCGCGCGGTCAGAATTTCATCAAAAATCGGCCGTTTTCCACTTTGCTCAAAAATGGTGCCAAACTGTAGCAAACTCTCCCATGAAAGTTTTGGCGGTGGAAACGGAGGGCTTTTGATCATAGGAAAAGAAATCAGCCCTCGACTACTTCACCTGCGGAAAAAGATTTTTCTGTAAAATCCCAAAGGCGCGCGGTCACAATTTCATCAAAAATCGGCCGTTTTCCACTTTGCTCAAAAATGGTGCCAAACTGTTGCAAACTCTCCCCTGAATGTTTTGGGGGTGAAAACGGAAGGCTTTTGATCATAGGAAAAGAAATCAGCCCTCGACGACTTCACCTGCGGAAAAAGATTTTTCTGAAAAATCACTGAGGCGCGCTGTCACAATTTCATCAAAAATCAGCCGTTTTCCACTTTGCTCAAAAATGGTGCCAAACTGTTGCAAACTCTCCCCTGAAAGTTTTGGCGGTGAAAACGGAAGGCTTTTGATCATGGGAAAAGAAATCAGCCCTCGACTACTTCACCTGCGGAAAAAGATTTTTCTGAAAAATCCCTAAGGCGCGCGGTCACAATTTCATCAAAAATCGGCCGTTTTCCACTTTGCTCAAAAATGGTGCCAAACTGTAGCAAACTCTCCCGTGAAAGTTTTGGCGGTGGAAATGGAAGGCTTTTGATCATAGGAAAAGAAATCAGCCCTCGACTACTTCACCTGCGGAAAAAGATTTTTCTGAAAAATCACTAAGTCGCGCGGTCACAATTTCATCAAAAATCGGCCGTTTTCCACTTTGCTCAAAAATGGTGCCAAACAGTTGCAAACTCTCCCCTGAAAGTTTTGGCGGTGAAAACGGAAGGCTTTTGATCATGGGAAAAGAAATCAGCCCTCGACTACTTCACCTGCGGAAAAAGATTTTTCTGAAAAATCCCTAAGGCGCGCGGTCACAATTTCATCAAAAATCGGCCGTTTTCCACTTTGCTCAAAAATGGTGCCAAACTGTTGCAAACTCTCCCCTGAATGTTTTGGCGGTGAAAACGGAAGGCTTTTGATCATAGGAAAAGAAATCAGCCCTCGACGACTTCACCTGCGGAAAAAGATTTTTCTGAAAAATCACTGAGGCGCGCGGTCACAATTTCATCAAAAATCAGCCGTTTCCCACTTTGCTCAAAAATGGTGCCAAACTGTTGCAAACTCTCCCCTGAAAGTTTTGGCGGTGAAAACGGAAGGCTTTTGATCATGGGAAAAGAAATCAGCCCTCGACTACTTCACCTGCGGAAAAAGATTTTTCTGAAAAATCCCTAAGGCGCGCGGTCACAATTTCATCAAAAATCGGCCGTTTTCCACTTTGCTCAAAAATGGTGCCAAACTGTTGCAAACTCTCCCGTGAAAGTTTTGGCGGTGGAAACGGAAGGCTTTTGATCATAGGAAAAGAAATCAGCCCTCGACTACTTCACCTGCGGAAAAAGATTTTTCTTAAAAATCACTAAGGCGCGCGGTCAGAATTTCATCAAAAATCGGCTGTTTTCAACTTTGCTCAAAAATGGTGCCAAACTGTAGCAAACTCTCCCATGAAAGTTTTGGCGGTGAAAACGGAAGGCTTTTGATCCTAGGAAAAGAAATCAGCCCTCGACTACTTCACCTGCGGAAAAAGATTTTTCTGAAAAATCCCTAAGGCGCGCGGTCACAATTTCATCAAAAATCGGCCGTTTTCCACTTTGCTCAAAAATGGTGCCAAACTGTTGCAAACTCTCCTCTGAAAGTTTTGGGGGTGAAAGCGGAACGCTTTTGATCATAGGAAAAGAAATCAGCCCTCGACGACTTCACCTGCGGAAAAAGATTTTTCTGAAAAATCCCTAAGGCGCGCGGTCACAATTTCATCAAAAATCGGCCGTTTTCCACTTTGCTCAAAAATGGTGCCAAACTGTTGCAAACTCTCCCCTGAAAGTTTTGGCGGTGGAAACGGAAGTCTTTTGATCATAGGAAAAGAAATCAGCCCTCGACTACTTCACCTGCGGAAAAAGATTTTTCTTAAAAATCCCTAAGGCGCGCGGTCAGAATTTCATCAAAAATCGGCCGTTTTCCACTTTGCTCAAAAATGGTGCCAAACTGTTGCAAACTCTCCCCTGAATGTTATGGCGGTGGAAACGCAAGGCTTTTGATCATTGGAAAAGAAATCAGCCCTCGACTACTTCACCTGCGGAAAAAGATTTTTCTGAAAAATCCCTAAGGCGCGCGGTCACAATTTCATCAAAAATCAGCTGTTTTCCACTTTGCTCAAAAATGGTGCCAAACTGTAGCAAACTCTCCCATGAAAGTTTTGGCGGTGAAAACGGAAGGCTTTTGATCATAGGAAAAGAAATCAGCCCTCGACTACTTCACCTGCAGAAAAAGATTTTTCTGAAAAATCCCTAAGGCGCGCGGTCAGAATTTCATCAAAAATCGGCCGTTTTCCACTTTGCTCAAAAATGGTGCCAAACTGTTGCAAACTCTCCCCTGAAAGTTTTGGCGGTGGAAACGGAAGGCTTTTGATCATAGGAAAAGAAATCAGCCCTCGACTACTTCAGCTGCGGAAAAAGATATTTCTGAAAAATCCCTAAGGCGCGCCGTCACAATTTCATCAAAAATCGGCCGTATTCCACTTTGCTCAAAAATGGTGCCAAACTGTTGCAAACTCTCCCCTGAATGTTTTGGCGGTGAAAACGGAAGGCTTTTGATCATAGGAAAAGTAATCAGCCCTCGACTACTTCACCTGCGGAAAAAGATTTTTCTGAAAAATCCCTAAGGCGCGCGGTCACAATTTCATCAAAAATCGGCCGTTTTCCAGTTTGCTCAAAAATGGTGCCAAACTGTAGCAAACTCTCCCATGAAAGTTTTGGCGGTGAAAACGGAAGGCTTTTGATCATAGGAAAAGAAATCAGCCCTCGACTACTTCACCTGCGGAAAAAGATTTTTCTGAAAAATCACTAAGGCACGCGGTCACAATTTCATCAAAAATCAGCCGTTTTCCACTTTGCTCAAAAATGGTGCCAAACTGTTGCAAACTCTCCCCTGAAAGTTTTGGCGGTGGAAACGGAAGGCTTTTGATCATAGGAAAAGAAATCAGCCCTTGACTACTTCACCTGCGGAAAAAGATTTTTCTGAAAAATTCCTAAGGCGCGCGGTCAGAATTTCATCAAAAATCGGCCGTTTTCCACTTTGCTCAAAAATGGTGCCAAACTGTAGCAAACTCTCCCATGAAAGTTTTGGCGGTGGAAACGGAAGGCTTTTGATCATAGGAAAAGAAATCAGCCCTTGACTACTTCACCTGCGGAAAAAGATTTTTCTGAAAAATTCCTAAGGCGCGCGGTCAGAATTTCATCAAAAATCGGCCGTTTTCCACTTTGCTCAAAAATGGTGCCAAACTGTAGCAAACTCTCCCATGAAAGTTTTGGCGGTGGAAACGGAGGGCTTTTGATCATAGGAAAAGAAATCAGCCCTCGACTACTTCACCTGCGGAAAAAGATTTTTCTGAAAAATCCCTAAGGCGCGCGGTCACAATTTCATCAAAAATCGGCCGTTTTCCACTTTGCTCAAAAATGGTGCCAAACTGTTGCAAACTCTCCCCTGAAAGTTTTGGCGGTGGAAACGGAAGTCTTTTGATCATAGGAAAAGAAATCAGCCCTCGACTACTTCACCTGCGGAAAAAGATTTTTCTTAAAAATCCCTAAGGCGCGCGGTCAGAATTTCATCAAAAATCGGCCGTTTTCCACTTTGCTCAAAAATGGTGCCAAACTGTTGCAAACTCTCCCCTGAATGTTATGGCGGTGGAAACGCAAGGCTTTTGATCATTGGAAAAGAAATCAGCCCTCGACTACTTCACCTGCGGAAAAAGATTTTTCTGAAAAATCCCTAAGGCGCGCGGTCACAATTTCATCAAAAATCAGCTGTTTTCCACTTTGCTCAAAAATGGTGCCAAACTGTAGCAAACTTTCCCATGAAAGTTTTGGCGGTGAAAACGGAAGGCTTTTGATCATAGGAAAAGAAATCAGCCCTCGACTACTTCACCTGCAGAAAAAGATTTTTCTGAAAAATCCCTAAGGCGCGCGGTCAGAATTTCATCAAAAATCGGCCGTTTTCCACTTTGCTCAAAAATGGTGCCAAACTGTTGCAAACTCTCCCCTGAAAGTTTTGGCGGTGGAAACGGAAGGCTTTTGATCATAGGAAAAGAAATCAGCCCTCGACTACTTCAGCTGCGGAAAAAGATATTTCTGAAAAATCCCTAAGGCGCGCCGTCACAATTTCATCAAAAATCGGCCGTATTCCACTTTGCTCAAAAATGGTGCCAAACTGTTGCAAACTCTCCCCTGAATGTTTTGGCGGTGAAAACGGAAGGCTTTTGATCATAGGAAAAGTAATCAGCCCTCGACTACTTCACCTGCGGAAAAAGATTTTTCTGAAAAATCCCTAAGGCGCGCGGTCACAATTTCATCAAAAATCGGCCGTTTTCCAGTTTGCTCAAAAATGGTGCCAAACTGTAGCAAACTCTCCCATGAAAGTTTTGGCGGTGAAAACGGAAGGCTTTTGATCATAGGAAAAGAAATCAGCCCTCGACTACTTCACCTGCGGAAAAAGATTTTTCTGAAAAATCACTAAGGCACGCGGTCACAATTTCATCAAAAATCAGCCGTTTTCCACTTTGCTCAAAAATGGTGCCAAACTGTTGCAAACTCTCCCCTGAAAGTTTTGGCGGTGGAAACGGAAGGCTTTTGATCATAGGAAAAGAAATCAGCCCTTGACTACTTCACCTGCGGAAAAAGATTTTTCTGAAAAATTCCTAAGGCGCGCGGTCAGAATTTCATCAAAAATCGGCCATTTTCCACTTTGCTCAAAAATGGTGCCAAACTGTAGCAAACTCTCCCATGAAAGTTTTGGCGGTGGAAACGGAGGGCTTTTGATCATAGGAAAAGAAATCAGCCCTCGACTACTTCACCTGCGGAAAAAGATTTTTCTGTAAAATCCCAAAGGCGCGCGGTCACAATTTCATCAAAAATCGGCCGTTTTCCACTTTGCTCAAAAATGGTGCCAAACAGTTGCAAACTCTCCCCTGAAAGTTTTGGCGGTGAAAACGGAAGGCTTTTGATCATGGGAAAAGAAATCAGCCCTCGACTACTTCACCTGCGGAAATAGATTTTTCTGAAAAATCCCTAAGGCGCGCGGTCAGAATTTCATCAAAAATCGGCCGTTTTCCACTTTGCTCAAAAATGGTGCCAAACTGTTGCAAACTCTCCCCTGAATGTTTTGGCAGTGAAAACGGAAGGCTTTCGATCATAGGAAAAGAAATCAGCCCTGGACGACTTCACCTGCGGAAAAAGATTTTTCTGAAAAATCACTAAGGCGCGCTGTCACAATTTCATCAAAAATCAGCCGTTTTCCACTTTGCTCAAAAATGGTGCCAAACTGTTGCAAACTCTCCCCTGAAAGTTTTGGCGGTGAAAACTGAAGGCTTTTGATCATGGGAAAAGAAATCAGCCCTCGACTACTTCACCTGCGGAAAAAGATTTTTATGAAAAATCCCTAAGGCGCGCGGTCACAATTTCATCAAAAATCGGCCGTTTTCCACTTTGCTCAAAAATGGTGCCAAACTGTTGCAAACGCTCCCGTGAAAGTTTTGGCGGTGGAAACGGAAGGCTTTTGATCATAGGAAAAGAAATCAGCCCTCGACTACTTCACCTGCGGAAAAAGATTTTTCTGAAAAATCACTAAGGCACGCGGTCAGAATTTCATCAAAAATCGGCTGTTTTCAACTTTGCTCAAAAATGGTGCCAAACTGTAGCAAACTCTCCCATGAAAGTTTTGGCGGTGAAAACGGAAGGCTTTTGATCCTAGGAAAAGAAATCAGCCCTCGACTACTTCACCTGCGGAAAAAGATTTTTCTGAAAAATCCCTAAGGCGCGCGGTCACAATTTCATCAAAAATCGTCCGTTTTCCACTTTGCTCAAAAATGGTGCCAAACTGTTGCAAACTCTCCTCTGAAAGTTTTGGGGGTGAAAACGGAAGGCTTTTGATCATATGAAAAGAAATCAGCCCTCGAATACTTCACCTGCGGAAAAAGATTTTTCTGAAAAATCCCTAAGGCGCGCGGTCACAATTTCATCAAAAATCGGCCCTTTTCCACTTTGCTCAAAAATGGTGCCAAACTGTTGCAAACTCTCCCCTGAAAGTTTTGGGGGTGAAAAAGGAAGGCTTTTGATCATAGGAAAAGTAATCAGCCCTCGACTACTTCACCTGCGGAAAAAGATTTTTCTGAAAAATCCCTAAGGCGCGCGGTCACAATTTCATCAAAAATCGGCCGTTTTCCACTTTGCTCAAAAAATGGTGCCAAACTGTTGCAAACTCTCCCCTGAATGTTTTGGCGGTGAAAACGGAAGGCTTTTGATCATAGGAAAAGTAATCAGCCCTCGACTACTTCACCTGCGGAAAAAGATTTTTCTGAAAAATCCCTAAGGCGCGCGGTCACAATTTCATCAAAAATCGGCCGTTTTCCACTTTGCTCAAAAATGGTGCCAAACTGTTGCAAACTCTCCCCTGAAAGTTTTGGCGGTGAAAACGGAAGGCTTTTGATCATAGGAAAAGAAATCAGCCCTCGACTACTTCACCTGCGGAAAAAGATTTTTCTGAAAAATCCCTAAGGCGCGCGGTCAGAATTTCATCAAAAATCGGCCGTTTTCCACTTTGCTCAAAAATGGTGCCAAACTGTTGCAAACTCTCCCCTGAAAGTTTTGGCCGTGGAAACGGAAGGCTTTTGATCATAGGAAAAGAAATCAGCCCTCGACTACTTCATCTGCGGAAAAAGATTTTTCTGAAAAATCCCTAAGGCGCGCTGTCACAATTTCATCAAAAATCGGCCATTTTCCACTTTGCTCAAAAATGGTGCCAAACTGTTGCAAACTCTCCCCTGAATGTTTTGGCGGTGAAAACGGAAGGCTTTTGATCATAGGAAAAGAAATCAGCCCTCGATGACTTCACCTGCGGAAAAAGTTTTTTCTGAAAAATCACTAAGGCGCGCGGTCACAATTTCATCAAAAATCAGCCGTTTTCCACTTTGCTCAAAAATGTTGCCAAACTGTTGCAAACTCTCCCCTGAAAGTTTTGGCGGTGGAAACGGAAGGCTTTTGATCATAGGAAAAGAAATCAGCCCTTGACTACTTCACCTGCGGAAAAAGATTTTTCTGAAAAATTCCTAAGGCGCGCGGTCAGAATTTCATCAAAAATCGGCCGTTTTCCACTTTGCTCAAAAATGGTGCCAAACTGTAGCAAACTCTCCCATGAAAGTTTTGGCGGTGGAAACGGAGGGCTTTTGATCATAGGAAAAGAAATCAGCCCTCGACTACTTCACCTGCGGAAAAAGATTTTTCTGTAAAATCCCAAAGGCGCGCGGTCACAATTTCATCAAAAATCGGCCGTTTTCCACTTTGCTCAAAAATGGTGCCAAACTGTTGCAAACTCTCCCCTGAATGTTTTGGCGGTGAAAACGGAAGGCTTTTGATCATAGGAAAAGAAATCAGCCCTCGACGACTTCACCTGCGGAAAAAGATTTTTCTGAAAAATCACTGAGGCGCGCGGTCACAATTTCATCAAAAATCAGCCGTTTTCCACTTTGCTCAAAAATGGTGCCAAACTGTTGCAAACTCTCCCCTGAAAGTTTTGGCGGTGAAAACGGAAGGCTTTTGATCATGGGAAAAGAAATCAGCCCTCGACTACTTCACCTGCGGAAAAAGATTTTTCTGAAAAATCCCTAAGGCGCGCGGTCACAATTTCATCAAAAATCGGCCGTTTTCCACTTTGCTCAAAAATGGTGCCAAACTGTTGCAAACTCTCCCGTGAAAGTTTTGGCGGTGGAAACGGAAGGCTTTTGATCATAGGAAAAGAAATCAGCCCTCGACTACTTCACCTGCGGAAAAAGATTTTTCTTAAAAATCACTAAGGCGCGCGGTCAGAATTTCATCAAAAATCGGCTGTTTTCAACTTTGCTCAAAAATGGTGCCAAACTGTAGCAAACTCTCCCATGAAAGTTTTGGCGGTGAAAACGGAAGGCTTTTGATCCTAGGAAAAGAAATCAGCCCTCGACTACTTCACCTGCGGAAAAAGATTTTTCTGAAAAATCCCTAAGGCGCGCGGTCACAATTTCATCAAAAATCGGCCGTTTTCCACTTTGCTCAAAAATGGTGCCAAACTGTTGCAAACTCTCCTCTGAAAGTTTTGGGGGTGAAAGCGGAAGGCTTTTGATCATATGAAAAGAAATCAGCCCTCGAATACTTCACCTGCGGAAAAAGATTTTTTTGAAAAATCCCTAAGGCGCGCGGTCACAATTTCATCAAAAATCGGCCCTTTTCCACTTTGCTCAAAAATGGTGCCAAACTGTTGCAAACGCTCCCGTGAAAGTTTTGGCGGTGGAAACGGAAGGCTTTTGATCATAGGAAAAGAAATCAGCCCTCGACTACTTCACCTGCGGAAAAATATTTTTCTGAAAAATCCCTCAGGCGCGCGGTCACAATTTCATCAAAAATCGGCCGTTTTCCACTTTGCTCAAAAATGGTGCCAAACTGTTGCAAACTCTCCCCTGAAAGTTTTGGCGGTGAAAACGGAACGCTTTTGATCATAGGAAAAGAAATCAGCCCTCGACGACTTCACCTGCGGAAAAAGATTTTTCTGAAAAATCCCTAAGGCGCGCGGTCACAATTTCATCAAAAATCGGCCGTTTTCCACTTTGCTCAAAAATGGTGCCAAACTGTTGCAAACTCTCCCCTGAAAGTTTTGGCGGTGGAAACGGAAGTCTTTTGATCATAGGAAAAGAAATCAGCCCTCGACTACTTCACCTGCGGAAAAAGATTTTTCTTAAAAATCACTAAGCCGCGCGGTCAGAATTACATCAAAAATCGGCCGTTTTCCACTTTGCTCAAAAATGGTGCCAAACTGTTGCAAACTCTCCCCTGAATGTTATGGCGGTGGAAACGCAAGGCTTTTGATCATTGGAAAAGAAATCAGCCCTCGACTACTTCACCTGCGGAAAAAGATTTTTCTGAAAAATGCCTAAGGCGCGCGGTCACAATTTCATCAAAAATCAGCTGTTTTCCACTTTGCTCAAAAATGGTGCCAAACTGTAGCAAACTCTCCCATGAAAGTTTTGGCGGTGAAAACGGAAGGCTTTTGATCATAGGAAAAGAAATCAGCCCTCGACTACTTCACCTGCAGAAAAAGATTTTTCTGAAAAATCCCTAAGGCGCGCGGTCAGAATTTCATCAAAAATCGGCTGTTTTCAACTTTGCTCAAAAATGGTGCCAAACTGTTGCAAACTCTCCCCTGAAAGTTTTGGCGGTGGAAACGGAAGGCTTTTGATCATAGGAAAAGAAATCAGCCCTCGACTACTTCAGCTGCGGAAAAAGATATTTCTGAAAAATCCCTAAGGCGCGCGGTCACAATTTCATCAAAAATCGGCCGTTTTCCACTTTGCTCAAAAATGGTGCCAAACTGTTGCAAACTCTCCCCTGAAAGTTTTGGCGGTGAAAATGGAAGTCTTTTGATCATAGGAAAAGAAATCAGCCCTCGACTACTTCACCTCCGGAAAAAGATTTTTCTGAAATATCCCTAAGGCGCGCGGTCACAATTTCATCAAAAATCGGCCGTTTTCCACTTTGCTCAAATTGGTGCCAAACTGTTGCAAACTCTCGCCTGAAAGTTTTGGCGGTGGAAACGGAAGGCTTTTGATCATAGGAAAAGAAATCAGCCCTCGACTACTTCACCTGCGGAAAAAGATTTTTCTTAAAAATCACTAAGCCGCGCGGTCAGAATTACATCAAAAATCGGCCGTTTTCCACTTTGCTCAAAAATGGTGCCAAACTGTTGCAAACTCTCCCCTGAATGTTATGGCGGTGGAAACGCAAGGCTTTTGATCATTGGAAAAGAAATCAGCCCTCGACTACTTCACCTGCGGAAAAAGATTTTTCTGAAAAATCCCTAAGGCGCGCGGTCACAATTTCATCAAAAATCAGCTGTTTTCCACTTTGCTCAAAAATGGTGCCAAACGGTAGCAAACTCTCCCATGAAAGTTTTGGCGGTGAAAACGGAAGGCTTTTGATCATAGGAAAAGAAACCAGCCCTCGACTACTTCACCTGCAGAAAAAGATTTTTCTGAAAAATCCCTAAGGCGCGCGGTCAGAATTTCATCAAAAATCGGCCGTTTTCCACTTTGCTCAAAAATGGTGCCAAACTGTTGCAAACTCTCCCCTGAAAGTTTTGGCGGTGGAAACGGAAGGCTTTTGATCATAGGAAAAGAAATCAGCCCTCGACTACTTCAGCTGTGGAAAAAGATATTTCTGAAAAATCCCTAAGGCGCGCGGTCACAATTTCATCAAAAATCGGCCGTTTTCCACTTTGCTCAAAAATGGTGCCAAACTGTTGCAAACTCTCCCCTGAAAGTTTTGGCGGTGGAAACGGAAGGCTTTTGATCATAGGAAAAGAAATCAGCCCTCGACTACTTCACCTGCGGAAAAAGATTTTTCTGAAAAATCCCTAAGGCGCGCGGTCACAATTTCATCAAAAATCGGCCGTTTTCCACTTTGCTCAAAAATGGTGCCAAACTGTTGCAAACGCTCCCCTGAAAGTTTTGGCGGTGGAAACGGAAGGCTTTTGATCATAGGAAAAGAAATCAGCCCTCGACTACTTCACCTGCGGAAAAAGATTTTTCTTAAAAATCACTAAGGCGCGCGGTCAGAATTTCATCAAAAATCGGCCGTTTTCCACTTTGCTCAAAAATGGTGCCAAACTGTTGCAAACGCTCCCCTGAAAGTTTTGGCGGTGGAAACGGAAGGCTTTTGATCATAGGAAAAGAAATCAGCCCTCGACTACTTCACCTGCGGAAAAAGATTTTTCTTAAAAATCACTAAGGCGCGCGGTCAGAATTTCATCAAAAATCGGCCGTTTTCCACTTTGCTCAAAAATGGTGCCAAACTGTTGCAAACTCTCCCCTAAAGTTTTGGCCGTGAAAATGGAAGGCTTTTGATCATAGGAAAAGAAATCAGCACTCGACTACTTCACCTGCGAAAAAAGATTTTTCTGAAAAATCACTAAGGCGCGCAGTCACAATTTCATCAAAAATCGGCCGTTTTCCACTTTGCTCAAAAATGGTGCCAAACTGTTGCAAACTCTCCCCTGAAAGTTTTGGCGGTGAAAATGGAAGGCTTTTGATCATAGGAAAAGAAATCAGCCCTCGACTACTTCACCTGGGGAAAAAGATTTTTCTGAAAAATCCCTAAGGCGCGCGGTCACAATTTCATCAAAAATCGGCCGTTTTCCACTTTGCTCAAAAATGGTGCCAAACTGTTGCAAACTCTCCCCTGAAAGTTTTGGGGGTGAAAACGGAAGGCTTTTGATCATAGGCCAAGAAATCAGCCCTCGACTACTTCACCTGCGGAAAAAGATTTTTCTGAAAAATCCCTAAGGCGCGCGGTCACAATTTCATCAAAAATCGGCCGTTTTCCACTTTGCTCAAAAATGGTGCCAAACTGTTGCAAACTCTCCCCTGAAAGTTTTGGCGGTGAAAATGGAAGGCTTTTGATCATAGGAAAAGAAATCAGCCCTCGACTACTTCACCTGCGGAAAAAGATTTTTCTGAAAAATCACTAAGGCGCGCAGTCACAATTTCATCAAAAATCGGCCGTTTTCCACTTTGCTCAAAAATGGTGCCAAACTGTTGCAAACTCTCCCCTGAAAGTTTTGGCGGTGAAAATGGAAGGCTTTTGATCATAGGAAAAGTAATCAGCCCTCGACTACTTCACCTGCGGAAAAAGATTTTTCTGAAAAATCCCTAAGGCGCGCGGTCACAATTTCATCAAAAATCGGCCGTTTTCCACTTTGCTCAAAAATGGTGCCAAACTGTTGCAAACTCTCCCCTGAAAGTTTTGGCGGTGAAAACGGACGGCTTTTGATCATAGGCCAAGAAATCAGCCCTCGACTACTTCACCTGCGGAAAAAGATTTTTCTGAAAAATCCCTATGGCGCGCGGTCACAATTTCATAAAAAACCGGCCGTTTTCCACTTTGCTCAAAAATGGTGCCAAACTGTTGCAAACTCTCCCCTGAAAGTTTTGGCGGTGAAAATGGAAGGCTTTTGATCATAGGCCAAGAAATCATCCCTCGACGACTTCACCTGCGGAAAAAGATTTTTCTGAAAAATCCCTAAGGCGCGCGGTCACAATTTCATCAAAAATCGGCCGTTTTCCACTTTGCTCAAAAATGGTGCCAAACTGTTGCAAACTCTCCCCTGAAAGTTTTGGCGGTGGAAACGGAAGTCTTTTGATCATAGGAAAAGAAATCAGCCCTCGACTACTTCACCTGCAGAAAAAGATTTTTCTGAAAAATCCCTAAGGCGCGCGGTCACAATTTCATCAAAAATCGGCCGTTTTCCACTTTGCTCAAAAATGGTGCCAAACTGTTGCAAACTCTCCCCTGAAAGTTTTGGCGGTGGAAACGGAAGTCTTTTGATCATAGGAAAAGAAATCAGCCCTCGACTACTTCACCTGCGGAAAAAGATTTTTCTTAAAAATCACTAAGGCGCGCGGTCAGAATTACATCAAAAATCGGCCGTTTTCCACTTTGCTCAAAAATGGTGCCAAACTGTTGCAAACTCTCCCCTGAAAGTTTTGGCGGTGGAAACGGAAGGCTTTTGATCATAGGAAAAGAAATCAGCCCTCGACTACTTCACCTGCGGAAAAAGATTTTTCTGAAAAATCCCTAAGGCGCGCGGTCACAATTTCATCAAAAATCGGCCGTTTTCCACTTTGCTCAAAAATGGTGCCAAACTGTTGCAAACTCTCCCCTGAAAGTTTTGGCCGTGAAAATGGAAGGCTTTTGATCATAGTAAAAGAAATCAGCACTCGACTACTTCACCTGCGAAAAAAGATTTTTCTGAAAAATCACTAAGGTGCGCGGTCACAATCTCATCAAAAATCGGCCATTTTCCACTTTGCTCAAAAATGGTGCCAAACTGTTGTAAACTCTCCCCTGAAAGTTTTGGCGGTGGAAACGGAGGGCTTTTGATCATAGGAAAAGAAATCAGCCCTCGACTACTTCACCTCCGGAAAAAGATTTTTCTGAAATATCCCTAAGGCTCGCGGTCACAATTTCATCAAAAATCGGCCGTTTTCCACTTTGCTCAAAAATGGTGCCAAACTGTTGCAAACTCTCCCCTGAAAGTTTTGGCGGTGAAAATGGAAGGCTTTTGATCATAGGAAAAGAAATCAGCCCTCGACTACTTCACCTGGGGAAAAAGATTTTTCTGAAAAATCCCTAAGGCGCGCGGTCACAATTTCATCAAAAATCGGCCGTTTTCCACTTTGCTCAAAAATGGTGCCAAACTGTTGCAAACTCTCCCCTGAAAGTTTTGGGGGTGAAAACGGAAGGCTTTTGATCATAGGCCAAGAAATCAGCCCTCGACTACTTCACCTGCGGAAAAAGATTTTTCTGAAAAATCCCTAAGGCGCGCGGTCACAATTTCATCAAAAATCGGCCGTTTTCCACTTTGCTCAAAAATGGTGCCAAACTGTTGCAAACTCTCCCCTGAAAGTTTTGGCGGTGAAAATGGAAGGCTTTTGATCATAGGAAAAGAAATCAGCCCTCGACTACTTCACCTGCGGAAAAAGATTTTTCTGAAAAATCACTAAGGCGCGCAGTCACAATTTCATCAAAAATCGGCCGTTTTCCACTTTGCTCAAAAATGGTGCCAAACTGTTGCAAACTCTCCCCTGAAAGTTTTGGCGGTGAAAATGGAAGGCTTTTGATCATAGGAAAAGTAATCAGCCCTCGACTACTTCACCTGCGGAAAAAGATTTTTCTGAAAAATCCCTAAGGCGCGCGGTCACAATTTCATCAAAAATCGGCCGTTTTCCACTTTGCTCAAAAATGGTGCCAAACTGTTGCAAACTCTCCCCTGAAAGTTTTGGCGGTGAAAACGGACGGCTTTTGATCATAGGCCAAGAAATCAGCCCTCGACTACTTCACCTGCGGAAAAAGATTTTTCTGAAAAATCCCTATGGCGCGCGGTCACAATTTCATAAAAAACCGGCCGTTTTCCACTTTGCTCAAAAATGGTGCCAAACTGTTGCAAACTCTCCCCTGAAAGTTTTGGCGGTGAAAATGGAAGGCTTTTGATCATAGGCCAAGAAATCATCCCTCGACGACTTCACCTGCGGAAAAAGATTTTTCTGAAAAATCCCTAAGGCGCGCGGTCACAATTTCATCAAAAATCGGCCGTTTTCCACTTTGCTCAAAAATGGTGCCAAACTGTTGCAAACTCTCCCCTGAAAGTTTTGGCGGTGGAAACGGAAGTCTTTTGATCATAGGAAAAGAAATCAGCCCTCGACTACTTCAGCTGCGGAAAAAGATTTTTCTGAAAAATCCCTAAGGCGCGCGGTCACAATTTCATCAAAAATCGGCCGTTTTCCACTTTGCTCAAAAATGGTGCCAAACTGTTGCAAACTCTCCCCTGAAAGTTTTGGCGGTGGAAACGGAAGTCTTTTGATCATAGGAAAAGAAATCAGCCCTCGACTACTTCACCTGCGGAAAAAGATTTTTCTTAAAAATCACTAAGGCGCGCGGTCAGAATTACATCAAAAATCGGCCGTTTTCCACTTTGCTCAAAAATGGTGCCAAACTGTTGCAAACTCTCCCCTGAAAGTTTTGGCGGTGGAAACGGAAGGCTTTTGATCATAGGAAAAGAAATCAGCCCTCGACTACTTCACCTGCGGAAAAAGATTTTTCTGAAAAATCCCTAAGGCGCGCGGTCACAATTTCATCAAAAATCGGCCGTTTTCCACTTTGCTCAAAAATGGTGCCAAACTGTTGCAAACTCTCCCCTGAAAGTTTTGGCCGTGAAAATGGAAGGCTTTTGATCATAGTAAAAGAAATCAGCACTCGACTACTTCACCTGCGAAAAAAGATTTTTCTGAAAAATCACTAAGGTGCGCGGTCACAATCTCATCAAAAATCGGCCATTTTCCACTTTGCTCAAAAATGGTGCCAAACTGTTGTAAACTCTCCCCTGAAAGTTTTGGCGGTGGAAACGGAGGGCTTTTGATCATAGGAAAAGAAATCAGCCCTCGACTACTTCACCTCCGGAAAAAGATTTTTCTGAAATATCCCTAAGGCTCGCGGTCACAATTTCATCAAAAATCGGCCGTTTTCCACTTTGCTCAAAAATGGTGCCAAACTGTTGCAAACTCTCCCCTGAAAGTTTTGGCGGTGGAAACGGAAGGCTTTTGATCATAGGAAAAGTAATCAGCCCTCGACTACTTCACCTGGGGAAAAAGATTTTTCTGAAAAATCCCTAAGGCGCGCGGTCACAATTTCATCAAAAATCGGCCATTTTCCACTTTGCTCAAAAATGGTGCCAAACTGTTGCAAACTCTCCCCTGAAAGTTTTGGCGGTGAAAACGGAAGGCTTTTGATCATAGGCCAAGAAATCAGCCCTCGACTACTTCACCTGCGGAAAAAGATTTTTCTGAAAAATCGCTAAGGCGCGCGGTCACAATTTCATCAAAAATCGGCCCTTTTCCACTTTGCTCAAAAATGGTGCCAAACTGTTGCAAACTCTCCCCTGAAAGTTTTGGCGGTGGAAACGGAAGGCTTTTGATCATAGGAAAAGAAATCAGCCCTTGACTACTTCACCTGCGGAAAAAGATTTTTCTGAAAAATTCCTAAGGCGCGCGGTCAGAATTTCATCAAAAATCGGCCGTTTTCCACTTTGCTCAAAAATGGTGCCAAACTGTAGCAAACTCTCCCATGAAAGTTTTGGCGGTGGAAACGGAGGGCTTTTGATCATAGGAAAAGAAATCAGCCCTCGACTACTTCACCTGCGGAAAAAGATTTTTCTGTAAAATCCCTAAGGCGCGCGGTCACAATTTCATCAAAAATTGGCCGTTTTCCACTTTGCTCAAAAATGGTGCCAAACTGTTGCAAACTCTCCCCTGAATGTTTTGGCGGTGAAAACGGAAGGCTTTTGATCATAGGAAAAGAAATCAGCCCTCGACGACTTCACCTGCGGAAAAAGATTTTTCTGAAAAATCCCTAAGGCGCGCGGTCACAATTTCATCAAAAATCGGCCGTTTTCCACTTTGCTCAAAAATGGTGCCAAACTGTTGCAAACTCTCCCGTGAAAGTTTTGGCGGTGGAAACGGAAGGCTTTTGATCATAGGAAAAGAAATCAGCCCTCGACTACTTCACCTGCGGAAAAAGATTTTTCTTAAAAATCACTGAGGCGCGCGGTCAGAATTTCATCAAAAATCGGCTGTTTTCAACTTTGCTCAAAAATGGTGCCAAACTGTAGCAAACTCTCCCATGAAAGTTTTGGCGGTGGAAACGGAAGGCTTTTGATCCTAGGAAAAGAAATCAGCCCTCGACTACTTCACCTGCGGAAAAAGATTTTTCTGAAAAATCCCTAAGGCGCGCGGTCACAATTTCATCAAAAATCGGCCGTTTTCCACTTTGCTCAAAAATGGTGCCAAACTGTTGCAAACTCTCCCCTGAAAGTTTTGGCCGTGAAAATGGAAGGCTTTTGATCATAGTAAAAGAAATCAGCACTCGACTACTTCACCTGCGAAAAAAGATTTTTCTGAAAAATCACTAAGGTGCGCGGTCACAATCTCATCAAAAATCGGCCATTTTCCACTTTGCTCAAAAATGGTGCCAAACTGTTGTAAACTCTCCCCTGAAAGTTTTGGCGGTGGAAACGGAGGGCTTTTGATCATAGGAAAAGAAATCAGCCCTCGACTACTTCACCTCCGGAAAAAGATTTTTCTGAAATATCCCTAAGGCTCGCGGTCACAATTTCATCAAAAATCGGCCGTTTTCCACTTTGCTCAAAAATGGTGCCAAACTGTTGCAAACTCTCCCCTGAAAGTTTTGGCGGTGGAAACGGAAGGCTTTTGATCATAGGAAAAGTAATCAGCCCTCGACTACTTCACCTGGGGAAAAAGATTTTTCTGAAAAATCCCTAAGGCGCGCGGTCACAATTTCATCAAAAATCGGCCGTTTTCCACTTTGCTCAAAAATGGTGCCAAACTGTTGCAAACTCTCCCCTGAAAGTTTTGGCGGTGAAAACGGAAGGCTTTTGATCATAGGCCAAGAAATCAGCCCTCGACTACTTCACCTGCGAAAAAAGATTTTTCTGAAAAATCCCTAAGGCGCGCGGTCACAATTTCATCAAAAATCGGCCGTTTTCCACTTTGCTCAAAAATGGTGCCAAACTGTTGCAAACTCTCCCCTGAAAGTTTTGGCGGTGGAAACGGAAGGCTTTTGATCATAGGAAAAGAAATCAGCCCTTGACTACTTCACCTGCGGAAAAAGATTTTTCTGAAAAATTCCTAAGGCGCGCGGTCAGAATTTCATCAAAAATCGGCCGTTTTCCACTTTGCTCAAAAATGGTGCCAAACTGTAGCAAACTCTCCCATGAAAGTTTTGGCGGTGGAAACGGAGGGCTTTTGATCATAGGAAAAGAAATCAGCCCTCGACTACTTCACCTGCGGAAAAAGATTTTTCTGTAAAATCCCTAAGGCGCGCGGTCACAATTTCATCAAAAATTGGCCGTTTTCCACTTTGCTCAAAAATGGTGCCAAACTGTTGCAAACTCTCCCCTGAATGTTTTGGCGGTGAAAACGGAAGGCTTTTGATCATAGGAAAAGAAATCAGCCCTCGACGACTTCACCTGCGGAAAAAGATTTTTCTGAAAAATCCCTAAGGCGCGCGGTCACAATTTCATCAAAAATCGGCCGTTTTCCACTTTGCTCAAAAATGGTGCCAAACTGTTGCAAACTCTCCCGTGAAAGTTTTGGCGGTGGAAACGGAAGGCTTTTGATCATAGGAAAAGAAATCAGCCCTCGACTACTTCACCTGCGGAAAAAGATTTTTCTTAAAAATCACTGAGGCGCGCGGTCAGAATTTCATCAAAAATCGGCTGTTTTCAACTTTGCTCAAAAATGGTGCCAAACTGTAGCAAACTCTCCCATGAAAGTTTTGGCTGTGGAAACGGAAGGCTTTTGATCCTAGGAAAAGAAATCAGCCCTCGACTACTTCACCTGCGGAAAAAGATTTTTCTTAAAAATCCCTAAGGCGCGCGGTCACAATTTCATCAAAAATCGGCCGTTTTCCACTTTGCTCAAAAATGGTGCCAAACTGTTGCAAACTCTCCCCTGAAAGTTTTGGCGGTGGAAACGGAAGGCTTTTGATCATAGGAAAAGAAATCAGCCCTCGACTACTTCACCTGCGGAAAAAGATTTTTCTGAAAAATCCCTCAGGCGCGCGGTCACAATTTCATCAAAAATCGGCCGTTTTCCACTTTGCTCAAAAATGGTGCCAAACTGTTGCAAACTCTCCCCTGAATGTTTTGGCGGTGAAAACGGAAGGCTTTTGATCCTAGGAAAAGAAATCAGCCCTCGACTACTTCACCTGCGGAAAAAGATTTTTCTTAAAAATCACTGAGGCGCGCGGTCAGAATTTCATCAAAAATCGGCTGTTTTCAACTTTGCTCAAAAATGGTGCCAAACTGTAGCAAACTCTCCCATGAAAGTTTTGGCGGTGGAAACGGAAGGCTTTTGATCCTAGGAAAAGAAATCAGCCCTCGACTACTTCACCTGCGGAAAAAGATTTTTCTGAAAAATCCCTAAGGCGCGCGGTCACAATTTCATCAAAAATCGGCCGTTTTCCACTTTGCTCAAAAATGGTGCCAAACTGTTGCAAACTCTCCCCTGAAAGTTTTGGCGGTGGAAACGGAAGGCTTTTGATCATAGGAAAAGAAATCAGCCCTCGACTACTTCACCTGCGGAAAAAGATTTTTCTGAAAAATCCCTCAGGCGCGCGGTCACAATTTCATCAAAAATCGGCCGTTTTCCACTTTGCTCAAAAATGGTGCCAAACTGTTGCAAACTCTCCCCTGAATGTTTTGGCGGTGAAAACGGAAGGCTTTTGATCCTAGGAAAAGAAATCAGCCCTCGACGACTTCACCTGCGGAAAAAGATTTTTCTGAAAAATCACTAAGGCGCGCGGTCACAATTTCATCAAAAATCGGCCGTTTTCCACTTTGCTCAAAAATGGTGCCAAACTGTTGCAAACTCTCCTCTGAAAGTTTTGGGGGTGAAAACGGAAGGCTTTTGATCATATGAAAAGAAATCAGCCCTCGAATACTTCACTTGCGGATAAAGATTTTTCTGAAAAATCCCTAAGGCGCGCGGTCACAATTTCATCAAAAATCGGCCCTTTTCCACTTTGCTCAAAAATGGTGCCAAACTGTTGCAAACTCTCCCCTGAAAGTTTTGGGGGTGAAAACGGAAGGCTTTTGATCATAGGAAAAGTAATCAGCCCTCGACTACTTCACCTGCGGAAAAAGATTTTTCTGAAAAATCCCTAAGTCGCGCGGTCACAATTTCATCAAAAATCGGCCGTTTTCCACTTTGCTCAAAAATGGTGCCAAACTGTTGCAAACTCTCCCCTGAATGTTTTGGCGGTGAAAACGGAAGGCTTTTGATCATAGGAAAAGTAATCAGCCCTCGACGACTTCACCTGCGGAAAAAGATTTTTCAGAAAAATCCCTAAGGCGCGCGGTCACAATTTCATCAAAAATCGGCCGTTTTCCACTTTGCTCAAAAATGGTGCCAAACTGTTGCAAACTCTCCCCTGAAAGTTTTGGCGGTGAAAACGGAAGGCTTTTGATCATAGGAAAAGAAATCAGCCCTCGACTACTTCACCTGCGGAAAAAGATTTTTCTGAAAAATCCCTAAGGCGCGCGGTCAGAATTTCATCAAAAATCGGCCGTTTTCCACTTTGCTCAAAAATGGTGCCAAACTGTTGCAAACTCTCCCCTGAAAGTTTTGACCGTGGAAACGGAAGGCTTTTGATCAGAGGAAAAGTAATCAGCCCTTGACTACTTCACCTGCTGAAAAAGATTTTTCTGAAAAATCCCTAAGGCGCGCGGTCACAATTTCATCAAAAATCGGCCGTTTTCCACTCTGCTCAAAAATGGTGCCAAACTGTTGCAAACTCTCCCCTGAAAGTTTTGGCGGTGGAAACGGAAGGCTTTTGATCATAGGAAAAGAAATCAGCCCTCGACTACTTCACCTGCGGAAAAAGATTTTTCTGAAAAATCACTAAGGCGCGCGGTCAGAATTTCATCAAAAATCGGCCGTTTTCCACTTTGCTCAAAAATGGTGCCAAACTGTAGCAAACTCTCCCATGAAAGTTTTGGCGGTGAAAACGGAAGGCTTTTGATCCTAGGAAAAGAAATCAGCCCTCGACTACTTCAACTGCGGAAAAAGATTTTTCTGAAAAATCCCTAAGGCGCGCGGTCAGAATTTCATCAAAAATCGGCCGTTTTCCACTTTGCTCAAAAATGGTGCCAAACTGTTGCAAACTCTCCTCTGAAAGTTTTGGCGGTGAAAACGGAAGGCTTTTGATCATATGAAAAGAAATCAGCCCTCGACTACTTCACCTGCGGAAAAAGATTTTTCTGAAAAATCCCTAAGGCGCGCGGTCACAATTTCATCAAAAATCGGCCCTTTTCCACTTTGCTCAAAAATGGTGCCAAACTGTTGCAAACTCTCCCCCTGAAAGTTTTGGCGGTGGAAACGGAAGGCTTTTGATCATAGGAAAAGAAATCAGCCCTCGACTACTTCACCTGCGGAAAAAGATTTTTCTGAAAAATCCCTAAGGCGCGCGGTCAGAATTTCATCAAAAATCGGCCGTTTTCCACTTTGCTCAAAAATGGTGCCAAACTGTTGCAAACTCTCCCCTGAAAGTTTTGGCCGTGAAAATGGAAGGCTTTTGATCATAGTAAAAGAAATCAGCACTCGACTACTTCACCTGCGAAAAAAGATTTTTCTGAAAAATCACTAAGGTGCGCGGTCACAATCTCATCAAAAATCGGCCATTTTCCACTTTGCTCAAAAATGGTGCCAAACTGTTGTAAACTCTCCCCTGAAAGTTTTGGCGGTGGAAACGGAGGGCTTTTGATCATAGGAAAAGAAATCAGCCCTCGACTACTTCACCTCCGGAAAAAGATTTTTCTGAAATATCCCTAAGGCGCGCGGTCAGAATTTCATCAAAAATCGGCCGTTTTCCACTTTGCTCAAAAATGGTGCCAAACTGTTGCAAACTCTCCCCTGAAAGTTTTGGCGGTGGAAACGGAAGGCTTTTGATCCTAGGAAAAGAAATCAGCCCTCGACTACTTCACCTGGGGAAAAAGATTTTTCTGAAAAATCCCTAAGGCGCGCGGTCACAATTTCATCAAAAATCGGCCGTTTTCCACTTTGCTCAAAAATGGTGCCAAACTGTTGCAAACTCTCCCCTGAAAGTTTTGGCGGTGGAAACGGAAGGCTTTTGATCATAGGAAAAGAAATCAGCCCTCGACTACTTCACCTGCGGAAAAAGATTTTTCTGAAAAATCCCTCAGGCGCGCGGTCACAATTTCATCAAAAATCGGCCGTTTTCCACTTTGCTCAAAAATGGTGCCAAACTGTTGCAAACTCTCCCCTGAAAGTTTTGGCGGTGAAAACGGAAGGCTTTTGATCATAGGAAAAGAAATCAGCCCTTGACTACTTCACCTGCGGAAAAAGATTTTTCTGAAAAATTCCTAAGGCGCGCGGTCAGAATTTCATCAAAAATCGGCCGTTTTCCACTTTGCTCAAAAATGGTGCCAAACTGTAGCAAACTCTCCCATGAAAGTTTTGGCGGTGGAAACGGAGGGCTTTTGATCATAGGAAAAGAAATCAGCCCTCGACTACTTCACCTGCGGAAAAAGATTTTTCTGAAAAATCCCTAAGGCGCGCGGTCACAATTTCATCAAAAATCGGCCGTTTTCCACTTTGCTCAAAAATGGTGCCAAACTGTTGCAAACTCTCCCCTGAAAGTTTTGGCGGTGGAAACGGAAGGCTTTTGATCATAGGAAAAGAAATCAGCCCTCGACTACTTCACCTGCGGAAAAAGATTTTTCTGAAAAATCCCTCAGGCGCGCGGTCACAATTTCATCAAAAATCGGCCGTTTTCCACTTTGCTCAAAAATGGTGCCAAACTGTTGCAAACTCTCCCCTGAATGTTTTGGCGGTGAAAACGGAAGGCTTTTGATCCTAGGAAAAGAAATCAGCCCTCGACGACTTCACCTGCGGAAAAAGATTTTTCTGAAAAATCACTAAAGCGCGCGGTCACAATTTCATCAAAAATCGGCCGTTTTCCACTTTGCTCAAAAATGGTGCCAAACTGTTGCAAACTCTCCTCTGAAAGTTTTGGGGGTGAAAACGGAAGGCTTTTGATCATATGAAAAGAAATCAGCCCTCGAATACTTCACTTGCGGATAAAGATTTTTCTGAAAAATCCCTAAGGCGCGCGGTCACAATTTCATCAAAAATCGGCCCTTTTCCACTTTGCTCAAAAATGGTGCCAAACTGTTGCAAACTCTCCCCTGAAAGTTTTGGGGGTGAAAACGGAAGGCTTTTGATCATAGGAAAAGTAATCAGCCCTCGACTACTTCACCTGCGGAAAAAGATTTTTCTGAAAAATCCCTAAGGCGCGCGGTCACAATTTCATCAAAAATCGGCCGTTTTCCACTTTGCTCAAAAATGGTGCCAAACTGTTGCAAACTCTCCCCTGAATGTTTTGGCGGTGAAAACGGAAGGCTTTTGATCATAGGAAAAGTAATCAGCCCTCGACGACTTCACCTGCGGAAAAAGATTTTTCAGAAAAATCCCTAAGGCGCGCGGTCACAATTTCATCAAAAATCGGCCGTTTTCCACTTTGCTCAAAAATGGTGCCAAACTGTTGCAAACTCTCCCCTGAAAGTTTTGGCGGTGAAAATGGAAGGCTTTTGATCATAGGAAAAGAAATCAGCCCTCGACTACTTCACCTGCGGAAAAAGATTTTTCTGAAAAATCCCTAAGGCGCGCGGTCAGAATTTCATCAAAAATCGGCCGTTTTCCACTTTGCTCAAAAATGGTGCCAAACTGTTGCAAACTCTCCCCTGAAAGTTTTGACCGTGGAAACGGAAGGCTTTTGATCAGAGGAAAAGTAATCAGCCCTTGACTACTTCACCTGCTGAAAAAGATTTTTCTGAAAAATCCCTAAGGCGCGCGGTCACAATTTCATCAAAAATCGGCCGTTTTCCACTCTGCTCAAAAATGGTGCCAAACTGTTGCAAACTCTCCCCTGAAAGTTTTGGCGGTGGAAACGGAAGGCTTTTGATCATAGGAAAAGAAATCAGCCCTCGACTACTTCACCTGCGGAAAAAGATTTTTCTGAAAAATCACTAAGGCGCGCGGTCAGAATTTCATCAAAAATCGGCCGTTTTCCACTTTGCTCAAAAATGGTGCCAAACTGTAGCAAACTCTCCCCTGAAAGTTTTGGCGGTGAAAACGGAAGGCTTTTGATCCTAGGAAAAGAAATCAGCCCTCGACTACTTCACCTGCGGAAAAAGATTTTTCTGAAAAATCCCTAAGGCGCGCGGTCAGAATTTCATCAAAAATCGGCCCTTTTCCACTTTGCTCAAAAATGGTGCCAAACTGTTGCAAACTCTCCCCTGAAAGTTTTGGGGGTGAAAACGGAAGGCTTTTGATCATAGGAAAAGTAATCAGCCCTCGACTACTTCACCTGCAGAAAAAGATTTTTCTGAAAAATCCCTAAGGCGCGCGGTCACAATTTCATAAAAAATCGGCCGTATTCCACTTTGCTCAAAAATGGTGCCAAACTGTTGCAAACTCTCCCCTGAATGTTTTGGGGGTGAAAACGGAAGGCTTTTGATCATAGGAAAAGTAATCAGCCCTCGACTACTTCACCTGCGGAAAAAGATTTTTCTGAAAAATCCCTAAGGCGCGCGGTCACAATTTCATCAAAAATCGGCCCTTTTCCACTTTGCTCAAAAATGGTGCCAAACTGTTGCAAACTCTCCCCTGAAAGTTTTGGGGGTGAAAACGGAAGTCTTTTGATCATAGGAAAAGTAATCAGCCCTCGACTACTTCACCTGCCGAAAAAGATTTTTCTGAAAAATCCCTAAGGCGCGCGGTCACAATTTCATCAAAAATCGGCCGTTTTCCACTTTGCTCAAAAATGGTGCCAAACTGTTGCAAACTCTCCCCTGAAAGTTTTGGCGGTGAAAACGGAAGGCTTTTGATCATAGGAAAAGAAATCAGCCCTCGACTACTTCACCTGCGGAAAAAGATTTTTCTGAAAAATCCCTAAGGCGCGCAGTCAGAATTTCATCAAAAATCGGCCGTTTTCCACTTTGCTCAAAAATGGTGCCAAACTGTTGCAAACTCTCCCCTGAAAGTTTTGACCGTGGAAACGGAAGGCTTTTGATCAGAGGAAAAGTAATCAGCCCTTGACTACTTCACCTGCTGAAAAAGATTTTTCTGAAAAATCCCTAAGGCGCGCGGTCACAATTTCATCAAAAATCGGCCGTTTTCCACTCTGCTCAAAAATGGTGCCAAACTGTTGCAAACTCTCCCCTGAAAGTTTTGGCGGTGGAAACGGAAGGCTTTTGATCATAGGAAAAGAAATCAGCCCTCGACTACTTCACCTGCGGAAAAAGATTTTTCTGAAAAATCACTAAGGCGCGCGGTCAGAATTTCATCAAAAATCGGCCGTTTTCAACTTTGCTCAAAAAAGGTGCCAAACTGTAGCAAACTCTCCCATGAAAGTTTTGGCGGTGAAAACGGAAGGCTTTTGATCCTAGGAAAAGAAATCAGCCCTCGACTACTTCAACTGCGGAAAAAGATTTTTCTGAAAAATCCCTAAGGCGCGCGGTCAGAATTTCATCAAAAATCGGCCGTTTTCCACTTTGCTCAAAAATGGTGCCAAACTGTTGCAAACTCTCCTCTGAAAGTTTTGGCGGTGAAAACGGAAGGCTTTTGATCATATGAAAAGAAATCAGCCCTCGAATACTTCACTTGCGGAAAAAGATTTTTCTGAAAAATCCCTAAGGCGCGCGGTCACAATTTCATCAAAAATCGGCCCTTTTCCACTTTGCTCAAAAATGGTGCCAAACTGTTGCAAACTCTCCCCTGAAAGTTTTGGGGGTGAAAACGGAAGGCTTTTGATCATAGGAAAAGTAATCAGCCCTCGACTACTTCACCTGCAGAAAAAGATTTTTCTGAAAAATCCCTAAGGCGCGCGGTCACAATTTCATAAAAAATCGGCCGTATTCCACTTTGCTCAAAAATGGTGCCAAACTGTTGCAAACTCTCCCCTGAATGTTTTGGCGGTGAAAACGGAAGGCTTTTGATCATAGGAAAAGTAATCAGCCCTCGACTACTTCACCTGCGGAAAAAGATTTTTCTGAAAAATCCCTAAGGCGCGCGGTCACAATTTCATCAAAAATCGGCCGTTTTCCACTTTGCTCAAAAATGGTGCCAAACTGTTGCAAACTCTCCCCTGAATGTTTTGGCGGTGAAAACGGAAGGCTTTTGATCAAAGGAAAAGAAATCAGCCCTCGACTACTTCACCTGCGGAAAAAGATTTTTCTGAAAAATCCCTAAGGCGCGCGGTCAGAATTTCATCAAAAATCGGCCGTTTTCCACTTTGCTCAAAAATGGTGCCAAACTGTTGCAAACTCTCCCCTGAAAGTTTTGGCCGTGGAAACGGAAGGCTTTTGATCATAGGAAAAGAAATCAGCCCTCGACTACTTCACCTGCGGAAAAAGATTTTTCTGAAAAATCCCTAAGGCGCGCGGTCACAATTTCATCAAAAATCGGCCATTTTCCACTTTGCTCAAAAATGGTGCCAAACTGTTGCAAACTCTCCCCTGAATGTTTTGGCAGTGAAAACGGAAGGCTTTTGATCATAGGAAAAGAAATCAGCCCTGGACGACTTCACCTGCGGAAAAAGATTTTTCTTAAAAATCACTAAGGCGCGCGGTCAGAATTACATCAAAAATCGGCCGTTTTCCACTTTGCTCAAAAATGGTGCCAAACTGTTGCAAACTCTCCCCTGAAAGTTTTGGTGGTGAAAACGGAAGGCTTTTGATCATAGGAAAAGAAATCAGCCCTCGACTACTTCACCTGCGGAAAAAGATTTTTCTGAAAAATCACTAAGGCGCGCGGTCAGAATTTCATCAAAAATCGGCCGTTTTCCACTTTGCTCAAAAATGGTGCCAAACTGTTGCAAACTCTCCTCTGAAAGTTTTGGGGGTGAAAACGGAAGGCTTTTGATCATATGAAAAGAAATCAGCCCTCGAATACTTCACCTGCGGAAAAAGATTTTTCTGAAAAATCCCTAAGGCGCGCGGTCACAATTTCATCAAAAATCGGCCCTTTTCCACTTTGCTCAAAAATGGTGCCAAACTGTTGCAAACTCTCCCCTGAAAGTTTTGGGGGTGAAAACGGAAGGCTTTTGATCATAGGAAAAGAAATCAGCCCTCGACTACTTCACCTGCGGAAAAAGATTTTTCTGAAAAATCACTAAGGCGCGCGGTCAGAATTTCATCAAAAATCGGCCGTTTTCCACTTTGCTCAAAAATGGTGCCAAACTGTTGCAAACTCTCCCCTGAATGTTTTGGCGGTGAAAACGGAAGGCTTTTGATCATAGGAAAAGTAATCAGCCCTCGACTACTTCACCTGCGGAAAAAGATTTTTCTGAAAAATCCCTAAGGCGCGCGGCCACAATTTCATCAAAAATCGGCCGTTTTCCACTTTGCTCAAAAATGGTGCCAAACTGTTGCAAACTCTCCCCTGAAAGTTTTGGCGGTGAAAACGGAAGGCTTTTGATCATAGGAAAAGAAATCAGCCCTCGACTACTTCACCTGCGGAAAAAGATTTTTCTGAAAAATCCCTAAGGCGCGCGGTCAGAATTTCATCAAAAATCGGCCGTTTTCCACTTTGCTCAAAAATGGTGCCAAACTGTTGCAAACTCTCCCCTGAAAGTTTTGGCCGTGGAAACGGAAGGCTTTTGATCATAGGAAAAGAAATCAGCCCTCGACTACTTCACCTGCGGAAAAAGATTTTTCTGAAAAATCCCTCAGGCGCGCGGTCACAATTTCATCAAAAATCGGCCATTTTCCACTTTGCTCAAAAATGGTGCCAAACTGTTGCAAACTCTCCCCTGAATGTTTTGGCGGTGAAAACGGAAGGCTTTTGATCCTAGGAAAAGAAATCAGCCCTCGACTACTTCACCTGCGGAAAAAGATTTTTCTTAAAAATCACTGAGGCGCGCGGTCAGAATTTCATCAAAAATCGGCTGTTTTCAACTTTGCTCAAAAATGGTGCCAAACTGTAGCAAACTCTCCCATGAAAGTTTTGGCGGTGGAAACGGAAGGCTTTTGATCCTAGAAAAAGAAATCAGCCCTCGACTACTTCACCTGCGGAAAAAGATTTTTTCTGAAAAATCCCTAAGGCGCGCGGTCACAATTTCATCAAAAATCGGCCGTTTTCCACTTTGCTCAAAAATGGTGCCAAACTGTTGCAAACTCTCCCCTGAAAGTTTTGGCGGTGGAAACGGAAGGCTTTTGATCATAGGAAAAGAAATCAGCCCTCGACTACTTCACCTGCGGAAAAAGATTTTTCTGAAAAATCCCTCAGGCGCGCGGTCACAATTTCATCAAAAATCGGCCGTTTTCCACTTTGCTCAAAAATGGTGCCAAACTGTTGCAAACTCTCCCCTGAATGTTTTGGCGGTGAAAACGGAAGGCTTTTGATCCTAGGAAAAGAAATCAGCCCTCGACGACTTCACCTGCGGAAAAAGATTTTTCTGAAAAATCACTAAGGCGCGCGGTCACAATTTCATCAAAAATCGGCCGTTTTCCACTTTGCTCAAAAATGGTGCCAAACTGTTGCAAACTCTCCTCTGAAAGTTTTGGGGGTGAAAACGGAAGGCTTTTGATCATATGAAAAGAAATCAGCCCTCGAATACTTCACTTGCGGATAAAGATTTTTCTGAAAAATCCCTAAGGCGCGCGGTCACAATTTCATCAAAAATCGGCCCTTTTCCACTTTGCTCAAAAATGGTGCCAAACTGTTGCAAACTCTCCCCTGAAAGTTTTGGGGGTGAAAACGGAAGGCTTTTGATCATAGGAAAAGTAATCAGCCCTCGACTACTTCACCTGCGGAAAAAGATTTTTCTGAAAAATCCCTAAGGCGCGCGGTCACAATTTCATCAAAAATCGGCCGTTTTCCACTTTGCTCAAAAATGGTGCCAAACTGTTGCAAACTCTCCCCTGAATGTTTTGGCGGTGAAAACGGAAGGCTTTTGATCAGAGGAAAAGTAATCAGCCCTTGACTACTTCACCTGCTGAAAAGATTTTTCTGAAAAATCCCTAAGGCGCGCGGTCACAATTTCATCAAAAATCGGCCGTTTTCCACTCTGCTCAAAAATGGTGCCAAACTGTTGCAAACTCTCCCCTGAAAGTTTTGGCGGTGGAAACGGAAGGCTTTTGATCATAGGAAAAGAAATCAGCCCTCGACTACTTCACCTGCGGAAAAAGATTTTTCTGAAAAATCACTAAGGCGCGCGGTCAGAATTTCATCAAAAATCGGCCGTTTTCCACTTTGCTCAAAAATGGTGCCAAACTGTAGCAAACTCTCCCATGAAAGTTTTGGCGGTGAAAACGGAAGGCTTTTGATCCTAGGAAAAGAAATCAGCCCTCGACTACTTCAACTGCGGAAAAAGATTTTTCTGAAAAATCCCTAAGGCGCGCGGTCAGAATTTCATCAAAAATCGGCCGTTTTCCACTTTGCTCAAAAATGGTGCCAAACTGTTGCAAACTCTCCTCTGAAAGTTTTGGCGGTGAAAACGGAAGGCTTTTGATCATATGAAAAGAAATCAGCCCTCGAATACTTCACTTGCGGAAAAAGATTTTTCTGAAAAATCCCTAAGGCGCGCGGTCACAATTTCATCAAAAATCGGCCCTTTTCCACTTTGCTCAAAAATGGTGCCAAACTGTTGCAAACTCTCCTCTGAAAGTTTTGGGGGTGAAAACGGAAGGCTTTTGATCATAGGAAAAGTAATCAGCCCTCGACTACTTCACCTGCAGAAAAAGATTTTTCTGAAAAATCCCTAAGGCGCGCGGTCACAATTTCATAAAAAATCGGCCGTATTCCACTTTGCTCAAAAATGGTGCCAAACTGTTGCAAACTCTCCCCTGAATGTTTTGGCGGTGAAAACGGAAGGCTTTTGATCATAGGAAAAGTAATCAGCCCTCGACTACTTCACCTGCGGAAAAAGATTTTTCTGAAAAATCCCTAAGGCGCGCGGTCACAATTTCATCAAAAATCGGCCCTTTTCCACTTTGCTCAAAAATGGTGCCAAACTGTTGCAAACTCTCCCCTGAAAGTTTTGGGGGTGAAAACGGAAGGCTTTTGATCATAGGAAAAGTAATCAGCCCTCGACTACTTCACCTGCGGAAAAAGATTTTTCTGAAAAATCCCTAAGGCGCGCGGTCACAATTTCATCAAAAATCGGCCGTTTTCCACTTTGCTCAAAAATGGTGCCAAACTGTTGCAAACTCTCCCCTGAAAGTTTTGGGGGTGAAAACGGAAGGCTTTTGATCATAGGAAAAGAAATCAGCCCTCGACTACTTCACCTGCGGAAAAAGATTTTTCTGAAAAATCCCTAAGGCGCGCGGTCAGAATTTCATCAAAAATCGGCCGTTTTCCACTTTGCTCAAAAATGGTGCCAAACTGTTGCAAACTCTCCCCTGAAAGTTTTGACCGTGGAAACGGAAGGCTTTTGATCAGAGGAAAAGTAATCAGCCCTTGACTACTTCACCTGCTGAAAAAGATTTTTCTGAAAAATCCCTAAGGCGCGCGGTCACAATTTCATCAAAAATCGGCCGTTTTCCACTCTGCTCAAAAATGGTGCCAAACTGTTGCAAACTCTCCCCTGAAAGTTTTGGCGGTGGAAACGGAAGGCTTTTGATCATAGGAAAAGAAATCAGCCCTCGACTACTTCACCTGCGGAAAAAGATTTTTCTGAAAAATCACTAAGGCGCGCGGTCAGAATTTCATCAAAAATCGGCCGTTTTCAACTTTGCTCAAAAAAGGTGCCAAACTGTAGCAAACTCTCCCATGAAAGTTTTGGCGGTGAAAACGGAAGGCTTTTGATCCTAGGAAAAGAAATCAGCCCTCGACTACTTCAACTGCGGAAAAAGATTTTTCTGAAAAATCCCTAAGGCGCGCGGTCAGAATTTCATCAAAAATCGGCCGTTTTCCACTTTGCTCAAAAATGGTGCCAAACTGTTGCAAACTCTCCTCTGAAAGTTTTGGCGGTGAAAACGGAAGGCTTTTGATCATATGAAAAGAAATCAGCCCTCGAATACTTCACTTGCGGAAAAAGATTTTTTCTGAAAAATCCCTAAGGCGCGCGGTCACAATTTCAGCAAAAATCGGCCCTTTTCCACTTTGCTCAAAAATGGTGCCAAACTGTTGCAAACTCTCCCCTGAAAGTTTTGGGGGTGAAAACGGAAGGCTTTTGATCATAGGAAAAGTAATCAGCCCTCGACTACTTCACCTGCAGAAAAAGATTTTTCTGAAAAATCCCTAAGGCGCGCGGTCACAATTTCATAAAAAATCGGCCGTATTCCACTTTGCTCAAAAATGGTGCCAAACTGTTGCAAACTCTCCCCTGAATGTTTTGGCGGTGAAAACGGAAGGCTTTTGATCATAGGAAAAGTAATCAGCCCTCGACTACTTCACCTGCGGAAAAAGATTTTTCTGAAAAATCCCTAAGGCGCGCGGTCACAATTTCATCAAAAATCGGCCGTTTTCCACTTTGCTCAAAAATGGTGCCAAACTGTTGCAAACTCTCCCCTGAATGTTTTGGCGGTGAAAACGGAAGGCTTTTGATCAAAGGAAAAGAAATCAGCCCTCGACTACTTCACCTGCGGAAAAAGATTTTTCTGAAAAATCCCTAAGGCGCGCGGTCAGAATTTCATCAAAAATTGGCCGTTTTCCACTTTGCTCAAAAATGGTGCCAAACTGTTGCAAACTCTCCCCTGAAAGTTTTGGCCGTGGAAACGGAAGGCTTTTGATCATAGGAAAAGAAATCAGCCCTCGACTACTTCACCTGCGGAAAAAGATTTTTCTGAAAAATCCCTAAGGCGCGCGGTCACAATTTCATCAAAAATCGGCCATTTTCCACTTTGCTCAAAAATGGTGCCAAACTGTTGCAAACTCTCCCCTGAATGTTTTGGCAGTGAAAACGGAAGGCTTTTGATCATAGGAAAAGAAATCAGCCCTGGACGACTTCACCTGCGGAAAAAGATTTTTCTTAAAAATCACTAAGGCGCGCGGTCAGAATTACATCAAAAATCGGCCGTTTTCCACTTTGCTCAAAAATGGTGCCAAACTGTTGCAAACTCTCCCCTGAAAGTTTTGGTGGTGAAAACGGAAGGCTTTTGATCATAGGAAAAGAAATCAGCCCTCGACTACTTCACCTGCGGAAAAAGATTTTTCTGAAAAATCACTAAGGCGCGCGGTCAGAATTTCATCAAAAATCGGCCGTTTTCCACTTTGCTCAAAAATGGTGCCAAACTGTTGCAAACTCTCCCCTGAAAGTTTTGGGGGTGAAAACGGAAGGCTTTTGATCATATGAAAAGAAATCAGCCCTCGAATACTTCACCTGCGGAAAAAGATTTTTCTGAAAAATCCCTAAGGCGCGCGGTCACAATTTCATCAAAAATCGGCCCTTTTCCACTTTGCTCAAAAATGGTGCCAAACTGTTGCAAACTCTCCCCTGAAAGTTTTGGGGGTGAAAACGGAAGGCTTTTGATCATAGGAAAAGAAATCAGCCCTCGACTACTTCACCTGCGGAAAAAGATTTTTCTGAAAAATCACTAAGGCGCGCGGTCAGAATTTCATCAAAAATCGGCCGTTTTCCACTTTGCTCAAAAATGGTGCCAAACTGTTGCAAACTCTCCCCTGAATGTTTTGGCGGTGAAAACGGAAGGCTTTTGATCATAGGAAAAGTAATCAGCCCTCGACTACTTCACCTGCGGAAAAAGATTTTTCTGAAAAATCCCTAAGGCGCGCGGCCACAATTTCATCAAAAATCGGCCGTTTTCCACTTTGCTCAAAAATGGTGCCAAACTGTTGCAAACTCTCCCCTGAAAGTTTTGGCGGTGAAAACGGAAGGCTTTTGATCATAGGAAAAGAAATCAGCCCTCGACTACTTCACCTGCGGAAAAAGATTTTTCTGAAAAATCCCTAAGGCGCGCGGTCAGAATTTCATCAAAAATCGGCCGTTTTCCACTTTGCTCAAAAATGGTGCCAAACTGTTGCAAACTCTCCCCTGAAAGTTTTGGCCGTGGAAACGGAAGGCTTTTGATCATAGGAAAAGAAATCAGCCCTCGACTACTTCACCTGCGGAAAAAGATTTTTCTGAAAAATCCCTAAGGCGCGCGGTCACAATTTCATCAAAAATCGGCCATTTTCCACTTTGCTCAAAAATGGTGCCAAACTGTTGCAAACTCTCCCCTGAATGTTTTGGCGGTGAAAACGGAAGGCTTTTGATCATAGGAAAAGAAATCAGCCCTCGATGACTTCACCTGCGGAAAAAGATTTTTCTGAAAAATCACTGAGGCGCGCGGTCACTATTTCATCAAAAATCAGCCGTTTCCCACTTTGCTCAAAAATGGTGCCAAACTGTTGCAAACTCTCCCCTGAAAGTTTTGGCGGTGAAAACGGAAGGCTTTTGATCATGGGAAAAGAAATCAGCCCTCGACTACTTCACCTGCGGAAAAAGATTTTTCTGAAAAATCCCTAAGGCGCGCGGTCACAATTTCATCAAAAATCGGCCGTTTTCCACTCTGCTCAAAAATGGTGCCAAACTGTTGCAAACTCTCCCCTGAAAGTTTTGGCGGTGGAAACGGAAGGCTTTTGATCATAGGAAAAGAAATCAGCCCTCGACTACTTCACCTGCGGAAAAAGATTTTTCTGAAAAATCACTAAGGCGCGCGGTCAGAATTTCATCAAAAATCGGCCGTTTTCAACTTTGCTCAAAAAAGGTGCCAAACTGTAGCAAACTCTCCCATGAAAGTTTTGGCGGTGAAAACGGAAGGCTTTTGATCCTAGGAAAAGAAATCAGCCCTCGACTACTTCAACTGCGGAAAAAGATTTTTCTGAAAAATCCCTAAGGCGCGCGGTCAGAATTTCATCAAAAATCGGCCGTTTTCCACTTTGCTCAAAAATGGTGCCAAACTGTTGCAAACTCTCCTCTGAAAGTTTTGGCGGTGAAAACGGAAGGCTTTTGATCATATGAAAAGAAATCAGCCCTCGAATACTTCACTTGCGGAAAAAGATTTTTCTGAAAAATCCCTAAGGCGCGCGGTCACAATTTCATCAAAAATCGGCCCTTTTCCACTTTGCTCAAAAATGGTGCCAAACTGTTGCAAACTCTCCCCTGAAAGTTTTGGGGGTGAAAACGGAAGGCTTTTGATCATAGGAAAAGTAATCAGCCCTCGACTACTTCACCTGCAGAAAAAGATTTTTCTGAAAAATCCCTAAGGCGCGCGGTCACAATTTCATAAAAAATCGGCCGTATTCCACTTTGCTCAAAAATGGTGCCAAACTGTTGCAAACTCTCCCCTGAATGTTTTGGCGGTGAAAACGGAAGGCTTTTGATCATAGGAAAAGTAATCAGCCCTCGACTACTTCACCTGCGGAAAAAGATTTTTCTGAAAAATCCCTAAGGCGCGCGGTCACAATTTAATCAAAAATCGGCCGTTTTCCACTTTGCTCAAAAATGGTGCCAAACTGTTGCAAACTCTCCCCTGAATGTTTTGGCGGTGAAAACGGAAGGCTTTTGATCAAAGGAAAAGAAATCAGCCCTCGACTACTTCACCTGCGGAAAAAGATTTTTCTGAAAAATCCCTAAGGCGCGCGGTCAGAATTTCATCAAAAATCGGCCGTTTTCCACTTTGCTCAAAAATGGTGCCAAACTGTTGCAAACTCTCCCCTGAAAGTTTTGGCCGTGGAAACGGAAGGCTTTTGATCATAGGAAAAGAAATCAGCCCTCGACTACTTCACCTGCGGAAAAAGATTTTTCTGAAAAATCCCTAAGGCGCGCGGTCACAATTTCATCAAAAATCGGCCATTTTCCACTTTGCTCAAAAATGGTGCCAAACTGTTGCAAACTCTCCCCTGAATGTTTTGGCAGTGAAAACGGAAGGCTTTTGATCATAGGAAAAGAAATCAGCCCTGGACGACTTCACCTGCGGAAAAAGATTTTTCTTAAAAATCACTAAGGCGCGCGGTCAGAATTTCATCAAAAATCGGCCGTTTTCCACTTTGCTCAAAAATGGTGCCAAACTGTTGCAAACTCTCCCCTGAAAGTTTTGGTGATGAAAACGGAAGGCTTTTGATCATAGGAAAAGAAATCAGCCCTCGACTACTTCACCTGCGGAAAAAGATTTTTCTGAAAAATCACTAAGGCGCGCGGTCAGAATTTCATCAAAAATCGGCCGTTTTCCACTTTGCTCAAAAATGGTGCCAAACTGTTGCAAACTCTCCTCTGAAAGTTTTGGGGGTGAAAACGGAAGGCTTTTGATCATATGAAAAGAAATCAGCCCTCGAATACTTCACCTGCGGAAAAAGATTTTTCTGAAAAATCCCTAAGGCGCGCGGTCACAATTTCATCAAAAATCGGCCCTTTTCCACTTTGCTCAAAAATGGTGCCAAACTGTTGCAAACTCTCCCCTGAAAGTTTTGGGGGTGAAAACGGAAGGCTTTTGATCATAGGAAAAGAAATCAGCCCTCGACTACTTCACCTGCGGAAAAAGATTTTTCTGAAAAATCACTAAGGCGCGCGGTCAGAATTTCATCAAAAATCGGCCGTTTTCCACTTTGCTCAAAAATGGTGCCAAACTGTTGCAAACTCTCCCCTGAATGTTTTGGCGGTGAAAACGGAAGGCTTTTGATCATAGGAAAAGTAATCAGCCCTCGACTACTTCACCTGCGGAAAAAGATTTTTCTGAAAAATCCCTAAGGCGCGCGGCCACAATTTCATCAAAAATCGGCCGTTTTCCACTTTGCTCAAAAATGGTGCCAAACTGTTGCAAACTCTCCCCTGAAAGTTTTGGCGGTGAAAACGGAAGGCTTTTGATCATAGGAAAAGAAATCAGCCCTCGACTACTTCACCTGCGGAAAAAGATTTTTCTGAAAAATCCCTAAGGCGCGCGGTCAGAATTTCATCAAAAATCGGCCGTTTTCCACTTTGCTCAAAAATGGTGCCAAACTGTTGCAAACTCTCCCCTGAAAGTTTTGGCCGTGGAAACGGAAGGCTTTTGATCATAGGAAAAGAAATCAGCCCTCGACTACTTCACCTGCGGAAAAAGATTTTTCTGAAAAATCCCTAAGGCGCGCGGTCACAATTTCATCAAAAATCGGCCATTTTCCACTTTGCTCAAAAATGGTGCCAAACTGTTGCAAACTCTCCCCTGAATGTTTTGGCGGTGAAAACGGAAGGCTTTTGATCATAGGAAAAGAAATCAGCCCTCGATGACTTCACCTGCGGAAAAAGATTTTTCTGAAAAATCACTGAGGCGCGCGGTCACAATTTCATCAAAAATCAGCCGTTTCCCACTTTGCTCAAAAATGGTGCCAAACTGTTGCAAACTCTCCCCTGAAAGTTTTGGCGGTGAAAACGGAAGGCTTTTGATCATGGGAAAAGAAATCAGCCCTCGACTACTTCACCTGCGGAAAAAGATTTTTCTGAAAAATCCCTAAGGCGCGCGGTCACAATTTCATCAAAAATCAGCCGTTTTCCACTTTGCTCAAAAATGGTGCCAAACTGTTGCAAACTCTCCCGTGAAAGTTTTGGCGGTGGAAACGGAAGCCTTTTGATCATAGGAAAAGAAATCAGCCCTCGACTACTTCACCTCCGGAAAAAGATTTTTCTTAAAAATCACTAAAGCGCGCGGTCAGAATTTCATCAAAAATCGGCTGTTTTCAACTTTGCTCAACAATGGTGCCAAACTGTAGCAAACTCTCCCATGAAAGTTTTGGCGGTGAAAACGGAAGGCTTTTGATCCTAGGAAAAGAAATCAGCCCTCGACTACTTCACCTGCGGAAAAAGATTTTTCTGTAAAATCCCAAAGGCGCGCGGTCACAATTTCATCAAAAATCGGCCGTTTTCCACTTTGCTCAAAAATGGTGCCAAACAGTTGCAAACTCTCCCCTGAAAGTTTTGGCGGTGAAAACGGAAGGCTTTTGATCATGGGAAAAGAAATCAGCCCTCGACTACTTCACCTGCGGAAAAAGATTTTTCTGAAAAATCCCTAAGGCGCGCGGTCACAATTTCATCAAAAATCAGCCGTTTCCCACTTTGCTCAAAAATGGTGCCAAACTGTTGCAAACTCTCCCCTGAAAGTTTTGGCGGTGAAAACGGAAGGCTTTTGATCATGGGAAAAGAAATCAGCCCTCGACTACTTCACCTGCGGAAAAAGATTTTTCTGAAAAATCCCTAAGGCGCGCGGTCACAATTTCATCAAAAATCGGCCGTTTTCCACTTTGCTCAAAAATGGTGCCAAACTGTTGCAAACTCTCCCGTGAAAGTTTTGGCGGTGGAAACGGAAGGCTTTTGATCATAGGAAAAGAAATCAGCCCTCGACTACTTCACCTGCGGAAAAAGATTTTTCTTAAAAATCACTAAGGCGCGCGGTCAGAATTTCATCAAAAATCGGCTGTTTTCAACTTTGCTCAAAAATGGTGCCAAACTGTAGCAAACTCTCCCATGAAAGTTTTGGCGGTGAAAACGGAAGGCTTTTGATCCTAGGAAAAGAAATCAGCCCTCGACTACTTCACCTGCGGAAAAAGATTTTTCTGAAAAATCCCTAAGGCGCGCGGTCACAATTTCATCAAAAATCGGCCGTTTTCCACTTTGCTCAAAAATGGTGCCAAACTGTTGCAAACTCTCCTCTGAATGTTTTGGCGGTGAAAACGGAAGGCTTTTGATCATAGGAAAAGAAATCAGCCCTCGATGACTTCACCTGCGGAAAAAGTTTTTTCTGAAAAATCACTAAGGCGCGCGGTCACAATTTCATCAAAAATCAGCCGTTTTCCACTTTGCTCAAAAATGTTGCCAAACTGTTGCAAACTCTCCCCTGAAAGTTTTGGCGGTGGAAACGGAAGGCTTTTGATCATAGGAAAAGAAATCAGCCCTTGACTACTTCACCTGCAGAAAAAGATTTTTCTGAAAAATTCCTAAGGCGCGCGGTCAGAATTTCATCAAAAATCGGCCGTTTTCCACTTTGCTCAAAAATGGTGCCAAACTGTAGCAAACTCTCCCATGAAAGTTTTGGCGGTGGAAACGGAGGGCTTTTGATCATAGGAAAAGAAATCAGCCCTCGACTACTTCACCTGCGGAAAAAGATTTTTCTGTAAAATCCCAAAGGCGCGCGGTCACAATTTCATCAAAAATCGGACGTTTTCCACTTTGCTCAAAAATGGTGCCAAACTGTAGCAAACTCTCCCGTGAAAGTTTTGGCGGTGGAAACGGAAGGCTTTTGATCATAGGAAAAGAAATCAGCCCTTGACTACTTCACCTGCAGAAAAAGATTTTTCTGAAAAATTCCTAAGGCGCGCGGTCAGAATTTCATCAAAAATCGGCCGTTTTCCACTTTGCTCAAAAATGGTGCCAAACTGTAGCAAACTCTCCCATGAAAGTTTTGGCGGTGGAAACGGAGGGCTTTTGATCATAGGAAAAGAAATCAGCCCTCGACTACTTCACCTGCGGAAAAAGATTTTTCTGTAAAATCCCAAAGGCGTGCGGTCACAATTTCATCAAAAATCGGCCGTTTTCCACTTTGCTCAAAAATGGTGCCAAACTGTAGCAAACTCTCCCGTGAAAGTTTTGGCGGTGGAAATGGAAGGCTTTTGATCATAGGAAAAGAAATCAGCCCTCGACTACTTCACCTGCGGAAAAAGATTTTTCTTAAAAATCACTAAGTCGCGCGGTCACAATTTCATCAAAAATCGGCCGTTTTCCACTTTGCTCAAAAATGGTGCCAAACAGTTGCAAACTCTCCCCTGAAAGTTTTGGCGGTGAAAACGGAAGGCTTTTGATCATGGGAAAAAAAATCAGCCCTCGACTACTTCACCTGCGGAAAAAGATTTTTCTGAAAAATCCCTAAGGCGCGCGGTCACAATTTCATCAAAAATCGGCCGTTTTCCACTTTGCTCAAAAATGGTGCCAAACTGTTGCAAACTCTCCCCTGAATGTTTTGGCGGTGAAAACGGAAGGCTTTTGATCATAGGAAAAGAAATCAGCCCTCGACGACTTCACCTGCGGAAAAAGATTTTTCTGAAAAATCACTGAGGCGCGCGGTCACAATTTCATCAAAAATCAGCCGTTTCCCACTTTGCTCAAAAATGGTGCCAAACTGTTGCAAACTCTCCCCTGAAAGTTTTGGCGGTGAAAACGGAAGGCTTTTGATCATGGGAAAAGAAATCAGCCCTCGACTACTTCACCTGCGGAAAAAGATTTTTCTGAAAAATCCCTAAGGCGCGCGGTCACAATTTCATCAAAAATCGGCCGTTTTCCACTTTGCTCAAAAATTGTGCCAAACTGTTGCAAACTCTCCCGTGAAAGTTTTGGCGGTGGAAACGGAAGGCTTTTGATCATAGGAAAAGAAATCAGCCCTCGACTACTTCACCTGCGGAAAAAGATTTTTCTTAAAAATCACTAAGGCGCGCGGTCAGAATTTCATCAAAAATCGGCTGTTTTCAACGTTGCTCAAAAATGGTGCCAAACTGTAGCAAACTCTCCCATGAAAGTTTTGGCGGTGAAAACGGAAGGCTTTTGATCCTAGGAAAAGAAATCAGCCCTCGACTACTTCACCTGCGGAAAAAGATTTTTCTGAAAAATCCCTAAGGCGCGCGGTCATAATTTCATCAAAAATCGGCCGTTTTCCACTTTGCTCAAAAATGGTGCCAAACTGTTGCAAACTCTCCTCTGAAAGTTTTGGGGGTGAAAGCGGAAGGCTTTTGATCATATGAAAAGAAATCAGCCCTCGAATACTTCACCTGCGGAAAAAGATTTTTCTGAAAAATCCCTAAGGCGCGCGGTCACAATTTCATCAAAAATCGGCCCTTTTCCACTTTGCTCAAAAATGGTGCCAAACTGTTGGAAACACTCCCCTGAAAGTTTTGGCGTTGAAAACGGAAGGCTTTTGATCATAGGCCAAGAAATCAGCCCTCGACTACTTCACCTGCGGAAAAAGATTTTTCTGAAAAATCCCTCAGGCGCGCGGTCACAATTTCATCAAAAATCGGCCGTTTTCCACTTTGCTCAAAAATGGTGCCAAACTGTTGCAAACTCTCCCCTGAAAGTTTTGGCGGTGAAAACGGAACGCTTTTGATCATAGGAAAAGAAATCAGCCCTCGACGACTTCACCTGCGGAAAAAGATTTTTCTGAAAAATCCCTAAGGCGCGCGGTCACAATTTCATCAAAAATCGTTCGTTTTCCACTTTGCTCAAAAATGGTGCCAAACTGTTGCAAACTCTCCCCTGAAAGTTTTGGCGGTGGAAACGGAAGTCTTTTGATCATAGGAAAAGAAATCAGCCCTCGACTACTTCACCTGCGGAAAAAGATTTTTCTTAAAAATCACTAAGCCGTGCGGTCAGAATTACATCAAAAATCGGCCGTTTTCCACTTTGCTCAAAAATGATGCCAAACTGTTGCAAACTCTCCCCTGAATGTTATGGCGGTGGAAACGCAAGGCTTTTGATCACTGGAAAAGAAATCAGCCCTCGACTACTTCACCTGCGGAAAAAGATTTTTCTGAAAAATCCCTAAGGCGCGCGGTCACAATTTCATCAAAAATCAGCTGTTTTCCACTTTGCTCAAAAATGGTGCCAAACTGTAGCAAACTCTCCCATGAAAGTTTTGGCGGTGAAAACGGAAGGCTTTTGATCATAGGAAAAGAAATCAGCCCTCGACTACTTCACCTGCAGAAAAAGATTTTTCTGAAAAATCCCTAAGGCGCGCGGTCAGAATTTCATCAAAAATCGGCCGTTTTCCACTTTGCTCAAAAATGGTGCCAAACTGTTGCAAACTCTCCCCTGAAAGTTTTGGCGGTGGAAACGGAAGGCTTTTGATCATAGGAAAAGAAATCAGCCCTCGACTACTTCAGCTGCGGAACAAGATATTTCTGAAAAATCCCTAAGGCGCGCGGTCACAATTTCATCAAAAATCGGCCGTATTCCACTTTGCTCAAAAATGGTGCCAAACTGTTGCAAACTCTCCCCTGAATGTTTTGGCGGTGAAAACGGAAGGCTTTTGATCATAGGAAAAGTAATCAGCCCTCGACTACTTCACCTGCGGAAAAAGATTTTTCTGAAAAATCCCTAAGGCGCGCGGTCACAATTTCATCAAAAATCGGCCGTTTTCCAGTTTGCTCAAAAATGGTGCCAAACTGTAGCAAACTCTCCCATGAAAGTTTTGGCGGTGAAAACGGAAGGCTTTTGATCATAGGAAAAGAAATCAGCCCTCGACTACTTCACCTGCGGAAAAAGATTTTTCTGAAAAATCACTAAGGCACGCGGTCACAATTTCATCAAAAATCAGCCGTTTTCCACTTTGCTCAAAAATGGTGCCAAACTGTTGCAAACTCTCCCCTGAAAGTTTTGGCGGTGGAAACGGAAGGCTTTTGATCATAGGAAAAGAAATCAGCCCTTGACTACTTCACCTGCGGAAAAAGATTTTTCTGAAAAATTCCTAAGGCGCGCGGTCAGAATTTCATCAAAAATCGGCCGTTTTCCACTTTGCTCAAAAATGGTGCCAAACTGTAGCAAACTCTCCCATGAAAGTTTTGGCGGTGGAAACGGAAGGCTTTTGATCATAGGAAAAGAAATCAGCCCTTGACTACTTCACCTGCGGAAAAAGATTTTTCTGAAAAATTCCTAAGGCGCGCGGTCAGAATTTCATCAAAAATCGGCCGTTTTCCACTTTGCTCAAAAATGGTGCCAAACTGTAGCAAACTCTCCCATGAAAGTTTTGGCGGTGGAAACGGAGGGCTTTTGATCATAGGAAAAGAAATCAGCCCTCGACTACTTCACCTGCGGAAAAAGATTTTTCTGTAAAATCCCAAAGGCGCGCGGTCAGAATTTCATCAAAAATCGGCCGTTTTCCACTTTGCTCAAAAATGGTGCCAAACTGTTGCAAACTCTCCCCTGAATGTTTTGGCAGTGAAAACGGAAGGCTTTTGATCATAGGAAAAGAAATCAGCCCTGGACGACTTCACCTGCGGAAAAAGATTTTTCTGAAAAATCACTAAGGCGCGCGGTCACAATTTCATCAAAAATCAGCCGTTTTCCACTTTGCTCAAAAATGGTGCCAAACTGTTGCAAACTCTCCCCTGAAAGTTTTGGCGGTGAAAACGGAAGGCTTTTGATCATGGGAAAAGAAATCAGCCCTCAACTACTTCACCTGCGGAAAAAGATTTTTATGAAAAATCCCTAAGGCGCGCGGTCACAATTTCATCAAAAATCGGCCGTTTTCCACTTTGCTCAAAAATGGTGCCAAACTGTTGCAAACTCTCGCCTGAAAGTTTTGGCGGTGGAAACGGAAGGCTTTTGATCATAGGAAAAGAAATCAGCCCTCGACTACTTCACCTGCGGAAAAAGATTTTTCTGAAAAATCACTAAGGCGCGCGGTCAGAATTTCATCAAAAATCGGCTGTTTTCAACTTTGCTCAAAAATGGTGCCAAACTGTTGCAAACTCTCCCCTGAAAGTTTTGGCGGTGAAAACGGAAGGCTTTTGATCCTAGGAAAAGAAATCAGCCCTCGACTACTTCACCTGCGGAAAAAGATTTTTCTGAAAAATCCCTAAGGCGCGCGGTCACAATTTCATCAAAAATCGGCCGTTTTCCACTTTGCTCAAAAATGGTGCCAAACTGTTGCAAACTCTCCTCTGAATGTTTTGGCGGTGAAAACGGAAGGCTTTTGATCATAGGAAAAGAAATCAGCCCTCGATGACTTCACCTGCGGAAAAAGTTTTTTCTGAAAAATCACTAAGGCGCGCGGTCACAATTTCATCAAAAATCAGCCGTTTTCCACTTTGCTCAAAAATGTTGCCAAACTGTTGCAAACTCTCCCCTGAAAGTTTTGGCGGTGGAAACGGAAGGCTTTTGATCATAGGAAAAGAAATCAGCCCTTGACTACTTCACCTGCAGAAAAAGATTTTTCTGAAAAATTCCTAAGGCGCGCGGTCACAATTTCATCAAAAATCGGCCGTTTTCCACTTTGCTCAAAAATGGTGCCAAACTGTAGCAAACTCTCCCATGAAAGTTTTGGCGGTGGAAACGGAGGGCTTTTGATCATAGGAAAAGAAATCAGCCCTCGACTACTTCACCTGCGGAAAAAGATTTTTCTGTAAAATCCCAAAGGCGCGCGGTCACAATTTCATCAAAAATCGGCCGTTTTCCACTTTGCTCAAAAATGGTGCCAAACTGTAGCAAACTCTCCCGTGAAAGTTTTGGCGGTGGAAACGGAAGGCTTTTGATCATAGGAAAAGAAATCAGCCCTTGACTACTTCACCTGCAGAAAAAGATTTTTCTGAAAAATTCCTAAGGCGCGCGGTCAGAATTTCATCAAAAATCGGCCGTTTTCCACTTTGCTCAAAAATGGTGCCAAACTGTAGCAAACTCTCCCATGAAAGTTTTGGCGGTGGAAACGGAGGGCTTTTGATCATAGGAAAAGAAATCAGCCCTCGACTACTTCACCTGCGGAAAAAGATTTTTCTGTAAAATCCCAAAGGCGTGCGGTCACAATTTCATCAAAAATCGGCCGTTTTCCACTTTGCTCAAAAATGGTGCCAAACTGTAGCAAACTCTCCCGTGAAAGTTTTGGCGGTGGAAATGGAAGGCTTTTGATCATAGGAAAAGAAATCAGCCCTCGACTACTTCACCTGCGGAAAAAGATTTTTCTTAAAAATCACTAAGTCGCGCGGTCACAATTTCATCAAAAATCGGCCGTTTTCCACTTTGCTCAAAAATGGTGCCAAACAGTTGCAAACTCTCCCCTGAAAGTTTTGGCGGTGAAAACGGAAGGCTTTTGATCATGGGAAAAAAAATCAGCCCTCGACTACTTCACCTGCGGAAAAAGATTTTTCTGAAAAATCCCTAAGGCGCGCGGTCACAATTTCATCAAAAATCGGCCGTTTTCCACTTTGCTCAAAAATGGTGCCAAACTGTTGCAAACTCTCCCCTGAATGTTTTGGCGGTGAAAACGGAAGGCTTTTGATCATAGGAAAAGAAATCAGCCCTCGACGACTTCACCTGCGGAAAAAGATTTTTCTGAAAAATCACTGAGGCGCGCGGTCACAATTTCATCAAAAATCAGCCGTTTCCCACTTTGCTCAAAAATGGTGCCAAACTGTTGCAAACTCTCCCCTGAAAGTTTTGGCGGTGAAAACGGAAGGCTTTTGATCATGGGAAAAGAAATCAGCCCTCGACTACTTCACCTGCGGAAAAAGATTTTTCTGAAAAATCCCTAAGGCGCGCGGTCACAATTTCATCAAAAATCGGCCGTTTTCCACTTTGCTCAAAAATTGTGCCAAACTGTTGCAAACTCTCCCGTGAAAGTTTTGGCGGTGGAAACGGAAGGCTTTTGATCATAGGAAAAGAAATCAGCCCTCGACTACTTCACCTGCGGAAAAAGATTTTTCTTAAAAATCACTAAGGCGCGCGGTCAGAATTTCATCAAAAATCGGCTGTTTTCAACTTTGCTCAAAAATGGTGCCAAACTGTAGCAAACTCTCCCATGAAAGTTTTGGCGGTGAAAACGGAAGGCTTTTGATCCTAGGAAAAGAAATCAGCCCTCGACTACTTCACCTGCGGAAAAAGATTTTTCTGAAAAATCCCTAAGGCGCGCGGTCATAATTTCATCAAAAATCGGCCGTTTTCCACTTTGCTCAAAAATGGTGCCAAACTGTTGCAAACTCTCCTCTGAAAGTTTTGGGGGTGAAAGCGGAAGGCTTTTGATCATATGAAAAGAAATCAGCCCTCGAATACTTCACCTGCGGAAAAAGATTTTTCTGAAAAATCCCTAAGGCGCGCGGTCACAATTTCATCAAAAATCGGCCCTTTTCCACTTTGCTCAAAAATGGTGCCAAACTGTTGGAAACACTCCCCTGAAAGTTTTGGCGTTGAAAACGGAAGGCTTTTGATCATAGGAAAAGAAATCAGCCCTCGACTACTTCACCTGCGGAAAAAGATTTTTCTGAAAAATCCCTCAGGCGCGCGGTCACAATTTCATCAAAAATCGGCCGTTTTCCACTTTGCTCAAAAATGGTGCCAAACTGTTGCAAACTCTCCCCTGAAAGTTTTGGCGGTGAAAACGGAACGCTTTTGATCATAGGAAAAGAAATCAGCCCTCGACGACTTCACCTGCGGAAAAAGATTTTTCTGAAAAATCCCTAAGGCGCGCGGTCACAATTTCATCAAAAATCGTTCGTTTTCCACTTTGCTCAAAAATGGTGCCAAACTGTTGCAAACTCTCCCCTGAAAGTTTTGGCGGTGGAAACGGAAGTCTTTTGATCATAGGAAAAGAAATCAGCCCTCGACTACTTCACCTGCGGAAAAAGATTTTTCTTAAAAATCACTAAGCCGTGCGGTCAGAATTACATCAAAAATCGGCCGTTTTCCACTTTGCTCAAAAATGGTGCCAAACTGTTGCAAACTCTCCCCTGAATGTTATGGCGGTGGAAACGCAAGGCTTTTGATCACTGGAAAAGAAATCAGCCCTCGACTACTTCACCTGCGGAAAAAGATTTTTCTGAAAAATCCCTAAGGCGCGCGGTCACAATTTCATCAAAAATCAGCTGTTTTCCACTTTGCTCAAAAATGGTGCCAAACTGTAGCAAACTCTCCCATGAAAGTTTTGGCGGTGAAAACGGAAGGCTTTTGATCATAGGAAAAGAAATCAGCCCTCGACTACTTCACCTGCAGAAAAAGATTTTTCTGAAAAATCCCTAAGGCGCGCGGTCAGAATTTCATCAAAAATCGGCCGTTTTCCACTTTGCTCAAAAATGGTGCCAAACTGTTGCAAACTCTCCCCTGAAAGTTTTGGCGGTGGAAACGGAAGGCTTTTGATCATAGGAAAAGAAATCAGCCCTCGACTACTTCAGCTGCGGAACAAGATATTTCTGAAAAATCCCTAAGGCGCGCGGTCACAATTTCATCAAAAATCGGCCGTATTCCACTTTGCTCAAAAATGGTGCCAAACTGTTGCAAACTCTCCCCTGAATGTTTTGGCGGTGAAAACGGAAGGCTTTTGATCATAGGAAAAGTAATCAGCCCTCGACTACTTCACCTGCGGAAAAAGATTTTTCTGAAAAATCCCTAAGGCGCGCGGTCACAATTTCATCAAAAATCGGCCGTTTTCCAGTTTGCTCAAAAATGGTGCCAAACTGTAGCAAACTCTCCCATGAAAGTTTTGGCGGTGAAAACGGAAGGCTTTTGATCATAGGAAAAGAAATCAGCCCTCGACTACTTCACCTGCGGAAAAAGATTTTTCTGAAAAATCACTAAGGCACGCGGTCACAATTTCATCAAAAATCAGCCGTTTTCCACTTTGCTCAAAAATGGTGCCAAACTGTTGCAAACTCTCCCCTGAAAGTTTTGGCGGTGGAAACGGAAGGCTTTTGATCATAGGAAAAGAAATCAGCCCTTGACTACTTCACCTGCGGAAAAAGATTTTTCTGAAAAATTCCTAAGGCGCGCGGTCAGAATTTCATCAAAAATCGGCCGTTTTCCACTTTGCTCAAAAATGGTGCCAAACTGTAGCAAACTCTCCCATGAAAGTTTTGGCGGTGGAAACGGAAGGCTTTTGATCATAGGAAAAGAAATCAGCCCTTGACTACTTCACCTGCGGAAAAAGATTTTTCTGAAAAATTCCTAAGGCGCGCGGTCAGAATTTCATCAAAAATCGGCCGTTTTCCACTTTGCTCAAAAATGGTGCCAAACTGTAGCAAACTCTCCCATGAAAGTTTTGGCGGTGGAAACGGAGGGCTTTTGATCATAGGAAAAGAAATCAGCCCTCGACTACTTCACCTGCGGAAAAAGATTTTTCTGTAAAATCCCAAAGGCGCGCGGTCAGAATTTCATCAAAAATCGGCCGTTTTCCACTTTGCTCAAAAATGGTGCCAAACTGTTGCAAACTCTCCCCTGAATGTTTTGGCAGTGAAAACGGAAGGCTTTTGATCATAGGAAAAGAAATCAGCCCTGGACGACTTCACCTGCGGAAAAAGATTTTTCTGAAAAATCACTAAGGCGCGCGGTCACAATTTCATCAAAAATCAGCCGTTTTCCACTTTGCTCAAAAATGGTGCCAAACTGTTGCAAACTCTCCCCTGAAAGTTTTGGCGGTGAAAACGGAAGGCTTTTGATCATGGGAAAAGAAATCAGCCCTCGACTACTTCACCTGCGGAAAAAGATTTTTATGAAAAATCCCTAAGGCGCGCGGTCACAATTTCATCAAAAATCGGCCGTTTTCCACTTTGCTCAAAAATGGTGCCAAACTGTTGCAAACTCTCGCCTGAAAGTTTTGGCGGTGGAAACGGAAGGCTTTTGATCATAGGAAAAGAAATCAGCCCTCGACTACTTCACCTGCGGAAAAAGATTTTTCTGAAAAATCACTAAGGCGCGCGGTCAGAATTTCATCAAAAATCGGCTGTTTTCAACTTTGCTCAAAAATGGTGCCAAACTGTTGCAAACTCTCCCCTGAAAGTTTTGGCGGTGAAAACGGAAGGCTTTTGATCCTAGGAAAAGAAATCAGCCCTCGACTACTTCACCTGCGGAAAAAGATTTTTCTGAAAAATCCCTAAGGCGCGCGGTCACAATTTCATCAAAAATCGGCCGTTTTCCACTTTGCTCAAAAATGGTGCCAAACTGTTGCAAACTCTCCTCTGAAAGTTTTGGGGGTGAAAACGGAAGGCTTTTGATCATATGAAAAGAAATCAGCCCTCGAATACTTCACCTGCGGAAAAAGATTTTTCTGAAAAATCCCTAAGGCGCGCGGTCACAATTTCATCAAAAATCGGCCCTTTTCCACTTTGCTCAAAAATGGTGCCAAACTGTTGCAAACTCTCCCCTGAAAGTTTTGGGGGTGAAAAAGGAAGGCTTTTGATCATAGGAAAAGTAATCAGCCCTCGACTACTTCACCTGCGGAAAAAGATTTTTCTGAAAAATCCCTAAGGCGCGCGGTCACAATTTCATCAAAAATCGGCCGTTTTCCACTTTGCTCAAAAATGGTGCCAAACTGTTGCAAACTCTCCCCTGAATGTTTTGGCGGTGAAAACGGAAGGCTTTTGATCATAGGAAAAGTAATCAGCCCTCGACTACTTCACCTGCGGAAAAAGATTTTTCTGAAAAATCCCTAAGGCGCGCGGTCACAATTTCATCAAAAATCGGCCGTTTTCCACTTTGCTCAAAAATGGTGCCAAACTGTTGCAAACTCTCCCCTGAAAGTTTTGGCGGTGAAAACGGAAGGCTTTTGATCATAGGAAAAGAAATCAGCCCTCGACTACTTCACCTGCGGAAAAAGATTTTTCTGAAAAATCCCTAAGGCGCGCGGTCAGAATTTCATCAAAAATCGGCCGTTTTCCACTTTGCTCAAAAATGGTGCCAAACTGTTGCAAACTCTCCCCTGAAAGTTTTGGCCGTGGAAACGGAAGGCTTTTGATCATAGGAAAAGAAATCAGCCCTCGACTACTTCATCTGCGGAAAAAGATTTTTCTGAAAAATCCCTAAGGCGCGCGGTCACAATTTCATCAAAAATCGGCCATTTTCCACTTTGCTCAAAAATGGTGCCAAACTGTTGCAAACTCTCCCTTGAATGTTTTGGCGGTGAAAACGGAAGGCTTTTGATCATAGGAAAAGAAATCAGCCCTCGATGACTTCACCTGCGGAAAAAGTTTTTTCTGAAAAATCACTAAGGCGCGCGGTCACAATTTCATCAAAAATCAGCCGTTTTCCACTTTGCTCAAAAATGTTGCCAAACTATTGCAAACTCTCCCCTGAAAGTTTTGGCGGTGGAAACGGAAGGCTTTTGATCATAGGAAAAGAAATCAGCCCTTGACTACTTCACCTGCGGAAAAAGATTTTTCTGAAAAATTCCTAAGGCGCGCGGTCAGAATTTCATCAAAAATCGGCCGTTTTCCACTTTGCTCAAAAATGGTGCCAAACTGTAGCAAACTCTCCCATGAAAGTTTTGGCGGTGGAAACGGAGGGCTTTTGATCATAGGAAAAGAAATCAGCCCTCGACTACTTCACCTGCGGAAAAAGATTTTTCTGTAAAATCCCAAAGGCGCGCGGTCACAATTTCATCAAAAATCTGCCGTTTTCCACTTTGCTCAAAAATGGTGCCAAACTGTTGCAAACTCTCCCCTGAATGTTTTGGCGGTGAAAACGGAAGGCTTTTGATCATAGGAAAAGAAATCAGCCCTCGACGACTTCACCTGCGGAAAAAGATTTTTCTGAAAAATCACTGAGGCGCGCGGTCACAATTTCATCAAAAATCAGCCGTTTTCCACTTTGCTCAAAAATGGTTCCAAACTGTTGCAAACTCTCCCATGAAAGTTTTGGCGGTGGAAACGGAAGGCTTTTGATCATAGGAAAAGAAATCAGCCCTCGACTACTTCACCTGCGGAAAAAGATTTTTCTTAAAAATCACTAAGGCGCGCGGTCAGAATTTCATCAAAAATCGGCTGTTTTCAACTTTGCTCAAAAATGGTGCCAAACTGTAGCAAACTCTCCCATGAAAGTTTTGGCGGTGAAAACGGAAGGCTTTTGATCCTAGGAAAAGAAATCAGCCCTCGACTACTTCACCTGCGGAAAAAGATTTTTCTGAAAAATCCCTAAGGCGCGCGGTCACAATTTCATCAAAAATCGGCCGTTTTCCACTTTGCTCAAAAATGGTGCCAAACTGTTGCAAACTCTCCTCTGAAAGTTTTGGGGGTTGAAAGCGGAAGGCTTTTGATCATATGAAAAGAAATCAGCCCTCGAATACTTCACCTGCGGAAAAAGATTTTTTTGAAAAATCCCTAAGGCGCGCGGTCACAATTTCATCAAAAATCGGCCCTTTTCCACTTTGCTCAAAAATGGTGCCAAACTGTTGCAAACGCTCCCGTGAAAGTTTTGGCGGTGGAAACGGAAGGCTTTTGATCATAGGAAAAGAAATCAGCCCTCGACTACTTCACCTGCGGAAAAATATTTTTCTGAAAAATCCCTCAGGCGCGCGGTCACAATTTCATCAAAAATCGGCCGTTTTCCACTTTGCTCAAAAATGGTGCCAAACTGTTGCAAACTCTCCCCTGAAAGTTTTGGCGGTGAAAACGGAACGCTTTTGATCATAGGAAAAGAAATCAGCCCTCGACGACTTCACCTGCGGAAAAAGATTTTTCTGAAAAATCCCTAAGGCGCGCGGTCACAATTTCATCAAAAATCGGCCGTTTTCCACTTTGCTCAAAAATGGTGCCAAACTGTTGCAAACTCTCCCCTGAAAGTTTTGGCGGTGGAAACGGAAGTCTTTTGATCATAGGAAAAGAAATCAGCCCTCGACTACTTCACCTGCGGAAAAAGATTTTTCTTAAAAATCACTAAGCCGCGCGGTCAGAATTACATCAAAAATCGGCCGTTTTCCACTTTGCTCAAAAATGGTGCCAAACTGTTGCAAACTCTCCCCTGAATGTTATGGCGGTGGAAACGCAAGGCTTTTGATCATAGGAAAAGAAATCAGCCCTCGACTACTTCACCTGCGGAAAAAGATTTTTCTGAAAAATCCCTAAGGCGCGCGGTCACAATTTCATCAAAAATCAGCTGTTTTCCACTTTGCTCAAAAATGGTGCCAAACTGTAGCAAACTCTCCCATGAAAGTTTTGGCGGTGAAAACGGAAGGCTTTTGATCATAGGAAAAGAAATCAGCCCTCGACTACTTCACCTGCAGAAAAAGATTTTTCTGAAAAATCCCTAAGGCGCGCGGTCAGAATTTCATCAAAAATCGGCTGTTTTCAACTTTGCTCAAAAATGGTGCCAAACTGTTGCAAACTCTCCCCTGAAAGTTTTGGCGGTGGAAACGGAAGGCTTTTGATCATAGGAAAAGAAATCAGCCCTCGACTACTTCAGCTGCGGAAAAAGATATTTCTGAAAAATCCCTAAGGCGCGCGGTCACAATTTCATCAAAAATCGGCCGTTTTCCACTTTGCTCAAAAATGGTGCCAAACTGTTGCAAACTCTCCCCTGAAAGTTTTGGCGGTGGAAACGGAACGCTTTTGATCATAGGAAAAGAAATCAGCCCTCGACTACTTCACCTGCGGAAAAAGATTTTTCTGAAAAATCCCTAAGGCGCGCGGTCACAATTTCATCAAAAATCGGCCGTTTTCCACTTTGCTCAAAAATGGTGCCAAACTGTTGCAAACGCTCCCCTGAAAGTTTTGGCGGTGGAAACGGAAGGCTTTTGATCATAGGAAAAGAAATCAGCCCTCGACTACTTCACCTGCGGAAAAAGATTTTTCTTAAAAATCACTAAGGCGCGCGGTCAGAATTTCATCAAAAATCGGCCGTTTTCCACTTTGCTCAAAAATGGTGCCAAACTGTTGCAAACGCTCCCCTGAAAGTTTTGGCGGTGGAAACGGAAGGCTTTTGATCATAGGAAAAGAAATCAGCCCTCGACTACTTCACCTGCGGAAAAAGATTTTTCTTAAAAATCACTAAGGCGCGCGGTCAGAATTTCATCAAAAATCGGCCGTTTTCCACTTTGCTCAAAAATGGTGCCAAACTGTTGCAAACTCTCCCCTAAAGTTTTGGCCGTGAAAATGGAAGGCTTTTGATCATAGGAAAAGAAATCAGCACTCGACTACTTCACCTGCGAAAAAAGATTTTTCTGAAAAATCACTAAGGCGCGCAGTCACAATTTCATCAAAAATCGGCCGTTTTCAACTTTGCTCAAAAATGGTGCCAACCTGTTGCAAACTCTCCCCTGAAAGTTTTGGCGGTGAAAATGGAAGTCTTTTGATCATAGGAAAAGAAATCAGCCCTCGACTACTTCACCTGCGGAAAAAGATTTTTCTGAAATATCCCTAAGGCGCGCGGTCACAATTTCATCAAAAATCGGCCGTTTTCCACTTTGCTCAAATTGGTGCCAAACTGTTGCAAACTCTCGCCTGAAAGTTTTGGCGGTGGAAACGGAAGGCTTTTGATCATAGGAAAAGAAATCAGCCCTCGACTACTTCACCTGCGGAAAAAGATTTTTCTTAAAAATCACTAAGCCGCGCGGTCAGAATTACATCAAAAATCGGCCGTTTTCCACTTTGCTCAAAAATGGTGCCAAACTGTTGCAAACTCTCCCCTGAATGTTATGGCGGTGGAAACGGAAGGCTTTTGATCATAGGAAAAGAAATCAGCCCTCGACTACTTCAGCTGCGGAAAAAGATATTTCTGAAAAATCCGTAAGGCGCGCGGTCAGAATTTCATCAAAAATCGGCCGTTTTCCACTTTGCTCAAAAATGGTGCCAAACTGTTGCAAACTCTCCCCTGAAAGTTTTGGCGGTGGAAACGGAAGGCTTTTGATCATAGGAAAAGAAATCAGCCCTCGACTACTTCACCTGCGGAAAAAGATTTTTCTGAAAAATCCCTAAGGCGCGCGGTCACAATTTCATCAAAAATCGGCCGTTTTCCACTTTGCTCAAAAATGGTGCCAAACTGTTGCAAACGCTCTCCTGAAAGTTTTGGCGGTGGAAACGGAAGGCTTTTGATCATAGGAAAAGAAATCAGCCCTCGACTACTTCACCTGCGGAAAAAGATTTTTCTTAAAAATCACTAAGGCGCGCGGTCAGAATTTCATCAAAAATCGGCCGTTTTCCACTTTGCTCAAAAATGGTGCCAAACTGTTGCAAACGCTCCCCTGAAAGTTTTGGCGGTGGAAACGGAAGGCTTTTGATCATAGGAAAAGAAATCAGCCCTCGACTACTTCACCTGCGGAAAAAGATTTTTCTGAAAAATCCCTCAGGCGCGCGGTCACAATTTCATCAAAAATCGGCCGTTTTCCACTTTGCTCAAAAATGGTGCCAAACTGTTGCAAACTCTCCCCTGAATGTTTTGGCGGTGAAAACGGAAGGCTTTTGATCCTAGGAAAAGAAATCAGCCCTCGACGACTTCACCTGCGGAAAAAGATTTTTCTGAAAAATCACTAAGGCGCGCGGTCACAATTTCATCAAAAATCGGCCGTTTTCCACTTTGCTCAAAAATGGTGCCAAACTGTTGCAAACTCTCCCCTGAAAGTTTTGGCGGTGGATACGGTAGGCTTTTGATCATAGGAAAAGAAATCAGCCCTCGACTACTTCACCTGCGGAAAAATATTTTTCTGAAAAATCCCTAAGGCGCGCGGTCACAATTTCATCAAAAATCGGCCGTTTTCCACTTTGCTCAAAAATGGTGCCAAACTGTTGCAAACTCTCCCCTGAAAGTTTTGGCGGTGGAAACGGACGGCTTTTGATCATAGGAAAAGTAATCAGCCCTCGACTACTTCACCTGGGGAAAAAGATTTTTCTGAAAAATCCCTAAGGCGCGCGGTCACAATTTCATCAAAAATCGGCCGTTTTCCACTTTGCTCAAAAATGGTGCCAAACTGTTGCAAACTCTCCCCTGAAAGTTTTGGCGGTGAAAACGGACGGCTTTTGATCATAGGCCAAGAAATCCGCCCTCGACTACTTCACCTGCGGAAAAAGAGTTTTCTGAAAAATCCCTATGGCGCGCGGTCACAATTTCATAAAAAACCGGCCGTTTTCCACTTTGCTCAAAAATGGTGCCAAACTGTTGCAAACTCTCCCCTGAAAGTTTTGGCGGTGAAAATGGAAGGCTTTTGATCATAGGCCAAGAAATCATCCCTCGACGACTTCACCTGCGGAAAAAGATTTTTCTGAAAAATCCCTAAGGCGCGCGGTCACAATTTCATCACAAATCGGCCGTTTTCCACTTTGCTCAAAAATGGTGCCAAACTGTTGCAAACTCTCCCCTGAAAGTTTTGGCGGTGGAAACGGAAGTCTTTTGATCATAGGAAAAGAAATCAGCCCTCGACTACTTCACCTGCGGAAAAAGATTTTTCTTAAAAATCACTAAGGCGCGCGGTCACAATTTCATCAAAAATCGGCCGTTTTCCACTTTGCTCAAAAATGGTGCCAAACTGTTGCAAACTCTCCCCTGAAAGTTTTGGCGGTGAAAACGGACGGCTTTTGATCATAGGCCAAGAAATCAGCCCTCGACTACTTCACCTGCGGAAAAAGATTTTTCTGAAAAATCCCTATGGCGCGCGGTCACAATTTCATAAAAAACCGGCCGTTTTCCACTTTGCTCAAAAATGGTGCCAAACTGTTGCAAACTCTCCCCTGAAAGTTTTGGCGGTGAAAATGGAAGGCTTTTGATCATAGGCCAAGAAATCATCCCTCGACGACTTCACCTGCGGAAAAAGATTTTTCTGAAAAATCCCTAAGGCGCGCGGTCACAATTTCATCAAAAATCGGCCGTTTTCCACTTTGCTCAAAAATGGTGCCAAACTGTTGCAAACTCTCCCCTGAAAGTTTTGGCGGTGGAAACGGAAGTCTTTTGATCATAGGAAAAGAAATCAGCCCTCGACTACTTCACCTGCGGAAAAAGATTTTTCTTAAAAATCACTAAGGCGCGCGGTCAGAATTACATCAAAAATCGGCCGTTTTCCACTTTGCTCAAAAATGGTGCCAAACTGTTGCAAACTCTCCCCTGAAAGTTTTGGCGGTGGAAACGGAAGGCTTTTGATCATAGGAAAAGAAATCAGCCCTCGACTACTTCACCTGCGGAAAAAGATTTTTCTGAAAAATCCCTAAGGCGCGCGGTCACAATTTCATCAAAAATCGGCCGTTTTCCACTTTGCTCAAAAATGGTGCCAAACTGTTGCAAACTCTCCCCTGAAAGTTTTGGCCGTGAAAATGGAAGGCTTTTGATCATAGGAAAAGAAATCAGCACTCGACTACTTCACCTGCGAAAAAAGATTTTTCTGAAAAATCACTAAGGTGCGCGGTCACAATCTCATCAAAAATCGGCCATTTTCCACTTTGCTCAAAAATGGTGCCAAACTGTTGCAAACTCTCCCCTGAAAGTTTTGGCGGTGGAAACGGAGGGCTTTTGATCATAGGAAAAGAAATCAGCCCTCGACTACTTCACCTCCGGAAAAAGATTTTTCTGAAATATCCCTAAGGCGCGCGGTCACAATTTCATCAAAAATCGGCCGTTTTCCACTTTGCTCAAAAATGGTGCCAAACTGTTGCAAACTCTCCCCTGAAAGTTTTGGCGGTGGAAACGGAAGGCTTTTGATCATAGGAAAAGTAATCAGCCCTCGACTACTTCACCTGGGGAAAAAGATTTTTCTGAAAAATCCCTAAGGCGCGCGGTCACAATTTCATCAAAAATCGGCCGTTTTCCACTTTGCTCAAAAATGGTGCCAAACTGTTGCAAACTCTCCCCTGAAAGTTTTGGCGGTGAAAACGGAAGGCTTTTGATCATAGGCCAAGAAATCAGCCCTCGACTACTTCACCTGCGGAAAAAGATTTTTCTGAAAAATCCCTAAGGCGCGCGGTCACAATTTCATCAAAAATCGGCCGTTTTCCACTTTGCTCAAAAATGGTGCCAAAGTGTAGCAAACTCTCCCATGAAAGTTTTGGCGGTGGAAACGGAGGGCTTTTGATCATAGGAAAAGAAATCAGCCCTCGACTACTTCACCTGCGGAAAAAGATTTTTCTGTAAAATCCCTAAGGCGCGCGGTCACAATTTCATCAAAAATCGGCCGTTTTCCACTTTGCTCAAAAATGGTGCCAAACTGTTGCAAACTCTCCCCTGAATGTTTTGGCGGTGAAAACGGAAGGCTTTTGATCATAGGAAAAGAAATCAGCCCTCGACGACTTCAGCTGCAGAAAAAGATATTTCTGAAAAATCCCTAAGGCGCGCGGTCACAATTTCATCAAAAATCGGCCGTTTTCCACTTTGCTCAAAAATGGTGCCAAACTGTTGCAAACTCTCCCGTGAAAGTTTTGGCGGTGGAAACGGAAGGCTTTTGATCCTAGGAAAAGAAATCAGCCCTCGACTACTTCACCTGCGGAAAAAGATTTTTCTTAAAAATCCCTAAGGCGCGCGGTCACAATTTCATCAAAAATCGGCCGTTTTCCACTTTGCTCAAAAATGGTGCCAAACTGTTGCAAACTCTCCCCTGAAAGTTTTGGCGGTGGAAACGGAAGGCTTTTGATCATAGGAAAAGAAATCAGCCCTCGACTACTTCACCTGCGGAAAAAGATTTTTCTGAAAAATCCCTCAGGCGCGCGGTCACAATTTCATCAAAAATCGGCCGTTTTCCACTTTGCTCAAAAATGGTGCCAAACTGTTGCAAACTCTCCCCTGAATGTTTTGGCGGTGAAAACGGAAGGCTTTTGATCCTAGGAAAAGAAATCAGCCCTCGACGACTTCACCTGCGGAAAAAGATTTTTCTGAAAAATCACTAAGGCGCGCAGTCACAATTTCATCAAAAATCGGCCGTTTTCCACTTTGCTCAAAAATGGTGCCAAACTGTTGCAAACTCTCCCCTGAAAGTTTTGGCGGTGGATACGGTAGGCTTTTGATCATAGGAAAAGAAATCAGCCCTCGACTACTTCACCTGCGGAAAAAGATTTTTCTGAAAAATCCCTAAGGCGCGCGGTCACAATTTCATCAAAAATCGGCCGTTTTCCACTTTGCTCAAAAATGGTGCCAAACTGTTGCAAACTCTCCCCTGAAAGTTTTGGCGGTGGATACGGTAGGCTTTTGATCATAGGAAAAGAAATCAGCCCTCGACTACTTCACCTGCGGAAAAAGATTTTTCTGAAAAATCCCTAAGGCGCGCGGTCACAATTTCATCAAAAATCGGCCGTTTTCCACTTTGCTCAAAAATGGTGCCAAACTGTTGCAAACTCTCCCCTGAAAGTTTTGGCCGTGAAAATGGAAGGCTTTTGATCATAGGAAAAGAAATCAGCACTCGACTACTTCACCTGCGAAAAAAGATTTTTCTGAAAAATCACTAAGGTGCGCGGTCACAATCTCATCAAAAATCGGCCATTTTCCACTTTGCTCAAAAATGGTGCCAAACTGTTGCAAACTCTCCCCTGAAAGTTTTGGCGGTGGAAACGGAGGGCTTTTGATCATAGGAAAAGAAATCAGCCCTCGACTACTTCACCTCCGGAAAAAGATTTTTCTGAAATATCCCTAAGGCGCGCGGTCACAATTTCATCAAAAATCGGCCGTTTTCCACTTTGCTCAAAAATGGTGCCAAACTGTTGCAAACTCTCCCCTGAAAGTTTTGGCGGTGGAAACGGAAGGCTTTTGATCATAGGAAAAGTAATCAGCCCTCGACTACTTCAGCTGCGGAAAAAGATTTTTCTGAAAAATCCCTAAGGCGCGCGGTCACAATTTCATCAAAAATCGGCCGTTTTCCACTTTGCTCAAAAATGGTGCCAAACTGTTGCAAACTCTCCCCTGAAAGTTTTGGGGGTGAAAACGGAAGGCTTTTGATCATAGGAAAAGTAATCAGCCCTCGACTACTTCACCTGCGGAAAAAGATTTTTCTGAAAAATCCCTAAGGCGCGCGGTCACAATTTCATCAAAAATCGGCCGTTTTCCACTTTGCTCAAAAATGGTGCCAAACTGTTGCAAACTCTCCCCTGAAAGTTTTGGCGGTGAAAACGGACGGCTTTTGATCATAGGCCAAGAAATCAGCCCTCGACTACTTCACCTGCGGAAAAAGATTTTTCTGAAAAATCCCTATGGCGCGCGGTCACAATTTCATAAAAAACCGGCCGTTTTCCACTTTGCTCAAAAATGGTGCCAAACTGTTGCAAACTCTCCCCTGAAAGTTTTGGCGGTGAAAATGGAAGGCTTTTGATCATAGGCCAAGAAATCAGCACTCGACTACTTCACCTGCGAAAAAAGATTTTTCTGAAAAATCACTAAGGTGCGCGGTCACAATCTCATCAAAAATCGGCCATTTTCCACTTTGCTCAAAAATGGTGCCAAACTGTTGCAAACTCTCCCCTGAAAGTTTTGGCGGTGGAAACGGAGGGCTTTTGATCATAGGAAAAGAAATCAGCCCTCGACTACTTCACCTCCGGAAAAAGATTTTTCTGAAATATCCCTAAGGCGCGCGGTCACAATTTCATCAAAAATCGGCCGTTTTCCACTTTGCTCAAAAATGGTGCCAAACTGTTGCAAACTCTCCCCTGAAAGTTTTGGCGGTGGAAACGGAAGGCTTTTGATCATAGGAAAAGTAATCAGCCCTCGACTACTTCACCTGGGGAAAAAGATTTTTCTGAAAAATCCCTAAGGCGCGCGGTCACAATTTCATCAAAAATCGGCCGTTTTCCACTTTGCTCAAAAATGGTGCCAAACTGTTGCAAACTCTCCCCTGAAAGTTTTGGCGGTGAAAACGGAAGGCTTTTGATCATAGGCCAAGAAATCAGCCCTCGACTACTTCACCTGCGGAAAAAGATTTTTCTGAAAAATCCCTAAGGCGCGCGGTCACAATTTCATCAAAAATCGGCCGTTTTCCACTTTGCTCAAAAATGGTGCCAAACTGTTGCAAACTCTCCCCTGAAAGTTTTGGCGGTGGAAACGGAAGGCTTTTGATCATAGGAAAAGAAATCAGCCCTTTACTACTTCACCTGCGGAAAAAGATTTTTCTGAAAAATTCCTAAGGCGCGCGGTCAGAATTTCATCAAAAATCGGCCGTTTTCCACTTTGCTCAAAAATGGTGCCAAAGTGTAGCAAACTCTCCCATGAAAGTTTTGGCGGTGGAAACGGAGGGCTTTTGATCATAGGAAAAGAAATCAGCCCTCGACTACTTCACCTGCGGAAAAAGATTTTTCTGTAAAATCCCTAAGGCGCGCGGTCACAATTTCATCAAAAATCGGCCGTTTTCCACTTTGCTCAAAAATGGTGCCAAACTGTTGCAAACTCTCCCCTGAATGTTTTGGCGGTGAAAACGGAAGGCTTTTGATCATAGGAAAAGAAATCAGCCCTCGACGACTTCAGCTGCGGAAAAAGATATTTCTGAAAAATCCCTAAGGCGCGCGGTCACAATTTCATCAAAAATCGGCCGTTTTCCACTTTGCTCAAAAATGGTGCCAAACTGTTGCAAACTCTCCCGTGAAAGTTTTGGCGGTGGAAACGGAAGGCTTTTGATCCTAGGAAAAGAAATCAGCCCTCGACTACTTCACCTGCGGAAAAAGATTTTTCTTAAAAATCCCTAAGGCGCGCGGTCACAATTTCATCAAAAATCGGCCGTTTTCCACTTTGCTCAAAAATGGTGCCAAACTGTTGCAAACTCTCCCCTGAAAGTTTTGGCGGTGGAAACGGAAGGCTTTTGATCATAGGAAAAGAAATCAGCCCTCGACTACTTCACCTGCGGAAAAAGATTTTTCTGAAAAATCCCTCAGGCGCGCGGTCACAATTTCATCAAAAATCGGCCCTTTTCCACTTTGCTCAAAAATGGTGCCAAACTGTTGCAAACTCTCCCCTGAATGTTTTGGCGGTGAAAACGGAAGGCTTTTGATCCTAGGAAAAGAAATCAGCCCTCGACGACTTCACCTGCGGAAAAAGATTTTTCTGAAAAATCACTAAGGCGCGCAGTCACAATTTCATCAAAAATCGGCCGTTTTCCACTTTGCTCAAAAATGGTGCCAAACTGTTGCAAACTCTCCCCTGAAAGTTTTGGCGGTGGATACGGTAGGCTTTTGATCATAGGAAAAGAAATCAGCCCTCGACTACTTCACCTGCGGAAAAAGATTTTTCTGAAAAATCCCTAAGGCGCGCGGTCACAATTTCATCAAAAATCGGCCGTTTTCCACTTTGCTCAAAAATGGTGCCAAACTGTTGCAAACTCTCCCCTGAAAGTTTTGGCGGTGGATACGGTAGGCTTTTGATCATAGGAAAAGAAATCAGCCCTCGACTACTTCACCTGCGGAAAAAGATTTTTCTGAAAAATCCCTAAGGCGCGCGGTCACAATTTCATCAAAAATCGGCCGTTTTCCACTTTGCTCAAAAATGGTGCCAAACTGTTGCAAACTCTCCCCTGAAAGTTTTGGCCGTGAAAATGGAAGGCTTTTGATCATAGGAAAAGAAATCAGCACTCGACTACTTCACCTGCGAAAAAAGATTTTTCTGAAAAATCACTAAGGTGCGCGGTCACAATCTCATCAAAAATCGGCCATTTTCCACTTTGCTCAAAAATGGTGCCAAACTGTTGCAAACTCTCCCCTGAAAGTTTTGGCGGTGGAAACGGAGGGCTTTTGATCATAGGAAAAGAAATCAGCCCTCGACTACTTCACCTCCGGAAAAAGATTTTTCTGAAATATCCCTAAGGCGCGCGGTCACAATTTCATCAAAAATCGGCCGTTTTCCACTTTGCTCAAAAATGGTGCCAAACTGTTGCAAACTCTCCCCTGAAAGTTTTGGCGGTGGAAACGGAAGGCTTTTGATCATAGGAAAAGTAATCAGCCCTCGACTACTTCACCTGGGGAAAAAGATTTTTCTGAAAAATCCCTAAGGCGCGCGGTCACAATTTCATCAAAAATCGGCCGTTTTCCACTTTGCTCAAAAATGGTGCCAAACTGTTGCAAACTCTCCCCTGAAAGTTTTGGGGGTGAAAACGGAAGGCTTTTGATCATAGGAAAAGTAATCAGCCCTCGACTACTTCACCTGCGGAAAAAGATTTTTCTGAAAAATCCCTAAGGCGCGCGGTCACAATTTCATCAAAAATCGGCCGTTTTCCACTTTGCTCAAAAATGGTGCCAAACTGTTGCAAACTCTCCCCTGAAAGTTTTGGCGGTGAAAACGGACGGCTTTTGATCATAGGCCAAGAAATCAGCCCTCGACTACTTCACCTGCGGAAAAAGATTTTTCTGAAAAATCCCTATGGCGCGCGGTCACAATTTCATAAAATACCGGCCGTTTTCCACTTTGCTCAAAAATGGTGCCAAACTGTTGCAAACTCTCCCCTGAAAGTTTTGGCGGTGAAAATGGAAGGCTTTTGATCATAGGCCAAGAAATCATCCCTCGACGACTTCACCTGCGGAAAAAGATTTTTCTGAAAAATCCCTAAGGCGCGCGGTCACAATTTCATCAAAAATCGGCCGTTTTCCACTTTGCTCAAAAATGGTGCCAAACTGTTGCAAACTCTCCCCTGAAAGTTTTGGCGGTGGAAACGGAAGGCTTTTGATCATAGGAAAAGAAATCAGCCCTCGACTACTTCACCTGCGGAAAAAGATTTTTCTTAAAAATCACTAAGGCGCGCGGTCACAATTTCATCAAAAATCGGCCGTTTTCCACTTTGCTCAAAAATGGTGCCAAACTGTTGCAAACTCTCCCCTGAAAGTTTTGGCGGTGAAAACGGACGGCTTTTGATCATAGGCCAAGAAATCAGCCCTCGACTACTTCACCTGCGGAAAAAGATTTTTCTGAAAAATCCCTATGGCGCGCGGTCACAATTTCATAAAAAACCGGCCGTTTTCCACTTTGCTCAAAAATGGTGCCAAACTGTTGCAAACTCTCCCCTGAAAGTTTTGGCGGTGAAAATGGAAGGCTTTTGATCATAGGCCAAGAAATCATCCCTCGACGACTTCACCTGCGGAAAAAGATTTTTCTGAAAAATCCCTAAGGCGCGCGGTCACAATTTCATCAAAAATCGGCCGTTTTCCACTTTGCTCAAAAATGGTGCCAAACTGTTGCAAACTCTCCCCTGAAAGTTTTGGCGGTGAATACGGTAGGCTTTTGATCATAGGAAAAGAAATCAGCCCTCGACTACTTCACCTGCGGAAAAAGATTTTTCTGAAAAATCCCTAAGGCGCGCGGTCACAATTTCATCAAAAATCGGCCGTTTTCCACTTTGCTCAAAAATGGTGCCAAACTGTTGCAAACTCTCCCCTGAAAGTTTTGGCCGTGAAAATGGAAGGCTTTTGATCATAGGAAAAGAAATCAGCACTCGACTACTTCACCTGCGAAAAAAGATTTTTCTGAAAAATCACTAAGGTGCGCGGTCACAATCTCATCAAAAATCGGCCATTTTCCACTTTGCTCAAAAATGGTGCCAAACTGTTGCAAACTCTCCCCTGAAAGTTTTGGCGGTGGAAACGGAGGGCTTTTGATCATAGGAAAAGAAATCAGCCCTCGACGACTTCACCTCCGGAAAAAGATTTTTCTGAAATATCCCTAAGGCGCGCGGTCACAATTTCATCAAAAATCGGCCGTTTTCCACTTTGCTCAAAAATGGTGCCAAACTGTTGCAAACTCTCCCCTGAAAGTTTTGGCGGTGGAAACGGAAGGCTTTTGATCATAGGAAAAGTAATCAGCCCTCGACTACTTCACCTGGGGAAAAAGATTTTTCTGAAAAATCCCTAAGGCGCGCGGTCACAATTTCATCAAAAATCGGCCGTTTTCCACTTTGCTCAAAAATGGTGCCAAACTGTTGCAAACTCTCCCCTGAAAGTTTTGGCGGTGGAAACGGAAGTCTTTTGATCATAGGAAAAGAAATCAGCCCTCGACTACTTCACCTGCGGAAAAAGATTTTTCTGAAAAATCCCTAAGGCGCGCGGTCACAATTTCATCAAAAATCGGCCGTTTTCCACTTTGCTCAAAAATGGTGCCAAACTGTTGCAAACTCTCCCCTGAAAGTTTTGGCGGTGAAAACGGACGGCTTTTGATCATAGGCCAAGAAATCAGCCCTCGACTACTTCACCTGCGGAAAAAGATTTTTCTGAAAAATCCCTATGGCGCGCGGTCACAATATCATAAAAAACCGGCCGTTTTCCACTTTGCTCAAAAATGGTGCCAAACTGTTGCAAACTCTCCCCTGAAAGTTTTGGCGGTGAAAATGGAAGGCTTTTGATCATAGGCCAAGAAATCATCCCTCGACGACTTCACCTGCGGAAAAAGATTTTTCTGAAAAATCCCTAAGGCGCGCGGTCACAATTTCATCAAAAATCGGCCGTTTTCCACTTTGCTCAAAAATGGTGCCAAACTGTTGCAAACTCTCCCCTGAAAGTTTTGGCGGTGGAAACGGAAGTCTTTTGATCATAGGAAAAGAAATCAGCCCTCGACTACTTCACCTGCGGAAAAAGATTTTTCTTAAAAATCACTAAGGCGCGCGGTCAGAATTACATCAAAAATCGGCCGTTTTCCACTTTGCTCAAAAATGGTGCCAAACTGTTGCAAACTCTCCCCTGAAAGTTTTGGCGGTGGAAACGGAAGGCTTTTGATCATAGGAAAAGAAATCAGCCCTCGACTACTTCACCTGCGGAAAAAGATTTTTCTGAAAAATCCCTAAGGCGCGCGGTCACAATTTCATCAAAAATCGGCCGTTTTCCACTTTGCTCAAAAATGGTGCCAAACTGTTGCAAACTCTCCCCTGAAAGTTTTGGCCGTGAAAATGGAAGGCTTTTGATCATAGGAAAAGAAATCAGCACTCGACTACTTCACCTGCGAAAAAAGATTTTTCTGAAAAATCACTAAGGTGCGCGGTCACAATCTCATCAAAAATCGGCCATTTTCCACTTTGCTCAAAAATGGTGCCAAACTGTTGCAAACTCTCCCCTGAAAGTTTTGGCGGTGGAAACGGAGGGCTTTTGATCATAGGAAAAGAAATCAGCCCTCGACTACTTCACCTCCGGAAAAAGATTTTTCTGAAATATCCCTAAGGCGCGCGGTCACAATTTCATCAAAAATCGGCCGTTTTCCACTTTGCTCAAAAATGGTGCCAAACTGTTGCAAACTCTCCCCTGAAAGTTTTGGCGGTGGAAACGGAAGGCTTTTGATCATAGGAAAAGTAATCAGCCCTCGACTACTTCACCTGGGGAAAAAGATTTTTCTGAAAAATCCCTAAGGCGCGCGGTCACAATTTCATCAAAAATCGGCCGTTTTCCACTTTGCTCAAAAATGGTGCCAAACTGTTGCAAACTCTCCCCTGAAAGTTTTGGCGGTGAAAACGGAAGGCTTTTGATCATAGGCCAAGAAATCAGCCCTCGACTACTTCACCTGCGGAAAAAGATTTTTCTGAAAAATCGCTAAGGCGCGCGGTCACAATTTCATCAAAAATCGGCCCTTTTCCACTTTGCTCAAAAATGGTGCCAAACTGTTGCAAACTCTCCCCTGAAAGTTTTGGCGGTGGAAACGGAAGGCTTTTGATCATAGGAAAAGAAATCAGCCCTTGACTACTTCACCTGCGGAAAAAGATTTTTCTGAAAAATTCCTAAGGCGCGCGGTCAGAATTTCATCAAAAATCGGCCGTTTTCCACTTTGCTCAAAAATGGTGCCAAACTGTAGCAAACTCTCCCATGAAAGTTTTGGCGGTGGAAACGGAGGGCTTTTGATCATAGGAAAAGAAATCAGCCCTCGACTACTTCACCTGTGGAAAACGATTTTTCTGAAAAATGCCTAAGGCGCGCGGTCTCAATTTCATCAAAAAACGGCCGTTTTCCACTTTGCTCAAAAATGGTGCCAAACTGTTGCAAACTCTCCCCTGAATGTTTTGGCGGTGAAAACGGAAGGCTTTTGATCATAGGAAAATAAATCAGCCCTCGACGACTTCACCTGCGGAAAAAGATTTTTCTGAAAAATCCCTAAGGCGCGCGGTCACAATTTCATCAAAAATCGGCCGTTTTCCACTTTGCTCAAAAATGGTGCCAAACTGTAGCAAACTCTCCCATGAAAGTTTTGGCGGTGGAAACGGAGGGCTTTTGATCATAGGAAAAGAAATCAGCCCTCGACTACTTCACCTGTGGAAAACGATTTTTCTGAAAAATGCCTAAGGCGCGCGGTCTCAATTTCATCAAAAAACGGCCGTTTTCCACTTTGCTCAAAAATGGTGCCAAACTGTTGCAAACTCTCCCCTGAATGTTTTGGCGGTGAAAACGGAAGGCTTTTGATCATAGGAAAATAAATCAGCCCTCGACGACTTCACCTGCGGAAAAAGATTTTTCTGAAAAATCCCTAAGGCGCGCGGTCACAATTTCATCAAAAATCGGCCGTTTTCCACTTTGCTCAAAAATGGTGCCAAACTGTTGCAAACTCTCCCGTGAAAGTTTTGGCGGTGGAAACGGAAGGCTTTTGATCATAGGAAAAGAAATCAGCCCTCGACTACTTCACCTGCGGAAAAAGATTTTTCTTAAAAATCACTGAGGCGCGCGGTCAGAATTTCATCAAAAATCGGCTGTTTTCAACTTTGCTCAAAAATGGTGCCAAACTGTAGCAAACTCTCCCATGAAAGTTTTGGCGGTGGAAACGGAAGGCTTTTGATCCTAGGAAAAGAAATCAGCCCTCGACTACTTCACCTGCGGAAAAAGATTTTTCTTAAAAATCCCTAAGGCGCGCGGTCACAATTTCATCAAAAATCGGCCGTTTTCCACTTTGCTCAAAAATGGTGCCAAACTGTTGCAAACTCTCCCTTGAAAGTTTTGGCGGTGGAAACGGAAGGCTTTTGATCATAGGAAAAGAAATCAGCCCTCGACTACTTCACCTGCGGAAAAAGATTTTTCTGAAAAATCCCTCAGGCGCGCGGTCACAATTTCATCAAAAATCGGCCCTTTTCCACTTTGCTCAAAAATGGTGCCAAACTGTTGCAAACTCTCCCCTGAATGTTTTGGCGGTGAAAACGGAAGGCTTTTGATCCTAGGAAAAGAAATCAGCCCTCGACTACTTCACCTGCGGAAAAAGATTTTTCTTAAAAATCACTGAGGCGCGCGGTCAGAATTTCATCAAAAATCGGCTGTTTTCAACTTTGCTCAAAAATGGTGCCAAACTGTAGCAAACTCTCCCATGAAAGTTTTGGCGGTGGAAACGGAAGGCTTTTGATCCTAGGAAAAGAAATCAGCCCTCGACTACTTCACCTGCGGAAAAAGATTTTTCTGAAAAATCCCTAAGGCGCGCGGTCACAATTTCATCAAAAATCGGCCGTTTTCCACTTTGCTCAAAAATGGTGCCAAACTGTTGCAAACTCTCCCCTGAAAGTTTTGGCGGTGGAAACGGAAGGCTTTTGATCATAGGAAAAGAAATCAGCCCTCGACTACTTCACCTGCGGAAAAAGATTTTTCTGAAAAATCCCTCAGGCGCGCGGTCACAATTTCATCAAAAATCGGCCGTTTTCCACTTTGCTCAAAAATGGTGCCAAACTGTTGCAAACTCTCCCCTGAATGTTTTGGCGGTGAAAACGGAAGGCTTTTGATCCTAGGAAAAGAAATCAGCCCTCGACGACTTCACCTGCGGAAAAAGATTTTTCTCAAAAATCACTAAGGCGCGCGGTCACAATTTCATCAAAAATCGGCCGTTTTCCACTTTGCTCAAAAATGGTGCCAAACTGTTGCAAACTCTCCTCTGAAAGTTTTGGGGGTGAAAACGGAAGGCTTTTGATCATATGAAAAGAAATCAGCCCTCGAATACTTCACTTGCGGATAAAGATTTTTCTGAAAAATCCCTAAGGCGCGCGGTCACAATTTCATCAAAAATCGGCCCTTTTCCACTTTGCTCAAAAATGGTGCCAAACTGTTGCAAACTCTCCCCTGAAAGTTTTGGGGGTGAAAACGGAAGGCTTTTGATCATAGGAAAAGTAATCAGCCCTCGACTACTTCACCTGCGGAAAAAGATTTTTCTGAAAAATCCCTAAGGCGCGCGGTCACAATTTCATCAAAAATCGGCCGTTTTCCACTTTGCTCAAAAATGGTGCCAAACTGTTGCAAACTCTCCCCTGAAAGTTTTGGCGGTGAAAACGGAAGGCTTTTGATCATAGGAAAAGAAATCAGCCCTCGACTACTTCACCTGCGGAAAAAGATTTTTCTGAAAAATCCCTAAGGCGCGCGGTCAGAATTTCATCAAAAATCGGCCGTTTTCCACTTTGCTCAAAAATGGTGCCAAACTGTTGCAAACTCTCCCCTGAAAGTTTTGACTGTGGAAACGGAAGGCTTTTGATCAGAGGAAAAGTAATCAGCCCTTGACTACTTCACCTGCTGAAAAAGATTTTTCTGAAAAATCCCTAAGGCGCGCGGTCACAATTTCATCAAAAATCGGCCGTTTTCCACTCTGCTCAAAAATGGTGCCAAACTGTTGCAAACTCTCCCCTGAAAGTTTTGGCGGTGGAAACGGAAGGCTTTTGATCATAGGAAAAGAAATCAGCCCTCGACTACTTCACCTGCGGAAAAAGATTTTTCTGAAAAATCACTAAGGCGCGCGGTCAGAATTTCATCAAAAATCGGCCGTTTTCAACTTTGCTCAAAAATGGTGCCAAACTGTAGCAAACTCTCCCATGAAAGTTTTGGCGGTGAAAACGGAAGGCTTTTGATCCCAGGAAAAGAAATCAGCCCTCGACTACTTCAACTGCGGAAAAAGATTTTTCTGAAAAATCCCTAAGGCGCGCGGTCAGAATTTCATCAAAAATCGGCCGTTTTCCACTCTGCTCAAAAATGGTGCCAAACTGTTGCAAACTCTCCCCTGAAAGTTTTGGCGGTGGAAACGGAAGGCTTTTGATCATAGGAAAAGAAATCAGCCCTCGACTACTTCACCTGCGGAAAAAGATTTTTCTTAAAAATCCCTAAGGCGCGCGGTCACAATTTCATCAAAAATCGGCCGTTTTCCACTTTGCTCAAAAATGGTGCCAAACTGTTGCAAACTCTCCCTTGAAAGTTTTGGCGGTGGAAACGGAAGGCTTTTGATCATAGGAAAAGAAATCAGCCCTCGACTACTTCACCTGCGGAAAAAGATTTTTCTGAAAAATCCCTCAGGCGCGCGGTCACAATTTCATCAAAAATCGGCCGTTTTCCACTTTGCTCAAAAATGGTGCCAAACTGTTGCAAACTCTCCCCTGAATGTTTTGGCGGTGAAAACGGAAGGCTTTTGATCCTAGGAAAAGAAATCAGCCCTCGACTACTTCACCTGCGGAAAAAGATTTTTCTTAAAAATCACTGAGGCGCGCGGTCAGAATTTCATCAAAAATCGGCTGTTTTCAACTTTGCTCAAAAATGGTGCCAAACTGTAGCAAACTCTCCCATGAAAGTTTTGGCGGTGGAAACGGAAGGCTTTTGATCCTAGGAAAAGAAATCAGCCCTCGACTACTTCACCTGCGGAAAAAGATTTTTCTGAAAAATCCCTAAGGCGCGCGGTCACAATTTCATCAAAAATCGGCCGTTTTCCACTTTGCTCAAAAATGGTGCCAAACTGTTGCAAACTCTCCCCTGAAAGTTTTGGCGGTGGAAACGGAAGGCTTTTGATCATAGGAAAAGAAATCAGCCCTCGACTACTTCACCTGCGGAAAAAGATTTTTCTGAAAAATCCCTCAGGCGCGCGGTCACAATTTCATCAAAAATCGGCCGTTTTCCACTTTGCTCAAAAATGGTGCCAAACTGTTGCAAACTCTCCCCTGAATGTTTTGGCGGTGAAAACGGAAGGCTTTTGATCCTAGGAAAAGAAATCAGCCCTCGACGACTTCACCTGCGGAAAAAGATTTTTCTCAAAAATCACTAAGGCGCGCGGTCACAATTTCATCAAAAATCGGCCGTTTTCCACTTTGCTCAAAAATGGTGCCAAACTGTTGCAAACTCTCCTCTGAAAGTTTTGGGGGTGAAAACGGAAGGCTTTTGATCATATGAAAAGAAATCAGCCCTCGAATACTTCACTTGCGGATAAAGATTTTTCTGAAAAATCCCTAAGGCGCGCGGTCACAATTTCATCAAAAATCGGCCCTTTTCCACTTTGCTCAAAAATGGTGCCAAACTGTTGCAAACTCTCCCCTGAAAGTTTTGGGGGTGAAAACGGAAGGCTTTTGATCATAGGAAAAGTAATCAGCCCTCGACTACTTCACCTGCGGAAAAAGATTTTTCTGAAAAATCCCTAAGGCGCGCGGTCACAATTTCATCAAAAATCGGCCGTTTTCCACTTTGCTCAAAAATGGTGCCAAACTGTTGCAAACTCTCCCCTGAATGTTTTGGCGGTGAAAACGGAAGGCTTTTGATCATAGGAAAAGTAATCAGCCCTCGACGACTTCACCTGCGGAAAAAGATTTTTCTGAAAAATCCCTAAGGCGCGCGGTCACAATTTCATCAAAAATCGGCCGTTTTCCACTTTGCTCAAAAATGGTGCCAAACTGTTGCAAACTCTCCCCTGAAAGTTTTGGCGGTGAAAACGGAAGGCTTTTGATCATAGGAAAAGAAATCAGCCCTCGACTACTTCACCTGCGGAAAAAGATTTTTCTGAAAAATCCCTAAGGCGCGCGGTCAGAATTTCATCAAAAATCGGCCGTTTTCCACTTTGCTCAAAAATGGTGCCAAACTGTTGCAAACTCTCCCCTGAAAGTTTTGACCGTGGAAACGGAAGGCTTTTGATCAGAGGAAAAGTAATCAGCCCTTGACTACTTCACCTGCTGAAAAAGATTTTTCTGAAAAATCCCTAAGGCGCGCGGTCACAATTTCATCAAAAATCGGCCGTTTTCCACTCTGCTCAAAAATGGTGCCAAACTGTTGCAAACTCTCCCCTGAAAGTTTTGGCGGTGGAAACGGAAGGCTTTTGATCATAGGAAAAGAAATCAGCCCTCGACTACTTCACCTGCGGAAAAAGATTTTTCTGAAAAATCACTAAGGCGCGCGGTCAGAATTTCATCAAAAATCGGCCGTTTTCAACTTTGCTCAAAAATGGTGCCAAACTGTAGCAAACTCTCCCATGAAAGTTTTGGCGGTGAAAACGGAAGGCTTTTGATCCTAGGAAAAGAAATCAGCCCTCGACTACTTCAACTGCGGAAAAAGATTTTTCTGAAAAATCCCTAAGGCGCGCGGTCAGAATTTCATCAAAAATCGGCCGTTTTCCACTCTGCTCAAAAATGGTGCCAAACTGTTGCAAACTCTCCCCTGAAAGTTTTGGCGGTGGAAACGGAAGGCTTTTGATCATAGGAAAAGAAATCAGCCCTCGACTACTTCACCTGCGGAAAAAGATTTTTCTGAAAAATCACTAAGGCGCGCGGTCAGAATTTCATCAAAAATCGGCCGTTTTCAACTTTGCTCAAAAATGGTGCCAAACTGTAGCAAACTCTCCCATGAAAGTTTTGGCGGTGAAAACGGAAGGCTTTTGATCCTAGGAAAAGAAATCAGCCCTCGACTACTTCAACTGCGGAAAAAGATTTTTCTGAAAAATCCCTAAGGCGCGCGGTCAGAATTTCATCAAAAATCGGCCGTTTTCCACTTTGCTCAAAAATGGTGCCAAACTGTTGCAAACTCTCCTCTGAAAGTTTTGGCGGTGAAAACGGAAGGCTTTTGATCATATGAAAAGAAATCAGCCCTCGAATACTTCACTTGCGGAAAAAGATTTTTCTGAAAAATCCCTAAGGCGCGCGTTCACAATTTCATCAAAAATCGGCCCTTTTCCACTTTGCTCAAAAATGGTGCCAAACTGTTGCAAACTCTCCCCTGAAAGTTTTGGGGGTGAAAACGGAAGGCTTTTGATCATAGGAAAAGTAATCAGCCCTCGACTACTTCACCTGCAGAAAAAGATTTTTCTGAAAAATCCCTAAGGCGCGCGGTCACAATTTCATCAAAAATCGGCCGTTTTCCACTTTGCTCAAAAATGGTGCCAAACTGTTGCAAACTCTCCCCTGAATGTTTTGGCGGTGAAAACGGAAGGCTTTTGATCATAGGAAAAGAAATCCGCCCTCGACTACTTCACCTGCGGAAAAAGATTTTTCTGAAAAATCCCTAAGGCGCGGTCAGAATTTCATCAAAAATCGGCCGTTTTCCACTTTGCTCAAAAATGGTGCCAAACTGTTGCAAACTCTCCACTGAAAGTTTTGGCCGTGGAAACGGAAGGCTTTTGATCATAGGAAAAGAAATCAGCCCTCGACTACTTCACCTGCGGAAAAAGATTTTTCTGAAAAATCCCTAAGGCGCGCGGTCACAATTTCATCAAAAATCGGCCATTTTCCACTTTGCTCAAAAATGGTGCCAAACTGTTGCAAACTCTCCCCTGAATGTTTTGGCAGTGAAAACGGAAGGCTTTTGATCATAGGAAAAGAAATCAGCCCTGGACGACTTCACCTGCGGAAAAAGATTTTTCTTAAAAATCACTAAGGCGCGCGGTCAGAATTACATCAAAAATCGGCCGTTTTCCACTTTGCTCAAAAATGGTGCCAAACTGTTGCAAACTCTCCCCTGAAAGTTTTGGTGGTGAAAACGGAAGGCTTTTGATCATAGGAAAAGAAATCAGCCCTCGACTACTTCACCTGCGGAAAAAGATTTTTCTGAAAAATCACTAAGGCGCGCGGTCAGAATTTCATCAAAAATCGGCCGTTTTCCACTTTGCTCAAAAATGGTGCCAAACTGTTGCAAACTCTCCTCTGAAAGTTTTGGGGGTGAAAACGGAAGGCTTTTGATCATATGAAAAGAAATCAGCCCTCGAATACTTCACCTGCGGAAAAAGATTTTTCTGAAAAATCCCTAAGGCGCGCGGTCACAATTTCATCAAAAATCGGCCCTTTTCCACTTTGCTCAAAAATGGTGCCAAACTGTTGCAAACTCTCCCCTGAAAGTTTTGGGGGTGAAAACGGAAGGCTTTTGATCATAGGAAAAGAAATCAGCCCTCGACTACTTCACCTGCGGAAAAAGATTTTTCTGAAAAATCACTAAGGCGCGCGGTCACAATTTCATCAAAAATCGGCCGTTTTCCACTTTGCTCAAAAATGGTGCCAAACTGTTGCAAACTCTCCCCTGAATGTTTTGGCGGTGAAAACGGAAGGCTTTTGATCATAGGAAAAGTAATCAGCCCTCGACTACTTCACCTGCGGAAAAAGATTTTTCTGAAAAATCCCTAAGGCGCGCGGCCACAATTTCATCAAAAATCGGCCGTTTTCCACTTTGCTCAAAAATGGTGCCAAACTGTTGCAAACTCTCCCCTGAAAGTTTTGGCGGTGAAAACGGAAGGCTTTTGATCATAGGAAAAGAAATCAGCCCTCGACTACTTCACCTGCGGAAAAAGATTTTTCTGAAAAATCCCTAAGGCGCGCGGTCAGAATTTCATCAAAATTCGGCCGTTTTCCACTTTGCTCAAAAATGGTGCCAAACTGTTGCAAACTCTCCCCTGAAAGTTTTGGCCGTGGAAACGGAAGGCTTTTGATCATAGGAAAAGAAATCAGCCCTCGACTACTTCACCTGCGGAAAAAGATTTTTCTGAAAAATCCCTAAGGCGCGCGGTCACAATTTCATCAAAAATCGGCCATTTTCCACTTTGCTCAAAAATGGTGCCAAACTGTTGCAAACTCTCCCCTGAATGTTTTGGCGGTGAAAACGGAAGGCTTTTGATCATAGGAAAAGAAATCAGCCCTCGATGACTTCACCTGCGGAAAAAGATTTTTCTGAAAAATCACTGAGGCGCGAGGTCACAATTTCATCAAAAATCAGCCGTTTCCCACTTTGCTCAAAAATGGTGCCAAACTGTGGCAAACTCTCCCCTGAAAGTTTTGGCGGTGAAAACGGAAGGCTTTTGATCATGGGAAAAGAAATCAGCCCTCGACTACTTCACCTGCGGAAAAAGATTTTTCTGAAAAATCCCTAAGGCGCGCGGTCACAATTTCATCAAAAATCAGCCGTTTTCCACTTTGCTCAAAAATGGTGCCAAACTGTTGCAAACTCTCCCGTGAAAGTTTTGGCGGTGGAAACGGAAGCCTTTTGATCATAGGAAAAGAAATCAGCCCTCGACTACTTCACCTGCGGAAAAAGATTTTTCTTAAAAATCACTAAAGCGCGCGGTCAGAATTTCATCAAAAATCGGCTGTTTTCAACTTTGCTCAAAAATGGTGCCAAACTGTAGCAAACTCTCCCATGAAAGTTTTGGCGGTGAAAACGGAAGGCTTTTGATCCTAGGAAAAGAAATCAGCCCTCGACTACTTCACCTGCGGAAAAAGATTTTTCTGAAAAATCCCTAAGGCGCGCGGTCACAATTTCATCAAAAATCGGCCGTTTTCCACTTTGCTCAAAAATGGTGCCAAACTGTTGCAAACTCTCCTCTGAAAGTTTTGGGGGTGAAAGCGGAAGGCTTTTGATCATATGAAAAGAAATCAGCCCTCGAATACTTCACCTGCGGAAAAAGATTTTTCTGAAAAATCCCTAAGGCGCGCGGTCACAATTTCATCAAAAATCGGCCGTTTTCCACTTTGCTCAAAAATGGTGCCAACCTGTTGCAAACTCTCCCGTGAAAGTTTTGGCGGTGGAAACGGAAGCCTTTTGATCATAGGAAAAGATATCAGCCCTCGACTACTTCACCTGCGGAAAAAGATTTTTCTTAAAAATCACTAAAGCGCGCGGTCAGAATTTCATCAAAAATCGACTGTTTTCAACTTTGCTCAAAAATGGTGCCAAACTGTAGCAAACTCTCCCATGAAAGTTTTGGCGGTGAAAACGGAAGGCTTTTGATCCTAGGAAAAGAAATCAGCCCTCGACTACTTCACCTGCGGAAAAAGATTTTTCTGAAAAATCCCTAAGGCTCGCGGTCACAATTTCATCAAAAATCGGCCGTTTTCCACTTTGCTCAAAAATGGTGCCAAACTGTTGCAAACTCTCCTCTGAAAGTTTTGGGGGTGAAAGCGGAAGGCTTTTGATCATATGAAAAGAAATCAGCCCTCGAATACTTCACCTGCGGAAAAAGATTTTTCTGAAAAATCCCTAAGGCGCGCGGTCACAATTTCATCAAAAATCGGCCCTTTTCCACTTTGCTCAAAAATGGTGCCAAACTGTTGGAAACACTCCCCTGAAAGTTTTGGCGTTGAAAACGGAAGGCTTTTGATCATAGGCCAAGAAATCAGCCCTCGACTACTTCACCTGCGGAAAAAGATTTTTCTGAAAAATCCCTCAGGCGCGCGGTCACAATTTCATCAAAAATCGGCCGTTTTCCACTTTGCTCAAAAATGGTGCCAAACTGTTGCAAACTCTCCCCTGAAAGTTTTGGCGGTGAAAACGGAACGCTTTTGATCATAGGAAAAGAAATCAGCCCTCGACGACTTCACCTGCGGAAAAACATTTTTCTGAAAAATCCCTAAGGCGCGTGGTCACAATTTCATCAAAAATCGGCCGTTTTCCACTTTGCTCAAAAATGGTGCCAAACTGTTGCAAACTCTCCCCTGAAAGTTTTGGCGGTGGAAACGGAAGTCTTTTGATCATAGGAAAAGAAATCAGCCCTCGACTACTTCACCTGCGGAAAAAGATTTTTCTTAAAAATCACTAAGCCGCGCGGTCAGAATTACATCAAAAATCGGCCGTTTTCCACTTTGCTCAAAAATGATGCCAAACTGTTGCAAACTCTCCCCTGAATGTTATGGCGGTGGAAACGCAAGGCTTTTGATCATTGGAAAAGAAATCAGCCCTCGACTACTTCACCTGCGGAAAAAGATTTTTCTGAAAAATCCCTAAGGCGCGCGGTCACAATTTCATCAAAAATCAGCTGTTTTCCACTTTGCTCAAAAATGGTGCCAAACTGTAGCAAACTCTCCCATGAAAGTTTTGGCGGTGAAAACGGAAGGCTTTTGATCATAGGAAAAGAAATCAGCCCTCGACTACTTCACCTGCAGAAAAAGATTTTTCTGAAAAATCCCTAAGGCGCGCGGTCAGAATTTCATCAAAAATCGGCCGTTTTCCACTTTGCTCAAAAATGGTGCCAAACTGTTGCAAACTCTCCCCTGAAAGTTTTGGCGGTGGAAACGGAAGGCTTTTGATCATAGGAAAAGAAATAAGCCCTCGACTACTTCAGCTGCGGAAAAAGATATTTCTGAAAAATCCCTAAGGCGCGCGGTCACAATTTCATCAAAAATCGGCCGTTTTCCACTTTGCTCAAAAATGGTGCCAAACTGTTGCAAACTCTCCCCTGAAAGTTTTGGCGGTGGAAACGGAACGCTTTTGATCATAGGAAAAGAAATCAGCCCTCGACTACTTCACCTGCGGAAAAAGATTTTTCTGAAAAATCCCTAAGGCGCGCGGTCACAATTTCATCAAAAATCGGCCGTTTTCCACTTTGCTCAAAAATGGTGCCAAACTGTAGCAAACTCTCCCATGAAAGTTTTGGCGGTGGAAACGGAGGGCTTTTGATCATAGGAAAAGAAATCAGCCCTCGACTACTTCACCTGCGGAAAAAGATTTTTCTGTAAAATCCCAAAGGCGCGCGGTCACAATTTCATCAAAAATCGGCCGTTTTCCACTTTGCTCAAAAATGGTGCCAAACAGTTGCAAACTCTCCCCTGAAAGTTTTGGCGGTGAAAACGGAAGGCTTTTGATCATGGGAAAAGAAATCAGCCCTCGACTACTTCACCTGCGGAAAAAGATTTTTCTGAAAAATCCCTAAGGCGCGCGGTCACAATTTCATCAAAAATCGGCCGTTTTCCACTTTGCTCAAAAATGGTGCCAAACTGTTGCAAACTCTCCCCTGAATGTTTTGGCGGTGAAAACGGAAGGCTTTTGATCATAGGAAAAGAAATCAGCCCTCGACGACTTCACCTGCGGAAAAAGATTTTTCTGAAAAATCACTGAGGCGCGCGGTCACAATTTCATCAAAAATCAGCCGTTTCCCACTTTGCTCAAAAATGGTGCCAAACTGTTGCAAACTCTCCCCTGAAAGTTTTGGCGGTGAAAACGGAAGGCTTTTGATCATGGGAAAAGAAATCAGCCCTCGACTACTTCACCTGCGGAAAAAGATTTTTCTGAAAAATCCCTAAGGCGCGCGGTCACAATTTCATCAAAAATCGGCCGTTTTCCACTTTGCTCAAAAATGGTGCCAAACTGTTGCAAACTCTCCCGTGAAAGTTTTGGCGGTGGAAACGGAAGGCTTTTGATCATAGGAAAAGAAATCAGCCCTCGACTACTTCACCTGCGGAAAAAGATTTTTCTTAAAAATCACTAAGGCGCGCGGTCAGAATTTCATCAAAAATCGGCTGTTTTCAACTTTGCTCAAAAATGGTGCCAAACTGTAGCAAACTCTCCCATGAAAGTTTTGTCGGTGAAAACGGAAGGCTTTTGATCCTAGGAAAAGAAATCAGCCCTCGACTACTTCACCTGCGGAAAAAGATTTTTCTGAAAAATCCCTAAGGCGCGCGGTCACAATTTCATCAAAAATCGGCCGTTTTCCACTTTGCTCAAAAATGGTGCCAAACTGTTGCAAACTCTCCTCTGAATGTTTTGGCGGTGAAAACGGAAGGCTTTTGATCATAGGAAAAGAAATCAGCCCTCGATGACTTCACCTGCGGAAAAAGTTTTTTCTGAAAAATCACTAAGGCGTGCGGTCACAATTTCATCAAAAATCAGCCGTTTTCCACTTTGCTCAAAAATGTTGCCAAACTGTTGCAAACTCTCCCCTGAAAGTTTTGGCGGTGGAAACGGAAGGCTTTTGATCATAGGAAAAGAAATCAGCCCTTGACTACTTCACCTGCGGAAAAAGATTTTTCTGAAAAATTCCTAAGGCGCGCGGTCAGAATTTCATCAAAAATCGGCCGTTTTCCACTTTGCTCAAAAATGGTGCCAAACTGTAGCAAACTCTCCCATGAAAGTTTTGGCGGTGGAAACGGAGGGCTTTTGATCATAGGAAAAGAAATCAGCCCTCGACTACTTCACCTGCGGAAAAAGATTTTTCTGTAAAATCCCAAAGGCGCGCGGTCACAATTTCATCAAAAATCGGCCGTTTTCCACTTTGCTCAAAAATGGTGCCAAACTGTTGCAAACTCTCCCCTGAATGTTTTGGCGGTGAAAACGGAAGGCTTTTGATCATAGGAAAAGAAATCAGCCCTCGACGACTTCACCTGCGGAAAAAGATTTTTCTGAAAAATCACTGAGGCGCGCGGTCACAATTTCATCAAAAATCAGCCGTTTTCCACTTTGCTCAAAAATGGTGCCAAACTGTTGCAAACTCTCCCCTGAAAGTTTTGGCGGTGAAAACGGAAGGCTTTTGATCATGGGAAAAGAAATCAGCCCTCGACTACTTCACCTGCGGAAAAAGATTTTTCTGAAAAATCCCTAAGGCGCGCCGTCACAATTTCATCAAAAATCGGCCGTTTTCCACTTTGCTCAAAAATGGTGCCAAACTGTAGCAAACTCTCCCGTGAAAGTTTTGGCGGTGGAAATGGAAGGCTTTTGATCATAGGAAAAGAAATCAGCCCTCGACTACTTCACCTGCGGAAAAAGATTTTTCTTAAAAATCACTAAGTCGCGCGGTCACAATTTCATCAAAAATCGGCCGTTTTCCACTTTGCTCAAAAATGGTGCCAAACAGTTGCAAACTCTCCCCTGAAAGTTTTGGCGGTGAAAACGGAAGGCTTTTGATCATGGGAAAAGAAATCAGCCCTCGACTACTTCACCTGCGGAAAAAGATTTTTCTGAAAAATCCCTAAGGCGCGCGGTCACAATTTCATCAAAAATCGGCCGTTTTCCACTTTGCTCAAAAATGGTGCCAAACTGTTGCAAACTCTCCCCTGAATGTTTTGGCGGTGAAAACGGAAGGCTTTTGATCATAGGAAAAGAAATCAGCCCTCGACGACTTCACCTGCGGAAAAAGATTTTTCTGAAAAATCACTGAGGCGCGCGGTCACAATTTCATCAAAAATCGGCCGTTTTCCACTTTGCTCAAAAATGGTGCCAAACAGTTGCAAACTCTCCCCTGAAAGTTTTGGCGGTGAAAACGGAAGGCTTTTGATCATGGGAAAAGAAATCAGCCCTCGACTACTTCACCTGCGGAAAAAGATTTTTCTGAAAAATCCCTAAGGCGCGCGGTCACAATTTCATCAAAAATCGGCCGTTTTCCACTTTGCTCAAAAATGGTGCCAAACTGTTGCAAACTCTCCCGTGAAAGTTTTGGCGGTGGAAACGGAAGGCTTTTGATCATAGGAAAAGAAATCAGCCCTCGACTACTTCACCTGCGGAAAAAGATTTTTCTTAAAAATCACTAAGGCGCGCGGTCAGAATTTCATCAAAAATCGGCTGTTTTCAACTTTGCTCAAAAATGGTGCCAAACTGTAGCAAACTCTCCCATGAAAGTTTTGGCGGTGAAAACGGAAGGCTTTTGATCCTAGGAAAAGAAATCAGCCCTCGACTACTTCACCTGCGGAAAAAGATTTTTCTGAAAAATCCCTAAGGCGCGCGGTCACAATTTCATCAAAAATCGGCCGTTTTCCACTTTGCTCAAAAATGGTGCCAAACTGTTGCAAACTCTCCTCTGAAAGTTTTGGGGGTGAAAGCGGAACGCTTTTGATCATAGGAAAAGAAATCAGCCCTCGACGACTTCACCTGCGGAAAAAGATTTTTCTGAAAAATCCCTAAGGCGCGCGGTCACAATTTCATCAAAAATCGGCCGTTTTCCACTTTGCTCAAAAATGGTGCCAAACTGTTGCAAACTCTCCCCTGAAAGTTTTGGCGGTGGAAACGGAAGTCTTTTGATCATAGGAAAAGAAATCAGCCCTCGACTACTTCACCTGCGGAAAAAGATTTTTCTTAAAAATCCCTAAGGCGCGCGGTCAGAATTTCATCAAAAATCGGCCGTTTTCCACTTTGCTCAAAAATGGTGCCAAACTGTTGCAAACTCTCCCCTGAATGTTATGGCGGTGGAAACGCAAGGCTTTTGATCATTGGAAAAGAAATCAGCCCTCGACTACTTCACCTGCGGAAAAAGATTTTTCTGAAAAATCCCTAAGGCGCGCGGTCACAATTTCATCAAAAATCAGCTGTTTTCCACTTTGCTCAAAAATGGTGCCAAACTGTAGCAAACTCTCCCATGAAAGTTTTGGCGGTGAAAACGGAAGGCTTTTGATCATAGGAAAAGAAATCAGCCCTGGACTACTTCACCTGCAGAAAAAGATTTTTCTGAAAAATCCCTAAGGCGCGCGGTCAGAATTTCATCAAAAATCGGCCGTTTTCCACTTTGCTCAAAAATGGTGCCAAACTGTTGCAAACTCTCCCCTGAAAGTTTTGGCGGTGGAAACGGAAGGCTTTTGATCATAGGAAAAGAAATCAGCCCTCGACTACTTCAGCTGCGGAAAAAGATATTTCTGAAAAATCCCTAAGGCGCGCGGTCACAATTTCATCAAAAATCGGCCGTATTCCACTTTGCTCAAAAATGGTGCCAAACTGTTGCAAACTCTCCCCTGAATGTTTTGGCGGTGAAAACGGAAGGCTTTTGATCATAGGAAAAGTAATCAGCCCTCGACTACTTCACCTGCGGAAAAAGATTTTTCTGAAAAATCCCTAAGGCGCGCGGTCACAATTTCATCAAAAATCGGCCGTTTTCCAGTTTGCTCAAAAATGGTGCCAAACTGTAGCAAACTCTCCCATGAAAGTTTTGGCGGTGAAAACGGAAGGCTTTTGATCATAGGAAAAGAAATCAGCCCTCGAATACTTCACCTGCGGAAAAAGATTTTTCTGAAAAATCACTAAGGCACGCGGTCACAATTTCATCAAAAATCAGCCGTTTTCCACTTTGCTCAAAAATGGTGCCAAACTGTTGCAAACTCTCCCCTGAAAGTTTTGGCGGTGGAAACGGAAGGCTTTTGATCATAGGAAAAGAAATCAGCCCTTGACTACTTCACCTGCGGAAAAAGATTTTTCTGAAAAATTCCTAAGGCGCGCGGTCAGAATTTCATCAAAAATCGGCCGTTTTCCACTTTGCTCAAAAATGGTGCCAAACTGTAGCAAACTCTCCCATGAAAGTTTTGGCGGTGGAAACGGAAGGCTTTTGATCATAGGAAAAGAAATCAGCCCTTGACTACTTCACCTGCGGAAAAAGATTTTTCTGAAAAATTCCTAAGGCGCGCGGTCAGAATTTCATCAAAAATCGGCCGTTTTCCACTTTGCTCAAAAATGGTGCCAAACTGTAGCAAACTCTCCCATGAAAGTTTTGGCGGTGGAAACGGAGGGCTTTTGATCATAGGAAAAGAAATCAGCCCTCGACTACTTCACCTGCGGAAAAAGATTTTTCTGTAAAATCCCAAAGGCGCGCGGTCACAATTTCATCAAAAATCGGCCGTTTTCCACTTTGCTCAAAAATGGTGCCAAACAGTTGCAAACTCTCCCCTGAAAGTTTTGGCGGTGAAAACGGAAGGCTTTTGATCATGGGAAAAGAAATCAGCCCTCGACTACTTCACCTGCGGAAATAGATTTTTCTGAAAAATCCCTAAGGCGCGCGGTCAGAATTTCATCAAAAATCGGCCGTTTTCCACTTTGCTCAAAAATGGTGCCAAACTGTTGCAAACTCTCCCCTGAATGTTTTGGCAGTGAAAACGGAAGGCTTTTGATCATAGGAAAAGAAATCAGCCTTGGACGACTTCACCTGCGGAAAAAGATTTTTCTGAAAAATCACTAAGGCGCGCTGTCACAATTTCATCAAAAATCAGCCGTTTTCCACTTTGCTCAAAAATGGTGCCAAACTGTTGCAAACTCTCCCCTGAAAGTTTTGGCGGTGAAAACGGAAGGCTTTTGATCATGGGAAAAGAAATCAGCCCTCGACTACTTCACCTGCGGAAAAAGATTTTTATGAAAAATCCCTAAGGCGCGCGGTCACAATTTCATCAAAAATCGGCCGTTTTCCACTTTGCTCAAAAATGGTGCCAAACTGTTGCAAACGCTCCCGTGAAAGTTTTGGCGGTGGAAACGGAAGGCTTTTGATCATAGGAAAAGAAATCAGCCCTCGACTACTTCACCTGCGGAAAAAGATTTTTCTGAAAAATCACTAAGGCGCGCGGTCAGAATTTCATCAAAAATCGGCTGTTTTCAACTTTGCTCAAAAATGGTGCCAAACTGTAGCAAACTCTCCCATGAAAGTTTTGGCGGTGAAAACGGAAGGCTTTTGATCCTAGGAAAAGAAATCAGCCCTCGACTACTTCACCTGCGGAAAAAGATTTTTCTGAAAAATCCCTAAGGCGCGCGGTCACAATTTCATCAAAAATCGGCCGTTTTCCACTTTGCTCAAAAATGGTGCCAAACTGTTGCAAACTCTCCTCTGAAAGTTTTGGGGGTGAAAACGGAAGGCTTTTGATCATATGAAAAGAAATCAGCCCTCGAATACTTCACCTGCGGAAAAAGATTTTTCTGAAAAATCCCTAAGGCGCGCGGTCACAATTTCATCAAAAATCGGCCCTTTTCCACTTTGCTCAAAAATGGTGCCAAACTGTTGCAAACTCTCCCCTGAAAGTTTTGGGGGTGAAAAAGGAAGGCTTTTGATCATAGGAAAAGTAATCAGCCCTCGACTACTTCACCTGCGGAAAAAGATTTTTCTGAAAAATCCCTAAGGCGCGCGGTCACAATTTCATCAAAAATCGGCCGTTTTCCACTTTGCTCAAAAATGGTGCCAAACTGTTGCAAACTCTCCCCTGAATGTTTTGGCGGTGAAAACGGAAGGCTTTTGATCATAGGAAAAGTAATCAGCCCTCGACTACTTCACCTGCGGAAAAAGATTTTTCTGAAAAATCCCTAAGGCGCGCGGTCACAATTTCATCAAAAATCGGCCGTTTTCCACTTTGCTCAAAAATGGTGCCAAACTGTTGCAAACTCTCCCCTGAAAGTTTTGGCGGTGAAAACGGAAGGCTTTTGATCATAGGAAAAGAAATCAGCCCTCGACTACTTCACCTGCGGAAAAAGATTTTTCTGAAAAATCCCTAAGGCGCGCGGTCAGAATTTCATCAAAAATCGGCCGTTTTCCACTTTGCTCAAAAATGGTGCCAAACTGTTGCAAACTCTCCCCTGAAAGTTTTGGCCGTGGAAACGGAAGGCTTTTGATCATAGGAAAAGAAATCAGCCCTCGACTACTTCATCTGCGGAAAAAGATTTTTCTGAAAAATCCCTAAGGCGCGCGGTCACAATTTCATCAAAAATCGGCCATTTTCCACTTTGCTCAAAAATGGTGCCAAACTGTTGCAAACTCTCCCCTGAATGTTTTGGCGGTGAAAACGGAAGGCTTTTGATCATAGGAAAAGAAATCAGCCCTCGATGACTTCACCTGCGGAAAAAGTTTTTTCTGAAAAATCACTAAGGCGCGCGGTCACAATTTCATCAAAAATCAGCCGTTTTCCACTTTGCTCAAAAATGTTGCCAAACTGTTGCAAACTCTCCCCTGAAAGTTTTGGCGGTGGAAACGGAAGGCTTTTGATCATAGGAAAAGAAATCAGCCCTTGACTACTTCACCTGCGGAAAAAGATTTTTCTGAAAAATTCCTAAGGCGCGCGGTCAGAATTTCATCAAAAATCGGCCGTTTTCCACTTTGCTCAAAAATGGTGCCAAACTGTAGCAAACTCTCCCATGAAAGTTTTGGCGGTGGAAACGGAGGGCTTTTGATCATAGGAAAAGAAATCAGCCCTCGACTACTTCACCTGCGGAAAAAGATTTTTCTGTAAAATCCCAAAGGCGCGCGGTCACAATTTCATCAAAAATCGGCCGTTTTCCACTTTGCTCAAAAATGGTGCCAAACTGTTGCAAACTCTCCCCTGAATGTTTTGGCGGTGAAAACGGAAGGCTTTTGATCATAGGAAAAGAAATCAGCCCTCGACGACTTCACCTGCGGAAAAAGATTTTTCTGAAAAATCACTGAGGCGCGCGGTCACAATTTCATCAAAAATCAGCCGTTTTCCACTTTGCTCAAAAATGGTGCCAAACTGTTGCAAACTCTCCCCTGAAAGTTTTGGCGGTGAAAACGGAAGGCTTTTGATCATGGGAAAAGAAATCAGCCCTCGACTACTTCACCTGCGGAAAAAGATTTTTCTGAAAAATCCCTAAGGCGCGCGGTCACAATTTCATCAAAAATCGGCCGTTTTCCACTTTGCTCAAAAATGGTGCCAAACTGTTGCAAACTCTCCCGTGAAAGTTTTGGCGGTGGAAACGGAAGGCTTTTGATCATAGGAAAAGAAATCAGCCCTCGACTACTTCACCTGCGGAAAAAGATTTTTCTTAAAAATCACTAAGGCGCGCGGTCAGAATTTCATCAAAAATTGGCTGTTTTCAACTTTGCTCAAAAATGGTGCCAAACTGTAGCAAACTCTCCCATGAAAGTTTTGGCGGTGAAAACGGAAGGCTTTTGATCCTAGGAAAAGAAATCAGCCCTCGACTACTTCACCTGCGGAAAAAGATTTTTCTGAAAAATCCCTAAGGCGCGCGGTCACAATTTCATCAAAAATCGGCCGTTTTCCACTTTGCTCAAAAATGGTGCCAAACTGTTGCAAACTCTCCTCTGAAAGTTTTGGGGGTGAAAGCGGAAGGCTTTTGATCATATGAAAAGAAATCAGCCCTCGAATACTTCACCTGCGGAAAAAGATTTTTTTGAAAAATCCCTAAGGCGCGCGGTCACAATTTCATCAAAAATCGGCCCTTTTCCACTTTGCTCAAAAATGGTGCCAAACTGTTGCAAACGCTCCCGTGAAAGTTTTGGCGGTGGAAACGGAAGGCTTTTGATCATAGGAAAAGAAATCAGCCCTCGACTACTTCACCTGCGGAAAAATATTTTTCTGAAAAATCCCTCAGGCGCGCGGTCACAATTTCATCAAAAATCGGCCGTTTTCCACTTTGCTCAAAAATGGTGCCAAACTGTTGCAAACTCTCCCCTGAAAGTTTTGGCGGTGAAAACGGAACGCTTTTGATCATAGGAAAAGAAATCAGCCCTCGACGACTTCACCTGCGGAAAAAGATTTTTCTGAAAAATCCCTAAGGCGCGCGGTCACAATTTCATCAAAAATCGGCCGTTTTCCACTTTGCTCAAAAATGGTGCCAAACTGTTGCAAACTCTCCCCTGAAAGTTTTGGCGGTGGAAACGGAAGTCTTTTGATCATAGGAAAAGAAATCAGCCCTCGACTACTTCACCTGCGGAAAAAGATTTTTCTTAAAAATCACTAAGCCGCGCGGTCAGAATTACATCAAAAATCGGCCGTTTTCCACTTTGCTCAAAAATGGTGCCAAACTGTTGCAAACTCTCCCCTGAATGTTATGGCGGTGGAAACGCAAGGCTTTTGATCATTGGAAAAGAAATCAGCCCTCGACTACTTCACCTGCGGAAAAAGATTTTTCTGAAAAATCCCTAAGGCGCGCGGTCACAATTTCATCAAAAATCAGCTGTTTTCCACTTTGCTCAAAAATGGTGCCAAACTGTAGCAAACTCTCCCATGAAAGTTTTGGCGGTGAAAACGGAAGGCTTTTGATCATAGGAAAAGAAATCAGCCCTCGACTACTTCACCTGCAGAAAAAGATTTTTCTGAAAAATCCCTAAGGCGCGCGGTCAGAATTTCATCAAAAATCGGCTGTTTTCAACTTTGCTCAAAAATGGTGCCAAACTGTTGCAAACTCTCCCCTGAAAGTTTTGGCGGTGGAAACGGAAGGCTTTTGATCATAGGAAAAGAAATCAGCCCTCGACTACTTCAGCTGCGGAAAAAGATATTTCTGAAAAATCCCTAAGGCGCGCGGTCACAATTTCATCAAAAATCGGCCGTTTTCCACTTTGCTCAAAAATGGTGCCAAACTGTTGCAAACTCTCCCCTGAAAGTTTTGGCGGTGAAAATGGAAGTCTTTTGATCATAGGAAAAGAAATCAGCCCTCGACTACTTCACCTCCGGAAAAAGATTTTTCTGAAATATCCCTAAGGCGCGCGGTCACAATTTCATCAAAAATCGGCCGTTTTCCACTTTGCTCAAATTGGTGCCAAACTGTTGCAAACTCTCGCCTGAAAGTTTTGGCGGTGGAAACGGAAGGCTTTTGATCATAGGAAAAGAAATCAGCCCTCGACTACTTCACCTGCGGAAAAAGATTTTTCTTAAAAATCACTAAGCCGCGCGGTCAGAATTACATCAAAAATCGGCCGTTTTCCACTTTGCTCAAAAATGGTGCCAAACTGTTGCAAACTCTCCCCTGAATGTTATGGCGGTGGAAACGCAAGGCTTTTGATCATTGGAAAAGAAATCAGCCCTCGACTACTTCACCTGCGGAAAAAGATTTTTCTGAAAAATCCCTAAGGCGCGCGGTCACAATTTCATCAAAAATCAGCTGTTTTCCACTTTGCTCAAAAATGGTGCCAAACGGTAGCAAACTCTCCCATGAAAGTTTTGGCGGTGAAAACGGAAGGCTTTTGATCATAGGAAAAGAAATCAGCCCTCGACTACTTCACCTGCAGAAAAAGATTTTTCTGAAAAATCCCTAAGGCGCGCGGTCAGAATTTCATCAAAAATCGGCCGTTTTCCACTTTGCTCAAAAATGGTGCCAAACTGTTGCAAACTCTCCCCTGAAAGTTTTGGCGGTGGAAACGGAAGGCTTTTGATCATAGGAAAAGAAATCAGCCCTCGACTACTTCAGCTGTGGAAAAAGATATTTCTGAAAAATCCCTAAGGCGCGCGGTCACAATTTCATCAAAAATCGGCCGTTTTCCACTTTGCTCAAAAATGGTGCCAAACTGTTGCAAACTCTCCCCTGAAAGTTTTGGCGGTGGAAACGGAAGGCTTTTGATCATAGGAAAAGAAATCAGCCCTCGACTACTTCACCTGCGGAAAAAGATTTTTCTGAAAAATCCCTAAGGCGCGCGGTCACAATTTCATCAAAAATCGGCCGTTTTCCACTTTGCTCAAAAATGGTGCCAAACTGTTGCAAACGCTCCCCTGAAAGTTTTGGCGGTGGAAACGGAAGGCTTTTGATCATAGGAAAAGTAATCAGCCCTCGACTACTTCACCTGCGGAAAAAGATTTTTCTTAAAAATCACTAAGGCGCGCGGTCAGAATTTCATCAAAAATCGGCCGTTTTCCACTTTGCTCAAAAATGGTGCCAAACTGTTGCAAACGCTCCCCTGAAAGTTTTGGCGGTGGAAACGGAAGGCTTTTGATCATAGGAAAAGAAATCAGCCCTCGACTACTTCACCTGCGGAAAAAGATTTTTCTTAAAAATCACTAAGGCGCGCGGTCAGAATTTCATCAAAAATCGGCCGTTTTCCACTTTGCTCAAAAATGGTGCCAAACTGTTGCAAACTCTCCCCTAAAGTTTTGGCCGTGAAAATGGAAGGCTTTTGATCATAGGAAAAGAAATCAGCACTCGACTACTTCACCTGCGAAAAAAGATTTTTCTTAAAAATCACTAAGGCGCGCAGTCACAATTTCATCAAAAATCGGCCGTTTTCCACTTTGCTCAAAAATGGTGCCAAACTGTTGCAAACTCTCCCCTGAAAGTTTTGGCGGTGAAAATGGAAGGCTTTTGATCATAGGAAAAGAAATCAGCCCTCGACTACTTCACCTGGGGAAAAAGATTTTTCTGAAAAATCCCTAAGGCGCGCGGTCACAATTTCATCAAAAATCGGCCGTTTTCCACTTTGCTCAAAAATGGTGCCAAACTGTTGCAAACTCTCCCCTGAAAGTTTTGGGGGTGAAAACGGAAGGCTTTTGATCATAGGCCAAGAAATCAGCCCTCGACTACTTCACCTGCGGAAAAAGATTTTTCTGAAAAATCCCTAAGGCGCGCGGTCACAATTTCATCAAAAATCGGCCGTTTTCCACTTTGCTCAAAAATGGTGCCAAACTGTTGCAAACTCTCCCCTGAAAGTTTTGGCGGTGAAAATGGAAGGCTTTTGATCATAGGAAAAGAAATCAGCCCTCGACTACTTCACCTGCGGAAAAAGATTTTTCTGAAAAATCACTAAGGCGCGCAGTCACAATTTCATCAAAAATCGGCCGTTTTCCACTTTGCTCAAAAATGGTGCCAAACTGTTGCAAACTCTCCCCTGAAAGTTTTGGCGGTGAAAATGGAAGGCTTTTGATCATAGGAAAAGTAATCAGCCCTCGACTACTTCACCTGCGGAAAAAGATTTTTCTGAAAAATCCCTAAGGCGCGCGGTCACAATTTCATCAAAAATCGGCCGTTTTCCACTTTGCTCAAAAATGGTGCCAAACTGTTGCAAACTCTCCCCTGAAAGTTTTGGCGGTGAAAACGGACGGCTTTTGATCATAGGCCAAGAAATCAGCCCTCGACTACTTCACCTGCGGAAAAAGATTTTTCTGAAAAATCCCTATGGCGCGCGGTCACAATTTCATAAAAAACCGGCCGTTTTCCACTTTGCTCAAAAATGGTGCCAAACTGTTGCAAACTCTCCCCTGAAAGTTTTGGCGGTGAAAATGGAAGGCTTTTGATCATAGGCCAAGAAATCATCCCTCGACGACTTCACCTGCGGAAAAAGATTTTTCTGAAAAATCCCTAAGGCGCGCGGTCACAATTTCATCAAAAATCGGCCGTTTTCCACTTTGCTCAAAAATGGTGCCAAACTGTTGCAAACTCTCCCCTGAAAGTTTTGGCGGTGGAAACGGAAGTCTTTTGATCATAGGAAAAGAAATCAGCCCTCGACTACTTCACCTGCGGAAAAAGATTTTTCTGAAAAATCCCTAAGGCGCGCGGTCACAATTTCATCAAAAATCGGCCGTTTTCCACTTTGCTCAAAAATGGTGCCAAACTGTTGCAAACTCTCCCCTGAAAGTTTTGGCGGTGGAAACGGAAGTCTTTTGATCATAGGAAAAGAAATCAGCCCTCGACTACTTCACCTGCGGAAAAAGATTTTTCTTAAAAATCACTAAGGCGCGCGGTCAGAATTACATCAAAAATCGGCCGTTTTCCACTTTGCTCAAAAATGGTGCCAAACTGTTGCAAACTCTCCCCTGAAAGTTTTGGCGGTGGAAACGGAAGGCTTTTGATCATAGGAAAAGAAATCAGCCCTCGACTACTTCACCTGCGGAAAAATATTTTTCTGAAAAATCCCTCAGGCGCGCGGTCACAATTTCATCAAAAATCGGCCGTTTTCCACTTTGCTCAAAAATGGTGCCAAACTGTTGCAAACTCTCCCCTGAAAGTTTTGGCGGTGAAAACGGAACGCTTTTGATCATAGGAAAAGAAATCAGCCCTCGACGACTTCACCTGCGGAAAAAGATTTTTCTGAAAAATCCCTAAGGCGCGCGGTCACAATTTCATCAAAAATCGGCCGTTTTCCACTTTGCTCAAAAATGGTGCCAAACTGTTGCAAACTCTCCCCTGAAAGTTTTGGCGGTGGAAACGGAAGTCTTTTGATCATAGGAAAAGAAATCAGCCCTCGACTACTTCACCTGCGGAAAAAGATTTTTCTTAAAAATCACTAAGCCGCGCGGTCAGAATTACATCAAAAATCGGCCGTTTTCCACTTTGCTCAAAAATGGTGCCAAACTGTTGCAAACTCTCCCCTGAATGTTATGGCGGTGGAAACGCAAGGCTTTTGATCATTGGAAAAGAAATCAGCCCTCGACTACTTCACCTGCGGAAAAAGATTTTTCTGAAAAATCCCTAAGGCGCGCGGTCACAATTTCATCAAAAATCAGCTGTTTTCCACTTTGCTCAAAAATGGTGCCAAACTGTAGCAAACTCTCCCATGAAAGTTTTGGCGGTGAAAATGGAAGTCTTTTGATCATAGGAAAAGAAATCAGCCCTCGACTACTTCACCTCCGGAAAAAGATTTTTCTGAAATATCCCTAAGGCGCGCGGTCACAATTTCATCAAAAATCGGCCGTTTTCCACTTTGCTCAAATTGGTGCCAAACTGTTGCAAACTCTCGCCTGAAAGTTTTGGCGGTGGAAACGGAAGGCTTTTGATCATAGGAAAAGAAATCAGCCCTCGACTACTTCACCTGCGGAAAAAGATTTTTCTTAAAAATCACTAAGCCGCGCGGTCAGAATTACATCAAAAATCGGCCGTTTTCCACTTTGCTCAAATTGGTGCCAAACTGTTGCAAACTCTCGCCTGAAAGTTTTGGCGGTGAAAATGGAAGTCTTTTGATCATAGGAAAAGAAATCAGCCCTCGACTACTTCACCTCCGGAAAAAGATTTTTCTGAAATATCCCTAAGGCGCGCGGTCACAATTTCATCAAAAATCAGCTGTTTTCCACTTTGCTCAAAAATGGTGCTAAACTGTAGCAAACTCTCCCATGAAAGTTTTGGCGGTGAAAACGGAAGGCTTTTGATCATAGGAAAAGAAATCAGCCCTCGACTACTTCACCTGCAGAAAAAGATTTTTCTGAAAAATCCCTAAGGCGCGCGGTCAGAATTTCATCAAAAATCGGCTGTTTTCAACTTTGCTCAAAAATGGTGCCAAACTGTTGCAAACTCTCCCCTGAAAGTTTTGGCGGTGGAAACGGAAGGCTTTTGATCATAGGAAAAGAAATCAGCCCTCGACTACTTCACCTGCGGAAAAAGATTTTTCTGAAAAATCCCTAAGGCGCGCGGTCACAATTTCATCAAAAATCAGCTGTTTTCCACTTTGCTCAAAAATGGTGCCAAACGGTAGCAAACTCTCCCATGAAAGTTTTGGCGGTGAAAACGGAAGGCTTTTGATCATAGGAAAAGAAATCAGCCCTCGACTACTTCACCTGCAGAAAAAGATTTTTCTGAAAAATCCCTAAGGCGCGCGGTCAGAATTTCATCAAAAATCGGCCGTTTTCCACTTTGCTCAAAAATGGTGCCAAACTGTTGCAAACTCTCCCCTGAAAGTTTTGGCGGTGGAAACGGAAGGCTTTTGATCATAGGAAAAGAAATCAGCCCTCGACTACTTCAGCTGTGGAAAAAGATATTTCTGAAAAATCCCTAAGGCGCGCGGTCACAATTTCATCAAAAATCGGCCGTTTTCCACTTTGCTCAAAAATGGTGCCAAACTGTTGCAAACTCTCCCCTGAAAGTTTTGGCGGTGGAAACGGAAGGCTTTTGATCATAGGAAAAGAAATCAGCCCTCGACTACTTCACCTGCGGAAAAAGATTTTTCTGAAAAATCCCTAAGGCGCGCGGTCACAATTTCATCAAAAATCGGCCGTTTTCCACTTTGCTCAAAAATGGTGCCAAACTGTTGCAAACGCTCCCCTGAAAGTTTTGGCGGTGGAAACGGAAGGCTTTTGATCATAGGAAAAGAAATCAGCCCTCGACTACTTCACCTGCGGAAAAAGATTTTTCTTAAAAATCACTAAGGCGCGCGGTCAGAATTTCATCAAAAATCGGCCGTTTTCCACTTTGCTCAAAAATGGTGCCAAACTGTTGCAAACGCTCCCCTGAAAGTTTTGGCGGTGGAAACGGAAGGCTTTTGATCATAGGAAAAGAAATCAGCCCTCGACTACTTCACCTGCGGAAAAAGATTTTTCTGAAAAATCCCTAAGGCGCGCGGTCAGAATTTCATCAAAAATCGGCCGTTTTCCACTTTGCTCAAAAATGGTGCCAAACTGTTGCAAACTCTCCCCTGAAAGTTTTGACCGTGGAAACGGAAGGCTTTTGATCAGAGGAAAAGTAATCAGCCCTTGACTACTTCACCTGCTGAAAAAGATTTTTCTGAAAAATCCCTAAGCCGCGCGGTCAGAATTACATCAAAAATCGGCCGTTTTCCACTTTGCTCAAAAATGGTGCCAAACTGTTGCAAACTCTCCCCTGAATGTTATGGCGGTGGAAACGCAAGGCTTTTGATCATTGGAAAAGAAATCAGCCCTCGACTACTTCACCTGCGGAAAAAGATTTTTCTGAAAAATCCCTAAGGCGCGCGGTCACAATTTCATCAAAAATCAGCTGTTTTCCACTTTGCTCAAAAATGGTGCCAAACTGTAGCAAACTCTCCCATGAAAGTTTTGGCGGTGAAAACGGAAGGCTTTTGATCATAGGAAAAGAAATCAGCCCTCGACTACTTCACCTGCAGAAAAAGATTTTTCTGAAAAATCCCTAAGGCGCGCGGTCAGAATTTCATCAAAAATCGGCTGTTTTCAACTTTGCTCAAAAATGGTGCCAAACTGTTGCAAACTCTCCCCTGAAAGTTTTGGCGGTGGAAACGGAAGGCTTTTGATCATAGGAAAAGAAATCAGCCCTCGACTACTTCAGCTGCGGAAAAAGATATTTCTGAAAAATCCCTAAGGCGCGCGGTCACAATTTCATCAAAAATCGGCCGTTTTCCACTTTGCTCAAAAATGGTGCCAAACTGTTGCAAACTCTCCCCTGAAAGTTTTGGCGGTGAAAATGGAAGTCTTTTGATCATAGGAAAAGAAATCAGCCCTCGACTACTTCACCTCCGGAAAAAGATTTTTCTGAAATATCCCTAAGGCGCGCGGTCACAATTTCATCAAAAATCGGCCGTTTTCCACTTTGCTCAAATTGGTGCCAAACTGTTGCAAACTCTCGCCTGAAAGTTTTGGCGGTGGAAACGGAAGGCTTTTGATCATAGGAAAAGAAATCAGCCCTCGACTACTTCACCTGCGGAAAAAGATTTTTCTTAAAAATCACTAAGCCGCGCGGTCAGAATTACATCAAAAATCGGCCGTTTTCCACTTTGCTCAAATTGGTGCCAAACTGTTGCAAACTCTCGCCTGAAAGTTTTGGCGGTGAAAATGGAAGTCTTTTGATCATAGGAAAAGAAATCAGCCCTCGACTACTTCACCTCCGGAAAAAGATTTTTCTGAAATATCCCTAAGGCGCGCGGTCACAATTTCATCAAAAATCAGCTGTTTTCCACTTTGCTCAAAAATGGTGCCAAACTGTAGCAAACTCTCCCATGAAAGTTTTGGCGGTGAAAACGGAAGGCTTTTGATCATAGGAAAAGAAATCAGCCCTCGACTACTTCACCTGCAGAAAAAGATTTTTCTGAAAAATCCCTAAGGCGCGCGGTCAGAATTTCATCAAAAATCGGCTGTTTTCAACTTTGCTCAAAAATGGTGCCAAACTGTTGCAAACTCTCCCCTGAAAGTTTTGGCGGTGGAAACGGAAGGCTTTTGATCATAGGAAAAGAAATCAGCCCTCGACTACTTCACCTGCGGAAAAAGATTTTTCTGAAAAATCCCTAAGGCGCGCGGTCACAATTTCATCAAAAATCAGCTGTTTTCCACTTTGCTCAAAAATGGTGCCAAACGGTAGCAAACTCTCCCATGAAAGTTTTGGCGGTGAAAACGGAAGGCTTTTGATCATAGGAAAAGAAATCAGCCCTCGACTACTTCACCTGCAGAAAAAGATTTTTCTGAAAAATCCCTAAGGCGCGCGGTCAGAATTTCATCAAAAATCGGCCGTTTTCCACTTTGCTCAAAAATGGTGCCAAACTGTTGCAAACTCTCCCCTGAAAGTTTTGGCGGTGGAAACGGAAGGCTTTTGATCATAGGAAAAGAAATCAGCCCTCGACTACTTCAGCTGTGGAAAAAGATATTTCTGAAAAATCCCTAAGGCGCGCGGTCACAATTTCATCAAAAATCGGCCGTTTTCCACTTTGCTCAAAAATGGTGCCAAACTGTTGCAAACTCTCCCCTGAAAGTTTTGGCGGTGGAAACGGAAGGCTTTTGATCATAGGAAAAGAAATCAGCCCTCGACTACTTCACCTGCGGAAAAAGATTTTTCTGAAAAATCCCTAAGGCGCGCGGTCACAATTTCATCAAAAATCGGCCGTTTTCCACTTTGCTCAAAAATGGTGCCAAACTGTTGCAAACGCTCCCCTGAAAGTTTTGGCGGTGGAAACGGAAGGCTTTTGATCATAGGAAAAGAAATCAGCCCTCGACTACTTCACCTGCGGAAAAAGATTTTTCTTAAAAATCACTAAGGCGCGCGGTCAGAATTTCATCAAAAATCGGCCGTTTTCCACTTTGCTCAAAAATGGTGCCAAACTGTTGCAAACGCTCCCCTGAAAGTTTTGGCGGTGGAAACGGAAGGCTTTTGATCATAGGAAAAGAAATCAGCCCTCGACTACTTCACCTGCGGAAAAAGATTTTTCTGAAAAATCCCTAAGGCGCGCGGTCAGAATTTCATCAAAAATCGGCCGTTTTCCACTTTGCTCAAAAATGGTGCCAAACTGTTGCAAACTCTCCCCTGAAAGTTTTGACCGTGGAAACGGAAGGCTTTTGATCAGAGGAAAAGTAATCAGCCCTTGACTACTTCACCTGCTGAAAAAGATTTTTCTGAAAAATCCCTAAGCCGCGCGGTCAGAATTACATCAAAAATCGGCCGTTTTCCACTTTGCTCAAAAATGGTGCCAAACTGTTGCAAACTCTCCCCTGAATGTTATGGCGGTGGAAACGCAAGGCTTTTGATCATTGGAAAAGAAATCAGCCCTCGACTACTTCACCTGCGGAAAAAGATTTTTCTGAAAAATCCCTAAGGCGCGCGGTCACAATTTCATCAAAAATCAGCTGTTTTCCACTTTGCTCAAAAATGGTGCCAAACTGTAGCAAACTCTCCCATGAAAGTTTTGGCGGTGAAAACGGAAGGCTTTTGATCATAGGAAAAGAAATCAGCCCTCGACTACTTCACCTGCAGAAAAAGATTTTTCTGAAAAATCCCTAAGGCGCGCGGTCAGAATTTCATCAAAAATCGGCTGTTTTCAACTTTGCTCAAAAATGGTGCCAAACTGTTGCAAACTCTCCCCTGAAAGTTTTGGCGGTGGAAACGGAAGGCTTTTGATCATAGGAAAAGAAATCAGCCCTCGACTACTTCAGCTGCGGAAAAAGATATTTCTGAAAAATCCCTAAGGCGCGCGGTCACAATTTCATCAAAAATCGGCCGTTTTCCACTTTGCTCAAAAATGGTGCCAAACTGTTGCAAACTCTCCCCTGAAAGTTTTGGCGGTGAAAATGGAAGTCTTTTGATCATAGGAAAAGAAATCAGCCCTCGACTACTTCACCTCCGGAAAAAGATTTTTCTGAAATATCCCTAAGGCGCGCGGTCACAATTTCATCAAAAATCGGCCGTTTTCCACTTTGCTCAAATTGGTGCCAAACTGTTGCAAACTCTCGCCTGAAAGTTTTGGCGGTGGAAACGGAAGGCTTTTGATCATAGGAAAAGAAATCAGCCCTCGACTACTTCACCTGCGGAAAAAGATTTTTCTTAAAAATCACTAAGCCGCGCGGTCAGAATTACATCAAAAATCGGCCGTTTTCCACTTTGCTCAAATTGGTGCCAAACTGTTGCAAACTCTCGCCTGAAAGTTTTGGCGGTGAAAATGGAAGTCTTTTGATCATAGGAAAAGAAATCAGCCCTCGACTACTTCACCTCCGGAAAAAGATTTTTCTGAAATATCCCTAAGGCGCGCGGTCACAATTTCATCAAAAATCAGCTGTTTTCCACTTTGCTCAAAAATGGTGCCAAACTGTAGCAAACTCTCCCATGAAAGTTTTGGCGGTGAAAACGGAAGGCTTTTGATCATAGGAAAAGAAATCAGCCCTCGACTACTTCACCTGCAGAAAAAGATTTTTCTGAAAAATCCCTAAGGCGCGCGGTCAGAATTTCATCAAAAATCGGCTGTTTTCAACTTTGCTCAAAAATGGTGCCAAACTGTTGCAAACTCTCCCCTGAAAGTTTTGGCGGTGGAAACGGAAGGCTTTTGATCATAGGAAAAGAAATCAGCCCTCGACTACTTCACCTGCGGAAAAAGATTTTTCTGAAAAATCCCTAAGGCGCGCGGTCACAATTTCATCAAAAATCAGCTGTTTTCCACTTTGCTCAAAAATGGTGCCAAACGGTAGCAAACTCTCCCATGAAAGTTTTGGCGGTGAAAACGGAAGGCTTTTGATCATAGGAAAAGAAATCAGCCCTCGACTACTTCACCTGCAGAAAAAGATTTTTCTGAAAAATCCCTAAGGCGCGCGGTCAGAATTTCATCAAAAATCGGCCGTTTTCCACTTTGCTCAAAAATGGTGCCAAACTGTTGCAAACTCTCCCCTGAAAGTTTTGGCGGTGGAAACGGAAGGCTTTTGATCATAGGAAAAGAAATCAGCCCTCGACTACTTCAGCTGTGGAAAAAGATATTTCTGAAAAATCCCTAAGGCGCGCGGTCACAATTTCATCAAAAATCGGCCGTTTTCCACTTTGCTCAAAAATGGTGCCAAACTGTTGCAAACTCTCCCCTGAAAGTTTTGGCGGTGGAAACGGAAGGCTTTTGATCATAGGAAAAGAAATCAGCCCTCGACTACTTCACCTGCGGAAAAAGATTTTTCTGAAAAATCCCTAAGGCGCGCGGTCACAATTTCATCAAAAATCGGCCGTTTTCCACTTTGCTCAAAAATGGTGCCAAACTGTTGCAAACGCTCCCCTGAAAGTTTTGGCGGTGGAAACGGAAGGCTTTTGATCATAGGAAAAGAAATCAGCCCTCGACTACTTCACCTGCGGAAAAAGATTTTTCTTAAAAATCACTAAGGCGCGCGGTCAGAATTTCATCAAAAATCGGCCGTTTTCCACTTTGCTCAAAAATGGTGCCAAACTGTTGCAAACGCTCCCCTGAAAGTTTTGGCGGTGGAAACGGAAGGCTTTTGATCATAGGAAAAGAAATCAGCCCTCGACTACTTCACCTGCGGAAAAAGATTTTTCTTAAAAATCACTAAGGCGCGCGGTCAGAATTTCATCAAAAATCGGCCGTTTTCCACTTTGCTCAAAAATGGTGCCAAACTGTTGCAAACTCTCCCCTAAAGTTTTGGCCGTGAAAATGGAAGGCTTTTGATCATAGGAAAAGAAATCAGCACTCGACTACTTCACCTGCAAAAAAAGATTTTTCTGAAAAATCACTAAGGCGCGCAGTCACAATTTCATCAAAAATCGGCCGTTTTCCACTTTGCTCAAAAATGGTGCCAAACTGTTGCAAACTCTCCCCTGAAAGTTTTGGCGGTGAAAATGGAAGGCTTTTGATCATAGGAAAAGAAATCAGCCCTCGACTACTTCACCTGGGGAAAAAGATTTTTCTGAAAAATCCCTAAGGCGCGCGGTCACAATTTCATCAAAAATCGGCCGTTTTCCACTTTGCTCAAAAATGGTGCCAAACTGTTGCAAACTCTCCCCTGAAAGTTTTGGGGGTAAAAACGGAAGGCTTTTGATCATAGGCCAAGAAATCAGCCCTCGACTACTTCACCTGCGGAAAAAGATTTTTCTGAAAAATCACTAAGGCGCGCGGTCAGAATTTCATCAAAAATCGGCCGTTTTCCACTTTGCTCAAAAATGGTGCCAAACTGTTGCAAACTCTCCCCTGAAAGTTTTGGCGGTGAAAATGGAAGGCTTTTGATCATAGGAAAAGAAATCAGCCCTCGACTACTTCACCTGCGGAAAAAGATTTTTCTGAAAAATCCCTAAGGCGCGCGGTCAGAATTTCATCAAAAATCGGCCGTTTTCCACTTTGCTCAAAAATGGTGCCAAACTGTTGCAAACTCTCCCCTGAAAGTTTTGGCGGTGGAAACGGAAGGCTTTTGATCATAGGAAAAGAAATCAGCCCTCGACTACTTCAGCTGTGGAAAAAGATATTTCTGAAAAATCCCTAAGGCGCGCGGTCACAATTTCATCAAAAATCGGCCGTTTTCCACTTTGCTCAAAAATGGTGCCAAACTGTTGCAAACTCTCCCCTGAAAGTTTTGGCGGTGGAAACGGAAGGCTTTTGATCATAGGAAAAGAAATCAGCCCTCGACTACTTCACCTGCGGAAAAAGATTTTTCTGAAAAATCCCTAAGGCGCGCGGTCACAATTTCATCAAAAATCGGCCGTTTTCCACTTTGCTCAAAAATGGTGCCAAACTGTTGCAAACGCTCCCCTGAAAGTTTTGGCGGTGGAAACGGAAGGCTTTTGATCATAGGAAAAGAAATCAGCCCTCGACTACTTCACCTGCGGAAAAAGATTTTTCTTAAAAATCACTAAGGCGCGCGGTCAGAATTTCATCAAAAATCGGCCGTTTTCCACTTTGCTCAAAAATGGTGCCAAACTGTTGCAAACGCTCCCCTGAAAGTTTTGGCGGTGGAAACGGAAGGCTTTTGATCATAGGAAAAGAAATCAGCCCTCGACTACTTCACCTGCGGAAAAAGATTTTTCTTAAAAATCACTAAGGCGCGCGGTCAGAATTTCATCAAAAATCGGCCGTTTTCCACTTTGCTCAAAAATGGTGCCAAACTGTTGCAAACTCTCCCCTAAAGTTTTGGCCGTGAAAATGGAAGGCTTTTGATCATAGGAAAAGAAATCAGCACTCGACTACTTCACCTGCAAAAAAAGATTTTTCTGAAAAATCACTAAGGCGCGCAGTCACAATTTCATCAAAAATCGGCCGTTTTCCACTTTGCTCAAAAATGGTGCCAAACTGTTGCAAACTCTCCCCTGAAAGTTTTGGCGGTGAAAATGGAAGGCTTTTGATCATAGGAAAAGAAATCAGCCCTCGACTACTTCACCTGGGGAAAAAGATTTTTCTGAAAAATCCCTAAGGCGCGCGGTCACAATTTCATCAAAAATCGGCCGTTTTCCACTTTGCTCAAAAATGGTGCCAAACTGTTGCAAACTCTCCCCTGAAAGTTTTGGGGGTAAAAACGGAAGGCTTTTGATCATAGGCCAAGAAATCAGCCCTCGACTACTTCACCTGCGGAAAAAGATTTTTCTGAAAAATCCCTAAGGCGCGCGGTCACAATTTCATCAAAAATCGGCCGTTTTCCACTTTGCTCAAAAATGGTGCCAAACTGTTGCAAACTCTCCCCTGAAAGTTTTGGCGGTGAAAATGGAAGGCTTTTGATCATAGGAAAAGAAATCAGCCCTCGACTACTTCACCTGCGGAAAAAGATTTTTCTGAAAAATCACTAAGGCGCGCAGTCACAATTTCATCAAAAATCGGCCGTTTTCCACTTTGCTCAAAAATGGTGCCAAACTGTTGCAAACTCTCCCCTGAAAGTTTTGGCGGTGAAAATGGAAGGCTTTTGATCATAGGAAAAGTAATCAGCCCTCGACTACTTCACCTGCGGAAAAAGATTTTTCTGAAAAATCCCTAAGGCGCGCGGTCACAATTTCATCAAAAATCGGCCGTTTTCCACTTTGCTCAAAAATGGTGCCAAACTGTTGCAAACTCTCCCCTGAAAGTTTTGGCGGTGAAAACGGACGGCTTTTGATCATAGGCCAAGAAATCAGCCCTCGACTACTTCACCTGCGGAAAAAGATTTTTCTGAAAAATCCCTATGGCGCGCGGTCACAATTTCATAAAAAACCGGCCGTTTTCCACTTTGCTCAAAAATGGTGCCAAACTGTTGCAAACTCTCCCCTGAAAGTTTTGGCGGTGAAAATGGAAGGCTTTTGATCATAGGCCAAGAAATCATCCCTCGACGACTTCACCTGCGGAAAAAGATTTTTCTGAAAAATCCCTAAGGCGCGCGGTCACAATTTCATCAAAAATCGGCCGTTTTCCACTTTGCTCAAAAATGGTGCCAAACTGTTGCAAACTCTCCCCTGAAAATTTTGGCGGTGGAAACGGAAGTCTTTTGATCATAGGAAAAGAAATCAGCCCTCGACTACTTCACCTGCGGAAAAAGATTTTTCTGAAAAATCCCTAAGGCGCGCGGTCACAATTTCATCAAAAATCGGCCGTTTTCCACTTTGCTCAAAAATGGTGCCAAACTGTTGCAAACTCTCCCCTGAAAGTTTTGGCGGTGGAAACGGAAGTCTTTTGATCATAGGAAAAGTAATCAGCCCTCGACTACTTCACCTGCGGAAAAAGATTTTTCTTAAAAATCACTAAGGCGCGCGGTCAGAATTACATCAAAAATCGGCCGTTTTCCACTTTGCTCAAAAATGGTGCCAAACTGTTGCAAACTCTCCCCTGAATGTTTTGGCGGTGAAAACGGAAGGCTTTTGATCCTAGGAAAAGAAATCAGCCCTCGACTACTTCATCTGCGGAAAAAGATTTTTCTTAAAAATCACTGAGGCGCGCGGTCAGAATTTCATCAAAAATCGGCTGTTTTCAACTTTGCTCAAAAATGGTGCCAAACTGTAGCAAACTCTCCCATGAAAGTTTTGGCGGTGGAAACGGAAGGCTTTTGATCCTAGGAAAAGAAATCAGCCCTCGACTACTTCACCTGCGGAAAAAGATTTTTCTGAAAAATCCCTAAGGCGCGCGGTCACAATTTCATCAAAAATCGGCCGTTTTCCACTTTGCTCAAAAATGGTGCCAAACTGTTGCAAACTCTCCCCTGAATGTTTTGGCGGTGAAAACGGAAGGCTTTTGATCATAGGAAAAGAAATCAGCCCTCGACTACTTCACCTGCGGAAAAAGATTTTTCTGAAAAATCCCTCAGGCGCGCGGTCACAATTTCATCAAAAATCGGCCGTTTTCCACTTTGCTCAAAAATGGTGCCAAACTGTTGCAAACTCTCCCCTGAATGTTTTGGCGGTGAAAACGGAAGGCTTTTGATCCTAGGAAAAGAAATCAGCCCTCGACGACTTCACCTGCGGAAAAAGATTTTTCTGAAAAATCACTAAGGCGCGCGGTCACAATTTCATCAAAAATCGGCCGTTTTCCACTTTGCTCAAAAATGGTGCCAAACTGTTGCAAACTCTCCTCTGAAAGTTTTGGGGGTGAAAACGGAAGGCTTTTGATCATATGAAAAGAAATCAGCCCTCGAATACTTCACTTGCGGATAAAGATTTTTCTGAAAAATCCCTAAGGCGCGCGGTCACAATTTCATCAAAAATCGGCCCTTTTCCACTTTGCTCAAAAATGGTGCCAAACTGTTGCAAACTCTCCCCTGAAAGTTTTGGGGGTGAAAACGGAAGGCTTTTGATCATAGGAAAAGTAATCAGCCCTCGACTACTTCACCTGCGGAAAAAGATTTTTCTGAAAAATCCCTAAGGCGCGCGGTCACAATTTAATCAAAAATCGGCCGTTTTCCACTTTGCTCAAAAATGGTGCCAAACTGTTGCAAACTCTCCCCTGAATGTTTTGGCGGTGAAAACGGAAGGCTTTTGATCATAGGAAAAGTAAGCAGCCCTCGACGACTTCACCTGCGGAAAAAGATTTTTCAGAAAAATCCCTAAGGCGCGCGGTCACAATTTCATCAAAAATCGGCCGTTTTCCACTTTGCTCAAAAATGGTGCCAAACTGTTGCAAACTCTCCCCTGAAAGTTTTGGCGGTGAAAACGGAAGGCTTTTGATCATAGGAAAAGAAATCAGCCCTCGACTACTTCACCTGCAGAAAAAGATTTTTCTGAAAAATCCCTAAGGCGCGCGGTCAGAATTTCATCAAAAATCGGCCGTTTTCCACTTTGCTCAAAAATGGTGCCAAACTGTTGCAAACTCTCCCCTGAAAGTTTTGACCGTGGAAACGGAAGGCTTTTGATCAGAGGAAAAGTAATCAGCCCTTGACTACTTCACCTGCTGAAAAAGATTTTTCTGAAAAATCCCTAAGGCGCGCGGTCACAATTTCATCAAAAATCGGCCGTTTTCCACTCTGCTCAAAAATGGTGCCAAACTGTTGCAAACTCTCCCCTGAAAGTTTTGGCGGTGGAAACGGAAGGCTTTTGATCATAGGAAAAGAAATCAGCCCTCGACTACTTCACCTGCGGAAAAAGATTTTTCTGAAAAATCACTAAGGCGCGCGGTCAGAATTTCATCAAAAATCGGCCGTTTTCCACTTTGCTCAAAAATGGTGCCAAACTGTAGCAAACTCTCCCATGAAAGTTTTGGCGGTGAAAACGGAAGGCTTTTGATCCTAGGAAAAGAAATCAGCCCTCGACTACTTCAACTGCGGAAAAAGATTTTTCTGAAAAATCCCTAAGGCGCGCGGTCAGAATTTCATCAAAAATCGGCCGTTTTCCACTTTGCTCAAAAATGGTGCCAAACTGTTGCAAACTCTCCTCTGAAAGTTTTGGCGGTGAAAACGGAAGGCTTTTGATCATATGAAAAGAAATCAGCCCTCGAATACTTCACTTGCGGAAAAAGATTTTTCTGAAAAATCCCTAAGGCGCGCGGTCACAATTTCATCAAAAATCGGCCCTTTTCCACTTTGCTCAAAAATGGTGCCAAACTGTTGCAAACTCTCCCCTGAAAGTTTTGGGGGTGAAAACGGAAGGCTTTTGATCATAGGAAAAGTAATCAGCCCTCGACTACTTCACCTGCAGAAAAAGATTTTTCTGAAAAATCCCTAAGGCGCGCGGTCACAATTTCATAAAAAATCGGCCGTATTCCACTTTGCTCAAAAATGGTGCCAAACTGTTGCAAACTCTCCCCTGAATGTTTTGGCGGTGAAAACGGAAGGCTTTTGATCATAGGAAAAGTAATCAGCCCTCGACGACTTCACCTGCGGAAAAAGATTTTTCTGAAAAATCCCTAAGGCGCGCGGTCAGAATTTCATCAAAAATCGGCCGTTTTCCACTTTGCTCAAAAATGGTGCCAAACTGTTGCAAACTCTCCCCTGAAAGTTTTGACCGTGGAAACGGAAGGCTTTTGATCAGAGGAAAAGTAATCAGCCCTTGACTACTTCACCTGCTGAAAAAGATTTTTCTGAAAAATCCCTAAGGCGCGCGGTCACAATTTCATCAAAAATCGGCCGTTTTCCACTCTGCTCAAAAATGGTGCCAAACTGTTGCAAACTCTCCCCTGAAAGTTTTGGCGGTGGAAACGGAAGGCTTTTGATCATAGGAAAAGAAATCAGCCCTCGACTACTTCACCTGCGGAAAAAGATTTTTCTGAAAAATCACTAAGGCGCGCGGTCAGAATTTCATCAAAAATCGGCCGTTTTCCACTTTGCTCAAAAATGGTGCCAAACTGTAGCAAACTCTCCCATGAAAGTTTTGGCGGTGAAAACGGAAGGCTTTTGATCCTAGGAAAAGAAATCAGCCCTCGACTACTTCACCTGCGGAAAAAGATTTTTCTTAAAAATCCCTAAGGCGCGCGGTCACAATTTCATCAAAAATCGGCCGTTTTCCACTTTGCTCAAAAATGGTGCCAAACTGTTGCAAACTCTCCCCTGAAAGTTTTGGCGGTGGAAACGGAAGGCTTTTGATCATAGGAAAAGAAATCAGCCCTCGACTACTTCACCTGCGGAAAAAGATTTTTCTGAAAAATCCCTCAGGCGCGCGGTCACAATTTCATCAAAAATCGGCCGTTTTCCACTTTGCTCAAAAATGGTGCCAAACTGTTGCAAACTCTCCCCTGAATGTTTTGGCGGTGAAAACGGAAGGCTTTTGATCCTAGGAAAAGAAATCAGCCCTCGACTACTTCACCTGCGGAAAAAGATTTTTCTTAAAAATCACTGAGGCGCGCGGTCAGAATTTCATCAAAAATCGGCTGTTTTCAACTTTGCTCAAAAATGGTGCCAAACTGTAGCAAACTCTCCCATGAAAGTTTTGGCGGTGGAAACGGAAGGCTTTTGATCCTAGGAAAAGAAATCAGCCCTCGACTACTTCACCTGCGGAAAAAGATTTTTCTGAAAAATCCCTAAGGCGCGCGGTCACAATTTCATCAAAAATCGGCCGTTTTCCACTTTGCTCAAAAATGGTGCCAAACTGTTGCAAACTCTCCCCTGTAAGTTTTGGCGGTGGAAACGGAAGGCTTTTGATCATAGGAAAAGAAATCAGCCCTCGACTACTTCACCTGCGGAAAAAGATTTTTCTGAAAAATCCCTCAGGCGCGCGGTCACAATTTCATCAAAAATCGGCCGTTTTCCACTTTGCTCAAAAATGGTGCCAAACTGTTGCAAACTCTCCCCTGAATGTTTTGGCGGTGAAAACGGAAGGCTTTTGATCCTAGGAAAAGAAATCAGCCCTCGACGACTTCACCTGCGGAAAAAGATTTTTCTGAAAAATCACTAAGGCGCGCGGTCACAATTTCATCAAAAATCGGCCGTTTTCCACTTTGCTCAAAAATGGTGCCAAACTGTTGCAAACTCTCCTCTGAAAGTTTTGGGGGTGAAAACGGAAGGCTTTTGATCATATGAAAAGAAATCAGCCCTCGAATACTTCACTTGCGGATAAAGATTTTTCTGAAAAATCCCTAAGGCGCGCGGTCACAATTTCATCAAAAATCGGCCCTTTTCCACTTTGCTCAAAAATGGTGCCAAACTGTTGCAAACTCTCCCCTGAAAGTTTTGGGGGTGAAAACGGAAGGCTTTTGATCATAGGAAAAGTAATCAGCTCTTAACTACTTCACCTGCGGAAAAAGATTTTTCTGAAAAATCCCTAAGGCGCGCGGTCACAATTTCATCAAAAATCGGCCGTTTTCCACTTTGCTCAAAAATGGTGCCAAACTGTTGCAAACTCTCCCCTGAATGTTTTGGCGGTGAAAACGGAAGGCTTTTGATCATAGGAAAAGTAAGCAGCCCTCGACGACTTCACCTGCGGAAAAAGATTTTTCAGAAAAATCCCTAAGGCGCGCAGTCACAATTTCATCAAAAATCGGCCGTTTTCCACTTTGCTCAAAAATGGTGCCAAACTGTTGCAAACTCTCCCCTGAAAGTTTTGGCGGTGAAAACGGAAGGCTTTTGATCATAGGAAAAGAAATCAGCCCTCGACTACTTCACCTGCGGAAAAAGATTTTTCTGAAAAATCCCTAAGGCGCGCGGTCAGAATTTCATCAAAAATCGGCCGTTTTCCACTTTGCTCAAAAATGGTGCCAAACTGTTGCAAACTCTCCCCTGAAAGTTTTGACCGTGGAAACGGAAGGCTTTTGATCAGAGGAAAAGTAATCAGCCCTTGACTACTTCACCTGCTGAAAAAGATTTTTCTGAAAAATCCCTAAGGCGCGCGGTCACAATTTCATCAAAAATCGGCCGTTTTCCACTCTGCTCAAAAATGGTGCCAAACTGTTGCAAACTCTCCCCTGAAAGTTTTGGCGGTGGAAACGGAAGGCTTTTGATCATAGGAAAAGAAATCAGCCCTCGACTACTTCACCTGCGGAAAAAGATTTTTCTGAAAAATCACTAAGGCGCGCGGTCAGAATTTCATCAAAAATCGGCCGTTTTCCACTTTGCTCAAAAATGGTGCCAAACTGTAGCAAACTCTCCCATGAAAGTTTTGGCGGTGAAAACGGAAGGCTTTTGATCCTAGGAAAAGAAATCAGCCCTCGACTACTTCAACTGCGGAAAAAGATTTTTCTGAAAAATCCCTAAGGCGCGCGGTCAGAATTTCATCAAAAATCGGCCGTTTTCCACTTTGCTCAAAAATGGTGCCAAACTGTTGCAAACTCTCCTCTGAAAGTTTTGGCGGTGAAAACGGAAGGCTTTTGATCATATGAAAAGAAATCAGCCCTCGAATACTTCACTTGCGGAAAAAGATTTTTCTGAAAAATCCCTAAGGCGCGCGGTCACAATTTCATCAAAAATCGGCCCTTTTCCACTTTGCTCAAAAATGGTGCCAAACTGTTGCAAACTCTCCCCTGAAAGTTTTGGGGGTGAAAACGGAAGGCTTTTGATCATAGGAAAAGTAATCAGCCCTCGACTACTTCACCTGCAGAAAAAGATTTTTCTGAAAAATCCCTAAGGCGCGCGGTCACAATTTCATAAAAAATCGGCCGTATTCCACTTTGCTCAAAAATGGTGCCAAACTGTTGCAAACTCTCCCCTGAATGTTTTGGCGGTGAAAACGGAAGGCTTTTGATCATAGGAAAAGTAATCAGCCCTCGACGACTTCACCTGCGGAAAAAGATTTTTCAGAAAAATCCCTAAGGCGCGTGGTCACAATTTCATCAAAAATCGGCCGTTTTCCACTTTGCTCAAAAATGGTGCCAAACTGTTGCAAACTCTCCCCTGAAAGTTTTGGCGGTGAAAACGGAAGGCTTTTGATCATAGGAAAAGAAATCAGCCCTCGACTACTTCACCTGCGGAAAAAGATTTTTCTGAAAAATCCCTAAGGCGCGCGGTCAGAATTTCATCAAAAATCGGCCGTTTTCCACTTTGCTCAAAAATGGTGCCAAACTGTTGCAAACTCTCCCCTGAAAGTTTTGACCGTGGAAACGGAAGGCTTTTGATCAGAGGAAAAGTAATCAGCCCTTGACTACTTCACCTGCTGAAAAAGATTTTTCTGAAAAATCCCTAAGGCGCGCGGTCACAATTTCATCAAAAATCGGCCGTTTTCCACTCTGCTCAAAAATGGTGCCAAACTGTTGCAAACTCTCCCCTGAAAGTTTTGGTGGTGGAAACGGAAGGCTTTTGATCATAGGAAAAGAAATCAGCCCTCGACTACTTCACCTGCGGAAAAAGATTTTTCTGAAAAATCACTAAGGCGCGCGGTCAGAATTTCATCAAAAATCGGCCGTTTTCCACTTTGCTCAAAAATGGTGCCAAACTGTAGCAAACTCTCCCATGAAAGTTTTGGCGGTGAAAACGGAAGGCTTTTGATCCTAGGAAAAGAAATCAGCCCTCGACTACTTCAACTGCGGAAAAAGATTTTTCTGAAAAATCCCTAAGGCGCGCGGTCAGAATTTCATCAAAAATCGGCCGTTTTCCACTTTGCTCAAAAATGGTGCCAAACTGTTGCAAACTCTCCTCTGAAAGTTTTGGCGGTGAAAACGGAAGGCTTTTGATCATATGAAAAGAAATCAGCCCTCGAATACTTCACTTGCGGAAAAAGATTTTTCTGAAAAATCCCTAAGGCGCGCGGTCACAATTTCATCAAAAATCGGCCCTTTTCCACTTTGCTCAAAAATGGTGCCAAACTGTTGCAAACTCTCCCCTGAAAGTTTTGGGGGTGAAAACGGAAGGCTTTTGATCATAGGAAAAGTAATCAGCCCTCGACTACTTCACCTGCGGAAAAAGATTTTTCTGAAAAATCCCTAAGGCGCGCGGTCACAATTTCATCAAAAATCGGCCGTTTTCCACTTTGCTCAAAAATGGTGCCAAACTGTTGCAAACTCTCCCCTGAATGTTTTGGCGGTGAAAACGGAAGGCTTTTGATCATAGGAAAAGTAATCAGCCCTCGACGACTTCACCTGCGGAAAAAGATTTTTCAGAAAAATCCCTAAGGCGCGCGGTCACAATTTCATCAAAAATCGGCCGTTTTCCACTTTGCTCAAAAATGGTGCCAAACTGTTGCAAACTCTCCCCTGAAAGTTTTGGCGGTGAAAACGGAAGGCTTTTGATCATAGGAAAAGAAATCAGCCCTCAACTACTTCACCTGCGGAAAAAGATTTTTCTGAAAAATCCCTAAGGCGCGCGGTCAGAATTTCATCAAAAATCGGCCGTTTTCCACTTTGCTCAAAAATGGTGCCAAACTGTTGCAAACTCTCCCCTGAAAGTTTTGACCGTGGAAACGGAAGGCTTTTGATCAGAGGAAAAGTAATCAGCCCTTGACTACTTCACCTGCTGAAAAAGATTTTTCTGAAAAATCCCTAAGGCGCGCGGTCACAATTTCATCAAAAATCGGCCGTTTTCCACTCTGCTCAAAAATGGTGCCAAACTGTTGCAAACTCTCCCCTGAAAGTTTTGGCGGTGGAAACGGAAGGCTTTTGATCATAGGAAAAGAAATCAGCCCTCGACTACTTCACCTGCGGAAAAAGATTTTTCTGAAAAATCACTAAGGCGCGCGGTGAGAATTTCATCAAAAATCGGCCCTTTTCCACTTTGCTCAAAAATGGTGCCAAACTGTAGCAAACTCTCCCATGAAAGTTTTGGCGGTGAAAACGGAAGGCTTTTGATCCTAGGAAAAGAAATCAGCCCTCGACTACTTCAACTGCGGAAAAAGATTTTTCTGAAAAATCCCTAAGGCGCGCGGTCAGAATTTCATCAAAAATCGGCCGTTTTCCACTTTGCTCAAAAATGGTGCCAAACTGTTGCAAACTCTCCTCTGAAAGTTTTGGCGGTGAAAACGGAAGGCTTTTGATCATATGAAAAGAAATCAGCCCTCGAATACTTCACTTGCGGAAAAAGATTTTTCTGAAAAATCCCTAAGGCGCGCGGTCACAATTTCATCAAAAATCGGCCCTTTTCCACTTTGCTCAAAAATGGTGCCAAACTGTTGCAAACTCTCCCCCGAAAGTTTTGGGGGTGAAAACGGAAGGCTTTTGATCATAGGAAAAGTAATCAGCCCTCGACTACTTCACCTGCAGAAAAAGATTTTTCTGAAAAATCCCTAAGGCGCGCGGTCACAATTTCATAAAAAATCGGCCGTATTCCACTTTGCTCAAAAATGGTGCCAAACTGTTGCAAACTCTCCCCTGAATGTTTTGGCGGTGAAAACGGAAGGCTTTTGATCATAGGAAAAGTAATCAGCCCTCGACTACTTCACCTGCGGAAAAAGATTTTTCTGAAAAATCCCTAAGGCGCGCGGTCACAATTTCATCAAAAATCGGCCCTTTTCCACTTTGCTCAAAAATGGTGCCAAACTGTTGCAAACTCTCCCCTGAAAGTTTTGGGGGTGAAAACGGAAGGCTTTTGATCATAGGAAAAGTAATCAGCCCTCGACTACTTCACCTGCGGAAAAAGATTTTTCTGAAAAATCCCTAAGGCGCGCGGTCAGAATTTCATCAAAAATCGGCCGTTTTCCACTTTGCTCAAAATGGTGCCAAACTGTTGCAAACTCTCCCCTGAATGTTTTGGCGGTGAAAACGGAAGGCTTTTGATCATAGGAAAAGTAATCAGCCCTCGACGACTTCACCTGCGGAAAAGATTTTTCTGAAAAATCCCTAAGGCGCGCGGTCACAATTTCATCAAAAATCGGCCGTTTTCCACTTTGCTCAAAATGGTGCCAAACTGTTGCAAACTCTCCCCTGAAAGTTTTGGCGGTGAAAACGGAAGGCTTTGATCATAGGAAAAGAAATCAGCCCTCGACTACTTCACCTGCGGAAAAAGATTTTTCTGAAAAATCCCTAAGGCGC